>NW_027480422.1:18750000-20000000 GCF_051401765.1 Calliopsis andreniformis | reverse complement strand
AATTCAACAGCTTTTCCATCGTATAAAATGAATGGTTGCAAACAGTGTGAATGTTATGGTCATTTCTACGTTCCGGACAACCTAGGCTTAACTCCAGTGCGTTGCCCCACCAGATCGAATAGCTAGGGACTTTGAGTACAAAGCCAGAAGTATAAAATACAATAAAACTGCAACAGTTTTTCCATCGTATAACAGGATTAATTGCAACCAGTGTGAAAGTAGATTTCATTTCTACGTTCCCGGCAACCTAGGCTTCGCTCTAGAGCCTTGCTCCACCAGGTCGAATAGCTAGGGACTTAGAAGTCAACGCCAGAAGCATAAAATATAATAAAAATGCATCAGTTTTTCCATCGTATGACAGGAATAACTGCAACCAGTGTGAAAGTACTGGTCATTTCTGTGTTCCGGGTAACCTAGGCTTCACTCTAGGGCGTTACTCCACCAGATCGAATAGCTAGGGAATTAGAATTCAACACCAGAAGAATAAAATACAACATACGTACAACAGTTTTTCCATTGCATGAAACGAATAATTGCAACCAGTGTGAAAGTTATGGCCATATCTACGTTCCGTGCAACCTTGGCTTCACTCTAGGGCGTTGCTCCACCGAATCGAATAGCTACGGCCATAGAAGTCAACGCCAGAAGCATAAAAAGCAATATAAATACAACAGTTTTTCCATCGTATAAAATGAATAATTGCAAACATTGTGAAAGTAACGGTCATTTCTACGTTCCGGGCAACCTTGGCTTCACTCTAGGGCGTTGCTCCACCAGATCGAATAGTTAGGGCATTCGAAGTCAACGCCAGATGCATAAAATACAATATAAATACAACAGTTTTTCAAGCGTATAAAACGAATAATTGCAACCAGTGTGAAAGTAATGGTCATATCTACGTTCCGGGCAACCTATGCTTGACACTAGGGCGTTGCTCCACCAGATCGCATAGTTGGGGCCTTAGAAGTCAACGCCCGAAGCATTAAATACAAAATTAGTAGAACAGTTTTTCCATTGCATGAAACGAGTAATTGCAAACAGTGTGAAAGTTATGGCCATATCTACGTTCCGTGCAACCTTGGCTTCTCTCTAGGGCGTTGCTCCACCAGATCGAATAGCTACGGCCTTAGAAGTCAATGCCAGAAGCATAAAAAGCAATACAAATACAACAGTTTTTCCATCGTATAAAATGATTAATTGCAAACATTGTGAAAGTAACGGTCATTTCTACCTTCCGGGCAACCTTGGCTTCACTCTAGGGCGTTGCTCCACCAGATCGAATAGTTAGTGCCTCCGAAGTCAACGCCAGATGCATAAAATACAATATAAATACAACAGTTTTTCTATCGTATAACAGGAATAATTGCAAACAGTGTAAAAGTAATGGTCATTTCTACGTTCCGGGTAACCTAGGCTTCATTCTAGGGCGTTGCTTCAGCAGGTCGAATAGTTAGGGCCTAAGAAGTCAACGCCAGAAGCACCAAATACAAAATAAATACAACAGTTTTTCCATCGTATAAAACGAATAATTGCAACCAGTGTGAAAGTAATGGTCATTTCTACGTTCCAGGCAACCTAGGCTTCACCCTAGGGCGTTGCTCCACCAGATCCAATTGTTAGGGCCTAAGAAGTCAACGCCAGAAGCATAAAATACAAAATAAATACATCAGTTTTTCCATCGTATAACAGGAATAATTGCAACCAGTGTTAAAGTAATGGTCATTTCTACGTTCCGGGCAACCTAGGGTTCACTCTAGGGCGCTGCTACACCACATCGAATAGTTACGGCCTTAGAAGTCGACGCCTTAAGCATAAAATACAATAAAAATACAATAGTTTTTCCATCGTATAAAACGAATAATTGCAACCAGTGTGAAGGTTATGGTCATTTCTACGTTCCGGACAACCTAGGCTTCACCCTAGGGCGTTGCTCCACCAGATCGAATAGTTAGGGACTTAGAAGTCAACGCCCGAAGCATAAAATACAATATAAATACTGCAGTTTTTTCATCGCATAACAGGAATAATTGCAAACAGTGTGAAAGTGATGGTCATTTCTACGTTCCTGGCAACCTACGCTTCGCTCTAGAGCGTTGGTACACCAGATCCAATAGTTAGGGCCTTAGAAGTCATCGCCCGAAGCATAAAATATAATAAAAATACAACAGTTTTTCCATCGTATAACAGGAATAATTGCAACCAGCGTGATAGATATGGCCATTTCTACGTTGAGGGCAACCTAGTGTTCACTCTAGGGCGCCTCTACACCACATCGAATAGTTACGGCCTTAGAAGTCAACGCCCGAAGCATAAAATGTAATAAAAATACAACAGTTTTTCCATCGTATAACAGGAATAATTGCAACCAGTGTGAAAGATATGGTCATTTCTACGTTCCGCGCAACCTAGGCTTCTCTCTAGGGCGTTGCTCCACCACATCGAATAGGTACGGCCTTAGAAGTCAACGCCAGAAGCATAAAATACAATATAAATACAACAGCTTTTCCATCGTACAAGACGAGTAATTGCAACCAGTGTGAATGATATGGTCATTTCTACGTTCCGGGCAACCTAGGCTTCACCCTGGGGCGTTGCTCCACCAGATCGTATGGGTAGGGCCTAAGAAGTCAACGGCAGAAGCATAAAATACAATATAAATACAACAGCTTTTCCATCGTACAAGACGAGTAATTGCAACCAGTGTGAAGCTTATGGTCATTTCTACGTTCCGGACAACCTAGGCTTCACGCTAGGGCGTTGCTCCACCAGATCGTATAGTTAGGGCCTAAGAAGTAAACGGCAGAAGCATAAAATACAATATAAATACAACAGCTTTTCCATCGTACAAGACGAGTAATTGCAACAAGCGTAAAGGTAATGGCCATTTCTACGTTCCGGGCAATCTAGGCTTCAGCCTAGGGCGTTGTTCCACCAGATCCGCTAGTTAGGGCCTACTAAGTCAACGACAGAAGCGTAATATATAATATAAATACTACAGCTTTTCCATCGTATAAAACGAATAATTGCAACCAGTGTGAAGGTTATGGTCATTTCTACGTTCAGGACAACCTAGGCTTCACACTAGTGCGTTGCTACCCTGAACGAATACTTAGGTCCTTAGAAGTCAAAGCCAGAAGCATAAAATAAAAGGAAATTACAACAGTTTTTCCATCGTATAACAGGAATAATTGCAACCAGTGTGAAAATAATGATGATTTCTATGTTCCGGGGAACCTAGGCTTTAATCTAGGGAATTGCTCCACCAGATCGAATAGCTAGGGACTTAGAATTGAACGCCAGAAGAATAAAATACAACATAAGTGTAACAGTTTTTCCATCGAATAAAATATATAATTGCAAGCAGTGTGAAGGTAATGGTCATTTCTACGTTCCGGGCAACCTAGGCTTTACTCTAGGGCGTGCTCTACCAGATCGAATAGTTAGGGGCTTAAAAAACAAGGCCAGACGCATAAAATACAATAAAAATACAACAGGTATTCCATTGTACAAAACGAATAATTGCAACCAGTGTGAAAGTAATGGTCATTTCTACGTTCCGGGCAACCTAGGCTTCACTCTATGGAGTTGTTCCACCAGATCGAATAGTCAGGGCCTAAGAAGTCAACGCCAGAAGCATAGAATACAATTTAAATACAACAGTTTTTCCCTTGTATATAAGGAATAATTGCAACCAGTGTGAAAGCTATGGTCATTTCTACGTTCCGGGCAACCCAGGCTTAACTGTAGGGCGTTGCTCCACCAGATCGAATAGTTACGGCCTTAGAAGTCAACGCCAGAAGCATAAAATACAATATAAATACAACAGTTTTTCCATCGTACAACACGAATAATTGCAACCAATGTGAAAGTAATGGTCGGTTCTACGTTCCGGGCAACCTGAGCTTCACTCTAGGGAGTCGCTCCACCACATCGAATAGCTGCGGCCTTAGAAGTCAATGCCAGAAGCATAAAATACAATATAAATAAAACAGTTTTTCCATCGTATAAAATGAGTAATTGCAAACTCTGTGAAAGTAAGGGTCATTTCTACGTTCCGGGCAACCTAGGCTTCACTCTAGGGCGTTGATCCACCAGATCGAATAGCTAGGGATTTAGAATACAACGCCAGAGAAATAAAATACAATATAAGTACAACAGTATCTCCATCGTATAAAAAGAATAATAGCAACCAGTGTGATAGTTATGGTCATTTCTACGTTCCGGGCAACCCAGGCTTCACTCTAGGGAGTTACTCCACCACATCGAATAGCTACGGCCTTCGAAGTCAACGCCAGAAGCATAATTTACAAATAAATGAAACAGCTTTTCAATCGTATAAAACGAATAATTGCAACCAGTTTGAAAGTTATGGTCATTTCTACGATCCGGGCAACCTAGGCTTCACTCTATGTCGTTGCTCCACCAGATCGAATAGATAGGGCCTAAGTAGTCAACGCCGGAAGAATAAAATACAATATAAGTACAACAGTTTTTCCATCGTATAAAACGAATAATAGCAACCAGTGTGAAAGTTATGGTCATTTCTACGTTCCGGGCAACCTAGGCTTCACTCTAGGGCGCTGCTCCACCAGATCGAATAGTTAGGTCCTTAGAAGTCAACGCCCGAAGCATAAAATACAATATAAATACAACAGCTTTTCCATCGTATATAATGTATATTTGCAAACAGTGTGAAAGTAAAGGTCTTTTCTACGTTCCGCGCAACCTAGGCTTCACTCTGGGGCGTTGTTCCACCAGATCGAATAGTTAGGGCCTAAGAAGTCAACGCCAGAAGCATAGAATACAATATAAATACAACAGTTTTTCCCCTGTATATAAGGAATAATTGCAACCAGTGTGAAAGCTATGGCCATTTCTACGTTCCGGGCAACCTAGGCTTAACTGTAGGGCGTTGCTCCACCAGATCGAATAGCAAGGGACTTAGAAGTCAACGCCAGAAGCATAAAATCCAATAAAAATACAACATTTTTTCCATCGTGTAAAATGAATAATTGCAGCCAGTGTGAAGGTAATGGTCATTTCTACGTTCCGGGCAACCTAGGCTTTACTCTAGGGCGTGCTCTACCAGATCGAATAGTTAGGGGCTTAAAAAACAAGGCCAGACGCATAAAATACAATAAAAATACAACAGGTATTCCATTGTACAAAACGAATAATTGCAACCAGTGTGAAAGTAATGGTCATTTCTACGTTCCGGGCAACCTAGGCTTCACTCTATGGAGTTGTTCCACCAGATCGAATAGTCAGGGCCTAAGAAGTCAACGCCAGAAGCATAGAATACAATTTAAATACAACAGTTTTTCCCTTGTATATAAGGAATAATTGCAACCAGTGTGAAAGCTATGGTCATTTCTACGTTCCGGGCAACCCAGGCTTAACTGTAGGGCGTTGCTCCACCAGATCGAATAGTTACGGCCTTAGAAGTCAACGCCAGAAGCATAAAATACAATATAAATACAACAGTTTTTCCATCGTACAACACGAATAATTGCAACCAATGTGAAAGTAATGGTCGGTTCTACGTTCCGGGCAACCTGAGCTTCACTCTAGGGAGTCGCTCCACCACATCGAATAGCTGCGGCCTTAGAAGTCAATGCCAGAAGCATAAAATACAATATAAATAAAACAGTTTTTCCATCGTATAAAATGAGTAATTGCAAACTCTGTGAAAGTAAGGGTCATTTCTACGTTCCGGGCAACCTAGGCTTCACTCTAGGGCGTTGATCCACCAGATCGAATAGCTAGGGATTTAGAATACAACGCCAGAGAAATAAAATACAATATAAGTACAACAGTATCTCCATCGTATAAAAAGAATAATAGCAACCAGTGTGATAGTTATGGTCATTTCTACGTTCCGGGCAACCCAGGCTTCACTCTAGGGAGTTACTCCACCACATCGAATAGCTACGGCCTTCGAAGTCAACGCCAGAAGCATAATTTACAAATAAATGAAACAGCTTTTCAATCGTATAAAACGAATAATTGCAACCAGTTTGAAAGTTATGGTCATTTCTACGATCCGGGCAACCTAGGCTTCACTCTATGTCGTTGCTCCACCAGATCGAATAGATAGGGCCTAAGTAGTCAACGCCGGAAGAATAAAATACAATATAAGTACAACAGTTTTTCCATCGTATAAAACGAATAATAGCAACCAGTGTGAAAGTTATGGTCATTTCTACGTTCCGGGCAACCTAGGCTTCACTCTAGGGCGCTGCTCCACCAGATCGAATAGTTAGGTCCTTAGAAGTCAACGCCCGAAGCATAAAATACAATATAAATACAACAGCTTTTCCATCGTATATAATGTATATTTGCAAACAGTGTGAAAGTAAAGGTCTTTTCTACGTTCCGCGCAACCTAGGCTTCACTCTGGGGCGTTGTTCCACCAGATCGAATAGTTAGGGCCTAAGAAGTCAACGCCAGAAGCATAGAATACAATATAAATACAACAGTTTTTCCCCTGTATATAAGGAATAATTGCAACCAGTGTGAAAGCTATGGCCATTTCTACGTTCCGGGCAACCTAGGCTTAACTGTAGGGCGTTGCTCCACCAGATCGAATAGCAAGGGACTTAGAAGTCAACGCCAGAAGCATAAAATCCAATAAAAATACAACATTTTTTCCATCGTGTAAAATGAATAATTGCAGCCAGTGTGAAGGTAATGGTCATTTCTACGTTCCGGGCAACCTAGGCTTTACTCTAGGGCGTGCTCTACCAGATCGAATAGTTAGGGGCTTAAAAAACAAGGCCAGACGCATAAAATACAATAAAAATACAACAGGTATTCCATTGTACAAAACGAATAATTGCAACCAGTGTGAAAGTAATGGTCATTTCTACGTTCCGGGCAACCTAGGCTTCACTCTATGGAGTTGTTCCACCAGATCGAATAGTCAGGGCCTAAGAAGTCAACGCCAGAAGCATAGAATACAATTTAAATACAACAGTTTTTCCCTTGTATATAAGGAATAATTGCAACCAGTGTGAAAGCTATGGTCATTTCTACGTTCCGGGCAACCCAGGCTTAACTGTAGGGCGTTGCTCCACCAGATCGAATAGTTACGGCCTTAGAAGTCAACGCCAGAAGCATAAAATACAATATAAATACAACAGTTTTTCCATCGTACAACACGAATAATTGCAACCAATGTGAAAGTAATGGTCGGTTCTACGTTCCGGGCAACCTGAGCTTCACTCTAGGGAGTCGCTCCACCACATCGAATAGCTGCGGCCTTAGAAGTCAATGCCAGAAGCATAAAATACAATATAAATAAAACAGTTTTTCCATCGTATAAAATGAGTAATTGCAAACTCTGTGAAAGTAAGGGTCATTTCTACGTTCCGGGCAACCTAGGCTTCACTCTAGGGCGTTGATCCACCAGATCGAATAGCTAGGGATTTAGAATACAACGCCAGAGAAATAAAATACAATATAAGTACAACAGTATCTCCATCGTATAAAAAGAATAATAGCAACCAGTGTGATAGTTATGGTCATTTCTACGTTCCGGGCAACCCAGGCTTCACTCTAGGGAGTTACTCCACCACATCGAATAGCTACGGCCTTCGAAGTCAACGCCAGAAGCATAATTTACAAATAAATGAAACAGCTTTTCAATCGTATAAAACGAATAATTGCAACCAGTTTGAAAGTTATGGTCATTTCTACGATCCGGGCAACCTAGGCTTCACTCTATGTCGTTGCTCCACCAGATCGAATAGATAGGGCCTAAGTAGTCAACGCCGGAAGAATAAAATACAATATAAGTACAACAGTTTTTCCATCGTATAAAACGAATAATAGCAACCAGTGTGAAAGTTATGGTCATTTCTACGTTCCGGGCAACCTAGGCTTCACTCTAGGGCGCTGCTCCACCAGATCGAATAGTTAGGTCCTTAGAAGTCAACGCCCGAAGCATAAAATACAATATAAATACAACAGCTTTTCCATCGTATATAATGTATATTTGCAAACAGTGTGAAAGTAAAGGTCTTTTCTACGTTCCGCGCAACCTAGGCTTCACTCTGGGGCGTTGTTCCACCAGATCGAATAGTTAGGGCCTAAGAAGTCAACGCCAGAAGCATAGAATACAATATAAATACAACAGTTTTTCCCCTGTATATAAGGAATAATTGCAACCAGTGTGAAAGCTATGGCCATTTCTACGTTCCGGGCAACCTAGGCTTAACTGTAGGGCGTTGCTCCACCAGATCGAATAGCAAGGGACTTAGAAGTCAACGCCAGAAGCATAAAATCCAATAAAAATACAACATTTTTTCCATCGTGTAAAATGAATAATTGCAGCCAGTGTGAAAGTAATGGTCATTTCTACGTTCCTGGCAACCTAGGTTTCACTCTTGGGCGTTGCTCCAACACACCGAATAGCTATGGCCTTAGAAGTCAACTCCAGAAGCATAAAATACAATATAAATACAAAAGCTTTTCCATCGTATAAAATGAATGATTGCAAACAGTGTGAAAGTTATGGTCATTTCAACGTTCCGGGCACCTAGGCTTAACTGAAGGGCGTTGCTCCACCAGATAGCATAGTTAGGGACTTAGAATTTAACGCCAGAATCATAAAATACAATAAAAATGCAACAGATTTTCCATAGTATAACAGGAGTAATTGTAACCAGTGTGAAAGTACAGGTCATTTCTACGTTCCGGGCAACCTAGGCTTCGCTCCAGGGCGTTGCTCCACCAGATCGAATAGTGAGGGACTTTGAATACAACGCCAGAAACATAAAATACAATAAAAATACAACAGTTTTTCCTGCGTGTAAAAGGAATAATTGCAACCAGTGTAAAAGTAATGGTCATTTCTACGTTCCGGGCAGCCTAGGCTTCACTCTTGGGCGTTGCTCCATCTCATCGAATAGCTGCGGCCTTAGAAGTCAACTCCAGAAGCATAAAATCCATATAAATACAACAGCTTTTCCATCGCATAAAATGAATGATTGCAAACAGTGTCAAAGTTATGGTCATTTCTACTTTCCGGACAACCTAGGCTTAACTCCAGGGCGTTGTTCCACCAGATCGAATAGTTAGGGACTTTGAATACAACGCCAGAAGTATAAAATACAATAAAAATGCAACAGTTTTTCCGTCGTATAACAGGAAAGCTGCAACCAGTGTGAAAGTAATGGTCATTTCTACGTTCCGGGCAACCTAGGCTTCACTCTAGAGCGTTACTCCTCCACATCGAATGGCTACGGCCAAAGAAGTCAACGCCAGAAGCATAAAATACAATATAAATAAAACAGCTTTCAATCGCATAAAATGAGTAATTGCAAGCTTTTTGAAAGTAACGGTCATTTCTTCGATCCGGGCAACCTAGGCTTCACTCTATGTCGCTGCTCCACCAGATCGAATAGATAGGGCCTAAGTAGTCAACGCCAGGATCATAAAGTAAAGTAATTGCAACCAGTGTGAAGGTAATGCTGATTTCTACGTTCCGGGCAACATAGGCTTCAGTCTAGGGCGTTGCTCCACCAGATCGAATAGTTTGGGCCTACCAAATCAACGCTCGAAGCATAAAATACAATATAAATACAACAGTTTTTCCATTCAATGAAATGAATAATTGCAAACAGTGTGAAAGTAATGGTCATTTCGACGTTCTGGGCAACCCAGGCTTCACTCGAGGGCGTTGCTCCTCCAGATCTAATAGCTATGGCATTAGAAGTCAACGCCAGAAGCATAAAATAAAATAAAATAACAACAGTTTTTCCATCGTATAACAGGAATAATTGCAACCAGTGTGAAAGACATGGTCATTTCTACGTTCCAGGCAGCCTAGCCTTCACTCTAGGGCGTTGCTCCACCAGATCGAATAGTTAGGGCCTAAGAAGTCAACGCCAGGAGCACCAAATACAAAATAAATACAACAGTTTTACCATCGTATAAAACGAATAATTGCAACCACTGTGCAAGTAATGGTCATTTCTACGATCCTGCGACCCAGGCTTCACACTACGGCGTTGCTCCACCTGATCGAATAGTTAGGGTGTAAAAGGCGACGCCAGAATCATAAAATACGATATATGTACAACAGTTTCACCATCGTATAAAATGAATAATCGCAAACAGTATGAAAGTTATGGTCATTTCAACGTTCCGGGCAACCCAGGCTACACCCTAGGGCGTTGCTCCACCTGATCGAAGAGTTAGGGCCTAAAAGGCAACGCCAGAAGCATAAAATACAATATAAATACAACAGCTTTTCCATCGTACAAGACGAGTAATTGCAACCAGTGTGAAGCTTATGGTCATTTCTACGTTCCGGACAACCTAGGCTTCACCCTAGGGCGTTGCTCCACCAGATCGTATAGTTAGGGCCTAAGAAGTAAACGGCAGAAGCATAAAATACAATATAAATACAACAGCTTTTCCATCGTACAAGACGAGTAATTGCAACAAGCGTAAAGGTAATGGCCATTTCTACGTTCCGGGCAATCTAGGCTTCACTCTAGGGCGTTGCTCTACCAGGTCGAATAGTTAGGGCCTAAGAAGTCAACGACAGAAGCATAAAATACAATATAAATACAACAGCTTTTCCATCGTACAAGACGAGTAATTGCAACCAGTGTGAAAGTAATGGTCATTTCTACGTTCCGGGCAACCTAGGCTTCAGCCTAGGGCGTTGTTCCACCAGATCCGCTAGTTAGGGCCTACTAAGTCAACGACAGAAGCGTAATATATAATATAAATACTACAGCTTTTCCATCGTATAAAACGAATAATTGCAACCAGTGTGAAGGTTATGGTCATTTCTACGTTCAGGACAACCTAGGCTTCACACTAGTGCGTTGCTACCCTGAACGAATACTTAGGTCCTTAGAAGTCAAAGCCAGAAGCATAAAATAAAAGGAAATTACAACAGTTTTTCCATCGTATAACAGGAATAATTGCAACCAGTGTGAAAATAATGATGATTTCTATGTTCCGGGGAACCTAGGCTTTAATCTAGGGAATTGCTCCACCAGATCGAATAGCTAGGGACTTAGAATTGAACGCCAGAAGAATAAAATACAACATAAGTGTAACAGTTTTTCCATCGAATAAAATATATAATTGCAAGCAGTGTGAAGGTAATGGTCATTTCTACGTTCCGGGCAACCTAGGCTTTACTCTAGGGCGTGCTCTACCAGATCGAATAGTTAGGGGCTTAAAAAACAAGGCCAGACGCATAAAATACAATAAAAATACAACAGGTATTCCATTGTACAAAACGAATAATTGCAACCAGTGTGAAAGTAATGGTCATTTCTACGTTCCGGGCAACCTAGGCTTCACTCTAGGGAGTTGTTCCACCACAACCGATAGTTAGGGCTTAAGAAGTCAATGCCAGAAGCACCAAATACAAAATAAATACAACAGTTTTTCCATCGTATAAAACGAATAACTGCAACCAGTGTGAAAGTAATGGTCATTTCTACGATCCGGGAGACCTAGGCATCACACTAGGGCATTGCTCCACCACGTCGAATAGCTACGGCCTTAGAAGCCAACGCCTGAAGCATAAAATATAATATAAATACAACAGTTTTTCCATCGTATAAGAGGAATAATTGCAACCAGAGTGAAGGTGATGGCCATTTCTACGTTCCGGGCAACCTAGGCTTCACTCTAGGGCGTTGCTCCACCAGGTCGAATAGTTGGGGCCTTAGAAAACAACTCCAGACGCATGAAATACAATAAAAATACAACAGTTTTACCATCGTATAAAACGAATAATTGCAAACAGTATGAATGCTATGGTCATTTCTACGTTCCGGCCAACCTAGGCTTCACTCTAGGGCGTTGGTCCACCAGATCCAATAGTTAGGGCCTAAGAACTCAACGCCAGGAGCACCAAATACAAAATAAATACAACAGTTCTTCCATCGTATAAAACGAATAATTGCAACCAGTGTGCAAGTAATGGTCAGTTCTACGTTCCGGGCAACCTAGGCTTCACCCTAGTTCGTTGCTCCACCAGATCGAATAGCTACGGCCTTAGAAGTCAACGACAGAGTGTTAAAATACAATATAAATACAACAGCTTTTCCATCGTATAAAACGAATAATTGCAATCAGTATGAAAGTTATGGTCATTTCTACGTTCCGGGCAATCTAGGCTTCACCCTAGGGCGTTGCTCCACCAGATCCAATAGTTAGGACCTAAGAAGTCAACTCCAGAAGCATAAAATGCAAAATAGATACAACAGTTTATCCATCGTATAACAGGAATAATTGCAACCAGTGTGAAAGTGAAGGTCATTTCTACGTTCCGGGCAACCTAGGCTTCACTCTAGGGCGTTGTTCCTCCAGATCGAATAGTTAGGGCCTTAGGTGACCACGCCAGAAGCATAAAATACAATATAAATACAACAGCTTTTACATCGTATAACAGGAATAATTGCAACCAGTGTGCAAGATATGGTCATTTCTACGTTCCTGGCTACCTAGGCTTCACTCTAGGGCGTTGCTGGACCACATCGAATAGCTATGGCATTAGAAGTCAACGCCAGAAGCATTAAATACAATATAAATACAACAGCTTTACCACCGTATAACAGGAATAACTGCAAACAGTGGGAAATATATGGTCATTTCTACGTTCCGGGCAACCTAGGCTTCACCCTAGGGCGTTGCTCTACCAGATTGAATAGCTAGGTCCTTAGAGGTCAACGCCAGGAGCATAAAATAAAATAAAAATAGAGCAGTTCTTCCATCGTATAACAGGAATAATTACAACCAGTATGAATGTTATGGCCATTTCTACGTTCCGAGCAACCTAGGCTTCACTCTAGGGCGTTGCTCCACCACATCGAATAGCTACGGCCTTAGAAGTCAACGCCTGAAGCATAAAATATAATATAAATACAACAGTTTTTCCATCGTATAACAGGAATAATTGCAACCAGAGTGAAGGTGATGGCCATTTCTACGTTCCGGGCAACCTAGGCTTCGCTCTAGGGCGTTGCTCCACCAGATCGAATAGCTAGGGTCTTAGAAGTCAACGCCAGAAGCATAAAATAAAATAAAAATACAACAGTTTTTCCACCGTATAAAACGAATAATTGCAAACAGTATGAATGCTATGGTCATTTCTACGTTCCGGCCAACCTAAGCTTCACTCTAGGGCGTTGGACCACCAGATCCAATAGTTAGGGCCTAAGAACTCAACCCCAGGAGCACCAAATACAAAATAAATACAACAGTTTTTCCATCGTATAAAACGAATAATTGCAACCAGTGTGCAAGTAATGGTCATTTCTACGATCCGGGAGACCTAGGCATCACTCTAGGGCGTTGTTCCACCAGAGCGAATAGTTAGGGCATAAGAAGTCAACGCCAGAAGCATAAAATACGATATATGTACAACAGTTTTTCCATCGTATAAAATGAATAATTGCAACCAGTGTGAAAGTAACGGCCATTTCTACGTTCCGGGCATCCTAGACTTAACACTGAGGCATTGCTCCACCACATCGAATAGCTAGGGACTTAGAAGTCAACGCCCGAAACAAAAAATACAATAAAAATACAACAGTTTTTCCATCGCATAATGGGAATAATTGCAACAAATGTGAACGTGAGGGTCATTTCTACGTTCCGGGCAACCTAGGCTTCACCCTAGGGCGTTGCTCCACCAGATCGAATTGCTAGGTCCTTAGAAGTCAACGCCAGGAGCATATAATAAAATAAGAATAGAGCAGTTCTTCCATCGTATACCAGGAATAATTACAACTAGTGTGAAAGAAATGGGCATTTCTACGTTCCGTGCTACCTAGACTTCACTCTAGGGCGTAGCTCCACCAGGTCGAATAGTTGGGGCCTTAGAAAACAACTCCAGACGCATAAAATACAATAAAAATACAACAGTTTTACCATCGTATAACTGGCATAATTGCAACCAGGGTGCAAGATATGGTCATTACTACGTTCCGGGCAACCTAGGCTTCACTCTAGGGCGTTGGTCCACCACAACCGATAGTTAGGGCTTAAGAAGTCAATGCCAGAAGCACCAAATACAAAATAAATACAACAGTTTTTCCATCGTATAAAACGAATAACTGCAACCAGTGTGAAAGTAATGGTCATTTCTACGATCCGGGAGACCTAGGCATCACACTAGGGCATTGCTCCACCACGTCGAATAGCTACGGCCTTAGAAGCCAACGCCTGAAGCATAAAATATAATATAAATACAACAGTTTTTCCATCGTATAAGAGGAATAATTGCAACCAGAGTGAAGGTGATGGCCATTTCTACGTTCCGGGCAACCTAGGCTTCACTCTAGGGCGTTGCTCCACCAGGTCGAATAGTTGGGGCCTTAGAAAACAACTCCAGACGCATGAAATACAATAAAAATACAACAGTTTTACCATCGTATAAAACGAATAATTGCAAACAGTATGAATGCTATGGTCATTTCTACGTTCCGGCCAACCTAGGCTTCACTCTAGGGCGTTGGTCCACCAGATCCAATAGTTAGGGCCTAAGAACTCAACGCCAGGAGCACCAAATACAAAATAAATACAACAGTTCTTCCATCGTATAAAACGAATAATTGCAACCAGTGTGCAAGTAATGGTCAGTTCTACGTTCCGGGCAACCTAGGCTTCACCCTAGTTCGTTGCTCCACCAGATCGAATAGCTACGGCCTTAGAAGTCAACGACAGAGTGTTAAAATACAATATAAATACAACAGCTTTTCCATCGTATAAAACGAATAATTGCAATCAGTATGAAAGTTATGGTCATTTCTACGTTCCGGGCAATCTAGGCTTCACCCTAGGGCGTTGCTCCACCAGATCCAATAGTTAGGACCTAAGAAGTCAACTCCAGAAGCATAAAATGCAAAATAGATACAACAGTTTATCCATCGTATAACAGGAATAATTGCAACCAGTGTGAAAGTGAAGGTCATTTCTACGTTCCGGGCAACCTAGGCTTCACTCTAGGGCGTTGTTCCTCCAGATCGAATAGTTAGGGCCTTAGGTGACCACGCCAGAAGCATAAAATACAATATAAATACAACAGCTTTTACATCGTATAACAGGAATAATTGCAACCAGTGTGCAAGATATGGTCATTTCTACGTTCCTGGCTACCTAGGCTTCACTCTAGGGCGTTGCTGGACCACATCGAATAGCTATGGCATTAGAAGTCAACGCCAGAAGCATTAAATACAATATAAATACAACAGCTTTACCACCGTATAACAGGAATAACTGCAAACAGTGGGAAATATATGGTCATTTCTACGTTCCGGGCAACCTAGGCTTCACCCTAGGGCGTTGCTCTACCAGATTGAATAGCTAGGTCCTTAGAGGTCAACGCCAGGAGCATAAAATAAAATAAAAATAGAGCAGTTCTTCCATCGTATAACAGGAATAATTACAACCAGTATGAATGTTATGGCCATTTCTACGTTCCGAGCAACCTAGGCTTCACTCTAGGGCGTTGCTCCACCACATCGAATAGCTACGGCCTTAGAAGTCAACGCCTGAAGCATAAAATATAATATAAATACAACAGTTTTTCCATCGTATAACAGGAATAATTGCAACCAGAGTGAAGGTGATGGCCATTTCTACGTTCCGGGCAACCTAGGCTTCGCTCTAGGGCGTTGCTCCACCAGATCGAATAGCTAGGGTCTTAGAAGTCAACGCCAGAAGCATAAAATAAAATAAAAATACAACAGTTTTTCCACCGTATAAAACGAATAATTGCAAACAGTATGAATGCTATGGTCATTTCTACGTTCCGGCCAACCTAAGCTTCACTCTAGGGCGTTGGACCACCAGATCCAATAGTTAGGGCCTAAGAACTCAACCCCAGGAGCACCAAATACAAAATAAATACAACAGTTTTTCCATCGTATAAAACGAATAATTGCAACCAGTGTGCAAGTAATGGTCATTTCTACGATCCGGGAGACCTAGGCATCACTCTAGGGCGTTGTTCCACCAGAGCGAATAGTTAGGGCATAAGAAGTCAACGCCAGAAGCATAAAATACGATATATGTACAACAGTTTTTCCATCGTATAAAATGAATAATTGCAACCAGTGTGAAAGTAACGGCCATTTCTACGTTCCGGGCATCCTAGACTTAACACTGAGGCATTGCTCCACCACATCGAATAGCTAGGGACTTAGAAGTCAACGCCCGAAACAAAAAATACAATAAAAATACAACAGTTTTTCCATCGCATAATGGGAATAATTGCAACAAATGTGAACGTGAGGGTCATTTCTACGTTCCGGGCAACCTAGGCTTCACCCTAGGGCGTTGCTCCACCAGATCGAATTGCTAGGTCCTTAGAAGTCAACGCCAGGAGCATATAATAAAATAAGAATAGAGCAGTTCTTCCATCGTATACCAGGAATAATTACAACTAGTGTGAAAGAAATGGGCATTTCTACGTTCCGTGCTACCTAGACTTCACTCTAGGGCGTAGCTCCACCAGGTCGAATAGTTGGGGCCTTAGAAAACAACTCCAGACGCATAAAATACAATAAAAATACAACAGTTTTACCATCGTATAACTGGCATAATTGCAACCAGGGTGCAAGATATGGTCATTACTACGTTCCGGGCAACCTAGGCTTCACTCTAGGGCGTTGGTCCACCACAACCGATAGTTAGGGCTTAAGAAGTCAATGCCAGAAGCACCAAATACAAAATAAATACAACAGTTTTTCCATCGTATAAAACGAATAACTGCAACCAGTGTGAAAGTAATGGTCATTTCTACGATCCGGGAGACCTAGGCATTACACTAGGGCATTGCTCCACCACGTCGAATAGCTACGGCCTTAGAAGCCAACGCCTGAAGCATAAAATATAATATAAATACAACAGTTTTTCCATCGTATAACAGGAATAATTGCAACCAGAGTGAAGGTGATGGCCATTTCTACGTTCCGGGCAACCTAGGCTTCACTCTAGGGCGTTGCTCCACCAGGTCGAATAGTTGGGGCCTTAGAAAACAACTCCAGACGCATGAAATACAATAAAAATACAACAGTTTTACCATCGTATAAAACGAATAATTGCAAACAGTATGAATGCTATGGTCATTTCTACGTTCCGGCCAACCTAGGCTTCACTCTAGGGCGTTGGTCCACCAGATCCAATAGTTAGGGCCTAAGAACTCAACGCCAGGAGCACCAAATACAAAATAAATACAACAGTTCTTCCATCGTATAAAACGAATAATTGCAACCAGTGTGCAAGTAATGGTCATTTCTACGATCCGGGAGACCTAGGCATCACTCTAGGGCGTTGTTCCACCAGAGCGAATAGTTAGGACCTAAGAAGTCAACGCCAGAAGCATAAAATACGATATATGTACAACAGTTTTTCCATCGTATAAAATGAATAATTGCAACCAGTGTGAAAGTAACGGCCATTTCTACGTTCCGGGCATCCTAGACTTAACACTGAGGCATTGCTCCACCAGATCGAATAGCTAGGGACTTAGATGTCAACGGCCGAAACAAAAAATACAATAGATATACAACAGTTTTTCCATCGCATAATGGGAATAATTGCAACAAATGTGAACGTGAGGGTCATTTCTACGTTCCGGGCAACATAGGCTTCACCCTAGGCCGTTGCTCCACCAGATCGAATAGCTAGGTCCTTAGAAGTCAACGCCAGGAGCATAAAATAGAATAAAAATAGAGCAGTTCTTCCATCGTATAACAGGTCTAATTACAACCAGTGTGAAAGAAATGGGCATTTCTACGTTCCGTGAAACCTAGACTTCACTCTAGGGCGTTGCTCCACCAGGTCGAATAGTTGGGGCCTTAGAAAACAACTCCAGACGCATGAAATACAATAAAAATACAACAGTTTTACCATCGTATAACTGGCATAATTGCAACCAGTGTGCAAGATATGGTCACTACTACGTTACGGGCAACCTAGGCTTCACTCTAGGGCGTAGGTCCACCACAACCAATAGTTAGGGCTTAAGAAGTCAATGCCAGAAGCACCAAATACAAAATAAATACAACAGTTTTTCCATCGTATATAACGAATAATTGCAACCAGTGTGAAAGTATTGGTCAGTTCTACGTTCCGGGCAACCTAGGCTTCACCCTAGTTCGTTGCTCCACCAGATCGAATAGCTACGGCCTTAGAAGTCAACGACAGAGTGTTAAAATACAATATAAATACAACAGCTTTTCCATCGTATAAAACGAATAATTGCAATCAGTATGAAAGTTATGGTTTATTTCTGCGTTCCGGGCAATCTAGGCTTCACCCTAGGGCGTTGCTCCACCAGATCCAATAGTTAGGACCTAAGAAGTCAACTCCAGAAGCATAAAATGCAAAATAGATACAACAGTTTATCCATCGTATAACAGGAATAATTGCAACCAGTGTGAAAGTGAAGGTCATTTCTACGTTCCGGGCAACCTAGGCTTCACTCTAGGGCGTTGTTCCTCCAGATCGAATAGTTAGGGCCTTAGGTGACCACGCCAGAAGCATAAAATACAATATAAATACAACAGCTTTTACATCGTATAACAGGAATAATTGCAACCAGTGTGCAAGATATGGTCATTTCTACGTTCCTGGCTACCTAGGCTTCACTCTAGGGCGTTGCTCGACCACATCGAATAGCTATGGCATTAGAAGTCAACGCCAGAAGCAGTAAATACAATATAAATACAACAGTTTTTCCATCGTATAACAGGAATAATTGCAACCAGAGTGAAGGTGATGGCCATCTCTACGTTCCGGGCAACCTAGGCTTCACTCTAGGGCGTTGCTCCACCAGATCGAATAGCTAGGGACTTAGAAGTCAACGCCAGAAGCATAAAATAAAATAAAAATACAACAGTTTTTCCATCGAATAAAACGAATAATTGCAAACAGTATGAATGCTATGGTCATTTCTACGTTCCGGCCAACCTAGGCTTCACTCCAGGGCGTTGGTCCACCAGATCCAATAGTTAGGGCCTAAGAACTCAACGCCAGGAGCACCAAATACAAAATAAATACAACAGTTCTTCCATCGTATAAAACGAATAATTGCAACCAGTGTGCAAGTAATGGTCATTTCTACGATCCGGGAGACCTAGGCATCACTCTAGGGCGTTGTTCCACCAGAGAGAATAGTTAGGACCTAAGAAGTCAACGCCAGAAGCATAAAATACGATATATGTACAACAGTTTTTCCATCGTATAAAATGAATAATTGCAACCAGTGTGAAAGTAACGGCCATTTCTACGTTCCGGGCATCCTAGACTTAACACTGAGGCATTGCTCCACCAGATCGAATAGCTAGGGACTTAGAAGTCAACGCCCGAAACAAAAAATACAATAAAAATACAACAGTTTTTCCATCGCATAATGGGAATAATTGCAACAAATGTGAACGTGAGGGTCATTTCTACGTTCCGGGCAACCTAGGCTTCACCCTAGGCCGTTGCTCCACCAGATCGAATAGCTAGGTCCTTAGAAGTCAACGCCAGGAGCAGAAAATAAAATAAAAATAGAGCAGTTCTTCCATCGTATACCAGGAATAATTACAACCAGTGTGAAAGAAATGGGCATTTCTACGTTCCGTGCAACCTAGACTTCACTATAGGGCGTTGCTCCACCAGGTCGAATAGTTGGGGCCTTAGAAAACAACTCCAGACGCATAAAATACAATAAAAATACAACAGTTTTACCATCGTATAACTGGCATAAGTGCAACCAGTGTGCAAGATATGGTCATTACTACGTTCCGGGCAACCTAAGCTTCACTCTAGGGCGTTGGTCCACCACAACCGATAGTTAGGGCTTAAGAAGTCAATGCCAGAAGCACCAAATACAAAATAAATACAACAGTTTTTCCATCGTATAAAACGAATAACTGCAACCAGTGTGCAAGTAATGGTCATTTCTACGTTCCGGGCAACCTAGGCTTCACCCTAGGGCGTTGCTCCACCAGATCGAATAGCTAGGGCCTTAGAAGTCAACGCCAGAAACATAAAATAAAATAAAAATAGAGCAGTTCTTCCATCGTATAACAGGAATAATTACAACCAGTGTGAAAGAAATGGGCATTTCAACGTTCCGTGCAACCTAGACCTCACTCTAATGCGTTGCTCCACCAGGTCTAATAGTTGGGGCCTTAGAAAACAACTCCAGACGCATAAAATACAATAAAAATACAACAGTTTTACCAGCGTATAACTGGCATAATTTCAACCAGTGAGAAAGATATGGTCATTACTACGTTCCGGGCAACCTAGGCTTCACTCCAGGGCGTTGGTCCACCAGATCCAATAGTTAGGGCCTAAGAACTCAACGCCAGGAGCACCAAATACAAAATAAATACAACAGTTCTTTCATCGTATAAAACGAATAATTGCAACCAGTGTGCAAGTAATGGTCATTTCTACGATCCGGGAGACCTAGGCATCACTCTAGGGCGTTGTTCCACCAGAGCGAATAGTTAGGACCTAAGAAGTCAACGCCAGAAGCATAAAATACGATATATGTACAACAGTTTTTCCATCGTATAAAATGAATAATTGCAACCAGTGTGAAAGTAACGGCCATTTCTACGTTCCGGGCATCCTAGACTTAACACTGAGGCATTGCTCCACCAGATCGAATAGCTAGGGACTTAGAAGTCAACGCCCGAAACAAAAAATACAATAAAAATACAACAGTTTTTCCATCGCATAATGGGAATAATTGCAACAAATGTGAACGTGAGGGTCATTTCTACGTTCCGGGCAACATAGGCTTCACCCTAGGCCGTTGCTCCACCAGATCGAATAGCTAGGTCCTTAGAAGTCAACGCCAGGAGCATAAAATAAAATAAAAATAGAGCAGTTCTTCCATCGTATAACAGGAGTAATTACAACCAGTGTGAAAGAAATGGGCATTTCTACGTTCCGTGAAACCTAGACTTCACTCTAGGGCGTTGCTCCACCAGGTCGAATAGTTGGGGCCTTAGAAAACAACTCCAGACGCATGAAATACAATAAAAATACAACAGTTTTACCATCGTATAACTGGCATAATTGCAACCAGTGTGCAAGATATGGTCACTACTACGTTACGGGCAACCTAGGCTTCACTCTAGGGCGTAGGTCCATCACAACCAATAGTTAGGGCTTAAGAAGTCAATGCCAGAAGCACCAAATACAAGATAAATACAACAGTTTTTCCATCGTATATAACGAATAATTGCAACCAGTGTGAAAGTATTGGTCATTTCTACGTTCCGGGAAACCTAGGCTTCACCCTAGTACGTTCCTCCACCAGATCGAATAGCTACGGGCTTAGAAGTCAACGCCAGAGGGTTAAAATGCAATATAAATACAACAGCTTTTCCATCGTATAAAACGAATAATTGCAATCAGTATGAAAGTTATGGTCATTTCTACGTTCCGGGCAATCTAGGCTTCACCCTAGGGCGTTGCTCCACCAGATCCAATAGTTAGGACCTAAGAAGTCAACTCCAGAAGCATAAAATGCAAAATAGATACAACAGTTTATCCATCGTATAACAGGAATAATTGCAACCAGTGTGAAAGTGAAGGTCATTTCTACGTTCCGGGCAACCTAGGCTTCACTCTAGGGCGTTGTTCCTCCAGATGGAATAGTTAGGGCCTTAGGTGACCACGCCAGAAGCATAAAATACAATATAAATACAATAGCTTTTACATCGTATAACAGGAATAATTGCAACAAGTGTGCAAGATATGGTCATTTCTACGTTCCTGGCTACCTTGGCTTCACCCTAGGGCGTTGCTCGACCACATTGAACAGCTATGGCATTAGCAGTCAACGCCAGAAGCATCAAATACAATATAAATACAACAGCTTTACCACCGTATAACAGGAATAACTGCAAACAGTGGGAAATATATGGTCATTTCTACGTTCCGGGCAACCTAGGCTTCACCCTAGGGCGTTGCTCTACCAGATCGAATAGCTAGGTCCTTAGAGGTCAACGCCAGGAGCATAAAATAAAATAAAAATAGAGCAGTTCTTCCATCGTATAACAGGAATAATTACAACCAGTATGAATGTTATGGCCATTTCTACGTTCCCAGCAACCTAGGCTTCACTCTAGGGCGTTGCTCCACCACATCGAATAGCTACGGCCTTAGAAGTCAACGCCTGAAGCATAAAATATAATATAAATACAACAGTTTTTCCATCGTATAACTGGAATAATTGCAACCAGAGTGAAGGTGATGGCCATTTCTACGTTCCGGGCAACCTAGGCTTCGCTCTAGGGCGTTGCTCCACCAGATCGAATAGCTAGGGTCTTAGAAGTCAACGCCAGAAGCATAAAATAAAATAAAAATACAACAGTTTTTCCATCGTATAAAACGAATAATTGCAAACAGTATGAATGCTATGGTCATTTCTACGTTCCGGCCAACCTAAGCTTCACTTTAGGGCGTTGGTCCACCAGATCCAATAGTTAGGGCCTAAGAACTCAACGCCAGGAGCACCAAATACAAAATAAATACAACAGTTTTTCCATCGTATAAAACGAATAATTGCAACCAGTGTGCAAGTAATGGTCATTTCTACGATCCGGGAGACCTAGGCATCACTCTAGGGCATTGCTCCACCACGTCGAATAGCTACGGCCTTAGAAGTCAACGCCTGAAGCATAAAATATAATATAAATACAACAGTTTTTCCATCGTATAACAGGAATAATTGCAACCAGAGTGAAGGTGATGGCCATTTCTACGTTCCGGGCAACCTAGGCTTCGCTCTAGGGCGTTGCTCCACCAGATCGAATAGCTAGGGTCTTAGAAGTCAACGCCAGAAGCATAAAATAAAATAAAAATACAACAGTTTTTCCATCGTATAAAACGAATAATTGCAAACAGTATGAATGCTATGGTCATTTCTACGTTCCGGCCAACCTAGGCTTCACTCTAGGGCGTTGGTCCACCAGAACCAATAGTTAGGGCCTAAGAACTCAACGCCAGGAGCACCAAATAGAAAATAAATACAACAGTTCTTCCATCGTATAAAACGAATAATTGCAACCAGTGTGCAAGTAATGGTCATTTCTACGATCCGGGAGACCTAGGCATCACTCTAGGGCGTTGTTCCACCAGAGCGAATAGTTAGGACCTAAGAAGTCAACGACAGAAGCATAAAATACGATATATGTACAACAGTTTTTCCATCGTATAAAATGAATAATTGCAACCAGTGTGAAAGTAACGGCCATTTCTACGTTCCGAGCAACCTAGGCTTCACCCTAGGCCGTTGCTCCACCAGATCGAATAGCTAGGTCCTTAGAAGTCAACGCCAGGAGCATAAAATAAAATAAAAATAGAGCAGTTCTTCCATCGTATAACAGGAGTAATTACAACCAGTGTGAAAGAAATGGTCATTTCTACGATCCGGGAGACCTATGCATCACTCGAGGGCGTTGTTCCACCAGAGCGAATAGTTAGGGCCTAAGAAGTCAACGCCAGAAGCATAAAATACGATATATGTACAACAGTTTTACCATCGTATAAAATTAATAATTGCAACCAGTGTGAAAGTAACGGCCATATCTACGTTCCGGGCATCCTAGACTTAACACTGAGGCATTGCTCCACCAGATCGAATAGCTAGGGACTTAGAAGTCAACGCCCGAAACAAAAAATACAATAAAAATAAAACAGTTTTTCCATCGCATAATGGGAATAATTGCAACAAATGTGAACGTGAGGGTCATTTCTACGTTCCGGGCAACCTAGGCTTCACCCTAGGGCGTTGCTCCACCAGATCGAATAGCTAGGTCCTTAGAAGTCAACGCCAGGAGCATAAAATAAAATAAAAATAGAGCAGTTCTTCCATCGTATACCAGGAATAATTACAACCAGTGTGAAAGAAATGGTCATTACTACGTTCCGGGCAACGTAGGCTTCACTCTAGGGCGTTGGTCCACCACAACCAATAGTTAGGGCTTAAGAAGTCAATGCCAGAAGCACCAAATACAAAATAAATACAACAGTTTTTCCATCGTATATAACGAATAATTGCAACCAGTGTGAAAGTATTGGTCATTTCTACGTTCCGGGCAACCTAGGCTTCACCCTAGTTCGTTGCTCCACCAGATCGAATAGCTACGGCCTTAGAAGTCAACGCCAGAGGGTTAAAATACAATATAAATACAACAGCTTTTCCATCGTATAAAACGAATAATTGCAATCAGTATGAAAGTTATGGTCATTTCTACGTTCCGGGCAATCTAGGCTTCACCCTAGGGCGTTGCTCCAACACATCGAATAGCTACGGCCTTAGAAGTCAACGCCCGAAACAAAAAATACAATAAAAATACAACAGTTTTTCCATCGCATAACGGGAATAATTGCAACAAATGTGAACGTGAGGGTCATTTCTACGTTCCGGGCAACCCAGGCTACACCCTAGGGCGTTGCTCCACCAGATCCAATAGTTAGGACCTAAGAAGTCAACGCCAGAAGCATAAAATACAAAATAGATACAACAGTTTTTCCATCATATAAGAGGAATAATTGCAACCAGTGTGAAAGTGATGGTCATCTCTACGTTCCGGGCAACCTAGGCTTCACTCTAGGGCGTTGTTCCTCCAGATCGAATAGCTAGGGCCTAAGACGTCTACACCAGAAGCATAAAATACAATATAAATACAACAGTTTTTCCATTGTATAAAACGAATAATTGCTACCAGTGTGAAAGTTTTGGTCATTTCTGCGTTCCAGGCACCATAGGCTTCACTCTTGGACGTAGCACCACCAGATCGAATAGCTAGGACCTTAGAAGTCAAAGCCAGACGCAGAACATACAATATAAATACAACAGTTTTTCCATCGTATTAAACGAATAATTGCAATCCGTATGAAAATTATGGTCATTTCTACGTCCCGGGCAACCTAGGCTTCACCATGGGTCGTTGCTCCACCGGATCCAATAGTTAGGACATAAGAAGTCAACGCCAGAAGCATAAAATACAAAATAGATCCAACAGTTTTTCTATCGTATAACAGGAATAATTGCAACCAGTGTGAAAGTGATGGTCATTTCTACGTTCCGGCCGACCTGGGCATCACTAGAGGGCGTTGCTCCACCAGATCCAATAGTTAGGACCTAAGAAGTCAACGCCAGAAGCATAAAGTACAAAATAGATCCAACAGTTTTTCCATCGTATAACAGGAATAATTGCAACCAGTGTGAAAGTGATGGTCATTTCTACGTTCCGGGAAACCTAGGCTTCAGTCTAGGGCGTTGCTCCACCACATCGAATAGCTGCGGCCTTAGAAGTGATCGCCAGAAGCATAAAATACAATATAAATACAACAGTTTTTCCATCGTATAACAAGAATTATTGCTACCAGTGCGAAAGTGATGGTCATTTCTACGTTCCGGGCAACCTAGGCTTCACTCTAGGGCGTTGCTCAACCACATCGAATAGCTACGGCCCTAGAAGACAACGCCATAACTATAAAATACAATATAAATACAACAGTCTATCCATCGTATAAAACGAATAATTGCAACCAGTCTGATAGTTATGGTCACATCTACGTTCCGGGCAACCTAGGCTTCACCCTAGGGCGTTGCTCCAACAGATCGAATAGGTAGGGCCTAAGAAGTCAACGCCAGAAGCATAAAATACAATAGAAATACAACAGTTTTTCCATCGTATAACAGGAATAATTGCAACCAGTGTGAAAGATATGGTCATTTCTACGATACAGGCAACCGAGGCTTCACTGTAGGGCGTCGTTCCACCAGATCGAATAGTTAGGGCCTAAGAAGTCTACACCAGAAGCATAAAATACAATATAAATACAACAGTTTTTCCCTTGTATAACAGGAATAATTGCAACCAGTGTGAAAGGTATTGTCATTTCTACGTTCCGGGCAACCTAGGCTTCACCCTAGGGCGTTGCTCCACCAGATCGAATAGTTAGGGCCTAAGAAGTCAACGCCAGAAGCATAAAATATAATATAAATACAGCAGTTTTTCCATCGTATAACAGGAATAATTGCAACCAGTGTGAAAGGTATGGTCATTTCTACGTTCCGGGCAACCTAGGCTTCACACGAGGGTGTCGCTGCACCACATCGAATAGCTCCGGCCTTAGAAGTCAACGCCAGAAGCATAAAATGCAATATAAATACAAAAGTTTTTGAATCGTATAACAGGAATAATTGCAACCAGTCTGATAGTTATGGTCATTTCTACGTTCCGGGCAACCTAGGCTTCACTCTAGGGCGTTGCTTCACCAGATCGAATAGTTAGGGCCTAAGAAGTCAATGCCAGAAGCATAAAATAAAATAAAAATACAACAGTTTTTCCATCGTATAAAACGTATAATTGCAACCAGTATGAATGTTATTGTCATTCCTACGTTCCGGGCAACCTAGGCTTCACTCTAGGGCGTTGGTCCACCAGATCCAATAACTAGGGCCTAAGAAGTCAACGCCAGGAGCACCAAATACAAAATAAATACAACAGCTTTTCCATCGTATAAAACGAATAATTGCAACCAGTATGAAAGCTATGGTCATTTATACGTTCCGGGCAACCTAGGCTTCACTCTAGGCCGTTGCTCAACCACATCGAATAGCTACGGCCCTAGAAGACAACGCCATAACTATAAAATACAATATAAATACAACAGTCTTTCCATCGTTTAAAACGAATAATTGCAACCAGTCTGATAGTTATGGTCACTTCTACGTTCCGGGCAATCTAGGCTTCTCTCTAGGGCGTTGCTCCACCAGATCGAATAGTTAGGGCCTAACAAGTCAACGCCAGAAGCATAAAATACAATATAAATACAACAGCTTTTCCATCGTATATAATGTATATTTGCAAACAGTGTCAAAGTAAAGGTCATTCCAACGTTCCGGGCAACCTAGGCTTAACTGTAGGGCGTTGCTCCACCAGATCGCATAGTTAGGGACTTAGAAGTCAACGCCAGAAGCATAAAATACAATAAAAATGCAACAGTTTTTCCATCCTATAACAGGAATAATTGCAACCAGTGTGAAAGTACATGTCATTTCTACGTTCCGGGCAACCTAGGCTTCAGTCTAGGGCGTTGCTCCGCCAGATCGAATAGCTAGGGACTTAGAATTCAGCGCCAGAAGAATAAAATACAACATATGTAGAACAGTTTTTGCATCGTATAAAATGTATAATTGCAAGCAGTGAAGGTAATGGTCATTTCTACGTTCTGGATAACCTAGGCTTCACTCTAGAGCGTTGCTCCACCAGATCGAATAGTTAGGGCCTTAGAAGTCAACGCCCGAAGCATAAAATACAAAATAAATAGAACAGTTTTTCCATTGTATAAAACGAATAATTGCAACCAGTGTGAAAGTTATGGTCATTTCTACGTTCCGGGCAACCTAGGCTTCACTCTAGGGCATTGTTCCACCAGATCGAATAGTTAGAGCCTAAGAAGTCAACGCCAGAAGCATAAAATACAATATAAATACAACAGGTTTTCCATCGTATATAATGTATATTTGCAAACTGTGTAAAAGTAAAGGTCATTTCTACGTTCCGGGCAACCTAGGTTTCGCTGTAGAGCGCTGCTCCACCAGATCGAATAGATAGGTACTTAGAAGTCAACGCCAGAAACATAAAATACAATAAACATACAACAGTTTTTCCATCGTATATATGAATAATTGCAACCAGTGTGAAAGTAATGGTCATTTCCACGTTCCGGCCAACATAGGTTTCACTCTTGGGCGTTGCTCCAACAGATCGAATAGCTAGGGACTTAGAATTCAACGCCAGAAGAATAAAATACAACATAAGTATAACAGTTTTTCCATCGTATAAAATGTATAATTGCAAGCAGTGTGAAGGTAATGGTCATTTCTACCTTCCGGGCAACCTAGGCTTTACTCTAGAGCATTGCTCCACCAGATCGAATAGTTAGGGCCTACGAAGACAACGCCAGAAGCATAAAATACAATATAAATACAACAGCTTTTCCATCGAATATAATGTATATTTGCAAACAGTGTGAAAGTAAAGGTTATTTCTACGTTCCGGGCAACCTAGGCTTCACTCTAGGGAGTTGTTCCACCAGATCGAATAGTTAGGGCCTAAGAAGTCAACTCCAGACGCATAAAATACAATATAAATACAACAGTTTTTCCACGGTATAAAAAGAATAATTGCAACCAGTATGAAAGTTATGGTCATTCCTACGTTCCGGGCAACCTAGGCTTAACTGTAGGGCGTTGCTCCACCAGATCGCATAGTTAGGGACTTAGAAGTCAACGCCAGAAGCATAAAATACAATAAAAATGCAACAGTTTTTCCATAGTATAACAGGAATAATTGCAACCAGTGTGACAGTACAGGTCATTTCGACGTTCCGGGCAACCTAGGCTTCGCTCCAGGGCCTTGCTCCACCAGATCGAATACCTAGGGACTTAGAATTCAACGCCAGAAGAATAAAATACAACATAGGTGCCACAGTTTTTCCATCGTATAAAAGGAATAATTGCAATCAGTGTGAAAGTAATCGTCATTTCTACGTTCCGGGCAACCTAGGTTTCACTCTTGGGCGTTGCTCCACCACACCGAATAGCTACGTCCTTAGAAGTCAACTCCAGAAGCATAAAACGCAATACAAATACAACAGCTTTTCCATCGTATAAAATGAATGATTGCAAACAGTGTGAATGTTATGGTCATTTCTGCGTTCCGGGCAACCTAGGCTTCACTCTAGGTCGTTGTTCCCTCAGATCGAATAGTTAGGGCCTAAGAAGTCAACGCCAGAAGCATAAAATACAATATAAATGCAACAGCTTTACCATCGTATATAATGTATATTTGCAAACAGTGTGAAAGTAAACGTCATTTCTACGTTCCGGGCAACCTAGGCTTAACTGTAGGGCGTTGCTCCACCAGATCGCATTGTTAGGGACTTAGAAGTCAACGCCAGAAGCATAAAATACAATAAAAATACAACAGTTTTTCCATCGTATAAAATGTATAATTGCAAGCAGTTTGAAGGTAATGGTCATTTCTACGATCCGGGCAACCTAGGCTTCACTCTAGGGCGTTGTTCCACCAGATCGAATAGTTAGGGCATAAGAAGTCAACGCCAGAAGCATAAAATACAATATAAATACAACTGCTTTTCCATCGTATATAATGTATATTTGCAAACAGTGTGAAAGTAAAGGTCATTTCTACGTTCCGGGCAACCTCGGGTTCGCTGTAGGGCGTTGCTCCACCAGATCGAATAGCTAGGGACTTAGAAGTCAACGCCAGAAGCATAAAACACAATAAAAATACAACAGTTTTTCCATCGTATAAAATGTATAATTGCAAGCAGTGTGAAGGTAATGGTCATTTCTACGTTCCGGGCAACCTAGGCTTCACTCTAGAGCGTTGCTTCACCAGATCGAATAGTTAGGGCCTAAGAAGTCAACGCCAGAAGCATAAAATACGATATATGTGCAACAGTTTTTACATAGTATAAAATGAATAACTGCAACCAGTGTGAAAGTAATGGTCATATCTATGTTCCGAGCAACCTAGGTTTCGCTCTATGGCGTTGCTCCACCACATCGAATAGTTAGTGCCTTAGAAGTCAACGCCCGAAGCATAAAATACAAAATAAATAGAACAGTTTTTCCATTGTATAAAACGAATAATTGCAACCAGTGTGAAAGTTATGGTCATTTCTACGTTCCGTGCAACCTAGGCTTAACTGCAGGGCGTTGCTCCACCAGATGGCATAGTTAGGGACTTAGAATTTAACGCGAGGAGCATAAAGTACAATAAAAATGCAACAGTTTTTCCATAGTATAACAGGAATAATTGCAACCAGTCTGAAAGTGCAGGTCACTTCTACGTTCCGGGCAACCTAGGCTTCGCCCTAGGGCATTGCTCCACCAGATCGTATAGCTAGGGACTTAGAAGTCAACGCCAGAGGCATAAAATACAATAAAAATGCAACAGTTTTTCCATCGTATAACAGGAATAACTGCAACCAGTGTGAAAGTACTGGTCATTTCTATGTTCCCGGTAAACTAGGCTTCACTCTAGGGCGTTGCTCCACCAGATCGAATAGCTAGTGACTTAGAAATCAGCACCAGAAGAATAAAATACAACATATGTACAACAGTTTTTCAATCGTATAACAGGAATAATTGCAAACAGTGTGAAGGATATGGTCATTTCTACGTTGCGAGCATCCTAGACTTCACTCTAGGGCGTTGCTCCACCACATCGAATAGCTACGGCCTTAAAAGTCAACGCCTGAAGCATAAAATACAATATAAATACAACAGCTTTTCCATCGTATATAATGTATATTTGCAAACAGTGTGAAAGTAAAGGTCATTCCTACGTTCCGGGCAACCTAGGCTTAACTGTCGGGCGTTGCTCCACCAGATCGCATAGTTAGGGACTTAGAAGTCAACGCCAGAAGCATAAACTACAATAAAAATGCAACAGTTTTTCCATAGTATAACAGGAATAATTGCAACCAGTGTGACAGTACAGGTCATTTCGACGTTCCGCGCAACCTAGGCTTCGCTCCAGGGCCTTGCTCCACCAGATCGAATACCTAGGGACTTAGAATTCAACGGCAGAAGAATAAAATACAACATAGGTGCCACAGTTTTTCCATCGTATAAAAGGAATAATTGCAATCAGTGTGAAAGTAATGGTCATTTCTACGTTCCGGGTAACCTAGGTTTCACTCTTGGGCGTTGCTCCACCACACCGAATTGCTACGTCCTTAGAAGTCAACTCCAGAAGCATAAAACACAATACAAATACAACAGCTTTTCCATCGTATAAAATGAATGATTGCAAACAGTGTGAATGTTATGGTCATTTCTGCGTTCCGGGCAACCTAGGCTTCACTCTAGGTCGTTGTTCCATCAGATCGAATAGTTAGGGCCTAAGAAGTCAACGCCAGAAGCATAAAATACAATATAAATGCAACAGCTTTACCATCGTATATAATGTATATTTGCAAACGGTGTGAAAGTAAACGTCATTTCTACGTTCCGGGCAACCTAGGCTTAACTGTTGGGCGTTGCTCCACCAGATCGCATAGTTAGGGACTTAGAAGTCAACGCCAGAAGCATAACATACAATAAAAATGCAACAGTTTTTAAATAGTATAACAGGAATAATTGCAACCAGTGTGAAAGTACAGGTCATTTCTATGTTCCCGGTAAACTAGGCTTCACTCTAGGGCGTTGCTCCACAAGATCGAATAGCTAGGGACTTAGAATTCAGCGCCAGAAGAATAAAATACAACATATGTACAACAGTTTTTCAATCGTGTAACGGGAATAATTGCAAACAGTGTGAAGGTAATGGTCATTTCTACGTTCCGGGCTACCTAGGCTTCACTTTTGGACGTTGCCCCACAAGATCGAATAGATAGGACCTTACAAGACAACGCCAGAAGCATAAAATACAATAAAAATACAACAGCTTTTCCATCGTATAGCAAGAATAATTGCAACCAGTGTGAAAGTAATTGTCATTTCTACGTTTCGGGCAACCTAGGCTTCACTCTAGGGCGTTGATCCACCAGATCGAATAGCTAGGGATTTAGAATACAACGCCAGAGAAATAAAATACAATATAAGTACAACAGTATCTCCATCGTATAAAACGAATAATAGCAACCAGTGTGAAAGTTATGGTCATTTCTACGTTCCGGGCAACCTAGGCTTCACTCTAGGGCGTTATTCCACCACATCGAATAGCTACGGCCTTCGAAGTCTACGCCAGAAGCATGATTTACAATATAAATAAAACAGCTTTTCAATCGTATAAAACGAATAATTGCAACCAGTTTGTAAGTCATGGTCATTTCTACGTTCCGGGCAACCTAGGCTTCACTCTAGGGCGCTGCTCCACCAGATCGAATAGTTAGGTCCTTAGAAGTCAACGCCCGAAGCATAAAATACAAAACAAATCGAACAGTTCTTCCATTGTATAAAACGAATAATTGCAACCAGTGTGAAAGGTATGGTCACTTCTGCGTTCCGTGCACCCTCGGCTTCACTCTAGGGCGTTGGTCCACCAGATCGAATAGTTTGGGCCTATCAAATCAACGCCAGAAGCATAAAATACAATATAAATACAACAGTTTTTCCATTCAATGAAATGAATAATTGCAAACAGTGTGAAAGTAATGGTCATTTCGACGTTCTGGGCAACCCAGGCTTCACTCGAGGGCGTTGCTCCTCCTGATCTAATAGCTATGGCATTAGAAGTTAACGCCAGAAGCATAAAATGAAATAAAATAACAACAGTTTTTCCGTTCTATGAAATGAATTATTGCAACCAGTGTGATAGTAATGGTCTCTTCTACGTTCCGGGCAACCTAGGCTTCACTCGAGGGCGTTGCTCCTCCAGGTTAATAGCTAGGGCATTAGAAGTCAAATGCTGAACCATAAAATACAATAAAAATCCAACAACTTTTCCATCGTATAACAGGAATAATTGCAGCCAGAGTGCAAGTAATGGTCATTTCTACGTTCCGGACAACCTAGGCTTCACTCTAGGGCGTTGCTCCACCAGATCCAATAGTTAGGTCCTAAGAAGACAACGCCAGAAGAATAAAATACGATAAATGTACAACAGTTTTTCCATCTTACAAAGCGAATAATTGCAACCAGTGTGAAAGTAATGGCCACTTCCACGTTCCGAGCAACCTAGGCTTCACTCAAGGGCGTTACTCCACCACATCGAATAGCTACGGCCTTAGAAGTCAACGCCTGAAGCATAAAATACGATAAAAATACAACAGTTTTTTCATCGTATAACAGGAATAATTGCAAGAAGCGTGAAGGTAATGGTCATTTCTATGTTCCGGGCAATCTACGCTTCACTCTAGGGCGTTGCTCTGCCAGATCGAATAGCTAGGGCCTCAGAAGTCAACGCCAGAAGCATACAATACAATATAAATACAACAGTTTTTCCCTCGTATAAAATGAGTAATTGCAAGCTTTGTGAAAGTAACGGTCATTTCTACTTTCCGGGCAACCTAGGCTTCACTCTATGTCGTTGCTCCACCAGATCGAATAGATAGGGCCTAAGTAGTCAACGCCAGGAGCGTAAAATATAATAAAAATACAACAGCATTTCCATCGTATAACAGGAGTAATTGCAACCAGTGTGAAGGTAATGGTGATTTCTACGTTCCGGGCAACCTAGGCTTCAGTCTAGGGCGTTGCTCCAGCAGATCGAATAGTTAGGTCCTAAGAAGTCAACGCCAGAAGCGTAAAATACAATATAAATACAACAGTTTTTCCATCGTACAACACGAATAATTGCAACCAATGTGAAAGTAATGGTCGGTTCTACGTTCCGGGCAACCTGAGCTTCACTCTGGGGCGTTGCTCCACCACATCGAATAGCTGCGGCCTTAGAAGTCAACGCCAGAAGCATAAAATACAATATAAATAAAACAGTTTTTTCATCGTATAAAATGAGTAATTGCAAACTCTGTGAAAGTAAGGGTCATTTCTACGTTCCGGGCAACCTAGGCTTCACTCTAGGTCGTTGCGCCACGAGATCGAATAGTTAGGGCCTAAGAAGTCAACGCCAGAAGCATAAAGTATTAGAAAAATACAACAGTCTTTCCATCGTATAACAGGAATAATTGCAAGCAGTGTGAAGGTAATGGTCATTTCTTCGTTCCGGGCAACCTAGGCTTCACTCTAGGGTGTTGCTCCACCATAACGAATACTTAGGGCCTTAGAAGTCAACGCCAGAGGCGTAAAATACAAAATAAATACAACAGCCTTTCTATCGTATAAAACGAATAATTGCAACCAGTGTGAAAGTGATGGTCATTTCTACGTTCCGGTCAACCTAGGCTTCACTCTAGGGCGTTACTCCACCCGATCCAATAGTTAGGTCCTAAGAAGTCAACGCCAGAAGCATAAAATACAATAAAAATACAACAGTCTTTCCATCGTATGAAACGAATAATAGCAACCAGTGTGAAAGTTATGGTCATTTCTACGTTCCGGGCAACCTAGGCTTCACTCTAGGGCGTTATTCCACCACATCGAATAGCTACGGCCTTCGAAGTCTACGCCAGAAGCATGATTTACAATATAAATAAAACAGCTTTTCAATCGTATAAAACGAATAATTGCAACCAGTTTGTAAGTCATGGTCATTTCTACGTTCCGGGCAACCTAGGCTTCACTCTAGGGCGCTGCTCCACCAGATCGAATAGTTAGGTCCTTAGAAGTCAACGCCCGAAGCATAAAATACAAAACAAATCGAACAGTTCTTCCATTGTATAAAACGAATAATTGCAACCAGTGTGAAAGGTATGGTCACTTCTGCGTTCCGTGCACCCTCGGCTTCACTCTAGGGCGTTGGTCCACCAGATCGAATAGTTTGGGCCTATCAAATCAACGCCAGAAGCATAAAATACAATATAAATACAACAGTTTTTCCATTCAATGAAATGAATAATTGCAAACAGTGTGAAAGTAATGGTCATTTCGACGTTCTGGGCAACCCAGGCTTCACTCGAGGGCGTTGCTCCTCCTGATCTAATAGCTATGGCATTAGAAGTTAACGCCAGAAGCATAAAATGAAATAAAATAACAACAGTTTTTCCGTTCTATGAAATGAATTATTGCAACCAGTGTGATAGTAATGGTCTCTTCTACGTTCCGGGCAACCTAGGCTTCACTCGAGGGCGTTGCTCCTCCAGGTTAATAGCTAGGGCATTAGAAGTCAAATGCTGAAGCATAAAATGCAATAAAAATCCAACAACTTTTCCATCGTATAACAGGAATAATTGCAGCCAGAGTGAAAGTAATGGTCATTTCTACGTTCCGGACAACCTGGGCTTCACTCTAGGGCGCTGCTCCACCAGATCGAATAGTTAGGTCCTTAGAAGTCAACGCCCGAAGCATAAAATACAAAACAAATCGAACAGTTCTTCCATTGTATAAAACGAATAATTGCAGCCAGAGTGAATGTAATGGTCATTTCTACGTTCCGGACAACCTAGGCTTCACTCTAGGGCGTTGCTCCACCAGATCCAATAGTTAGGTCCTAAGCAGTCAACGCCAGAAGAATAAAATACGATAAATGTACAACACTTTTTCCATCTTACAAAGCGAATAATTGCAACCAGTGTGAAAGTAATGGCCATTTCCACGTTCCGAGCAACCTAGGCTTCACTCTAGGGCGTTGCTCCACCACATCGTATAGCTACGGCCTTAGAAGTCAACGCCTGAAGCATAAAATACAATAAAAATACAATAGTTTTTTCATCGTATAACAGGAATAATTGCAAGAAGCGTGAAGGTAACGGTCATTTCCATGTTCCGGGCAATCTAGGCTTCACTCTAGGGCGTTGCTCCGCCAGATCGAATAGCTAGGGCCTCAGAAGTCAACGCCAGAAGCATAAAATACAATATAAATGCAACAGCTTTTCCATCGTATAACAGGAATAAATGCAACCAGTCTGAAAGTTATGGTCATTTCTACGTTACGGGCAACCTAGGCTTCACTCTAGGGCGTTACTCCACCACATCGAATACTTAGGACCTTAGAAGTCAACGCCAGAAGCATAAAATACAATAAAAATACAACAGTCTTTCCATCGTATAATAGGAATAATTGCAACCAGTGTGAAGGTAATGGTCATTTCTACGTTCCGGGCAACCTATGCTTCACTTTTGGACGTTGCCCCACAAGATCGAATAGATAGGACCTTAGAAGACAACGCCAGAAGCATAAAATACAATAAAAATACAACAGTCTTTCCATCGTATAATAGGAATAATTGCAACCAGTGTGAAGGTAATGGTCATTTCTACGTTCCGGTCCACCTAGGCTTCACTTTTGGATGTTGCCCCACAAGATCGAATAGATAGGACCTTAGAAGACAACGCCAGAAGCATAAAATACAATAAAAATACAACAGTCTTTCCATCGTATAATAGGAATAATTGCAACCAGTGTGAAGGTAATGGTCATTTCTACGTTCCGGGCTACCTAGGCTTCACTTTTGGACGTTGCCCCACAAGATCGAATAGATAGGACCTTAGAAGACAACGCCAGAAGCATAAAATACAATAAAAATACAACAGCTTTTCCATCGTATAGCAAGAATAATTGCAACCAGTGTGAAAGTAATTGTCATTTCTACGTTTCGGGCAACCGAGGCTTCACTCTAGGGCGTTGATCCACCAGATCGAATAGCTAGGGATTTAGAATACAACGCCAGAGAAATAAAATACAATATAAGTACAACAGTATCTCCATCGTATAAAACGAATAATAGCAACCAGTGTGAAAGTTATGGTCATTTCTACGTTCCGGGCAACCTAGGCTTCACTCTAGGGCGTTATTCCACCACATCGAATAGCTACGGCCTTCGAAGTCTACGCCAGAAGCATGATTTACAATATAAATAAAACAGCTTTTCAATCGTATAAAACGAATAATTGCAACCAGTTTGTAAGTCATGGTCATTTCTACGATCCGGGCAACCTAGGCTTCACTCTAGGTCGTTGCTCCACCAGATCGAATACATAGGGCCTATGTAGTCAACGCCAGAAGAATAAAATACAATATAAGTACAACAGTTTTTCCATCGTATAAAACGAATAATAGCATCCAGTGTGAAAGTTATGGTCATTTCTACGTTCCGGGCAACCTAGGCTTCACTCTAGGGCGCTGCTCCACCAGATCGAATAGTTAGGTCCTTAGAAGTCAACGCCCGAAGCATAAAATACAAAACAAATCGAACAGTTCTTCCATTGTATAAAACGAATAATTGCAACCAGTGTGAAAGGTATGGTCACTTCTGCGTTCCGTGCACCCTCGGCTTCACTCTAGGGCGTTGGTCCACCAGATCGAATAGTTTGGGCCTATGAAATCAACGCCAGAAGCATAAAATACAATATAAATACAACAGTTTTTCCATTCAATGAAATGAATAATTGCAAACAGTGTGAAAGTAATGGTCATTTCGACGTTCTGGGCAACCCAGGCTTCACTCGAGGGCGTTGCTCCTCCTGATCTAATAGCTATGGCATTAGAAGTTAACGCCAGAAGCATAAAATGAAATAAAATAACAACAGTTTTTCCGTTCTATGAAATGAATTATTGCAACCAGTGTGATAGTAATGGTCTCTTCTACGTTCCGGGCAACCTAGGCTTCACTCGAGGGCGTTGCTCCTCCAGGTTAATAGCTAGGGCATTAGAAGTCAAATGCTGAACCATAAAATACAATAAAAATCCAACAACTTTTCCATCGTATAACAGGAATAATTGCAGCCAGAGTGAAAGTAATGGTCATTTCTACGTTCCGGACAACCTAGGCTTCACTCTAGGGCGTTGCTCCACCAGATCCAATAGTTAGGTCCTAAGAAGACAACGCCAGAAGAATAAAATACGATAAATGTACAACAGTTTTTCCATCTTACAAAGCGAATAATTGCAACCAGTGTGAAAGTAATGGCCACTTCCACGTTCCGAGCAACCTAGGCTTCACTCAAGGGCGTTACTCCACCACATCGAATAGCTACGGCCTTAGAAGTCAACGCCTGAAGCATAAAATACGATAAAAATACAACAGTTTTTTCATCGTATAACAGGAATAATTGCAAGAAGCGTGAAGGTAATGGTCATTTCTATGTTCCGGGCAATCTACGCTTCACTCTAGGGCGTTGCTCTGCCAGATCGAATAGCTAGGGCCTCAGAAGTCAACGCCAGAAGCATACAATACAATATAAATACAACAGTTTTTCCCTCGTATAAAATGAGTAATTGCAAGCTTTGTGAAAGTAACGGTCATTTCTACTTTCCGGGCAACCTAGGCTTCACTCTATGTCGTTGCTCCACCAGATCGAATAGATAGGGCCTAAGTAGTCAACGCCAGGAGCGTAAAATATAATAAAAATACAACAGCATTTCCATCGTATAACAGGAGTAATTGCAACCAGTGTGAAGGTAATGGTGATTTCTACGTTCCGGGCAACCTAGGCTTCAGTCTAGGGCGTTGCTCCAGCAGATCGAATAGTTAGGTCCTAAGAAGTCAACGCCAGAAGCGTAAAATACAATATAAATACAACAGTTTTTCCATCGTACAACACGAATAATTGCAACCAATGTGAAAGTAATGGTCGGTTCTACGTTCCGGGCAACCTGAGCTTCACTCTGGGGCGTTGCTCCACCACATCGAATAGCTGCGGCCTTAGAAGTCAACGCCAGAAGCATAAAATACAATATAAATAAAACAGTTTTTTCATCGTATAAAATGAGTAATTGCAAACTCTGTGAAAGTAAGGGTCATTTCTACGTTCCGGGCAACCTAGGCTTCACTCTAGGTCGTTGCGCCACGAGATCGAATAGTTAGGGCCTAAGAAGTCAACGCCAGAAGCATAAAATACAAAACAAATCGAACAGTTCTTCCATTGTATAAAACGAATAATTGCAACCAGTGTGAAAGGTATGGTCACTTCTGCGTTCCGTGCACCCTCGGCTTCACTCTAGGGCGTTGGTCCACCAGATCGAATAGTTTGGGCCTATGAAATCAACGCCAGAAGCATAAAATACAATATAAATACAACAGTTTTTCCATTCAATGAAATGAATAATTGCAAACAGTGTGAAAGTAATGGTCATTTCGACGTTCTGGGCAACCCAGGCTTCACTCGAGGGCGTTGCTCCTCCTGATCTAATAGCTATGGCATTAGAAGTCAACGCCAGAACCATAAAATGAACTAAAATAACAACAGTTTTTCCGTTCTATGAAATGAATTATTGCAACCAGTGTGATAGTAATGGTCTCTTCTACGATCCGGGCAACCTAGGCTTCACTCGAGGGCGTTGCTCCTCCAGGTCGAATAGCTAGGGCATTAGAAGTCAAATGCTGAAGCATAAAATACAATAAAAATCCAACAACTTTTCCATCGTATAGCAGGAAAAATTGCAGCCAGAGTGAAAGTAATGGTCATTTCTACGTTCCGGACAACCTAGGCTTCACTCTAGGGCGTTGCTCCACCAGATCCAATAGTTAGGTCCTAAGAAGTCAACGCCAGAAGAATAAAATACGATAAATGTACAACACTTTTTCCATCTTACAAAGCGAATAATTGCAACCAGTGTGAAAGTAATGGCCATTTCCACGTTCCGAGCAACCTAGGCTTCACTCTAGGGCGTTGCTCCACCACATCGTATAGCTACGGCCTTAGAAGTCAACGCCTGAAGCATAAAATACAATAAAAATACAATAGTTTTTTCATCGTATAACAGGAATAATTGCAAGAAGCGTGAAGGTAATGGTCATTTCTATGTTCCGGGCAATCTAGGCTTCACTCTAGGGCGTTGCTCCGCCAGATAGAATAGCTAGGGCCTCAGAAGTCAACGCCAGAAGCATAAAATACAATATAAATACAACAGCTTTTCCATCGTATAACAGGAAAAATTACAACCAGTGTGAAAGTAATGGGCATTTCTACGTTCCCTGCAACCTAGGCTTCACTCCAGGGCGTTGGTCCACCAGGTCGAATAGTTAGGGCCTTAGAAAACAACTCCAGACGCATAAAATACAATATAAATACAACAGTTTTTCCATCGTATAACAGGAATAATTGCAACCAGTGTGAAAGTGGTGGTCATTTCTACGTTCCAGGCAACCTAGGCTTCACTCTAAAGAGTTGCTCCACCACATCGAATTGCTACGGCCTTAGAAGTCAACGCCAGAAGCATTAAATTCAATATAAATACTACAGTTTTTCCACCGTATAAAATGAATAATCGCAAAAATTGTGGAAGTAATGGTCATTTCTGCGTTCCGGGCAACCTAGGCTTCACTCTAGGGCGTTGCCCCACCACATCGATTAGCTACGGCCTTAGAAGTCAACTCCAGAAGCATAAAATACAATATAAATACAACAGCTTTTCCATCGTATAAAATGAATGATTGCAAACAGTGTGAAAGTTATGGTCATTTCTACGTTCCGGGCACCTAGGCTTAACTGTAGGGCGTTGCTGCACCAGATAGCATAGTTAGGGACTTAGAATTTAACGCCAGAAGCATAAAATACAATAAAAATACAACAGTCTTTCCATCGTATAATAGGAATAATTGCAATCAGGGTGAAGGTAATCGTCATTTCTACGTTCCTGGCAACCTAGGCTTCACTCTAGAGCGTTGCACCACCAGATCGAATAGCTAGCGCCTTAGAAGTCAACGCCAGAAGCACAAAATAAAATAGAAATACAACAGCTATTCCATCGTATAACAGGAATAATTACAACCAGTGTGAAAGTGATGGGCATTTCTACGTTCCCTGCAACCTAGGCTTCACTCCAGGGCGTTGGTCCACCAGGTCGAATAGTTAGGGCCTTAGAAAACAACTCCAGACGCATAAAATACAATATAAATACAACAGTTTTTCCATCGTATAACAGGAATAATTGCAACCAGTGTGAAAGTGATGGTCATTTCTACGTTCCGGGCAACCTAGGCTTCACTCTAGGGCGTTGGTCCACCAGGTCGAATAGATAGCGCCTTAGAAAACAACTCCAGACGCATAAAATACAATATAAATACAACAGTTTTTCCACGGTATAAAACGAATAATTGCAACCAGTGTGAAAGGTATGGTCATTTCTACGTTGCGGGCATCCTAGGTTTCACTCTAGGGCATTGCTCCACCACATCGAATGGCTACGGCCTTAGAAGTCAACGCCATAGCTATAAAAATCGATATAAATACAACAGTTCTTCCATTGTATAAAATGAATAATTGCAACCAGAGTGAAGGTGATGGTCATGTCTACGTCCCGGGCAACCTAGGCTTCACTCTAGGGCGTTGCTCCACCAGATCGAATAGCTAGGGACTTAGAAGTCAACGCTAGAAGCATGAAATAAAAGAAAAATACAACAGTTTTTCCATCGTATAAAACGAATAAGTGCAACCAGTATGAAAGCTATGGTCACTTATACGTTCCGCGCAACCTAGGCTTCACTCTAGGGCGTTGCTCCACCAGATCGAATAGATAGGGACTTAGAATTCAGCGCCAGAAGAATGAAATACAACATATGTGCAATAGTTTTTCCAACGTATAAAATGTATAATTGCAAGCAGTGTGAAGGTAATGGTCATTTCTACGTTCTGGGCAACCTAGGCTTCACTCTAGAGCGTTGCTCCACCAGATGGAATAGTTAGCGCCTTAGAAGTCAACGCCCAAAGCCTAAAATACAAAATAAATAGAACAGTTTTTCCGTTGTATAAAACGAATAATTGCAACCAGTGTGAAAGTTATGGTCATTTCTACGTTCCGGGCAACCTAGGCTTCACTCTAGAGCGTTGCTCCTCCAGATGGAATAGTTAGGGCCTTAGATGTCAACGCCCGAAGCATAAAATACAAAATAAATAGAACAGTTTTTCCATTGTATGAATCGAATAATTGCAACCAGTGTGAAGGTAATGGTCATTTCTACGTTCCGGGCAACCTAGGCTTCACTCTAGGTCGCTGCTTCACCAGATCGAATAGTTAGGGCCTTAGATGTCAACGCCCGATGCATAAAATACAAAATAAAGAGGACATTTTTTCCATTGTATAAAACCAATAATTGCAACCAGTGTGAAAGTTATGGTCATTTCTACGTTCCGGGCAACCTAGGCTTCACTCTAGGGCGTTATTCCACCACATCGAATAGCTACGGCCTTCGAAGTCTACGCCAGAAGCATGATTTACAATATAAATAAAACAGCTTTTCAATCGTATAAAACGAATAATTGCAACCAGTTTGTAAGTCATGGTCATTTCTACGATCCGGGCAACCTAGGCTTCACTCTAGGTCGTTGCTCCACCAGATCGAATACATAGGGCCTATGTAGTCAACGCCAGAAGAATAAAATACAATATAAGTACAACAGTTTTTCCATCGTATAAAACGAATAATAGCAACCAGTGTGAAAGTTATGGTCATTTCTACGTTCCGGGCAACCTAGGCTTCACTCTAGGGCGCTGCTCCACCAGATCGAATAGTTAGGTCCTTAGAAGTCAACGCCCGAAGCATAAAATACAAAACAAATCGAACAGTTCTTCCATTGTATAAAACGAATAATTGCAACCAGTGTGAAAGGTATGGTCACTTCTGCGTTCCGTGCACCCTCGGCTTCACTCTAGGGCGTTGGTCCACCAGATCGAATAGTTTGGGCCTATGAAATCAACGCCAGAAGCATAAAATACAATATAAATACAACAGTTTTTCCATTCAATGAAATGAATAATTGCAAACAGTGTGAAAGTAATGGTCATTTCGACGTTCTGGGCAACCCAGGCTTCACTCGAGGGCGTTGCTCCTCCTGATCTAATAGCTATGGCATTAGAAGTCAACGCCAGAACCATAAAATGAACTAAAATAACAACAGTTTTTCCGTTCTATGAAATGAATTATTGCAACCAGTGTGATAGTAATGGTCTCTTCTACGATCCGGGCAACCTAGGCTTCACTCGAGGGCGTTGCTCCTCCAGGTCGAATAGCTAGGGCATTAGAAGTCAAATGCTGAAGCATAAAATACAATAAAAATCCAACAACTTTTCCATCGTATAGCAGGAAAAATTGCAGCCAGAGTGAAAGTAATGGTCATTTCTACGTTCCGGACAACCTAGGCTTCACTCTAGGGCGTTGCTCCACCAGATCCAATAGTTAGGTCCTAAGAAGTCAACGCCAGAAGAATAAAATACGATAAATGTACAACACTTTTTCCATCTTACAAAGCGAATAATTGCAACCAGTGTGAAAGTAATGGCCATTTCCACGTTCCGAGCAACCTAGGCTTCACTCTAGGGCGTTGCTCCACCACATCGTATAGCTACGGCCTTAGAAGTCAACGCCTGAAGCATAAAATACAATAAAAATACAATAGTTTTTTCATCGTATAACAGGAATAATTGCAAGAAGCGTGAAGGTAATGGTCATTTCTATGTTCCGGGCAATCTAGGCTTCACTCTAGGGCGTTGCTCCGCCAGATAGAATAGCTAGGGCCTCAGAAGTCAACGCCAGAAGCATAAAATACAATATAAATACAACAGCTTTTCCATCGTATAACAGGAAAAAGTACAACCAGTGTGAAAGTAATGGGCATTTCTACGTTCCCTGCAACCTAGGCTTCACTCCAGGGCGTTGGTCCACCAGGTCGAATAGTTAGGGCCTTAGAAAACAACTCCAGACGCATAAAATACAATATAAATACAACAGTTTTTCCATCGTATAACAGGAATAATTGCAACCAGTGTGAAAGTGGTGGTCATTTCTACGTTCCAGGCAACCTAGGCTTCACTCTAAAGAGTTGCTCCACCACATCGAATTGCTACGGCCTTAGAAGTCAACGCCAGAAGCATTAAATTCAATATAAATACTACAGTTTTTCCACCGTATAAAATGAATAATCGCAAAAAGTGTGGAAGTAATGGTCATTTCTGCGTTCCGGGCAACCTAGGCTTCACTCTAGGGCGTTGCCCCACCACATCGATTAGCTACGGCCTTAGAAGTCAACTCCAGAAGCATAAAATACAATATAAATACAACAGCTTTTCCATCGTATAAAATGAATGATTGCAAACAGTGTGAAAGTTATGGTCATTTCTACGTTCCGGGCACCTAGGCTTAACTGTAGGGCGTTGCTGCACCAGATAGCATAGTTAGGGACTTAGAATTTAACGCCAGAAGCATAAAATACAATAAAAATACAACAGTCTTTCCATCGTATAATAGGAATAATTGCAATCAGGGTGAAGGTAATCGTCATTTCTACGTTCCTGGCAACCTAGGCTTCACTCTAGAGCGTTGCACCACCAGATCGAATAGCTAGCGCCTTAGAAGTCAACGCCAGAAGCACAAAATAAAATAGAAATACAACAGCTATTCCATCGTATAACAGGAATAATTACAACCAGTGTGAAAGTGATGGGCATTTCTACGTTCCCTGCAACCTAGGCTTCACTCCAGGGCGTTGGTCCACCAGGTCGAATAGTTAGGGCCTTAGAAAACAACTCCAGACGCATAAAATACAATATAAATACAACAGTTTTTCCATCGTATAACAGGAATAATTGCAACCAGTGTGAAAGTGATGGTCATTTCTACGTTCCGGGCAACCTAGGCTTCACTCTAGGGCGTTGGTCCACCAGGTCGAATAGATAGCGCCTTAGAAAACAACTCCAGACGCATAAAATACAATATAAATACAACAGTTTTTCCACGGTATAAAACGAATAAATGCAACCAGTGTGAAAGGTATGGTCATTTCTACGTTGCGGGCATCCTAGGTTTCACTCTAGGGCATTGCTCCACCACATCGAATGGCTACGGCCTTAGAAGTCAACGCCATAGCTATAAAAATCGATATAAATACAACAGTTCTTCCATTGTATAAAATGAATAATTGCAACCAGAGTGAAGGTGATGGTCATGTCTACGTCCCGGGCAACCTAGGCTTCACTCTAGGGCGTTGCTCCACCAGATCGAATAGCTAGGGACTTAGAAGTCAACGCTAGAAGCATGAAATAAAAGAAAAATACAACAGTTTTTCCATCGTATAAAACGAATAAGTGCAACCAGTATGAAAGCTATGGTCACTTATACGTTCCGCGCAACCTAGGCTTCACTCTAGGGCGTTGCTCCACCAGATCGAATAGATAGGGACTTAGAATTCAGCGCCAGAAGAATGAAATACAACATATGTGCAATAGTTTTTCCAACGTATAAAATGTATAATTGCAAGCAGTGTGAAGGTAATGGTCATTTCTACGTTCTGGGCAACCTAGGCTTCACTCTAGAGCGTTGCTCCACCAGATGGAATAGTTAGCGCCTTAGAAGTCAACGCCCAAAGCATAAAATACAAAATAAATAGAACAGTTTTTCCGTTGTATAAAACGAATAATTGCAACCAGTGTGAAAGTTATGGTCATTTCTACGTTCCGGGCAACCTAGGCTTCACTCTAGAGCGTTGCTCCTCCAGATGGAATAGTTAGGGCCTTAGATGTCAACGCCCGAAGCATAAAATACAAAATAAATAGAACAGTTTTTCCATTGTATGAATCGAATAATTGCAACCAGTGTGAAGGTAATGGTCATTTCTACGTTCCGGGCAACCTAGGCTTCACTCTAGGTCGCTGCTTCACCAGATCGAATAGTTAGGGCCTTAGATGTCAACGCCCGATGCATAAAATACAAAATAAAGAGGACATTTTTTCCATTGTATAAAACCAATAATTGCAACCAGTGTGAAAGTTATGGTCATTTCTACGTCCCTAGCAGCCTAATCTTCACTCTAGGGCGTTGTTCCACCAGATCGAATAGTTAGGGCCTTAGATGTCAACGCCCGAAGCATAAAATACAAAATAAATAGAACAGTTTTTCCATTGTATAGAACGAATAATTGCAACCAGTGTGAAAGTAATGGTCATTTCTACGTTCCGGGCAACCTAGGCTTCACTCTAGGGCGTTGTTCCTCCAGATCGAGTAGCTAGGGCCTAAGAAGTCTACAGCAGAAGCATCAAATACAATATAAATACAACAATTTTTCCATCGTATAACAGGAATAATTGCAACCAGTGTGAAAGTGATGGTCATTTCTACGTTCCGGGCAACCTAGGTTTCGCTCTAGGGCGTTGCTCCACCACATCGAATATTTAGGGCCTTGGAAAACAGCTCCAGACGCATAACATACAATAAAAATACAGCAGTTTTTTCATCGTACAACAGGAATAATTGCAACAAGCCAGAAGGTAATGGTCATTTCTACGTTCCGGGTAATCTAGGCTTCTCTCTAGGGCGTTGCTCCACCAGATCGAATAGTTAGGGCCTAAGAAGTCAACACCAGAAGCATAAAATACAATATAAATACAACAGACTTTCCATCGTATAATACGAATAAATGCAATCAGTATGAAAGTTATGGTCATTTCTACGTTCCGGGCAACCTGGGCTTCATCAGATGGCGTTGCTCCACCAGATCCAATAGTTAGGACCTAAGAAGTCAACGCAAGAAGCATAAAATACACAATAGATACAACAGTTTTTCCATCGTATAACAGGAGTAATTGCAACCAGTGTGAAAGTGATGGTCATTTCTACGTTCCGGGCAATCTAGGCTTCTCTCTAGGGCGTTGCTCCACCAGATCGAATAGCTAGGGCCTAAGAAGCCAATCCCAGAAGCATAAAATTCAATAGAAATACAACAGTTTTTCCATCGTATAACAGGAATAATTGCAACCAGTGTGAAAGATATGATCAATTCTACAATACGGGCAACCTAGGCTTAACTCCAGGGCGTTGCTCCACCAGATCCAATAGTTCGGACCTTAGAAGTCAGCGCCCGAAGCTTAAAATACAATAAAAATACAAAAGTTTTTCCATCGCGTAACAGGTATAATTGCCACCAGTGTGAAAGTGATGGTCATTTCTTCATTCCGGGCAACCTAGGCTTCACTCTAGAGCGTTGCTCCTCCAGATCGAATAGTTAGGGACTTTGAATACTACGCCAGAAGCATAAAATACAATAAAAATGCAACAGTTTTTCCATCGTGTAACAGGAAAGCTGCAACCAGTGTGAAAGTACTGGTCATTTCTATGTTCCGGGTGACCTAGGCTTCACTCTAGGGCATTGTTCCACCAGATGGAATAGCTAGGGACTTAGAATTCAGCGCCAGAAGAACAAAATACAACATAAGTACAACAGTTTTTCCATCGTATAAAGTGTATAATTGTATGAAGTGTGAAGGTAATGGTCATTTCTACGTTCCGCGCAACCTAGGTTTCGCTCTAGGGCGTTGCTCCACCACATCGAATAGTTAGGGCCTTAGAAAACAATTCCAGACGCATAAAATACAATAAAAATACAGCAGTTTTTTCTTCGTACAACAGGAATAATTGCAACCAGTGTGAAGGTAATGGTCATTTCTACGTTCCGGGCAACCTAGGCTTCACTCTAGGGCGCTGCTTCACCAGATCGAATAGTTAGGGCCTTAGATGTCAACGCCCGAAGCATAAAATACAAAATAAATAGGACATTTTTTCCATTGTATAAAACCAATAATTGCAACCAGTGTGAAAGTTATGGTCATTTCTACGTCCCTAGCAGCCTAATCTTCACTCTAGGGCGTTGTTCCACCAGATCGAATAGTTAGGACCTTAGATGTCAACGCCCGAAGCATAAAATACAAAATAAATAGAACAGTTTTTCCATTGTATAGAACGAATAATTGCAACCAGTGTGAAAGTAATTGTCATTTCTACGTTCCGGGCAACCTGGGCTTCATCAGATGGCGTTGCTCCACCAGATCCAATAGTTAGGACCTAAGAAGTCAACGCAAGAAGCATAAAATACACAATAGATACAACAGTTTTTCCATCGTATAACAGGAGTAATTGCAACCAGTGTGAAAGTGATGGTCATTTCTACGTTCCGGGCAATCTAGGCTTCTCTATAGGGCGTTGCTCCACCAGATCGAATAGTTAGGGCCTAAGAAGTCAACGGCAGAAGCATAAAATACAATATAAATACAACAGTTTTTCCATTGTATAACAGGTATAATTGCAACCAGAGTGAAGGTGATGGTCACTTCTAAGTTCCGGGCAACCTAGGCTTCACCCTAGAGCGTTGCACCACCAGATCGAATAGCTGCGGCCTTAGAAGTCAACGCCAGAATCATAAAATACAATATAAATACAACAGACTTTCCATCGTATAATACGAATAAATGCAATCAGTATGAATTTTATGGTCATTTCTACGTTCCGGGCAACCTGGGCTTCATCAGAGGGCGTTGCTCCACCAGATCCAATAGATAGGACCTAAGAAGTCAACGCAAGAAGCATAAAATACAAAATAGATACAACAGTTTTTCCATCGTATAACAGGAGTAATTGCAACCAGTGTGAAAGTGATGGTCATTTCTACGTTCCGGGCAACCGTGGCTTCACTCTAGGGCGTTGTTCCACCAGATCGAATAGTTAGGGCCTAAGAACTCAACGCCAGAAGCATAACATACAATATAAGTACAACAGTTTTTCCATCGTATAAAACGAATAATTGCAATCAGTATGAAGGTTATGGTCATTTCTACGTTCCGGGCAACCTAGGCTTCACTCTAGGCGTTGCTCCACCAGATCCAATAGTTAGGGCCTTAGAAGTCAAAGCCAGAAGCATAACGTAGAATAAATATCCAACAGTTTGTCCATCGTATAACAGGAATAATTGCAACCAGTGTGAAAGTAATGGTCATTTCTACGTTCCGCGTAACCTAGGTTTCGCTCTAGGACGTTGCTCCACCACATCGAATAGTTAGGGCCTTAGAAAACAACGCCAGAAGCATAAAATAAAATATAAATACAACAGTTATTCCATCGTATAACAGGAATAATTGCAACCAGTGTGAAAGTGATGGGCATTTCTACGTTCCGTGCAACCTTGGCTTCACTCTAGGGCGTTGCTCGGCCACGACAAATAGCTACGGCCCTAGAAGACAACGCCATACCAATAAAATACAATATAAATACAACAGTCTTTCCATCGTATAAAACGAATAATTGCAACCAGTCTGATAGTTATGGTCATTTCTACGATCAGAGCAACGTACGCTTCACTCTAGGCGTTGCTCCACCAGATCCAATAGCTAGGGCCTAAGAAGTCAACGCCAGAAGCATAACGTACAATAAAAATCCAACAGTTTGTCCATCGTATAACAGTAACAATTGCAACCAGTGTGAAAGTAACGGTCATTTCTACATTCCGGGCAACCTAGGTTTCGCTCTAGGGCGTTACTCCACCATATCGAATAGTTAGGGCCTTAGTAAACAACTCCAGACGCATAAAATACAATAAAAATACAGCAGTTTTTTCATCGTACAACAGGAATAATTGCAAGAAGCCAGAAGGTAATGGTCATTTCTACGTTCCGGGAAATCTAGGCTTCTCTCTAGGGCGTTGCTCCACCAGATCGAATAGTTAGGGCCTAAGATGTCAACGCCAGATGCATAAAATACAATATAAATACAACAGTTTTTCCCTTGTATAACAGGTATAATTGCAACCAGTGTGAAAGCTACGGTCATTTCTACGTTCCGGGCAACCTAGGCTTCACTCTAGGGCGTTGCTCCACCACATCGAATAGTTAGGGCCTTAGATGTCAATGCCAGAAGCATAAAATGCCATATAAATACAACAGTTTTTCCACTGTATAGAATGAATAATTGCAAACAATGTGGAAGTAATGGTCATTTCTACGTTCCGGGCAACCTAGGCTTCACTCTAGGGCGTTGCTCAGCCACGTCAAATAGCTAAAGCCCTAGAAGAGAACGCCATACCAATAAAATACAATATAAATACAACAGTCTTTCCATCGTATAAAACGAATAATTGCAACCAGTCTGATAGTTATGGTCATTTCTACGTTCCGGGCAACGTAGGCTTCACTCTATAGCGTTGCTCCACCAGATCGAATAGCTCGGGCCTTAGAAGTCAACGCCAGAAACGCAAAATAAAATAAAAATACAACAGTTATTCCATCGTATAACAGGAATAATTACAACCAGTGTGAAAGTAATGGGCATTTCTACGTTCCGGGCAGCCTAGGCTTCACCCTAGGGCGTTGCTCCACCAGATCCAATAGCTAGGACCTAAGAAGTCAACGCCAGAAGCATAAAATACAAAATAGATGCAACAGTTTTTCCATCGGATGACAGGAATAATTGCAACCAGTGTGAAAGTGTTGGTAATTTCTACGTTCCGGGCAACCTAGGCTTCACTCGAGGGCGTTGCTCGACCACGTCGAATAGCTATGGCCTTAGAAGTCAACGCCAGAATCATTAAATACAATATAAATACAACAGCTTTTCCACCGTATAACTGGAATAATTGCAAAAAGTGTGAAAGATATGGTCATTTCTACGTTCCTGGCAACCTAGGACTCACTCAAGAGAGTTGCTCCAACACATCGAACAGCTACGGCCTTAGAAGTCAGCGCCATAAGCATAAAATACAAAATAAATAGAACAGTTTTTCCATTGTATATAACGAATAATTGCAACCATTGTGAAAGTTATGGCCATTTCTACGTTCCGGGCAACCTAGGCTTCACTCTAGGGCGTTGCTCCACCAGATCGAATAGTTAGGACCTAAGAAGTCAACGCCAAAAGCATAAAATACGATATATGTACAGCAGTTCTTCCATCGTATAAAATAGATAATTGCATCCAGTGTGAAAGTTATGGTCATCTCTACGTTCCGGGCAACCTAGGCTTAACTCCAGGGCGTTGCTCCACCAGATCGAATAGTTAGGGACTTTGAATACAACGCCAGAAGCATAAAATACAATAAAAATGCAACAGTTTTTCCATCGTATAACAGGAAAGCTGCAACCAGTGTGAAAGTACTGATCATTTCTATGTTCCGTGTAACCTAGGCTTCACTGTAGGGCGTTGCTCCACCAGATCGAATAGCTATGGACTTAGAATTCAACGCCAGAAGAATAAAATACAACATAAGTACCGCAGTTTTTCCATCGTATAAAATGTATAATTGCAAGCAGTGTGAAGGTAATGGTCATTTCTACGTTCTGGATAACCTAGGCTTCACTCTAGAGCGTTGCTCCACCAAATCGAATAGTTAGGGCCTTAGAAGTCAACGCCCGAAGCATAAAATACAAAATAAATAGAACAGTTTTTCCATTGTATAAAACGAATAATTGCAGCCAGTGTGAAAGTTATGGTCATTTCTACGTTCCGAGCAACCTAGGCTTCACTCTAGGGCGTTGGTCCACCAGATCCAATGGTTAGGGCCTAAGAAGTCAACGACAGAGGCATAAAATACAATAAAGATACAACAGGTTTTCCATCGTATAACAGGAATAATGGCAACCAGAGTGAAGGTAAAGGTCATTTCTACGTTGCGGGCAACCTAGGCTTCACCCTAGGGCGTTGCTCCACCAGATCGAATAGCTAGGGCATTAGAAGTCAACGCCAGAAGCATAAAATGAAATAAAAATAGAGCAGTTATTCCATATTATAACAGGAATAATTACAACCAGTGTGAAAGAAATGGGCATTTCTACGTTCCGTGCAACCTAGACTTCACTCTAGGGCGTTGCTCCACCAGGTCGAATAGTTGGCGCCTTAGAAAACAACTCCAGACGCTTAAAATACAATAAAAATGCAACAGTCTTACCATCGTATAACTGGCATAATTGCAACCAGTGTGGAAGATATGGTCATTTCTACGTTCCGCGCAACCCAGGCTTCACTCCAGGGCGTTGTTCCACCACATCGAATAGCTGCGGCCTTAGAAGTCAACACCAGAAACATAAAATACCATATAAATACAACAGTTTTTCCATCGTATAAAACGAATAATTGCAACCAGTGTGAAAGTAACGGCAATTTCTACGTTCCGGGCATCCTAGACTTAACTCTGAGGCATTTCTCCACCAGATCGAATACATAGGGCCTTATAAGACAACGCCAGAAGCATAAAGTACAATCAAAATCCAACAGTTTGTCTATCGTATAACAGGAATAATTGCAACCACTATGATAGTTATGGTCCTTTCTACGTTCCGGGCAACCTAGGCTTCACCCTAGGGCGTTGCTCCACCTGATCGAATAGTTAGGGCCTAAGAAGTCAAGGCCAGGAGCACCAAATACAAAATAAGTACAACAGTCTTTCCACGGTATAAAACGAATAATTGCAACCAGTATGAAAGTTATGTCCATTTCTACGTTCCGGCCAACCTAGGCTTCACCCAAGGGCGTTGCTATACCAGATCGAATAGCTACGGCCTTAGAAGTCAACGCCCGAAGCATAAAATACAATAAAAATACAGCAGTTTTTCCATCGTATAAGAGGAATAATAGCAACCAGTGTGAAAGATATGGTCATTTCTACGATCAGGGCAACGTACGCTTCACTCTAGGCGTTGCTCCACCAGATCCAATAGCTAGGGCCTAAGAAGTCAACGCCAGAAGCATAACGTACAATAAAAATCCAACAGTTTGTCCATCGTATAACAGTAATAATTGCAACCAGTGTGAAAGTAACGGTCATTTCTACGTTCCGGGCAACCTAGGTTTCGCTCTAGGGCGTTACTTCACCATATCGAATAGTTAGGGCCTTAGTAAACAACTCCAGACGCATAAAATACAATAAAAATACAGCAGTTTTTTCATCGTACAACAGGAATAATTGCAAGAAGCCAGAAGGTAATGGTCATTTCTACGTTCCGGGCAATCTAGGCTTCTCTCTAGGGCGTTGCTCCACCAGATCGAATAGCTAGGGCCTAAGAAGTCAACGCCAGAAGCATAACGTACAATAAAAATCCAACAGTTTGTCCATCGTATAACAGTAACAATTGCAACCAGTGTGAAAGTAACGGTCATTTCTACATTCCGGGCAACCTAGGTTTCGCTCTAGGGCGTTACTCCACCATATCGAATAGTTAGGGCCTTAGAAGTCAACGCCAGAAGCATAAAATAAAATATAAATACAACAGTTATTCCATCGTATAACAGGAATAATTACAATCAGTGTGAAGGTAATGGGCATTTCTACGTTCCGTGCAACCTAGGCTTCACTCTAGGGCGTTGCTCCACCAGGTCGAATAGTTAGGGCCTTAGTAAACAACTCCAGACGCATAAAATACAATAAAAATACAGCAGTTTTTTCATCGTGCAACAGGAATAATTGCAAGAAGCCAGAAGGTAATGGTCATTTCTACGTTCCGGGAAATCTAGGCTTCTCTCTAGGGCGTTGCTCCACCAGATCGAATAGTTAGGGCCTAAGAAGTCAACGCCAGAAGCATAAAATACAATATAAATACAACAGTTTTTCCCTTGTATAACAGGTATAATTGCAACCAGTGTGAAAGCTACGGTCATTTCTACGTTCCGGGCAACCTGGGCTTCACTCTAGGGCGTTGCTCCACCACATCGAATAGTTAGGGCCTTAGATGTCAATGCCAGAAGCATAAAATGCCATATAAATACAACAGTTTTTCCACTGTATAGTATGAATAATTGCAACCAATGTGGAAGTAATGGTCATTTCTACGTTCCGGGCAACCTAGGCTTCACTCTAGGGCGTTGCTCAGCCACGTCAAATAGCTAAAGCCCTAGAAGAGAACGCCATACCAATAAAATACAATATAAATACAACAGTCTTTCCATCGTATAAAACGAATAATTGCAACCAGTCTGATAGTTATGGTCATTTCTACGTTCCGGGCAACGTAGGCTTCACTCTATAGCGTTGCTCCACCAGATCGAATAGCTCGGGCCTTAGAAGTCAACGCCAGAAACGCAAAATAAAATAAAAATACAACAGTTATTCCATCGTATAACAGGAATAATTACAACCAGTGTGAAAGAAATGGGCATTTCTACGTTCCGTGCAACCTAGGCTTCACTCTAGGGCGTTGCTCCACCAGGTCGAATAGTTAGGGCCTTAGTAAACAACTCCAGACGCATAAAATACAATAAAAATACAGCAGTTTTTTCATCGTGCAACAGGAATAATTGCAAGAAGCCAGAAGGTAATGGTCATTTCTACGTTCCGGGAAATCTAGGCTTCTCTCTAGGGCGTTGCTCCACCAGATCGAATAGTTAGGGCCTAAGAAGTCAACGCCAGAAGCATAAAATACAATATAAATACAACAGTTTTTCCCTTGTATAACAGGTATAATTGCAACCAGTGTGAAAGCTACGGTCATTTCTACGTTCCGGGCAACCTAGGCTTCACTCTAGGGCGTTGCTCCACCACATCGAATAGTTAGGGCCTTAGATGTCAATGCCAGTAGCATAAAATGCCATATAAATACAACAGTTTTTCCACTGTATAGTATGAATAATTGCAACCAATGTGGAAGTAATGGTCATTTCTACGTTCCGGGCAACCTAGGCTTCACTCTAGGGCGTTGCTCAGCCACGTCAAATAGCTAAAGCCCTAGAAGAGAACGCCATACCAATAAAATACAATATAAATACAACAGTCTTTCCATCGTATAAAACGAATAATTGCAACCAGTCTGATAGTTATGGTCATTTCTACGTTCCGGGCAACGTAGGCTTCACTCTATAGCGTTGCTCCACCAGATCGAATAGCTCGGGCCTTAGAAGTCAACGCCAGAAACGCAAAATAAAATAAAAATACAACTGTTATTCCATCGTATAACAGGAATAATTACAACCAGTGTGAAAGTAATGGGCATTTCTACGTTCCGGGCAACCTAGGCTTCACTCTAGGGCGTTCCTCCACCACATCGAATAGTTAGGGCCTTAGATGTCAATGCCAGAAGCATAAAATGCCATATAAATACAACAGTTTTTCCACTGTATAGTATGAATAATTGCAAACAATGTGGAAGTAATGGTCATTTCTACGTTCCGGGCAACCTAGGCTTCACTCTAGGGCGTTGCTCAGCCACGTCAAATAGCTAAAGCCCTAGAAGAGAACGCCATACCAATAAAATACAATACAAATACAACAGTCTTTCCATCGTATAAAACGAATAATTGCAACCAGTCTGATAGTTATGGTCATTTCTACGTTCCGGGCAACGTAGGCTTCACTGTATAGCGTTGCTCCACCAGATCGAATAGCTCGGGCCTTAGAAGTCAACGCCAGAAACGCAAAATAAAATAAAAATACAACAGTTATTCCATCGTATAACAGGAATAATTACAACCAGTGTGAAAGTAATGGGCATTTCTACGTTCCGGGCAGCCTAGGCTTCACCCTAGGGCGTTGCTCAACCAGATCCAATAGTTAGGACCTAAGAAGTCAACGCCAGAAGCATAAAATACAAAATAGATGCAACAGTTTTTCCATCGGATGACAGGAATAATTGCAACCAGTGTGATAGTGTTGGTAATTTCTACGATCCGGGCAACCTAGGTTTCACTCTAGGGCGTTGTTCCAACAGATCGAATAGTTAGGGCCTAAGAAGACTACGCCAGAAGCATAAAATGCAATATAAATACAACAGCTTTTCCATCGTACAACACGAATAATTGCAACCAGTGTGTAAGATATGGTCATTTCTACGTTCCGGGCTACCTAGGCTTCACTCGAGGGCGTTGCTCGACCACGTCGAATAGCTATGGCCTTAGAAGTCAACGCCAGAATCATTAAATACAATATAAATACAACAGCTTTTCCACCGTATAACTGGAATAATTGCAAACAGTGTGAAAGATATGGTCATTTCTACGTTCCTGGCAACCTAGGACTCACTCAAGAGAGTTGCTCCAACACATCGAACAGCTACGGCCTTAGAAGTCAGCGCCATAAGCATAAAATACAAAATAAATAGAACAGTTTTTCCATTGTATATAACGAATAATTGCAACCATTGTGAAAGTTATGGTCATTTCTACGTTCCGGGCAACCTAGGCTTCGCTCTAGGGCGTTGCTCCACCAGATCGAATAGTTAGGGCCTAAGAAGTCAACGCCAAAAGCATAAAATACGATATATGTACAGCAGTTCTTCCATCGTATAAAATAGATAATTGCAACCAGTGTAAAAGTTATGGTCATCTCTACGTTCCGGGCAACCTAGGCTTAACTCCAGGGCGTTGCTCCACCAGATCGAATAGTTAGGGACTTTGAATACAACGCCAGAAGCATAAAATACAATAAAAATGCAACAGTTTTTCCATCGTATAACAGGAAAGCTGCAACCAGTGTGAAAGTACTGATCATTTCTATGTTCCGTGTAACCTAGGCTTCACTGTAGGGCGTTGCTTCAACAGATCGAATAGCTATGGACTTAGAATTCAACGCCAGAAGAATAAAATACAACATAAGTACCACAGTTTTTCCATCGTATAAAATGTATAATTGCAAGCAGTGTGAAGGTAATGGTCATTTCTACGTTCTGGATAACCTAGGCTTCACTCTAGAGCGTTGCTCCACCAAATCGAATAGTTAGGGCCTTAGAAGTCAACGCCCGAAGCATAAGATACAAAATAAATAGAACAGTTTTTCCATTGTATAAAACGAATAATTGCAGCCAGTGTGAAAGTTATGGTCATTTCTACGTTCCGAGCAACCTAGGCTTCACTCTAGGGCGTTGGTCCACCAGATCGAATAGCTAGGGCCTAAGAAGTCAACGCCAGAAGCACAAAATAAAATAAAAATACAACAGTTATTCCATCGTGTAACAGGGTTAATTACAACCAGTGTGAGAGTAATGGGCATTTCTACGTTCCGTGCTACCTAGGCTTCACGCTAGGCCGTTGGTCCATCAGGTCGAATAGTTAGGGCCTTAGAAAACAACTCCAGACGCATTAAACACAATATAAATACAACAGTCTTTCCACGGTATAAAACGAATAATTGCAACCAGTATGAAAGTTATGTCCATTTCTACGTTCCGGCCAACCTAGGCTTCACCCAAGGGCGTTGCTATACCAGATCGAATAGCTACGGCCTTAGAAGTCAACGCCCGAAGCATAAAATACAATAAAAATACAGCAGTTTTTCCATCGTATATAATGTATATATGCAAATAGTGTGAAAGTAAAGGTCATTTCTACGTTCCGGGCAACCTAGGCTTCGCTCTAGGGCGTTGCTCCACCAGGTCGAATAGTTAGGGCCTTAGAAAACAACTCCAGACGCATAAAACACAAGAAAAATACAACAGTTCTTTCATCGTATAACAGGAACAATTGCAACATGCCTGAAGGTAATGGTCTTTTCTACATTCCGGGAAATCTAGGCTTCTCTCTAGGGCGTTGCTCCAACAGATCGAATAGTTAGGGCCTAAGAAGTCAACGCCAGAAGCATAAAATACAATATAAATACAACTGTTTTTCCAACGTATAATACGAATAATTGCAACAAGTGTGAAAGGTATGGTCATTTCTACGTTCCGTGCAACCTAGGCTTCACACTAGGGCGTTGCTCCAGCAGATCCAATAGTTAGGACCTCAGAAGTCAACGCCCGGAGCATAAAATACAATAAAAATACCACAGTTTTTCCATCGTATAACAGGAATAATTGCAAACAGTGTGGAAGTAATGTTTATTTCTACGTTCCGGGCAACCTAGGCTTCACGCTATGGCGTTGCTCCACCACATCGAATACCTACGGCCTTACAAGTCAACGCCAGAAGCACAAAATGAATTAAAAATACAACAGTTATTCCATCGTGTAACAGGGTTAATTACAACCAGTGTGAGAGTAATGGGCATTTCTACGTTCCGTGCAACCTAGGCTTCACCCTAGGGCGTTGCTCCACCAGATCCAATAGTTAGGACCTAAGAAGTCAACGCCAGAAGCATAAAATACAAAATAGATGCAACAGTTTTTCCATCGGATGACAGGAATAATTGCAACCAGTGTGAAAGTGTTGGTAATTTCTACGTTCCGGGCAACCTAGGCTTCACTCTAGGGCGTTGTTCCACCAGATCGAATAGTTAGGGCCTAAGAAGACTACGCCAGAAGCATAAAATGCAATATAAATACAACAGCTTTTCCATCGTATAACACGAATAATTGCAACCAGTGTGTAAGGTATGGTCATTTCTACGTTCCGGGCTACCTAGGCTTCACTCGAGGGCGTTGCTCGACCACGTCGAAAAGCTATGGCCTTAGAAGTCAACGCCAGAATCATTAAATACAATATAAATACAACAGCTTTTCCACCGTATAACTGGAATAATTGCAAACAGTGTGAAAGGTATGGTCATTTCTACGTTCCTGGCAACCTAGGACTCACTCAAGAGAGTTGCTCCAACACATCGAACAGCTACGGCCTTAGAAGTCAGCGCCTTAAGCATAAAATACAAAATAAATAGAACAGTTTTTCCATTGTATATAACGAATAATTGCAACCATTGTGAAAGTTATGGTCATTTCTACGTTCCGGGCAACCTAGGCTTCACTCTAGGGCGTTGCTCCACCAGATCGAATAGTTAGGACCTAAGAAGTCAACGCCAAAAGCATAAAATACGATATATGTACAGCAGTTCTTAAATCGTATAAAATAGATAATTGCAACCAGTGTGTAAGTTATGGTCATCTCTACGTTCCGGGCAACCTAGGCTTAACTCCAGGGCGTTGCTCCACCAGATCGAATAGTTAGGGACTTTGAATACAACGCCAGAAGCATAAAATACAATAAAAATGCAACAGTTTTTCCATCGTATAACAGGAAAGCTGCAACCAGTGTGAAAGTACTGATCATTTCTATGTTCCGTGTAACCTAGGCTTCACAGTAGGGCGTTGCTCCACCAGATCGAATAGCTATGGACTTAGAATTCAACGCCAGAAGAATAAAATACAACATAAGTACCGCAGTTTTTCCATCGTATAAAATGTATAATTGCAAGCAGTGTGAAGGTAATGGTCATTTCTACGTTCTGGATAACCCAGGCTTCACTCTAGAGCGTTGCTCCACCAAATCGAATAGTTAGGGCCTTAGAAGTCAACGCCCGAAGCGTAAAATACAAAATAAATAGAACAGTTTTTCCATTGTATAAAACGAATAATTGCAGCCAGTGTGAAAGTTATGGTCATTTCTACGTTCCGAGCAACCTAGGCTTCACTCTAGGGCGTTGGTCCACCAGATCCAATGGTTAGGGCCTAAGAAGTCAACGACAGAGGCATAAAATGCAATAAAGATACAACAGGTTTTCCATCGTATAACAGGAATAATTGCAACCAGAGTGAAGGTGAAGGTCATTTCTACGTTGCGGGCAACCTAGGCTTCACCCTAGGGCGTTGCTCCACCAGATCGAATAGCTACGGCCTTAGAAGTCAACGCCTGCAGAATAAAATACAACATAAGTGTAACAGCTTTTCAATCGTATAAAATGAATAATTGCAAGCAGTGTGAAGGTAACGGTCATTTCTACGTTCCGAGCAACCTAGGCTTCACTCTAGGGCGTTGGTCCACCAGATCCAATGGTTAGGGCCTAAGAAGTCAACGACAGAGGCATAAAATACAATAAAGATACAACAGCTTTTCCATCGTATAACAGGAAGAATTGCAACCAGAGTGAAGGTGAAGGTGATTTCTACGTTGCGGGCAACCTAGGCTTCACCCTAGGGCGTTGCTCCACCAGATCGAATAGCTAGGGCATTAGAAGTCAACGCCAGAAGCATAAAGTGAAATAAAAATAGAGCAGTTATTCCATATTATAACAGGAATAATTACAACCAGTGTGAAAGAAATGGGCATTTCTACGTTCCGTGCAACCTAGACTTCACTCTAGGGCGTTGCTCCACCAGGTCGAATAGTTGGCGCCTTAGAAAACAACTCCAGACGCATAAAATACAATAAAAATGCAACAGTTTTACCATCGTATAACTGGCATAATTGCAACCAGTGTGGAAGGTATGGTCATTTCTACGTTCCGCGCAACCCAGGCTTCACTCCAGGGCGTTGTTCCACCACATCGAATAGCTGCGGCCTTAGAAGTCAACACCAGAAACATAAAATACCATATAAATACAACAGCTTTTCCATCGTGTAAAACGAATAATTGCAACCAGTGTGAAAGTAACGGCAATTTCTACGTTCCGGGCATCCTAGACTTAACTCTGAGGCATTGCTCCACCAGATCGAATACATAGGGCCTTAGAAGACAACGCCAGGAGCATAAAGTACAATCAAAACCCAACAGTTTGTCTATCGTATAACAGGAGTAATTGCAACCGCTATGATAGTTATGGTCCTTTCTACGTTCCGGGCAACCTAGGCTTCACCCTAGGGCGTTGCTCCACCTGATCGAACAGTTAGGGCCTAAGAAGTCAACGCCAGGAGCACCAAATACAAAATAAGTACAACAGTTTTTCCAGCGTATAAATCGAATAATTGCAACCAGTATGAAAGCTATTGCCATTTCTACGTTCCGGGCAACCTAGGCTTCACTCTACGGCGTTGCTCAACCTCATCGAATAGCTACGCCCCTAGAAGACAACGCCATAACTATAAAATACAATATGAATACAGCAGTCTTTCCATCGTATAAAACGAATAACTGCAACCAGTCCGATAGTTATGGTCATTTCTACGTTCCGGGCAACCTAGGCTTCTCCCTAGGGCGTTGCTCCACCAGATCGAATAGTTAGGGCCTATGAAGACAACGCCAGAAGCACAAAATACAATATAAATACAACAGCTTTTCCATCGTATATAATGTATATATGCAAATAGTGTGAAAGTAAAGGTCATTTCTACGTTCCGGGCAACCTAGGCTTCACTGTAGGGCGTTGCTCCACCTGATCGAATAGCTAGGGACTTAGAATTCAACGCCAGAAGTATAAACGACAACATAGGTACAACAGTTTTACCAACGTATAAAATGTATATATGCGAATAGTGTGAAAGTAGAGGTCATTTCTACGTTCCGGGCAACCTAGGCTTCACTGTAGGGCGTTGTTCCACCAGATCGAATAGGTAGGGCCTAAGAAGTCAACGCCAGAAGCATAAAATACAATTTAAATAGAACATCTTTTCCACCGTATATAATGTATATTTGCAAACAGAGTGAAAGTAAAGGTCATTTCTACGTTCCGGGCAACCTACGCTTAACTGTAGGGCGTTGCTCCACCAGATGGAATAGTTAGAGACTTAGAAGTCAACGCCCGAAGCATGAAATACAAAATAAATAGAACCGTTTTTCCATTGTATAGAACGAATAATTGCAACCAGTGTGAAAGTTATGGTCATTTCTACGTTCCGGGCAACCTTGGCTTAACTCCAGGGCGTTGCTCCACCAGATCGAATAGCTAGGGACTCTGAATACAACGCCAGAAGCATAAAATACAATAAAAATGCAACAGTTTTTCCATTGTATAACAGGAATAACTGCAAGCAGTGTGAAAGTACTGGTCATTTCTACGTTCCGGGTAGCCTAGGCTTCACTCTAGGGCGTCGCTCCACCTGATCGAATAGCTAGGGACTTAGAATTCAACGCCAGAAGTATAAACGACAACATAGGTACAACAGTTTTACCAACGTATAAAATGTATAAGCGCAAACAGTGTGAAGGTAATGGCCATTTCCACGTTCGCGGCAACCTAGGCTTCACTCTAGGGCGTTGCTCCACCAGATCGAATAGTTAGGGCCTAAGAAGACAACGCCAGAAGCATAAAATACAATATAAATACAACAGTTTTTCCATTGTATAAAATGAATAATTGCAAACAGTGTGAAAGTAATGGTCATTTCTACGTTCCGGGCAACCTAGGCTTCACTGTTGGGCGTTGCTCCACCAGATCGAATAGCTACGGCCTTAGAAGTCAACGCCAGAGGGTTAAAATACAATATAAATACAACAGCTTTTCCATCGTATAAAACGAATAATTGCAATCAGTATGAAAGTTATGGTCATTTCTACGTTCCGGGCAATCTAGGCTTCACCCTAGGGCGTTGCTCCAACACATCGAATAGCTACGGCCTTAGAAGTCAACGCCCGAAACAAAAAATACAATAAAAATACAACAGTTTTTCCATCGCATAACGGGAATAATTGCAACAAATGTGAACGTGAGGGTCATTTCTACGTTCCGGGCAACCCAGGCTACACCCTAGGGCGTCGCTCCACCTGATCGAATAGTTAGGGCCTAAAAGTTAACGCCAGAATCATAAAATACGATATATGTACAACAGTTTTACCATCGTATAAAATGAATAATCGCAAACAGTGTGAAGGTAATGGTCATTTCCACGTTCCGGGCAACCTAGGCTTCACTCTAGGGCGTTGCTCCACCAGATCGAATAGTTAGGGCCCAAAGAAGTCAACGCCAGAAGCATAAAATACAAAATAGATACAACAGCTTTTCCATCATATAACAGGAATAATTGCAACCAGTGTGAAAGTGATGGTCATTTCTACGTTCCGGGCAACCTAGGCTTCAGTCTAGGGCGTTACTACACCAGATCGAATAGCTACGGCCTTAGGAGTCAACGCCAGAGGCGTAACATACAATATAAGTACAACTGTTTTTCCATCGTATAAAACGAATAATTGCAATCAGTATGAAGGTTATGGTCATTTCTACGTTCCGGGCAATCTAGGCTTCACCCTATGGCGTTGTTCCTCCAGATCGAATAGTCAGTGCCTTAGAAAACAACTCCAGACGCATAAAACACATGAAAAATACAACAGTTCTTTCATCGTATAACAGGAGCAATTGCAACATGCCTGAAGGTAATGGTCATTTCTACATTCCGGGAAATCTAGCCTTCTCTCTAGGCCGTTGCTCCACCACATCGAATAGCTACGGCCTTAGAAGTCAACGCCTGAAGCATAAAATATAATATAAATACAAGAGTTTTTCCATCGTATAACAGGAATAATTGCAACCAGAGTGAAGGTGATGGCCATTTCTACGTTCCGGGCAACCTAGGCTTCGCTCTAGGGCGTTGCTCCACCAGATCGAATAGCTAGGGTCTTAGAAGTCAACGCCAGAAGCATAAAATAAAATAAAAATACAACAGTTTTTCCATCGTATAAAACGAATAATTGCAACCAGTGTGCAAGTAATGGTCATTTCTACGATCCGGGAGACCTATGCATCACTCGAGGGCGTTGTTCCACCAGAGCGAATAGTTAGGGCCTAAGAAGTCAACGCCAGAAGCATAAAATACGATATATGTACAACAGTTTTACCATCGTATAAAATTAATAATTGCAACCAGTGTGAAAGTAACGGCCATATCTACGTTCCGGGCATCCTAGACTTAACACTGAGGCATTGTTCCACCAGATCGAATAGCTAGGGACTTAGAAGTCAACGCCCGAAACAAAAAATACAATAAAAATAAAACAGTTTTTCCATCGCATAATGGGAATAATTGCAACAAATGTGAACGTGAGGGTCATTTCTACGTTCCGGGCAACCTAGGCTTCACCCTAGGGCGTTGCTCCACCAGATCGATTAGCTAGGTCCTTAGAAGTCAACGCCAGGAGCATAAAATAAAATAAAAATAGAGCAGTTCTTCCATCGTATACCAGGAATAATTACAACCAGTGTGAAAGAAATGGTCATTACTACGTTCCGGGCAACGTAGGCTTCACTCTAGGGCGTTGGTCCACCACAACCAATAGTTAGGGCTTAAGAAGTCAATGCCAGAAGCACCAAATACAAAATAAATACAACAGTTTTTCCATCGTATGTAACGAATAATTGCAACCAGTGTGAAAGTATTCGTCATTTCTACGTTCCGGGCAACCTAGGCTTCACCCTAGTTCGTTGCTCCACCAGATCGAATAGCTACGGCCTTAGAAGTCAACGCCAGAGGGTTAAAATACAATATAAATACAACAGCTTTTCCATCGTATAAAACGAATAATTGCAATCAGTATGAAAGTTATGGTCATTTCTACGTTCCGGGCAATCTAGGCTTCACCCTAGGGCGTTGCTCCAACACATCGAATAGCTACGGCCTTAGAAGTCAACGCCCGAAACAAAAAATACAATAAAAATACAACAGTTTTTCCATCGCATAACGGGAATAATTGCAACAAATGTGAACGTGAGGGTCATTTCTACGTTCCGGGCAACCCAGGCTACACCCTAGGGCGTTGCTCCACCAAATCCAATAGTTAGGACCTAAGAAGTCAACGCCAGAAGCATAAAATACAAAATAGATACAACAGTTTTTCCATCATATAACAGGAATAATTGCAACCAGTGTGAAAGTGATGGTCATTTCTACGTTCCGGGCAACCTAGGCTTCACTCTAGGGCGTTGTTCCTCCAGACCGAATAGCTAGGGCCTAAGACGTCTACACCAGAAGCATAAAATACAATATAAATACAACAGTTTTTCCATTGTATAAAACGAATAATTGCTACCAGTGTGAAAGTTTTGGTCATTTCTGCGTTCCAGGCACCATAGGCTTCACTCTTGGACGTAGCACCACCAGATCGAATAGCTAGGACCTTAGAAGTCAAAGCCAGACGCAGAACATACAATATAAATACAACAGTTTTTCCATCGTATTAAACGAATAATTGCAATCCGTGTGAAAATTATGGTCATTTCTACGTCCCGGGCAACCTAGGCTTCACCATGGGTCGTTGCTCCACCGGATCCAATAGTTAGGACATAAGAAGTCAACGCCAGAAGCATAAAATACAAAATAGATACAACAGCTTTTCCATCATATAACAGGAATAATTTCAACCAGTGTGAAAGTGATGGTCATTTCTACGTTCCGGGCAACCTGGGCTTCAGTAGAGGGCGTTGCTCCACCAGATCCAATAGTTAGGACCTAAGAAGTCAACGCCAGAAGCATAAAATACAAAATAGATCCAACAGTTTTTCTATCGTATAACAGGAATAATTGCAACCAGTGTGAAAGTGATGGTCATTTCTACGTTCCGGGCGACCTGGGCTTCACTAGAGGGCGTTGCTCCACCAGATCCAATAGTTAGGACCTAAGAAGTCAACGCCAGAAGCATAAAATACAAAATAGATCCAACAGTTTTTCCATCGTATAACAGGAATAATTGCAACCAGTGTGAAAGTGATGGTCATTTCTACGTTCCGGGCAACGTAGGATTCACTCTAGTGCGTTGTTCCGCCAGATCGAATAGTTAGGGACTAAGAAGTCAACGCCAGATGCATAAACTGCAATATAAATACAACAGTTATTCCCTTGTATAACAGGAATAATTGCAACCAGTGTGAAAGATATGGTCATTTCTACGCTTCCGGGCAACCTAGGCTTCACTCTAGGGCATTTCTCCACCACATCGAATAGCTACGGTCTTAGAAGACAACGCCATAACTATAAAATACAACATAAATACAACAGTTTTTCCATTGTATAAAATGAATAATTGCAAACAGTGTGGAAGTAATGGTTATTTCTATGTTCCGGGCAACCTAGGCTTCACGCTATGGCGTTGCTCCACCACATCGAATAGCTACGGTCTTAGAAGACAACGCCATAACTATAAAATACAACATAAATACAAGAGTTTTTCCATTGTATAAAATGAATAATTGCAAACAGTGTGGAAGTAATGGTTATTTCTATGCTCCGGGCAACCTAGGCTTCACGCTATGGCGTTGCTCCACCACATCGAATAGCTACGGCCTTAGGAGTCAACGCCAGAGGCATAACATACAATATAAGTACAACAGCTTTTCCATCGTATAAAACGAATAATTGCAATCAGTATGAAGGTTATGGTCATTTCTACGTTCCGGGCAACCTAGGCTTCACTCTATGGCGTTGCTCCACCAGATCGAATAGTTAAGACCTTAGAAGTCAACGCCTGAAATATAAATTAAAATATAAATACAACAGTTATTCCATCGTATAACAGGAATAATTACAACCAGTGTGAAAGTAATGGGCATTTCTATGTTCCGTGCAACCTAGGCTTCACTCTAGGGCGTTGCTCCACCAGGTCGAATAGTTAGGGCCTTAGAAAACAACTCCAGACGCATAAAACACAAGAAAAATACAACAGTTCTTTCATCGTATAACAGGAACAATTGCAACATGCCTGAAGGTAATGGTCTTTTCTACATTCCGGGAAATCTAGGCTTCTCTGTAGGGCGTTGCTCCACCAGATCGATTAGTTAGGGCCTAAGAAGTCAACGCCAGAAGCACAAAATACAATATAAATGCAACAGTTTTTCCATCGTATAATACGAATAATTGCAACAAGTGTGGAGGGTATGGTCATTTCTACGTTCCGTGCAACCTAGGCTTCACTCTAGGGCGTTGCTCCACCAGATCCAATAGTTAGGACCTCAGAAGTCAACGCCCGGAGCATAAAATACAATAAAAATACCACAGTTTTTCCAACGTATGACAGGAATAATTGCAAACAGTGTGAAAGAAATGGGCATTTCTACGTTCCGTGCAACCTAGACTTCACTCTAGGGCGTTGCTCCACCAGATCGAATAGCTAGGGCCTTAGAAGTCAACGCCCGAAACATAAAATACAATAAAAATACAACTGTTTTTCCATCGTATAACGGGAATAATAGCAACCAGTGTGAAAGTGATGGTCATTTCTACATTCCGGGCAACCTAGGCTTCACTCTAGAGCGTTGTTTCACCACATCGAATAGCTGCGGCCTTAGAAGTCAACGCCAGAAGCATAAAATACAATATAAATACAACAGTCTTTCAATCGTATAACAGGAATAATTGCAAACAGTGTGAAAGATATGGTCATTTCTACGTTGCGGGCATCCTTGGCTTCACTCTACGTTGTTGGTCCACCAGGTCGAATAGTTTGGGGCTTAGAAAACAACTCCAGACCCATAAAATACAATATAAATACAACAGTTTTTCCGTCATATAACAGGAATAATTACAACCAGTGTGAAAGTAATGGGCATTTCTACGTTCCGGGCAACCTAGGCTTCAGTCTAGGGCGTTACTACACCAGATCGAATAGCTACGGCCTTAGGAGTCAACGCCAGAGGCATAACATACAATATAAGTACAACTGTTTTTCCATCGTATAAAACGAATAATTGCAATCAGTATGAAGGTTATGGTCATTTCTACGTTCCGGGCAATCTAGGCTTCACCCTATGGCGTTGTTCCTCCAGGTCGAATAGTCAGTGCCTTAGAAAACAACTCCAGACGCATAAAACACATGAAAAATACAACAGTTCTTTCATCGTATAACAGGAGCAATTGCAACATGCCTGAAGGTAATGGTCATTTCTACATTCCGGGAAATCTAGCCTTCTCTCTAGGGCGTTGCTCCACCACATCGAATAGCTACGGCCTTAGAAGTTAACGCCTGAAGCATAAAATATAATATAAATACAAGAGTTTTTCCATCGTATAACAGGAATAATTGCAACCAGAGTGAAGGTGATGGCCATTTCTACGTTCCGGGCAACCTAGGCTTCGCTCTAGGGCGTTGCTCCACCAGATCGAATAGCTAGGGTCTTAGAAGTCAACGCCAGAAGCATAAAATAAAATAAAAATACAACAGTTTTTCCATCGTATAAAACGAATAATTGCAACCAGTGTGCAAGTAATGGTCATTTCTACGATCCGGGAGACCTATGCATCACTCGAGGGCGTTGTTCCACCAGAGCGAATAGTTAGGGCCTAAGAAGACAACGCCAGAAGCATAAAATACGATATATGTACAACAGTTTTACCATCGTATAAAATTAATAATTGCAACCAGTGTGAAAGTAACGGCCATATCTACGTTCCGGGCATCCTAGACTTAACACTGAGGCATTGTTCCACCAGATCGAATTGCTAGGGACTTAGAAGTCAACGCCCGAAACAAAAAATACAATAAAAATAAAACAGTTTTTCCATCGCATAATGGGAATAATTGCAACAAATGTGAACGTGAGGGTCATTTCTACGTTCCCGGCAACCTAGGCTTCACCCTAGGGCGTTGCTCCACCAGATCGAATAGCTAGGTCCTTAGAAGTCAACGCCAGGAGCATAAAATAAAATAAAAATAGAGCAGTTCTTCCATCGTATACCAGGAATAATTACAACCAGTGTGAAAGAAATGGTCATTACTACGTTCCGGGCAACGTAGGCTTCACTCTAGGGCGTTGGTCCACCACAACCAATAGTTAGGGCTTAAGAAGTCAATGCCAGAAGCACCAAATACAAAATAAATACAACAGTTTTTCCATCGTATGTAACGAATAATTGCAACCAGTGTGAAAGTATTGGTCATTTCTACGTTCCGGGCAACCTAGGCTTCACCCTAGTTCGTTGCTCCACCAGATCGAATAGCTACGGCCTTAGAAGTCAACGCCAGAGGGTTAAAATACAATATAAATACAACAGCTTTTCCATCGTATAAAACGAATAATTGCAATCAGTATGAAAGTTATGGTCATTTCTACGTTCCGGGCAATCTAGGCTTCACCCTAGGGCGTTGCTCCAACACATCGAATAGCTACGGCCTTAGAAGTCAACGCCCGAAACAAAAAATACAATAAAAATACAACAGTTTTTCCATCGCATAACGGGAATAATTGCAACAAATGTGAACGTGAGGGTCATTTCTACGTTCCGGGCAACCCAGGCTACACCCTAGGGCGTTGCTCCACCAGATCCAATAGTTAGGACCTAAGAAGTCAACGCCAGAAGCATAAAATACAAAATAGATACAACAGTTTTTCCATCATATAACAGGAATAATTGCAACCAGTGTGAAAGTGATGGTCATTTCTACGTTCCGGGCAACCTAGGCTTCACTCTAGGGCGTTGTTCCTCCAGATCGAATAGCTAGGGCCTAAGACGTCTACACCAGAAGCATAAAATACGATATATATACAACAGTTTTTCCATCGTATAAAATGAATAATTGCAACCAGTGTGAAAGTAACGGCCATTTCTACGTTCCGGGCATCCTAGACTTAACACTGAGGCATTGCTCCACCAGATCGAATAGCTAGGGACTTAGAAGTCAACGCCCGAAACAAAAAATACAATAAAAATACAACAGTTTTTCCATCGCATAATGGGAATAATTGCAACAAATGTGAACGTGAGGGTCATTTCTACGTTCCGGGCAACCTAGGCTTCACCCTAGGGCGTTGCTCCACCAGATCGAATTGCTAGGTCCTTAGAAGTCAACGCCAGGAGCATATAATAAAATAAGAATAGAGCAGTTCTTCCATCGTATACCAGGAATAATTACAACTAGTGTGAAAGAAATGGGCATTTCTACGTTCCGTGCTACCTAGACTTCACTCTAGGGCGTAGCTCCACCAGGTCGAATAGTTGGGGCCTTAGAAAACAACTCCAGACGCATAAAATACAATAAAAATACAACAGTTTTACCATCGTATAACTGGCATAATTGCAACCAGTGTGCAAGATATGGTCATTAGTACGTTCCGGGCAACCTAGGCTTCACTCTAGGGCGTTGGTCCACCACAACCAATAGTTAGGGCTTAAGAAGCCAATGCCAGAAGCACCAAATACAAAATAAATACAACAGTTTTTCCATCGTATATAACGAATAATTGCAACCAGTGTGAAAGTATTGGTCATTTCTACGTTCCGGGCAACCTAGGCTTCACCCTGGTTCGTTGCTCCACCAGATCGAATAGCTACGGCCTTAGAAGTCAACGCCAGAGGGTTAAAATACAATATAAATACAACAGCTTTTCCATCGTATAAAACGAATAATTGCAATCAGTATGAAAGTTATGGTCATTTCTACGTTCCGGGCAATCTAGGCTTCACCCTAGGGCGTTGCTCTACCAGATCCAATAGTTAGGACCTAAGAAGTCAACTCCAGAAGCATAAAATACAAAATAGATACAACAGTTTCTCCATCGTATAACAGGAATAATTGCGACCAGTGTGAAAGTGAAGGTCATTTCTACGTTCAGGGCAACCTAGGCTTCACTCTAGGGCGTTGCTCCACCAGATCGAATAGCTAGGGACTTAGAAGTCAACGCCAGAAGCATAAAATAAAATAAAAATACAACAGTTTTTCCATCGAATAAAACGAATAATTGCAAACAGTATGAATGCTATGGTCATTTCTACGTTCCGGCCAACCTAGGCTTCACTCCAGGGCGTTGGTCCACCAGATCCAATAGTTAGGGCCTAAGAACTCAACGCCAGGAGCACCAAATACAAAATAAATACAACAGTTCTTCCATCGTATAAAACGAATAATTGCAACCAGTGTGCAAGTAATGGTCATTTCTACGATCCGGGAGACCTAGGCATCACTCTAGGGCGTTGTTCCACCAGAGAGAATAGTTAGGACCTAAGAAGTCAACGCCAGAAGCATAAAATACGATATATGTACAACAGTTTTTCCATCGTATAAAATGAATAATTGCAACCAGTGTGAAAGTAACGGCCATTTCTACGTTCCGGGCATCCTAGACTTAACACTGAGGCATTGCTCCACCAGATCGAATAGCTAGGGACTTAGAAGTCAACGCCCGAAACAAAAAATACAATAAAAATACAACAGTTTTTCCATTGCATAATGGGAATAATTGCAACAAATGTGAACGTGAGGGTCATTTCTACGTTCCGGGCAACCTAGGCTTCACCCTAGGCCGTTGCTCCACCAGATCGAATAGCTAGGTCCTTAGAAGTCAACGACAGGAGCATAAAATAAAATAAAAATAGAGCAGTTCTTCCATCGTATAACAGGAGTAATTACAACCAGTGTGAAAGAAATGGGCATTTCTACGTTCCGTGAAACCTAGACTTCACTCTAGGGCGTTGCACCACCAGGTCGAATAGTTGGGGCCTTAGAAAACAACTCCAGACGCATGAAATACAATAAAAATACAACAGTTTTACCATCGTATAACTGGCATAATTGCAACCAGTGTGCAAGATATGGTCATTACTACGCTACGGGCAACCTAGGCTTCACCCTAGGGCGTTGCTCCACCAGATCGAATAGCTAGGTCTTTAGAAGTCAACGCCAGGAGCATAAAATAAAATAAAAATAGAGCAGTTCTTCCATCGTATACCAGGAATAATTACAACCAGTGTGAAAGAAATGGGCGTTTCTACGTTCCGTGCAACCTAGACTTCACTCTAGGGCGTTGCTCCACCAGGTCGAATAGTTGGGGCCTTAGAAAACAACTCCAGACGCATAAAATACAATAAAAATACAACAGTTTTACCATCGTATAACTGGCATAATTTCAACCAGTGTGCAAGATATGGTCATTACTACGTTCCGGGCAACCTAGGCTTCACTCTAGGACGTTGGTCCACCACAACCAATAGTTAGGGCTTAAGAAGTCAATGCCAGAAGCACCAAATACAAAATAAATACAACAGTTTTTCCATCGTATATAACGAATAATTGCAACCAGTGTGAAAGTATTGGTCATTTCTACGTTCCGGGCAACCTAGGCTTCACCCTAGGGCGTTGCTCCACCACATCGAATAGCTACGGCCTTAGAAGTCAACGCCTGAAGCATAAAATATAATATAAATACAACAGTTTTTCCATCGTATAACAGGAATAATTACAACCAGTGTGATGGTAATGGGCATTTCTACGTTCCGTGCAACCTAGGCTTCACTCTAGGGCGTTGCTCCACCAGGTCGAATAGTCAGGGCCTTAGAAAACAACTCCAGACGCATAAAACACAAGAAAAATACAACAGTTCTTTCATCGGATAACAGGAACAATTGCAACATGCCTGAAGGTAATGGTCTTTTCTAAATTCCGGGAAATCTAGTCTTCTCTCTAGGGCGTTGCTCCACCAGATCGAATAGTTAGGGCCTAAGAAGTCAACGCCAGAAGCATAAAATACAATATAGATACAACTGTTCTTCCATCGTATAATACGAATAATTGCAACAAGTGTGAAAGGTATGGTCATTTCTACGTTCCCGCCTACCTAGGCTTCACTCTAGGGCGTTGCTCGACCACATCGAATAGCAATGGCATTAGAAGTCAACGCCAGAAGCATTAAATACAATATAAATACAACAGCTTTTCCACTGTATAACAGGAATAATTGCAAACACTGGGAAATATATGGTCATTTCTACGTTCCGGGCAACCTAGGCTTCACCCTAGGGCGTTGCTCTACCAGATGGAATAGCTAGGTCCTTAGAAGTCAACGCCAGGAGCACAAAATAAAATAAAAATAGAGCAGTTTTTCCATCGTATAACAGAAATAATTACAACCAGTATGAATGTTATGGCAATTTCTACGTTCCGAGCAACCTAGGCTTCACTCTAGGGCGTTGCTCCACCACATCGAATAGCTACGGCCTTAGAAGTCAACGCCTGAAGCATAAAATATAATATAAATACAACAGTTTTTCCATCGTATAACAGGAATAATTGCAACCAGAGTCAAGGTGATGGCCATTTCTGCGTTCCGGGCAAGCTAGGCTTCGGTCTAGGGCGTTGCTCCACCAGATCGAATAGCTAGGGAAATAGAAGTCAACGCCAGAAGCATAAAATGAAATAAAAATACAACAGTTTTTCCATCGTATAAAACGAATAATTGCAAACAGTATGAATGCTATGGTCATTTCTACGTTCCGGCCAACCTAGGCTTCACTCTAGGGCGTTGTTCCACCAGAACCAATAGTTAGGGCCTAAGAACTCAACGCCAGGAGCATAAAATACGATATATGTACAACAGTTTTACCATCGTATAAAATTAATAATTGCAACCAGTGTGAAAGTAACGGCCATATCTACGTTCCGGGCATCCTAGACTTAACACTGAGGCATTGCTCCTCCAGATCGAATAGCTAGGGACTTAGAAGTCAACGCCCGAAACAAAAAATACAATAAAAATACAACAGTTTTTCCATCGCATAACGGGAATAATTGCAACAAATGTGAACGTGAGGGTCATTTCTACGTTCCGGGCAACCCAGGCTACACCCTAGGGCGTTGCTCCACCAGATCCAATAGTTAGGACCTAAGAAGTCAACGCCAGAAGCATAAAATACAAAATAGATACAACAGTTTTTCCATCATATAACAGGAATAATTGCAACCAGTGTGAAAGTAATGGTCATCTCTACGTTCCGGGCAACCTAGGCTTCACTCTAGGGCGTTGTTCCTCCAGATCGAATAGCTAGGGCCTAAGACGTCTACACCAGAAGCATAAAATACAATATAAATACAACAGTTTTTCCATTGTATAAAACGAATAATTGCTACCAGTGTGAAAGTTTTGGTCATTTCTGCGTTCCAGGCACCATAGGCTTCACTCTTGGACGTAGCACCACCAGATCGAATAGCTAGGACCTTAGAAGTCAAAGCCAGACGCAGAACATACAATATAAATACAACAGTTTTTCCATCGTATTAAACGAATAATTGCAATCCGTATGAAAATTATGGTCATTTCTACGTCCCGGGCAACCTAGGCTTCACCATGGGTCGTTGCTCCACCGGATCCAATAGTTAGGACATAAGAAGTCAACGCCAGAAGCATAAAATACAAAATAGATCCAACAGTTTTTCTATCGTATAACAGGAATAATTGCAACCAGTGTGAAAGTGATGGTCATTTCTACGTTCCGGGCGACCTGGGCTTCACTAGAGGGCGTTGCTCCACCAGATCCAATAGTTAGGTCCTAAGAAGTCAACGCCAGAAGCATAAAATACAAAATAGATCCAACAGTTTTTCCATCGTATAACAGGAATAATTGCAACCAGTGTGAAAGTGATGGTCATTTCTACGTTCCGGGCAACGTAGGATTCACTCTAGTGCGTTGTTCCGCCAGATCGAATAGTTAGGGACTAAGAAGTCAACGCCAGATGCATAAACTGCAATATAAATACAACAGTTATTCCCTTGTATAACAGGAATAATTGCAACCAGTGTGAAAGGTATGGTCATTTCTACGTTTCCGGGCAACCTAGGCTTCACTCTAGGGCATTTCTCCACCACATCGAATAGCTACGGTCTTAGAAGACAACGCCATAACTATAAAATACAACACAAATACAAGAGTTTTTCCATTGTATAAAATGAATAATTGCAAACAGTGTGGAAGTAATGGTTATTTCTATGTTCCGGGCAACCTAGGCTTCAGGCTATGGCGTTGCTCCACCACATCGAATAGCTACGGCCTTAGGAGTCAACGCCAGAGGCATAACATACAATATAAGTACAACAGCTTTTCCATCGTATAAAACGAATAATTGCAATCAGTATGAAGGTTATGGTCATTTCTACGTCCCGGGCAACCTAGGCTTCACCATGGGTCGTTGCTCCACCAGATCGAATAGTTGGGGCCTTAGAAAACAACTCCAGACGCATAAAATACAATAAAAATACAACAGTTTTACCATCGTATAACTGGCATAAGTGCAACCAGTGTGCAAGATATGGTCATTACTACGTTCCGGGCAACCTAGGCTTCACTCTAGGGCGTTGGTCCACCACAACCGATAGTTAGGGCTTAAGAAGTCAATGCCAGAAGCACCAAATACAAAATAAATACAACAGTTTTTCCATCGTATAAAACGAATAACTGCAACCAGTGTGAAAGTAATGGTCATTTCTACGTTCCGGGCAACATAGGCTTCACCCTAGGGCGTTGCTCCACCAGATCGAATAGCTAGGGCCTTAGAAGTCAACGCCAGAAACATAAAATAAAATAAAAATAGAGCAGTTCTTCCATCGTATAACAGGAATAATTACAACCAGTGTGAAAGAAATGGGCATTTCAACGTTCCGTGCAACCTAGACCTCACCCTAATGCGTTGCTCCACCAGGTCTAATAGTTGGGGCCTTAGAAAACAACTCCAGACGCATAAAATACAATAAAAATACAACAGTTTTACCATCGTATAACTGGCATAATTTCAACCAGTGAGAAAGATATGGTCATTACTACGTTCCGGGCAACCTAGGCTTCACTCCAGGGCGTTGGTCCACCACAACCAATAGTTAGGGCTTAAGAAGTCAATGCCAGAAGCACCAAATACAAAATAAATACAACAGTTTTTCATCGTATAAAATGAATAATTGCAACCAGTGTGAAAGTAACGGCCATTTCTACGTTCTGGGCATCCTAGACTTAACACTGAGGCATTGCTCCACCAGATCGAATAGCTAGGGCCTTAGAAGTCAACGCCCGACACATAAAATACAATAAATATACAACAGTTTTTCCATCGTATAACGGGAATAATTGCAACAAATGTGAACGTGATGGTCATTTCCACGTTCCGGGCAACCTAGGCTTCACTCTAGTGCGTTGGTCCACCAGATCCTGTAGTTAGGGCCTAAGAAGTCACCGCCAGAAGCATAAAATAAAATAAAAATACAACAGTCTTTCCATCGTATAAAACGAATAATTGCAAACAGTATGAATGCTATGGTCATTTCTACGTTCCGGGCAACCTAGGCTTCACTCTAGGGCGTTGGTCCACCAGATCCAATAGTTAGGGCCTAAGAAGTCAACGCCACGAGCACCAAATACAAAATAAATACAACAGTTTTTCCATCGTATAAAACGAATAATTGCAACCAGTGTGCAAGTAATGGTCATTTCTACGATCCGGGAGACCTAGGCATCACTCTAGGGCATTGCTCCACCACGTCGAATAGCTACGGCCTTAGAAGTCAACGCCTGAAGCATAAAATATAATATAAATACAACAGTTTTTCCATCGTATAACAGGAATAATTGCAACCAGAGTGAAGGTGATGGCCACTTCTACGTTCCGGGCAACCTAGGCTTCACTCTAGGGCGTTGCTCCACCAGATCGAATAGCTAGGGACATAGAAGTCAACGCCAGAAGCATAAAATGAAATAAAAATACAACAGTTTTTCCATCGTATAAAACGAATAATTGCAAACAGTATGAATGCTATGGTCATTTCTGCGTTCCGGCCAACCTAGGCTTCACTCTAGGGCGTTGGTCCACCAGATCCAATAGTTAGGGCCTAAGAACTCAACGCCAGGAGCACCAAATACAAAATAAATACAACAGTTCTTCCATCGTATAAAACGAATAATTGCAACCAGTGTGCAAGTAATGGTCATTTCTACGATCCGGGAGACCTAGGCATCACTCTAGGGCGTTGTTCCACCAGAGCGAATAGTTAGGACCTAAGAAGTCAACGCCAGAAGCATAAAATACGATATATGTACAACAGTTTTTCCATCGTATAAAATGAATAATTGCAACCAGTGTGAAAGTAACGGCCATTTCTACGTTCCGGGCATCCTAGACTTAACACTGAGGCATTGCTCCACCAGATCGAATAGCTAGGGACTTAGAAGTCAACGCCCGAAACAAAAAATACAATAAAAATACAACAGTTTTTCCATCGCATAATGGGAATAATTGCAACAAATGTGAACGTGAGGGTCATTTCTACGTTCCGGGCAACATAGGCTTCACCCTAGGCCGTTGCTCCACCAGATCGAATAGCTAGGTCCTTAGAAGTCAACGCCAGGAGCATAAAATAAAATAAAAATAGAGCAGTTCTTCCATCGTATAACAGGAGTAATTACAACCAGTGTGAAAGAAATGGGCATTTCTACGTTCCGTGAAACCTAGACTTCTCTCTAGGGCGTTGCTCCACCAGGTCGAATAGTTGGGGCCTTAGAAAACAACTCCAGACGCATGAAATACAATAAAAATACAACAGTTTTACCATCGTATAACTGGCATAATTGCAACCAGTGTGCAAGATATGGTCACTACTACGTTACGGGCAACCTAGGCTTCACTCTAGGGCGTAGGTCCATCACAACCAATAGTTAGGGCTTAAGAAGTCAATGCCAGAAGCACCAAATACAAGATAAATACAACAGTTTTTCCATCGTATATAACGAATAATTGCAACCAGTGTGAAAGTATTGGTCATTTCTACGTTCCGGGCAACCTAGGCTTCACCCTAGTACGTTCCTCCACCAGATCGAATAGCTACGGCCTTAGAAGTCAACGCCAGAGGGTTAAAATGCAATATAAATACAACAGCTTTTCCATCGTATAAAACGAATAATTGCAATCAGTATGAAAGTTATGGTCATTTCTACGTTCCGGGCAATCTAGGCTTCACCCTAGGGCGTTGCTCCACCAGGTCTAATAGTTGGGGCCTTAGAAAACAGCTCCAGACGCATAAAATACAATAAAAATACAACAGTTTTACCATCGTATAACTGGCATAATTTCAACCAGTGAGAAAGATATGGTCATTACTACGTTCCGGGCAACCTAGGCTTCACTCCAGGGCGTTGGTCCACCACAACCAATAGTTAGGGCTTAAGAAGTCAATGCCAGAAGCACCAAATACAAAATAAATACAACAGTTTTTCCATCGTATAAAATGAATAATTGCAACCAGTGTGAAAGTAACGGCCATTTCTACGTTCTGGGCATCCTAGACTTAACACTGAGGCATTGCTCCACCAGATCGAATAGCTAGGGCCTTAGAAGTCAACGCCCGACACATAAAATACAATAAATATACAACAGTTTTTCCATCGTATAACGGGAATAATTGCAACAAATGTGAACGTGATGGTCATTTCCACGTTCCGGGCAACCTAGGCTTCACTCTAGTGCGTTGGTCCACCAGATCCTGTAGTTAGGGCCTAAGAAGTCACCGCCAGAAGCATAAAATAAAATAAAAATACAACAGTCTTTCCATCGTATAAAACGAATAATTGCAAACAGTATGAATGCTATGGTCATTTCTACGTTCCGGGCAACCTAGGCTTCACTCTAGGGCGTTGGTCCACCAGATCCAATAGTTAGGGCCTAAGAAGTCAACGCCACGAGCACCAAATACAAAATAAATACAACAGTTTTTCCATCGTATAAAACGAATAATTGCAACCAGTGTGCAAGTAATGGTCATTTCTACGATCCGGGAGACCTAGGCATCACTCTAGGGCATTGCTCCACCACGTCGAATAGCTACGGCCTTAGAAGTCAACGCCTGAAGCATAAAATATAATATAAATACAACAGTTTTTCCATCGTATAACAGGAATAATTGCAACCAGAGTGAAGGTGATGGCCATTTCTACGTTCCGGGCAACCTAGGCTTCACCCTAGGGCGTTGCTCCACCACATCGAATAGCTACGGCCTTAGAAGTCAACGCCTGAAGCATAAAATATAATATAAATACAACAGTTTTTCCATCGTATAACAGGAATAATTACAACCAGTGTGATGGTAATGGGCATTTCTACGTTCCGTGCAACCTAGGCTTCACTCTAGGGCGTTGCTCCACCAGATCCAATAGTTAGAACCTCAGAAGTCAACGCCCGGAGCATAAAATTAAATAAAAATACCACAGTTTTTCCAACGTATGACAGGAATAATTGCAAACAGTGTGAAAGAAATGGGCATTTCTACGTTCCGTGCAACCTAGACTTCACTCTAGGGCGTTGCTCCACCAGATCGAATAGCTAGGGCCTTAGAAGTCAACGCCCCAAACATAAAATACAATAAAAATACAACTGTTTTTCCATCGTATAACGGGAATAATAGCAACCAGTGTGAAAGTGATGGTCATTTCTACATTCCGGGCAACCTAGGCTTCACTCTAGAGCGTTGTTTCACCACATCGAATAGCTGCGGCCTTGGAAGTCAACGCCAGAAGCATAAAATACAATATAAATACAACAGTCTTTCAATCGTATAACAGGAATAATTGCAAACAGTGTGAAAGATATGGTCATTTCTACGTTGCGGGCATCCTTGGTTTCACTCTACGTTGTTGGTCCACCAGGTCGAATAGTTTGGGGCTTAGAAAACAACTCCAGACGCATAAAATACAATATAAATACAACAGTTTTTCCGTCATATAAGAGGAATAATTACAACCAGTGTGAAAGTAATGGGCATTTCTACGTTCCGGCAACATAGGCTTCACCCTAGGGCGTTGCACTACCAGATCGAATAGCTAGGTCTTTAGAAGTCAGCGCCAGGAGCACAAAATAAAATAAAAATAGAGCAGTTTTTCCATCGCATAACAGGAATAATTACAACCAGTATGAATGTTATGGCAATTTCTACGTTCCGGGCAACCTAGGCTTCACCCTAGGGCGTTGCTCCACCAGATCGAATAGCTAGGTCCTTAGAAGTCAACGCCAGGAGCATAAAATAAAATAAAAATAGAGCAGTTCTTCCATCGTATACCAGGAATAATTACAACCAGTGTGAAAGAAATGGTCATTACTACGTTCCGGGCAACGTAGGCTTCACTCTAGGGCGTTGGTCCACCACAACCAATAGTTAGGGCTTAAGAAGTCTATGCCAGAAGCACCAAATACAAAATAAATACAACAGTTTTTCCATCGTATATAACGAATAATTGCAACCAGTGTGAAAGTATTGGTCATTTCTACGTTCCGGGCAACCTAGGCTTCACCCTAGTTCGTTGCTCCACCAGATCGAATAGCTACGGCCTTAGAAGTCAACGCCTGAAGCATAAAATATAATATAAATACAAGAGTTTTTCCTTCGTATAACAGGAATAATTGCAACCAGAGTGAAGGTGATGGCCATTTCTACGTTCCGGGCAACCTAGGCTTCGCTCTAGGGCGTTGCTCCACCAGATCGAATAGCTAGGGTCTTAGAAGTCAACGCCAGAAGCATAAAATAAAATAAAAATACAACAGTTTTTCCATCGTATAAAACGAATAATTGCAACCAGTGTGCAAGTAATGGTCATTTCTACGATCCGGGAGACCTATGCATCACTCGAGGGCGTTGTTCCACCAGAGCGAATAGTTAGGGCCTAAGAAGTCAACGCCAGAAGCATAAAATACGATATATGTACAACAGTTTTACCATCGTATAAAATTAATAATTGCAACCAGTGTGAAAGTAACGGCCATATCTACGTTCCGGGCATCCTAGACTTAACACTGAGGCATTGTTCCACCAGATAGAATAGCTAGGGACTTAGAAGTCAACGCCCGAAACAAAAAATACAATAAAAATAAAACAGTTTTTCCATCGCATAATGGGAATAATTGCAACAAATGTGAACGTGAGGGTCATTTCTACGTTCCGGGCAACCTAGGCTTCACCCTAGGGCGTTGCTCCACCAGATCGAATAGCTAGGTCCTTAGAAGTCAACGCCAGGAGCATAAAATAAAATAAAAATAGAGCAGTTCTTCCATCGTATACCAGGAATAATTACAACCAGTGTGAAAGAAATGGTCATTACTACGTTCCGGGCAACGTAGGCTTCACTCTAGGGCGTTGGTCCACCACAACCAATAGTTAGGGCTTAAGAAGTCAATGCCAGAAGCACCAAATACAAAATAAATACAACAGTTTTTCCATCGTATGTAACGAATAATTGCAACCAGTGTGAAAGTATTGGTCATTTCTACGTTCCGGGCAACCTAGGCTTCACCCTAGTTCGTTGCTCCACCAGATCGAATAGCTACGGCCTTAGAAGTCAACGCCGGAGGGTTAAAATACAATATAAATACAACAGCTTTTCCATCGTATAAAACGAATAATTGCAACCAGTGTGAAAGTAATGGGCATTTCTACGTTCCGTGCAACCTAGGCTTCACTCTAGGGCGTTGGTCTACCAGGTCGAATAGTTAGGGCCTGAGAAAACAACTCCAGACGCATAAAACACAATAAAAATACAACAGTTCTTTCATCGAATAACAGGAACAATTGCAACATGCCTGAAGGTAATGGTTATTTCTACATTCCGGGAAATCTAGGCTTCTCTCTAGGGCGTTACTCCACCAGATCGAATAGTTAGGGCCTAAGAAGTCAACGCCAGAAGCATAAAATGCAAAATAGATACAACAGTTTTTCCATCATATAACAGGAATAATTGCAACCAGTGTGAAAGTGCTGGTCAGTTCTACGTTCCGGGCAACCTAGGCTTCACTCTAGGGCGGTGCTCCAACAGATCGAATCGTTAGGGCCTAAGAAATCAACGCCAGAAGCATAAAATACGACGTATGTACTGCAGTTTTTCCTTCGTATAAAACGAATAATTGCAACCAGTGTGAAAGTAGTGGACATTTCTACGTTGCGGGCATCCTAGACTTAACTCTGATGCATTGCTCCACCAGATCGAATACATAGGGCCTTAGAAGTCAACGCCAGAAGCATAAAGTACAATCAAAATCCAACAGTTTGTCCATCGTATAACAGGAATAATTGAAACAAGCGTGAAGGTAACGGTAATTTCTACGTTCCTGGCGTCCTAGACTTAACTCTGAGGCATTGCTCCACCAGATCGAATACATAGGGCCTTAGAAGTCAACGCCAGAAGTATAAAGTACAATCAAAGTCCAACAGTTTGTCCATCGTATAGCATGTATAATTGCAACCAGAGTGAAAGTAATGGTCATTTCTACGTTCCGGGCAACCTAGGCTTCACTCTAGGGCGTTGATCCACCAGATCGAATAGTTAGGGCCTTAGAAGTCAATCCCAGAAGCATAAAATACAATAAAAATACAACAGTTTTTCCATCGTATAACGGGAATAATTGCAACAAATGTGAAAGTGATGGTCAATTCGACGTTCCGGCAACCTAGGCTTCACTCTAGTCCGTTGGTCCACCAGATTCAACAGTTAGGGCCTAAGAAGTCAACGCCAGAAGCATAAAATACAATATAAATACAACAGCTTTTCCATTGTATATAATGTATATTTGTAAACAGTGTGAAGGTAATGGTCATTTCTACGTTTCGGCCAACCTAGGCTTCACCCTAGGGCGTTGCTCCACCAGGTCGAATAGTTGGGGCCTTAGAAAACAACTCCAGGCGCATAAAATACAATAAAAATACAACAGTTTTACCATCATATAACTGGCACAATTGCAACCAGTGTGAAATATATGGTCATTTCTACGTTCCGGGCAACATAGGCTTCACCCTAGGGCGTTGCTCCACCAGATCGAATAGTTAGGTCCTAAGAAGTCAACGCTAGAAGCATAAAATACGATATATGTACAAGAGCTTTTCCATCGTATCAAACGAATAAGTGCAACCAGTGTGAAAGCAATGGCCATTTCTACGTTCCGGGCATCCTACACTTAACTCTAGGGCGTTGCTCTACCAGATCGAATAGCTACAGAATTAGAAGTCAACGCCCGAAGCATAAAATACAATAAAAATACAACAGTTTTTCCATCGTATAACAGGAATAATAGCAACCAGAGTGAAGGTGATGGTCACTTCTAAGTTCCGGGCAACCTAGGCTTCACTCTAGAGCGTTGCACCACCAGATCGAATAGCTAGGGCCTTAGAAGTCAACGCCAGAAGCATAAAATAAAATATAAATACAACAGTTATTCCATCGTATAACAGGAATAATTACAACCAGTGTGAAAGTAATGGGCATTTCTACGTTCCGTGCAACCTAGGCTTCACTCTAGGGCGTTGGTCCACCAGGTCGAATAGTTAGGGCCTGAGAAAACAACTCCAGACGCATAAAACACAATAAAAATACAACAGTTCTTTCATCGAATAACAGGAACAATTGCAACATGCCTGAAGGTAATGGTCATTTCTACATTCCGGGAAATCTAGGCTTCTCTCTAGGGCGTTGCTCCACCAGATCGAATATTTAGGGCCTAAGAAGTCAACGCCAGAAGCATAAAATACAAAATAGATACAACAGTTTTTCCATTGTATAAAACGAATAATTGCTACCAGTGTGAAAGTTTTGGTCATTTCTGCGTTCCAGGCCCCATAGGCTTCACTCTTGGACGTTGCCCCACCAGATCGAATAGCTAGGACCTTAGAAGTCAAAGCCAGACGCAGAAAATACAATATAAATACTACAGTTTTGCCATCGTATAAAACGAATAATTGCAATCCGTATGAAAGATATGCTCATTTCTACGTCCGGGCAACCTAGGCTTCACTCTAGGGCGTTGATCCACCAGATCGAATAGTTAGGGCCTTAGAAGTCAATGCCAGAAGCATAAAATACAATAAAAATACAACAGCTTTTCCATCGTATAACAGGAATAATTGCAACCAGAGTGAAGGTGATGGTCATTTCTACGTTCCGGTGCAACCTAGGCTTCACCCTAGGGCGTTGCTCCACCAGATCGAATAGCTAGGGCCTTAAAAGTCAACGCCAGAAGCATAAAATAAAATAAAAATAGAGCAGTTATTCCATCGTATAACAGGAATAATTACAACCAGTGTGAAAGAAATGGGCATTTCTACGTTCCGTGCAACCTAGACTTCACTCTAGGGCGTTGCTCCACCAGATCGAATAGCTAGGGCCTTAGAAGTCAACGCCCGAAACATAAAATACAATAAAAATACAACTGTTTTTCAATCGTATAACGGGAATAATAGCAACCAGTGTGAAAGTGATGGTCATTTCTACATTCCGGGCAACCTAGGCTTCACTCTAGAGCGTTGCTTCACCACATCGAATAGCTGCGGCCTTAGAAGCCAACGCCAGAAGCATAAAATACAATATAAATACAACTGTTTTTCAACCGTATAACAGGAATAATTGCAAACAGTGTGAAAGATATGGTCATTTCTACGTTAGCGGGCATCCTTGGCTTCACTCTAGAGCGTTGCTTCACCACATCGAATAGCTGCGGCCTTAGAAGTCAACGCCAGAAGCATAAAATAAAATATAAATACAACAGTTATTCCATCGTATAACAGGAATAATTACAACCAGTGTGAAAGTAATGGGCATTTCTACGTTCCGTGCAACCTAGACTTCACTCTAGGGCGTTGCTCCACCAGATCGAATAGCTAGGGCCTTAGAAGTCAACGCCCGAAACATAAAATACAATAAAAATACAACTGTTTTTCAATCGTATAACGGGAATAATAGCAACCAGTGTGAAAGTGATGGTCATTTCTACATTCCGGGCAACCTAGGCTTCACTCTAGAGCGTTGCTTCACCACATCGAATAGCTGCGGCCTTAGAAGCCAACGCCAGAAGCATAAAATACAATATAAATACAACTGTTTTTCAACCGTATAACAGGAATAATTGCAAACAGTGTGAAAGATATGGTCATTTCTACGTTAGCGGGCATCCTTGGCTTCACTCTAGAGCGTTGCTTCACCACATCGAATAGCTGCGGCCTTAGAAGTCAACGCCAGAAGCATAAAATAAAATATAAATACAACAGTTATTCCATCGTATAACAGGAATAATTACAACCAGTGTGAAAGTAATGGGCATTTCTACGTTCCGTGCAACCTAGGCTTCACTCTAGGGCGTTGGTCTACCAGGTCGAATAGTTAGGGCCTGAGAAAACAACTCCAGACGCATAAAACACAATAAAAATACAACAGTTCTTTCATCGAATAACAGGAACAATTGCAACATGCCTGAAGGTAATGGTTATTTCTACATTCCGGGAAATCTAGGCTTCTCTCTAGGGCGTTACTCCACCAGATCGAATAGTTAGGGCCTAAGAAGTCAACGCCAGAAGCATAAAATGCAAAATAGATACAACAGTTTTTCCATCATATAACAGGAATAATTGCAACCAGTGTGAAAGTGTTGGTCAGTTCTACGTTCCGGGCAACCTAGGCTTCACTCTAGGGCGGTGCTCCAACAGATCGAATCGTTAGGGCCTAAGAAATCAACGCCAGAAGCATAAAATACGACGTATGTACTGCAGTTTTTCCTTCGTATAAAACGAATAATTGCAACCAGTGTGAAAGTAGTGGACATTTCTACGTTGCGGGCATCCTAGACTTAACTCTGATGCATTGCTCCACCAGATCGAATACATAGGGCCTTAGAAGTCAACGCCAGAAGCATAAAGTACAATCAAAATCCAACAGTTTGTCCATCGTATAACAGGAATAATTGAAACAAGCGTGAAGGTAACGGTAATTTCTACGTTCCTGGCGTCCTAGACTTAACTCTGAGGCATTGCTCCACCAGATCGAATACATAGGGCCTTAGAAGTCAACGCCAGAAGTATAAAGTACAATCAAAGTCCAACAGTTTGTCCATCGTATAGCATGTATAATTGCAACCAGAGTGAAAGTAATGGTCATTCCTACGTTCCGGGCAACCTAGGCTTCACTCTAGGGCGTTGATCCACCAGATCGAATAGTTAGGGCCTTAGAAGTCAATCCCAGAAGCATAAAATACAATAAAAATACAACAGTTTTTCCATCGTATAACGGGAATAATTGCAACAAATGTGAAAGTGATGGTCATTTCGACGTTCCGGCAACCTAGGCTTCACTCTAGTCCGTTGGTCCACCAGATTCAACAGTTAGGGCCTAAGAAGTCAACGCCAGAAGCATAAAATACAATATAAATACAACAGCTTTTCCATCGTATATAATGTATATTTGTAAACAGTGTGAAGGTAATGGTCATTTCTACGTTCCGGCTAACCTAGGCTTCACCCTAGGGCGTTGCTCCACCAGATCGAATAGCTAGGGCCTTAGAAGTCAACGCCAGAAGCATAAAATAAAATAAAAATAGAGCAGTTATTGCATCGTATAACAGGAATAATTACAACCAGTGTGAAAGAAATGGGCATTTCTACGTTCCGTGCAACCTAGGCTTCACTCTAGGGCGTTGATCCACCAGATTGAATAGTTAGGGCCTTAGAAGTCAATCCCAGAAGCATAAAATACAATAAAAATACAACAGTTTTTCCATCGTATAACAGGAATAATTGCAAACAGTGTGAAAGATATGGTCATTTCTACGTTGCGGGCATCCTTGGCTTCACTCTAGAGCGTTGCTTCACCACATCGAATAGCTGCGGCCTTAGAAGTCAACGCCAGAAGCATAAAATAAAATATAAATACAACAGTTATTCCATCGTATAACAGGAATAATTACAACCAGTGTGAAAGTAATGGGCATTTCTACGTTCCGTGCAACCTAGGCTTCACTCTAGGGCGTTGGTCTACCAGGTCGAATAGTTAGGGCCTGAGAAAACAACTCCAGACGCATAAAACACAATAAAAATACAACAGTTCTTTCATCGAATAACAGGAACAATTGCAACATGCCTGAAGGTAATGGTTATTTCTACATTCCGGGAAATCTAGGCTTCTCTCTAGGGCGTTACTCCACCAGATCGAATAGTTAGGGCCTAAGAAGTCAACGCCAGAAGCATAAAATGCAAAATAGATACAACAGTTTTTCCATCATATAACAGGAATAATTGCAACCAGTGTGAAAGTGTTGGTCAGTTCTACGATCCGGGCAACCTAGGCTTCACTCTAGGGCGGTGCTCCAACAGATCGAATCGTTAGGGCCTAAGAAATCAACGCCAGAAGCATAAAATACGACGTATGTACTGCAGTTTTTCCTTCGTATAAAACGAATAATTGCAACCAGTGTGAAAGTAGTGGACATTTCTACGTTGCGGGCATCCTAGACTTAACTCTGATGCATTGCTCCACCAGATCGAATACATAGGGCCTTAGAAGTCAACGCCAGAAGCATAAAGTACAATCAAAATCCAACAGTTTGTCCATCGTATAACAGGAATAATTGAAACAAGCGTGAAGGTAACGGTAATTTCTACGTTCCTGGCGTCCTAGACTTAACTCTGAGGCATTGCTCCACCAGATCGAATACATAGGGCCTTAGAAGTCAACGCCAGAAGTATAAAGTACAATCAAAGTCCAACAGTTTGTCCATCGTATAGCATGTATAATTGCAACCAGAGTGAAAGTAATGGTCATTTCTACGTTCCGGGCAACCTAGGCTTCACTCTAGGGCGTTGATCCACCAGATCGAATAGTTAGGGCCTTAGAAGTCAATCCCAGAAGCATAAAATACAATAAAAATACAACAGTTTTTCCATCGTATAACAGGAATAATTGCAACAAATGTGAAAGTGATGGTCATTTCGACGTTCCGGCAACCTAGGCTTCACTCTAGTCCGTTGGTCCACCAGATTCAACAGTTAGGGCCTAAGAAGTCAACGCCAGAAGCATAAAATACAATATAAATACAACAGCTTTTCCATCGTATATAATGTATATTTGTAAACAGTGTGAAGGTAATGGTCATTTCTACGTTCCGGCTAACCTAGGCTTCACCCTAGGGCGTTGCTCCACCAGATCGAATAGCTAGGGCCTTAGAAGTCAACGCCAGAAGCATAAAATAAAATAAAAATAGAGCAGTTATTGCATCGTATAACAGGAATAATTACAACCAGTGTGAAAGAAATGGGCATTTCTACGTTCCGTGCAACCTAGACTACACTCTAGGGCGTTGCTCCACCAGATCGAATAGCTAGGGCCTTAGAAGTCAACGCCCGAAACATAAAATACAATAAAAATACAACTGTTTTTCCATCGTATAACGGGAATAATAGCAACCAGTGTGAAAGTGATGGTCATTTCTACATTCCGGGCAACCTAGGCTTCACTCTAGAGCGTTGCTTCGCCACATCGAATAGCTGCGGCCTTAGAAGTCAACGCCAGAAGCATAAAATACAATATAAATACAACAGTCTTTCAATCGTATAACAGGAATAATTGCAAACAGTGTGAAACATATGGTCATTTCTACGTTGCGGGCATCCTTGGCTTCACTCTACGTTGTTGGTCCACCACGTCGAATAGTTTGGGGCTTAGAAAACAACTCCAGACGCATAAAATACAATATAAATACAACAGTTTTTCCGTCATATAACAGGAATAATTACAACCAGTGTGAAAGTAATGGGCATTTCTACGTTCCGTGCAACCTAGGCTTCACTCTACGTCGTTGGTCCACCAGGTCGAATAGATAGCGCCTTAGAAAACAACGCCAGAAGCATAAAGTACAATCAAAATCCAACAGTTTTTCCATCGTATAAGACGAATAATTGCAATCAGTATGAAGGTTATGGTCATTTCTACGTTCCGGGCAACCTAGGCTTCACTCTATGGCGTTGTACCTCCAGATCGAACAGCTGGGGCCTAAGAAGTCTACACCAGAAGCATAAAATACAATATAAATACAACAGTTTTTCCATCGTATAGTACGAATAATTGCAACCATGTGAAAGTACTGGTCATTTCGACGTTCCGGGTAACCTAGGCTTCACTCTTTGGCGTTGCTCCACCAGATCGAATAGTTAGGGCCTTAGAAGTTAACGCCAGAAGCATAAAATAAAATATAAATACAACAGTTATTCCATCGTATAACAGGAATAATTACAACCAGTGTGAAAGGTATGGTCATTTCTACGTTCCGGGGATCCTGGACTTAACTATGATGCATTGCTCCGCCAGATCGAAATATAGGGCCTTAGAAGCCAACGCCAGAGGCATAAAGTACAACAAAGGTCCAACAGTTTGTCCATCGTATAACAGGAATAATAGCAACCAGTGTGAAGGTAAAGGTGATTTCTACGTTCCGGGCAACCTAGGTTTCACTCTAGGGCGTTGGACCACCAGGTCGAACAGTTAGGGCATTAGAACACAACGCCAGAAGCACAAAATTAAATAAAAATACAACAGTTATTCCATCGTATAACAGGAATAATTACAACCAGTGTGAAGGTAATGGGCATTACTACGTTCCGTGCAACGTAGGCTTCACTCTAGGGCGTTGGTCCACCACAACCAATAGTTAGGGCTTAAGAAGTCAATGCCAGAAGCACCAAATACAAAATAAATACAACAGTTTTTCCATCGTATGTAACGAATAATTGCAACCAGTGTGAAAGTATTGGTCATTTCTACGTTCCGGGCAACCTAGGCTTCACTCTAGGGCGTTGGTCTACCAGGTCGAATAGTTAGGGCCTGAGAAAACAACTCCAGACGCATAAAACACAATAAAAATACAACAGTTCTTTCATCGAATAACAGGAACAATTGCAACATGCCTGAAGGTAATGGTTATTTCTACATTCCGGGAAATCTAGGCTTCTCTCTAGGGCGTTACTCCACCAGATCGAATAGTTAGGGCCTAAGAAGTCAACGCCAGAAGCATAAAATGCAAAATAGATACAACAGTTTTTCCATCATATAACAGGAATAATTGCAACCAGTGTGAAAGTGTTGGTCAGTTCTACGTTCCGGGCAACCTAGGCTTCACTCTAGGGCGGTGCTCCAACAGATCGAATCGTTAGGGCCTAAGAAATCAACGCCAGAAGCATAAAATACGACGTATGTACTGCAGTTTTTCCTTCGTATAAAACGAATAATTGCAACCAGTGTGAAAGTAGTGGACATTTCTACGTTGCGGGCATCCTAGACTTAACTCTGATGCATTGCTCCACCAGATCGAATACATAGGGCCTTAGAAGTCAACGCCTGAAGCATAAAGTACAATCAAAATCCAACAGTTTGTCCATCGTATAACAGGAATAATTGAAACAAGCGTGAAGGTAACGGTAATTTCTACGTTCCTGGCGTCCTAGACTTAACTCTGAGGCATTGCTCCACCAGATCGAATACATAGGGCCTTAGAAGTCAACGCCAGAAGTATAAAGTACAATCAAAGTCCAACAGTTTGTCCATCGTATAGCATGTATAATTGCAACCAGAGTGAAAGTAATGGTCATTTCTACGTTCCGGGCAACCTAGGCTTCACTCTAGGGCGTTGATCCACCAGATCGAATAGTTAGGGCCTTAGAAGTCAATCCCAGAAGCATAAAATACAATAAAAATACAACAGTTTTTCCATCGTATAACGGGAATAATTGCAACAAATGTGAAAGTGATGGTCATTTCGACGTTCCGGCAACCTAGGCTTCACTCTAGTCCGTTGGTCCACCAGATTCAACAGTTAGGGCCTAAGAAGTCAACGCCAGAAGCATAAAATACAATATAAATACAACAGCTTTTCCATCGTATATAATGTATATTTGTAAACAGTGTGAAGGTAATGGTCATTTCTACGTTTCGGCCAACCTAGGCTTCACCCTAGGGCGTTGCTCCACCAGGTCGAATAGTTGGGGCCTTAGAAAACAACTCCAGGCGCATAAAATACAATAAAAATACAACAGTTTTACCATCATATAACTGGCACAATTGCAACCAGTGTGAAATATATGGTCATTTCTACGTTCCGGGCAACATAGGCTTCACCCTAGGGCGTTGCTCCACCAGATCGAATAGTTAGGTCCTAAGAAGTCAACGCTAGAAGCATAAAATACGATATATGTACAAGAGCTTTTCCATCGTATCAAACGAATAAGTGCAACCAGTGTGAAAGCAATGGCCATTTCTACGTTCCGGGCATCCTACACTTAACTCTAGGGCGTTGCTCTACCAGATCGAATAGCTACAGAATTAGAAGTCAACGCCCGAAGCATAAAATACAATAAAAATACAACAGTTTTTCCATCGTATAACAGGAATAATAGCAACCAGAGTGAAGGTGATGGTCACTTCTAAGTTCCGGGCAACCTAGGCTTCACTCTAGAGCGTTGCACCACCAGATCGAATAGCTAGGGCCTTAGAAGTCAACGCCAGAAGCATAAAATAAAATATAAATACAACAGTTATTCCATCGTATAACAGGAATAATTACAACCAGTGTGAAAGTAATGGGCATTTCTACGTTCCGTGCAACCTAGGCTTCACTCTAGGGCGTTGGTCCACCAGGTCGAATAGTTAGGGCCTGAGAAAACAACTCCAGACGCATAAAACACAATAAAAATACAACAGTTCTTTCATCGAATAACAGGAACAATTGCAACATGCCTGAAGGTAATGGTCATTTCTACATTCCGGGAAATCTAGGCTTCTCTCTAGGGCGTTGCTCCACCAGATCGAATATTTAGGGCCTAAGAAGTCAACGCCAGAAGCATAAAATACAAAATAGATACAACAGTTTTTCCATTGTATAAAACGAATAATTGCTACCAGTGTGAAAGTTTTGGTCATTTCTGCGTTCCAGGCCCCATAGGCTTCACTCTTGGACGTTGCCCCACCAGATCGAATAGCTAGGACCTTAGAAGTCAAAGCCAGACGCAGAAAATACAATATAAATACTACAGTTTTGCCATCGTATAAAACGAATAATTGCAATCCGTATGAAAGATATGCTCATTTCTACGTCCGGGCAACCTAGGCTTCACTCTAGGGCGTTGATCCACCAGATCGAATAGTTAGGGCCTTAGAAGTCAATGCCAGAAGCATAAAATACAATAAAAATACAACAGCTTTTCCATCGTATAACAGGAATAATTGCAACCAGAGTGAAGGTGATGGTCATTTCTACGTTCCGGTGCAACCTAGGCTTCACCCTAGGGCGTTGCTCCACCAGATCGAATAGCTAGGGCCTTAAAAGTCAACGCCAGAAGCATAAAATAAAATAAAAATAGAGCAGTTATTCCATCGTATAACAGGAATAATTACAACCAGTGTGAAAGAAATGGGCATTTCTACGTTCCGTGCAACCTAGACTTCACTCTAGGGCGTTGCTCCACCAGATCGAATAGCTAGGGCCTTAGAAGTCAACGCCCGAAACATAAAATACAATAAAAATACAACTGTTTTTCAATCGTATAACGGGAATAATAGCAACCAGTGTGAAAGTGATGGTCATTTCTACATTCCGGGCAACCTAGGCTTCACTCTAGAGCGTTGCTTCACCACATCGAATAGCTGCGGCCTTAGAAGCCAACGCCAGAAGCATAAAATACAATATAAATACAACTGTTTTTCAACCGTATAACAGGAATAATTGCAAACAGTGTGAAAGATATGGTCATTTCTACGTTAGCGGGCATCCTTGGCTTCACTCTAGAGCGTTGCTTCACCACATCGAATAGCTGCGGCCTTAGAAGTCAACGCCAGAAGCATAAAATAAAATATAAATACAACAGTTATTCCATCGTATAACAGGAATAATTACAACCAGTGTGAAAGTAATGGGCATTTCTACGTTCCGTGCAACCTAGGCTTCACTCTAGGGCGTTGGTCTACCAGGTCGAATAGTTAGGGCCTGAGAAAACAACTCCAGACGCATAAAACACAATAAAAATACAACAGTTCTTTCATCGAATAACAGGAACAATTGCAACATGCCTGAAGGTAATGGTTATTTCTACATTCCGGGAAATCTAGGCTTCTCTCTAGGGCGTTACTCCACCAGATCGAATAGTTAGGGCCTAAGAAGTCAACGCCAGAAGCATAAAATGCAAAATAGATACAACAGTTTTTCCATCATATAACAGGAATAATTGCAACCAGTGTGAAAGTGTTGGTCAGTTCTACGTTCCGGGCAACCTAGGCTTCACTCTAGGGCGGTGCTCCAACAGATCGAATCGTTAGGGCCTAAGAAATCAACGCCAGAAGCATAAAATACGACGTATGTACTGCAGTTTTTCCTTCGTATAAAACGAATAATTGCAACCAGTGTGAAAGTAGTGGACATTTCTACGTTGCGGGCATCCTAGACTTAACTCTGATGCATTGCTCCACCAGATCGAATACATAGGGCCTTAGAAGTCAACGCCAGAAGCATAAAGTACAATCAAAATCCAACAGTTTGTCCATCGTATAACAGGAATAATTGAAACAAGCGTGAAGGTAACGGTAATTTCTACGTTCCTGGCGTCCTAGACTTAACTCTGAGGCATTGCTCCACCAGATCGAATACATAGGGCCTTAGAAGTCAACGCCAGAAGTATAAAGTACAATCAAAGTCCAACAGTTTGTCCATCGTATAGCATGTATAATTGCAACCAGAGTGAAAGTAATGGTCATTTCTACGTTCCGGGCAACCTAGGCTTCACTCTAGGGCGTTGATCCACCAGATCGAATAGTTAGGGCCTTAGAAGTCAATCCCAGAAGCATAAAATACAATAAAAATACAACAGTTTTTCCATCGTATAACGGGAATAATTGCAACAAATGTGAAAGTGATGGTCATTTCGACGTTCCGGCAACCTAGGCTTCACTCTAGTCCGTTGGTCCACCAGATTCAACAGTTAGGGCCTAAGAAGTCAACGCCAGAAGCATAAAATACAATATAAATACAACAGCTTTTCCATCGTATATAATGTATATTTGTAAACAGTGTGAAGGTAATGGTCATTTCTACGTTCCGGCTAACCTAGGCTTCACCCTAGGGCGTTGCTCCACCAGATCGAATAGCTAGGGCCTTAGAAGTCAACGCCAGAAGCATAAAATAAAATAAAAATAGAGCAGTTATTGCATCGTATAACAGGAATAATTACAACCAGTGTGAAAGAAATGGGCATTTCTACGTTCCGTGCAACCTAGGCTTCACTCTAGGGCGTTGATCCACCAGATCGAATAGTTAGGGCCTTAGAAGTCAATCCCAGAAGCATAAAATACAATAAAAATACAACAGTTTTTCCATCGTATAACAGGAATAATTGCAAACAGTGTGAAAGATATGGTCATTTCTACGTTGCGGGCATCCTTGGCTTCACTCTAGAGCGTTGCTTCACCACATCGAATAGCTGCGGCCTTAGAAGTCAACGCCAGAAGCATAAAATAAAATATAAATACAACAGTTATTCCATCGTATAACAGGAATAATTACAACCAGTGTGAAAGTAATGGGCATTTCTACGTTCCGTGCAACCTAGGCTTCACTCTAGGGCGTTGGTCTACCAGGTCGAATAGTTAGGGCCTGAGAAAACAACTCCAGACGCATAAAACACAATAAAAATACAACAGTTCTTTCATCGAATAACAGGAACAATTGCAACATGCCTGAAGGTAATGGTTATTTCTACATTCCGGGAAATCTAGGCTTCTCTCTAGGGCGTTACTCCACCAGATCGAATAGTTAGGGCCTAAGAAGTCAACGCCAGAAGCATAAAATGCAAAATAGATACAACAGTTTTTCCATCATATAACAGGAATAATTGCAACCAGTGTGAAAGTGTTGGTCAGTTCTACGTTCCGGGCAACCTAGGCTTCACTCTAGGGCGGTGCTCCAACAGATCGAATCGTTAGGGCCTAAGAAATCAACGCCAGAAGCATAAAATACGACGTATGTACTGCAGTTTTTCCTTCGTATAAAACGAATAATTGCAACCAGTGTGAAAGTAGTGGACATTTCTACGTTGCGGGCATCCTAGACTTAACTCTGATGCATTGCTCCACCAGATCGAATACATAGGGCCTTAGAAGTCAACGCCAGAAGCATAAAGTACAATCAAAATCCAACAGTTTGTCCATCGTATAACAGGAATAATTGAAACAAGCGTGAAGGTAACGGTAATTTCTACGTTCCTGGCGTCCTAGACTTAACTCTGAGGCATTGCTCCACCAGATCGAATACATAGGGCCTTAGAAGTCAACGCCAGAAGTATAAAGTACAATCAAAGTCCAACAGTTTGTCCATCGTATAGCATGTATAATTGCAACCAGAGTGAAAGTAATGGTCATTTCTACGTTCCGGGCAACCTAGGCTTCACTCTAGGGCGTTGATCCACCAGATCGAATAGTTAGGGCCTTAGAAGTCAATCCCAGAAGCATAAAATACAATATAAATACAACAGCTTTTCCATCGTATATAATGTATATTTGTAAACAGTGTGAAGGTAATGGTCATTTCTACGTTCCGGCTAACCTAGGCTTCACCCTAGGGCGTTGCTCCACCAGATCGAATAGCTAGGGCCTTAGAAGTCAACGCCAGAAGCATAAAATAAAATAAAAATAGAGCAGTTATTGCATCGTATAACAGGAATAATTACAACCAGTGTGAAAGAAATGGGCATTTCTACGTTCCGTGCAACCTAGACTACACTCTAGGGCGTTGCTCCACCAGATCGAATAGCTAGGGCCTTAGAAGTCAACGCCCGAAACATAAAATACAATAAAAATACAACTGTTTTTCCATCGTATAACGGGAATAATAGCAACCAGTGTGAAAGTGATGGTCATTTCTACATTCCGGGCAACCTAGGCTTCACTCTAGAGCGTTGCTTCGCCACATCGAATAGCTGCGGCCTTAGAAGTCAACGCCAGAAGCATAAAATACAATATAAATACAACAGTCTTTCAATCGTATAACAGGAATAATTGCAAACAGTGTGAAACATATGGTCATTTCTACGTTGCGGGCATCCTTGGCTTCACTCTACGTTGTTGGTCCACCACGTCGAATAGTTTGGGGCTTAGAAAACAACTCCAGACGCATAAAATACAATATAAATACAACAGTTTTTCCGTCATATAACAGGAATAATTACAACCAGTGTGAAAGTAATGGGCATTTCTACGTTCCGTGCAACCTAGGCTTCACTCTACGTCGTTGGTCCACCAGGTCGAATAGATAGCGCCTTAGAAAACAACGCCAGAAGCATAAAGTACAATCAAAATCCAACAGTTTTTCCATCGTATAAGACGAATAATTGCAATCAGTATGAAGGTTATGGTCATTTCTACGTTCCGGGCAACCTAGGCTTCACTCTATGGCGTTGTACCTCCAGATCGAACAGCTGGGGCCTAAGAAGTCTACACCAGAAGCATAAAATACAATATAAATACAACAGTATTTCCATCGTATAGTACGAATAATTGCAACCATGTGAAAGTACTGGTCATTTCGACGTTCCGGGTAACCTAGGCTTCACTCTTTGGCGTTGCTCCACCAGATCGAATAGTTAGGGCCTTAGAAGTTAACGCCAGAAGCATAAAATAAAATATAAATACAACAGTTATTCCATCGTATAACAGGAATAATTACAACCAGTGTGAAAGGTATGGTCATTTCTACGTTCCGGGGATCCTGGACTTAACTATGATGCATTGCTCCGCCAGATCGAAATATAGGGCCTTAGAAGCCAACGCCAGAGGCATAAAGTACAACAAAGGTCCAACAGTTTGTCCATCGTATAACAGGAATAATAGCAACCAGTGTGAAGGTAAAGGTGATTTCTACGTTCCGGGCAACCTAGGTTTCACTCTAGGGCGTTGGACCACCAGGTCGAACAGTTAGGGCATTAGAACACAACGCCAGAAGCACAAAATTAAATAAAAATACAACAGTTATTCCATCGTATAACAGGAATAATTACAACCAGTGTGAAGGTAATGGGCATTACTACGTTCCGTGCAACCTAGGCTTCACTCTAGGGCGTTGGTCCACCAGGTCGAATAGTTGGGGCCTTAGAAAACAACTCCCGGCGCATAAAATACAATAAAAATACAACAGTTTTACCATCATATAACTAGCACAATTGCAACCAGTGCGAAAGATATGGTCATTTCTACGTTCCGGGCAACATAGGCTTCACCATAGTATGTTGCTCCACCAGATCGAATAGTTAGGTCCTAAGAAGTCAGCGCTAGAAGCATAAAATACGATATATGTACAAGAGCTTTTCCATCGTATCAAACGAATAAGTGCAACCAGTGTGAAAGCAATGGCCATTTCTACGTTCCGGGCATCCTACACTTAACTCTAGGGCGTTGCTCTACCAGATCGAATAGCTACAGAATTAGAAGTCAACGCCCGAGGCATAAAATACAATAAAAATACAACGGTTTTTCCATCGTATAACAGGAATAATAGCAACCAGAGTGAAGGTGATGGTCACTTCTAAGTTCCGGGCAACCTAGGCTTCACTCTAGAGCGTTGCACCACCAGATCGAATAGCTAGGGCCTTAGAAGTCAACGCCAGAAGCATAAAATAAAATATAAATGCAACAGTTATTCCATCGTATAACAGGAATAATTACAACCAGTGTGAAAGTAATGGGCATTTCTACGTTCCGTGCAACCTAGGCTTCACTCTAGGGCGTTGGTCCACCAGGTCGAATAGTTAGGGCCTGAGAAAACAACTCCAGACGCATAAAACACAATAAAAATACAACAGTTCTTTCATCGAATAACAGGAACAATTGCAACATGCCTGAAGGTAATGGTTATTTCTACATTCCGGGCAACCTAGGCTTCACCCTAGGTAGTTGCTCCACCAGATCCAATAGTTAGAACATAAGAGGTCAACGCCAGAAGCATAAAATACAAAATAGATACAACAGCTTTTCCATCATATAACAGGAATAATTGCAACCAGTGTGAAAGTGATGGTCATTTCTACGTTCCGGGCAACCTAGGCTTCAGTCTAGGGCGTTGTTACCCCAGATCGCATAGTTAGGGCCTAAGAAGCCTACGCCAGAAGCATAAAATACAATATAAATACAACAGTTTTTCCATCGTATAACAGGAATAATAGCAACCAGTGTGAAAGTGATGGTCAATTCTACATTCCGGGCAACCTAGGCTTCACTCCAGGGCGTTGCTCCACCAGATCGAGTAGTTAGGGCCTGAGAAGTCAATGCCAGAAGCATAAAATACAATAAAAGTACAACAGTTATTCCATCGTATAACAGGAATAATTACAACCAGTGTGAAGGTAATGGGCATTTCTACGTTCCGTGCAACTTAGGCTTCACTCTAGGGCGTTGGTCCACCAGGTCGAATAGTTGGGGCCTTAGAAAACAACTCCCGGCGCATAAAATACAATAAAAATACAACAGTTTTACCATCATATAACTAGCACAATTGCAACCAGTGCGAAAGATATGGTCATTTCTACGTTCCGGGCAACATAGGCTTCACCATAGTGCGTTGCTCCACCAGATCGAATAGTTAGGTCCTAAGAAGTCAACGCTAGAAGCATAAAATACGATATATGTACAAGAGCTTTTCCATCGTATCAAACGAATAAGTGCAACCAGTGTGAAAGCAATGGCCATTTCTACGTTCCGGGCATCCTACACTTAACTCTAGGGCGTTGCTCTACCAGATCGAATAGCTACAGAATTAGAAGTCAACGCCCGAGGCATAAAATACAATAAAAATACAACGGTTTTTCCATCGTATAACAGGAATAATAGCAACCAGAGTGAAGGTGATGGTCACTTCTAAGTTCCGGGCAACCTAGGCTTCACTCTAGAGCGTTGCACCACCAGATCGAATAGCTAGGGCCTTAGAAGTCAACGCCAGAAGCATAAAATAAAATATAAATGCAACAGTTATTCCATCGTATAACAGGAATAATTACAACCAGTGTGAAAGTAATTTCGCATTTCTACGTTCCGTGCAACCTAGGCTTCACACTAGGGCGTTGGTCCACCAGGTCGAATAGTTAGGGCCTGAGAAAACAACTCCAGACGCATAAAACACAATAAAAATACAACAGTTCTTTCATCGAATAACAGGAACAATTGCAACATGCCTGAGGGTAATGGTTATTTCTACATTCCGGGAAATCTAGGCTTCTCTCTAGGGCGTTGCTCCACCAGATCGAATAGTTAGGGCCTAAGAAGTCAACGCCAGAAGCATAAAATGCAAAATAGATACAACAGTTTTTCCATCATATAACAGGAATAATTGCAACCAGTGTGAAAGTGTTGGTCAGTTCTACGTTCCGGGCAACCTAGGCTTCACTCTAGGGCGTTGTTCCTCCAGATCGAATAGCTAGGGCCTAAGACGTCTACACCAGAAGCATAAAATACAATATAAATACAACAGTTTTTCCATTGTATAAAACGAATAATTGCTACCAGTGTGAAAGTTTTGGTCATTTCTGCGTTCCAGGCCCCATAGGCTTCACTCTTGGACGTTGCCCCACCAGATCGAATAGCTAGGACCTTAGAAGTCAAAGCCAGACGCAGAAAATACAATATAAATACTACAGTTTTGCCATCGTATAAAACGAATAATTGCAATCCGTATGAAAGATATGCTCATTTCTACGTCCGGGCAACCTAGGCTTCACTCTAGGGCGTTGATCCACCAGATCGAATAGTTAGGGCCTTAGAAGTCAATGCCAGAAGCATAAAATACAATAAAAATACAACAGCTTTTCCATCGTATAACAGGAATAATTGCAACCAGAGTGAAGGTGATGGTCATTTCTACGTTCCGGTGCAACCTAGGCTTCACCCTAGGGCGTTGCTCCACCAGATCGAATAGCTAGGGCCTTAAAAGTCAACGCCAGAAGCATAAAATAAAATAAAAATAGAGCAGTTATTCCATCGTATAACAGGAATAATTACAACCAGTGTGAAAGAAATGGGCATTTCTACGTTCCGTGCAACCTAGACTTCACTCTAGGGCGTTGCTCCACCAGATCGAATAGCTAGGGCCTTAGAAGTCAACGCCCGAAACATAAAATACAATAAAAATACAACTGTTTTTCAATCGTATAACGGGAATAATAGCAACCAGTGTGAAAGTGATGGTCATTTCTACATTCCGGGCAACCTAGGCTTCACTCTAGAGCGTTGCTTCACCACATCGAATAGCTGCGGCCTTAGAAGCCAACGCCAGAAGCATAAAATACAATATAAATACAACTGTTTTTCAACCGTATAACAGGAATAATTGCAAACAGTGTGAAAGATATGGTCATTTCTACGTTAGCGGGCATCCTTGGCTTCACTCTAGAGCGTTGCTTCACCACATCGAATAGCTGCGGCCTTAGAAGTCAACGCCAGAAGCATAAAATAAAATATAAATACAACAGTTATTCCATCGTATAACAGGAATAATTACAACCAGTGTGAAAGTAATGGGCATTTCTACGTTCCGTGCAACCTAGGCTTCACTCTAGGGCGTTGGTCTACCAGGTCGAATAGTTAGGGCCTGAGAAAACAACTCCAGACGCATAAAACACAATAAAAATACAACAGTTCTTTCATCGAATAACAGGAACAATTGCAACATGCCTGAAGGTAATGGTTATTTCTACATTCCGGGAAATCTAGGCTTCTCTCTAGGGCGTTACTCCACCAGATCGAATAGTTAGGGCCTAAGAAGTCAACGCCAGAAGCATAAAATGCAAAATAGATACAACAGTTTTTCCATCATATAACAGGAATAATTGCAACCAGTGTGAAAGCAATGGCCATTTCTACGTTCCGGGCATCCTACACTTAACTCTAGGGCGTTGCTCTACCAGATCGAATAGCTACAGAATTAGAAGTCAACGCCCGAGGCATAAAATACAATAAAAATACAACGGTTTTTCCATCGTATAACAGGAATAATAGCAACCAGAGTGAAGGTGATGGTCACTTCTAAGTTCCGGGCAACCTAGGCTTCACTCTAGAGCGTTGCACCACCAGATCGAATAGCTAGGGCCTTAGAAGTCAACGCCAGAAGCATAAAATAAAATATAAATGCAACAGTTATTCCATCGTATAACAGGAATAATTACAACCAGTGTGAAAGTAATTTCGCATTTCTACGTTCCGTGCAACCTAGGCTTCACACTAGGGCGTTGGTCCACCAGGTCGAATAGTTAGGGCCTGAGAAAACAACTCCAGACGCATAAAACACAATAAAAATACAACAGTTCTTTCATCGAATAACAGGAACAATTGCAACATGCCTGAGGGTAATGGTTATTTCTACATTCCGGGAAATCTAGGCTTCTCTCTAGGGCGTTGCTCCACCAGATCGAATAGTTAGGGCCTAAGAAGTCAACGCCAGAAGCATAAAATGCAAAATAGATACAACAGTTTTTCCATCATATAACAGGAATAATTGCAACCAGTGTGAAAGTGTTGGTCAGTTCTACGTTCCGGGCAACCTAGGCTTCACTCTAGGGCGTTGTTCCTCCAGATCGAATAGCTAGGGCCTAAGACGTCTACACCAGAAGCATAAAATACAATATAAATACAACAGTTTTTCCATTGTATAAAACGAATAATTGCTACCAGTGTGAAAGTTTTGGTCATTTCTGCGTTCGAGGCCCCATAGGCTTCACTCTTGGACGTTGCCCCACCAGATCGAATAGCTAGGACCTTAGAAGTCAAAGCCAGACGCAGAAAATACAATATAAATACTACAGTTTTTCCATCGTATAAAACGAATAATTGCAATCCGTATGAAAGATATGCTCATTTCTACGTCCGGGCAACCTAGGCTTCACCCTAGGTCGTTGCTCCACCAGATCCAATAGTTAGAACATAAGAAGTCAACGCCAGAAGCATAAAATACAAAATAGATACAACAGCTTTTCCATCATATAACAGGAATAATTGCAACCAGTGTGAAAGTGATGGTCATTTCTACGTTCCGGGCAACCTAGGCTTCAGTCTAGGGCGTTGTTCCCCCAGATCGCATAGTTAGGGCCTAAGAAGCCTACGCCAGAAGCATAAAATACAATATAAATACAACAGTTTTTCCATCGTATAACAGGAATAATAGCAACCAGTGTGAAAGTGATGGTCAATTCTACATTCCGGGCAACCTAGGCTTCACTCCAGGGCGTTGCTCCACCAGATCGAATAGTTAGGGCCTTAGAAGTCAATGCCAGAAGCATAAAATACAATAAAAATACAACAGTTTGTCCATCGTATAGCATGTATAATTGCAACCAGAGTGAAAGTAATGGTCATTTCTACGTTCCGGGCAACCTAGGCTTCACTCTAGGGCGTTGGTCCACCACAACCAATAGTTAGGGCTTAAGAAGTCAATGCCAGAAGCACCAAATACAAAATAAATACAACAGTTTTTCCATCGTATAACGGGAATAATTGCAACAAATGTGAAAGTGATGGTCATTTCGACGTTCCGGCAACCTAGGCTTCACTCTAGTCCGTTGGTCCACCAGATCCAATAGTTAGGGCCCGAGAAGTCAACGCCAGAAGCACAAAATACAATATAAATACAACAGCTTTTCCATCGTATATAATGTATATTTGCAAACAGTGTGAAGGTAATGGCCATTTCTACGTTCCTGGAAACCTAGGCTTCACTCCAGGGCGTTGCTCCACCAGATCGAATAGCTAGGGCCTTAGAAGTCAACGCCCGAAACATAAAATGCAATAAAAATACAACAGTTTTTCCATCGTATAACTGGAATAATTGCAACAAATGTGAACGTGATGGTCATTTCCACGTTCCGGGCAACCTAGGCTTCACGCTAGGGCGTTGCTCCACCAGATCGAATAGCTAGGGCCTTAGAAGTCAACGCCAGAAGCATAAAATAAAATAAAAATAGAGCAGTTATTCCATCGTATAACAGGAATAATTACAACCAGTGTGAAAGAAATTGGCATGTCTACGTTCCGTGCAACCTAGACTTCACTCTAGGGCGTTGCTCCACCAGATCGAATAGCTAGGGCCCAGGAAGTCAACGCCAGAAGAATAAAATACAACATATGTACAACAGTTTTTCCACCGTATAAGATGTATAATTGCAAGCAGTGTGAAGGTAATGGTCATTTCTACGTTCTGGGCAACCTAGGCTTCACTCTAGAGCGTTGCTCCACCAGATCGAAAAGTTAGGGCCTTAGAAGTCAACGCCCGAAGCATAAAATACAAAATAAATAGAACAGTTTTTCCATTGTATAAAACGAATAATTGCAACCAGTGTGAAAGTTATGGTCATTTCTACGTTCCGGGCAACATAGGCTTCACTCTAGGGCATTGTCCCACCAGATCGAATAGTTAGCGCCCAGGAAGTCAACGCCAGAAGCATAAAATACAATATAAATACAACAGATTTTCCACCGTATAAGATGTATAATTGCAAGCAGTGTGAAGGTAATGGTCATTTCTACATTCCGGGCAACCTAGGCTTCTCTCTAGGGCGTTGCTCCACCAGATCGAATAGCTAGGACCTTAGAAGTCAACGCCAGAAGCACAAAATAAAATAAAAATACAACATTTATTCCATCGTATAACAGGAATAATTACAACCAGTGTGAAAGTAATGGGCATTTCTACGTTCTGTGCAACCTAGGCATCACTCTAGGGCGTTGGTCCACCAGGCCGAATAGTTAGGGCCTCAGAAAACAACTCCAGACGCATAAAATACAATATAAATACAACAGTTTTTCCACGGTATAAAACGAATAATTGCAACAGGTATGAAAGTCATGGTCATTTCTACGTTCCGGGCAACCTAGGCTTCACCCTGGGGCGTTGCTCCAACAGATCGAATATTTAGGGCCTAAGAAGTCAACGCCAGAAGCATAAAATACAATAGAAATACAACAGTTTTTCCATCGTATAACAGGAATAATTGCAACCAGTGTGAAAGATATGGTCATTTCTACCATACGGGCAACCTAGGCTTCACTCTAGGGCGTCGTTCCACCAGATCGAACAGTTAGTGCCTAAGAAGTCTACGCCAGAAGCATAAAATACAATACAAATACAACAGCTTTTCCATCGTATAACAGGAATAATTGCAACCAATGTGAAAGGTATGGTCATTTCTACGTTCAGGGCAACCTAGGCTTCACTCTAGGGCGTTGCTCCACCACATCGAATAGCTGCGGCCTTAGAAGTCAACGCCAGAAGCATAAAATACAAAATAGATACAACAGTTTTTCCATCACATAACAGGAATAATTGCAACCAGTGTGAAAGTGATGGTCATTTCTATGTTCCGGGCAACCTAGGCTTTACTCTAGGGCGTTGCTCCTCCAGTTCGAATAGCTAGGGCCTAAGAAGTCTACACCAGAAGCATAAAATACAATTTAAATACAACAGTTCTTCCATTGTATAAAACGAATAATTGCTACCAGTGTGAAAGTTATGGTCATTTCTGCGTTCCAGGCCCCATAGGCTTGACACTTGGACGTTGCCCCACCAGATCGAATAGCTAGGACCTTAGAAGTCAAAGCCAGACGCAGAAAATACAATATAAATACAACAGCTTTTCCATCGTACAAAACGAATAATTGCAATCCGTATGAATATTATGGTCATTTCTACGTTCCGCGCAACCTAGGCTTCACCCTAGGTCGTTGTTCCACCAGATCCAATAGTTAGGACATAAGAAGTCAACGCCAGAAGCATAAAATACAAAATAGATACAACAGATTTTCCATCATATAACAGGAATAATTGCAACCAGTGTGAAAGTAATGGGCATTTCTACGTTCCGTGCAATCTAGGCTTCACTCTAGGGCGTTGTTCCACCAGGTCGAATAGATAGGGTCTTAGAAAACAACTTTAGACGCATAAAATACAATATAAATACAACAGTTTTTCCACGGTATAAAACGAATAATTGCAACCACTATGAAAGTTATGGTCATTTCTACGTTCCGGGCAACCTAGGCTTCACCCTAGGGCGTTGCTCCCCCAGATCGAATAGTTAGGGCCTAAGACGCCTACGCCAGAAGCATAAAATACAATATAAACACCACAGTTTTTCCATCGTATAACGGGAATAATTGCAACCAGAGTGAAGGTGATGGTCATTTCTAAGTTCCGGGCAACCTAGGCTTCACTCTAGAGCGTTGCTCCACCAGATCAAATAGCTAGGACCTTAGAAGTCAACGCCAGTAGCACAAAATACAATAAAAATACAAGTGTTATTCCATTGTATAACAGGAATAATTACAACCAGTGTGAAAGTAATGGGCATTTCTACGTTCCGTGCATCCTAGGCTTCACTCTAGGGCGTTGGTCCACCTGGCCGAATAGTTAGGGCCTTAGAAAACAACTCCAGACTCATAAAATACAATATAAATACAACAGTTTTTCCACGGTATAAAACGAATAATTGCAACCAGTATGAAAGTTATGGTCATTTCTACGTTACGGGCAGCCTAGGCTTCACCCCAGGGCGTTGCTCCACCTGATCGCATAGTTAGGGACTTAGAAGTTAACGCCAGAAGCATAAAATAAAATACAAATGCATCAGTTTTTCCATAGTATAACAGGAATAATTGCAACCAGTGTGAAAGTACAGGTCATTACTACGTTCCGGTCAATCTAGGTTTCGCTCTAGGGACTTGCTCCACCAGATCGAATAGCTAGGGTCTTAGAAGTCAACGCCAGAGGCATAAAATACAATAAAAATGCAACAGTTTTTCCATCGCATAACATGAACAACTGCAACCAGTGTGAAAGTACTGGTCATTTCTATGTTCCCGGTAACCTAGGCTTCACTCTAGGGCATTGCTCCACCACATCGAATAGCTACGGCTTTAGAAGTCAACGCCATAACTATAGAAAACAATATAAATACAACAGTTCTCCCATTGCATAAAATGAATAATTGCAACCAGAGTGAAGGTGATGGTCATTTCTACGTCCCGGGCAACCTAGGCTTCACTCTAGGGCGTTGCTCCACCAGATCGAATAGCTAGGGCTAGAAGTCAACGCTAGAAGCATAAAATAAAAGAAAAATACAACAGTTTTGCCATCGTATAAAACGAATAATTGCAACCAGTGTGAAAGTTAGGGTCATTTCTACGGTCCGGACAACCTAGGCTTCACTCTAGGGCGTTGTTCCACCAGATCGAACAGTTAGGGCCTAAGAAGACAACGCCAGAAGCATAAAATACAATATAAATACAACAGCTTTTCCATCGTATGTAATGTATATTTGCAAACAGTGTGAAAGTAAAGGTCATTTCTACGTTCCGGGCAACCTAGGTTTCACTTTCGGGCGTTGCTCCACCAGATCGAATAGCTCGGGCCTTAGAAGTCAACGCCAGAAACACAAAATAAAATAAAAATACAACAGTTACTCCATCGTATAACAGGAATAATTACAACCAGTGTGAAAGTAATGGGCATTTCTACGTTCCGGGCAACCTAGGCTTCACCCTAGGGCGTTGCTCCACCAGATCCAATAGTTAGGACCTAAGAAGTCAACGCCAGAAGCATAAAATACAAAATAGATACAACAGTTTTTCCATCACATAACAGGAATAATTGCAACCAGTGTGAAAGTGATGGTCATTTCTATGTTCCGGGCAACCTAGGCTTTACTCTAGGGCGTTGCTCCTCCAGTTCGAATAGCTAGGGCCTAAGAAGTCTACACCAGAAGCATAAAATACAATATAAATACAACAGTTTTTCCATTGTATAAAACGAATAATTGCTACCGGTGTGAAAGTTAAGGTCATTTCTGCGTTCCAGGCCCCATAGGCTTCACACTTGGACGTTGCCCCACCAGATCGAATAGCTAGGACCTTAGAAGTCAAAGCCAGACGCAGAAAATACAATATAAATACAACAGCTTTTCCATCGTACAAAACGAATAATTGCAATCCGTATGAATATTATGGTCATTTCTACGTTCCGCGCAACCTAGGCTTCACCCTAGGGCGTTGCTCCCCCAGATCGAATAGTTAGGGCCTAAGACGCCTACGCCAGAAGCATAAAATACAATATAATCACCACAGTTTTTCCATCGTATAACGGGAATAATTGCAACCAGAGTGAAGGTGATGGTCATTTCTAAGTTCCGGGCAACCTAGGCTTCACTCTAGAGCGTTGCTCCACCAGATCAAATAGCTAGGACCTTAGAAGTCAACGCCAGAAGCACAAAATAAAATAAAAACACAAGTGTTATTCCATCGTATAACAGGAATAATTACAACCAGTGTGAAAGTAATGGGCATTTCTACGTTCCGTGCATCCTAGGCTTCACTCTAGGGCGTTGGTCCACCTGGCCGAATAGTTAGGGCCTTAGAAAACAACTCCAGACTCATAAAATACAATATAAATACAACAGTTTTTCCACGGTATAAAACGAATAATTGCAACCAGTATGAAAGTTATGGTCATTTCTACGTTACGGGCAGCCTAGGCTTCACCCTAGGGCGTTGCTCCACCAGATCGCATAGTTAGGGACTTAGAATTTAACGCCAGAAGCATAAAATAAAATAAAAATGCATCAGTTTTTCCATAGTATAAAACGAATAATTGCAACCAGTGTGAAAGTTAGGGTCATTTCTACGGTCCGGGCAACCTAGGCTTCACTCTAGGGCGTTGTTCCACCAGATCGAATAGTTAGGGCCTAAGAAGACAACGCCAGAAGCATAAAATACAATATAAATACAACAGCTTTTCCATCGTATGTAATGTATATTTGCAAACAGTGTGAAAGTAAAGGTCATTTCTACGTTCCGGGCAACCTAGGTTTCACTTTAGGGCGTTGCTCCACCAGATCGAATAGCTCGGGCCTTAGAAGTCAACGCCAGAAACACAAAATAAAATAAAAATACAACAGTTACTGCATCGTATAACAGGAATAATTACAACCAGTGTGAAAGTAATGGGCGTTTCTACGTTCCGGGCAACCTAGGCTTCACCCTAGGGTGTTGCTCCACCAGATCCAATAGTTAGGGCCTAAGAAGTCAACGCCAGAAGCATAAAATACAAAATAGATACAACAGTTTTTCCATCACATAACAGGAATAATTGCAACCAGTGTGAAAGTGATGGTCATTTCTATGTTCCGGGCAACCTAGGCTTTACTCTAGGGCGTTGCTCCTCCAGTTCGAATAGCTAGGGCCTAAGAAGTCTAAACCAGAAGCATAAAATACAATATAAATACAACAGTTTTTCCATTGTATAAAACGAATAATTGCTACCAGTGTGAAAGTTATGGTCATTTCTGCGTTCCAGGCCCCATAGGCTTCAAACTTGGACGTTGCCCCACCAGATCGAATAGCTAGGACCTTAGAAGTCAAAGCCAGACGCAGAAAATACAATATAAATACAACAGCTTTTCCATCGTACAAAACGAATAATTGCAATCCGTATGAACATTATGGTCATTTCTACGTTCCGCGCAACCTAGGCTTCACCCTAGGTCGTTGTTCCACCAGATCCAATAGTTAGGACATAAGAAGTCAACGCCAGAAGCATAAAATACAAAATAGATACAACAGATTTTCCATCATATAACAGGAACAATTGCAACCAGTGTGAAAGTAATGGGCATTTCTACGTTCCGTGCAATCTAGGCTTCACTCTAGGGCGTTGGTCCACCAGGTCGAATAGTTAGGGCCTTAGAAAACAACTTCAGACGCATAAAATACAATATAAATACAACAGTTTTTCCACGGTATAAAACGAATAATTGCAACCACTATGAAAGTTATGGTCATTTCTACGTTCCGGCCAACCAAGGCTTCACCCTAGGGCGTTGCTCCCCCAGATCGAATAGTTAGGGCCTAAGACGCCTACGCCAGAAGCATAAAATACAATATAAACACCACAGTTTTTCCATCGTATAACGGGAATAATTGCAACCAGAGTGAAGGTGATGGTCATTTCTAAGTTCCGGGCAACCTGGACTTCACTCTAGAGCGTTGCTCCACCAGATCAAATAGCTAGGACCTTAGAAGTCAACGCCAGAGGCACAAAATAAAATAAAAATACAAGTGTTATTCCATCGTATAACAGGAATAATTACAACCAGTGTGAAAGTAATGGGCATTTCTACGTTCCGTGCATCCTAGGCTTCACTCTAGGGCGTTGGTCCACCTGGCCGAATAGTTAGGGCCTTAGAAAACAACTCCAGACTCATAAAATACAATATAAATACAACAGTTTTTCCACGGTATAAAACGAATAATTGCAACCAGTATGAAAGTTATGGTCATTTCTACGTTACGGGCAGCCTAGGCTTCACCCTAGGGCGTTGCTCCACCAAATCGAATAGTTAGGGCCTAAGAAGTCAACGCCAGAAGCATAAAATACAAAATAAATACAACAGTTTTTCCAACGTATAACAAGAATAATTGCAACCAGTGTGAGAGTGATGGTCATTTCTACATTCCGGGAAACCTAGGCTTCACTCTAGGGCGTTGCTCCACCAGATCGAATGCATAGTGCCATAGAAGTCAACGCCAGAAGCATAAAGTACATTAAAAATCCAACAGTTTGTCCATCGTATAACAGGAGTAATTGCCACCAGTGTCAAAATGATGGTCATTTCTGCATTCCGGGCAACCTAGGCTTCACTCTAGGGCGTTGCTCCTCCAGATAGAATAGCTAGGGCCCAGGAAGTCAACGCCAGAAGCATAAAATAAAATATAAATACAACAGTTTTTCCCTTGTATAACAGGAATAATTGCAACCAGTGTGAAAGGTATGGACATTTCTACGTTCCGGGTAACCTAGGCTTCACTCTAGGGCGTTGCTCCACCACATCGGATAGCTGCGGCCTTAGAAGTCAACGCCAGAAGCATAAAATACAAAATAAATACAACAGGTTTTCCATCGTATAACAAGAATAATTGCAACCAGTGTGAAAGTGATGGTCAGTTCTACATTCCGGGCAACCTAGTCTTCACTCTAGGGCGTTGCTCCACCAGATCGAATAGCTAGGACCTTAGAAGTCAACGCCAGAAGCGGAAAATATGATAAAAATTCAACAGTTATTCCATCGTATAACAGGAATAATTACAACCAGTGTGAAAGTAATGGGCATTTCTACGTTCCGTGCAACCTAGGCTTCACTCTAGGGCGTTGGTCCACCAGGTCGAATAGTTAGGGCCTTAGAAGTCAACGCCATATCTATAAAATACAATATAAATACAACAGTTTTTCCATTGTATAAAACGGATAATTGCAAACAGTGTGGAAGTAATGGTTATTTCTACGTTCCGGGCAACCTAGGCTTCACGTTAGGGCGTTGCTCCACCACATCGAATAGCTACGGCCTTAGGAGTCAACGCCAGAGGCATAACATACAATATAAGTACAACAGTTTTTCCATCGTATAAAACGAGTAATTGCAATAAGTATGAAGGTTATGGTCATTTCTACGTTCCCGGCAACCTAGGCTTCGCTCTAGGGACTTGCTCCACCAGATCGAATAGCTAGGGACTTAGAAGTCAACGCCAGAGGCATAAAATACAATAAAAATGCAACAGGTTTTCCATCGTATAACATGAATAACTGCAACCAGTGTGAAAGTACTGGTCATTTTTATGTTCCCGGTAACCTAGGCTTCACTCTAGGGCGTTTCTCCACCACATCGAATAGCTACGGCCTTAGAAGTCAACGCCATAACTATAAAAAACAATATAAATACAACAGATCTTCCATTGTATAAAGTGAATAACTGCAACCAGAGTGAAGGTGATGGTCATTTCTACGTCCCGGGCAACCTAGGCTTCACTCTAGGGCATTGTCCGACCAGATCGAATAGTTAGGGCCTAAGAAGTCAATGCCAGAAGCATAAAATACAATATAAATACAACAGCTCTTCCATCGTATATAATGTATATTTGCAAACAGTGTGAAAGTAAAGGTCATTTCTACACACCGGGCAACCTAGGTTTCGCTGTAGGGCGCTGCTCCGCCACATCGAATAGCTAGGGACCTAGAAGTCAACCCCAGAAGCATAAAATACAATAAAAATGCAACAGTTTTTCCATCGTATAACAGGAAAGCTGCAACCAGTGTGAAAGTACTTGTCATTTCTATGTTCCGGGTGACCTAGGCTTCACTCTAGGGCATTGCTCCACCAGATGGAATAGCTAGGTACTTAGAATTCAACGCCAGGAGAACAAAATACAACATAAGTACAACAGTTTTTCCATCGTATAAAATGTATAATTGCAAGAAGTGTGAAGGTAATGGTCATTTCTACGTTCCGGGCAACCTAGGCTTCACTCTAGGGCGTGGCTTCACCAGATCGAATAGTTAGGGCCTTAGATGTCAACGCCCGAAGCATAAAATATAAAATAAAGAGAACATTTTTTCCATTGTATAAAACGAATAATTGCAACCAGTGTGAAAGTTATGGTCATTTCTACGTTTCCGGCAGCCTAGGCTCAACTGTAGGACGTTGCTCCACCAGATCGCATAGTTAGGGACTTAGAATTTAACGCCAGAAGCATAAAATGCAATAAAAATGCAACGGTTTTTCCATAGTATAACAGGAATAATTGCAACCAGTTTGAAAGTACAGGTTATATCTACGTTCCGGGCAACCTAGGCTTCGCTCTAGGGCCTTGCTCCACTAGATCGAATAGCTAGGGACTTAGAAGTCAACGCCAGAGGCATAAAATACAATAAAAATGCAACAGTTTTTCCACCGCATAACAGGAATAACTGCAACCAGTGTGAAAGTACTGGTCATTTCTATGTTTCCGGTAACCTAGGCTTCACTCTAGGGCGTTGCTCCACCCGATCGAACAGCTAGGGACTTAGCATTCAGCGCCAGAATAATAAAATACAACATATGTACAACAGTTTTTCCATCGTATAAAATGTATAATTGCAAGCAGTGTGAACGTAATGGTCATTTCTGCGTTCTGGGCAACCTAGGCTTCACTCTAGAGCATTGCTCCACCAGATCGAATGGTTAGGGCCTTAGAAGTCAACGCCCGAAGCATAAAATACAAAATAAATAGAACAGTTTTTCCATTGTATAAAACGAATAATTGCAACCAGAGTGAAAGTGATGGTCATTTCTATGTTCCGGGCAACCTAGGCTTTACTCTAGGGCGTTGCTCCTCCAGTTCGAATAGCTAGGGCCTAAGAAGTCTACACCAGAAGCATAGAATACAATATAAATACAACAGTTTTTCCATTGTATAAAACGAATAATTGCTACCAGTGTGAAAGTTATGGTCATTTCTGCGTTCCGGGCAACCTAGGCTTAACTGTAGGGCGTTGCTCCACCAGATCGCATAGTTAGGGACTTAGAATTTAACGCCAGAAGCATAAAATAAAATAAAAATGCATCAGTTTTTCCATAGTATAACAGGAATAATTGCAACCAGTGTGAAAGTACAGGTCATTTCTACGTCCCGGTCAACCTAGGTTTCGCTCTAGGGACATGCTCCACCAGATCGAATAGCTAGGGTCTTAGAAGTCAACGCCAGAGGCATAAAATACAATAAAAATGCAACAGTTTTTCCATCGCATAACATGAATAACTGCAACCAGTGTGAAAGTACTGGTCATTTCTATGTTCCCGGTAACCTAGGCTTCACTCTAGGGCGGTGCTCCACCACATCGAATAGCTACGGCCTTAGAAGTCAACGCCATAACTATAGAAAACAATATAAATACAACAGTTCTCCCATTGCATAAAATGAATAATTGCAACCACTATGAAAGTTATGGTCAGTTCTACGTTCCGGGCAACCTAGGCTTCACCCTAGGGCGTTGCTCCCCCAGATCGAATAGTTAGGGCCTAAGACGCCTACGCCAGAAGCATAAAATACAATATAAACACCACAGTTTTTCCATCGTATAACGGGAATAATTGCAACCAGAGTGAAGGTGATGGTCATTTCTAAGTTCCGGGCAACCTAGGCTTCACTCTAGAGCGTTGCTCCACCAGATCAAATAGCTAGGACCTTAGAAGTCAACGCCAGAAGCACAAAATAAAATAAAAATACAAGTGTTATTCCATCGTATAACAGTAATAATTACAACCAGTGTGAAAGTTAGGGTCATTTCTACGGTCCGGGCAACCTAGGCTTCACTCTAGGGCGTTGCTCCACCAGATCGAATAGCTAGGGACTTAGCATTCAGCGCCAGAAGAATAAAATACAACATATGTACAACAGTTTTTCCATCGTATAAAATGTATAATTGCAAGCAGTGTGAAGGTAATGGTCATTTCTGCGTTCTGGGCAACCTAGGCTGCACTCTAGAGCGTTGCTCCACCAGATCGAATGGTTAGGGCCTTAGAAGTCAACGCCCGAAGCATAAAATACAAAATAAATAGAACAGTTTTTCCATTGTATAAAACGAATAATTGCAACCAGAGTGAAAGTTATGGTCATTTATACGTTCCGGGCAACCTAGGCTTCACTCTAGGGCGTTGGTCCACCAGGTCGAATAGATAGGGCCTTAGAAAACAACTTCAGACGCATAAAATACAATATAAATACAACAGTTTTTCCACGGTATAAAACGAATAATTGCAACCACTATGAAAGTTATGGTCATTTCTACGTTCCGGGCAACCTAGGCTTCACACTAGGGCGTTGTTCCTCCAGATCGAATAGCTAGGGCCTAAGAAGTCTATACCAGAAGCATAAAATACAACATAAATACAACAGTTTTTCCATCGTATAACAGGAATAATTGCAACCAGTGTGAAAGTGATGGTCATTTCTACGTTCCGGGCAACCTAGGCTTCGGTCTAGGGCGTGGTTCCCCCAGATCGAATAATTAGGGCCTAAGAAGCCTACGCCAGAAGCATAAAATACAATATAAATACCACAGTATTTCCATCGTATAACAGGAATAATTGCAACCAGAGTGAAGGTGATGGCCATTTCTAAGTTCCGGGCAACCTAGGCTTCACTCTAGAGCGTTGCTCCACCAGATCGAATAGCTAGGACCTTAGAAGTCAACGCCAGAAGCACAAAATAAAATAAAAATACAACAGTTATTACATCGTATAAAAGGAATAATTACAACCAGTGTGAAAGTAATGGGTATTTCTAAGTTCCGGGCAACCTAGGCTTCACTCTAGAGCGTTGCTCCACCAGATCGAATAGCTAGGACCTTAGAAGTCAACGCCAGAAGCACAAAATAAAATAAAAATACAACAGTTATTACATCGTATAAAAGGAATAATTACAACCAGTGTGAGAGTAATGGGCATTTCTACGTTCCGTGCAATCTAGGCTTCACTCCAGGGCGTTGCTCCACCACATCGGATAGCTGCGGCCTTTGAAGTCAACGCCAGAAGCATAATATACAATATAAATACAACAGTTCTTCAATCGTATAACAGGAATAATTGCAAACAGTGTGAAAGATATGGTCATTTCTACGTTGCGGGCATCCTAGGCTTCACTCTAGGGCATTGCTCCACCACATCGAATAGCTACGGCCTTAGAAGTCAACGCCATAACTATAAAGAACAATATAAATACAACAGTTTTTCCATTGTATAAAATGAATAATTGCAACCAGTGTGAAAGACATGGTCATTTCTATGTTCCGGGCAACCTAGGCTTCACTCTAGGGCGTTGCTCCAACACATCGAATAGCTACGGCGTTAGGAGTCAACGTCAGAGGCATAAAATACAAAATAAATACAACAGTTTTACCATGGTATAACAGGAATAATTGCAACCAGTGTGAAAGTGATGGTCATTTCTACGTTCCGGGCAACCTAGGCTTCACTCTAGGGCGTTGCTCCACCACATCGGATAGCTGCGGCCTTAGAAGTCAACGCCAGAAGCATAAAATACAATATAAATACAACAGTTTTTCAACCGTATAACAGGAATAATTGCAAACAGTGTGAAAGATATGGTCATTTGTACGTTGCGGGCATCCTCGGCTTCACTCTAGGGCATTGCTCCACCACATCGAATAGCTACGGCCTTAGAAGTCAACGCCATAACTATAAAGAACAATATAAATACAACAGTTTTTCCATTGTATAAAATGAATAATTGCAACCAGTGTGAAAGACATGGTCATTTCTACGTTCCGGGCAACCTAGGCTTCACTCTAGGGCGTTGCTCCAACACATCGAATAGCTACGGCCTTAGGAGTCAACGCCAGAGGCATAAAATACAAAATAAATACAACAGTTTTTCCATCGTATAACAAGAATAATTGCAACCATTGTGAAAGTGATGGTCATTTCTACATTCCGGGCAGCCTAGACTTCACTCTATGGCGATGCTCCAACACATCGAATAGCTACGGCCTTAGGAGTCAACGCCAGAGGCATAAAATACAAAATAAATACAACAGCTTTTCCCTTGTATAACAGGAATAATTGCAACCAGTGTGAAAGCTATGGTCATTTCTACGTTCCGGGCAACCTAGGCTTCACTCTAGGGCGTTGCTCCACCACATCGAATAGCTGCGGCCTTAGAAGTCAACGCCAGAAGCATAAAATACAAAATAAATACAACACTTTTTCCATCGCATAACAGGAATAATTGCAACCAGTGTGAAAGTGATGGTCATTTCTGCATTCCAGGCAACCTAGGAATCACTCCAGGGCGTTGCTCCTCCAGATAGAATAGTTAGGGCCCAGGAAGTCAACGCCAGAAGCATAAAATACAATATAAATACAACAGTTTTTCCCTTGTATAACAGGAATAATTGCAACCAGTGTGAAAGGTATGGTCATTTCTACGTTCCGCGCAACCTAGGCTTCACTCTAGGGCGTTGCTCCACAACATCAATTAGCTAGGGACTTAGAAGTCAACGCTAGAAGCATAAACTAAAATAAAAATACAACAGTTTTTCCATCGTATAAAACGTATAATTGCAACCAGTCTGAATGTTATGGTCATTACTACGTTCCGGGCAACCTAGGCTTCACTCTAGGGCGTTGTTCCACGAGATCCAATAGCTAGGGCCTAAGAAGTCAACGCCAGGAGCACCGAATACAAAATAAATACAACAGCTTTTCCATCGTATAAAACGAATAATTGCAACCAGTATGAAAGCTATGGTCATTTATACGTTCCGGGCAACCTAGGCTTCACTCTAGGGCGTTGCTCCACCACATCGAATAGTTAGGGCATTAGAAGTCAATGCCAGAAGCATAAAATGCCATATAAATATAACAGTTTTTCAACTGTATGATATGAATAATTGCAAACAGTGTGGAAGTAATGGTCATTTCTACGTTCCGGGCAACCTAGGCTTCACTCTAGGGCGTTGCGCAACCACATCGAATAGCTACGGCCTTAGAAGTCAACGCCATAACTATAAAAAACAATATTAATACAACAGTTTTTCCATTGTATAAAATGAATAATTGCTAACAGTGTGGAGGTAATGGTCATTTCTACTTTCCGTGCAACCTAGGCTTCTCTCTCGGGCGTTTCTCCACAACATCGAATAGCTACTGCCTTAGAAGCCAACGTCTGAAGCATAAAATATAATATAAATACAACAGTTTTTCCATCGTATAACAGGAATAATTGCAACCAGTGTGAAAGACATGGTCTTTTCTACGTTCCGGGCAGCCTAGGCTTCACTCTAGGGCGTTGCTCCACCACATCGAATAGCTACGGCCTTAGGAGTCAACGCCAGAGGCATAAAATACATAATAAATACAACAGTTTTTCCATCGTATAACAAGAATAACTGCAACCATTGTGAAAGTGATGGTCATATCTACATTCGGGGCAACCTAGGCTTCACTCTAGGGCGTTGCTCCACCAGATCGTATAGTTAGGGCCTAACAAGTCAACGCCAGAAGCATAAAATACCATATAAATACAACAGTTTTTCCCTTGCATAACAGGAATAATTGCAACCAGTGTGAAAGTGATGGTCATTTCCACGTTCCGGGCCACCTTGGCTTCACTGTAGGGCGTTGATCCACCAGATCCAATAGTTAGGGCCTAAGAAGTCAACGCCAGAAGCACCAAATACAAAATAAATACAACAGTTTTTCCATCGTGTGAATCGAAGAATTGCAACCAGTATGAAAGCTATGGTCATTTCTACGTTCGGAGCAACCTAGGCCTCACTGTAGGGCGTTGCTCGACCAGATCGGATGGTTAGTGCCTAAGAAGTCAACGCCAGAAGCATAAAATACAATAAAAATACAACAGTTTTTCCATCGTATAGCATGAATAATTGCAACCAGAGGGACAGTAATGGTCATGTCTACGTTTCGGGCATCCTAGGCTTCACACTAGGGCGTTGCTCCACCAGATCGAATGGATAGGGCCTATGAAGTCAACGCTAGAAGCATAAAATACAATATAAATACAACAGTTTTTCCATCGTATAAAAAGAATAATTGCAACTCGTGTGAAAGTAATGGTCATATCTACGTTCCGGGCAACCTAGGCTTGACACTATGGCGTTGCTCCACCAGATCGAATAGTCGGGGCCTTGGCAGTCAACGCCCGAAGCATTAAATACAAAATTAATAGAACAGTTTTTCCATTGCATGAAACTAATAATTGCAACCAGCGTGAAAGTTATGGTCATATCTACGTTCCGTGCAACCTTGGCTTCACTCTAGGGCGCTGCTGCACCAAATCGAATAGCAACGGCCATAGGAGTCAACGCCAGAAGCATAAAAAGCAATATAAGTACAACAGTTTTTCCATCGTGTAAAATGAATAATTGCAAACATTGTGAAAGTAACGGTCATTTCTACGTTCCGGGAAACCTTGGCTTCGCTCTAGGGAGTTGCTACACCAGATCGAACTGTTAGGGCCTAAGAAGTCAACGCCAGAAGCATAAAATACAATATAAATACAACAGTTTTTCCATCGTATAAAACGAATAATTGCAACCAGTGTGAAAGTGATGGTCATTTCTACGTTCAGGGCAACCCAGGCTTCATTCTAGGGCGCTGTTCCACCAGGTCGAATAGTTAGGGCCTTAGAAGTCAACGCCAGAAGCATAAAATACAGTATAAATACAACAGTTTTTTCAGCGTATAACGGGAATAATTGCAACCAGTGTCAAAGTGACGGTCATTTCCACGTTCCGGGCAACCAAGGCTTCACTCTAGGGCGTTGGTCCACCAGATCGAATAGTTAGGGCCCAAGAAGTTAACGCCAGAAGCATAAAGTACAATAAAGATACAACAGCTTTTCCATCGTATAACAGGAGTAATTCCAACCAGAGTGAAAGTAATGGTCATGTCTACGTTTCGGGCATCCCAGGCTTCACTCTAGGGCGTTGCTCCACCAGATCGAATAGATAGGGTCTTAGAAGTCGGCGTCCGAAACGTAAAATGCAGTAAAAATACAACAGTTTTTCCAGCGTATAACGGGAATAATTGCAACCAGTGTCAAAGTGACGGTCATTTCCACGTTCCGGGCAACCAAGGCTTCACTCTAGGGCGTTGGTCCACCAGATCGAATAGTTAGGGCCCAAGAAGTTAACGCCAGAAGCATAAAGTACAATAAAGATACAACAGCTTTTCCATCGTATAACAGGAGTAATTGCAACCAGTGTGAAAGTAATGGTCGTATCTACGTTCCGGGCAATCTGGGCTTGACTCTAGGGCGTTGCTCCACCAGATCGAAGAGGTAGGGCCATAGAAGTCAATGCCCGAAGCATAAAATACGATATAAATACAACAGTTTTTCCATAGTATACCGGGAATCATTGCAACCAGTGTGAAAGTGATGGTCATTTCCACGTTCCGGTCCACCCAGGCTTCACTCTAGGGCGTTGGTCCACCAGTTCCAGTAGTTAGGGCCTAAGAAGTCAACGCCAGAAGCATAAAATACGATAAAGATATAACAGTTTTTCCATCGTATACAACGAATAATTGCAACCAGTGTGAAAGTAATGGTCATATCTATGTTCCGGGCAATCTAGGCTTCATTCTAGGGCGTTGGTCCACCAGATCCAATAGCTGGGGCCTACGAAGTCAACGCCAGAAGCACCAAATACAAAATAAATACAACAGTTTTTGCATCGTATAAAACGCATAATTGCAACCAGCGTGAAAGTAATGGTCATTTGTGCGTTCCTGGCAACCTACGCTTCAGTCTAGGGCGTTGGTCCACCAGATCCAATAGTGAGGGCCTTAGAAGTCAACGCCCGAAGCATAAAATACAAAATTAATAGAACAGCTTTTCCATTGTATAAAATGAATAATTGCAACCAGTGTGAAAGTTATGGTCATTTCTACGGACGTGCAACCTAGGTTTTGCTCCAGGGCGTTGCTCCACCACATCGAATAATTAGGGCCTTAGAAGTCAACGCCAGAAGCATAAAATACAGTTTAAATACAACAGTTTTTCCTTCGTATAAAACGAATAATTGCAACCAGTATGAAAGTTATGGTCATTTCAACGTAAGGGGCAACCTAGGCTTCACTCTAGGTCGTTGTTCCACCAGATCCAATAGTGAGGGCCTAAGAAGTCACCGCCAGAAGCACCAAATACAAAATAAATACAACAGTTTTTCCATCGTATAAAACGGATAATTGCATCCAGTGTGAAAGTTATGGTCGGTTCTACGTTTCGTGCAACCTAGGCTTCACTCTAGGGCGTTGCTCCAGCACATCGAATAGCTACGGCCTTAGAAGTCAACGCCAGAAGCATAAAATACAATAAAAATCCAACAGTTTTCCATCGTATAACAGGAATAATTCCAAACAGTGTGAAGGTAATGGTCATTTCTACGCTCCCGTCAACCTAGGCTTCACTCTAGGGCGTTGCTACACCACATGGAATAGTTAGGGCCTTAAAAGTCAACGCCAGAAGCATAAAATACAATATAAATACAACAGTTTTTCCATCGTATAACGGGAATAATTGCAACCAGTGTGAAAGTGATGGTCATTTCCACGTTCCGGGCCACCTATGCTTCACTCTAGGGCGTTGATCCACCAGATCCAATAGTTAGGGCCTAAGAAGTCAACGCCAGAAGCACCAAATACAAAATAAATACAACAGTTTTTCCATCGTATAAAACGAATAATTGCAACCAGTGTGAAAGTAATGGTCATATCTACGTTCCGGGCAATCTAGGCTTGAATCTAGGGCGTTGCTCCACCAGCTCGAAGAGGTAGTGCCATAGAAGTCAATGCCCAATGCATAAAATACGATAAAAGTATAACAGTTTTTCCATCGTATAACAGGAGTAATTGCAACAAGTGTGAAAATCATGGTCATTTCTACGTTGCGGGCAACATAGGCTTCACTCTTCGACGTAGGCCCACGAGATCGAATAGGTAGGAACTTAGAAGTCAACCCCAGGAGCATAAAATACAATAAAAATACAACACCTTTTCCATCGAATAGCATGAATAATTGCAACCACTGTGAAAGTAATGGACATTTCTACGTTTCAGGCAACCTAGGCTCCACTCTAGGGCGTTGCTCCACCAAATCGAATAGTTAGGGCCTTAAAAGTCAATGCCAGAAGCATAAAATACAATATAAATGCAACAATTTTTCCATCGTATACCGGGAACAATTGCAACCAGTGTGAAAGTGATGGTCATTTCGACGTTACGGGCCACCCAGGCTTCACTCTAGGGCGTTGCTCCACCAGATCGAATAGATAGGGTCTTAGAAGTCGGCGCCCGAAACGTAAAATGCAGTAAAAATACAACAGTTTTTCCAGCGTATAACGGGAATAATTGCAACCAGTGTCAAAGTGACGGTCATTTCCACGTTCCGGGCAACCAAGGCTTCACTCTAGGGCGTTGGTCCACCAGATCGAATAGTTAGGGCCTTAGAAGTCAACGCCAGAAGCATAAAATACAATATAAATACAACAGTTTTTCAATCGTATAACAGGAATAATTGCAAACAGTGTGAAAGATATGGTCATTTCTACGTTGCGGCCATCCTAGGCTTCACTCTAGGGCATTGCTCCACCACATCGAATAGTTACGGCCTTAGAAGTCAACGCCAGAAGCATAAAATACAATACAAATACAAAAGTTTCTCCATCGTATAACAGGAACAATTGCAAACAGTGTGGAAGTAATGGTTATTCCTACGTTCCGGGCAACCTAGGCTTCACGCTAGGTCGTTGCTCCACCACATCGAATAGTTACGGCCTTAGGTGTCAACGCCAGAGGCATAACATACAATATAAGTACAACAGTTTTTCCATCGTATAAAACGAATAGTTGCAATCAGTATGAAGGTTGTGGTCATTTCTACGTTCCGGGCAACCTAGGCTTCACCCTAAGAGTTGCTCCACCAGATCCAATAGTTAGGGCCTAAGAAGTCAGCGCCAGAAGCATAAAGTACAATAAAAATCCAACAGTTTGTCCATCGTATAACAGGAACAATTGCAACAAGCCAGAAGGTAATGGTCATTTCTACGTTCCGGGCAATCTAGGCTTCTCTCTAGGGCGTTGCTCCACCAGATCTAATAGTTAGCGCCTAAGAAATCAACGCCAGAAGCATAAAATACAATAGAAATACAACAGTTTTTCCATCGTATAACAGGAATATTTGCAACCAGTGTGAAATATATGGTCATTTCTACGACACGGGCAACATAGGCTTCACTCTAGGGCGTCGTTCCACCAGATCGAATTGTTAGGACCTAAGAAGTCTACGCCAGAAGCGTAAAATACAATACAGCTACAACAGCTTTTCCATCGTATAACGGGAATAATTGCAACCAGTGTGAAAGGTATGGTCATTTCTACGTTCCGGGCAACCTAGGCTTCACTCCAGGGCGTTGCTCCACCACATCGAATAGCTGCGGCCTTAGAAGTCAACGCCAGAAGCATAAAATACAATATAAATACAACAGTTTTTCAATCGTATAACAGGAATAATTGCAAACAGTGTGAAAGGTATGGTCATTTCTACGTTGCTGGCAACCTACGCTTCTCTCTAGGGCGTTGCTCCACGACATCGAATAGCTACGGCCTTAAGAGTCAACGCCAGAGGCATAAAATACAAGATAAATACAACAGTTTTTCCCTTGTATAAGAGGAATAATTGCAACCAGTGTGAAAGCTATGGTCAATTCTACGTTCCGGGCGACCTAGGCTTCACTCTAGGGCGTTGCTCAACCACATCGAACAGCTACGGCCCTCGAAGACAACGCCAAAACTATAAAATACAATATAAATACAACAGTCTTTCCATCGTATAAAACGAATAATTGCAACCAGTCTGATAGTTATGGCCATTTCTACGTTCCGGGCAACCTAGGCTTCACTCTAGGGCGTTGCTCCACCACATCGAATAGCTACGGCCTTAGAAGACAACGTCTGAAGCATAAAATATAATATAAATACAACAGTTTTTCCATCGTATAACAGGAATAACTGCAACCAGTGTGAAAGACATGGTCATTTCCACATTCCGGGCAACCTAGGCTTCACTCTAGTGCGTTGCGCCACCAGATCGAATTGTTAGAGCCTTAGAAGTCAACGCCAGAAGCCTAAAACACAATATAAATACAACAGTTATTCCATCGTATAACAGGAATAATTGCAACCAGTGTGAAAGTGATGGTCATTTCTACATTCCGGGCAACCTAGGCTTCACTCTAGGGCGTTGCTCCACCAGATCGAATAGTTAGGGCCTAAGAAGTCAACGCCAGAAGCAAAAAATACATTATAAATACCACAGTTTGTCCATTGTATAAAATGAATAATTGCAAAGAGTGTGGAAGTAATGGTTGTTCCTACGTTCCGGGCAACCCAGGCTTCACGCTAGGACGTTGCTCCACCACATCGAATAGCTACGGCCTTAGGAGTCAACGCCAGAGGCATAACATGCAATATAAGTACAACAGTTTTTCCATCGTATAAAACGAATAGTTGCAATCAGTATGAAGGTTATGGTCATTTCTACGTTCCAGGAAACCTAGGCTTCACCCTAGGCGTTGCTCCACCAGATCCAATAGTTAGGGCCTAAGAAGTCAACGCCAGAAGCATAAAGTACAATAAAAATCCAACAGTTTGTCCATCGTATAACAGGAATAATTGCAACCAGCGAGAAAGTAATGGCCATTTCTGCGTTCCGGGCAACCTAGGCTTCACTCTAGGGCGTTGCCCCACCACATCGATTAGCTACGGCCTTAGAAGTCAACGCCTGAAGCATAAAATACAATAAAAGTAGAACAGTTTTTTCACCGTATAACAGGAATAATTGCAAACAGTGTGAAAGTTATGGACATTTCTACGTTCCGGGCAACCTAGGCTTAACTGTATGGCGTTGCTCCGCCAGATCGCTTAGTTACGGACTTAGAATTTAACGCCAGAAGCATAAAATACAACATAGGTACAACAGTTTTTCCATCGTATAAAATGTATAATTGCAACCAGTGTGAAAGTTATGGTCATTTCTACGGTCCGGGCAACCTAGTCTTAACCGTAGGGCGCTACTCCACCAGATCGCTTAGTTACGGCCTTAGAAGTCAACGCCAGAAGCATAAAATACAATACAAATACAACAGTTTCTCCATCGTATAACAGGAACAATTGCAAACAGTGTGGAAGTAATGGCTATTCCTACGTTCCGGGCAACCTAGGCTTCACGCTAGGTCGTTGCTCCACCACATCGAATAGTTACGGCCTTAGGTGTCAACGCCAGAGGCATAACATACAATATAAGTACAACAGTTTTTCCATCGTATAAAACGAATAGTTGCAATCAGTATGAAAGTTATGGTCATTTCTACGTTCCGGGCAACCTAGGCTTCACCCTAGGCGTTGCTCCACCAGATCCAATAGTTAGGGCCTAAGAAGTCAGCGCCAGAAGCATAAAGTACAATAAAAATCCAACAGTTTGTCCATCGTATAACAGGAACAATTGTAACAAGCCAGAAGGTAATGGTCATTTCTACGTTCCGGGCAATCTAGGCTTCTCTCTAGGGCGTTGCTCCACCAGATCTAATAGTTAGCGCCTAAGAAATCAACGCCAGAAGCATAAAATACAATAGAAATACAACAGTTTTTCCATCGTATAACAGGAATATATGCAACCTGTGTGAAATATATGGTCATTTCTACGACACGGGCAACATAGGCTTCACTCTAGGGCGTCGTTCCACCAGATCGAATAGTTAGGACCTAAGAAGTCTACGCCAGAAGCGTAAAATACAATACAGCTACAACAGCTTTTCCATCGTATAACGGGAATAATTGCAAACAGTGTGAAAGGTATGGTCATTTCTACGTTGCTGGCAACCTACGCTTCTCTCTAGGGCGTTGCTCCACGACATCGAATAGCTACGGTCTTAGGAGTCAACGCCAGAGTCATAAAATACAAGATAAATATAACTGTTTTTCCATCGTATAACAAGAATAATTGCAACCAGTGTGAAAGTGATGGTCATTTCTACATTCCGGGCAACCTAGGCTTCACTCTAGGGCGTTGCTCTACCAGATCGAATAGTTAGGGCCTAAGAAGTCAACGGCAGAAGCATAAAATACAATATAAATACAACAGTTTTTCCCTTGTATAAGAGGAATAATTGCAACCAGTGTGAAAGCTATGGTCAATTCTACGTTCCGGGCAACCTAGGCTTCACTCTAGGGCGTTGCTCAACCACATCGAACAGCTACGGCCCTCGAAGACAACGCCAAAACTATAAAATACAATATAAATACAACAGTTTTTCCATTGTATAAAATGAATAATTGCAACCAGTCTGATAGTTATGGCCATTTCTACGTTCCGGGCAACCTAGGCTTCACTCTAGGGCGTTGCTCCGCCACATCGAATAGCTACGGCCTTAGAAGACAACGTCTGAAGCATAAAATATAATATAAATACAACAGTTTTCCCATCGTATAACAGGAATAACTGCAACCAGTGTGAAAGACATGGTCATTTCCAAATTCCGGGCAACCTAGGCTTAACTCTAGGGCGTTGCTCCACCAGATCCAATAGCTAGGACCTTAGAAGTCAACGCCAGAAGCATAAAATACAATATAAATACAAAAGTTTTTCCATCGTATAACAGGAATAATTGCCACCAGTGTGAAAGTGATAGTCATTTCTGCATTCCGGGCAACCTAGGCTTCACTCTAGGGCGTTGCTCGACCAGATCGAATAGTTAGGGCCTAAGAAGTCAACGCCAGGAGCATAAAATACAATATAAATACAACAGTTTTTCCCTTGTATAACAGGAATAATTGCAATCAGTGTGAAATATATGGTCATTTCTACGATACGGGCAACCTAGGCTTCACTCTAGGTCGTCGTTCCACCAGATCGAATAGTTTGGGCCTAAGAAGCCTACGCCAGAAGCATAAAATACAATACAAATACAACAGCTTTTCCATCGTATTACAGGAATAATTGCAACCAGTGTGAAAGGTATGGTCATTTCTACGTTCCGGGCAACCTAGGCTTCACCCTAGGGCGTTGCTCCAACAGATCCAATAGTTAGGACCTTAGAAGTCAACGCCAGAAGCATAAAATACAATATAAATACAACAGTTTTTCAATCGTATAACAGGAATAATTGCAAACACTGTGAAAGATATGGTCATTTCTACGTTCCGGGCAACCTAGGCTTCACCCTAGGGCGATGCTCCACCAGATCGTATATCTAGGGCCTTAAAAGTCAACGCGAGAAGCATAAAATAAAATAAAAATAGAGCAGTTATTCCATCGTATAACAGGAATAATTACAACCAGTGTGAAAGAAATGGACATTTCTACGTTCCGTGCAACCTAGACGTCACTCTAGGGCTTTGCTCCACCAGGTCGAATAGTCGGGGCCTTAGAAAACAACTCCAGACGCATAAAATACAATTAAAATACAACAGTTTTACCATCGTATAACTGGCATAATTGCAACCAGTGTGAAAAGTATGGTCATTTCTACGTTCCGGGCGACCTAGGCTTCACCCTAGGGCGTTGCTCCACCAGATAGAATAGCTAAGGCCTTAGAAGTCAACGCCCGAAACATAAAATACAATAAAAATACAACAGTTTTTCCATCGTATAACGGGAATAATTGCAACAAATGTGAACGTGATGGTCATTTCCACGTTCCGGGCAACCTAGGCTTCACTCTAGGGCGTTCCTCCACCAGATCCAATAGTTAGGGCCTAAGAAGTCAACGCCAGAAGCATAAAATAAAATAATAATAGAGCAGTTATTCCATCGTATAACAGGAATAATTACAACCAGTGTGAAAGAAATGGGCATTTCTACGTTCCGTGCAACCTAGACTTCACTCTTGGGCGTTGCTCCACCAGATCGAATAGTTAGGGACTAAGAAGTCAACGCCATAAGCATAAACTGCAATATAAATACAACAGTTTTTCCATCGTATAACAGGAATAATTGCAACCAGTGTGAAAGATATGGTCATTTCTACGATCAGGGCAACCTAGGCTTCACTCCAGGGCGTTGCTGCACCACATCGAATAGCTACAGCCTTAGAAGTCAACGCCAGAATGTTAAAATACAATATAAATATAACAGTTTTTCCATCGTATAAAACGAATAATTGCAATCAGTATGAAGGTTATGGTCATTTCTACGTTCCGGGCAACCTAGGCTTCACTCGAGGCGTTGCTCCACCAGATCCAATAGTTAGGGCCTAAGAAGTCAACGCCAGAAGCTTAAAATACGATATATGTACAAGAGCTTTTCCATCGTATCAAACGAATAAATGCAACCAGTGTGAAAGCAATGGCCATTTCTACGTTCCGGGCATCCTAGACTTAACTCTATGGCGTTGTTCCTCCAGTTCGAATAGCTACGGCCTAAGAAGTCTACACCAGAAGCATAAAATACAATATAAATACAACAGTTTTTCCATCGTATAATACGAATAATTGCAACCAGTGTGAAAGTACTGGTCATTTCTACGTTCCGGGTAACCTAGGCTTCACTCTTTGGCGTTGGTCCACCAGGTCGAATAGTTAGGGCCTGAGAAAACAACTCCAGACGCATAAAACACAATAACAATGCAACAGTTCTTTCATCGTATAACAGGAACAATTGCAACATGCCTGAACCTAATGGTCATTTCTACGTTCCGGGCAACCTAGGCTTCTCTCTAGGGCGTTGCTCCACCAGATCGAACAGCTACAGCCTTAGAAGTCAATGCCAGAAGGTTAAAATACAATATAAATACAACAGATTTTCCATCGTATAATACGAATAATTGCAATCAGTATGAAAGATATGGTCATTTCTACGATCAGGGCAACCTAGGCTTCACTCCAGGGCGTTGGTGCACCACATCGAATAGCTACGGCCTTAGAAGCCAACGCCAGAAGGTTAAAATACAATATAAATACAACAGATTTTCCATCGTGTAATACGAATAATTGCAATCAGTATGAAAGTTATGGTCATTTCTACGTTCCGGGCAACCTGGGCTTCACCATAGGGCGTTGCTCCACCAGATCCAATAGTTAGGACCTAAGAAGTCAACGGCAGAAGCATAAAATACAAAATAGATCCAACAGTTTCTCCATCGTATAACCGGAATAATTGCAACCAGTGTGAAAGTGATGGTCATTTCTACGTTCCGGGCAACGTAGGATTCACTCTAGGGCGTTGTTCCGCCAGATCGAATAGTTAGGGACCAAGAAGTCAACGCCAGAAGCATAAACTGCAGTATAAATACAACAGTTATTCCCTTGTATAACACGAATAATTGCAAACAGTGTGGAAGTAATGGTTATTTCTACGTTCCGGGCAACCTAGGCTTCACGCTATGGCGTTGCTCCACCAGATCGAATAGTTATGGCCTAAGAAGTCAATGCCAGAAGCATAAAATACGATATATGTACAACAGTTTTTCCATCGTATAAAATGAGTAATTGCTACCAGTGTGAAAGTAACGGCCATTTCTACGTTCCGGGCATCCTAGACTTAACACTGAGGCATTGCTCCACCAGATCGAATACATAGGGCCTTAGAAGTCAACGCCAGAAGCATAAAGTACATTAAAAATACAACAGTCTCCATCGTATAACAGGAATAATTGCCACCAGTGTGAAAGTGATGGTCATTTCTGCATTCCGGGCAACCTAGGCTTCACTCTAGGGCGTTGCTCCTCCAGATAGAATAGTTAGGTCCCAGGGAGTCAACGCCGGAAGCATAAAATACAATATAAATACAACAGTTTTTCCCTTGTATAACAGGAATAATTGCAACCAGTGTGAAAGGTATGGTCATTTCTACGTTCCGGGCAACCTAGGCTTCACCCTAGGGCGTTGCTCCACCAGATCGAATAGTTAGGGCCTAAGAAGTCTACGCCAGAAGCATAAAATACAATACAAATACAACAGCCTTTCCATTGTATAAAATGAATAATTGCAAACAGTGTGGAGGTAATGGTCATTTCTACTTTCCGGGCAATCTAGGCTTCACTCTAGGGCGTTTCTCCACCACATCGAATAGCTGCGGCCTTAGAAGTCAACGCCAGAAGCATAAAACACAATATAGATAAAACAGTTTTTAAATCGTATAACAGGAATAATTGCAACCAGTGTGAAAGCTATGGTCATATCTACTTTCCGGGCAACCTAGGCTTCACTCTAAGGCGTTGCTCCACCACATCGAATAGTTAGGGCTTTAGAAGTCAATGCCAGAAGCATAAAATACAATATAAATACAACAGTTTTTCAACTGTATAATATGAATAATTGCAAACAGTGTGGAATTAATGGTCATTTCTACGTTCCGGGCAAGCTAGGCTTCACTCTAGGGCGTTGGTCCACCAGATCCAATAGTCAGGGCCTAAGAAGTCAACGCCAGGAGCACCAATCACAAAATAAATACAACAGTTTTTCCATCGTATAAAACGTATAATTGCATCCAGTATGAAAGTTATGGTTATTTCTACGTTCAGGGCAACCTAGGCTTCACCCTAGGGCGTTGCTCCACCAGATCGAATAGTTAGGGCCTATGAAGTCAACGCCAGAAGCATACAATACGATATATGTACAACAGTCTTTCCATCGTATAAAACGAATAATTGCAACCAGTCTGATAGTTATGGTCATTTCTACGTTCCGGGCAATCTAGGCTTCTCTCTAGGGCGTCGTTCCACCAGATCGAATAGTTAGGGCCTAAGAAGTCTACGCCAGAAGCATAAAATACAATACAAATACAACAGCTTTTCCATCGTATAACAGGAATAATTGCAACCAGTGTGAAAGGTATGGTCATTTCTACTTTCCGGGCAATCTAGGCTTCACTCTAGGGCGTTTCTCCACCACATCGATTAGCTGCGGCCTTAGAAGTCAACGCCAGAAGCATAAAACACAATATAGATAAAACAGTTTTTCAATCGTATAACAGGAATAATTGCAAACAGTGTGAAAGATATGGTCATTTCTACGTTGCGGGCATCCTAGGCTTCACTCTAGGGCATTGCTCCACCACATCGAATAGCTACGGCCTTAGAAGTCAACGCCATAACTATAAAAAACAATATAAATACAACAGTTTTTCCATTGTATAAAATGAATAATTGCAAACAGTGTGGAGGTAATGGTCATTTCTACTTTCCGGGCAACCTAGGCTTCACTCTAGGGCATTTCTCCACCACATCGAATAGCTACGGCCTTAGAAGTCAACGTCTGAAGCATACAATATAATATAAATACAACAGTTTTTCCATCGTATAACACGAATATTTGCAACCAGTGTGAAAGACATGGTCATTTCTACGTTCCGGGCAACCTAGGCTTCACTCTAGGGCCATGCTCCACCAGATCGAATAGTTAGGGCCTAAGAAGTCAACGCCAGAAGCATAAAATACAATATAAATGCAACAGTTTTTCCCTTGTATAACAGGAATAAATGCAACCAGTGTGAAAGCTATGGTCACTTCTACGTTCCGGGCAGCCTAGGCTTCGCTCTAGGGCGTTGCTCCACCACATCGAATAGTTAGGGCCTCAGAAGTCAAAGCAAGAAACATAAAATGCCATAAAAATACAACAGTTGTTCCACTGTATAATACGAATAATTGCAAACAGTGTGGAAGTAATGGCCATTTCTACGTATCGGGCAACCTATGTTTCAGTCTAGGGCGTTGCTCAACCACATCGAATAGCTACGGCCCTAGAAGACAACGCCATAGCTATAAAATACAATATAAATACAACAGTCTTCCCATCTCATAAAACGAATAATTGCAACCAGTCTGATAGTTATGGTCATTTCTACGTTTCGGGCAACCTAGGCTTCACTCTAGGGCGTTGCTCCACCATATCGAATAGTTAGGGCCTAAGAAGTCAATGCTAGAAGCATAAAATACGATATATGTACAACAGTTTTTCCATCGCATAAAATGAGTAATTGCAACCAGTGTGAAAGTAATGGCCATTTCTGCGTTCCGGGCATCCTAGACTTAACACTGAGACATTGCTCCACCAGATCGAATACATAGGGCCTTAGAAGTCAACGCCAGAAGCATAAAGTACATTAAAAATCCAACAGTTTGTCCATCGTATAACAGGAATAATTGCCACCTGTGTGAAAGTGATGGTTATTTCTGCATTCCAGGCAACCTAGGAATCACTCCAGGTCGTTGATCCTCCAGATAGAATAGTTAGGGCCCAGGAAGTCAACGCCAGAAGCATAAAATACAATATAAATACAACAGTTTTTCCCTTGTATAACAGGAATAATTGCAACCAGTGTGAAAGGTATGGTCATTTCTACGTTCCGCGCAACCTAGGCTTCACTCTAGGGCGTTGCTCCACCACATCGATTAGCTAGGGACTTAGAAGTCAACGCTAGAAGCATAAAATAAAGTAAAAATACAACAGTTTTTCCATCGTATAAAACGTATAATTGCAACCAGTATGAATGTTATGGTCATTACTACGTTCCGGGCAAACTAGGCTTCACTCTAGGGCGTTGTTCCACGAGATCCAATAGCTAGGGCCTAAGAAGTCAACGCCAGGAGCACCGAATACAAAATAAATACAACAGCTTTCCCATCGTATAAAACGAATAATTGCAACCAGTATGAAAGCTATGGTCATTTATACGTTCCGGGCAACCTAGGCTTCACTCTAGGGCGTTGCTCCACCACATCGAATAGTTAGGGCCTTAGAAGTCAATGCCAGAAGCATAAAATGCCATATAAATACAACAGTTTTTCCAGTGTATGATATGAATAATTGCAAACAGTGTGGAAGTAATGGTCATTTCTACGTTCCGGGCAACCTAGGCTTCACTCTAGGGCGTTGCGCAACCACATCGAATAGCTACGGCCTTAGAAGTCAACGCCATAACTATAAAAAACAATATTAATACAACAGTTTTTCCATTGTATAAAATGAATAATTGCTAACAGTGCGGAGGTAATGGTCATTTCTACTTTCCGGGCAACCTAGGCTTCACTCTAGGGCGTTTCTCCACAACTTCGAATAGCTACTGCCTTAGAAGCCAACGTCTGCAGCTTAAAATGTAATATAAATACAACAGTTTTTCCATCGTATAACAGTAATAATTGCAACCAGTGTGAAAGACATGGTCTTTTCTACGTTCCGGGCAACCTAGGCTTCACTCTAGGGCGTTGCTCCACCACATCGAATAGCTACGGCCTTAGGAGTCAACGCCAGAGGCATAAAATACATAATAAATACAACAGTTTTTCCACCGTATAACAAGAATAACTGCAACCATTGTGAAAGTGATGGTCATTTCTACATTCGGGGCAACCTAGGCTTCACTCTAGGGCGTTGCTCCACCAGATCGTATAGTTAGGGCCTAACAAGTCAACGCCAGAAGCATAAAATACAATATAAATACAACAGTTTTTCCCTTGCATAACAGGAATAATTGCAACCAGTGTGAAAGCTATGGTCATTTCTACGTTCCGCGCAACGTAGGCTTCACTCTAGGGCGTTGCTCCACCACATCGAATAGTTAGGGCCTTAGAAGTCAATGCCAGAAGCATAAAATGCCATATAAATACAACAGTTTTTCCACTGTATGATATGAATAATTGCAAACAGTGTGGAAGTAATGGTCATTTCTACGTTCCGGGCAACCTAGGCTTCAGTCTAGGGCGTTGCGCAACCACATCGAATAGCTACGGCCCTAGAAGACAACGCCATAACTATGAAATACAATATAAATAGAACAGTCTTTCCATCGTATAAAACGAATAATTGCAACCAGTCTGATAGTTATGGTCATTTCTACGTTCCGGGCAACCTAGGCTTCACCCTAGGGCGTTGCTCCGCCATATCGAATAGTTAGGGCCTAAGAAGTCAATGCCAGAAGCATAAAATACGATATATGTACAACAGTTTTTCCATCGTATAACAGGAATAATTACAACCAGTGTGAAAGATATGGTCATTTCTACGAGACGGGCAACCTAGGCTTCACTCTAGGGCGTTGCTCCTCCAGATAGAATAGTTAGGGCCCAGGCAGTCAACGCCAGAAGCATAAAAAACAATATAAATACAACAGTTTTTCCCGTGTATAACAGGAATAATTGCAACCAGTGTGAATGGTATCGTCATTTCTACGTTCCGGGCAACCTAGGCTTCACTCTAGGGCATTGCTCCACCACATCGAATAGCTACGGCCTTAGAAGTCAACGCCAGAAGCACAAAATAAAATAAAAATACAAGAGTTATTCCATCGTCTAACAGGAATAATTACAACCAGTGTGAAAGTAATGGGCATTTCTACGTTCCGTGCAACCTAGGCTTCGCTCTAGGGCGTTGGTCCACCAGGCCGAATAGTTAGGGCCTTAGAGAACAACTCCAGACGCATGAAATACAATATAAATACAACAGTTTTTCCACTGTATAATATGAATAATTGCAAACAGAGTGGTAGTAATGGTCATTTCTACGTTCCGGGCAAGCTAGGCTTCACTCTAGGGCGTTGGTCCACCAGATCCAATAGTTAGGGCCTAAGAAGTCAACGACAGGAGCACCAAATGCAAAATAAATACAACAGTTTTTCCATCGTATAAAACGAATAATTGCATCCGGTGTGCAAGTAATGGTCATTTCTACGATCCGGGCAACCTAGGCATCACTCTAGGGCGTTGTTCCACCAGTGCGAATAGTTAGGGCCTAAGAAGTCAACGCCTGAAGCATAAAATACAATATAAATACAACAGTTTTTCCATTGTATAAAACGAATAATTGCAACCAGTCTGATAGTTATGGTCATTTCTACATTCCGGGCAGTATAGGCTTCTCTCTAGGGCGTTGCTCCTCCAGATCGAATAGTTAGGGCCTAACAAGTCAACGCCAGAAGCATAAAATACAATAGAAATACAACAGTCTTTCCATCGTATAAAACGAATAATTGCAACCAGTGTGAAAGATATGGTCATTTCTACGATACTGGCAACCTAGGCTGCACTCTACGGCGTCGTTCCAGCACATCGAATAGCTGCGGCCTTAGAAGTCAACGCCAGAAGCATAAAATACAATATAAATAAAACAGGTTTTCTATCCTATAACAGGAATAATTGCAACCAGTGTGAAAGTGATGGTCATTTCTACGTTCCGGGCAACATAGGCTTCACCCTAGGGCGTTGCTCCACCAGATCGAATAGTTAGGGCCTAAGAAGTCAATGCCAGAAGCATAAAATACATTAAAAACCAACAGTCTCCATCGTATAACAGGAATAATTGCCACCAGTGTGAAAGTGATGGTCATTTCTGCATTCCGGGCAACCTAGGCTTCACTCTAGGGCATTGCTCCTCCAGATAGAATAGTTAGGTCCCAGGAAGTCAACGCCAGAAGCATAAAATACAATATAAATACAACAGATTTTCCCTTGTATAACAGGAATAATTGCAACCAGTGTGAAAGGTATGGTCATTTCTACGTTCCGGGCAACCTAGGCTTCACCCTAGGGCGTTGCTCCACCAGATCGAATAGTTAGGGCCTAAGAAGACAACGCCAGAAGCATAAAATACAATAGAAATACAACAGTTTTTCCATCGTATAACAGGAATAATTGCAAACAGTGTGAAAGGTATGGTCATTTCTACGATACGGGCAACCTAGGCTTCACTCTAGAGCGTTTCTCCAACACATCGAATAGCTACGGCCTTAGAAGTCAACGTCTGAAGCATAAAATATGATATAAATACAACAGTTTTTCCATCGCATAACAGGAATAATTGCAACCAGTGTGAAAGACATGGTCATTTCTACGTTCCGGGCAACCTAGGCTTCACTCTAGGGCGTTGCTGCACCACATCGAATAGCTACGGCCTTAGGAGTCAACGCCAGAGGCATAAAATACAAAATAAATAGAACAGTTTTTCCATCGTATAACAAGAATAATTGCAACGAATGTGAAAGTGATGGCCATTTCAGCATTCCGGGCAACCTAGGCTTCACTCTAGGGCCGTGCTCCACCAGATCGAATAGTTAGGGCCTAAGAAGTCAACGCCAGAAGCATAAAATACAATATAAATACAACAGTTTTTCCCTTGTATAACAGGAATAATTACAACCAGTGTGGAAGATATGGTCATTTCTACGATACGGGCAACCTAGGCTTCACTCTAGGGCGTTGCTCCTCCAGATAGAATAGTTAGGGCCCAGGCAGTCAACGCCAGAAGCACAAAATAAAATAAAAATACAAGAGTTATTCCATCGTCTAACAGGAATAATTACAACCAGTGTGAAAGTAATGGGCATTTCTACGTTCCGTGCAACCTAGGCTTCGCTCTAGGGCGTTGGTCCACCAGGCCGAATAGTTAGGGCCTTAGAAAACAACTCCAGACGCATGAAATACAATATAAATACAACAGTTTTTCCACGGTATAAAACGAATAATTGCAACCAGTATGAAAGTTATGCTCACTTCTACGTTCCGGGCAACCTAGGCTTCACCCTAGGGCGTTGCTCCACCAGATGAATAGTTAGGGCCTAAGAAGTCAACGCCAGAAGCATAAAATACAATAGAAATACACCAGTTTTTCAATCGTATAACAGGAATAATTGCAACCAGTGTGAAAGATATGGTCATTTCTACGATACGGGCAACCTAGGCATCACTCTAGGGCGTCATTCCACTTGATCGAATAGTTAGGGCCTAAGAAGTCTACGCCAGAAGCATAAAATACAATACAAATACAACAGCTTTTCCATCGTATAACAGGAATAATTGCAACCAGTGTGAAAGGTATGGTCATTTCTACGTTCCGGGCAACCTAGGCTTCACTCTAGGGCGTTGCTCCACCACATCGAATAGCTGCGGCCAGAGAAGTCAACGCCAGAGGCATAAAATACAATATAAATACAACAGTTATTCCATCGTATAACAGGAATAATTACCACCAGTGTGAAAGTAATGGGCATTTCTACGTTCCGTGCAACCTAGGCTTCACTCTAGGGCGTTGCTCCACCACATCGAATAGTTAGGGCCTTAGAAGTCAATGCCAGAAGCATAAAATACAATATAAATACAACAGTTTTTCCACTGTATAATATGAATAATTGCAAACAGTGTGGTAGTAATGGTCATTTCTACGTTCCGGGCAAGCTAGGCTTCACTCTAGGGCGTTGGTCCACCAGATCCAATAGTTAGGGCCTAAGAAGTCAACGACAGGAACACCAAATACAAAATAAATACAACAGTTTTTCCATCGTGTAAAACGAATAATTGCATCCGGTGTGCAAGTAATGGTCATTTCTACGATCCGGGCAACCTAGGCATCACTCTAGGGCGTTGTTCCACCAGTGCGAATAGTTAGGGCCTAAGAAGTCAACGCCTGAAGCATAAAATACAATATAAATACAACAGTCTTTCCATTGTATAAAACGAATAATTGCAACCAGTCTGGTAGTTATGGTCATTTCTACATTCCGGGCAATATAGGCTTCTCTCTAGGGCGTTGCTCCTCCAGATCGAATAGTTACGGCCTAACAGGTCAACGCCAGAAGCATAAAATACAATATAAATACAGCAGTTTTTCCACTGTATAATATGAATAATTGCAAACAGTGTGAAAGATATGGTCATTTCTACGATACTGGCAACCTAGGCTGCACTCTACGGCGTCGTTCCACCACATCGAATAGCTGCGGCCTTAGAAGTCAACGCCAGAAGCATAAAATAAACTATAAATAAAACAGTTTTTCTATCCTATAACAGGAATAATTGCAACCAGTGTGAAAGTGATGGTCATTTCTACGTTCCGGGCAACCTAGGCTTCACCCTAGGGCGTTGCTCCACCAGATCGAATAGTAAGGGCCTAAGAAGTCAATGCCAGAAGCATAAAATACATTAAAAATCCAACAGTCTCCATCGTATAACAGGAATAATTGCGACCAGTGTGAAAGTGAAGGTCATTTCTACATTCCGGGCAATATAGGCTTCTCTCTAGGGCGTTGCTCCTCCAGATCGAATAGTTACGGCCTAACAAGTCAACGCCAGAAGCATAAAATACAACATAAATACAACAGTTTTTCCCTTGTATAACAGGAATAATTGCAACCAGTGTGAAAGGTATGGTCATTTCTACGTTCCGGGCAACCTAGGCTTCACCCTAGGGCGTTGCTCCACCAGATGGAATAGTTAGGGCCTAAGAAGACGACGCCAGAAGCATAAAATACAATAGAAATACAACAGTTTTTCCATCGTATAACAGGAATAATTGCAAACAGTGTGAAAGGTATGGTCATTTCTACGATACGGGCAACCTAGGCTTCACTCTAGGGCGTCGTTCCACCAGATGGAATAGCTACGGCCTTAGAAGTCAACGCCATAACTATAAAAAACAGTATAAATACAACAGTATTTCCATTGTATAAAATGAATAATTGCAAACAGTGTGGAGGTAATGGTCATTTCAACTTTCCGGGCAACCTAGGCTTCACTCTAGGGCGTTTCTCCACCACATCGAATAGGTACGGCCTTAGAAGTCAACGTCTGAAGCATAAAATATAATATAAATACAACAGTTTTTCCATCGCATAACAGGAATAATTGCAACCAGTGTGAAAGACATGGTCATTTCTACGTTCCGGGCAACCTAGGCTTCACTCTAGGGCGTTGCTGCACCACATCGAATAGCTACGGCCTTAGGAGTCAACGCCAGAGGCATAAAATACAAAATAAATACAACAGTTTTTCCATCGTATAACAAGAATAATTGCAACGAATGTGAAAGTGATGGTCATTTCAGCATTCCGGGCAACCTAGGCTTCACTCTAGGGCCATGCTCCACCAGATCGAATAGTTAGGGCCTAAGAAGTCAACGCCAGAAGCATAAAATACAATATAAATACAACAGTTTTTCCCTTGTATAACAGGAATAATTGCAACCAGTGTGAAAGCTATGGTCATATCTACGTTCCGGGCAACCTAGGCTTCACTCTAGGGCGTTGCTCCACCACATCGAATAGCTGCGGCCTTAGACGTCAACGTCAGAAGCATAAAATACAATATAAATACAACACTTTTTCCATCGTATAACAGGAATAATTGCAACCAGTGTGAAAGACATGGTCATTTCTACGTTCCGGGCAACCTAGGCTTCACTCTAGGGCGTTGTTCCACCACATCGAATAGCTACGGCCTTAGGAGTCAACGCCAGAGGCATAAAATAGAAAATAAATACAACAGTTTTTCCATCGTATAACAAGAATAATTGCAACCAGTGTGAAAGTGATGGTCATTTCAGCATTCCGGGCAACCTAGGCTTCACTCTAGGGCCATGCTCCACCAGATCGAATAGTTAGGGCCTAAGAAGTCAACGCCAGAAGCATAAAATACAATATAAATACAACACTTTTTCCATCGTATAACAGGAATAATTGCAACCAGTGTGAAAGTGATGGTCATTTCTACGTTCCGGGCAACCTAGGCTTCAGTCTAGGGCGTGGTTCCCCCAGATCGAATAGTTAGGGCCTATGAAGCCTATTCCAGAAGCATAAAATACAATATAAATACCACAGTTTTTCCATCGTATAACAGGAATAATTGCAACCAGAGTGAAGGTGATGGTCATTTCTCAGTTCCGGGCAACCTAGGCTTCACTATCGAGCGTTGCTCCACCAGATCGAATAGCTAGGACCTTAGAAGTCAACGCCAGAAGAACAAAATAAAATAAAAATACAACAGTTATTCCATCGTATAACAGGAATAATTAACACCAGTGTGAAAGTAATGGGCGTTTCTACGTTCCGTGCAACCTAGGCTTCACTCTAGGGCGTTGGTCCACCAGGCCGAATAGTTAGGGCCTTAGAAAACAACTCCAGACGCATAAAATACAATATAAATACAACAGTTTTTCCATCGTATAAAACGAATAAATGCATCCTGTGTGCAAGTAATGGTCATTTCTACGATCCGGGGAACCTAGGCATCACTCTAGGGCGTTGTTGAACCTGAGCGAATAGTTAGGGCGTAAGAAGTCAACGCCTGAAGCATAAAATACAATATAAGTACAACAGTTTTTCCATTGTATAAAACGAATAATTGCAACCAGTATGAAAGTTATGGTTATTTCTACGTTCAGGGCAACCTAGGCTTCACCCTAGGGCGTTGCTCCACCAGATCGAATAGTTAGGGCCTATGAAGTCAACGCCAGAAGCATAAAGTACGATATATGTACAACAGTCTTCCCATCATATAAAACGCATAATTGCAACCAGTCTGATAGTTATGGTCATTTCTACGTTCCGGGCAATCTAGGCTTCTCTCTAGGGCGTCGTTCCACCAGAACGAATAGTTAGGGCCTAAGAAGTCTACGCCAGAAGCATAAAATACAATACAAATACAACAGCTTTTCCATCGTATAACAGGAATAATTGCAACCAGTGTGAAAGGTATGGTCATTTCTACTTTCCGGGCAATCTAGGCTTCACTCTAGGGCGTTTCTCCACCACATCGATTAGCTGCGGCCTTAGAAGTCAACGCCAGAAGCATAAAACACAATATAGATAAAACAGTTTTTCAATCGTATAACAGGAATAATTGCAAACAGTGTGAAAGATATGGTCATTTCTACGTTGCGGGCATCCTAGGCTTCACTCTAGGGCATTTCTCCACCACATCGAATAGCTACGGCCTTAGAAGTCAACGCCATAACTATAAAAAACAATATCAATACAACACTTTTTCCATTGTATAAAATGAATAATTGCAAACAGTGTGGAGGTAATGGTCATTTCTACTTTCCGGGCAACCTAGGCTTCACTCTAGGGCGTTTCTCCACCACATCGAATAGCTACGGCCTTAGAAGTCAACGTCTGAAGCATACAATATAATATAAATACAACAGTTTCTCCATCGTATAACAGGAATAATTGCAACCAGTGTGAAAGACATGGTCATTTCTACGTTCCGGGCAACCTAGGCTTCACTCTAGGGCGTTGCTCCACCACATCGTATAGCTACGGCCTTAGCAGTCAACGCCAGAGGCATAAAATACAAAATAAATACAACAGTTTTGCCATCGTATAACAAGAATAATTGCAACCAGTGTGAAAGTGATGGTCATTTCTACATTCCGGGCAACCTAGGCTTCACTCTAGGGCCATGCTCCACCAGATCGAATAGTTAGGGCCTAAGAAGTCAACGCCAGAAGCATAAAATACAATATAAATGCAACAGTTTTTCCCTTGTATAACAGGAATAAATGCAACCAGTGTGAAAGCTATGGTCACTTCTACGTTCCGGGCAGCCTAGGCTTCACTCTAGGGCGTTGCTCCACCACATCGAATAGTTAGGGCCTTAGAAGTCAATGCCAGAAACATAAAATGCCATAAAAATACAACAGTTGTTCCACTGTATAATACGAATAATTGCAAACAGTGTGGAAGTAATGGTCATTTCTACGTTCCGGGCAACCTAGGCTTCACTCTAGGGCGTTGCTCAACCACATCGAATAGGTACGGCCCTAGAAGACAACGCCATAACTATAAAATACAATATAAATACAACAGTCTTTCCATCCTATAAAACGAGTAATTGCAACCAGTTTGATAGTTATGGTCATTTCTACGTTCCGGGCAATCTAGGCTTCTCTCTAGGGCGTTGCTCCACCAGATCGAATAGTTAGGGCCTAACAAGTCAACGCCAGAAGCATAAAATACAATAGAAATACAACAGTTTTACCATCGTATAACAGGAATAATTGCAACCAGTGTGAAAGATATGGTCATTTCTACGTTTCGGGCATCCTAGGCTTCACTCCAGGGCATTACTCCACCACATCGAATAGCTACGGCCTTAGAAGTGAAAGCCATAACTATAAAAAACAATATAAATACAACAGTTTTTCCATTGTATAAAATGAATAATTGCAAACAGTGAGGAAGTAATGGTCATTTCTACGTTCCGTGCAACCTAGGCTTCACTCTAGGGCGTTGCTCCACCAGATCGAATGGTTAGGGCCTAAGAAGTCAACGCCAGAAGCATAAAATACAATAAAAATACAACAGTTTTTCCCTTGTATAACAGAAATAATTGCAACCAGTATGAATGTTACGGTCATTTCTACGATACGGGCAACCTAGGCTGCACCCGAGGGCGTCGTTCCACCACATCGAATAGCTGCGGCCTTAGGAGTCAACGCCAGAAGCATAAAATACAATATAAGTACAACAGTTCTTGAATCGTGTAACAGGAATGATTGCAAACAGTGTGAAAGGTATGGTCATTTCTACGTTTCGGGCATCCTAGGCTTCACTCTAGGGCATTGCTCCACCACATCGAATAGCTACGGCCTTAGAAGTGAACGCCATAACTATAAAAAACAATATAAATACAACAGTTTTTCCATTGTATAAAATGAATAATTGCAAACAGTGAGGAAGTAATGGTCATTTCTACGTTCCGTGCAACCTAGGCTTCACTCTAGGGCGTTGCTCCACCAGATCGAATGGTTAGGGCCTAAGAAGTCAACGCCAGAAGCATAAAATACAATAAAAATACAACAGTTTTTCCCTTGTATAACAGAAATAATTGCAACCAGTATGAATGTTATGGTCATTTCTACGTTCCGGGCAACCTAGGCTTCACTCTAGGGCGTTGCTCCACCACATCCAATAGCTACGGCCTTAGAAGTCAACGCCAGAAGCATAAAATACAATATAAATACTACACTTTTTCCATCGTATAACAGGAATAATTACCACCAGTGTGAAAGTAATGGGCATTTCTACGTTCCGTGCAACCTAGGCTTCACTCTAGGGCGTTGCTCCACCATCGACTAGTTAGGGCCTAAGAAGTCAACGCCAGAAGCATTAAATACAATATAAATACTACAGTTTTTCCCTTGTATAACAGAAATAATTGCAACCCGTGTGAAAGCTATGGTCATATCTACGTTCCGGGCAACATAGGCTTCACTCTAGGGCGTTGCTCCACCACATCGAATAGTTAGGGCCTTAGAAGTCAATGCCAGAAGCATAAAATACAATATAAATACTACAGTTTTTCCACTGTATAATATGAATAATTGCAAACAGTGTGGAAGTAATGATCATTTCTACGTTCCAGGCAAGAGAGGCTTCACTCTAGGGCGTTGGTGCACCAGATCCAATAGTTAGGGCCTAAGAAGTCAACGCCAGGAGCACCAAATACAAAATAAGTACAACAGCTTTTCCATCGTATAAAACGAATAAATGCATCCTGTGTGCAAGTAATGGTCATTTCTACGATCCGGGGAACCTAGGCATCACTCTAGGGCGTTGTTGAACCTGAGCGAATAGTTAGGGCCTAAGAAGTCAACGCCTGAAGCATAAAATACAATATAAATACAACAGTTTTTCCATTGTATAAAACGAATAATTGCAAGCAGTATGAAAGTTATGGTTATTTCTACGTTCAGGGCAACCTAGGCTTCACCCTAGGGCGTTGCTCCACCAGATCGAATAGTTAGGGCCTATGAAGTCAACGCCAGAAGCATAAAGTGCGATATATGTACAACAGTCTTCCCATCATATAAAACGAATAATTGCAACCAGTCTGATAGTTATGGTCATTTCTACGTTCCGGGCAATCTAGGCTTCTCTCTAGGGCGTCGTTCCACCAGAACGAATAGTTAGGGCTTAAGAAGTCTACGCCAGAAGCATAAAATACAATACAAATACAACAGCTTTTCCATCGTATAACAGGAATAATTGCAACCAGTGTGAAAGGTATGGTCATTTCTACTTTCCGGGCAATCCAGGCTTCACTCTAGGGCGGTTCTCCACCACATCGATTAGCTGCGGCCTTAGAAGTCAACGCCAGAAGCATAAAACACAATATAGATAAAACAGTTTTTCAATCGTATAACAGGAATAATTGCAAACAGTGTGAAAGATATGGTCATTTCTACGTTGCGGGCATCCTAGGCTTCACTCTAGGGCATTGCTCCACCACATCGAATAGCTACGGCCTTAGAAGTCAACGCCATAACTATAAAAAACAATATAAATACAACACTTTTTCCATTGTATAAAATGAATAATTGCAAACAGTGTGAAAGTGATGGTCATTTCTACATTCCGGGCAACCTAGGCTTCACTCTAGGGCCATGCTCCACCAGATCGAATAGTTAGGGCCTAAGAAGTCAACGCCAGAAGCATAAAATACAATATAAATGCAACAGTTTTTCCCTTGTATAACAGGAATAAATGCAACCAGTGTGAAAGCTATGGTCACTTCTACGTTCCGGGCAGCCTAGGCTTCACTCTAGGGCGTTGCTCAACCACATCGAATAGGTACGGCCCTAGAAGACAACGCCATAACTATAAAATACAATATAAATACAACAGTCTTTCCACCCTATAAAACGAGTAATTGCAACCAGTTTGATAGTTATGGTCATTTCTACGTTCCGGGCAATCTAGGCTTCTCTCTAGGTCGTTGCTCCACCAGATCGAATGGATAGGGCCTAACAAGTCAACGCCAAAGGCATAAAATACAATAGAAATACAACAGTTTTACCATCGTATAACAGGAATAATTGCAACCAGTGTGAAAGATATGGTCATTTCTACGTTTCGGGCATCCTAGGCTTCACTCTAGGGCATTGCTCCACCACATCGAATAGCTACGGCCTTAGAAGTGAACGCCATAACTATAAAAAACAATATAAATACAACAGTTTTTCCATTGTATAAAATGAATAATTGCAAACAGTGAGGAAGTAATGGTCATTTCTACGTTCCGTGCAACCTAGGCTTCACTCTAGGGCGTTGCTCCACCAGATCGAATGGTTAGGGCCTAAGAAGTCAACGCCAGAAGCATAAAATACAATAAAAATACAACAGTTTTTCCCTTGTATAACAGAAATAATTGCAACCAGTATGAATGTTATGGTTATTTCTACGATACGGGCAACCTAGGCTGCACCCGAGGGCGTCGTTCCACCACATCGAATAGCTGCTGCCTTAGAAGTCAACGCCAGAAGCATAAAATACAATATAAGTACAACAGTTCTTGAATCGTGTAACAGGAATAATTGCAAACAGTGTGAAAGATATGGTCATTTCTACGTTTCGGGCATCCTAGGCTTCACTCTAGGGCATTGCTCCACCACATCGAATAGCTACGGCCTTAGAAGTGAACGCCATAACTATAAAAAACAATATAAATACAACAGTTTTTCCATTGTATAAAATGAATAATTGCAAACAGTGAGGAAGTAATGGTCATTTCTACGTTCCGTGCAACCTAGGCTTCACTCTAGGGCGTTGCTCCACCAGATCGAATGGTTAGGGCCTAAGAAGTCAACGCCAGAAGCATAAAATACAATAAAAATACAACAGTTTTTCCCTTGTATAACAGAAATAATTGCAACCAGTATGAATGTTATGGTCATTTCTACGTTCCGGGCAACCTAGGCTTCACTCTAAGGCGTTGGTCCGCCAGATGCAATAGCTACGGCCCTAGAAGACAACGCCATAACTATAAAATACAATATAAATACAACAGTCTTTCCATCGTATAAAACGAGTAATTGCAACCAGTGTGAAAGCTATGGTCATTTCTACGTTCCGGGCAACCTAGGCTTCACTCTAGGGCGTTGCTCCACCACATCGAATAGCTGCGGCCTTAGAAGTCAACGCCAGAAGCATAAAATACAATATAAATACTACACTTTTTCCATCGTATAACAGGAATAATTACCACCAGTGTGAAAGTAATGGGCATTTCTAAGTTCCGTGCAACCTAGGCTTCACTCTAGGGCCATGCTCCACCAGATCGAATAGTTAGGGACTAAGAAGTCAACGCCAGAAGCATAAAATACAATATAAATACAACAGTTCTTCCCTTGTATAACAGGAATAACTGCAACAAGTATGAAAGCTATGGTCATTTATACGTTCCGGGCAACCTAGGCTTCACTCTAGGGCGTTACTCCACCACACCGAATAGCTACGGCCATAGGAGTCAACGCCAGAGGCATAAAATGCAAAATAAATACAACAGTTTTTCGATCGTATAACAAGAATAATTGCAACCAGTGTGAAAGTGATGGACATTTCTACATTCCTGGCAACCTTTGCTTCACTCTAGGGCGTTGGTCCGCCAGATCCAATAGCTACGGCCCTAGAAGACAACGCCATAACTATAAAATACAATATAAATACAACAGTCTTTCCATCGTATAAAACGAGTAATTGCAACCAGTGTGAAAGCTATGGTCATTTCTACGTTCCGGGCAACCTAGGCTTCACTCTAGGGCGTTGCTCCACCACATCGAATAGCTGCGGCCTTAGAAGTCATCGCCAGAAGCATAAAATACAATATAAATACAACACTTTTTCCATCGTATAACAGGAATAATTACCACCAGTGTGAAAGTAATGGGCATTTCTACGTTCCGTGCAACCTAGGCTTCACTCTAGGGCCATGCTCCACCAGATCGAATAGTTAGGGACTAAGAAGTCAACGCCAGAAGCATAAAATACAATATAAATACAACAGTTTTTCCCTCGTATAACAGGAATAATTGCAACAAGTATGAAAGCTATGGTCATTTATACGTTCCGGGCAACCTAGGCTTCACTCTAGGGCGTTGCTCCACCACATCGAATACCTACGGCCTTAGGAGTCAACGCCAGAGGCATAAAATGGAAAATAAATACAACAGTTTTTCGATCGCATAACAAGAATAATTGCAACCAGTGTGAAAGTGATGGTCATTTCCACATTCCGGGCAACCTAGGCTACACTCTAGGGCGTTGCTCCGCCAGATCGAATAGATAGGGCCTAAGAAGTCAACGCCAGAAGCATAAAATACAATATGAATACAACAGTTTTTCTCTTGTATAACAGGAATAATTGCAACCAGTGTGAAAGCTATGGTCATTTCTACGTTCCGGGCAACCAAGGCTTCACTCTAGGACGTTGCTCCACCACATTGAATAGTTAGGGCCTTAGAAGTCAATGCCAGAAGCATAAGATGCAATATAAATACAACTGTTTTTCCACTGTATAATATGAATAATTGCAAACAGTGTGAAAGATATGGTCATTTCTACGCTGCGGGCATCCTAGGCTTCACTCTAGGGCGTTGCTCAACCACATCCAATAGCTACGGCCCTAGAACACAACGCCATAACTATAAAATACAATATAAATACAACAGTCGTTCCATCGTATAAAACGAGTAATTGCAACCAGTCTGATAGTTATGGTCATTTCCACGTTCCGGGCAACCTAGGCTACACCCTAGGGCGCTGCCGCACCAGATCCAATAGCTAGGGCCTAAGAAGTCATCGCCAGGAGCACCAAATACAAAATAAATACAACAGTTTTTCCATCGTATAAAACGAATAATTGCAACCAGTATGAAAGCTATGGTCATTTCTACGTTCCGGGCAATCTAGGCTTCACTCTAGGGCGTTGTTCAACCACATCGAATAGTTAGGGCCTAAGAAGTCAACGCCAGAGGCACCAAATACAAAATTAATACAACAGTTTTTCCATCGTATAAAACGAATAATTGCAACCAGTATGAAAGTTATGGTCATTTCTACGTTCCGGGCAACCTAGGCTTCACACTAGGGCGTTGCTCCACCTGATCGAATAGTTAGGGCCTAAGAAGTCAACGCCATAACTATAAAATACAATATAAATACAACAGTCTTTCCATCGTATAAAACGAGTAATTGCAACCAGTGTGAAAGCTATGGTCATTTCTACGTTCCGGGCAACCTAGGCTTCACTCTAGGGCGTTGCTCCACCACATCGAATAGCTGCGGCCTTAGAAGTCAACGCCAGAAGCATAAAATACAATATAAATACAACACTTTTTCCATCGTATAACAGGAATAATTGCAACCAGTGTGAAAGTGATGGTCATTTGTACGTTCCGGGCAACCTAGGCTTCAGTCTAGGGCGTGGTTCCCCCAGATCGAATAGTTAGGGCCTAAGAAGCCTACGCCAGAAGCATAAAATACAATATAAATAACACAGTTTTTCCATCGTATAACAGGAATAATTGCAACCAGAGTGAAGGTGATGGTCATTTCTCAGTTCTGGGCAACCTAGGCTTCACTATCGAGCGTTGCTCCACCAGACCGAATAGCTAGGAACTTAGAAGTCAACGCCAGAAGCACAAAATAAAACAAAAATACAACAGTTATTCCATCGTATAACAGGAATAATTACCACCAGTGTGAAAGTAATGGGCATTTCTACGTTACGTGCAACCTAGGCTTCACTCTAGGGCCATGCTCCACCAGATCGAATAGTTAGGGCCTAAGAAGTCAACGCCAGAAGCATAAAATACAATATAAATACAACAGTTTTTCCCTTGTATAACAGGAATAATTGCAACAAGTATGAAAGCTATGGTCATTTATACGTTTCGGGCAACCGAGGCTTCACTCTAGGGCGTTGCTCAACCACATCGGATAGCTACGGCCCTAGAAGACATCGCCATTAACTATAAAATACAATATAAATACAACAGTCTTTCCACGGTATAAAACGAATAATTGCAACCAGTATGAAAGTTATGGTCATTTCTACGTTCCGGGCAACCTAGGCTTCACCCTAGGGCGTTGCTCCACCAGATCGAATAATTAGGGCCTAAGAAGTCAACGCCAGAAGCATAAAATACAATACAAATACAACAGTTTTTCCATCGTATAACAGGAATAATTGCAACCAGTGTGAAAGATATGGTCATTTCTACGATACGGGCAACCTAGGCTTCACGCTAGAGCATCGTTCCACCAGATCGAATGGTTAGGGCCTAAGAAGTCTACTCCAGAAGCATAAAATACAATACAAATACAACAGTTTTTCAACCTTATAACAGGAATAATTGCAAACAGTGTGAAAGACATGGTCATTTCTACGTTGCGGGCAACCTAGGCTTCACTCTAGGGACATGCTCCACCAGATCGAATAATTAGGGCCTGAGAAGTCTACGCCAGAAGCATAAAATACAATACAAATTCAACAGCTTCTCCATCGTATAACAGGAATAATTGCAACCAGTGTGAAAGGTATGGTCACTTCTACTTTCCGGGCAATCTAGGCTTCACTCTAGGGCGTTTCTCCACCATATCGATTAGCTGCGTCCTTAGAAGTCAACGCCAGAAGCATAAAACACAATATAGATAAAACAGTTTTTCAATCGTATAACAGGAATAATTGCAACCAGTGTGAAAGTGATGGTCATTTCCACGTTCCGGGCAACCTAGGCTTCACCCTAGGGCGCTGCCGCACCAGATCCAATAGCTAGGGCCTAAGAAGTCAACGCCAGGAGCACCAAATACAAAATAAATACAACAGCTTTTCCATCGTATAAAACGAATAATTGCAACCAGTATGAAAGCTATGGTCATTTCTACGTTCCGGGCAATCTAGGCTTCACTCTAGGGCGTTGCTCCACCAAATCGAATAGCTCCGGCCTTAGAAGTCAACGCCAGAAGCATAAAATGCAATATAAATACAACAGTTTTTGAATCGTATAACAGGAATAATTGCAGACAGTGTGAAAGATATGGTCATTTCTACGTTGCGGGCATCCTAGGCTTCACTCTAGGGCATTGCTCAACCACATCGAATAGCTACGGCCCTAGAAGACAACGCCATAACTATAAAATACAATATAAATACAACAGTCTTTCCATCGTATAAAACGAGTAATTGCAACCAGTTTGATAGTTATGGTCATTTCTACGTTCCGGGCAATCTAGGCTTCTCTCTAGGGCGTTGCTCCACCAGATCTAATAGTTAGCGCCTAAGAAATCAACGCCAGAAGCATAAAACACAATAGAAATACAACAGTTTTTCCATCGTATAACAGGAATATATGCAACCTGTGTGAAATATATGGTCATTTCTACGACACGGGCAACATAGGCTTCACTCTAGGGCGTCGTTCCACCAGATCGAATAGTTAGGACCTAAGAAGTCTACGCCAGAAGCGTAAAATACAATACAGCTACAACAGCTTTTCCATCGTATAACGGGAATAATTGCAACCAGTGTGAAAGGTATGGTCATTTCTCCGTTCCGGGCAACCTAGGCTTCACTCTGGGGCGTTGCTCCACCACATCGAATAGCTGCGGCCTTAGAAGTCAACGCCAGAAGCATAAAATACAATATAAATACAACAGTTTTTCAATCGTATAACAGGAATAATTGCAAACAGTGTGAAAGGTATGGTCATTTCTACGTTGCTGGCAACCTACGCTTCTCTCTAGGGCGTTGCTCCACGACATCGAATAGCTACGGTCTTAGGAGTCAACGCCAGAGGCATAAAATACAAGATAAATATAACTGTTTTTCCATCGTATAACAAGAATAATTGCAACCAGTGTGAAAGTGATGGTCATTTCTACATTCCGGGCAACCTAGGCTTCACTCTAGGGCGTTGCTCTACCAGATCGTATAGTTAGGGCCTAAGAAGTCAACGGCAGAAGCATAAAATACAATATAAATACAACAGTTTTTCCCTTGTATAAGAGGAATAATTGCAACCAGTGTGAAAGCTATGGTCAATTCTACGTTCCGGGCAACCTAGGCTTCACTCTAGGGCGTTGCTCAACCACATCGAACAGCTACGGCCCTCGAAGACAACGCCAAAACTATAAAATACAATATAAATACAACAGTTTTTCCATTGTATAAAATGAATAATTGCAACCAGTCGGATAGTTATGGCCATTTCTACGTTCCAGGCAACCTAGGCTTCACTCTAGGGCGTTGCTCCACCACATCGAATAGCTACGGCCTTAGAAGACAACGTCTGAAGCATAAAATATAATATAAATACAACAGTTTTCCCATCGTATAACAGGAATAACTGCAACCAGTGTGAAAGACATGGTCATTTCCAAATTCCGGGCAACCTAGGCTTAACTCTAGGGCGTTGCTCCACCAGATCCAATAGCTAGGACCTTAGAAGTCAACGCCAGAAGCATAAAATACAATATAAATACAAAAGTTTTTCCATCGTATAACAGGAATAATTGCCACCAGTGTGAAAGTGATAGTCATTTCTGCATTCCGGGCAACCTAGGCTTCACTCTAGGGCGTTGCTGGACCAGATCGAATAGTTAGGGCCTAAGAAGTCAACGCCAGGAGCATAAAATACAATATAAATACAACAGTTTTTCCCTTGTATAACAGGAATAATTGCAATCAGTGTGAAATATATGGTCATTTCTACGATACGGGCAACCTAGGCTTCACTCTAGGTCGTCGTTCCACCAGATCGAATAGTTTGGGCCTAAGAAGCCTACGCCAGAAGCATAAAATACAATACAAATACAACAGCTTTTCCATCGTATTACAGGAATAATTGCAACCAGTGTGAAAGGTATGGTCATTTCTACGTTCCGGGCAACCTAGGCTTCACCCTAGGGCGTTGCTCCAACAGATCCAATAGTTAGGACCTTAGAAGTCAACGCCAGAAGCATAAAATACAATATAAATACAACAGTTTTTCAATCGTATAACAGGAATAATTGCAAACACTGTGAAAGATATGGTCATTTCTACGTTCCGGGCAACCTAGGCTTCACCCTAGGGCGATGCTCCACCAGATCGTATATCTAGGGCCTTAAAAGTCAACGCGAGAAGCATAAAATAAAATAAAAATAGAGCAGTTATTCCATCGTATAACAGGAATAATTACAACCAGTGTGAAAGAAATGGACATTTCTACGTTCCGTGCAACCTAGACGTCACTCTAGGGCTTTGCTCCACCAGGTCGAATAGTTGGGGCCTTAGAAAACAAGTCCAGACGCATAAAATACAATTAAAATACAACATTTTTACCATCGTATAACTGGCATAATTGCAACCAGTGTGAAAAGTATGGTCATTTCTACGTTCCGGGCGACCTAGGCTTCACCCTAGGGCGTTGCTCCACCAGATAGAATAGCTAAGGCCTTAGAAGTCAACGCCCGAAACATAAAATACAATAAAAATACAACAGTTTTTCCATCGTATAACGGGAATAATTGCAACAAATGTGAACGTGATGGTCATTTCCACGTTCCGGGCAACCTAGGCTTCACTCTAGGGCGTTCCTCCACCAGATCCAATAGTTAGGGCCTAAGAAGTCAACGCCAGAAGCATAAAATAAAATAATAATAGAGCAGTTATTCCATCGTATAACAGGAATAATTACAACCAGTGTGAAAGAAATGGGCATTTCTACGTTCCGTGCAACCTAGACTTCACTCTTGGGCGTTGCTCCACCAGATCGAATAGTTAGGGACTAAGAAGTCAACGCCATAAGCATAAACTGCAATATAAATACAACAGTTTTTCCATCGTATAACAGGAATAATTGCAACCAGTGTGAAAGATATGGTCATTTCTACGATCAGGGCAACCTAGGCTTCACTCCAGGGCGTTGCTGCACCACATCGAATAGCTACAGCCTTAGAAGTCAACGCCAGAATGTTAAAATACAATATAAATATAACAGTTTTTCCATCGTATAAAACGAATAATTGCAATCAGTATGAAGGTTATGGTCATTTCTACGTTCCGGGCAACCTAGGCTTCACTCGAGGCGTTGCTCCACCAGATCCAATAGTTAGGGCCTAAGAAGTCAATGCCAGAAGCTTAAAATACGATATATGTACAAGAGCTTTTCCATCGTATCAAACGAATAAGTGCAACCAGTGTGAAAGCAATGGCCATTTCTACGTTCCGGGCATGCTAGACTTAACTCTATGGCGTTGTTCCTCCAGTTCGAATAGCTACGGCCTAAGAAGTCTACACCAGAAGCATAAAATACAATATAAATACAACAGTTTTTCCATCGTATAATACGAATAATTGCAACCAGTGTGAAAGTACTGGTCATTTCTACGTTCCGGGTAACCTAGGCTTCACTCTTTGGCGTTGGTCCACCAGGTCGAATAGTTAGGGCCTGAGAAAACAACTCCAGACGCATAAAACACAATAACAATGCAACAGTTCTTTCATCGTATAACAGGAACAATTGCAACATGCCTGAACCTAATGGTCATTTCTACGTTCCGGGCAACCTAGGCTTCTCTCTAGGGCGTTGCTCCACCAGATCGAACAGCTACGGCCTTAGAAGTCAACGCCAGAAGGTTAAAATACAATATAAATACAACAGATTTTCCATCGTATAACACGAATAATTGCAATCAGTATGAAAGATATGGTCATTTCTACGATCAGGGCAACCTAGGCTTCACTCCAGGGCGTTGGTGCACCACATCGAATAGCTACGGCCTTAGAAGCCAACGCCAGAAGGTTAAAATACAATATAAATACAACAGATTTTCCATCGTGTAATACGAATAATTGCAATCAGTATGAAAGTTATGGTCATTTCTACGTTCCGGGCAACCTGGGCTTCACCAGAGGGCGTTGCTCCACCAGATCCAATAGTTAGGACCTAAGAAGTCAACGGCAGAAGCATAAAATACAAAATAGATCCAACAGTTTCTCCATCGTATAACCGGAATAATTGCAACCAGTGTGAAAGTGATGGTCATTTCTACGTTCCGGGCAACGTAGGATTCACTCTAGGGCGTTGTTCCGCCAGATCGAATAGTTAGGGACCAAGAAGTCAACGCCAGAAGCATAAACTGCAGTATAAATACAACAGTTATTCCCTTGTATAACAGGAATAATTGCAAACAGTGTGGAAGTAATGGTTATTTCTACGTTCCGGGCAACCTAGGCTTCACGCTATGGCGTTGCTCCACCAGATCGAATAGTTATGGCCTAAGAAGTCAATGCCAGAAGCATAAAATACGATATATGTACAACAGTTTTTCCATCGTATAAAATGAGTAATTGCTACCAGTGTGAAAGTAACGGCCATTTCTACGTTCCGGGCATCCTAGACTTAACACTGAGGCATTGCTCCACCAGATCGAATACATAGGGCCCTAGAAGTCAACGCCAGAAGCATAAAGTACATTAAAAATACAACAGTCTCCATCGTATAACAGGAATAATTGCCACCAGTGTGAAAGTGATGGTCATTTCTGCATTCCGGGCAACCTAGGCTTCACTCTAGGGCGTTGCTCCTCCAGATAGAATAGTTAGGTCCCAGGAAGTCAACGCCGGAAGCATAAAATACAATATAAATACAACAGTTTTTCCCTTGTATAACAGGAATAATTGCAACCAGTGTGAAAGGTATGGTCATTTCTACGTTCCGGGCAACCTAGGCTTCACCCTAGGGCGTTGCTCCACCAGATCGAATAGTTAGGGCCTAAGAAGTCTACGCCAGAAGCATAAAATACAATACAAATACAACAGCCTTTCCATTGTATAAAATGAATAATTGCAAACAGTGTGGAGGTAATGGTCATTTCTACTTTCCGGGCAATCTAGGCTTCACTCTAGGGCGTTTCTCCACCACATCGAATAGCTGCGGCCTTAGAAGTCAACGCCAGAAGCATAAAACACAATATAGATAAAACAGTTTTTAAATCGTATAACAGGAATAATTGCAACCAGTGTGAAAGCTATGGTCATATCTACTTTCCGGGCAACCTAGGCTTCACTCTAAGGCGTTGCTCCACCACATCGAATAGTTAGGGCTTTAGAAGTCAATGCCAGAAGCATAAAATACAATATAAATACAACAGTTTTTCAACTGTATAATATGAATAATTGCAAACAGTGTGGAAGTAATGGTCATTTCTACGTTCCGGGCAAGCTAGGCTTCACTCTAGGGCGTTGGTCCACCAGATCCAATAGTCAGGGCCTAAGAAGTCAACGCCAGGAGCACCAATCACAAAATAAATACAACAGTTTTTCCATCGTATAAAACGTATAATTGCATCCAGTATGAAAGTTATGGTTATTTCTACGTTCAGGGCAACCTAGGCTTCACCCTAGGGCGTTGCTCCACCAGATCGAATAGTTAGGGCCTATGAAGTCAACGCCAGAAGCATACAATACGATATATGTACAACAGTCTTTCCATCGTATAAAACGAATAATTGCAACCAGTCTGATAGTTATGGTCATTTCTACGTTCCGGGCAATCTAGGCTTCTCTCTAGGGCGTCGTTCCACCAGATCGAATAGTTAGGGCCTAAGAAGTCTACGCCAGAAGCATAAAATACAATACAAATACAACAGCTTTTCCATCGTATAACAGGAATAATTGCAACCAGTGTGAAAGGTATGGTCATTTCTACTTTCCGGGCAATCTAGGCTTCACTCTAGGGCGTTTCTCCACCACATCGATTAGCTGCGGCCTTAGAAGTCAACGCCAGAAGCATAAAACACAATATAGATAAAACAGTTTTTCAATCGTATAACAGGAATAATTGCAAACAGTGTGAAAGATATGGTCATTTCTACGTTGCGGGCGTCCTAGGCTTCACTCTAGGCCATTGCTCCACCACATCGAATAGCTACGGCCTTAGAAGTCAACGCCATAACTATAAAAAACAATATAAATACAACAGTTTTTCCATTGTATAAAATGAATAATTGCAAACAGTGTGGAGGTAATGGTCATTTCTACTTTCCGGGCAACCTAGGCTTCACTCTAGGGCGTTTCTCCACCACATCGAATAGCTGCGGCCTTAGAAGTCAATGCCAGAAGCATAAAACACAATATAGATAAAACAGTTTTTAAATCGTATAACAGGAATAATTGCAACCAGTGTGAAAGCTATGGTCATATCTACTTTCCGGGCAACCTAGGCTTCACTCTAAGGCGTTGCTCCACCACATCGAATAGTTAGGGCTTTAGAAGTCAATGCCAGAAGCATAAAATACAATATAAATACAACAGTTTTTCAACTGTATAATATGAATAATTGCAAACAGTGTGGAAGTAATGGTCATTTCTACGTTCCGGGCAAGCTAGGCTTCACTCTAGGGCGTTGGTCCACCAGATCCAATAGTCAGGGCCTAAGAAGTCAACGCCAGGAGCACCAATCACAAAATAAATACAACAGTTTTTCCATCGTATAAAACGTATAATTGCATCCAGTATGAAAGTTATGGTTATTTCTACGTTCAGGGCAACCTAGGCTTCACCCTAGGGCGTTGCTCCACCAGATCGAATAGTTAGGGCCTATGAAGTCAACGCCAGAAGCATACAATACGATATATGTACAACAGTCTTTCCATCGTATAAAACGAATAATTGCAACCAGTCTGATAGTTATGGTCATTTCTACGTTCCGGGCAATCTAGGCTTCTCTCTAGGGCGTCGTTCCACCAGATCGAATAGTTAGGGCCTAAGAAGTCTACGCCAGAAGCATAAAATACAATACAAATACAACAGCTTTTCCATCGTATAACAGGAATAATTGCAACCAGTGTGAAAGGTATGGTCATTTCTACTTTCCGGGCAATCTAGGCTTCACTCTAGGGCGTTTCTCCACCACATCGATTAGCTGCGGCCTTAGAAGTCAACGCCAGAAGCATAAAACACAATATAGATAAAACAGTTTTTCAATCGTATAACAGGAATAATTGCAAACAGTGTGAAAGATATGGTCATTTCTACGTTGCGGGCGTCCTAGGCTTCACTCTAGGCCATTGCTCCACCACATCGAATAGCTACGGCCTTAGAAGTCAACGCCATAACTATAAAAAACAATATAAATACAACAGTTTTTCCATTGTATAAAATGAATAATTGCAAACAGTGTGGAGGTAATGGTCATTTCTACTTTCCGGGCAACCTAGGCTTCACTCTAGGGCATTTCTCCACCACATCGAATAGCTACGGCCTTAGAAGTCAACGTCTGAAGCATACAATATAATATAAATACAACAGTTTTTCCATCGTATAACACGAATATTTGCAACCAGTGTGAAAGACATGGTCATTTCTACGTTCCGGGCAACCTAGGCTTCACTCTAGGGCCATGCTCCACCAGATCGAATAGTTAGGGCCTAAGAAGTCAACGCCAGAAGCATAAAATACAATATAAATGCAACAGTTTTTCCCTTGTATAACAGGAATAAATGCAACCAGTGTGAAAGCTATGGTCACTTCTACGTTCCGGGCAGCCTAGGCTTCGCTCTAGGGCGTTGCTCCACCACATCGAATAGTTAGGGCCTCAGAAGTCAAAGCAAGAAACATAAAATGCCATAAAAATACAACAGTTGTTCCACTGTATAATACGAATAATTGCAAACAGTGTGGAAGTAATGGCCATTTCTACGTATCGGGCAACCTATGTTTCAGTCTAGGGCGTTGCTCAACCACATCGAATAGCTACGGCCCTAGAAGACAACGCCATAGCTATAAAATACAATATAAATACAACAGTCTTTCCATCTCATAAAACGAATAATTGCAACCAGTCTGATAGTTATGGTCATTTCTACGTTTCGGGCAACCTAGGCTTCACTCTAGGGCGTTGCTCCACCATATCGAATAGTTAGGGCCTAAGAAGTCAATGCTAGAAGCATAAAATACGATATATGTACAACAGTTTTTCCATCGCATAAAATGAGTAATTGCAACCAGTGTGAAAGTAATGGCCATTTCTGCGTTCCGGGCATCCTAGACTTAACACTGAGACATTGCTCCACCAGATCGAATACATAGGGCCTTAGAAGTCAACGCCAGAAGCATAAAGTACATTAAAAATCCAACAGTTTGTCCATCGTATAACAGGAATAATTGCCACCTGTGTGAAAGTGATGGTTATTTCTGCATTCCAGGCAACCTAGGAATCACTCCAGGTCGTTGATCCTCCAGATAGAATAGTTAGGGCCCAGGAAGTCAACGCCAGAAGCATAAAATACAATATAAATACAACAGTTTTTCCCTTGTATAACAGGAATAATTGCAACCAGTGTGAAAGGTATGGTCATTTCTACGTTCCGCGCAACCTAGGCTTCACTCTAGGGCGTTGCTCCACCACATCGATTAGCTAGGGACATAGAAGTCAACGCTAGAAGCATAAAATAAAATAAAAATACAACAGTTTTTCCATCGTATAAAACGTATAATTGCAACCAGTATGAATGTTATGGTCATTACTACGTTCCGGGCAAACTAGGCTTCACTCTAGGGCGTTGTTCCACGAGATCCAATAGCTAGGGCCTAAGAAGTCAACGCCAGGAGCACCGAATACAAAATAAATACAACAGCTTTCCCATCGTATAAAACGAATAATTGCAACCAGTATGAAAGCTATGGTCATTTATACGTTCCGGGCAACCTAGGCTTCACTCTAGGGCGTTGCTCCACCACATCGAATAGTTAGGGCCTTAGAAGTCAATGCCAGAAGCATAAAATGCCATATAAATACAACAGTTTTTCCACTGTATGATATGAATAATTGCAAACAGTGTGGAAGTAATGGTCATTTCTACGTTCCGGGCAACCTAGGCTTCACTCTAGGGCGTTGCGCAACCACATCGAATAGCTACGGCCTTAGAAGTCAACGCCATAACTATAAAAAACAATATTAATACAACAGTTTTTCCATTGTATAAAATGAATAATTGCTAACAGTGCGGAGGTAATGGTCATTTCTACTTTCCGGGCAACCTAGGCTTCACTCTAGGGCGTTTCTCCACAACTTCGAATAGCTACTGCCTTAGAAGCCAACGTCTGCAGCTTAAAATGTAATATAAATACAACAGTTTTTCCATCGTATAACAGTAATAATTGCAACCAGTGTGAAAGACATGGTCTTTTCTACGTTCCGGGCAACCTAGGCTTCACTCTAGGACGTTGCTCCACCACATCGAATAGCTACGGCCTTAGGAGTCAACGCCAGAGGCATAAAATACATAATAAATACAACAGTTTTTCCATCGTATAACAAGAATAACTGCAACCATTGTGAAAGTGATGGTCATTTCTACATTCGGGGCAACCTAGGCTTCACTCTAGGGCGTTGCTCCACCAGATCGTATAGTTAGGGCCTAACAAGTCAACGCCAGAAGCATAAAATACAATATAAATACAACAGTTTTTCCATTGTATAAAACGAATAATTGCAACCAGTCTGATAGTTATGGTCATTTCTACATTCCGGGCAATATAGGCTTCTCTCTAGGGCGTTGCTCCTCCAGATCGAATAGTTAGGGCCTAACAAGTCAACGCCAGAAGCATAAAATACAATAGAAATACAACAGTCTTTCCATCGTATAAAACGAATAATTGCAACCAGTGTGAAAGATATGGTCATTTCTACGATACTGGCAATCTAGGCTGCACTCTACGGCGTCGTTCCAGCACATCGAATAGCTGCGGCCTTAGAAGTCAACGCCAGAAGCATAAAATACAATATAAATAAAACAGGTTTTCTATCCTATAACAGGAATAATTGCAACCAGTGTGAAAGTGATGGTCATTTCTACGTTCCGGGCAACGTAGGCTTCACCCTAGGGCGTTGCTCCACCAGATCGAATAGTTAGGGCCTAAGAAGTCAATGCCAGAAGCATAAAATACATTAAAAATCCAACAGTCTCCATCGTGTAACAGGAATAATTGCCACCAGTGTGAAAGTGATGGTCATTTCTGCATTCCGGGCAACCTAGGCTTCACTCTAGGGCATTGCTCCTCCAGATAGAATAGTTAGGTCCCAGGAAGTCAACGCCTGAAGCATAAAATACAATATAAATACAACAGTTTTTCCATTGTATAAAACGAATAATTGCAACCAGTCTGATAGTTGTGGTCATTTCTACATTCCGGGCAATATAGGCTTCTCTCTAGGGCGTTGCTCCTCCAGATCGAATAGTTAGGGCCTAACAAGTCAACGCCAGAAGCATAAAATACAATAGAAATACAACAGTCTTTCCATCGTATAAAACGAATAATTGCAACCAGTGTGAAAGACATGGTCATTTCTACGTTCCGGGCAACCTAGGCTTCACTCTAGGGCGTTGCTGCACCACATCGAATAGCTACGGCCTTAGGAGTCAACGCCAGAGGCATAAAATACAAAATAAATACAACAGTTTTTCCATCGTATAACAAGAATAATTGCAACGAATGTGAAAGTGATGGCCATTTCAGCATTCCGGGCAACCTAGGCTTCACTCTAGGGCCGTGCTCCACCAGATCGAATAGTTAGGGCCTAAGAAGTCAACGCCAGAAGCATAAAATACAATATAAATACAACAGTTTTTCCCTTGTATAACAGGAATAATTACAACCAGTGTGGAAGATATGGTCATTTCTACGATACGGGCAACCTAGGCTTCACTCTAGGGCGTTGCTCCTCCAGATAGAATAGTTAGGGCCCAGGCAGTCAACGCCAGAAGCACAAAATAAAATAAAAATACAAGAGTTATTCCATCGTCTAACAGGAATAATTACAACCAGTGTGAAAGTAATGGGCATTTCTACGTTCCGTGCAACCTAGGCTTCGCTCTAGGGCGTTGGTCCACCAGGCCGAATAGTTAGGGCCTTAGAAAACAACTCCAGACGCATGAAATACAATATAAATACAACAGTTTTTCCACGGTATAAAACGAATAATTGCAACCAGTATGAAAGTTATGCTCACTTCTACGTTCCGGGCAACCTAGGCTTCACCCTAGGGCGTTGCTCCACCAGATGAATAGTTAGGGCCTAAGAAGTCAACGCCAGAAGCATAAAATACAATAGAAATACACCAGTTTTTCAATCGTATAACAGGAATAATTGCAACCAGTGTGAAAGATATGGTCATTTCTACGATACGGGCAACCTAGGCATCACTCTAGGGCGTCATTCCACTTGATCGAATAGTTAGGGCCTAAGAAGTCTACGCCAGAAGCATAAAATACAATACAAATACAACAGCTTTTCCATCGTATAACAGGAATAATTGCAACCAGTGTGAAAGGTATGGTCATTTCTACGTTCCGGGCAACCTAGGCTTCACTCTAGGGCGTTGCTCCACCACATCGAATAGCTGCGGCCAGAGAAGTCAACGCCAGAGGCATAAAATACAATATAAATACAACAGTTATTCCATCGTATAACAGGAATAATTACCACCAGTGTGAAAGTAATGGGCATTTCTACGTTCCGTGCAACCTAGGCTTCACTCTAGGGCGTTGCTCCACCACATCGAATAGTTAGGGCCTTAGAAGTCAATGCCAGAAGCATAAAATACAATATAAATACAACAGTTTTTCCACTGTATAATATGAATAATTGCAAACAGTGTGGTAGTAATGGTCATTTCTACGTTCCGGGCAAGCTAGGCTTCACTCTAGGGCGTTGGTCCACCAGATCCAATAGTTAGGGCCTAAGAAGTCAACGACAGGAACACCAAATACAAAATAAATACAACAGTTTTTCCATCGTGTAAAACGAATAATTGCATCCGGTGTGCAAGTAATGGTCATTTCTACGATCCGGGCAACCTAGGCATCACTCTAGGGCGTTGTTCCACCAGTGCGAATAGTTAGGGCCTAAGAAGTCAACGCCTGAAGCATAAAATACAATATAAATACAACAGTCTTTCCATTGTATAAAACGAATAATTGCAACCAGTCTGGTAGTTATGGTCATTTCTACATTCCGGGCAATATAGGCTTCTCTCTAGGGCGTTGCTCCACCAGATCGAATAGTTAGGGCCTATGAAGTCAACGCCAGAAGCATAAAGTACGATATATGTACAACAGTCTTCCCATCATATAAAACGCATAATTGCAACCAGTCTGATAGTTATGGTCATTTCTACGTTCCGGGCAATCTAGGCTTCTCTCTAGGGCGTCGTTCCACCAGAACGAATAGTTAGGGCCTAAGAAGTCTACGCCAGAAGCATAAAATACAATACAAATACAACAGCTTTTCCATCGTATAACAGGAATAATTGCAACCAGTGTGAAAGGTATGGTCATTTCTACTTTCCGGGCAATCTAAGCTTCAGTCTAGGGCGTTTCTCCACCACATCGATTAGCTGCGGCCTTAGAAGTCAACGCCAGAAGCATAAAACACAATATAGATAAAACAGTTTTTCAATCGTATAACAGGAATAATTGCAAACAGTGTGAAAGATATGGTCATTTCTACGTTGCGGGCATCCTAGGCTTCACTCTAGGGCATTTCTCCACCACATCGAATAGCTACGGCCTTAGAAGTCAACGCCATAACTATAAAAAACAATATCAATACAACACTTTTTCCATTGTATAAAATGAATAATTGCAAACAGTGTGGAGGTAATGGTCATTTCTACTTTCCGGGCAACCTAGGCTTCACTCTAGGGCGTTTCTCCACCACATCGAATAGCTACGGCCTTAGAAGTCAACGTCTGAAGCATACAATATAATATAAATACAACAGTTTCTCCATCGTATAACAGGAATAATTGCAACCAGTGTGAAAGACATGGTCATTTCTACGTTCCGGGCAACCTAGGCTTCACTCTAGGGCGTTGTTCCACCACATCGTATAGCTACGGCCTTAGCAGTCAACGCCAGAGGCATAAAATACAAAATAAATACAACAGTTTTGCCATCGTATAACAAGAATAATTGCAAACAGTGTGAAAGATATGGTCATTTCTACGTTTCGGGCATCCTAGGCTTCACTCTAGGGCATTGCTCCACCACATCGAATAGCTACGGCCTTAGAAGTGAACGCCATAACTATAAAAAACAATATAAATACAACAGTTTTTCCATTGTATAAAATGAATAATTGCAAACAGTGAGGAAGTAATGGTCATTTCTACGTTCCGTGCAACCTAGGCTTCACTCTAGGGCGTTGCTCCACCAGATCGAATGGTTAGGGCCTAAGAAGTCAACGCCAGAAGCATAAAATACAATAAAAATACAACAGTTTTTCCCTTGTATAACAGAAATAATTGCAACCAGTATGAATGTTATGGTCATTTCTACGTTCCGGGCAACCTAGGCTTCACTCTAAGGCGTTGGTCCGCCAGATGCAATAGCTACGGCCCTAGAAGACAACGCCATAACTATAAAATACAATATAAATACAACAGTCTTTCCATCGTATAAAACGAGTAATTGCAACCAGTGTGAAAGCTATGGTCATTTCTACGTTCCGGGCAACCTAGGCTTCACTCTAGGGCGTTGCTCCCCCACATCGAATAGCTGCGGCCTTAGAAGTCAACGCCAGAAGCATAAAATACAATATAAATACTACACTTTTTCCATCGTATAACAGGAATAATTACCACCAGTGTGAAAGTAATGGGCATTTCTAAGTTCCGTGCAACCTAGGCTTCACTTTAGGGCCATGCTCCACCAGATCGAATGGTTAGGGACTAAGAAGTCAACGCCAGAAGCATAAAATACAATATAAATACAACAGTTCTTCCCTTGTATAACAGGAATAACTGCATCAAGTATGAAAGCTATGGTCATTTATACGTTCCGGGCAACCTAGGCTTCACTCTAGGGCGTTACTCCACCACACCGAATAGCTACGGCCATAGGAGTCAACGCCAGAGGCATAAAATGCAAAATAAATACAACAGTTTTTCGATCGTATAACAAGAATAATTGCAACCAGTGTGAAAGTGATGGACATTTCTACATTCCTGGCAACCTTTGCTTCACTCTAGGGCGTTGGTCCGCCAGATCCAATAGCTACGGCCCTAGAAGACAACGCCATAACTATAAAATACAATATAAATACAACAGTCTTTCCATCGTATAAAACGAGTAATTGCAACCAGTGTGAAAGCTATGGTCATTTCTACGTTCCGGGCAACCTAGGCTTCACTCTAGGGCGTTGCTCCACCACATCGAATAGCTGCGGCCTTAGAAGTCATCGCCAGAAGCATAAAATACAATATAAATACAACACTTCTTCCATCGTATAACAGGAATAATTACCACCAGTGTGAAAGTAATGGGCATTTCTACGTTCCGTGCAACCTAGGCTTCACTGTAGGGCCATGCTCCACCAGATCGAATAGTTAGGGACTAAGAAGTCAACGCCAGAAGCATAAAATACAATATAAATACAACAGTTTTTCCCTCGTATAACAGGAATAATTGCAACAAGTATGAAAGCTATGGTCATTTATACGTTCCGGGCAACCTAGGCTTCACTCTAGGGCGTTGCTCCACCACATCGAATAGCTACGGCCTTAGGAGTCAACGCCAGAGGCATAAAATGCAAAATAAATACAACAGTTTTTCGATCGCATAACAAGAATAATTGCAACCAGTGTGAAAGTGATGGTCATTTCCACGTTCCGGGCAACCTAGGCTACACTCTAGGGCGTTGCTCCGCCAGATCGAATAGATAGGGCCTAAGAAGTCAACGCCAGAAGCATAAAATACAATATGAATACAACAGTTTTTCTCTTGTATAACAGGAATAATTGCAACCAGTGTGAAAGCTATGGTCATTTCTACGTTCCGGGCAACCAAGGCTTCACTCTAGGACGTTGCTCCACCACATTGAATAGTTAGGGCCTTAGAAGTCAATGCCAGAAGCATAAGATGCAATATAAATACAACTGTTTTTCCACTGTATAATATGAATAATTGCAAACAGTGTGAAAGATATGGTCATTTCTACGCTGCGGGCATCCTAGGCTTCACTCTAGGGCGTTGCTCAACCACATCCAATAGCTACGGCCCTAGAACACAACGCCATAACTATAAAATCCAATATAAATACAACAGTCGTTCCATCGTATAAAACGAGTAATTGCAACCAGTCTGATAGTTATGGTCATTTCCACGTTCCGGGCAACCTAGGCTACACCCTAGGGCGCTGCCGCACCAGATCCAATAGCTAGGGCCTAAGAAGTCAACGCCAGGAGCACCAAATACAAAATAAATACAACAGTTTTTCCATCGTATAAAACGAATAATTGCAACCAGTATGAAAGCTATGGTCGTTTCTACGTTCCGGGCAATCTAGGCTTCACTCTATGGCGTTGTTCAACCACATCGAATAGTTAGGGCCTAAGAAGTCAACGCCAGAGGCACCAAATACAAAATTAATACAACAGTTTTTCCATCGTATAAAACGAATAATTGCAACCAGTATGAAAGTTATGGTCATTTCTACGTTCCGGGCAACCTAGGCTTCACACTAGGGCGTTGCTCCACCTGATCGAATAGTTAGGGCCTAAGAAGTCAACGCCATAACTATAAAATACAATATAAATACAACAGTCTTTCCATCGTATAAAACGAGTAATTGCAACCAGTGTGAAAGCTATGGTCATTTCTACGTTCCGGGCAACCTAGGCTTCACTCTAGGGCGTTGCTCCACCACATCGAATAGCTGCGGCCTTAGAAGTCAACGCCAGAAGCATAAAATACAATATAAATACAACACTTTTTCCATCGTATAACAGGAATAATTGCAACCAGTGTGAAAGTGATGGTCATTTGTACGTTCCGGGCAACCTAGGCTTCAGTCTAGGGCGTGGTTCCCCCAGATCGAATAGTTAGGGCCTAAGAAGCCTACGCCAGAAGCATAAAATACAATATAAATAACACAGTTTTTCCATCGTATAACAGGAATAATTGCAACCAGAGTGAAGGTGATGGTCATTTCTCAGTTCTGGGCAACCTAGGCTTCACTCTAGGGCATTGCTCCTCCAGATAGAATAGTTAGGTCCCAGGAAGTCAACGCCTGAAGCATAAAATACAATATAAATACAACAGTTTTTCCATTGTATAAAACGAATAATTGCAACCAGTCTGATAGTTGTGGTCATTTCTACATTCCGGGCAATATAGGCTTCTCTCTAGGGCGTTGCTCCTCCAGATCGAATAGTTAGGGCCTAACAAGTCAACGCCAGAAGCATAAAATACAATAGAAATACAACAGTCTTTCCATCGTATAAAACGAATAATTGCAACCAGTGTGAAAGACATGGTCATTTCTACGTTCCGGGCAACCTAGGCTTCACTCTAGGGCGTTGCTGCACCACATCGAATAGCTACGGCCTTAGGAGTCAACGCCAGAGGCATAAAATACAAAATAAATACAACAGTTTTTCCATCGTATAACAAGAATAATTGCAACGAATGTGAAAGTGATGGCCATTTCAGCATTCCGGGCAACCTAGGCTTCACTCTAGGGCCGTGCTCCACCAGATCGAATAGTTAGGGCCTAAGAAGTCAACGCCAGAAGCATAAAATACAATATAAATACAACAGTTTTTCCCTTGTATAACAGGAATAATTACAACCAGTGTGGAAGATATGGTCATTTCTACGATACGGGCAACCTAGGCTTCACTCTAGGGCGTTGCTCCTCCAGATAGAATAGTTAGGGCCCAGGCAGTCAACGCCAGAAGCACAAAATAAAATAAAAATACAAGAGTTATTCCATCGTCTAACAGGAATAATTACAACCAGTGTGAAAGTAATGGGCATTTCTACGTTCCGTGCAACCTAGGCTTCGCTCTAGGGCGTTGGTCCACCAGGCCGAATAGTTAGGGCCTTAGAAAACAACTCCAGACGCATGAAATACAATATAAATACAACAGTTTTTCCACGGTATAAAACGAATAATTGCAACCAGTATGAAAGTTATGCTCACTTCTACGTTCCGGGCAACCTAGGCTTCACCCTAGGGCGTTGCTCCACCAGATGAATAGTTAGGGCCTAAGAAGTCAACGCCAGAAGCATAAAATACAATAGAAATACACCAGTTTTTCAATCGTATAACAGGAATAATTGCAACCAGTGTGAAAGATATGGTCATTTCTACGATACGGGCAACCTAGGCATCACTCTAGGGCGTCATTCCACTTGATCGAATAGTTAGGGCCTAAGAAGTCTACGCCAGAAGCATAAAATACAATACAAATACAACAGCTTTTCCATCGTATAACAGGAATAATTGCAACCAGTGTGAAAGGTATGGTCATTTCTACGTTCCGGGCAACCTAGGCTTCACTCTAGGGCGTTGCTCCACCACATCGAATAGCTGCGGCCAGAGAAGTCAACGCCAGAGGCATAAAATACAATATAAATACAACAGTTATTCCATCGTATAACAGGAATAATTACCACCAGTGTGAAAGTAATGGGCATTTCTACGTTCCGTGCAACCTAGGCTTCACTCTAGGGCGTTGCTCCACCACATCGAATAGTTAGGGCCTTAGAAGTCAATGCCAGAAGCATAAAATACAATATAAATACAACAGTTTTTCCACTGTATAATATGAATAATTGCAAACAGTGTGGTAGTAATGGTCATTTCTACGTTCCGGGCAAGCTAGGCTTCACTCTAGGGCGTTGGTCCACCAGATCCAATAGTTAGGGCCTAAGAAGTCAACGACAGGAACACCAAATACAAAATAAATACAACAGTTTTTCCATCGTGTAAAACGAATAATTGCATCCGGTGTGCAAGTAATGGTCATTTCTACGATCCGGGCAACCTAGGCATCACTCTAGGGCGTTGTTCCACCAGTGCGAATAGTTAGGGCCTAAGAAGTCAACGCCTGAAGCATAAAATACAATATAAATACAACAGTCTTTCCATTGTATAAAACGAATAATTGCAACCAGTCTGGTAGTTATGGTCATTTCTACATTCCGGGCAATATAGGCTTCTCTCTAGGGCGTTGCTCCACCAGATCGAATAGTTAGGGCCTATGAAGTCAACGCCAGAAGCATAAAGTACGATATATGTACAACAGTCTTCCCATCATATAAAACGCATAATTGCAACCAGTCTGATAGTTATGGTCATTTCTACGTTCCGGGCAATCTAGGCTTCTCTCTAGGGCGTCGTTCCACCAGAACGAATAGTTAGGGCCTAAGAAGTCTACGCCAGAAGCATAAAATACAATACAAATACAACAGCTTTTCCATCGTATAACAGGAATAATTGCAACCAGTGTGAAAGGTATGGTCATTTCTACTTTCCGGGCAATCTAAGCTTCAGTCTAGGGCGTTTCTCCACCACATCGATTAGCTGCGGCCTTAGAAGTCAACGCCAGAAGCATAAAACACAATATAGATAAAACAGTTTTTCAATCGTATAACAGGAATAATTGCAAACAGTGTGAAAGATATGGTCATTTCTACGTTGCGGGCATCCTAGGCTTCACTCTAGGGCATTTCTCCACCACATCGAATAGCTACGGCCTTAGAAGTCAACGCCATAACTATAAAAAACAATATCAATACAACACTTTTTCCATTGTATAAAATGAATAATTGCAAACAGTGTGGAGGTAATGGTCATTTCTACTTTCCGGGCAACCTAGGCTTCACTCTAGGGCGTTTCTCCACCACATCGAATAGCTACGGCCTTAGAAGTCAACGTCTGAAGCATACAATATAATATAAATACAACAGTTTCTCCATCGTATAACAGGAATAATTGCAACCAGTGTGAAAGACATGGTCATTTCTACGTTCCGGGCAACCTAGGCTTCACTCTAGGGCGTTGTTCCACCACATCGTATAGCTACGGCCTTAGCAGTCAACGCCAGAGGCATAAAATACAAAATAAATACAACAGTTTTGCCATCGTATAACAAGAATAATTGCAAACAGTGTGAAAGATATGGTCATTTCTACGTTTCGGGCATCCTAGGCTTCACTCTAGGGCATTGCTCCACCACATCGAATAGCTACGGCCTTAGAAGTGAACGCCATAACTATAAAAAACAATATAAATACAACAGTTTTTCCATTGTATAAAATGAATAATTGCAAACAGTGAGGAAGTAATGGTCATTTCTACGTTCCGTGCAACCTAGGCTTCACTCTAGGGCGTTGCTCCACCAGATCGAATGGTTAGGGCCTAAGAAGTCAACGCCAGAAGCATAAAATACAATAAAAATACAACAGTTTTTCCCTTGTATAACAGAAATAATTGCAACCAGTATGAATGTTATGGTCATTTCTACGTTCCGGGCAACCTAGGCTTCACTCTAAGGCGTTGGTCCGCCAGATGCAATAGCTACGGCCCTAGAAGACAACGCCATAACTATAAAATACAATATAAATACAACAGTCTTTCCATCGTATAAAACGAGTAATTGCAACCAGTGTGAAAGCTATGGTCATTTCTACGTTCCGGGCAACCTAGGCTTCACTCTAGGGCGTTGCTCCACCACATCGAATAGCTGCGGCCTTAGAAGTCAACGCCAGAAGCATAAAATACAATATAAATACTACACTTTTTCCATCGTATAACAGGAATAATTACCACCAGTGTGAAAGTAATGGGCATTTCTAAGTTCCGTGCAACCTAGGCTTCACTTTAGGGCCATGCTCCACCAGATCGAATGGTTAGGGACTAAGAAGTCAACGCCAGAAGCATAAAATACAATATAAATACAACAGTTCTTCCCTTGTATAACAGGAATAACTGCAACAAGTATGAAAGCTATGGTCATTTATACGTTCCGGGCAACCTAGGCTTCACTCTAGGGCGTTACTCCACCACACCGAATAGCTACGGCCATAGGAGTCAACGCCAGAGGCATAAAATGCAAAATAAATACAACAGTTTTTCGATCGTATAACAAGAATAATTGCAACCAGTGTGAAAGTGATGGACATTTCTACATTCCTGGCAACCTTTGCTTCACTCTAGGGCGTTGGTCCGCCAGATCCAATAGCTACGGCCCTAGAAGACAACGCCATAACTATAAAATACAATATAAATACAACAGTCTTTCCATCGTATAAAACGAGTAATTGCAACCAGTGTGAAAGCTATGGTCATTTCTACGTTCCGGGCAACCTAGGCTTCACTCTAGGGCGTTGCTCCACCACATCGAATAGCTGCGGCCTTAGAAGTCATCGCCAGAAGCATAAAATACAATATAAATACAACACTTCTTCCATCGTATAACAGGAATAATTACCACCAGTGTGAAAGTAATGGGCATTTCTACGTTCCGTGCAACCTAGGCTTCACTGTAGGGCCATGCTCCACCAGATCGAATAGTTAGGGACTAAGAAGTCAACGCCAGAAGCATAAAATACAATATAAATACAACAGTTTTTCCCTCGTATAACAGGAATAATTGCAACAAGTATGAAAGCTATGGTCATTTATACGTTCCGGGCAACCTAGGCTTCACTCTAGGGCGTTGCTCCACCACATCGAATAGCTACGGCCTTAGGAGTCAACGCCAGAGGCATAAAATGCAAAATAAATACAACAGTTTTTCGATCGCATAACAAGAATAATTGCAACCAGTGTGAAAGTGATGGTCATTTCCACGTTCCGGGCAACCTAGGCTACACTCTAGGGCGTTGCTCCGCCAGATCGAATAGATAGGGCCTAAGAAGTCAACGCCAGAAGCATAAAATACAATATGAATACAACAGTTTTTCTCTTGTATAACAGGAATAATTGCAACCAGTGTGAAAGCTATGGTCATTTCTACGTTCCGGGCAACCAAGGCTTCACTCTAGGACGTTGCTCCACCACATTGAATAGTTAGGGCCTTAGAAGTCAATGCCAGAAGCATAAGATGCAATATAAATACAACTGTTTTTCCACTGTATAATATGAATAATTGCAAACAGTGTGAAAGATATGGTCATTTCTACGCTGCGGGCATCCTAGGCTTCACTCTAGGGCGTTGCTCAACCACATCCAATAGCTACGGCCCTAGAACACAACGCCATAACTATAAAATCCAATATAAATACAACAGTCGTTCCATCGTATAAAACGAGTAATTGCAACCAGTCTGATAGTTATGGTCATTTCCACGTTCCGGGCAACCTAGGCTACACCCTAGGGCGCTGCCGCACCAGATCCAATAGCTAGGGCCTAAGAAGTCAACGCCAGGAGCACCAAATACAAAATAAATACAACAGTTTTTCCATCGTATAAAACGAATAATTGCAACCAGTATGAAAGCTATGGTCGTTTCTACGTTCCGGGCAATCTAGGCTTCACTCTATGGCGTTGTTCAACCACATCGAATAGTTAGGGCCTAAGAAGTCAACGCCAGAGGCACCAAATACAAAATTAATACAACAGTTTTTCCATCGTATAAAACGAATAATTGCAACCAGTATGAAAGTTATGGTCATTTCTACGTTCCGGGCAACCTAGGCTTCACACTAGGGCGTTGCTCCACCTGATCGAATAGTTAGGGCCTAAGAAGTCAACGCCATAACTATAAAATACAATATAAATACAACAGTCTTTCCATCGTATAAAACGAGTAATTGCAACCAGTGTGAAAGCTATGGTCATTTCTACGTTCCGGGCAACCTAGGCTTCACTCTAGGGCGTTGCTCCACCACATCGAATAGCTGCGGCCTTAGAAGTCAACGCCAGAAGCATAAAATACAATATAAATACAACACTTTTTCCATCGTATAACAGGAATAATTGCAACCAGTGTGAAAGTGATGGTCATTTGTACGTTCCGGGCAACCTAGGCTTCAGTCTAGGGCGTGGTTCCCCCAGATCGAATAGTTAGGGCCTAAGAAGCCTACGCCAGAAGCATAAAATACAATATAAATAACACAGTTTTTCCATCGTATAACAGGAATAATTGCAACCAGAGTGAAGGTGATGGTCATTTCTCAGTTCTGGGCAACCTAGGCTTCACTATCGAGCGTTGCTCCACCAGATCGAATAGCTAGGAACTTAGAAGTCAACGCCAGAAGCACAAAATAAAACAAAAATACAACAGTTATTCCATCGTATAACAGGAATAATTACCACCAGTGTGAAAGTAATGGGCATTTCTACGTTACGTGCAACCTAGGCTTCACTCTAGGGCCATGCTCCACCAGATCGAATAGTTAGGGCCTAAGAAGTCAACGCCAGAAGCATAAAATACAATATAAATACAACAGTTTTTCCCTTGTATAACAGGAATAATTGCAACAAGTATGAAAGCTATGGTCATTTATACGTTTCGGGCAACCGAGGCTTCACTCTAGGGCGTTGCTCAACCACATCGGATAGCTACGGCCCTAGAAGACATCGCCATTAACTATAAAATACAATATAAATACAACAGTCTTTCCACGGTATAAAACGAATAATTGCAACCAGTATGAAAGTTATGGTCATTTCTACGTTCCGGGCAACCTAGGCTTCACCCTAGGGCGTTGCTCCACCAGATCGAATAATTAGGGCCTAAGAAGTCAACGCCAGAAGCATAAAATACAATACAAATACAACAGTTTTTCCATCGTATAACAGGAATAATTGCAACCAGTGTGAAAGATATGGTCATTTCTACGATACGGGCAACCTAGGCTTCACGCTAGAGCATCGTTCCACCAGATCGAATGGTTAGGGCCTAAGAAGTCTACTCCAGAAGCATAAAATACAATACAAATACAACAGTTTTTCAATCTTATAACAGGAATAATTGCAAACAGTGTGAAAGACATGGTCATTTCTACGTTGCGGGCAACCTAGGCTTCACTCTAGGGACATGCTCCACCAGATCGAATAATTAGGGCCTGAGAAGTCTACGCCAGAAGCATAAAATACAATACAAATACAACAGCTTCTCCATCGTATAACAGGAATAATTGCAACCAGTGTGAAAGGTATGGTCACTTCTACTTTCCGGGCAATCTAGGCTTCACTCTAGGGCGTTTCTCCACCATATCGATTAGCTGCGTCCTTAGAAGTCAACGCCAGAAGCATAAAACACAATATAGATAAAACAGTTTTTCAATCGTATAACAGGAATAATTGCAACCAGTGTGAAAGTGATGGTCATTTCCACGTTCCGGGCAACCTAGGCTTCACCCTAGGGCGCTGCCGCACCAGATCCAATAGCTAGGGCCTAAGAAGTCAACGCCAGGAGCACCAAATACAAAATAAATACAACAGCTTTTCCATCGTATAAAACGAATAATTGCAACCAGTATGAAAGCTATGGTCATTTCTACGTTCCGGGCAATCTAGGCTTCACTCTAGGGCGTTGCTCCACCAAATCGAATAGCTCCGGCCTTAGAAGTCAACGCCAGAAGCATAAAATACAATATAAATACAACAGTTTTTGAATCGTATAACAGGAATAATTGCAGACAGTGTGAAAGATATGGTCATTTCTACGTTGCGGGCATCCTAGGCTTCACTCTAGGGCATTGCTCAACCACATCGAATAGCTACGGCCCTAGAAGACAACGCCATAACTATAAAATACAATATAAATACAACAGTCTTTCCATCGTATAAAACGAGTAATTGCAACCAGTTTGATAGTTATGGTCATTTCTACGTTCCGGGCAATCTAGGCTTCTCTCTAGGGCGTTGCTCCACCAGATCGAATAGTTAGGGCCTAACAAGTCAACGCCAGAAGCATAAAATACAATAGAAATACAACAGTTTTACCATCGTATAACAGGAATAATTGCAACCAGTGTGAAAGACATGGTCAATTCTACATTCCGGGCAACCTAGGCTTCACTCTAGGGCCATGCTCCACCAGATCGAATAGTTAGGGCCTAAGAAGTCAACGCCAGAAGCATAAAATACAATATAAATACAACAGTTTTTCCCTTGTATAACAGGAATAATTGCAACCAGTGTGAAAGCTATGGTCATTTCTACGTTCCGGGCAACCTAGGCTTCACTCTAGGGCGTTGCTCCACCACATCGAATAGTTAGGGCCTTAAAAGTCAATGCCAGAAGCATAAAATGCCATATAAATACAACAGTTGTTCCACAGTATAATATGAATAATTGCAAACAGTGTGGAAGTAATGGTCATTTCTACGTTCCGGGCAACCCAGGCTTCACTCTAGGGCGTTGCTCAACCACATCGAATAGCTGCGGTCCTAGAAGACAACGCCATAACTATTAAATACAATATAAGTACAACAGTCTATCCATCGTATAAAACGAATAATTGCAACCAGTCTGATAGTTATGGTCATTTCTACGTTCCGGGCAACCTAGACTTCACCCTAGGGCGTTGCTCCACCAGATTGAATAGTTAGGGCCTAAGAAGACAATGCCAGAAGCATAAAATACAATATAAATACAACAGTTTTTGCATCGGATAACAGGAATAATTGCAAACAGTGTGAAAGATATGGTCATTTCTACGTTTCGGGCATCCTAGGCTTCACTCTAGGGCATTGCTCCACCACATCGAATAGCTACGGCCTTAGAAGTGAACGCCATAACTATAAAAAACAATATAAATACAACAGTTTTTCCATTGTATAAAATGAATAATTGCAAACAGTGAGGAAGTAATGGTCATTTCTACGTTCCGGGCAACCTAGGCTTCACTCTAGGGCGTTGGTCCACCAGATCCAATAGTTAGGGCCTAAGAAGTCAACGCCAGGAGCACCAAATGCAAAATAAATACAACAGTTTTTCCATCGTATAATACGACAATTGCATCCTGTGTGCAAGTAATGGTCATTTCTACGATCCGGGCGACCTAGGCATCACTCTAGGGCGTTGTTCCACCAGAGCGAATAGTTAGGGCCTAAGAAGTCAACACCTGAAGCATAAAATACAATATAAATACAACAGTTTTTCCATCGTATAACAAGAATAACTGCAACCATTGTGAAAGTGATGGTCATTTCTACATTCGGGGCAACCTATGCTTCACTCTAGGGCGTTGCTCCACCATATCGAATAGCTGCGGCCTTAGAAGTCAACGCCATAACTATAAAAAACAATATAAATCCAACAGTTTTTCCATTGTATAAAATGAATAATTGCAAACAGTGTGGTGGTAATGGTCATTTCTACTTTCCGGGCAACCTAGGCTTCACTCTAGAGCCTTTCTCCACCACATCGAATAGCTGCGGCCTTAGAAGTCAACGCCAGAAGCATAAAATACAATATACATACAACAGTTTTTCAATCGTATAACAGGAATAATTGCAAACAGTGTGAAAGATATGGTCATTTCTACGTTGCGGGCATCCTACGCTTCACTCTAGAGCATTGCTCCACCACATCGAATGGCTACGGCCTTAGAAGTCAACGCCATAACTATAAAAAACCACATAAATACAACAGTTTTTCCATTGTATAAAATGAATAATTGCAAACAGTGTGGAGGTAATGGTCATTTCTACTTTCCGCGCAACCTAGGCTTCACTCTATGGCGTTTCTCCACCACATCGAATAGCTACGCCCTTAGAAGTCAACGCCTGAAGCATAAAATATAATATAAGTACAATAGTTTTTCCATCGTATAACAGGAATAATTGCAACCAGTGTGAAAGACATGGTCACTTCTACGTTCCGGGCAACCTAGGCTTCACTCTAGGGCGTTGCTCCACCTCATCGAATAGCTGCGGCCTTTGAAGTCAACGCCAGAAGCATAAAACACAATATAGATAAAACAGTTTTTCAATCGTATAACCGGAATAATTGCAAACAGTGTGAAAGATATGGTCATTTCTACGTTGCGGGCATCCTAGGCTTCACTCTAGGGCGTTGCTCCACCAGATCGAATAGTTAGGGCCTAAGAAGTCAATGCCAGAAGCATAAAATACGATATATGTACAACAGTTTTTCCATCGCATAAAATGTGTAATTGCAACCAGTGTGAATGTAACGGCCATTTCTACGTTCCGGGAATCCTAGACTTCACACTGAGACATTGCTCCACCAGATCGAATACATAGGGCCTTAGAAGTCAACGTCAGAAGCATAAAGTACATTAAAAATCCAACAGTTTGTCCATCGTATAACAGGAATAATTGCAAACAGTGTGAAAAATATGGTCATTTCTACGTTGCTGGCATCCTAGGCTTCACTCTAGGGCATTGCTCCACCACATCGAATGGCTACGGCCTTAGAAGTCAACGCCATAACTATAAAAAACCACATAAATACAACAGTTTTTCCATTGTATAAAATGAATAATTGCAAACAGTGTGGAGGTAATGGTCATTTCTACTTTCCGGGCAACCTAGGCTTCACTCTAGGGCGTTTCTCCACCACATCGAATAGATACGCCCTTAGAAGTCAACGCCTGAAGCATAAAATATAATATAAGGAAAACAGTTTTTCCATCGTATAACAGGAATAATTGCAACCAGTGTGAAAGACATGGTCATTTCTATGTTCCGGGCAACCTAGGCTTCGCTCTAGGGCGTTGCTCCACCACATCGAATAGCTACGGCCTTAGGAGTCAACGCCAGAGGCATAAAATACAAAATAAATACAACAGTTTTTCACTTGTATAAAACGAATGATTGCAACCAGTATGAAAGCTATGGTCGTTTCTACGTTCCGGGCAATCTAGGCTTCACTCTAGGGCGTTGCTCAGCCACATCGAATAGTTAGGGCCTTAGAAGTCAATGCCAGAAGCATAAAATACAATATAAATACAACAGTTTTTCCACTGTATGATATGAATAATTGCAAACAGTGTGGAAGTAATGGTCATTTCTACGTTCCGGGCAACCTAGGCTTCACTCTAGGGCGTTGGTCCACCAGATCCAATAGTTAGGGCCTAAGAAGTCAACGCCAGGAGCACCAAATATAAAATAAATACAACAGTTTTTCCATCGTATAAAACGAATAATTGCAACCAGTGTGCAAGTAATGGTCATTTCTACGATCCTGGCAACCGAGGCATCACGCTAGGGCGTTGTTCCACCAGAGCGAATAGTTAGGGCCTAAGAAGTCATCGCTGAAGCATAAAATACAATATAAATACAACAGTTTTTCCATCGTATAAAACGAATAATTGCAACCAGTATGAAAGTTATGGTCATTTCTACGTTCCTAGCAATCTAGGCTTCACTCTAGGGCGTTGCTCAAACACATCGAATAGTTAGGGCCTTAGAAGTCAACGCCAGAAGCACCAAATCCAAAATTAATACAACAGTTTTTCCATCGTATAAAACGAATAATTGCAACCAGTATGAAAGTTATGGTCATTTCTACGTTCCGGGCAACCTAGGCTTCACCCTAGGGCGTTGCTCCACCTGACCGAATAGTTAGGGCCTAAGAAGGCAACGCCAGAAGCATAAAATACGATATATGTACAACAGTTTTACCATCGTATAAAATGAATAATCGCAAACAGTGTGAAGGTAATGGTCACTTCTACGTTCCGGGCAACCTAGGCTTCACACTAGGGCGTTGCTCCACCAGATCGAATGGTTAGGGCCTAAGAAGTCAACGCCAGAAGCATAAAATACAATAAAAATACAACAGTTTTTCCCTTGTATAACAGAAATAATTGCAACCAGTATGAATGTTATGGTCATTTCTACGTTCCGTGCAACCTAGGCTTCACTCTAGGGCGTTGCTCCACCAGATCGAATAGCTGCGGCCTTAGAAGTCAACGCCATAACTATAAAAAACAATATAAATCCAACAGTTTTTCCATTGTATAAAATGAATAATTGCAAACAGTGTGGTGGTAATGGTCATTTCTACTTTCCAGGCAACCTAGGCTTCACTCTAGGGCCTTTCTCCACCACATCGAATAGCTGCGGCCTTAGAAGTCAACGCCAGAAGCATAAAATACAATATACATACAACAGTTTTTCAATCGTATAACAGGAATAATTGCAAACAGTGTGAAAGATATGGTCATTTCTACGTTGCGGGCATCCTACGCTTCACTCTAGAGCATTGCTCCACCACATCGAATGGCTACGGCCTTAGAAGTCAACGCCATAACTATAAAAAACCACATAAATACAACAGTTTTTCCATTGTATAAAATGAATAATTGCAAACAGTGTGGAGGTAATGGTCATTTCTACTTTCCGCGCAACCTAGGCTTCACTCTATGGCGTTTCTCCACCACATCGAATAGCTACGCCCTTAGAAGTCAACGCCTGAAGCATAAAATACAATACAAATACAACAGTTTTTCAATCTTATAACAGGAATAATTGCAAACAGTGTGAAAGACATGGTCATTTCTACGTTGCGGGCAACCTAGGCTTCACTCTAGGGACATGCTCCACCAGATCGAATAATTAGGGCCTGAGAAGTCTACGCCAGAAGCATAAAATACAATACAAATACAACAGCTTCTCCATCGTATAACAGGAATAATTGCAACCAGTGTGAAAGGTATGGTCACTTCTACTTTCCGGGCAATCTAGGCTTCACTCTAGGGCGTTTCTCCACCATATCGATTAGCTGCGTCCTTAGAAGTCAACGCCAGAAGCATAAAACACAATATAGATAAAACAGTTTTTCAATCGTATAACAGGAATAATTGCAACCAGTGTGAAAGTGATGGTCATTTCCACGTTCCGGGCAACCTAGGCTTCACCCTAGGGCGCTGCCGCACCAGATCCAATAGCTAGGGCCTAAGAAGTCAACGCCAGGAGCACCAAATACAAAATAAATACAACAGCTTTTCCATCGTATAAAACGAATAATTGCAACCAGTATGAAAGCTATGGTCATTTCTACGTTCCGGGCAATCTAGGCTTCACTCTAGGGCGTTGCTCCACCAAATCGAATAGCTCCGGCCTTAGAAGTCAACGCCAGAAGCATAAAATACAATATAAATACAACAGTTTTTGAATCGTATAACAGGAATAATTGCAGACAGTGTGAAAGATATGGTCATTTCTACGTTGCGGGCATCCTAGGCTTCACTCTAGGGCATTGCTCAACCACATCGAATAGCTACGGCCCTAGAAGACAACGCCATAACTATAAAATACAATATAAATACAACAGTCTTTCCATCGTATAAAACGAGTAATTGCAACCAGTTTGATAGTTATGGTCATTTCTACGTTCCGGGCAATCTAGGCTTCTCTCTAGGGCGTTGCTCCACCAGATCGAATAGTTAGGGCCTAACAAGTCAACGCCAGAAGCATAAAATACAATAGAAATACAACAGTTTTACCATCGTATAACAGGAATAATTGCAACCAGTGTGAAAGACATGGTCAATTCTACATTCCGGGCAACCTAGGCTTCACTCTAGGGCCATGCTCCACCAGATCGAATAGTTAGGGCCTAAGAAGTCAACGCCAGAAGCATAAAATACAATATAAATACAACAGTTTTTCCCTTGTATAACAGGAATAATTGCAACCAGTGTGAAAGCTATGGTCATTTCTACGTTCCGGGCAACCTAGGCTTCACTCTAGGGCGTTGCTCCACCACATCGAATAGTTAGGGCCTTAAAAGTCAATGCCAGAAGCATAAAATGCCATATAAATACAACAGTTGTTCCACAGTATAATATGAATAATTGCAAACAGTGTGGAAGTAATGGTCATTTCTACGTTCCGGGCAACCCAGGCTTCACTCTAGGGCGTTGCTCAACCACATCGAATAGCTGCGGTCCTAGAAGACAACGCCATAACTATTAAATACAATATAAGTACAACAGTCTATCCATCGTATAAAACGAATAATTGCAACCAGTCTGATAGTTATGGTCATTTCTACGTTCCGGGCAACCTAGACTTCACCCTAGGGCGTTGCTCCACCAGATTGAATAGTTAGGGCCTAAGAAGACAATGCCAGAAGCATAAAATACAATATAAATACAACAGTTTTTGCATCGGATAACAGGAATAATTGCAAACAGTGTGAAAGATATGGTCATTTCTACGTTTCGGGCATCCTAGGCTTCACTCTAGGGCATTGCTCCACCACATCGAATAGCTACGGCCTTAGAAGTGAACGCCATAACTATAAAAAACAATATAAATACAACAGTTTTTCCATTGTATAAAATGAATAATTGCAAACAGTGAGGAAGTAATGGTCATTTCTACGTTCCGGGCAACCTAGGCTTCACTCTAGGGCGTTGGTCCACCAGATCCAATAGTTAGGGCCTAAGAAGTCAACGCCAGGAGCACCAAATGCAAAATAAATACAACAGTTTTTCCATCGTATAATACGACAATTGCATCCTGTGTGCAAGTAATGGTCATTTCTACGATCCGGGCGACCTAGGCATCACTCTAGGGCGTTGTTCCACCAGAGCGAATAGTTAGGGCCTAAGAAGTCAACACCTGAAGCATAAAATACAATATAAATACAACAGTTTTTCCATCGTATAACAAGAATAACTGCAACCATTGTGAAAGTGATGGTCATTTCTACATTCGGGGCAACCTATGCTTCACTCTAGGGCGTTGCTCCACCATATCGAATAGCTGCGGCCTTAGAAGTCAACGCCATAACTATAAAAAACAATATAAATCCAACAGTTTTTCCATTGTATAAAATGAATAATTGCAAACAGTGTGGTGGTAATGGTCATTTCTACTTTCCGGGCAACCTAGGCTTCACTCTAGAGCCTTTCTCCACCACATCGAATAGCTGCGGCCTTAGAAGTCAACGCCAGAAGCATAAAATACAATATACATACAACAGTTTTTCAATCGTATAACAGGAATAATTGCAAACAGTGTGAAAGATATGGTCATTTCTACGTTGCGGGCATCCTACGCTTCACTCTAGAGCATAGCTCCACCACATCGAATGGCTACGGCCTTAGAAGTCAACGCCATAACTATAAAAAACCACATAAATACAACAGTTTTTCCATTGTATAAAATGAATAATTGCAAACAGTGTGGAGGTAATGGTCATTTCTACTTTCCGCGCAACCTAGGCTTCACTCTATGGCGTTTCTCCACCACATCGAATAGATACGCCCTTAGAAGTCAACGCCTGAAGCATAAAATATAATATAAGGACAACAGTTTTTCCATCGTATAACAGGAATAATTGCAACCAGTGTGAAAGACATGGTCATTTCTATGTTCCGGGCAACCTAGGCTTCGCTCTAGGGCGTTGCTCCACCACATCGAATAGCTACGGCCTTAGGAGTCAACGCCAGAGGCATAAAATACAAAATAAATACAACAGTTTTTCACTTGTATAAAACGAATGATTGCAACCAGTATGAAAGCTATGGTCGTTTCTACGTTCCGGGCAATCTAGGCTTCACTCTAGGGCGTTGCTCAGCCACATCGAATAGTTAGGGCCTTAGAAGTCAATGCCAGAAGCATAAAATACAATATAAATACAACAGTTTTTCCACTGTATGATATGAATAATTGCAAACAGTGTGGAAGTAATGGTCATTTCTACGTTCCGGGCAACCTAGGCTTCACTCTAGGGCGTTGGTCCACCAGATCCAATAGTTAGGGCCTAAGAAGTCAACGCCAGGAGCACCAAATATAAAATAAATACAACAGTTTTTCCATCGTATAAAACGAATAATTGCAACCAGTGTGCAAGTAATGGTCATTTCTACGATCCTGGCAACCGAGGCATCACGCTAGGGCGTTGTTCCACCAGATCGAATAGTTAGGGCCTAAGAAGTCATCGCTGAAGCATAAAATACAATATAAATACAACAGTTTTTCCATCGTATAAAACGAATAATTGCAACCAGTATGAAAGTTATGGTCATTTCTACGTTCCTAGCAATCTAGGCTTCACTCTAGGGCGTTGCTCAAACACATCGAATAGTTAGGGCCTTAGAAGTCAACGCCAGAAGCACCAAATCCAAAATTAATACAACAGTTTTTCCATCGTATAAAACGAATAATTGCAACCAGTATGAAAGTTATGGTCATTTCTACGTTCCGGGCAACCTAGGCTTCACCCTAGGGCGTTGCTCCACCTGACCGAATAGTTAGGGCCTAAGAAGGCAACGCCAGAAGCATAAAATACGATATATGTACAACAGTTTTACCATCGTATAAAATGAATAATCGCAAACAGTGTGAAGGTAATGGTCACTTCTACGTTCCGGGCAACCTAGGCTTCACACTAGGGCGTTGCTCCACCAGATCGAATGGTTAGGGCCTAAGAAGTCAACGCCAGAAGCATAAAATACAATAAAAATACAACAGTTTTTCCCTTGTATAACAGAAATAATTGCAACCAGTATGAATGTTATGGTCATTTCTACGTTCCGTGCAACCTAGGCTTCACTCTAGGGCGTTGCTCCACCAGATCGAATAGCTGCGGCCTTAGAAGTCAACGCCATAACTATAAAAAACAATATAAATCCAACAGTTTTTCCATTGTATAAAATGAATAATTGCAAACAGTGTGGTGGTAATGGTCATTTCTACTTTCCAGGCAACCTAGGCTTCACTCTAGGGCCTTTCTCCACCACATCGAATAGCTGCGGCCTTAGAAGTCAACGCCAGAAGCATAAAATACAATATACATACAACAGTTTTTCAATCGTATAACAGGAATAATTGCAAACAGTGTGAAAGATATGGTCATTTCTACGTTGCGGGCATCCTACGCTTCACTCTAGAGCATTGCTCCACCACATCGAATGGCTACGGCCTTAGAAGTCAACGCCATAACTATAAAAAACCACATAAATACAACAGTTTTTCCATTGTATAAAATGAATAATTGCAAACAGTGTGGAGGTAATGGTCATTTCTACTTTCCGCGCAACCTAGGCTTCACTCTATGGCGTTTCTCCACCACATCGAATAGCTACGCCCTTAGAAGTCAACGCCTGAAGCATAAAATATAATATAAGTACAATAGTTTTTCCATCGTATAACAGGAATAATTGCAACCAGTGTGAAAGACATGGTCACTTCTTCGTTCCGGGCAACCTAGGCTTCACTCTAGGGCGTTGCTCCACCTCATCGAATAGCTGCGGCCTTTGAAGTCAACGCCAGAAGCATAAAACACAATATAGATAAAACAGTTTTTCAATCGTATAACCGGAATAATTGCAAACAGTGTGAAAGATATGGTCATTTCTACGTTGCGGGCATCCTAGGCTTCACTCTAGGGCGTTGCTCCACCAGATCGAATAGTTAGGGCCTAAGAAGTCAATGCCAGAAGCATAAAATACGATATATGTACAACAGTTTTTCCATCGCATAAAATGTGTAATTATAACCAGTGTGAATGTAACGGCCATTTCTACGTTCCGGGAATCCTAGACTTCACACTGAGACATTGCTCCACCAGATCGAATACATAGGGCCTTAGAAGTCAACGCCAGAAGCATAAAGTACATTAAAAATCCAACAGTTTGTCCATCGTATAACAGGAATAATTGCAAACAGTGTGAAAAATATGGTCATTTCTACGTTGCAGGCATCCTAGGCTTCACTCTAGGGCATTGCTCCACCACATCGAATGGCTACGGCCTTAGAAGTCAACGCCATAACTATAAAAAACCACATAAATACAACAGTTTTTCCATTGTATAAAATGAATAATTGCAAACAGTGTGGAGGTAATGGTCATTTCTACTTTCCGGGAAACCTAGGCTTCACTCTAGGGCGTTTCTCCACCACATCGAATAGATACGCCCTTAGAAGTCAACGCCTGAAGCATAAAATATAATATAAGGACAACAGTTTTTCCATCGTATAACAGGAATAATTGCAACCAGTGTGAAAGACATGGTCATTTCTATGTTCCGGGCAACCTAGGCTTCGCTCTAGGGCGTTGCTCCACCACATCGAATAGCTACGGCCTTAGGAGTCAACGCCAGAGGCATAAAATACAAAATAAATACAACAGTTTTTCACTTGTATAAAACGAATGATTGCAACCAGTATGAAAGCTATGGTCGTTTCTACGTTCCGGGCAATCTAGGCTTCACTCTTGGGCGTTGCTCAGCCACATCGAATAGTTAGGGCCTTAGAAGTCAATGCCAGAAGCATAAAATACAATATAAATACAACAGTTTTTCCACTGTATGATATGAATAATTGCAAACAGTGTGGATGTAATGGTCATTTCTACGTTCCGGGCAACCTAGGCTTCACTCTAGGGCGTTGGTCCACCAGATCCAATAGTTAGGGCCTAAGAAGTCAACGCCAGGAGCACCAAATATAAAATAAATACAACAGTTTTTCCATCGTATAAAACGAATAATTGCAACCAGTGTGCAAGTAATGGTCATTTCTACGATCCGGGCAACCTAGGCATCACCCTAGGGCGTTGTTCCACCAGAGCGAATAGTTAGGGCCTAAGAAGTCATCGCTGAAGCATAAAATACAGTATAAATACAACAGTTTTTCCATCGTATAAAACGAATAATTGCAACCAGTATGAAAGTTATGGTCATTTCTACGTTCCTAGCAATCTAGGCTTCACTCTAGGGCGTTGCACAACCACATCGAATAGTTAGGGCCTTAGAAGTCAACGCCAGAAGCACCAAATCCAAAATTAATACAACAGTTTTTCCATCGTATAAAACAAATAATTGCAACCAGTATGAAAGTTATGGTCATTTCTACGTTCCGGGCAACCTAGGCTTCACCCTAGGGCGTTGCTCCACCTGACCGAATAGTTAGGGCCTAAGAAGTCAACGCCAGAAGCATAAAATACGATATATGTACAACAGATTTACCATCGTATAAAATGAATAATCGCAAACAGTGTGAAGGTAATGGTTACTTCTACGTTCCGGGCAACCTAGGCTTCACACTAGGGCGTTGTTCCACGAGAGCGAATAGTTAGGGCCTAAGAAGTCAACGCCTGAAGCATAAAATACAAAATAAATACAACAGTTCTTCCATCGTATAACAAGAATAATTGCAACCAGTGTGAAAGGTATGGTCATTTCTACGTTCCGCGCAAACTAGGCTTCACTCTAGGGCGTTGCTCCACCACATCGAATAGCTCCGGCCTTAGAAGTCAACGCCAGAAGCATAAAATACAATATAAATACAACAGTTCTTGAATCGTATAACAGGAATAATTGCAGACAGTGTGAAAGATATGGTCATTTCTACGTTGCGGGCATCCTAGGCTTCACTCTAGGGCATTGCTCAACCACATCGAATAGCTACGGCCCTAGAAGACAACGCCATAACTATAAAATACAATATAAATACAACAGTCTTTCCATCGTATAAAACGAGTAATTGCAACCAGTTTGATAGTTATGGTCACTTCTACGTTCCGGGCAACCTAGGCTTCACACTAGGGCGTTGTTCCACCAGAGCGAATAGCTATGGCCTAAGAAGTCAACGCCTGAAACATAAAATACAAAATAAATACAACAGTTTTTCCATCGTATAACAAGAGTAATTGCAACCAGTGTGAAAAATATGGTCATTTCTACGTTGCGGGCATCCGAGGCTTCACTCTAGGGCGTTGCACCACCAGATTCGAATAGTTAGGGCCTTAGAAGTCAACGCCCGAAGCATAAAATACAAAATAAATGGAACAGTTTTTCCCTTGTATAACAGAAATGATTGCAACCAGTGTGAAAGTTATGGTCATTTCTACGTTCCGTGCAACCTAGGCTTCACTCTAGGGCGTTGCTCCACCAGATCGAATAGTTAGGGCCTAAGAAGTCAATGCCAGAAGCATAAAATACGATATATGTACAACAGTTTTTCCATCGCATAAAATGAGTAATTGCAACCAGTGCGAATGTAACGGCCATTTCTACGTTCCGGGAATCCTAGACTTCACACTGCGACATTGCTCCACCAGATCGAATACATAGGGCCTTAGAAGTCAACGCCAGAAGCATAAAGTACATTAAAAATCCAACAGTTTGTCCATCGTATAACAGGAATAATTGCAACCAGTGTGAAAGACATGGTCATTTCTACGTTCCGGGCAACCTAGGCTTCACTCTAGGGCATTGCTCCACCACATCGAATGGCTACGGCCTTAGAAGTCAACGCCATAACTATAAAAAACCACATAAATACAACAGTTTTTCCATTGTATAAAATGAATAATTGCAAACAGTGTGGAGGTAATGGTCATTTCTACTTTCCGGGCAACCTAGGCTTCACTCTAGGGCGTTTCTCCACCACATCGGATAGATACGCCCTTAGAAGTCAACGCCTGAAGCATAAAATATAATATAAGTACAACAGTTTTTCCATCGTATAACAGGAATAATTGCAACCAGTGTGAAAGACATGGTCATTTCTACGTTCCGGGCAACCTAGGCTTCACTCTAGGGCGTTGCTCCACCACATCGAATAGCTACGGCCTTAGGAGTCAACGCCAGAGGCATAAAATACAAAATAAATACAACAGTTTTTCACTTGTATAAAACGAATGATTGCAACCAGTATGAAACCTATGGTCGTTTCTACGTTCCGGGCAATCTAGGCTTCACCCTAGGGCGTTGCTCCACCTGACCGAATAGTTAGGGCCTAAGAAGGCAACGCCAGAAGCATAAAATACGATATATGTACAACAGTTTTACCATCGTATAAAATGAATAATCGCAAACAGTGTGAAGGTAATGGTCACTTCTACGTTCCGGGCAACCTAGGCTTCACACTAGGGCGTTGCTCCACCAGATCGAATGGTTAGGGCCTAAGAAGTCAACGCCAGAAGCATAAAATACAATAAAAATACAACAGTTTTTCCCTTGTATAACAGAAATAATTGCAACCAGTATGAATGTTATGGTCATTTCTACGTTCCGTGCAACCTAGGCTTCACTCTAGGGCGTTGCTCCACCAGATCGAATAGTTAGGGTTTAAGAAGTCAACGCCAGAAGCATAAAATACAATATAAATACAACAGTTTTTCCCTTGTATAACAGAAATAATTGCAACCAGTGTGAAAGTTATGGTCATTTCTACGTTCCGGGCAACCTAGGCTTCACTCTAGGGCGTTGCTCCACCACATCGAATAGTTAGGGCGTTAGAAGTCAATGCCAGAAGCATAAAATACAATATAAATACAACAGTTTTTCCACTGTATAATATGAATAATTGCAAACAGTGTGGAAGTAATGGTCATTTCTACGTTCCGGGCAACCTAGGCTTCACTCTAGGGCGTTGGTCCACCAGATCCAATAGTTAGGGCCTAAGAAGTCAACGCCAGGAGCACCAAATACAAAATAAATACAACAGTTTTTCCATCGTATAAAACGATAATTGCATCCAGTGTGCAAGTAATGGTCATTTCTACGTTCCGGGCAACCTAGGCTTCACTCTAGGGCGTTGCTCCACCACATCGAATAGTTAGGGCCTTAGAAGTCAATGCCAGAAGCATAAAATACTATATAAATACAACAGTTTTTCCACTGTATAATATGAATAATTGCAAACAGTGTGGAAGTAATGGTCATTTTTACGTTCCGGGCAACCTAGGCTTCACTCTAGGGCGTTGGTCCACCAGATCCAATAGTTAGGGCCTAAGAAGTCAACGCCAGGAGCACCAAATACAAAATAAATACAACAGTTTTTCCATCGTATAACAGGAATAATTGCAACCAGTGTGAAAGACATGGTCACTTCTACGTTCCGGGCAACCTAGGCTTCACTCTAGGGCGTTGCTCCACCTCATCGAATAGCTGCGGCCTTTGAAGTCAACGCCAGAAGCATAAAACACAATATAGATAAAACAGTTTTTCAATCGTATAACCGGAATAATTGCAAACAGTGTGAAAGATATGGTCATTTCTACGTTGCGGGCATCCTAGGCTTCACTCTAGGGCGTTGCTCCACCAGATCGAATAGTTAGGGCCTAAGAAGTCAATGCCAGAAGCATAAAATACGATATATGTACAACAGTTTTTCCATCGCATAAAATGTGTAATTGCAACCAGTGTGAATGTAACGGCCATTTCTACGTTCCGGGAATCCTAGACTTCACACTGAGACATTGCTCCACCAGATCGAATACATAGGGCATTAGAAGTCAACGTCAGAAGCATAAAGTACATTAAAAATCCAACAGTTTGTCCATCGTATAACAGGAATAATTGCAAACAGTGTGAAAAATATGGTCATTTCTACGTTGCTGGCATCCTAGGCTTCACTCTAGGGCATTGCTCCACCACATCGAATGGCTACGGCCTTAGAAGTCAACGCCATAACTATAAAAAACCACATAAATACAACAGTTTTTCCATTGTATAAAATGAATAATTGCAAACAGTGTGGAGGTAATGGTCATTTCTACTTTCCGGGCAACCTAGGCTTCACTCTAGGGCGTTTCTCCACCACATCGAATAGATACGCCCTTAGAAGTCAACGCCTGAAGCATAAAATATAATATAAGGACAACAGTTTTTCCATCGTATAACAGGAATAATTGCAACCAGTGTGAAAGACATGGTCATTTCTATGTTCCGGGCAACCTAGGCTTCGCTCTAGGGCGTTGCTCCACCACATCGAATAGCTACGGCCTTAGGAGTCAACGCCAGAGGCATAAAATACAAAATAAATACAACAGTTTTTCACTTGTATAAAACGAATGATTGCAACCAGTATGAAAGCTATGGTCGTTTCTACGTTCCGGGCAATCTAGGCTTCACTCTAGGGCGTTGCTCAGCCACATCGAATAGTTAGGGCCTTAGAAGTCAATGCCAGAAGCATAAAATACAATATAAATACAACAGTTTTTCCACTGTATGATATGAATAATTGCAAACAGTGTGGAAGTAATGGTCATTTCTACGTTCCGGGCAACCTAGGCTTCACTCTAGGGCGTTGGTCCACCAGATCCAATAGTTAGGGCCTAAGAAGTCAACGCCAGGAGCACCAAATATAAAATAAATACAACAGTTTTTCCATCGTATAAAACGAATAATTGCAACCAGTGTGCAAGTAATGGTCATTTCTACGATCCTGGCAACCGAGGCATCACGCTAGGGCGTTGTTCCACCAGATCGAATAGTTAGGGCCTAAGAAGTCATCGCTGAAGCATAAAATACAATATAAATACAACAGTTTTTCCATCGTATAAAACGAATAATTGCAACCAGTATGAAAGTTATGGTCATTTCTACGTTCCTAGCAATCTAGGCTTCACTCTAGGGCGTTGCTCAAACACATCGAATAGTTAGGGCCTTAGAAGTCAACGCCAGAAGCACCAAATCCAAAATTAATACAACAGTTTTTCCATCGTATAAAACGAATAATTGCAACCAGTATGAAAGTTATGGTCATTTCTACGTTCCGGGCAACCTAGGCTTCACCCTAGGGCGTTGCTCCACCTGACCGAATAGTTAGGGCCTAAGAAGGCAACGCCAGAAGCATAAAATACGATATATGTACAACAGTTTTACCATCGTATAAAATGAATAATCGCAAACAGTGTGAAGGTAATGGTCACTTCTACGTTCCGGGCAACCTAGGCTTCACACTAGGGCGTTGCTCCACCAGATCGAATGGTTAGGGCCTAAGAAGTCAACGCCAGAAGCATAAAATACAATAAAAATACAACAGTTTTTCCCTTGTATAACAGAAATAATTGCAACCAGTATGAATGTTATGGTCATTTCTACGTTCCGTGCAACCTAGGCTTCACTCTAGGGCGTTGCTCCACCAGATCGAATAGCTGCGGCCTTAGAAGTCAACGCCATAACTATAAAAAACAATATAAATCCAACAGTTTTTCCATTGTATAAAATGAATAATTGCAAACAGTGTGGTGGTAATGGTCATTTCTACTTTCCAGGCAACCTAGGCTTCACTCTAGGGCCTTTCTCCACCACATCGAATAGCTGCGGCCTTAGAAGTCAACGCCAGAAGCATAAAATACAATATACATACAACAGTTTTTCAATCGTATAACAGGAATAATTGCAAACAGTGTGAAAGATATGGTCATTTCTACGTTGCGGGCATCCTACGCTTCACTCTAGAGCATTGCTCCACCACATCGAATGGCTACGGCCTTAGAAGTCAACGCCATAACTATAAAAAACCACATAAATACAACAGTTTTTCCATTGTATAAAATGAATAATTGCAAACAGTGTGGAGGTAATGGTCATTTCTACTTTCCGCGCAACCTAGGCTTCACTCTATGGCGTTTCTCCACCACATCGAATAGCTACGCCCTTAGAAGTCAACGCCTGAAGCATAAAATATAATATAAGTACAATAGTTTTTCCATCGTATAACAGGAATAATTGCAACCAGTGTGAAAGACATGGTCACTTCTTCGTTCCGGGCAACCTAGGCTTCACTCTAGGGCGTTGCTCCACCTCATCGAATAGCTGCGGCCTTTGAAGTCAACGCCAGAAGCATAAAACACAATATAGATAAAACAGTTTTTCAATCGTATAACCGGAATAATTGCAAACAGTGTGAAAGATATGGTCATTTCTACGTTGCGGGCATCCTAGGCTTCACTCTAGGGCGTTGCTCCACCAGATCGAATAGTTAGGGCCTAAGAAGTCAATGCCAGAAGCATAAAATACGATATATGTACAACAGTTTTTCCATCGCATAAAATGTGTAATTATAACCAGTGTGAATGTAACGGCCATTTCTACGTTCCGGGAATCCTAGACTTCACACTGAGACATTGCTCCACCAGATCGAATACATAGGGCCTTAGAAGTCAACGCCAGAAGCATAAAGTACATTAAAAATCCAACAGTTTGTCCATCGTATAACAGGAATAATTGCAAACAGTGTGAAAAATATGGTCATTTCTACGTTGCGGGCATCCTAGGCTTCACTCTAGGGCATTGCTCCACCACATCGAATGGCTACGGCCTTAGAAGTCAACGCCATAACTATAAAAAACCACATAAATACAACAGTTTTTCCATTGTATAAAATGAATAATTGCAAACAGTGTGGAGGTAATGGTCATTTCTACTTTCCGGGAAACCTAGGCTTCACTCTAGGGCGTTTCTCCACCACATCGAATAGATACGCCCTTAGAAGTCAACGCCTGAAGCATAAAATATAATATAAGGACAACAGTTTTTCCATCGTATAACAGGAATAATTGCAACCAGTGTGAAAGACATGGTCATTTCTATGTTCCGGGCAACCTAGGCTTCGCTCTAGGGCGTTGCTCCACCACATCGAATAGCTACGGCCTTAGGAGTCAACGCCAGAGGCATAAAATACAAAATAAATACAACAGTTTTTCACTTGTATAAAACGAATGATTGCAACCAGTATGAAAGCTATGGTCGTTTCTACGTTCCGGGCAATCTAGGCTTCACTCTAGGGCGTTGCTCAGCCACATCGAATAGTTAGGGCCTTAGAAGTCAATGCCAGAAGCATAAAATACAATATAAATACAACAGTTTTTCCACTGTATGATATGAATAATTGCAAACAGTGTGGATGTAATGGTCATTTCTACGTTCCGGGCAACCTAGGCTTCACTCTAGGGCGTTGGTCCACCAGATCCAATAGTTAGGGCCTAAGAAGTCAACGCCAGGAGCACCAAATATAAAATAAATACAACAGTTTTTCCATCGTATAAAACGAATAATTGCAACCAGTGTGCAAGTAATGGTCATTTCTACGATCCGGGCAACCTAGGCATCACCCTAGGGCGTTGTTCCACCAGAGCGAATAGTTAGGGCCTAAGAAGTCATCGCTGAAGCATAAAATACAGTATAAATACAACAGTTTTTCCATCGTATAAAACGAATAATTGCAACCAGTATGAAAGTTATGGTCATTTCTACGTTCCTAGCAATCTAGGCTTCACTCTAGGGCGTTGCACAACCACATCGAATAGTTAGGGCCTTAGAAGTCAACGCCAGAAGCACCAAATCCAAAATTAATACAACAGTTTTTCCATCGTATAAAACAAATAATTGCAACCAGTATGAAAGTTATGGTCATTTCTACGTTCCGGGCAACCTAGGCTTCACCCTAGGGCGTTGCTCCACCTGACCGAATAGTTAGGGCCTAAGAAGTCAACGCCAGAAGCATAAAATACGATATATGTACAACAGATTTACCATCGTATAAAATGAATAATCGCAAACAGTGTGAAGGTAATGGTTACTTCTACGTTCCGGGCAACCTAGGCTTCACACTAGGGCGTTGTTCCACGAGAGCGAATAGTTAGGGCCTAAGAAGTCAACGCCTGAAGCATAAAATACAAAATAAATACAACAGTTCTTCCATCGTATAACAAGAATAATTGCAACCAGTGTGAAAGGTATGGTCATTTCTACGTTCCGCGCAAACTAGGCTTCACTCTAGGGCGTTGCTCCACCACATCGAATAGCTCCGGCCTTAGAAGTCAACGCCAGAAGCATAAAATACAATATAAATACAACAGTTCTTGAATCGTATAACAGGAATAATTGCAGACAGTGTGAAAGATATGGTCATTTCTACGTTGCGGGCATCCTAGGCTTCACTCTAGGGCATTGCTCAACCACATCGAATATCTACGGCCCTAGAAGACAACGCCATAACTATAAAATACAATATAAATACAACAGTCTTTCCATCGTATAAAACGAGTAATTGCAACCAGTTTGATAGTTATGGTCACTTCTACGTTCCGGGCAACCTAGGCTTCACACTAGGGCGTTGTTCCACCAGAGCGAATAGCTATGGCCTAAGAAGTCAACGCCTGAAACATAAAATACAAAATAAATACAACAGTTTTTCCATCGTATAACAAGAGTAATTGCAACCAGTGTGAAAAATATGGTCATTTCTACGTTGCGGGCATCCGAGGCTTCACTCTAGGGCGTTGCACCACCAGATTCGAATAGTTAGGGCCTTAGAAGTCAACGCCCGAAGCATAAAATACAAAATAAATGGAACAGTTTTTCCCTTGTATAACAGAAATGATTGCAACCAGTGTGAAAGTTATGGTCATTTCTACGTTCCGTGCAACCTAGGCTTCACTCTAGGGCGTTGCTCCACCAGATCGAATAGTTAGGGCCTAAGAAGTCAATGCCAGAAGCATAAAATACGATATATGTACAACAGTTTTTCCATCGCATAAAATGAGTAATTGCAACCAGTGCGAATGTAACGGCCATTTCTACGTTCCGGGAATCCTAGACTTCACACTGCGACATTGCTCCACCAGATCGAATACATAGGGCCTTAGAAGTCAACGCCAGAAGCATAAAGTACATTAAAAATCCAACAGTTTGTCCATCGTATAACAGGAATAATTGCAACCAGTGTGAAAGACATGGTCATTTCTACGTTCCGGGCAACCTAGGCTTCACTCTAGGGCATTGCTCCACCACATCGAATGGCTACGGCCTTAGAAGTCAACGCCATAACTATAAAAAACCACATAAATACAACAGTTTTTCCATTGTATAAAATGAATAATTGCAAACAGTGTGGAGGTAATGGTCATTTCTACTTTCCGGGCAACCTAGGCTTCACTCTAGGGCGTTTCTCCACCACATCGGATAGATACGCCCTTAGAAGTCAACGCCTGAAGCATAAAATATAATATAAGTACAACAGTTTTTCCATCGTATAACAGGAATAATTGCAACCAGTGTGAAAGACATGGTCATTTCTACGTTCCGGGCAACCTAGGCTTCACTCTAGGGCGTTGCTCCACCACATCGAATAGCTACGGCCTTAGGAGTCAACGCCAGAGGCATAAAATACAAAATAAATACAACAGTTTTTCACTTGTATAAAACGAATGATTGCAACCAGTATGAAACCTATGGTCGTTTCTACGTTCCGGGCAATCTAGGCTTCACCCTAGGGCGTTGCTCCACCTGACCGAATAGTTAGGGCCTAAGAAGGCAACGCCAGAAGCATAAAATACGATATATGTACAACAGTTTTACCATCGTATAAAATGAATAATCGCAAACAGTGTGAAGGTAATGGTCACTTCTACGTTCCGGGCAACCTAGGCTTCACACTAGGGCGTTGCTCCACCAGATCGAATGGTTAGGGCCTAAGAAGTCAACGCCAGAAGCATAAAATACAATAAAAATACAACAGTTTTTCCCTTGTATAACAGAAATAATTGCAACCAGTATGAATGTTATGGTCATTTCTACGTTCCGTGCAACCTAGGCTTCACTCTAGGGCGTTGCTCCACCAGATCGAATAGTTAGGGTTTAAGAAGTCAACGCCAGAAGCATAAAATACAATATAAATACAACAGTTTTTCCCTTGTATAACAGAAATAATTGCAACCAGTGTGAAAGTTATGGTCATTTCTACGTTCCGGGCAACCTAGGCTTCACTCTAGGGCGTTGCTCCACCACATCGAATAGTTAGGGCGTTAGAAGTCAATGCCAGAAGCATAAAATACAATATAAATACAACAGTTTTTCCACTGTATAATATGAATAATTGCAAACAGTGTGGAAGTAATGGTCATTTCTACGTTCCGGGCAACCTAGGCTTCACTCTAGGGCGTTGGTCCACCAGATCCAATAGTTAGGGCCTAAGAAGTCAACGCCAGGAGCACCAAATACAAAATAAATACAACAGTTTTTCCATCGTATAAAACGATAATTGCATCCAGTGTGCAAGTAATGGTCATTTCTACGTTCCGGGCAACCTAGGCTTCACTCTAGGGCGTTGCTCCACCACATCGAATAGTTAGGGCCTTAGAAGTCAATGCCAGAAGCATAAAATACTATATAAATACAACAGTTTTTCCACTGTATAATATGAATAATTGCAAACAGTGTGGAAGTAATGGTCATTTTTACGTTCCGGGCAACCTAGGCTTCACTCTAGGGCGTTGGTCCACCAGATCCAATAGTTAGGGCCTAAGAAGTCAACGCCAGGAGCACCAAATACAAAATAAATACAACAGTTTTTCCATCGTATAAATCGATAATTGCATCCAGTGTGCAAGTAATGGTCATTTCTACGATCCGGGCGACCTAGGCATCACTCTAGGGCGTTGTTCCACCAGAGCGAATAGTTAGGGCCTAAGAAGTCAACGCGTGAAGCATAAAATACAATATAAATACAACAGTTTTTACATTGTATAAAACGAATAATTGCAACCAGTATGAAAGTTATGGTTATTTCTACGTTCAGGGCAACCTAGGCTTCACCCTAGGGCGTTGCTCCACCAGATCGAATAGTTAGGGCATAAGAAGTCAAGGCCAGAAGCATAAAATACAATATAAATACAACAGTTTTTCCCTGGTATAACAGGAATAATTGCAACCAGTGTGAAAGCTATGGTCATTTCTACGTTCAGGGCAACCTAGGCTTCACTCTAGGGCGTTGCTCCACCACATCGAATAGTTAGGGCCTTAGAAGTCAATGCCAGAAGCATAAAATGCCATATAAATACAACAGTTGTTCCACTGTATAATATGAATAATTGCAAACAGTGTGGAAGTAATGGTCATTTCTACGTTCCGGGCAACCCAGGCTTCACTCTAGGGCGTTGCTCAACCACATCGAAACAGCTGCGGCCCTAGAAGACAACGCCATAACTATTAAATACAATATAAGTACAACAGTCTATCCATCGTATAAAACAAATAATTGCAACCAGTCTGATAGTTATGGTCATTTCTACGTTCCGGGCAACCTAGACTTCACCCTAGGGCGATGCTCCACCAGATCCAATAGTTAGGGCCTAAGAAGTCAACGCCAGGAGCACCAAATACAAAATAAATACAACAGTTTTTCCATCGTATAAATCGATAATTGCATCCAGTGTGCAAGTAATGGTCATTTCTACGATCCGGGCGACCTAGGCATCACTCTAGGGCGTTGTTCCACCAGAGCGAATAGTTAGGGCCTAAGAAGTCAACGCGTGAAGCATAAAATACAATATAAATACAACAGTTTTTACATTGTATAAAACGAATAATTGCAACCAGTATGAAAGTTATGGTTATTTCTACGTTCAGGGCAACCTAGGCTTCACCCTAGGGCGTTGCTCCACCAGATCGAATAGTTAGGGCATAAGAAGTCAAGGCCAGAAGCATAAAATACAATATAAATACAACAGTTTTTCCCTGGTATAACTGGAATAATTGCAACCAGTGTGAAAGCTATGGTCATTTCTACGTTCAGGGCAACCTAGGCTTCACTCTAGGGCGTTGCTCCACCACATCGAATAGTTAGGGCCTTAGAAGTCAATGCCAGAAGCATAAAATGCCATATAAATACAACAGTTGTTCCACTGTATAATATGAATAATTGCAAACAGTGTGGAAGTAATGGTCATTTCTACGTTCCGGGCAACCCAGGCTTCACTCTAGGGCGTTGCTCAACCACATCGAAACAGCTGCGGCCCTAGAAGACAACGCCATAACTATTAAATACAATATAAGTACAACAGTCTATCCATCGTATAAAACAAATAATTGCAACCAGTCTGATAGTTATGGTCATTTCTACGTTCCGGGCAACCTAGACTTCACCCTAGGGCGATGCTCCACCAGATCGAAAAGTTAGGGCCTAAGAAGACAATGCCAGAAGCATAAAATACAATATAAATACAACAGTTTTTGAATCGTATAACAGGAATAATTGCAAACAGTGTGAAAGATATGGTCATTTCTACGTTTCGGGCATCCTAGGCTTCACTCTAGGGCATTGCTCCACCACATCGAATAGCTACGGCCTTAGAAGTGAACGCCATAACTATAAAAAACAATATAAATACAACAGTTTTTCCATTGTATAAAATGAATAATTGCAAACAGTGAGGAAGTAATGGTCATTTCTACGTTCCGTGCAACCTAGGCTTCACTCTAGGGCGTTGCTCCACCAGATCGAATGGTTAGGGCCTAAGAAGTCAACGCCAGAAGCATAAAATACAACAAAAATACAACAGTTTTTCCCTTGTATAACAGAAATAATTGCAACCAGTATGAATGTTATGGTCATTTCTACGTTCCGTGCAACCTAGGCTTCACTCTAGGGCGTTGCTCCACCAGATCGAATTGTTACGGTCTAAGAAGTCAACGCCAGAAGCATAAAATACAATATAAATACAACAGTTTTTCCACTGTATAATATGAATAATTGCAAACAGTGTGGAAGTAATGGTCATTTCTACGTTCCGGGCAACCTAGGCTTCACTCTAGGGCGTTGGTCCACCAGATCCAATAGTTAGGGCCTAAGAAGTCAACGCCAGGAGCACCAAATACAAAATAAATACAACAGTTTTTCCATCGTATAAAACGATAATTGCATCCAGTGTGCAAGTAATGGTCATTTCTACGATCCGGGCGACCTAGGCATCACTCTAGGGCGTTGTTCCAGCAGAGCGAATAGTTAGGGCCTAAGAAGTCAACGCCTGAAGCATAAAATACAATATAAATACAACAGTTTTTCCATCGCATAACAAGAATAACTGCAACCATTGTGAAAGTGATGGTCATTTCTACATTCGGGGCAACCTAGGCTTCACTCTAGGGCGTTGCTCCACCACAGCGAATAGTTAGGACCTTAGCCGTCAATGCCAGAAGCATAAAATGCCATATAAATACAACAGTTGCTCCACTGTATAATACGTATAATTGCAAACAGTGTGGAAGTAATGGTCATTTCTACGTTCCCGGCAACCTAGGCTTCACTCTAGGGCGTTGCTCCACCATATCGAATTGCTGCGGCCTTACCAGTCAACGCCATAACTATAAAAAACAATATAAATACAACAGTTTTTCCATTGTATAAAATGAATAATTGCAAACAGTGTGGTGGTAATGGGCATTTCTACTTTCCGGGCAACCTAGGCTTCACTCTAGGGCCTTTCTCCACCACATCGAATAGCTGCGGCATTAGAAGTCAACGCCAGAAGCATAAAATACAATATACATACAACAGTTTTTCAATCGTATAACAGGAATAATTGCAAACAGTGTGAAAGATATGGTCATTTCTACGTTGCGGGCATCCTAGGCTTCACTCTAGGGCGTTGCTCCACCAGATCGAATAGTTAGGGCCTAAGAAGTCAATGCCAGAAGCATAAAATACGATATATGTACAACAGTTTTTCCATCGCATAAAATGAGTAATTGCAACCAGTGCGAATGTAACGGCCATTTCTACGTTCCGGGAATCCTAGACTTCACACTGAGACATTGCTCCACCAGATCGAATACATAGGGCCTTAGAAGTCAACGCCAGAAGCATAAAGTACATTAAAAATCCAACAGTTTGTCCATCGTATAACAGGAATAATTGCAAACAGTGTGAAAAATATGGTCATTTCTACGTTGCGGGCATCCTAGGCTTCACTCTAGGGCATTGCTCCACCACATCGAATGGCTACGGCCTTAGAAGTCAACGCCATAACTATAAAAAACCACATAAATACAACAGTTTTTCCATTGTATAAAATGAATAATTGCAAACAGTGTGGAGGTAATGGTCATTTCTACTTTCCGGGCAACCTAGGCTTCACACTAGGGCGTTGTTCCACCAGAGCGAATAGTTAGGGCCTAAGAAGTCAACGCCTGAAGCATAAAATACAAAATAAATACAACAGTTTTTCCATCGTATAACAAGAATAATTGCAACCAGTGTGAAAAATATGGTCATTTCTACGTTGCGGGCATCCTAGGCTTCACTCTAGGGCGTTGCACCACCAGATCGAATAGTTAGGGCCTTAGAAGTCGACGCCCGAAGCATAAAATACAAAATAAATAGAACAGTTTTTCCATTGTATAAAACGAATAATTGAAACCAGTGTGAAAGTTATGGTCATTTCTACGTTCCGGGCGACCTAGGCTTCACTCTAGGGCGTTGCTCCACCACATCGAATAGTTAGGGCCTTAGAAGTCAATGCCAGAAGCATAAAATACTATATAAATACAACAGTTTTTCCACTGTATAGTATGAATAATTGCAAACAGTGTGGAAGTAATGGTCATTTTTACGTTCCGGGCAACCTAGGCTTCACTCTAGGGCGTTGGTCCACCAGATCCAATAGTTAGGGCCTAAGAAGTCAACGCCAGGAGCACCAAATACAAAATAAATACAAGAGTTTTTCCATCGTATAAATCGATAATTGCATCCAGTGTGCAAGTAATGGTCATTTCTACGATCCGGGCAACCTAGGCTTCACCCTAGGGCGTTGCTCCACCTGACCGAATAGTTAGGGCCTAAGAAGTCAACGCCAGAAGCATAAAATACGATATATGTACAACAGATTTACCATCGTATAAAATGAATAATCGCAAACAGTGTGAAGGTAATGGTTACTTCTACGTTCCGGGCAACCTAGGCTTCACACTAGGGCGTTGTTCCACGAGAGCGAATAGTTAGGGCCTAAGAAGTCAACGCCTGAAGCATAAAATACAAAATAAATACAACAGTTCTTCCATCGTATAACAAGAATAATTGCAACCAGTGTGAAAGGTATGGTCATTTCTACGTTCCGCGCAAACTAGGCTTCACTCTAGGGCGTTGCTCCACCACATCGAATAGCTCCGGCCTTAGAAGTCAACGCCAGAAGCATAAAATACAATATAAATACAACAGTTCTTGAATCGTATAACAGGAATAATTGCAGACAGTGTGAAAGATATGGTCATTTCTACGTTGCGGGCATCCTAGGCTTCACTCTAGGGCATTGCTCAACCACATCGAATAGCTACGGCCCTAGAAGACAACGCCATAACTATAAAATACAATATAAATACAACAGTCTTTCCATCGTATAAAACGAGTAATTGCAACCAGTTTGATAGTTATGGTCACTTCTACGTTCCGGGCAACCTAGGCTTCACACTAGGGCGTTGTTCCACCAGAGCGAATAGCTATGGCCTAAGAAGTCAACGCCTGAAACATAAAATACAAAATAAATACAACAGTTTTTCCATCGTATAACAAGAGTAATTGCAACCAGTGTGAAAAATATGGTCATTTCTACGTTGCGGGCATCCGAGGCTTCACTCTAGGGCGTTGCACCACCAGATTCGAATAGTTAGGGCCTTAGAAGTCAACGCCCGAAGCATAAAATACAAAATAAATGGAACAGTTTTTCCCTTGTATAACAGAAATGATTGCAACCAGTGTGAAAGTTATGGTCATTTCTACGTTCCGTGCAACCTAGGCTTCACTCTAGGGCGTTGCTCCACCAGATCGAATAGTTAGGGCCTAAGAAGTCAATGCCAGAAGCATAAAATACGATATATGTACAACAGTTTTTCCATCGCATAAAATGAGTAATTGCAACCAGTGCGAATGTAACGGCCATTTCTACGTTCCGGGAATCCTAGACTTCACACTGCGACATTGCTCCACCAGATCGAATACATAGGGCCTTAGAAGTCAACGCCAGAAGCATAAAGTACATTAAAAATCCAACAGTTTGTCCATCGTATAACAGGAATAATTGCAACCAGTGTGAAAGACATGGTCATTTCTACGTTCCGGGCAACCTAGGCTTCACTCTAGGGCATTGCTCCACCACATCGAATGGCTACGGCCTTAGAAGTCAACGCCATAACTATAAAAAACCACATAAATACAACAGTTTTTCCATTGTATAAAATGAATAATTGCAAACAGTGTGGAGGTAATGGTCATTTCTACTTTCCGGGCAACCTAGGCTTCACTCTAGGGCGTTTCTCCACCACATCGGATAGATACGCCCTTAGAAGTCAACGCCTGAAGCATAAAATATAATATAAGTACAACAGTTTTTCCATCGTATAACAGGAATAATTGCAACCAGTGTGAAAGACATGGTCATTTCTACGTTCCGGGCAACCTAGGCTTCACTCTAGGGCGTTGCTCCACCACATCGAATAGCTACGGCCTTAGGAGTCAACGCCAGAGGCATAAAATACAAAATAAATACAACAGTTTTTCACTTGTATAAAACGAATGATTGCAACCAGTATGAAAGCTATGGTCGTTTCTACGTTCCGGGCAATCTAGGCTTCACCCTAGGGCGTTGCTCCACCTGACCGAATAGTTAGGGCCTAAGAAGGCAACGCCAGAAGCATAAAATACGATATATGTACAACAGTTTTACCATCGTATAAAATGAATAATCGCAAACAGTGTGAAGGTAATGGTCACTTCTACGTTCCGGGCAACCTAGGCTTCACACTAGGGCGTTGCTCCACCAGATCGAATGGTTAGGGCCTAAGAAGTCAACGCCAGAAGCATAAAATACAATAAAAATACAACAGTTTTTCCCTTGTATAACAGAAATAATTGCAACCAGTATGAATGTTATGGTCATTTCTACGTTCCGTGCAACCTAGGCTTCACTCTAGGGCGTTGCTCCACCAGATCGAATAGTTAGGGTTTAAGAAGTCAACGCCAGAAGCATAAAATACAATATAAATACAACAGTTTTTCCCTTGTATAACAGAAATAATTGCAACCAGTGTGAAAGTTATGGTCATTTCTACGTTCCGGGCAACCTAGGCTTCACTCTAGGGCGTTGCTCCACCACATCGAATAGTTAGGGCGTTAGAAGTCAATGCCAGAAGCATAAAATACAATATAAATACAACAGTTTTTCCACTGTATAATATGAATAATTGCAAACAGTGTGGAAGTAATGGTCATTTCTACGTTCCGGGCAACCTAGGCTTCACTCTAGGGCGTTGGTCCACCAGATCCAATAGTTAGGGCCTAAGAAGTCAACGCCAGGAGCACCAAATACAAAATAAATACAACAGTTTTTCCATCGTATAAAACGATAATTGCATCCAGTGTGCAAGTAATGGTCATTTCTACGTTCCGGGCAACCTAGGCTTCACTCTAGGGCGTTGCTCCACCACATCGAATAGTTAGGGCCTTAGAAGTCAATGCCAGAAGCATAAAATACTATATAAATACAACAGTTTTTCCACTGTATAATATGAATAATTGCAAACAGTGTGGAAGTAATGGTCATTTTTACGTTCCGGGCAACCTAGGCTTCACTCTAGGGCGTTGGTCCACCAGATCCAATAGTTAGGGCCTAAGAAGTCAACGCCAGGAGCACCAAATACAAAATAAATACAACAGTTTTTCCATCGTATAAATCGATAATTGCATCCAGTGTGCAAGTAATGGTCATTTCTACGATCCGGGCGACCTAGGCATCACTCTAGGGCGTTGTTCCACCAGAGCGAATAGTTAGGGCCTAAGAAGTCAACGCGTGAAGCATAAAATACAATATAAATACAACAGTTTTTACATTGTATAAAACGAATAATTGCAACCAGTATGAAAGTTATGGTTATTTCTACGTTCAGGGCAACCTAGGCTTCACCCTAGGGCGTTGCTCCACCAGATCGAATAGTTAGGGCATAAGAAGTCAAGGCCAGAAGCATAAAATACAATATAAATACAACAGTTTTTCCCTGGTATAACAGGAATAATTGCAACCAGTGTGAAAGCTATGGTCATTTCTACGTTCAGGGCAACCTAGGCTTCACTCTAGGGCGTTGCTCCACCACATCGAATAGTTAGGGCCTTAGAAGTCAATGCCAGAAGCATAAAATGCCATATAAATACAACAGTTGTTCCACTGTATAATATGAATAATTGCAAACAGTGTGGAAGTAATGGTCATTTCTACGTTCCGGGCAACCCAGGCTTCACTCTAGGGCGTTGCTCAACCACATCGAAACAGCTGCGGCCCTAGAAGACAACGCCATAACTATTAAATACAATATAAGTACAACAGTCTATCCATCGTATAAAACAAATAATTGCAACCAGTCTGATAGTTATGGTCATTTCTACGTTCCGGGCAACCTAGACTTCACCCTAGGGCGATGCTCCACCAGATCCAATAGTTAGGGCCTAAGAAGTCAACGCCAGGAGCACCAAATACAAAATAAATACAACAGTTTTTCCATCGTATAAATCGATAATTGCATCCAGTGTGCAAGTAATGGTCATTTCTACGATCCGGGCGACCTAGGCATCACTCTAGGGCGTTGTTCCACCAGAGCGAATAGTTAGGGCCTAAGAAGTCAACGCGTGAAGCATAAAATACAATATAAATACAACAGTTTTTACATTGTATAAAACGAATAATTGCAACCAGTATGAAAGTTATGGTTATTTCTACGTTCAGGGCAACCTAGGCTTCACCCTAGGGCGTTGCTCCACCAGATCGAATAGTTAGGGCATAAGAAGTCAAGGCCAGAAGCATAAAATACAATATAAATACAACAGTTTTTCCCTGGTATAACTGGAATAATTGCAACCAGTGTGAAAGCTATGGTCATTTCTACGTTCAGGGCAACCTAGGCTTCACTCTAGGGCGTTGCTCCACCACATCGAATAGTTAGGGCCTTAGAAGTCAATGCCAGAAGCATAAAATGCCATATAAATACAACAGTTGTTCCACTGTATAATATGAATAATTGCAAACAGTGTGGAAGTAATGGTCATTTCTACGTTCCGGGCAACCCAGGCTTCACTCTAGGGCGTTGCTCAACCACATCGAAACAGCTGCGGCCCTAGAAGACAACGCCATAACTATTAAATACAATATAAGTACAACAGTCTATCCATCGTATAAAACAAATAATTGCAACCAGTCTGATAGTTATGGTCATTTCTACGTTCCGGGCAACCTAGACTTCACCCTAGGGCGATGCTCCACCAGATCGAAAAGTTAGGGCCTAAGAAGACAATGCCAGAAGCATAAAATACAATATAAATACAACAGTTTTTGAATCGTATAACAGGAATAATTGCAAACAGTGTGAAAGATATGGTCATTTCTACGTTTCGGGCATCCTAGGCTTCACTCTAGGGCATTGCTCCACCACATCGAATAGCTACGGCCTTAGAAGTGAACGCCATAACTATAAAAAACAATATAAATACAACAGTTTTTCCATTGTATAAAATGAATAATTGCAAACAGTGAGGAAGTAATGGTCATTTCTACGTTCCGTGCAACCTAGGCTTCACTCTAGGGCGTTGCTCCACCAGATCGAATGGTTAGGGCCTAAGAAGTCAACGCCAGAAGCATAAAATACAACAAAAATACAACAGTTTTTCCCTTGTATAACAGAAATAATTGCAACCAGTATGAATGTTATGGTCATTTCTACGTTCCGTGCAACCTAGGCTTCACTCTAGGGCGTTGCTCCACCAGATCGAATTGTTACGGTCTAAGAAGTCAACGCCAGAAGCATAAAATACAATATAAATACAACAGTTTTTCCACTGTATAATATGAATAATTGCAAACAGTGTGGAAGTAATGGTCATTTCTACGTTCCGGGCAACCTAGGCTTCACTCTAGGGCGTTGGTCCACCAGATCCAATAGTTAGGGCCTAAGAAGTCAACGCCAGGAGCACCAAATACAAAATAAATACAACAGTTTTTCCATCGTATAAAACGATAATTGCATCCAGTGTGCAAGTAATGGTCATTTCTACGATCCGGGCGACCTAGGCATCACTCTAGGGCGTTGTTCCAGCAGAGCGAATAGTTAGGGCCTAAGAAGTCAACGCCTGAAGCATAAAATACAATATAAATACAACAGTTTTTCCATCGCATAACAAGAATAACTGCAACCATTGTGAAAGTGATGGTCATTTCTACATTCGGGGCAACCTAGGCTTCACTCTAGGGCGTTGCTCCACCACAGCGAATAGTTAGGACCTTAGCCGTCAATGCCAGAAGCATAAAATGCCATATAAATACAACAGTTGCTCCACTGTATAATACGTATAATTGCAAACAGTGTGGAAGTAATGGTCATTTCTACGTTCCCGGCAACCTAGGCTTCACTCTAGGGCGTTGCTCCACCATATCGAATTGCTGCGGCCTTAGCAGTCAACGCCATAACTATAAAAAACAATATAAATACAACAGTTTTTCCATTGTATAAAATGAATAATTGCAAACAGTGTGGTGGTAATGGGCATTTCTACTTTCCGGGCAACCTAGGCTTCACTCTAGGGCCTTTCTCCACCACATCGAATAGCTGCGGCATTAGAAGTCAACGCCAGAAGCATAAAATACAATATACATACAACAGTTTTTCAATCGTATAACAGGAATAATTGCAAACAGTGTGAAAGATATGGTCATTTCTACGTTGCGGGCATCCTAGGCTTCACTCTAGGGCGTTGCTCCACCAGATCGAATAGTTAGGGCCTAAGAAGTCAATGCCAGAAGCATAAAATACGATATATGTACAACAGTTTTTCCATCGCATAAAATGAGTAATTGCAACCAGTGCGAATGTAACGGCCATTTCTACGTTCCGGGAATCCTAGACTTCACACTGAGACATTGCTCCACCAGATCGAATACATAGGGCCTTAGAAGTCAACGCCAGAAGCATAAAGTACATTAAAAATCCAACAGTTTGTCCATCGTATAACAGGAATAATTGCAAACAGTGTGAAAAATATGGTCATTTCTACGTTGCGGGCATCCTAGGCTTCACTCTAGGGCATTGCTCCACCACATCGAATGGCTACGGCCTTAGAAGTCAACGCCATAACTATAAAAAACCACATAAATACAACAGTTTTTCCATTGTATAAAATGAATAATTGCAAACAGTGTGGAGGTAATGGTCATTTCTACTTTCCGGGCAACCTAGGCTTCACACTAGGGCGTTGTTCCACCAGAGCGAATAGTTAGGGCCTAAGAAGTCAACGCCTGAAGCATAAAATACAAAATAAATACAACAGTTTTTCCATCGTATAACAAGAATAATTGCAACCAGTGTGAAAAATATGGTCATTTCTACGTTGCGGGCATCCTAGGCTTCACTCTAGGGCGTTGCACCACCAGATCGAATAGTTAGGGCCTTAGAAGTCGACGCCCGAAGCATAAAATACAAAATAAATAGAACAGTTTTTCCATTGTATAAAACGAATAATTGAAACCAGTGTGAAAGTTATGGTCATTTCTACGTTCCGGGCGACCTAGGCTTCACTCTAGGGCGTTGCTCCACCACATCGAATAGTTAGGGCCTTAGAAGTCAATGCCAGAAGCATAAAATACTATATAAATACAACAGTTTTTCCACTGTATAGTATGAATAATTGCAAACAGTGTGGAAGTAATGGTCATTTTTACGTTCCGGGCAACCTAGGCTTCACTCTAGGGCGTTGGTCCACCAGATCCAATAGTTAGGGCCTAAGAAGTCAACGCCAGGAGCACCAAATACAAAATAAATACAAGAGTTTTTCCATCGTATAAATCGATAATTGCATCCAGTGTGCAAGTAATGGTCATTTCTACGATCCGGCCGACCTAGGCATCACTCTAGGGCGTTGTTCCACCAGAGCGAATAGTTAGGGCCTAAGAAGTCAACGCCTGAAGCATAAAATACAATATAAATACAACAGTTTTTACATTGTATAAAACGAATAATTGCAACCAGTATGAAAGTTATGGTTATTTCTACGTTCAGGGCAACCTAGGCTTCACCCTAGGGCGTTGCTCCACCAGATCGAATAGTTAGGGCCTAAGAAGTCAAGGCCAGAAGCATAAAATACAATATAAATACAACAGTTTTTCCAATGTATAATATGAATAATTGCAAACAGTGTGGAAGTAATGGTCATTTCTACGTTCCGGGCAACCTAGGCTTCACTCTAGGGCGTTGGTCCACCAGATCCAATAGTTAGGGCCTAAGAAGTCAACGCCAGGAGCACCAAATACAAAATAAATACAACAGTTTTTCCATCGTATAAAACGATAATTGCATCCAGTGTGCAAGTAATGGTCATTTCTACGATCCGGGCGACCTAGGCATCACTCTAGGGCGTTGTTCCAGCAGAGCGAATAGTTAGGGCCTAAGAAGTCAACGCCTGAAGCATAAAATACAATATAAATACAACAGTTTTTCCATCGCATAACAAGAATAACTGCAACCATTGTGAAAGTGATGGTCATTTGTACATTCGGGGCAACCTAGGCTTCACTCTAGGGCGTTGCTCCACCACAGCGAATAGTTAGGACCTTAGCCGTCAATGCCAGAAGCATAAAATGCCATATAAATACAACAGTTGCTCCACTGTATAATACGTATAATTGCAAACAGTGTGGAAGTAATGGTCATTTCTACGTTCCCGGCAACCTAGGCTTCACTCTAGGGCGTTGCTCCACCATATCGAATTGCTGCGGCCTTAGCAGTCAACGCCATAACTATAAAAAACAATATAAATACAACAGTTTTTCCATTGTATAAAATGAATAATTGCAAACAGTGTGGTGGTAATGGGCATTTCTACTTTCCGGGCAACCTAGGCTTCACTCTAGGGCCTTTCTCCACCACATCGAATAGCTGCGGCCTTAGAAGTCAACGCCAGAAGCATAAAATACAATATACATACAACAGTTTTTCAATCGTATAACAGGAATAATTGCAAACAGTGTGAAAGATATGGTCATTTCTACGTTGCGGGCATCCTAGGCTTCACTCTAGGGCGTTGCTCCACCAGATCGAATAGTTAGGGCCTAAGAAGTCAATGCCAGAAGCATAAAATACGATATATGTACAACAGTTTTTCCATCGCATAAAATGAGTAATTGCAACCAGTGCGAATGTAACGGCCATTTCTACGTTCCGGGAATCCTAGACTTCACACTGAGACATTGCTCCACCAGATCGAATACATAGGGCCTTAGAAGTCAACGCCAGAAGCATAAAGTACATTAAAAATCCAACAGTTTGTCCATCGTATAACAGGAATAATTGCAAACAGTGTGAAAAATATGGTCATTTCTACGTTGCGGGCATCCTAGGCTTCACTCTAGGGCATTGCTCCACCACATCGAATGGCTACGGCCTTAGAAGTCAACGCCATAACTATAAAAAACCACATAAATACAACAGTTTTTCCATTGTATAAAATGAATGATTGCAAACAGTGTGGAGGTAATGGTCATTTCTACTTTCCGGGCAACCTAGGCTTCACACTTGGGCGTTGTTCCACCAGAGCGAATAGTTAGGGCCTAAGAAGTCAACGCCTGAAGCATAAAATACAAAATAAATACAACAGTTTTTCCATCGTATAACAAGAATAATTGCAACCAGTGTGAAAAATATGGTCATTTCTACGTTGCGGGCATCCTAGGCTTCACTCTAGGGCGTTGCACCACCAGATCGAATAGTTAGGGCCTTAGAAGTCAATGCCAGAAGCATAAAATACTATATAAATACAACAGTTTTTCCACTGTATAGTATGAATAATTGCAAACAGTGTGGAAGTAATGGTCATTTTTACGTTCCGGGCAACCTAGGCTTCACTCTAGGGCGTTGGTCCACCAGATCCAATAGTTAGGGCCTAAGAAGTCATCGCCAGGAGCACCAAATACAAAATAAATACAAGAGTTTTTCCATCGTATAAATCGATAATTGCATCCAGTGTGCAAGTAATGGTCATTTCTACGATCCGGCCGACCTAGGCATCACTCTAGGGCGTTGTTCCACCAGAGCGAATAGTTAGGGCCTAAGAAGTCAACGCCTGAAGCATAAAATACAATATAAATACAACAGTTTTTACATTGTATAAAACGAATAATTGCAACCAGTATGAAAGTTATGGTTATTTCTACGTTCAGGGCAACCTAGGCTTCACCCTAGGGCGTTGCTCCACCAGATCGAATAGTTAGGGCCTAAGAAGTCAAGGCCAGAAGCATAAAATACAATATAAATACAACAGTTTTTCCCTGGTATAACAGGAATAATTGCAACCAGTGTGAAAGCTATGGTCATTTCTACGTTCAGGGCAACCTAGGCTTCACTCTAGGGCGTTGCTCCACCACATCGAATAGTTAGGGCCTTAGAAGTCAACGCCTGAAGCATAAAATATATATAAGTACAATAGTTTTTCCATCGTATAACAGGAATAATTGCAACCAGTGTGAAAGACATGGTCATTTCTACGTTCCGGGCAACCTAGGCTTCACTCTAGGGCGTTGCTCCATCTCATCGAATAGCTGCGGCCTTAGAAGTCAACGCCAGAGGCATAAAACACAATACAGATAAAACAGTTTTTCAATCGTATAACAGGAATAATTGCAAACAGTGTGAAAGATATGGTCATTTCTACGTTGCGGGCATCCTAGGCTTCACTCTAGGGCGTTGCTCCACCAGATCGAATAGTTAGGGCCTAAGAAGTCAATGCCAGAAGCATAAAATACGATATATGTACAACAGTTTTTCCATCGCATAGAATGAGTAATTGCAACCAGTGCGAATGTAACGGCCATTTCTACGTTCCGGGAATCCTAGACTTCACACTGAGACATTGCTCCACCAGATCGAATACATAGGGCCTTAGAAGTCAACGCCAGAAGCATAAAGTACATTAAAAATCCAACAGTTTGTCCATCGTATAACAGGAATAATAGCAAACAGTGTGAAAAATATGGTCATTTCTACGTTGCGGGCATCCTAGGCTTCACTCTAGGGCATTGCTCCACCACATCGAATGGCTACGGCCTTAGAAGTCAACGCCATAACTATAAAAAACCACATAAATACAACAGTTTTTCCATTGTATAAAACGAATAATTGCAACCAGTATGAAAGTTATGGTTATTTCTACGTTCAGGGCAATCTAGGCTTCACCCTAGGGCGTTGCTCCACCAGATCGAATAGTTAGGGCCTAAGAAGTCAAGGCCAGAAGCATAAAATACAATATAAATACAACAGTTTTTCCACTGTATAATATGAATAATTGCAAACAGTGTGGAAGTAATGGTCATTTCTACGTTCCGGGCAACCTAGGCTTCACTCTAGGGCGTTGGTCCACCAGATCCAATAGTTAGGGCCTAAGAAGTCAACGCCAGGAGCACCAAATACAAAATAAATACAACAGTTTTTCCATCGTATAAAACGATAATTGCATCCAGTGTGCAAGTAATGGTCATTTCTACGGTCCGGGCGACCTAGGCATCACTCTAGGGCGTTGTTCCAGCAGAGCGAATAGTTAGGGCCTAAGAAGTCAACGCCTGAAGCATAAAATACAATATAAATACAACAGTTTTTCCATCGCATAACAAGAATAACTGCAACCATTGTGAAAGTGATGGTCATTTGTACATTCGGGGCAACCTAGGCTTCACTCTAGGGCGTTGCTCCACCACAGCGAATAGTTAGGACCTTAGCCGTCAATGCCAGAAGCATAAAATGCCATATAAATACAACAGTTGCTCCACTGTATAATACGTATAATTGCAAACAGTGTGGAAGTAATGGTCATTTCTACGTTCCCGGCAACCTAGGCTTCACTCTAGGGCGTTGCTCCACCATATCGAATTGCTGCGGCCTTAGCAGTCAACGCCATAACTATAAAAAACAATATAAATACAACAGTTTTTCCATTGTATAAAATGAGTAATTGCAAACAGTGTGGTGGTAATGGGCATTTCTACTTTCCGGGCAACCTAGGCTTCACTCTAGGGCCTTTCTCCACCACATCGAATAGCTGCGGCCTTAGAAGTCAACGCCAGAAGCATAAAATACAATATACATACAACAGTTTTTCAATCGTATAACAGGAATAATTGCAAACAGTGTGAAAGATATGGTCATTTCTACGTTGCGGGCATCCTAGGCTTCACTCTAGGGCGTTGCTCCGCCAGATCGAATAGTTAGGGCCTAAGAAGTCAATGCCAGAAGCATAAAATACGATATATGTACAACAGTTTTTCCATCGCATAAAATGAGTAATTGCAACCAGTGCGAATGTAACGGCCATTTCTACGTTCCGGGAATCCTAGACTTCACACTGAGACATTGCTCCACCAGATCGAATACATAGGGCCTTAGAAGTCAACGCCAGAAGCATAAAGTACATTAAAAATCCAACAGTTTGTCCATCGTATAACAGGAATAATTGCAAACAGTGTGAAAAATATGGTCATTTCTACGTTGCGGGCATCCTAGGCTTCACTCTAGGGCATTGCTCCACCACATCGAATGGCTACGGCCTTAGAAGTCAACGCCATAACTATAAAAAACCACATAAATACAACAGTTTTTCCATTGTATAAAATGAATAATTGCAAACAGTGTGGAGGTAATGGTCATTTCTACTTTCCGGGCAACCTAGGCTTCACACTAGGGCGTTGTTCCACCAGAGCGAATAGTTAGGGCCTAAGAAGTCAACGCCTGAAGCATAAAATACAAAATAAATACAACAGTTTTTCCATCGTATAACAAGAATAATTGCAACCAGTGTGAAAAATATGGTCATTTCTACGTTGCGGGCATCCTAGGCTTCACTCTAGGGCGTTGCACCACCAGATCGAATAGTTAGGGCCTTAGAAGTCGACGCCCGAAGCATAAAATACAAAATAAATAGAACAGTTTTTCCATTGTATAAAACGAATAATTGAAACCAGTGTGAAAGTTATGGTCATTTCTACGTTCCGGGCGACCTAGGCTTCACTCTAGAGCGTTGCTCCACCACATCGAATAGTTAGGGCCTTAGAAGTCAATGCCAGAAGCATAAAATACTATATAAATACAACAGTTTTTCCACTGTATAGTATGAATAATTGCAAACAGTGTGGAAGTAATGGTCATTTTTACGTTCCGGGCAACCTAGGCTTCACTCTAGGGCGTTGGTCCACCAGATCCAATAGTTAGGGCCTAAGAAGTCAACGCCAGGAGCACCAAATACAAAATAAATACAAGAGTTTTTCCATCGTATAAATCGATAATTGCATCCAGTGTGCAAGTAATGGTCATTTCTACGATCCGGCCGACCTAGGCATCACTCTAGGGCGTTGTTCCACCAGAGCGAATAGTTAGGGCCTAAGAAGTCAACGCCTGAAGCATGAAATACAATATAAATACAACAGTTTTTACATTGTATAAAACGAATAATTGCAACCAGTATGAAAGTTATGGTTATTTCTACGTTCAGGGCAACCTAGGCTTCACCCTAGGGCGTTGCTCCACCAGATCGAATAGTTAGGGCCTAAGAAGTCAAGGCCAGAAGCATAAAATACAATATAAATACAACAGTTTTTCCCTGGTATAACAGGAATAATTGCAACCAGTGTGAAAGCTATGGTCATTTCTACGTTCAGGGCAACCTAGGCTTCACACTAGGGCGTTGCTCCACCAGATCGAATGGTTAGGGCCTAAGAAGTCAACGCCAGAAGCATAAAATACAATAAAAATACAACAGTTTTTCCCTTGTATAACAGAAATAATTGCAACCAGTATGAATGTTATGGTCATTTCTACGTTCCGTGCAACCTAGGCTTCACTCTAGGGCGTTGCTCCACCAGATCGAATAGCTGCGGCCTTAGAAGTCAACGCCATAACTATAAAAAACAATATAAATCCAACAGTTTTTCCATTGTATAAAATGAATAATTGCAAACAGTGTGGTGGTAATGGTCATTTCTACTTTCCGGGCAACCTAGGCTTCACTCTAGGGCCTTTCTCCACCACATCGAATAGCTGCGGCCTTAGAAGTCAACGCCAGAAGCATAAAATACAATATACATACAACAGTTTTTCAATCGTATAACAGGAATAATTGCAAACAGTGTGAAAGATATGGTCATTTCTACGTTGCGGGCATCCTACGCTTCACTCTAGAGCATTGCTCCACCACATCGAATGGCTACGGCCTTAGAAGTCAACGCCATAACTATAAAAAACCACATAAATACAACAGTTTTTCCATTGTATAAAATGAATAATTGCAAACAGTGTGGAGGTAATGGTCATTTCTACTTTCCGCGCAACCTAGGCTTCACTCTATGGCGTTTCTCCACCACATCGAATAGCTACGCCCTTAGAAGTCAACGCCTGAAGCATAAAATATAATATAAGTACAATAGTTTTTCCATCGTATAACAGGAATAATTGCAACCAGTGTGAAAGACATGGTCACTTCTACGTTCCGGGCAACCTAGGCTTCACTCTAGGGCGTTGCTCCACCTCATCGAATAGCTGCGGCCTTTGAAGTCAACGCCAGAAGCATAAAACACAATATAGATAAAACAGTTTTTCAATCGTATAACCGGAATAATTGCAAACAGTGTGAAAGATATGGTCATTTCTACGTTGCGGGCATCCTAGGCTTCACTCTAGGGCGTTGCTCCACCAGATCGAATAGTTAGGGCCTAAGAAGTCAATGCCAGAAGCATAAAATACGATATATGTACAACAGTTTTTCCATCGCATAAAATGTGTAATTGCAACCAGTGTGAATGTAACGGCCATTTCTACGTTCCGGGAATCCTAGACTTCACACTGAGACATTGCTCCACCAGATCGAAAACATAGGGCCTTAGAAGTCAACGCCAGAAGCATAAAGTACATTAAAAATCCAACAGTTTGTCCATCGTATAACAGGAATAATTGCAAACAGTGTGAAAAATATGGTCATTTCTACGTTGCGGGCATCCTAGGCTTCACTCTAGGGCATTGCTCCACCACATCGAATGGCTACGGCCTTAGAAGTCAACGCCATAACTATAAAAAACCACATAAATACAACAGTTTTTCCATTGTATAAAATGAATAATTGCAAACAGTGTGGAGGTAATGGTCATTTCTACTTTCCGGGCAACCTAGGCTTCACTCTAGGGCGTTTCTCCACCACATCGAATAGATACGCCCTTAGAAGTCAACGCCTGAAGCATAAAATATAATATAAGGACAACAGTTTTTCCATCGTATAACAGGAATAATTGCAACCAGTGTGAAAGACATGGTCATTTCTATGTTCCGGGCAACCTAGGCTTCGCTCTAGGGCGTTGCTCCACCACATCGAATAGCTACGGCCTTAGGAGTCAACGCCAGAAGCATAAAATACGATATATGTACAACAGATTTACCATCGTATAAAATGAATAATCGCAAACAGTGTGAAGGTAATGGTTACTTCTACGTTCCGGGCAACCTAGGCTTCACACTAGGGCGTTGTTCCACGAGAGCGAATAGTTAGGGCCTAAGAAGTCAACGCCTGAAGCATAAAATACAAAATAAATACAACAGTTCTTCCATCGTATAACAAGAATAATTGCAACCAGTGTGAAAGGTATGGTCATTTCTACGTTCCGCGCAAACTAGGCTTCACTCTAGGGCGTTGCTCCACCACATCGAATAGCTCCGGCCTTAGAAGTCAACGCCAGAAGCATAAAATACAATATAAATACAACAGTTCTTGAATCGTATAACAGGAATAATTGCAGACAGTGTGAAAGATATGGTCATTTCTACGTCGCGGGCATCCTAGGCTTCACTCTAGGGCATTGCTCAACCACATCGAATAGCTACGGCCCTAGAAGACAACGCCATAACTATAAAATACAATATAAATACAACAGTCTTTCCATCGTATAAAACGAGTAATTGCAACCAGTTTGATAGTTATGGTCACTTCTACGTTCCGGGCAACCTAGGCTTCACACTAGGGCGTTGTTCCACCAGAGCGAATAGCTATGGCCTAAGAAGTCAACGCCTGAAACATAAAATACAAAATAAATACAACAGTTTTTCCATCGTATAACAAGAGTAATTGCAACCAGTGTGAAAAATATGGTCATTTCTACGTTGCGGGCATCCGAGGCTTCACTCTAGGGCGTTGCACCACCACATCGGATAGATACGCCCTTAGAAGTCAACGCCTGAAGCATAAAATATAATATAAGTACAACAGTTTTTCCATCGTATAACAGGAATAATTGCAACCAGTGTGAAAGACATGGTCATTTCTACGTTCCGGGCAACCTAGGCTTCACTCTAGGGCGTTGCTCCACCACATCGAATAGCTACGGCCTTAGGAGTCAACGCCAGAGGCATAAAATACAAAATAAATACAACAGTTTTTCACTTGTATAAAACGAATGATTGCAACCAGTATGAAAGCTATGGTCGTTTCTACGTTCCGGGCAATCTAGGCTTCACTCTAGGGCGTTGCTCAGCCACATCGAATAGTTAGGGCCTTAGAAGTCAATGCCAGAAGCATAAAATACAATATAAATACAACAGTTTTTCCACTGTATGATATGAATAATTGCAAACAGTGTGGAAGTAATGGTCATTTCTACGTTCCGGGCAACCTAGGCTTCACTCTAGGGCGTTGGTCCACCAGATCCAATAGTTAGGGCCTAAGAAGTCAACGCCAGGAGCACCAAATATAAAATAAATACAACAGTTTTTCCATCGTATAAAACGAATAATTGCAACCAGTGTGCAAGTAATGGTCATTTCTACGATCCTGGCAACCTAGGCATCACGCTAGGGCGTTGTTCCACCAGAGCGAATAGTTAGGGCCTAAGAAGTCATCGCTGAAGCATAAAATACAATATAAATACAACAGTTTTTCCATCGTATAAAACGAATAATTGCAACCAGTATGAAAGTTATGGTCATTTCTACGTTCCGGGCAACCTAGACTTCACCCTAGGGCGATGCTCCACCAGATCGAAAAGTTAGGGCCTAAGAAGACAATGCCAGAAGCATAAAATACAATATAAATACAACAGTTTTTGAATCGTATAACAGGAATAATTGCAAACAGTTGGAAAGATATGGTCATTTCTACGTTTCGGGCATCCTAGGCTTCACTCTAGGGCATTGCTCCACCACATCGAATAGCTACGGCCTTAGAAGTGAACGCCATAACTATAAAAAACAATATAAATACAACAGTTTTTCCATTGTATAAAATGAATAATTGCAAACAGTGAGGAAGTAATGGTCATTTCTACGTTCCGTGCAACCTAGGCTTCACTCTAGGGCGTTGCTCCACCAGATCGAATGGTTAGGGCCTAAGAAGTCAACGCCAGAAGCATAAAATACAACAAAAATACAACAGTTTTTCCCTTGTATAACAGAAATAATTGCAACCAGTATGAATGTTATGGTCATTTCTACGTTCCGTGCAACCTAGGCTTCACTCTAGGGCGTTGCTCCACCAGATCGAATTGTTACGGTCTAAGAAGTCAACGCCAGAAGCATAAAATACAATATAAATACAACAGTTTTTCCACTGTATAATATGAATAATTGCAAACAGTGTGGAAGTAATGGTCATTTCTACGTTCCGGGCAACCTAGGCTTCACTCTAGGGCGTTGGTCCACCAGATCCAATAGTTAGGGCCTAAGAAGTCAACGCCAGGAGCACCAAATACAAAATAAATACAACAGTTTTTCCATCGTATAAAACGATAATTGCATCCAGTGTGCAAGTAATGGTCATTTCTACGATCCGGGCGACCTAGGCATCACTCTAGGGCGTTGTTCCAGCAGAGCGAATAGTTAGGGCCTAAGAAGTCAACGCCTGAAGCATAAAATACAATATAAATACAACAGTTTTTCCATCGCATAACAAGAATAACTGCAACCATTGTGAAAGTGATGGTCATTTCTACATTCGGGGCAACCTAGGCTTCACTCTAGGGCGTTGCTCCACCACAGCGAATAGTTAGGACCTTAGCCGTCAATGCCAGAAGCATAAAATGCCATATAAATACAACAGTTGCTCCACTGTATAATACGTATAATTGCAAACAGTGTGGAAGTAATGGTCATTTCTACGTTCCCGGCAACCTAGGCTTCACTCTAGGGCGTTGCTCCACCATATCGAATTGCTGCGGCCTTAGCAGTCAACGCCATAACTATAAAAAACAATATAAATACAACAGTTTTTCCATTGTATAAAATGAATAATTGCAAACAGTGTGGTGGTAATGGGCATTTCTACTTTCCGGGCAACCTAGGCTTCACTCTAGGGCCTTTCTCCACCACATCGAATAGCTGCGGCCTTAGAAGTCAACGCCAGAAGCATAAAATACAATATACATACAACAGTTTTTCAATCGTATAACAGGAATAATTGCAAACAGTGTGAAAGATATGGTCATTTCTACGTTGCGGGCATCCTAGGCTTCACTCTAGGGCGTTGCTCCACCAGATCGAATAGTTAGGGCCTAAGAAGTCAATGCCAGAAGCATAAAATACGATATATGTACAACAGTTTTTCCATCGCATAAAATGAGTAATTGCAACCAGTGCGAATGTAACGGCCATTTCTACGTTCCGGGAATCCTAGACTTCACACTGAGACATTGCTCCACCAGATCGAATACATAGGGCCTTAGAAGTCAACGCCAGAAGCATAAAGTACATTAAAAATCCAACAGTTTGTCCATCGTATAACAGGAATAATTGCAAACAGTGTGAAAAATATGGTCATTTCTACGTTGCGGGCATCCTAGGCTTCACTCTAGGGCATTGCTCCACCACATCGAATGGCTACGGCCTTAGAAGTCAACGCCATAACTATAAAAAACCACATAAATACAACAGTTTTTCCATCGTATAAAACGAATAATTGCAACCAGTGTGCAAGTAATGGTCATTTCTACGATCCTGGCAACCTAGGCATCACGCTAGGGCGTTGTTCCACCAGAGCGAATAGTTAGGGCCTAAGAAGTCATCGCTGAAGCATAAAATACAATATAAATACAACAGTTTTTCCATCGTATAAAACGAATAATTGCAACCAGTATGAAAGTTATGGTCATTTCTACGTTCCGCGCAACCTAGACTTCACCCTAGGGCGATGCTCCACCAGATCGAAAAGTTAGGGCCTAAGAAGACAATGCCAGAAGCATAAAATACAATATAAATACAACAGTTTTTGAATCGTATAACAGGAATAATTGCAAACAGTTGGAAAGATATGGTCATTTCTACGTTTCGGGCATCCTAGGCTTCACTCTAGGGCATTGCTCCACCACATCGAATAGCTACGGCCTTAGAAGTGAACGCCATAACTATAAAAAACAATATAAATACAACAGTTTTTCCATTGTATAAAATGAATAATTGCAAACAGTGAGGAAGTAATGGTCATTTCTACGTTCCGTGCAACCTAGGCTTCACTCTAGGGCGTTGCTCCACCAGATCGAATGGTTAGGGCCTAAGAAGTCAACGCCAGAAGCATAAAATACAACAAAAATACAACAGTTTTTCCCTTGTATAACAGAAATAATTGCAACCAGTATGAATGTTATGGTCATTTCTACGTTCCGTGCAACCTAGGCTTCACTCTAGGGCGTTGCTCCACCAGATCGAATTGTTACGGTCTAAGAAGTCAACGCCAGAAGCATAAAATACAATATAAATACAACAGTTTTTCCACTGTATAATATGAATAATTGCAAACAGTGTGGAAGTAATGGTCATTTCTACGTTCCGGGCAACCTAGGCTTCACTCTAGGGCGATGGTCCACCAGATCCAATAGTTAGGGCCTAAGAAGTCAACGCCAGGAGCACCAAATACAAAATAAATACAACAGTTTTTCCATCGTATAAAACGATAATTGCATCCAGTGTGCAAGTAATGGTCATTTCTACGATCCGGGCGACCTAGGCATCACTCTAGGGCGTTGTTCCAGCAGAGCGAATAGTTAGGGCCTAAGAAGTCAACGCCTGAAGCATAAAATACAATATAAATACAACAGTTTTTCCATCGCATAACAAGAATAACTGCAACCATTGTGAAAGTGATGGTCATTTCTACATTCGGGGCAACCTAGGCTTCACTCTAGGGCGTTGCTCCACCACAGCCAATAGTTAGGACCTTAGCCGTCAATGCCAGAAGCATAAAATGCCATATAAATACAACAGTTGCTCCACTGTATAATACGTATAATTGCAAACAGTGTGGAAGTAATGGTCATTTCTACGTTCCCGGCAACCTAGGCTTCACTCTAGGGCGTTGCTCCACCATATCGAATTGCTGCGGCCTTAGCAGTCAACGCCATAACTATAAAAAACAATATAAATACAACAGTTTTTCCATTGTATAAAATGAATAATTGCAAACAGTGTGGTGGTAATGGGCATTTCTACTTTCCGGGCAACCTAGGCTTCACTCTAGGGCCTTTCTCCACCACATCGAATAGCTGCGGCCTTAGAAGTCAACGCCAGAAGCATAAAATACAATATACATACAACAGTTTTTCAATCGTATAACAGGAATAATTGCAAACAGTGTGAAAGATATGGTCATTTCTACGTTGCGGGCATCCTAGGCTTCACTCTAGGGCGTTGCTCCACCAGATCGAATAGTTAGGGCCTAAGAAGTCAATGCCAGAAGCATAAAATACGATATATGTACAACAGTTTTTCCATCGCATAAAATGAGTAATTGCAACCAGTGCGAATGTAACGGCCATTTCTACGTTCCGGGAATCCTAGACTTCACACTGAGACATTGCTCCACCAGATCGAATACATAGGGCCTTAGAAGTCAACGCCAGAAGCATAAAGTACATTAAAAATCCAACAGTTTGTCCATCGTATAACAGGAATAATTGCAAACAGTGTGAAAAATATGGTCATTTCTACGTTGCGGGCATCCTAGGCTTCACTCTAGGGCATTGCTCCACCACATCGAATGGCTACGGCCTTAGAAGTCAACGCCATAACTATAAAAAACCACATAAATACAACAGTTTTTCCATTGTATAAAATGAATAATTGCAAACAGTGTGGAGGTAATGGTCATTTCTACTTTCCGGGCAACCTAGGCTTCACACTAGGGCGTTGTTCCACCAGAGCGAATAGTTAGGGCCTAAGAAGTCAACGCCTGAAGCATAAAATACAAAATAAATACAACAGTTTTTCCATCGTATAACAAGAATAATTGCAACCAGTGTGAAAAATATGGTCATTTCTACGTTGCGGGCATCCTAGGCTTCACTCTAGGGCGTTGCACCACCAGATCGAATAGTTAGGGCCTTAGAAGTCGACGCCCGAAGCATAAAATACAAAATAAATAGAACAGTTTTTCCATTGTATAAAACGAATAATTGAAACCAGTGTGAAAGTTATGGTCATTTCTACGTTCCGGGCGACCTAGGCTTCACTCTAGAGCGTTGCTCCACCACATCGAATAGTTAGGGCCTTAGAAGTCAATGCCAGAAGCATAAAATACTATATAAATACAACAGTTTTTCCACTGTATAGTATGAATAATTGCAAACAGTGTGGAAGTAATGGTCATTTTTACGTTCCGGGCAACCTAGGCTTCACTCTAGGGCGTTGGTCCACCAGATCCAATAGTTAGGGCCTAAGAAGTCAACGCCAGGAGCACCAAATACAAAATAAATACAAGAGTTTTTCCATCGTATAAATCGATAATTGCATCCAGTGTGCAAGTAATGGTCATTTCTACGATCCGGCCGACCTAGGCATCACTCTAGGGCGTTGTTCCACCAGAGCGAATAGTTAGGGCCTAAGAAGTCAACGCCTGAAGCATGAAATACAATATAAATACAACAGTTTTTACATTGTATAAAACGAATAATTGCAACCAGTATGAAAGTTATGGTTATTTCTACGTTCAGGGCAACCTAGGCTTCACCCTAGGGCGTTGCTCCACCAGATCGAATAGTTAGGGCCTAAGAAGTCAAGGCCAGAAGCATAAAATACAATATAAATACAACAGTTTTTCCCTGGTATAACAGGAATAATTGCAACCAGTGTGAAAGCTATGGTCATTTCTACGTTCAGGGCAACCTAGGCTTCACACTAGGGCGTTGCTCCACCAGATCGAATGGTTAGGGCCTAAGAAGTCAACGCCAGAAGCATAAAATACAATAAAAATACAACAGTTTTTCCCTTGTATAACAGAAATAATTGCAACCAGTATGAATGTTATGGTCATTTCTACGTTCCGTGCAACCTAGGCTTCACTCTAGGGCGTTGCTCCACCAGATCGAATAGCTGCGGCCTTAGAAGTCAACGCCATAACTATAAAAAACAATATAAGTCCAACAGTTTTTCCATTGTATAAAATGAATAATTGCAAACAGTGTGGTGGTAATGGTCATTTCTACTTTCCGGGCAACCTAGGCTTCACTCTAGGGCCTTTCTCCACCACATCGAATAGCTGCGGCCTTAGAAGTCAACGCCAGAAGCATAAAATACAATATACATACAACAGTTTTTCAATCGTATAACAGGAATAATTGCAAACAGTGTGAAAGATATGGTCATTTCTACGTTGCGGGCATCCTACGCTTCACTCTAGAGCATTGCTCCACCACATCGAATGGCTGCGGCCTTAGAAGTCAACGCCATAACTATAAAAAACCACATAAATACAACAGTTTTTCCATTGTATAAAATGAATAATTGCAAACAGTGTGGAGGTAATGGTCATTTCTACTTTCCGCGCAACCTAGGTTTCACTCTATGGCGTTTCTCCACCACATCGAATAGCTACGCCCTTAGAAGTCAACGCCTGAAGCATAAAATATAATATAAGTACAATAGTTTTTCCATCGTATAACAGGAATAATTGCAACCAGTGTGAAAGACATGGTCACTTCTACGTTCCGGGCAACCTAGGCTTCACTCTAGGGCGTTGCTCCACCTCATCGAATAGCTGCGGCCTTTGAAGTCAACGCCAGAAGCATAAAACACAATATAGATAAAACAGTTTTTCAATCGTATAACCGGAATAATTGCAAACAGTGTGAAAGATATGGTCATTTCTACGTTGCGGGCATCCTAGGCTTCACTCTAGGGCGTTGCTCCACCAGATCGAATAGTTAGGGCCTAAGAAGTCAATGCCAGAAGCATAAAATACGATATATGTACAACAGTTTTTCCATCGCATAAAATGTGTAATTGCAACCAGTGTGAATGTAACGGCCATTTCTACGTTCCGGGAATCCTAGACTTCACACTGAGACATTGCTCCACCAGATCGAAAACATAGGGCCTTAGAAGTCAACGCCAGAAGCATAAAGTACATTAAAAATCCAACAGTTTGTCCATCGTATAACAGGAATAATTGCAAACAGTGTGAAAAATATGGTCATTTCTACGTTGCGGGCATCCTAGGCTTCACTCTAGGGCATTGCTCCACCACATCGAATGGCTACGGCCTTAGAAGTCAACGCCATAACTATAAAAAACCACATAAATACAACAGTTTTTCCATTGTATAAAATGAATAATTGCAAACAGTGTGGAGGTAATGGTCATTTCTACTTTCCGGGCAACCTAGGCTTCACTCTAGGGCGTTTCTCCACCACATCGAATAGATACGCCCTTAGAAGTCAACGCCTGAAGCATAAAATATAATATAAGGACAACAGTTTTTCCATCGTATAACAGGAATAATTGCAACCAGTGTGAAAGACATGGTCATTTCTATGTTCCGGGCAACCTAGGCTTCGCTCTAGGGCGTTGCTCCACCACATCGAATAGTTAGGGCCTAAGAAGTCATCGCTGAAGCATAAAATCCAAAATTAATACAACAGTTTTTCCATCGTATAAAACAAATAATTGCAACCAGTATGAAAGTTATGGTCATTTCTACGTTCCGGGCAACCTAGGCTTCACCCTAGGGCGTTGCTCCACCTGACCGAATAGTTAGGGCCTAAGAAGTCAACGCCAGAAGCATAAAATACGATATATGTACAACAGATTTACCATCGTATAAAATGAATAATCGCAAACAGTGTGAAGTAATGGTTACTTCTACGTTCCGGGCAACCTAGGCTTCACACTAGGGCGTTGTTCCACGAGAGCGAATAGTTAGGGCCTAAGAAGTCAACGCCTGAAGCATAAAATACAAAATAAATACAACAGTTCTTCCATCGTATAACAAGAATAATTGCAACCAGTGTGAAAGGTATGGTCATTTCTACGTTCCGCGCAAACTAGGCTTCACTCTAGGGCGTTGCTCCACCACATCGAATAGCTCCGGCCTTAGAAGTCAACGCCAGAAGCATAAAATACAATATAAATACAACAGTTCTTGAATCGTATAACAGGAATAATTGCAGACAGTGTGAAAGATATGGTCATTTCTACGTCGCGGGCATCCTAGGCTTCACTCTAGGGCATTGCTCAACCACATCGAATAGCTACGGCCCTAGAAGACAACGCCATAACTATAAAATACAATATAAATACAACAGTCTTTCCATCGTATAAAACGAGTAATTGCAACCAGTTTGATAGTTATGGTCACTTCTACGTTCCGGGCAACCTAGGCTTCACACTAGGGCGTTGTTCCACCAGAGCGAATAGCTATGGCCTAAGAAGTCAACGCCTGAAACATAAAATACAAAATAAATACAACAGTTTTTCCACTGTATGATATGAATAATTGCAAACAGTGTGGAAGTAATGGTCATTTCTACGTTCCGGGCAACCTAGGCTTCACTCTAGGGCGTTGGTCCACCAGATCCAATAGTTAGGGCCTAAGAAGTCAACGCCAGGAGCACCAAATATAAAATAAATACAACAGTTTTTCCATCGTATAAAACGAATAATTGCAACCAGTGTGCAAGTAATGGTCATTTCTACGATCCTGGCAACCTAGGCATCACGCTAGGGCGTTGTTCCACCAGAGCGAATAGTTAGGGCCTAAGAAGTCATCGCTGAAGCATAAAATACAATATAAATACAACAGTTTTTCCATCGTATAAAACGAATAATTGCAACCAGTATGAAAGTTATGGTCATTTCTACGTTCCGGGCAACCTAGACTTCACCCTAGGGCGATGCTCCACCAGATCGAAAAGTTAGGGCCTAAGAAGACAATGCCAGAAGCATAAAATACAATATAAATACAACAGTTTTTGAATCGTATAACAGGAATAATTGCAAACAGTTGGAAAGATATGGTCATTTCTACGTTTCGGGCATCCTAGGCTTCACTCTAGGGCATTGCTCCACCACATCGAATAGCTACGGCCTTAGAAGTGAACGCCATAACTATAAAAAACAATATAAATACAACAGTTTTTCCATTGTATAAAATGAATAATTGCAAACAGTGAGGAAGTAATGGTCATTTCTACGTTCCGTGCAACCTAGGCTTCACTCTAGGGCGTTGCTCCACCAGATCGAATGGTTAGGGCCTAAGAAGTCAACGCCAGAAGCATAAAATACAACAAAAATACAACAGTTTTTCCCTTGTATAACAGAAATAATTGCAACCAGTATGAATGTTATGGTCATTTCTACGTTCCGTGCAACCTAGGCTTCACTCTAGGGCGTTGCTCCACCAGATCGAATTGTTACGGTCTAAGAAGTCAACGCCAGAAGCATAAAATACAATATAAATACAACAGTTTTTCCACTGTATAATATGAATAATTGCAAACAGTGTGGAAGTAATGGTCATTTCTACGTTCCGGGCAACCTAGGCTTCACTCTAGGGCGTTGGTCCACCAGATCCAATAGTTAGGGCCTAAGAAGTCAACGCCAGGAGCACCAAATACAAAATAAATACAACAGTTTTTCCATCGTATAAAACGATAATTGCATCCAGTGTGCAAGTAATGGTCATTTCTACGATCCGGGCGACCTAGGCATCACTCTAGGGCGTTGTTCCAGCAGAGCGAATAGTTAGGGCCTAAGAAGTCAACGCCTGAAGCATAAAATACAATATAAATACAACAGTTTTTCCATCGCATAACAAGAATAACTGCAACCATTGTGAAAGTGATGGTCATTTCTACATTCGGGGCAACCTAGGCTTCACTCTAGGGCGTTGCTCCACCACAGCGAATAGTTAGGACCTTAGCCGTCAATGCCAGAAGCATAAAATGCCATATAAATACAACAGTTGCTCCACTGTATAATACGTATAATTGCAAACAGTGTGGAAGTAATGGTCATTTCTACGTTCCCGGCAACCTAGGCTTCACTCTAGGGCGTTGCTCCACCATATCGAATTGCTGCGGCCTTAGCAGTCAACGCCATAACTATAAAAAACAATATAAATACAACATTTTTTCCATTGTATAAAATGAATAATTGCAAACAGTGTGGTGGTAATGGGCATTTCTACTTTCCGGGCAACCTAGGCTTCACTCTAGGGCCTTTCTCCACCACATCGAATAGCTGCGGCCTTAGAAGTCAACGCCAGAAGCATAAAATACAATATACATACAACAGTTTTTCAATCGTATAACAGGAATAATTGCAAACAGTGTGAAAGATATGGTCATTTCTACGTTGCGGGCATCCTAGGCTTCACTCTAGGGCGTTGCTCCACCAGATCGAATAGTTAGGGCCTAAGAAGTCAATGCCAGAAGCATAAAATACGATATATGTACAACAGTTTTTCCATCGCATAAAATGAGTAATTGCAACCAGTGCGAATGTAACGGCCATTTCTACGTTCCGGGAATCCTAGACTTCACACTGAGACATTGCTCCACCAGATCGAATACATAGGGCCTTAGAAGTCAACGCCAGAAGCATAAAGTACATTAAAAATCCAACAGTTTGTCCATCGTATAACAGGAATAATTGCAAACAGTGTGAAAAATATGGTCATTTCTACGTTGCGGGCATCCTAGGCTTCACTCTAGGGCATTGCTCCACCACATCGAATGGCTACGGCCTTAGAAGTCAACGCCATAACTATAAAAAACCACATAAATACAACAGTTTTTCCATTGTATAAAATGAATAATTGCAAACAGTGTGGAGGTAATGGTCATTTCTACTTTCCGGGCAACCTAGGCTTCACACTAGGGCGTTGTTCCACCAGAGCGAATAGTTAGGGCCTAAGAAGTCAACGCCTGAAGCATAAAATACAAAATAAATACAACAGTTTTTCCATCGTATAACAAGAATAATTGCAACCAGTGTGAAAAATATGGTCATTTCTACGTTGCGGGCATCCTAGGCTTCACTCTAGGGCGTTGCACCACCAGATCGAATAGTTAGGGCCTTAGAAGTCGACGCCCGAAGCATAAAATACAAAATAAATAGAACAGTTTTTCCATTGTATAAAACGAATAATTGAAACCAGTGTGAAAGTTATGGTCATTTCTACGTTCCGGGCGACCTAGGCTTCACTCTAGGGCGTTGCTCCACCACATCGAATAGTTAGGGCCTTAGAAGTCAATGCCAGAAGCATAAAATACTATATAAATACAACAGTTTTTCCACTGTATAGTATGAATAATTGCAAACAGTGTGGAAGTAATGGTCATTTTTACGTTCCGGGCAACCTAGGCTTCACTCTAGGGCGTTGGTCCACCAGATCCAATAGTTAGGGCCTAAGAAGTCAACGCCAGGAGCACCAAATACAAAATAAATACAAGAGTTTTTCCATCGTATAAATCGATAATTGCATCCAGTGTGCAAGTAATGGTCATTTCTACGATCCGGCCGACCTAGGCATCACTCTAGGGCGTTGTTCCACCAGAGCGAATAGTTAGGGCCTAAGAAGTCAACGCCTGAAGCATAAAATACAATATAAATACAACAGTTTTTACATTGTATAAAACGAATAATTGCAACCAGTATGAAAGTTATGGTTATTTCTACGTTCAGGGCAACCTAGGCTTCACCCTAGGGCGTTGCTCCACCACATCGAATAGTTAGGGCCTAACAAGTCAAGGCCAGAAGCATAAAATACAATATAAATACAACAGTTTTTCCACTGTATAATATGAATAATTGCAAACAGTGTGGAAGTAATGGTCATTTCTACGTTCCGGGCAACCTAGGCTTCACTCTAGGGCGTTGGTCCACCAGATCCAATAGTTAGGGCCTAAGAAGTCAACGCCAGGAGCACCAAATACAAAATAAATACAACAGTTTTTCCATCGTATAGAACGATAATTGCATCCAGTGTGCAAGTAATGGTCATTTCTACGATCCGGGCGACCTAGGCATCACTCTAGGGCGTTGTTCCAGCAGAGCGAATAGTTAGGGCCTAAGAAGTCAACGCCTGAAGCATAAAATACAATATAAATACAACAGTTTTTCCATCGCATAACAAGAATAACTGCAACCATTGTGAAAGTGATGGTCATTTGTACATTCGGGGCAACCTAGGCTTCACTCTAGGGCGTTGCTCCACCACAGCGAATAGTTAGGACCTTAGCCGTCAATGCCAGAAGCATAAAATGCCATATAAATACAACAGTTGCTCCACTGTATAATACGTATAATTGCAAACAGTGTGGAAGTAATGGTCATTTCTACGTTCCCGGCAACCTAGGCTTCACTCTAGGGCGTTGCTCCACCATATCGAATTGCTGCGGCCTTAGCAGTCAACGCCATAACTATAAAAAACAATATAAATACAACAGTTTTTCCATTGTATAAAATGAATAATTGCAAACAGTGTGGTGGTAATGGGCATTTCTACTTTCCGGGCAACCTAGGCTTCACTCTAGGGCCTTTCTCCACCACATCGAATAGCTGCGGCCTTAGAAGTCAACGCCAGAAGCATAAAATACAATATACATACAACAGTTTTTCAATCGTATAACAGGAATAATTGCAAACAGTGTGAAAGATATGGTCATTTCTACGTTGCGGGCATCCTAGGCTTCACTCTAGGGCGTTGCTCCACCAGATCGAATAGTTAGGGCCTAAGAAGTCAATGCCAGAAGCATAAAATACTATATAAATACAACAGTTTTTCCACTGTATAGTATGAATAATTGCAAACAGTGTGGAAGTAATGGTCATTTTTACGTTCCGGGCAACCTAGGCTTCACTCTAGGGCGTTGGTCCACCAGATCCAATAGTTAGGGCCTAAGAAGTCAACGCCAGGAGCACCAAATACAAAATAAATACAAGAGTTTTTCCATCGTATAAATCGATAATTGCATCCAGTGTGCAAGTAATGGTCATTTCTACGATCCGGCCGACCTAGGCATCACTCTAGGGCGTTGTTCCACCAGAGCGAATAGTTAGGGCCTAAGAAGTCAACGCCTGAAGCATAAAATACAATATAAATACAACAGTTTTTACATTGTATAAAACGAATAATTGCAACCAGTATGAAAGTTATGGTTATTTCTACGTTCAGGGCAACCTAGGCTTCACCCTAGGGCGTTGCTCCACCAGATCGAATAGTTAGGGCCTAAGAAGTCAAGGCCAGAAGCATAAAATACAATATAAATACAACAGTTTTTCCCTGGTATAACAGGAATAATTGCAACCAGTGTGAAAGCTATGGTCATTTCTACGTTCAGGGCAACCTAGGCTTCACTCTAGGGCGTTGCTCCACCACATCGAATAGTTAGGGCCTTAGAAGTCAACGCCTGAAGCATAAAATATATATAAGTACAATAGTTTTTCCATCGTATAACAGGAATAATTGCAACCAGTGTGAAAGACATGGTCATTTCTACGTTCCGGGCAACCTAGGCTTCACTCTAGGGCGTTGCTCCATCTCATCGAATAGCTGCGGCCTTAGAAGTCAACGCCAGAGGCATAAAACACAATACAGATAAAACAGTTTTTCAATCGTATAACAGGAATAATTGCAAACAGTGTGAAAGATATGGTCATTTCTACGTTGCGGGCATCCTAGGCTTCACTCTAGGGCATTGCTCCACCACATCGAATGGCTACGGCCTTAGAAGTCAACGCCATAACTATAAAAAACCACATAAATACAACAGTTTTTCCATTGTATAAAATGAATAATTGCAAACAGTGTGGAGGTAATGGTCATTTCTACTTTCCGGGCAACCTAGGCTTCACACTAGGGCGTTGTTCCACCAGAGCGAATAGTTAGGGCCTAAGAAGTCAACGCCTGAAGCATAAAATACAAAATAAATACAACAGTTTTTCCATCGTATAACAAGAATAATTGCAACCAGTGTGAAAAATATGGTCATTTCTACGTTGCGGGCATCCTAGGCTTCACTCTAGGGCGTTGCACCACCAGATCGAATAGTTAGGGCCTTAGAAGTCGACGCCCGAAGCATAACATACAAAATAAATAGAACAGTTTTTCCATTGTATAAAACGAATAATTGAAACCAGTGTGAAAGTTATGGTCATTTCTACGTTCCGGGCAACCTAGGCTTCACTCTAGGGCGTTTCTCCACCACATCGAATAGATACGCCCTTAGAAGTCAACGCCTGAAGCATAAAATATAATATAAGTACAACAGTTTTTCCATCGTATAACAGGAATAATTGCAACCAGTGTGAAAGACATGGTCATTTCTACGTTCCGGGCAACCTAGGCTTCACTCTAGGGCGTTGCTCCACCAGATCGAATTGTTACGGTCTAAGAAGTCAACGCCAGAAGCATAAAATACAATATAAATACAACAGTTTTTCCACTGTATAATATGAATAATTGCAAACAGTGTGGAAGTAATGGTCATTTCTACGTTCCGGGCAACCTAGGCTTCACTCTAGGGCGTTGGTCCACCAGATCCAATAGTTAGGGCCTAAGAAGTCAACGCCAGGAGCACCAAATACAAAATAAATACAACAGTTTTTCCATCGTATAAAACGATAATTGCATCCAGTGTGCAAGTAATGGTCATTTCTACGATCCGGGCGACCTAGGCATCACTCTAGGGCGTTGTTCCACCAGAGCGAATAGTTAGGGCCTAAGAAGTTAACGCCTGAAGCATAAAATACAATATAAATACAACAGTTTTTACATTGTATAAAACGAATAATTGCAAGCAGTATGAAAGTTATGGTTATTTCTACGTTCAGGGCAACCTAGGCTTCACCCTAGGGCGTTGCTCCACCAGATCGAATAGTTAGGGCCTAAGAAGTCAAGGCCAGAAGCATAAAATACAATATAAATACAACAGTTTTTCCCTGGTATAACAGGAATAATTGCAACCAGTGTGAAAGCTATGGTCATTTCTACGTTCAGGGCAACCTAGGCTTCACTCTAGGCCGTCGCTCCACCACATCGAATAGTTAGGGCCTTAGAAGTCAATGCCATAAGCATAAAATGCCATATAAATACAACAGTTGTTCCACTGTATAATATGAATAATTGCAAACAGTGTGGAAGTAATGGTCATTTCTACGTTCCGGGCAACCCAGGCTTCACTCTAGGGCGTTGCTCAACTACATCGAAACAGCTGCGGCCCTAGAAGACAACGCCATAACTATTAAATACAATATAAGTACAACAGTCTATCCATCGTATAAAACAAATAATTGCAACCAGTCTGATAGTTATGGTCATTTCTATGTTCCGGGCAACCTAGACTTCACCCTAGGGCGTTGCTCCACCATATCGAATAGTGAGGGCCTAAGAAGACAATGCCAGAAGCATAAAATACAATATAAATACAACAGTTTTTGAATCGTATAACAGGAATAATTGCAAACAGTGTGAAAGATATGGTCATTTCTACGTTCCGTGCAACCTAGGCTTCACTCTAGGGCGTTGCTCCACCAGATCGAGTGGTTAGGGCCTAAGAAGTCAACGCCAGAAGCATAAAATACAATAAAAATACAACAGCTTTTCCCTTTTATAACAGAAATAATTGCAACCAGTATGAATGTTATGGTCATTTCTACGTTCCGGGCATCCTAGGCTTCACTCTAGGGCATTGCTCCGCCGCATCGAATAGCTACGGCCTTAGAAGTGAACGCCATAACTATAAAAAACAATATAAATACAACAGTTTTTCCATTGTATAAAATGAATAATTGCAAACAGTGAGGAAGTAATGGTCATTTCTACGTTCCGTGCAACCTAGGCTTCACTCTAGGGCGTTGCTCCACCAGATCGAATGGTTAGGGCCTAAGAAGTCAACGCCAGAAGCATAATATACAATAAAAATACAACAGTTTTTCCCTTGTATAACAGAAATAATTGCAACCAGTGTGAAAGTTATGGTCATTTCTACGTTCCGGGCAACCTAGGCTTCAGTCTAGGGCGTTGCTCCACCACATCGAATAGTTAGGGCCTTAGAAGTCAATGCCAGAAGCATAAAATACAATATAAATACAACAGTTTTTCCATCGCATAAAATGAGTAATTGCAACCAGTGCGAATGTAACGGCCATTTCTACGTTCCGGGAATCCTAGACTTCACACTGAGACATTGCTCCACCAGATCGAATACATAGGGCCTTAGAAGTCAACGCCAGAAGCATAAAGTACATTAAAAATCCAACAGTTTGTCCATCGTATAACAGGAATAATTGCAAACAGTGTGAAAAATATGGTCATTTCTACGTTGCGGGCATCCTAGGCTTCACTCTAGGGCATTGCTCCACCACATCGAATGGCTACGGCCTTAGAAGTCAACGCCATAACTATAAAAAACCACATAAATACAACAGTTTTTCCATTGCATAAAATGAATAATTGCAAACAGTGTGGAGGTAATGGTCATTTCTACTTTCCGGGCAACCTAGGCTTCACACTAGGGCGTTGTTCCACCAGAGCGAATAGTTAGGGCCTAAGAAGTCAACGCCTGAAGCATAAAATACAAAATAAATACAACAGTTTTTCCATCGTATAACAAGAATAATTGCAACCAGTGTGAAAAATATGGTCATTTCTACGTTGCGGGCATCCTAGGCTTCACTCTAGGGCGTTGCACCACCAGATCGAATAGTTAGGGCCTTAGAAGTCGACGCCCGAAGCCTAAAATACAAAATAAATAGAACAGTTTTTCCCTGGTATAACAGGAATAATTGCAACCAGTGTGAAAGCTATGGTCATTTCTACGTTCAGGGCAACCTAGGCTTCACTCTAGGGCGTTGCTCCACCACATCGAATAGTTGGGGCCTTAGAAGTCAATGCCAGAAGCATAAAATGCCATATAAATACAACAGTTGTTCCACTGTATAATATGAATAATTGCAAACAGTGTGGAAGTAATGGTCATTTCTACGTTCCGGGCAACCCAGGCTTCACTCTAGGGCGTTGCTCAACCACATCGAAACAGCTGCGGCCCTAGAAGAAAACGCCATAACTATTAAATACAATATAAGTACAACAGTCTATCCATCGTATAAAACAAATAATTGCAACTAGTCTGATAGTTATGGTCATTTCTACGTTCCGGGCAACCTAGACTTCACCCTAGGGCGTTGCTCCAACACATCGAATAGTTAGGGCCTAAGAAGACAATGCCAGAAGCATAAAATACAATATAAATACAACAGTTTTTGAATCGTATAACAGGAATAATTGCAAACAGTGTGACAGATATGGTCATTTCTACGTTTCGGGCATCCTAGGCTTCACTCTAGGGCATTGCTCCACCACATCGAATAGCTACGGCCTTAGAAGTGAACGCCATAACTATAAAAAACAATATAAATACAACAGTTTTTCCATTGTATAAAATGAATAATTGCAAACAGTGAGGAAGTAATGGTCATTTCTACGTTCCGTGCAACCTAGGCTTCACTCTAGGGCGTTGCTCCACCAGATCGAATGGTTAGGGCCTAAGAAGTCAACGCCAGAAGCATAAAATACAATAAAAATACAACAGTTTTTCCCTTGTATAACAGAAATAGTTGCAACCAGTATGAATGTTATGGTCATTTCTACGTTCCGGGCAACCTAGGCTTCACTCTAGGGCGTTGGTCCGCCAGATCCAATAGCTAGGGCCTAAGAAGTCAACGCCGAAAGCATAAAATACAGTATAAATACAACAGTTTTTCCATTGTATAAAATGAATAATTGCAAACAGTGAGGAAGTAGTGGTCATTTCTACGTTCCGTGCAACCTAGGCTTCACTCTAGGGCGTTGCTCCACCAGATCGAATAGTTAGGGTCTAAGAATTCAACGCCAGAAGCATAAAATACAATATAAATACAACAGTTTTTCCCTTGTATAACACAAATAATTGCAACCAGTGTGAAAGTTATGGTCATTTCTACGTTCCGGGCAACCTAGGCTTCACTCTAGGGCGTTGCTCCACCACATCGAATAGTTAGGGCCTTAGAAGTCAATGCCAGAAGCATAAAATACAATATAAATACAACAGATTTTCCACTGTATAATATGAATAATTGCAAACAGTGTGGAAGTAATGGTCATTTCTACGTTCCGGGCAACCTAGGCTTCACTCTAGGGCGTTGGTCCACCAGATCCAATAGTTAGGGCCTCAGAAGTCAACGCCAGGAGCACCAAATACAAAATAAATACAACAGTTTTTCCATCGTATAAAACGATAATTGCAACCAGTATGAAAGTTATGGTCATTTCTACGTTCCGGGCAACCTTGGCTTCACCCTAGGGCGTTGCTCCACCTGACCGAATAGTTAGGGCCTAAGAAGTCAACGCCAGAAGCATAAAATACGATATATGTACAACAGTTTTACCATCGTATAAAATGAATAATCGCAAACAGTGTGAAGGTAATGGTCACTTTTACGTTCCGGGCAACCTAGGCTTCACTCTAGGGCGTTGATCCACCAGAGCGAATAGTTAGGGCCTAAGAAGTCAACGCCTGAAGCATAAAATACAATATAAATACAACAGTTTTTCCATCGTATAACAAGAATAACTGCAACCATTGTGAAAGTGATGGTCATTTCTACATTCGGGGCAACCTAGGCTTTACTCTAGGGCGTTGCTCCACCACAGCGAATAGTTAGGGCCTTAGACGTCAATGCCAGAAGCATAAAATGCCATATAAATACAACAGTTGTTCCACTGTATAATACGTATAATTGCAAACAGTGTGGAAGTAATGGTCATTTCTACGTTCCGGGCAACCTAGGCTTCACTCTAGGGCGTTGCTCCACCATATCGAATAGCTGCGGCCTTAGCAGTCAACGCCATAACTATAAAAAACAATATAAATACAACAGTTTTTCCATTGTATAAAATGAATAATTGCAAACAGTGTGGTGGTAACGGTCATTTCTACTTTCCGGGCAACCTAGGCTTCACTCTAGGGCCTTTCTCCACCACATCGAATAGCTGCGGCCTTAGAAGTCAACGCCAGCAGCATAAAATACAATATACATACAACAGTTTTTCAATCGTATAACAGGAATAATTGCAAACAGTGTGAAAGGTATGGTCATTTCTACGTAGCGGGCATCCTAGGCTTCACTCTAGAGCATTGCTCCACCACATCGAATGGCTACGGCCTTAGAAGTCAACGCCATAACAATAAAATACAATATAAATACAACAGATTTTCCACTGTATATTATGAATAATTGCAAACAGTGTGGAAGTAATGGTCATTTCTACGTTCCGGGCAACCTAGGCTTCACTCTAGGGCGTTGGTCCACCAGATCCAATAGTTAGGGCCTCAGAAGTCAACGCCAGGAGCACCAAATACAAAATAAATACAACAGTTTTTCCATCGTATAAAACGATAATTGCAACCAGTATGAAAGTTATGGTCATTTCTACGTTCCGGGCAACCTTGGCTTCACCCTAGGGCGTTGCTCCACCTGACCGAATAGTTAGGGCCTAAGAAGTCAACGCCAGAAGCATAAAATACGATATATGTACAACAGTTTTACCATCGTATAAAATGAATAATCGCAAACAGTGTGAAGGTAATGGTCACTTTTACGTTCCGGGCAACCTAGGCTTCACTCTAGGGCGTTGTTCCACCAGAGCGAATAGTTAGGGCCTAAGAAGTCAACGCCTGAAGCATAAAATACAATATAAATACAACAGTTTTTCCATCGTATAACAAGAATAACTGCAACCATTGTGAAAGTGATGGTCATTTCTACATTCGGGGCAACCTAGGCTTTACTCTAGGGCGTTGCTCCACCACAGCGAATAGTTAGGGCCTTAGACGTCAATGCCAGAAGCATAAAATGCCATATAAATACAACAGTTGTTCCACTGTATAATACGTATAATTGCAAACAGTGTGGAAGTAATGGTCATTTCTACGTTCCGGGCAACCTAGGCTTCACTCTAGGGCGTTGCTCCACCATATCGAATAGCTGCGGCCTTAGCAGTCAACGCCATAACTATAAAAAACAATATAAATACAACAGTTTTTCCATTGTATAAAATGAATAATTGCAAACAGTGTGGTGGTAATGGTCATTTCTACTTTCCGGGCAACCTAGGCTTCACTCTAGGGCCTTTCTCCACCACATCAAATAGCTGCGGCCTTAGAAGTCAACGCCAGAAGCATAAAATACAATATACATACAACAGTTTTTCAATCGTATAACAGGAATAATTGCAAACAGTGTGAAAGGTATGGTCATTTCTACGTACCGGGCATCCTAGGCTTCACTCTAGAGCATTGCTCCACCACATCGAATGGCTACGGCCTTAGAAGTCAACGCCATAACTATAAAAAACCACATAAATACAACAGTTTTTCCATTGTATAAAATGAATAATTGCAAACAGTGTGGAGGAAATGGTCATTTCTACTTTCCGCGCAACCTAGGCTTCACTCTAGGGCGTTTCGTCACCACATCGAATAGCTACGCCCTTAGAAGTCAACGCCTGAAGCATAAAATATAATATAAGTACAATAGTTTTTCCATCGTATAACAGGAATAATTGCAACCAGTGTGAAAGACATGGTCATTTCTACGTTCCGGGCAACCTAGGCTTCACTCTAGGGCGTTGCTCCACCTCATCGAATAGCTGCGGCCTTAGAAGTCAACGCCAGAAGCATAAAACACAATATAGATAAAACAGTTTTTCAATCGTATAACAGGAATAATTGCAAACAGTGTGACAGATATGGTCATTTCTACGTTGCGGGCATCCTAGGCTTCACTCTAGGGCGTTGCTCCACCAGATCGAATAGTTAGGGCCTAAGAAGTCAATGCCAGAAGAATAAAATACGATATATGTACAACGGTTTTTCCATCGCATAAAATGAGTAATTGCAACCAGTGCGAATGTAACGGCCATTTCTACGTTCCGGGAATCCTAGACTTCACACTGAGACATTGCTCCACCAGATCGAATACATAGGGCCTTAGAAGTCAACGCCAGAAGCATAAAGTACATTAAAAATCCAACAGTTTGTCCATCGCATAACAGGAATAATTGCAAACAGTGTGAAAAATATTGTCATTTCTACGTTGCGGGCATCCTAGGCTTCACTCTAGGGCATTGCTCCACCACATCGAATGGCTACGGCCTTAGAAGTCAACGCCATAACTATAAAAAACCACATAAATACAACAGTTTTTCCATTGTATAAAATGAATAATTGCAAACGGTGAGGAAGTAATGGTCATTTCTACGTTCCGTGTAACCTAGGCTTCACTCTAGGGCGTTGCTCCACCAGATCGAATGGTTAGGGCCTAAGAAGTCAATGCCAGAAGCATAAAATACGATATATGTACAACAGTTTTTCCATTGCATAAAATGAGTAATTGCAACCAGTGTGAAAGTAACGGCCATTTCTACGTTCCGGGAATCCTAGACTTAACACTGAGACATTGCTCCACCAGATCGAATACATAGGGCCTTAGAAGTCAACGCCAGAAGCATAAAGTACATTAAAAATCCAACAGTTTGTCCATCGTGTAACAGGAATAATTGCCACCAGTGTGAAAGTGATGGTCATTTCTGCATTCCGGGCAACCTAGGCTTCACTCTAGGGCGTTGGTCCACCAGATCCAATAGTTAGGGCCTAAGAAGTCAACGCCAGGAGCACCAAATACAAAATAAATACAACAGTTTTTCCATCGTATAAAACGATAATTGCATCCAGTGTGCAAGTAATGGTCATTTCTACGATCCGGGCGACCTAGGCATCACTCTAGGGCGTTGTTCCACCAGAGCGAATAGCTAGGGCCTAAGAAGTCAACGCCTGAAGCATAAAATACAATATAAATACCACAGTTTTTACATTGTATAAAACGAATAATTGCAACCAGTATGAAAGTTATGGTTATTTCTACGTTCAGGGCAACCTAGGCTTCACCCTAGGGCGTTGCTCCACCAGATCGAATAGTTAGGGCCTAAGAAGTCAAGGCCAGAAGCTTAAAATACAATATAAATACAACAGTTTTTCCCTTGTATAACAGGAATAATTGCAACCAGTGTGAAAGCTATGGTCATTTCTACGTTCAGGGCAACCTAGGCTTCACTCTAGGGCGTTGCTCCACCACAGCGAATAGTTAGGGCCTTAGACGTCAATGCCAGAAGCATAAAATGCCATATAAATACAACAGTTGTTCCACTGTATAATACGTATAATTGCAAACAGTGTGGAAGTAATGGTCATTTCTACGTTCCGGGCAACCTAGGCTTCATTCTAGGGCGTTGCTCAACCACATCGAATAGCTACGGCCCTAGAAGACAACGCCATAACTATAAAATGCAATATAAATACAACAGTCTATACATCGTATAAAACGAATAATTGCAACCAGTCTGATAGTTATGGTCATTTCTACGTTCCGGGTAACCTATACTTCACCCTAGGGAGTTTCTCCACCAGATCGAATAGTTAGGGCTTAAGAAGTCAATGCCAGAAGCCTAAAATACAAAATAAATACAACAGTTTTTCCATCGTATAAAACGAATAATTGCATCCAGTGTGCAAGTAATGGTCATTTCTACGTTCCGGGCAACCTAGGCTTCACCCTAGGGCGTTGCTCCACCTGACCGAATAGTTAGGGCCTAAGAAGTCAACGCCAGAAGCATAAAATACGATATATGTACAACAGTTTTACCATCGAATAAAATGAATAATCGCAAACAGTGTGAAGGTAATGGTCACTTCTACGTTCCGGGCAACCTAGGCTTCACACTAGGGCGTTGTTCCACCAGAGCGAATAGTTATGGCCTAAGAAGTCAACGTCTGAAGCATAAAATACAAAATAAATACAACAGTTTTTCCATCGTATAACAAGAGTAATTGCAACCAGTGTGAAACATATGGTCATTTCTACGTTGCGGGCATCCTAGGCTTCACTCTAGGGCGTTGCACCACCAGATCGAATAGTTAGGGCCTTAGAAGTCAACGCCCGAAGCATAAAATACAAAATAAATAGAACAGTTTTTCCATTGTATAAAACGAATAATTGAAACCAGTGTGAAAGGTATGGTTATTTCTACGTTCCGCGCAACCTAGGCTTCACCCCTGGGTGTTGCTCCACCAGATCCAATAGTTAGGACCTAAGAAATCAGCGTCAGAATCATAAAATACAAAATAGATACAGCAGCTTTTCCATCGTATATAATGTATATTTGCAAACAGTGTGAATGCAATGGCCATTTCTACGTTCCGGGCAACCTAGGCTTCACCCTAGGGCGTTGCTCCACCTGATCGAATAGTTAGGGCCTAAGAAGTCAACGCCAGCAGCATAAAATACGATATATGTGCAACAGTTTTACCGTCGTATAAAATGAATAATCGCAAACAGTGTGAAGGTAATGGTCATTTCTACATTCCGGGGAACCTAGGCTTCACTCTAGGGCGTTGCTGCACCAGATCGAATAGTTGGGGCCTTAGAAGTCAACGCCAGAAGCATAAAGTACATTAAAAATCCAACAGTTTGTCCATCGTATAACAGGAATAATTGCCACCAGTGTGAAAGTGATGGTCATTTCTGCATTCCGGGCAACCTAGGCTTCACGCTAGGGCGTTGTTCCACCAGAGCGAATAGTTAGGGCCTTAGAAGTCAATGCCAGAAGCATAAAATACTATATAAATACATCAGTTTTTCCACTGTATAATATGAATAATTGCAAACAGTGTGGAAGTAATGGCCATTTCTACGTTCCGGGCAACCTAGGCTTCACTCTAGGGCGTTGGTCCACCAGATCCAATAGTTAGGGCCTAAGAAGTCAACGCCAGGAGCACCAAATACAAAATAAATACAACAGTTTTTCCATCGTATAAAACGATAATTGCATCCAGTGTGCAAGTAATGGTCATTTCTACGATCCGGGCGACCTAGGCATCACTCTAGGGTGTTGTTCCACCAGAGCGAATAGTTAGGGCCTAAGTAGTCAACGCCTGAAGCATAAAATACAATATAAATACAACAGTTTTTACATTGTATAAAACGAATAATTGCAACCAGTATGAAAGTTATGGTTATTTCTACGTTCAGGGCAACCTCGGCTTCACCCTAGGGCGTTGCTCCACCAGATCGAATAGTTAGGGCCTAATAAGTCAAGGCCAGAAGCATAAAATACAATATAAATACAACAGTTTTTCCCTTGTATAACAGGAATAATTGCAACCAGTGTGAAAGCTATGGTCATTTCTACGTTCAGGGCAACCTAGGCTACACTCTAGGGCGTTGCTCCACCACAGCGAATAGCTAGGGCCTTAGACGTCAATGCCAGAAGCATAAAATGCCATATAAATACAACAGTTGTTCCACTGTATAATACGTATAATTGCAAACAGTGTGGAAGTAATGGTCATTTCTACGTTCCGGGCAACCTAGTCTTCACTCTAGGGCGTTGCTGAACCACATCGAATAGCTACGGCCCTAGAAGACAACGCCATAACTATAAAATACAATATAAATACAACAGTCTATACATCGTATAAAACGAATAATTGCAACCAGTCTGATAGTTATGGTCATTTCTACGTTCCGGGCAACCTAGACTTCACCCTAGGGCGTTTCTCCACCAGATCGAATAGTTAGGGCCTAAGAAGTCAACGCCTGAAGCATAAAATATAATATAAGTACAATAGTTTTTCCATCGTATAACAGGAATAATTGCAACCAGTGTGAAAGACATGGTCATTTCTACGTTCCGGGCAACCTAGGCTTCACTCTAGGGCGTTGCTCCACCAGATCGAATGGTTAGGGCCTAAGAAGTCAACGCCAGAAGCATAAAATACAATAAAAATACAACAGTTTTTCCCTTGTATAACAGAAATAATTGCAACCAGTGTGAAAGTTATGGTCATTTCTACGTTCCGGGCAACCTAGGCTTCACTCTAGTGCGTTGCTCCACCACATCGAATAGTTAGGGCCTTAGAAGTCAATGCCAGAAGCATAAAATACTATATAAATACAACAGTTTTTCCACTGTATAATTTGAATAATTGCAAACAGTGTGGAAGTAATGGTCATTTCTACGTTCCGGGCAACCTAGGCTTCACTCTAGGGCGTTGGTCCACCAGATCCAATAGTTAGGGCCTAAGAAGTCAACGCCAGGAGCACCAAATACAAAATAAATACAACAGTTTTTCCATCGTATAAAACGATAATTGCATCCAGTGTGCAAGTAATGGTCATTTCTACGATCCGGGCGACATAGGCATCACTCTAGGGCGTTGTTCCACCAGATCGAATAGTTAGGGCCTAAGAAGTCAACGCCTGAAGCATAAAATACAATATAAATACAACAGTTTTTACATTGTATAAAACGAATAATTGCAACCAGTATGAAAGTTATGGTTATTTCTACGTTCAGGGCAACCTAGGCTTCACCCTAGGGCGTTGTACCACCAGAGCGAATAGTTAGGGCCTAAGAAGTCAACGCTGAAGCATAAAATACAATATAAATACAACAGTTTTTCCATCGTATAAAACGAATAATTGCAACCAGTATGAAAGTTATGGTCATTTCTACGATCCGGGCGACATAGGCATCACTCTAGGGCGTTGTTCCACCAGAGCGAATAGTTAGGGCCTAAGAAGTCAACGCCAGAAGCATAAAATACGATATATGTACAACAGTTTTACCATCGTATAAAATGAATAATCGCAAACAGTGTGAACGTAATGGTCACTTCTACGTTCCGGGCAACCTAGGCTTCACACTAGGGCGTTGTTCCACCAGAGCGAATAGTTAGGGCCCAAGAAGTCAACGCCTGAAGCATAAAATACAAAATAAATACAACAGTTTTTCCATCGTATAACAAGAATAATTGCAGCCAGTGTGAAAAATATGGTCATTTCTACGTTGCGGGCATCCTAGGCTTCACTCTAGGGCGTTGCACCACCAGATCGAATAGTTAGGGCCTTAGAAGTCAACGCCCGAAGCATAAAATACAAAATAAATAGAACAGTTTTTCCATTGTATAAAACGAATAATTGAAACCAGTGTGAAAGTTATGCTCATTTCTACGTTGCGTGCCACCTAGGCTTCACTCTAGTGCGTTGCTCCACCAGATCGAATAGTTAGGGCCTAAGAAGTCAACGCCAGAAGCATAAAATACAATATAAATACAACAGTTTTCCCTTGTATAACAGAAATAATTGCAACCAGTGTGAACGTTATGGTCATTTCTACGTTCCGGGCAACCTAGGCTTCACTCTAGGGCGTTGCTCCACCACATCGAATAGCTCCGGCCTTAGAAGTCAACGCCAGAAGCATAAAATACACTATAAATACAACAGTTTTTGAATCGTATAACAGGAATAATTGCAGACAGTGTGAAAGATATGGTCATTTCTACGTTGCGGGCATCCTAGGCTTCACTCTAGGGCATTGCTCAACCACATCGAATAGCTACGGCCCTAGAGGACAACGCCATAACTATAAAATACAATATAAATACAACAGTCTTTCCATCGTATAAAACGAGTAATTGCAACCAGTTTGATAGTTATGGTCATTTCTACGTTCCGGGCAATCTAGGCTTCTCTCTAGGGCGTTGCTCCACCAGATCGAATAGTTAGGGCCTAACAAGTCAACGCCAGAAGCATAAAATACAATAGAAATACAACAGTTTTACCATCGTATAACAGGAATAATTGCAACCAGTGTGAAAGACATGGTCAAATCTACATTCCGGGCAACCTAGGCTTCACTCTAGGGCCATGCTCCACCAGATCGAATAGTTAGGGCATAAGAAGTCAACGCCAGAAGCATAAAATACAATATAAATACAACAGTTTTTCCCTTGTATATCAGGAATAATTGCAACCAGTGTGAAAGCTATGGTCATTTCTACGTTCCGGGCAACCTAGGCTTCACTCTAGGGCGTTGCTCCACCACATCGAATAGTTAGGGCCTTAGAAGTCAATGCCAGAAGCATAAAATGCCATATAAATACAACAGTTGTTCCACTGTATAATATGAATAATTGCAAGCAGTGTGGAAGTAATGGTCATTTCTACGTTCCGGGCAACCCAGGCTTCACTCTAGGGCGTTGCTCAACCACATCGAATAGCTGCGGCCCTAGAAGACAACACCATAACTATTAAATACAATATAAGTACAACAGTCTATCCATCGTATAAAACGAATAATACCAACCAGTCTGATAGTTATGGTCATTTCTACGTTCCGGGCAACCTAGACTTCACCCTAGGGCGTTGCTCCACCAGATCGAATAGTTAGGGCCTAAGAAGACAATGCCAGAAGCATAAAATACAATATAAATACAACAGTTTTTGAATCGTATAACAGGAATAATTGCAAACAGTGTGAAAGATATGGTCATTTCTACGTTTCGGGCATCCCAGGCTTCACTCTAGGGCATTGCTCCACCACATCGAATAGCTATGGCCTTAGAAGTGAACGCCATAACTATAAAAAACAATATAAATACAACAGTCTTTCCATTGTATAAAATGAATAATTGCAACCAGTATGAATGTTATGGTAATTTCTACGTTCCGTTCAACCTAGGCGTCACTCTAGGGCGTTGGTCCGCCAGATCCAGTAGCAAGGGCCTAAGAAGTCAACGCCGGAAGCATAAAGTACAGTATAAATACAACAGTTTTTCCATTGTATAAAATGAATAATTGCAAACAGTGAGGAAGTAGTGGTCATTTCTACGTTCCGTGCAACCTAGGCTTCACTCTAGGGCGTTGCTCCACCAGATCGAATAGTTAGGGTCTAAGAAGTCAACGCCAGAAGCACAAAATTCAATATAAATACAACAGTTTTTCCATTGTATAACAGAAATAATGGCAACCAGTGTGAAAGTTATGGTCATTTCTACGTTCCGGGCAACCTAGCCTTCACTCTAGGGCGTTGCTCAACCACATCGTATAGCTACGGCCCTAGAAGACAACGCCATAACTATAAAATACAATATAAATACAACAGTCTATACATCGTATAAAACGAATAATTGCAACCAGTCTGATAGTTATGGTCATTTCTACGTTCCGGGCAACCTAGACTTCACCCTAGGGCGTTGCTCCACCAGATCGAATAGTTAGGGCCTAAGAAGTCAATGCCAGAAGCATAAAATACGATATATGTACAACAGTTTTTCCATCGCATAAAATGAGTAATTGCAACCAGTGTGAAAGTAACGGCCATTTCTACGTTCCGGGAATCCTAGACTTAACACTGAGACATTGCTCCACCAGATCGAATACATAGGGCCTTAGAAGTCAACGCCAGAAGCATAAAGTACATTAAAAATCCAACAGTTTGTCCATGGTGTAACAGGAATAATTGCCACCAGTGTGAAAGTGATGGTCATTTCTGCATTCCGGGCAACCTAGGCTTCACTCTAGGGCGTTGGTCCACCAGATCCAATAGTTAGGGCCTAAGAAGTCAACGCCAGGAGCACCAAATACAAAATAAATACAACAGTTTTTCCATCGTATAAAACGATAATTGCATCCAGTGTGCAAGTAATGGTCATTTCTACGATCCGGGCGACATAGGCATCACTCTAGGGCGTTGTTCCACCAGAGCGAATAGTTAGGGCCTAAGAAGTCAACGCTGAAGCATAAAATACAATATAAATACAACAGTTTTTCCATCGTATAAAACGAATAATTGCAACCAGTATGAAAGTTATGGTCATTTCTACGATCCGGGCGACATAGGCATCACTCTAGGGCGTTGTTCCACCAGAGCGAATAGTTAGGGCCTAAGAAGTCAACGCCAGAAGCATAAAATACGATATTTGTACAACAGTTTTACCATCGTATAAAATGAATAATCGCAAACAGTGTGAAGGTAATGGTCACTTCTACGTTCCGGGCAACCTAGGCTTCACACTAGGGCGTTGTTCCACCAGAGCGAATAGTTAGGGCCCAAGAAGTCAACGCCTGAAGCATAAAATACAAAATAAATACAACAGTTTTTCCATCGTATAACAAGAATAATTGCAGCCAGTGTGAAAAATATGGTCATTTCTACGTTGCGGGCATCCTAGGCTTCACTCTAGGGCGTTGCACCACCAGATCGAATAGTTAGGGCCTTAGAAGTCAACGCCCGAAGCATAAAATACAAAATAAATAGAACAGTTTTTCCATTGTATAAAACGAATAATTGAAACCAGTGTGAAAGTTATGCTCATTTCTACGTTCCGTGCCACCTAGGCTTCACTCTAGTGCGTTGCTCCACCAGATCGAATAGTTAGGGCCTAAGAAGTCAACGCCAGAAGCATAAAATACAATATAAATACAACAGTTTTCCCTTGTATAACAGAAATAATTGCAACCAGTGTGAAAGTTATGGTCATTTCTACGTTCCGGGCAACCTAGGCTTCACTCTAGGGCGTTGCTCCACCACATCGAATAGCTCCGGCCTTAGAAGTCAACGCCAGAAGCATAAAATACACTATAAATACAACAGTTTTTGAATCGTATAACAGGAATAATTGCAGACAGTGTGAAAGATATGGTCATTTCTACGTTGCGGGCATCCTAGGCTTCACTCTAGGGCATTGCTCAACCACATCGAATAGCTACGGCCCTAGAGGACAACGCCATAACTATAAAATACAATATAAATACAACAGTCTTTCCATCGTATAAAACGAGTAATTGCAACCAGTTTGATAGTTATGGTCATTTCTACGTTCCGGGCAATCTAGGCTTCTCTCTAGGGCGTTGCTCCACCAGATCGAATAGTTAGGGCCTAACAAGTCAACGCCAGAAGCATAAAATACAATAGAAATACAACAGTTTTACCATCGTATAACAGGAATAATTGCAACCAGTGTGAAAGACATGGTCAAATCTACATTCCGGGCAACCTAGGCTTCACTCTAGGGCCATGCTCCACCAGATCGAATAGTTAGGGCATAAGAAGTCAACGCCAGAAGCATAAAATACAATATAAATACAACAGTTTTTCCCTTGTATATCAGGAATAATTGCAACCAGTGTGAAAGCTATGGTCATTTCTACGTTCCGGGCAACCTAGGCTTCACTCTAGGGCGTTGCTCCACCACATCGAATAGTTAGGGCCTTAGAAGTCAATGCCAGAAGCATAAAATGCCATATAAATACAACAGTTGTTCCACTGTATAATATGAATAATTGCAAGCAGTGTGGAAGTAATGGTCATTTCTACGTTCCGGGCAACCCAGGCTTCACTCTAGGGCGTTGCTCAACCACATCGAATAGCTGCGGCCCTAGAAGACAACACCATAACTATTAAATACAATATAAGTACAACAGTCTATCCATCGTATAAAACGAATAATACCAACCAGTCTGATAGTTATGGTCATTTCTACGTTCCGGGCAACCTAGACTTCACCCTAGGGCGTTGCTCCACCAGATCGAATAGTTAGGGCCTAAGAAGACAATGCCAGAAGCATAAAATACAATATAAATACAACAGTTTTTGAATCGTATAACAGGAATAATTGCAAACAGTGTGAAAGATATGGTCATTTCTACGTTTCGGGCATCCCAGGCTTCACTCTAGGGCATTGCTCCACCACATCGAATAGCTATGGCCTTAGAAGTGAACGCCATAACTATAAAAAACAATATAAATACAACAGTCTTTCCATTGTATAAAATGAATAATTGCAACCAGTATGAATGTTATGGTAATTTCTACGTTCCGTTCAACCTAGGCGTCACTCTAGGGCGTTGGTCCGCCAGATCCAATAGCAAGGGCCTAAGAAGTCAACGCCGGAAGCATAAAGTACAGTATAAATACAACAGTTTTTCCATTGTATAAAATGAATAATTGCAAACAGTGAGGAAGTAGTGGTCATTTCTACGTTCCGTGCAACCTAGGCTTCACTCTAGGGCGTTGCTCCACCAGATCGAATAGTTAGGGTCTAAGAAGTCAACGCCAGAAGCACAAAATTCAATATAAATACAACAGTTTTTCCATTGTATAACAGAAATAATGGCAACCAGTGTGAAAGTTATGGTCATTTCTACGTTCCGGGCAACCTAGCCTTCACTCTAGGGCGTTGCTCAACCACATCGTATAGCTACGGCCCTAGAAGACAACGCCATAACTATAAAATACAATATAAATACAACAGTCTATACATCGTATAAAACGAATAATTGCAACCAGTCTGATAGTTATGGTCATTTCTACGTTCCGGGCAACCTAGACTTCACCCTAGGGCGTTGCTCCACCAGATCGAATAGTTAGGGCCTAAGAAGTCAATGCCAGAAGCATAAAATACGATATATGTACAACAGTTTTTCCATCGCATAAAATGAGTAATTGCAACCAGTGTGAAAGTAACGGCCATTTCTACGTTCCGGGAATCCTAGACTTAACACTGAGACATTGCTCCACCAGATCGAATACATAGGGCCTTAGAAGTCAACGCCAGAAGCATAAAGTACATTAAAAATCCAACAGTTTGTCCATGGTGTAACAGGAATAATTGCCACCAGTGTGAAAGTGATGGTCATTTCTGCATTCCGGGCAACCTAGGCTTCACTCTAGGGCGTTGGTCCACCAGATCCAATAGTTAGGGCCTAAGAAGTCAACGCCAGGAGCACCAAATACAAAATAAATACAACAGTTTTTCCATCGTATAAAACGATAATTGCATCCAGTGTGCAAGTAATGGTCATTTCTACGATCCGGGCGACATAGGCATCACTCTAGGGCGTTGTTCCACCAGAGCGAATAGTTAGGGCCTAAGAAGTCAACGCTGAAGCATAAAATACAATATAAATACAACAGTTTTTCCATCGTATAAAACGAATAATTGCAACCAGTATGAAAGTTATGGTCATTTCTACGTTCCGGGCTATCTAGGCTTCACTCTAGGGCGTTGCTCAACCACATCGAATAGTTAGGGCCTTAGAAGTCAACGCCAGAAGCACCAAATCCAAAATTAATACAACAGTTTTTCCATCGTATAAAACGAATAATTGCAACCAGTATGAGAGTTATGGTCATTTCTACGTTCCGGGCAACCTAGGCTTCACCCTAGGGCGTTGCTCCACCTGACCGAATAGTTAGGGCCCAGGAAGTCAACGCCAGAAGCATAAAATACAATATAAATACAACAGTTTTTCCATTGTATAACAGGAATAATTGCAACCAGTGTGAAAGGTATGGTCATTTCTACGTTCCGGGCAACCTAGGCTTCACTCTAGGGCGTTGCTCCACCACATCGAATAGCTGCGGCCTTAGAAGTCAACGCCAGAAGCATAAAATACAATATAAATACAACAGTTTTTCAATCGTATAACAGGAATAATTGCAAACACTGTGAAAAATATGGTCATTTCTACGTTGCGGGCATCCTAGGCATCACTCTAGGGCATTGCTCCACCACATCGAATAGCTACGGCCTTAGAAGTCAACGCCATAACTATAAAAAACAATATTAATACAACAGTTTTTCCATTGTATAAAATGAATAATTGCAAACAGTGTGGAGGTAATGGTCATTTCTACTTTCCGGGCAACCTGGGTTTCACTCTAGGGCGTTTCTCCACCACATCGAATAGCTACGCCCTTAGAAGTCAACGCCTGAAGCATAAAATATAATATAAGTACAACAGTTTTTCCATCGTAAAACAGGAATAATTGCAACCAGTGTGAAAGACATGGTCATTTCTACGTTCCGGGCAACCTAGGCTTCACTCTAGGGCGTTGCTTCACCACATCGAATAGCTACGGCCTTAGGAGTCAACGCCAGAGGCATAAAATACAAAATAAATACTACAGTTTTTCCGTCGTATAACAAGAATAATTGCTACCAGTGTGATAGTGCTGGTCATTTCTACATTCCGGGCAACCTAGGCTTCACTCTAGGGCCATGCTCCACCAGATCGAATAGTTAGGGCCTAAGAAGTCAACGCCAGAAGCATAAAATACAATATAAATACAACAGTTTTTCCCTTGTATAGCAGGAATAATTGCAACCAGTGTGAAAGCCTTGGTCATTTCTACGTTCCGGGCAACCTAGGCTTCACTCTAGGGCGTTGCTCCACCACATCGAATAGTTAGGGCCTTAGAAGTCAATGCCAGAAGCATAAAATGCCATATAAATACAAAAGCTGTTCCACTGTATAATACGTATAATCGCAAACAGTGTGGAAGTAATGGTCATTTCTACGTTCCGGGCAACCTAGGCTACACTCTGGGGCGTTCCTCAATCACATAGAATAGCTACGGCCCTAGAAGACAACGCCATAACTATAAAATACAATATAAATACAACAGTCTATGCATCGTATAAAACGAATAATTGCAACCAGTCTGTTAGTTATGGTCATTTCTACGTTCCGGGCAACCTAGACTTCACCCTAGGGCGTTTCTCCACCAGATCGAATAGTTAGGGCCTAAGAAGTCAATGCCAGAAGCATAAAATACAAAATAAATACAACAGTTTTCCCATCGTATAAAACGAATAATTGCATCCAGTGTGCAAGTAATCGTCATTTCTACGATACGGGCGAACTAGGCATCACTCTAGGGCGTTGTTCCACCAGAGCGAATAGTTAGGGCCTAAGAAGTCAACGCCAGAAGCATAAAATACGATGTATCTACAACAGTCTTTCCATCGTATAAAACGAATAATTGCAACCAGTCTGATAGTTATGGTCATTTCTACGTTCCGGGCAATCTAGGCTTCTCTCTAGCGCGTTGTCCACCAGATCGAATAGTTAGGGCCTAAGAAGTCTACGGCAGAAGCATAAAATACAATACAAATACAACAGCTTTTTCAATCGTATAACAGGAATAATTGCAAACTGTGTGAAAAATATGGTCATTTCTACGTTGTGGGCATCCTAGGCATCACTCTAGGGCGTTGCTCCACCACATCGAATAGCTACGGCCTTAGGAGTCAACGCCAGAGGCATAAAATACAAAATAAATACAACAGTTTTTCCATCGTATAACAAGAATAATTGCAGCCAGTATGAAAGTGATGGTCATTTCTACATTCCGGGCAACCTAGGCTACACTCTAGGGCATTGCTCCACCAGATCGAATAGTTAGGGCCATAGAAGTCAACGCCCGAAGCATAAAATACGATATATGTACAACAGTTTTACCATCGTATAAAATGAATAATCGCAAACAGTGTGAAGGTAATGGTCACTTCTACGTTCCGGGCAACCTAGGCTTCACACTAGGGCGTTGTTCCACCAGAGCGAATAGTTAGGGCCCAAGAAGTCAACGCCTGAAGCATAAAATACAAAATAAATACAACAGTTTTTCCATCGTATAACAAGAATAATTGCAGCCAGTGTGAAAAATATGGTCATTTCTACGTTGCGGGCATCCTAGGCTTCACTCTAGGGCGTTGCACCACCAGATCGAATAGTTAGGGCCTTAGAAGTCAACGCCCGAAGCATAAAATACAAAATAAATAGAACAGTTTTTCCATTGTATAAAACGAATAATTGAAACCAGTGTGAAAGTTATGCTCATTTCTACGTTCCGTGCCACCTAGGCTTCACTCTAGTGCGTTGCTCCACCAGATCGAATAGTTAGGGCCTAAGAAGTCAACGCCAGAAGCATAAAATACAATATAAATACAACAGTTTTCCCTTGTATAACAGAAATAATTGCAACCAGTGTGAAAGTTATGGTCATTTCTACGTTCCGGGCAACCTAGGCTTCACTCTAGGGCGTTGCTCCACCACATCGAATAGCTCCGGCCTTAGAAGTCAACGCCAGAAGCATAAAATACACTATAAATACAACAGTTTTTGAATCGTATAACAGGAATAATTGCAGACAGTGTGAAAGATATGGTCATTTCTACGTTGCGGGCATCCTAGGCTTCACTCTAGGGCATTGCTCAACCACATCGAATAGCTACGGCCCTAGAGGACAACGCCATAACTATAAAATACAATATAAATACAACAGTCTTTCCATCGTATAAAACGAGTAATTGCAACCAGTTTGATAGTTATGGTCATTTCTACGTTCCGGGCAATCTAGGCTTCTCTCTAGGGCGTTGCTCCACCAGATCGAATAGTTAGGGCCTAACAAGTCAACGCCAGAAGCATAAAATACAATAGAAATACAACAGTTTTACCATCGTATAACAGGAATAATTGCAACCAGTGTGAAAGACATGGTCAAATCTACATTCCGGGCAACCTAGGCTTCACTCTAGGGCCATGCTCCACCAGATCGAATAGTTAGGGCATAAGAAGTCAACGCCAGAAGCATAAAATGCCATATAAATACAACAGTTGTTCCACTGTATAATATGAATAATTGCAAGCAGTGTGGAAGTAATGGTCATTTCTACGTTCCGGGCAACCCAGGCTTCACTCTAGGGCGTTGCTCAACCACATCGAATAGCTGCGGCCCTAGAAGACAACACCATAACTATTAAATACAATATAAGTACAACAGTCTATCCATCGTATAAAACGAATAATACCAACCAGTCTGATAGTTATGGTCATTTCTACGTTCCGGGCAACCTAGACTTCACCCTAGGGCGTTGCTCCACCAGATCGAATAGTTAGGGCCTAAGAAGACAATGCCAGAAGCATAAAATACAATATAAATACAACAGTTTTTGAATCGTATAACAGGAATAATTGCAAACAGTGTGAAAGATATGGTCATTTCTACGTTTCGGGCATCCCAGGCTTCACTCTAGGGCATTGCTCCACCACATCGAATAGCTATGGCCTTAGAAGTGAACGCCATAACTATAAAAAACAATATAAATACAACAGTCTTTCCATTGTATAAAATGAATAATTGCAACCAGTATGAATGTTATGGTAATTTCTACGTTCCGTTCAACCTAGGCGTCACTCTAGGGCGTTGGTCCGCCAGATCCAATAGCAAGGGCCTAAGAAGTCAACGCCGGAAGCATAAAGTACAGTATAAATACAACAGTTTTTCCATTGTATAAAATGAATAATTGCAAACAGTGAGGAAGTAGTGGTCATTTCTACGTTCCGTGCAACCTAGGCTTCACTCTAGGGCGTTGCTCCACCAGATCGAATAGTTAGGGTCTAAGAAGTCAACGCCAGAAGCACAAAATTCAATATAAATACAACAGTTTTTCCATTGTATAACAGAAATAATGGCAACCAGTGTGAAAGTTATGGTCATTTCTACGTTCCGGGCAACCTAGCCTTCACTCTAGGGCGTTGCTCAACCACATCGTATAGCTACGGCCCTAGAAGACAACGCCATAACTATAAAATACAATATAAATACAACAGTCTATACATCGTATAAAACGAATAATTGCAACCAGTCTGATAGTTATGGTCATTTCTACGTTCCGGGCAACCTAGACTTCACCCTAGGGCGTTGCTCCACCAGATCGAATAGTTAGGGCCTAAGAAGTCAATGCCAGAAGCATAAAATACGATATATGTACAACAGTTTTTCCATCGCATAAAATGAGTAATTGCAACCAGTGTGAAAGTAACGGCCATTTCTACGTTCCGGGAATCCTAGACTTAACACTGAGACATTGCTCCACCAGATCGAATACATAGGGCCTTAGAAGTCAACGCCAGAAGCATAAAGTACATTAAAAATCCAACAGTTTGTCCATGGTGTAACAGGAATAATTGCCACCAGTGTGAAAGTGATGGTCATTTCTGCATTCCGGGCAACCTAGGCTTCACTCTAGGGCGTTGGTCCACCAGATCCAATAGTTAGGGCCTAAGAAGTCAACGCCAGGAGCACCAAATACAAAATAAATACAACAGTTTTTCCATCGTATAAAACGATAATTGCATCCAGTGTGCAAGTAATGGTCATTTCTACGATCCGGGCGACATAGGCATCACTCTAGGGCGTTGTTCCACCAGAGCGAATAGTTAGGGCCTAAGAAGTCAACGCTGAAGCATAAAATACAATATAAATACAACAGTTTTTCCATCGTATAAAACGAATAATTGCAACCAGTATGAAAGTTATGGTCATTTCTACGTTCCGGGCTATCTAGGCTTCACTCTAGGGCGTTGCTCAACCACATCGAATAGTTAGGGCCTTAGAAGTCAACGCCAGAAGCACCAAATCCAAAATTAATACAACAGTTTTTCCATCGTATAAAACGAATAATTGCAACCAGTATGAGAGTTATGGTCATTTCTACGTTCCGGGCAACCTAGGCTTCACCCTAGGGCGTTGCTCCACCTGACCGAATAGTTAGGGCCCAGGAAGTCAACGCCAGAAGCATAAAATACAATATAAATACAACAGTTTTTCCATTGTATAACAGGAATAATTGCAACCAGTGTGAAAGGTATGGTCATTTCTACGTTCCGGGCAACCTAGGCTTCACTCTAGGGCGTTGCTCCACCACATCGAATAGCTGCGGCCTTAGAAGTCAACGCCAGAAGCATAAAATACAATATAAATACAACAGTTTTTCAATCGTATAACAGGAATAATTGCAAACACTGTGAAAAATATGGTCATTTCTACGTTGCGGGCATCCTAGGCATCACTCTAGGGCATTGCTCCACCACATCGAATAGCTACGGCCTTAGAAGTCAACGCCATAACTATAAAAAACAATATTAATACAACAGTTTTTCCATTGTATAAAATGAATAATTGCAAACAGTGTGGAGGTAATGGTCATTTCTACTTTCCGGGCAACCTGGGTTTCACTCTAGGGCGTTTCTCCACCACATCGAATAGCTACGCCCTTAGAAGTCAACGCCTGAAGCATAAAATATAATATAAGTACAACAGTTTTTCCATCGTAAAACAGGAATAATTGCAATCAGTGTGAAAGACATGGTCATTTCTACGTTCCGGGCAACCTAGGCTTCACTCTAGGGCGTTGCTTCACCACATCGAATAGCTACGGCCTTAGGAGTCAACGCCAGAGGCATAAAATACAAAATAAATACTACAGTTTTTCCGTCGTATAACAAGAATAATTGCTACCAGTGTGATAGTGCTGGTCATTTCTACATTCCGGGCAACCTAGGCTTCACTCTAGGGCCATGCTCCACCAGATCGAATAGTTAGGGCCTAAGAAGTCAACGCCTGAAGCATAAAATACAATATAAATACAACAGTTTTTCCCTTGTATAGCAGGAATAATTGCAACCAGTGTGAAAGCTATGGTCATTTCTACGTTCCGGGCAACCTAGGCTTCACTCTAGGGCGTTGCTCCACCACATCGAATAGTTAGGGCCTTAGAAGTCAATGCCAGAAGCATAAAATGCCATATAAATACAACAGCTGTTCCACTGTATAATACGTATAATCGCAAACAGTGTGGAAGTAATGGTCATTTCTACGTTCCGGGCAACCTAGGCTTCACTCTAGGGCGTTCCTCAATCACATAGAATAGCTACGGCACTAGAAGACAACGCCATAACTATAAAATACAATATAAATACAACAGTCTATGCATCGTATAAAACGAATAATTGCAACCAGTCTGTTAGTTATGGTCATTTCTACGTTCCGGGCAACCTAGACTTCACCCTAGGGCGTTTCTCCACCAGATCGAATAGTTAGGGCCTAAGAAGTCAATGCCAGAAGCATAAAATACAAAATAAATACAACAGTTTTCCCATCGTATAAAACGAATAATTGCATCCAGTGTGCAAGTAATCGTCATTTCTACGATACGGGCGACCTAGGCATCACTCTAGGGCGTTGTTCCACCAGAGCGAATAGTTAGGGCCTAAGAAGTCAACGCCAGAAGCATAAAATACGATGTATCTACAACAGTCTTTCCATCGTATAAAACGAATAATTGCAACCAGTCTGATAGTTATGGTCATTTCTACGTTCCGGGCAATCTAGGCTTCTCTCTAGCGCGTTGTTCCACCAGATCGAATAGTTAGGGCCTAAGAAGTCTACGGCAGAAGCATAAAATACAATACAAATACAACAGCTTTTTCAATCGTATAACAGGAATAATTGCAAACTGTGTGAAAAATATGGTCATTTCTACGTTGTGGGCATCCTAGGCATCACTCTAGGGCGTTGCTCCACCACATCGAATAGCTACGGCCTTAGGAGTCAACGCCAGAGGCATAAAATACAAAATAAATACAACAGTTTTTCCATCGTATAACAAGAATAATTGCTACCAGTGTGATAGTGCTGGTCATTTCTACATTCCGGGCAACCTAGGCTTCACTCTAGGGCCATGCTCCACCAGATCGAATAGTTAGGGCCTAAGAAGTCAACGCCAGAAGCATAAAATACAATATAAATACAACAGTTTTTCCCTTGTATAGCAGGAATAATTGCAACCAGTGTGAAAGCCTTGGTCATTTCTACGTTCCGGGCAACCTAGGCTTCACTATAGGGCGTTGCTCCACCACATCGAATAGTTAGGGCCTTAGAAGTCAATGCCAGAAGCATAAAATGCCATATAAATACAAAAGCTGTTCCACTGTATAATACGTATAATCGCAAACAGTGTGGAAGTAATGGTCATTTCTACGTTCCGGGCAACCTAGGCTACACTCTGGGGCGTTCCTCAATCACATAGAATAGCTACGGCCCTAGAAGACAACGCCATAACTATAAAATACAATATAAATACAACAGTCTATGCATCGTATAAAACGAATAATTGCAACCAGTCTGTTAGTTATGGTCATTTCTACGTTCCGGGCAACCTAGACTTCACCCTAGGGCGTTTCTCCACCAGATCGAATAGTTAGGGCCTAAGAAGTCAATGCCAGAAGCATAAAATACAAAATAAATACAACAGTTTTCCCATCGTATAAAACGAATAATTGCATCCAGTGTGCAAGTAATCGTCATTTCTACGATACGGGCGAACTAGGCATCACTCTAGGGCGTTGTTCCACCAGAGCGAATAGTTAGGGCCTAAGAAGTCAACGCCAGAAGCATAAAATACGATGTATCTACAACAGTCTTTCCATCGTATAAAACGAATAATTGCAACCAGTCTGATAGTTATGGTCATTTCTACGTTCCGGGCAATCTAGGCTTCTCTCTAGCGCGTTGTCCACCAGATCGAATAGTTAGAGCCTAAGAAGTCTACGGCAGAAGCATAAAATACAATACAAATACAACAGCTTTTTCAATCGTATAACAGGAATAATTGCAAACTGTGTGAAAAATATGGTCATTTCTACGTTGTGGGCATCCTAGGCATCACTCTAGGGCGTTGCTCCACCACATCGAATAGCTACGGCCTTAGGAGTCAACGCCAGAGGCATAAAATACAAAATAAATACAACAGTTTTTCCATCGTATAACAAGAATAATTGCAGCCAGTATGAAAGTGATGGTCATTTCTACATTCCGGGCAACCTAGGCTACACTCTAGGGCATTGCTCCACCAGATCGAATAGTTAGGGCCATAGAAGTCAACGCCCGAAGCATAAAATACAAAATAAATAGAACAGTTTTTCCATTGTATAAATCGAATAATTGAAACCAGTGTGAAAGCTATGGTCATTTCTACGTTCCGCGCAACCTAGGCTTCACCCCTGGGCGTTGATCCACCAGATCGAATAGTTAGGGCCTAAGAAGTCAATGCCAGAAGCATAAAATACGATATATGTACAACAGTTTTTCCATCGCATAAAATGAGTAATTGCAACCAGTGTGAAAGTAACGGACATTTCTACGTTCCGGGCATCCTAGACTTAACACTGAGGCATTGCTCCACCAGACCGAATACATAGGGCCTTAGAAGTCAACGCCAGAAGCATAAAGTACATTAAAAATCCAACAGTTTTTCCATCGTATAACAGGAATAATTGCCACCAGTGTGAAAGTGATGGTCATTTCTGCATTCCGGGCAACCTAGGCTTCACTCTAGGGCGTTGCTCCTCCACGTAGAATAGCTAGGGCCCAGGAAGTCAACGCCAGAAGCATAAAATACAATATAAATACAACAGTTTTTCCATTGTATAACAGGAATAATTGCAACCAGTGTGAAAGGTATGGTCATTTCTACGTTCCGGGCAACCTAGGCTTCACTCTAGGGCGTTGCTCCACCACATCGAATAGCTACGGCCTTAGGGGTCAACGCCAGAGGCATAAAATACAAAATAAATACAACAGTTTTTCCATCGTATAACAAGAATAATTGCAGCCAGTATGAAAGTGATGGTCATTTCTACATTCCGGGCAACCTAGGCTACACTCTAGGGCGTTGCTCCACCAGATCGAATAGTTAGGGCCATAGAAGTCAACGCCCGAAGCATAAAATACAAAATAAATAGAACAGTTTTTCCATTGTATAAATCGAATAATTGAAACCAGTGTGAAAGCTATGGTCATTTCTACGTTCCGCGCAACCTAGGCTTCACCCCTGGGCGTTGGTCCACCAGATCCAATAGTTAGGACCTAAGAAATCAGCGCCAGAAGCATAAAATACAAAATAGATACAACAGCTTTTCCGTCGTATAAAATGAATAATCGCAAACAGTGTGAAGGTAATGGTCATTTCTACATTCCGGGGAACCTAGGCTTAACTGTAGGGCGTTGCTGCACCAGATCGAATAGTTGGGGCCTTAGAAGTCAACGCCCGAAGCATAAAGTACAAAATAAATAGAACAGTATTTCCATTGTATAAAACGAACAATTGAAACCCGTGTGAAGGTTATGGTCATTTCTACATTTCGCGCAACCTAGGCTTCACCCTTGGGCGTTGATCCACCAGATCGAATAGTTAGGGCCTTAGAAGTCAACGCCAGAAGCACCAAATCCAAAATTAATACAACAGTTTTTCCATCGTATAAAACGAATAATTGCAACCAGTATGAGAGTTATGGTCATTTCTACGTTCCGGGCAACCTAGGCTTCACCCTAGGGCGTTGCTCCACCTGACCGAATAGTTAGGGCCCAGGAAGTCAACGCCAGAAGCATAAAATACAATATAAATACAACAGTTTTTCCATTGTATAACAGGAATAATTGCAACCAGTGTGAAAGGTATGGTCATTTCTACGTTCCGGGCAACCTAGGCTTCACTCTAGGGCGTTGCTCCACCACATCGAATAGCTGCGGCCTTAGAAGTCAACGCCAGAAGCATAAAATACAATATAAATACAACAGTTTTTCAATCGTATAACAGGAATAATTGCAAACACTGTGAAAAATATGGTCATTTCTACGTTGCGGGCATCCTAGGCATCACTCTAGGGCATTGCTCCACCACATCGAATAGCTACGGCCTTAGAAGTCAACGCCAGAGGCATAAAATACAAAATAAATACAACAGTTTTTCCATCGTATAACAAGAATAATTGCTACCAGTGTGATAGTGCTGGTCATTTCTACATTCCGGGCAACCTAGGCTTCACTCTAGGGCCATGCTCCACCAGATCGAATAGTTAGGGCCTAAGAAGTCAACGCCAGAAGCATAAAATACATTATAAATACAACAGTTTTTCCCTTGTATAGCAGGAATAATTGCAACCAGTGTGAAAGCTATGGTCATTTCTACGTTCCGGGCAACCTAGGCTTCACTCTAGGGCGTTGCTCCACCACATCGAATAGTTAGGGCCTTAGAAGTCAATGCCAGAAGCATAAAATGCCATATAAATACAACAGCTGTTCCACTGTATAATACGTATAATCGCAAACAGTGTGGAAGTAATGGTCATTTCTACGTTCCGGGCAACCTAGGCTTCACTCTAGGGCGTTCCTCAATCACATAGAATAGCTACGGCCCTAGAAGACAACGCCATAACTATAAAATACAATATAAATACAACAGTCTATGCATCGTATAAAACGAATAATTGCAACCAGTCTGTTAGTTATGGTCATTTCTACGTTCCGGGCAACCTAGACTTCACCCTAGGGCGTTTCTCCACCAGATCGAATAGTTAGGGCCTAAGAAGTCAATGCCAGAAGCATAAAATACAAAATAAATACAACAGTTTTCCCATCGTATAAAACGAATAATTGCATCCAGTGTGCAAGTAATCGTCATTTCTACGATACGGGCGACCTAGGCATCACTCTAGGGCGTTGTTCCACCAGAGCGAATAGTTAGGGCCTAAGAAGTCAACGCCAGAAGCATAAAATACGATGTATCTACAACAGTCTTTCCATCGTATAAAACGAATAATTGCAACCAGTCTGATAGTTATGGTCATTTCTACGTTCCGGGCAATCTAGGCTTCTCTCTAGCGCGTTGTCCACCAGATCGAATAGTTAGGGCCTAAGAAGTCTACGGCAGAAGCATAAAATACAATACAAATACAACAGCTTTTTCAATCGTATAACAGGAATAATTGCAAACTGTGTGAAAAATATGGTCATTTCTACGTTGTGGGCATCCTAGGCATCACTCTAGGGCGTTGCTCCACCACATCGAATAGCTACGGCCTTAGGAGTCAACGCCAGAGGCATAAAATACAAAATAAATCCAACAGTTTTTCCATCGTATAACAAGAATAATTGCTACCAGTGTGATAGTGCTGGTCATTTCTACATTCCGGGCAACCTAGGCTTCACTCTAGGGCCATGCTCCACCAGATCGAATAGTTAGGGCCTAAGAAGTCAACGCCAGAAGCATAAAATACAATATAAATACAACAGTTTTTCCCTTGTATAGCAGGAATAATTGCAACCAGTGTGAAAGCCTTGGTCATTTCTACGTTCCGGGCAACCTAGGCTTCACTCTAGGGCGTTGCTCCACCACATCGAATAGTTAGGGCCTTAGAAGTCAATGCCAGAAGCATAAAATGCCATATAAATACAAAAGCTGTTCCACTGTATAATACGTATAATCGCAAACAGTGTGGAAGTAATGGTCATTTCTACGTTCCGGGCAACCTAGGCTACACTCTGGGGCGTTCCTCAATCACATAGAATAGCTACGGCCCTAGAAGACAACGCCATAACTATAAAATACAATATAAATACATCAGTCTATGCATCGTATAAAACGAATAATTGCAACCAGTCTGTTAGTTATGGTCATTTCTACGTTCCGGGCAACCTAGACTTCACCCTAGGGCGTTTCTCCACCAGATCGAATAGTTAGGGCCTAAGAAGTCAATGCCAGAAGCATAAAATACAAAATAAATACAACAGTTTTCCCATCGTATAAAACGAATAATTGCATCCAGTGTGCAAGTAATCGTCATTTCTACGATACGGGCGAACTGGGCATCACTCTAGGGCGTTGTTCCACCAGAGCGAATAGTTAGGGCCTAAGAAGTCAACGCCAGAAGCATAAAATACGATGTATCTACAACAGTCTTTCCATCGTATAAAACGAATAATTGCAACCAGTCTGATAGTTATGGTCATTTCTACGTTCCGGGCAATCTAGGCTTCTCTCTAGCGCGTTGTCCACCAGATCGAATAGTTAGGGCCTAAGAAGTCTACGGCAGAAGCATAAAATACAATACAAATACAACAGCTTTTTCAATCGTATAACAGGAATAATTGCAAACTGTGTGAAAAATATGGTCATTTCTACGTTGTGGGCATCCTAGGCATCACTCTAGGGCGTTGCCCCACCACATCGAATAGCTACGGCCTTAGGAGTCAACGCCAGAGGCATAAAATACAAAATAAATACAACAGTTTTTCCATCGTATAACAAGAATAATTGCAGCCAGTATGAAAGTGATGGTCATTTCTACATTCCGGGCAACCTAGGCTACACTCTAGGGCATTGCTCCACCAGATCGAATAGTTAGGGCCATAGAAGTCAACGCCCGAAGCATAAAATACAAAATAAATAGAACAGATTTTCCATTGTATAAATCGAATAATTGAAACCAGTGTGAAAGCTATGGTCATTTCTACGTTCCGCGCAACCTAGGCTTCACCCCTGGGCGTTGGTCCACCAGATCCAATAGTTAGGACCTAAGAAATCAGCGCCAGAAGCATAAAATACAAAATAGATACAACAGCTTTTCCGTCGTATAAAATGAATAATCGCAAACAGTGTGAAGGTAATGGTCATTTCTACATTCCGGGGAACCTAGGCTTAACTGTAGGGCGTTGCTGCACCAGATCGAATAGTTGGGGCCTTAGAAGTCAACGCCCGAAGCATAAAGTACAAAATAAATAGAACAGTATTTCCATTGTATAAAACGAACAATTGAAACCAGTGTGAAAGCTATGGTCATTTCTACATTTCGCGCAACCTAGGCTTCACCCCTGGGCGTTGATCCACCAGATCGAATAGTTAGGGCCTAAGAAGTCAATGCCAGAAGCATAAAATACGATATATGTACAACAGTTTTTCCATCGCATAAAATGAGTAATTGCAACCAGTGTGAAAGTAACGGACATTTCTACGTTCCGGGCATCCTAGACTTAACACTGAGGCATTGCTCCACCAGACCGAATACATAGGGCCTTAGAAGTCAACGCCAGAAGCATAAAGTACATTAAAAATCCAACAGTTTTTCCATCGTATAACAGGAATAATTGCCACCAGTGTGAAAGTGATGGTCATTTCTGCATTCCGGGCAACCTAGGCTTCACTCTAGGGCGTTGCTCCTCCACGTAGAATAGCTAGGGCCCAGGAAGTCAACGCCAGAAGCATAAAATACAATATAAATACAACAGTTTTTCCATTGTATAACAGGAATAATTGCAACCAGTGTGAAAGGTATGGTCATTTCTACGTTCCGGGCAACCTAGGCTTCACTCTAGGGCGTTGCTCCACCACATCGAATAGCTGCGGCCTTAGAAGTCAACGCCAGAAGCATAAAATACAATATAAATACAACAGTTTTTCCGTCGTATAAAACGAATAATTGCAACCAGTATGAAAGTTACGGTCATTTCTACGTACCTGGCAACCTAGGCTTCACCCTAGGGCGTTGCTCCACCTGATCGAATAGTTAGGGCGTAAGAAGTCAACGCCAGAAGCATAAAATACGATATATGTACAACAGCTTTACCATCGTATGAAACGAATAATTGCAACTAGAGTGCAAGTAATGGTCATTTCTACGATCCGGGCAACCTAGGCATCACCCTAGGGCGTTGTTCCACCAGAGCGAATAGTTAGGGCCTAGGAAGTGAACGCTGAAGCATAAAATACAATATAAATACAACAGTTTTTCCATCGTATAAAACGAATAATTGCTACCAGTATGAAAGTTATGGTCATTTCTACGTTCCGGACAACCTAGGCTTCACTCTAGGCCGTTCCTCCACCAGATCCAATAGTTAGGGCCTAAGAAGTCAACGCCAGAAGCATAAAACAGAATAATAATGGAGCAGTTATGCCATCGTATAACAGGAATAATTACAACCAGTGTGAAGGTGATGGTCATTTCTACGTCCCGGGCAACCTAGGCTTCACTCTAGGGCGTTGCTACACCAGATCGAATAGGTAGGGCCTTAGAAGTCAACACCAGAAGCATAAAATAAAATAAAAATACAACAGTTTTTCCATCGTATAAAAGGAATAATTGCAACCAGCGAGAAAGTAATGGCCATTTCTGCGTTCCGGGCAACCTAGGCTTCACTCTAGGGCGTTGCCCCACCACATCGATTAGCTACGGCCTTAAAAGTCAACGCCTGAAGCATAAAATACAATAAAAGTAGAACAGTTTTTTCACCGTATAACAGGAATAATTGCAAACAGTGTGAAAGGTATGGTCATTTCTACGTTCCGGGCAACCTAGGCTTCACTACAGGGCGGTGCTCCACCAGATCAATTAGTTAGGGCCTAAGAAGTCAACGCCAGAAGCATAAAATACAATATAAATACAACAGTTTTTCCGTCGTATAAAACGAATAATTGCAACCAGTATGAAAGTTACGGTCATTTCTACGTACCTGGCAACCTGGGCTTCACCCTAGGGCGTTGCTCCACCTGATCGAATAGTTAGGGCGTAAGAAGTCAACGCCAGAAGCATAAAATACGATATATGTACAACAGCTTTACCATCGTATGAAACGAATAATTGCAACTAGAGTGCAAGTAATGGTCATTTCTACGATCCGGGCAACCTAGGCATCACCCTAGGGCGTTGTTCCACCAGAGCGAATAGTTAGGGCCTAGGAAGTGAACGCTGAAGCATAAAATACAATATAAATACAACAGTTTTTCCATCGTATAAAACGAATAATTGCTACCAGTATGAAAGTTATGGTCATTTCTACGTTCCGGACAACCTAGGCTTCACTCTAGGCCGTTCCTCCACCAGATCCAATAGTTAGGGCCTAAGAAGTCAACGCCAGAAGCATAAAACAGAATAACAATGGAGCAGTTATTCCATCGTATAACAGGAATAATTACAACCAGTGTGAAAGATATGGTCACTTCTACGTTCCGGGCAACCTAGGCTTCACTCTAGGGCGTTGGTCCACCACAACCAATAGTTAGGGCTTAAGAAGTAAATGCCAGAAGCACCAAATACAAAATAAATACAACAGTTTTTCCATCGTATATAATGTGTATTTGCAAACAGTGTGAAGGTAATGGTCATTTCTACGTTCCGAGCAACCTAGGCTTCACCCTAGGGCGATGCTCCACCAGATCGAATAGCTAGGGCCTTAGAAGTCAACGCGAGAAGCATAAAATAAAATAAAAATAGAGCAGTTATACCATCTTATAACAGGAATAATTACAACCAGCGTGAAAGAAATGGACATTTCTACGTTCCGTGCAACCTAGACTTCACTCTAGGGCGTTGCTCCACCAGGTCGAATAGTTGGGGCCTTAGAAAACAACTCCAGACGCATAAAATACAATAAAAATACAACAGTTTTACCATCGTATAACTGTCATAATTGCACCAGTGTGAAAGATATGGTCATTTCTACGATCCGGGCGACATAGGCATCACTCTAGGGCGTTGTTCCACCAGAGCGAATAGTTAGGGCCTAAGAAGTCAACGCTGAAGCATAAAATACAATATAAATACAACAGTTTTTCCATCGTATAAAACGAATAATTGCAACCAGTATGAAAGTTATGGTCATTTCTACGTTCCGGGCTATCTAGGCTTCACTCTAGGGCGTTGCTCAACCACATCGAATAGTTAGGGCCTTAGAAGTCAACGCCAGAAGCACCAAATCCAAAATTAATACAACAGTTTTTCCATCGTATAAAACGAATAATTGCAACCAGTATGAGAGTTATGGTCATTTCTACGTTCCGGGCAACCTAGGCTTCACCCTAGGGCGTTGCTCCACCTGACCGAATAGTTAGGGCCCAGGAAGTCAACGCCAGAAGCATAAAATACAATATAAATACAACAGTTTTTCCATTGTATAACAGGAATAATTGCAACCAGTGTGAAAGGTATGGTCATTTCTACGTTCCGGGCAACCTAGGCTTCACTCTAGGGCGTTGCTCCACCACATCGAATAGCTGCGGCCTTAGAAGTCAACGCCAGAAGCATAAAATACAATATAAATACAACAGTTTTTCAATCGTATAACAGGAATAATTGCAAACACTGTGAAAAATATGGTCATTTCTACGTTGCGGGCATCCTAGGCATCACTCTAGGGCATTGCTCCACCACATCGAATAGCTACGGCCTTAGAAGTCAACGCCATAACTATAAAAAACAATATTAATACAACAGTTTTTCCATTGTATAAAATGAATAATTGCAAACAGTGTGGAGGTAATGGTCATTTCTACTTTCCGGGCAACCTGGGTTTCACTCTAGGGCGTTTCTCCACCACATCGAATAGCTACGCCCTTAGAAGTCAACGCCTGAAGCATAAAATATAATATAAGTACAACAGTTTTTCCATCGTAAAACAGGAATAATTGCAACCAGTGTGAAAGACATGGTCATTTCTACGTTCCGGGCAACCTAGGCTTCACTCTAGGGCGTTGCTTCACCACATCGAATAGCTACGGCCTTAGGAGTCAACGCCAGAGGCATAAAATACAAAATAAATACTACAGTTTTTCCGTCGTATAACAAGAATAATTGCTACCAGTGTGATAGTGCTGGTCATTTCTACATTCCGGGCAACCTAGGCTTCACTCTAGGGCCATGCTCCACCAGATCGAATAGTTAGGGCCTAAGAAGTCAACGCCAGAAGCATAAAATACAATATAAATACAACAGTTTTTCCCTTGTATAGCAGGAATAATTGCAACCAGTGTGAAAGCTATGGTCATTTCTACGTTCCGGGCAACCTAGGCTTCACTCTAGGGCGTTGCTCCACCACATCGAATAGTTAGGGCCTTAGAAGTCAATGCCAGAAGCATAAAATGCCATATAAATACAACAGCTGTTCCACTGTATAATACGTATAATCGCAAACAGTGTGGAAGTAATGGTCATTTCTACGTTCCGGGCAACCTAGGCTTCACTCTAGGGCGTTCCTCAATCACATAGAATAGCTACGGCACTAGAAGACAACGCCATAACTATAAAATACAATATAAATACAACAGTCTATGCATCGTATAAAACGAATAATTGCAGCCAGTCTGTTAGTTATGGTCATTTCTACGTTCCGGGCAACCTAGACTTCACCCTAGGGCGTTTCTCCACCAGATCGAATAGTTAGGGCCTAAGAAGTCAATGCCAGAAGCATAAAATACAAAATAAATACAACAGTTTTCCCATCGTATAAAACGAATAATTGCATCCAGTGTGCAAGTAATCGTCATTTCTACGATACGGGCGACCTAGGCATCACTCTAGGGCGTTGTTCCACCAGAGCGAATAGTTAGGGCCTAAGAAGTCAACGCCAGAAGCATAAAATACGATGTATCTACAACAGTCTTTCCATCGTATAAAACGAATAATTGCAACCAGTCTGATAGTTATGGTCATTTCTACGTTCCGGGCAATCTAGGCTTCTCTCTAGCGCGTTGTTCCACCAGATCGAATAGTTAGGGCCTAAGAAGTCTACGGCAGAAGCATAAAATACAATACAAATACAACAGCTTTTTCAATCGTATAACAGGAATAATTGCAAACTGTGTGAAAAATACGGTCATTTCTACGTTGTGGGCATCCTAGGCATCACTCTAGGGCGTTGCTCCACCACATCGAATAGCTACGGCCTTAGGAGTCAACGCCAGAGGCATAAAATACAAAATAAATACAACAGTTTTTCCATCGTATAACAAGAATAATTGCTACCAGTGTGATAGTGCTGGTCATTTCTACATTCCGGGCAACCTAGGCTTCACTCTAGGGCCATGCTCCACCAGATCGAATAGTTAGGGCCTAAGAAGTCAACGCCAGAAGCATAAAATACAATATAAATACAACAGTTTTTCCCTTGTATAGCAGGAATAATTGCAACCAGTGTGAAAGCCTTGGTCATTTCTACGTTCCGGGCAACCTAGGCTTCACTCTAGGGCGTTGCTCCACCACATCGAATAGTTAGGGCCTTAGAAGTCAATGCCAGAAGCATAAAATGCCATATAAATACAAAAGCTGTTCCACTGTATAATACGTATAATCGCAAACAGTGTGGAAGTAATGGTCATTTCTACGTTCCGGGCAACCTAGGCTACACTCTGGGGCGTTCCTCAATCACATAGAATAGCTACGGCCCTAGAAGACAACGCCATAACTATAAAATACAATATAAATACAACAGTCTATGCATCGTATAAAACGAATAATTGCAACCAGTCTGTTAGTTATGGTCATTTCTACGTTCCGGGCAACCTAGACTTCACCCTAGGGCGTTTCTCCACCAGATCGAATAGTTAGGGCCTAAGAAGTCAATGCCAGAAGCATAAAATACAAAATAAATACAACAGTTTTCCCATCGTATAAAACGAATAATTGCATCCAGTGTGCAAGTAATCGTCATTTCTACGATACGGGCGAACTAGGCATCACTCTAGGGCGTTGTTCCACCAGAGCGAATAGTTAGGGCCTAAGAAGTCAGCGCCAGAAGCATAAAATACGATGTATCTACAACAGTCTTTCCATCGTATAAAACGAATAATTGCAACCAGTCTGATAGTTATGGTCATTTCTACGTTCCGGGCAATCTAGGCTTCTCTCTAGCGCGTTGTCCACCAGATCGAATAGTTAGGGCCTAAGAAGTCTACGGCAGAAGCATAAAATACAATACAAATACAACAGCTTTTTCAATCGTATAACAGGAATAATTGCAAACTGTGTGAAAAATATGGTCATTTCTACGTTGTGGGCATCCTAGGCATCACTCTAGGGCGTTGCTCCACCACATCGAATAGCTACGGCCTTAGGAGTCAACGCCAGAGGCATAAAATACAAAATAAATACAACAGTTTTTCCATCGTATAACAAGAATAATTGCAGCCAGTATGAAAGTGATGGTCATTTCTACATTCCGGGCAACCTAGGCTACACTCTAGGGCATTGCTCCACCAGATCGAATAGTTAGGGCCATAGAAGTCAACGCCCGAAGCATAAAATACAAAATAAATAGAACAGTTTTTCCATTGTATAAATCGAATAATTGAAACCAGTGTGAAAGCTATGGTCATTTCTACGTTCCGCGCAACCTAGGCTTCACCCCTGGGCGTTGATCCACCAGATCGAATAGTTAGGGCCTAAGAAGTCAATGCCAGAAGCATAAAATACGATATATGTACAACAGTTTTTCCATCGCATAAAATGAGTAATTGCAACCAGTGTGAAAGTAACGGACATTTCTACGTTCCGGGCATCCTAGACTTAACACTGAGGCATTGCTCCACCAGACCGAATACATAGGGCCTTAGAAGTCAACGCCAGAAGCATAAAGTACATTAAAAATCCAACAGTTTTTCCATCGTATAACAGGAATAATTGCCACCAGTGTGAAAGTGATGGTCATTTCTGCATTCCGGGCAACCTAGGCTTCACTCTAGGGCGTTGCTCCTCCACGTAGAATAGCTAGGGCCCAGGAAGTCAACGCCAGAAGCATAAAATACAATATAAATACAACAGTTTTTCCATTGTATAACAGGAATAATTGCAACCAGTGTGAAAGGTATGGTCATTTCTACGTTCCGGGCAACCTAGGCTTCACTCTAGGGCGTTGCTCCACCACATCGAATAGCTACGGCCTTAGGAGTCAACGCCAGAGGCATAAAATACAAAATAAATACAACAGTTTTTCCATCGTATAACAAGAATAATTGCAGCCAGTATGAAAGTGATGGTCATTTCTACATTCCGGGCAACCTAGGCTACACTCTAGGGCGTTGCTCCACCAGATCGAATAGTTAGGGCCATAGAAGTCAACGCCCGAAGCATAAAATACAAAATAAATAGAACAGTTTTTCCATTGTATAAATCGAATAATTGAAACCAGTGTGAAAGCTATGGTCATTTCTACGTTCCGGGCAACCTAGGCTTCACTCTAGGGCGTTGCTCCACCACATCGAATAGTTAGGGCCTTAGAAGTCAATGCCAGAAGCATAAAATGCCATATAAATACAACAGCTGTTCCACTGTATAATACGTATAATCGCAAACAGTGTGGAAGTAATGGTCATTTCTACGTTCCGGGCAACCTAGGCTTCACTCTAGGGCGTTCCTCAATCACATAGAATAGCTACGGCCCTAGAAGACAACGCCATAACTATAAAATACAATATAAATACAACAGTCTATGCATCGTATAAAACGAATAATTGCAACCAGTCTGTTAGTTATGGTCATTTCTACGTTCCGGGCAACCTAGACTTCACCCTAGGGCGTTTCTCCACCAGATCGAATAGTTAGGGCCTAAGAAGTCAATGCCAGAAGCATAAAATACAAAATAAATACAACAGTTTTCCCATCGTATAAAACGAATAATTGCATCCAGTGTGCAAGTAATCGTCATTTCTACGATACGGGCGACCTAGGCATCACTCTAGGGCGTTGTTCCACCAGAGCGAATAGTTAGGGCCTAAGAAGTCAACGCCAGAAGCATAAAATACGATGTATCTACAACAGTCTTTCCATCGTATAAAACGAATAATTGCAACCAGTCTGATAGTTATGGTCATTTCTACGTTCCGGGCAATCTAGGCTTCTCTCTAGCGCGTTGTTCCACCAGATCGAATAGTTAGGGCCTAAGAAGTCTACGGCAGAAGCATAAAATACAATACAAATACAACAGCTTTTTCAATCGTATAACAGGAATAATTGCAAACTGTGTGAAAAATATGGTCATTTCTACGTTGTGGGCATCCTAGGCATCACTCTAGGGCGTTGCTCCACCACATCGAATAGCTACGGCCTTAGGAGTCAACGCCAGAGGCATAAAATACAAAATAAATACAACAGTTTTTCCATCGTATAACAAGAATAATTGCAGCCAGTATGAAAGTGATGGTCATTTCTACATTCCGGGCAACCTAGGCTACACTCTAGGGCATTGCTCCACCAGATCGAATAGTTAGGGCCATAGAAGTCAACGCCCGAAGCATAAAATACAAAATAAATAGAACAGTTTTTCCATTGTATAAATCGAATAATTGAAACCAGTGTGAAAGCTATGGTCATTTCTACGTTCCGCGCAACCTAGGCTTCACCCCTGGGCGTTGGTCCACCAGATCCAATAGTTAGGACCTAAGAAATCAGCGCCAGAAGCATAAAATACAAAATAGATACAACAGCTTTTCCGTCGTATAAAATGAATAATCGCAAACAGTGTGAAGGTAATGGTCATTTCTACATTCCGGGGAAGCTAGGCTTAACTGTAGGGCGTTGCTGCACCAGATCGAATAGTTGGGGCCTTAGAAGTCAACGCCCGAAGCATAAAGTACAAAATAAATAGAACAGTATTTCCATTGTATAAAACGAACAATTGAAACCAGTGTGAAAGCTATGGTCATTTCTACATTTCGCGCAACCTAGGCTTCACCCCTGGGCGTTGATCCACCAGATCGAATAGTTAGGGCCTAAGAAGTCAATGCCAGAAGCATAAAATACGATATATGTACAACAGTTTTTCCATCGCATAAAATGAGTAATTGCAACCAGTGTGAAAGTAACGGACATTTCTACGTTCCGGGCATCCTAGACTTAACACTGAGGCATTGCTCCACCAGACCGAATACATAGGGCCTTAGAAGTCAACGCCAGAAGCATAAAGTACATTAAAAATCCAACAGTTTTTCCATCGTATAACAGGAATAATTGCCACCAGTGTGAAAGTGATGGTCATTTCTGCATTCCGGGCAACCTAGGCTTCACTCTAGGGCGTTGCTCCTCCACGTAGAATAGCTAGGGCCCAGGAAGTCAACGCCAGAAGCATAAAATACAATATAAATACAACAGTTTTTCCATTGTATAACAGGAATAAATGCAACCAGTGTGAAAGGTATGGTCATTTCTACGTTCCGGGCAACCTAGGCTTCACTCTAGGGCGTTGCTCCACCACATCGAATAGCTGCGGCCTTAGAAGTCAACGCCAGAAGCATAAAATGCCATATAAATACAACAGCTGTTCCACTGTATAATACGTATAATCGCAAACAGTGTGGAAGTAATGGTCATTTCTACGTTCCGGGCAACCTAGGCTTCACTCTAGGGCGTTCCTCAATCACATAGAATAGCTACGGCACTAGAAGACAACGCCATAACTATAAAATACAATATAAATACAACAGTCTATGCATCGTATAAAACGAATAATTGCAACCAGTCTGTTAGTTATGGTCATTTCTACGTTCCGGGCAACCTAGACTTCACCCTAGGGCGTTTCTCCACCAGATCGAATAGTTAGGGCCTAAGAAGTCAATGCCAGAAGCATAAAATACAAAATAAATACAACAGTTTTCCCATCGTATAAAACGAATAATTGCATCCAGTGTGCAAGTAATCGTCATTTCTACGATACGGGCGACCTAGGCATCACTCTAGGGCGTTGTTCCACCAGAGCGAATAGTTAGGGCCTAAGAAGTCAACGCCAGAAGCATAAAATACGATGTATCTACAACAGTCTTTCCATCGTATAAAACGAATAATTGCAACCAGTCTGATAGTTATGGTCATTTCTACGTTCCGGGCAATCTAGGCTTCTCTCTAGCGCGTTGTTCCACCAGATCGAATAGTTAGGGCCTAAGAAGTCTACGGCAGAAGCATAAAATACAATACAAATACAACAGCTTTTTCAATCGTATAACAGGAATAATTGCAAACTGTGTGAAAAATATGGTCATTTCTACGTTGTGGGCATCCTAGGCATCACTCTAGGGCGTTGCTCCACCACATCGAATAGCTACGGCCTTAGGAGTCAACGCCAGAGGCATAAAATACAAAATAAATACAACAGTTTTTCCATCGTATAACAAGAATAATTGCTACCAGTGTGATAGTGCTGGTCATTTCTACATTCCGGGCAACCTAGGCTTCACTCTAGGGCCATGCTCCACCAGATCGAATAGTTAGGGCCTAAGAAGTCAACGCCAGAAGCATAAAATACAATATAAATACAACAGTTTTTCCCTTGTATAGCAGGAATAATTGCAACCAGTGTGAAAGCCTTGGTCATTTCTACGTTCCGGGCAACCTAGGCTTCACTCTAGGGCGTTGCTCCACCACATCGAATAGTTAGGGCCTTAGAAGTCAATGCCAGAAGCATAAAATGCCATATAAATACAAAAGCTGTTCCACTGTATAATACGTATAATCGCAAACAGTGTGGAAGTAATGGTCATTTCTACGTTCCGGGCAACCTAGGCTACACTCTGGGGCGTTCCTCAATCACATAGAATAGCTACGGCCCTAGAAGACAACGCCATAACTATAAAATACAATATAAATACAACAGTCTATGCATCGTATAAAACGAATAATTGCAACCAGTCTGTTAGTTATGGTCATTTCTACGTTCCGGGCAACCTAGACTTCACCCTAGGGCGTTTCTCCACCAGATCGAATAGTTAGGGCCTAAGAAGTCAATGCCAGAAGCATAAAATACAAAATAAATACAACAGTTTTCCCATCGTATAAAACGAATAATTGCATCCAGTGTGCAAGTAATCGTCATTTCTACGATACGGGCGAACTAGGCATCACTCTAGGGCGTTGTTCCACCAGAGCGAATAGTTAGGGCCTAAGAAGTCAACGCCAGAAGCATAAAATACGATGTATCTACAACAGTCTTTCCATCGTATAAAACGAATAATTGCAACCAGTCTGATAGTTATGGTCATTTCTACGTTCCGGGCAATCTAGGCTTCTCTCTAGCGCGTTGTCCACCAGATCGAATAGTTAGGGCCTAAGAAGTCTACGGCAGAAGCATAAAATACAATACAAATACAACAGCTTTTTCAATCGTATAACAGGAATAATTGCAAACTGTGTGAAAAATATGGTCATTTCTACGTTGTGGGCATCCTAGGCATCACTCTAGGGCGTTGCTCCACCACATCGAATAGCTACGGCCTTAGGAGTCAACGCCAGAGGCATAAAATACAAAATAAATACAACAGTTTTTCCATCGTATAACAAGAATAATTGCAGCCAGTATGAAAGTGATGGTCATTTCTACATTCCGGGCAACCTAGGCTACACTCTAGGGCATTGCTCCACCAGATCGAATAGTTAGGGCCATAGAAGTCAACGCCCGAAGCATAAAATACAAAATAAATAGAACAGTTTTTCCATTGTATAAATCGAATAATTGAAACCAGTGTGAAAGCTATGGTCATTTCTACGTTCCGCGCAACCTAGGCTTCACCCCTGGGCGTTGATCCACCAGATCGAATAGTTAGGGCCTAAGAAGTCAATGCCAGAAGCATAAAATACGATATATGTACAACAGTTTTTCCATCGCATAAAATGAGTAATTGCAACCAGTGTGAAAGTAACGGACATTTCTACGTTCCGGGCATCCTAGACTTAACACTGAGGCATTGCTCCACCAGACCGAATACATAGGGCCTTAGAAGTCAACGCCAGAAGCATAAAGTACATTAAAAATCCAACAGTTTTTCCATCGTATAACAGGAATAATTGCCACCAGTGTGAAAGTGATGGTCATTTCTGCATTCCGGGCAACCTAGGCTTCACTCTAGGGCGTTGCTCCTCCACGTAGAATAGCTAGGGCCCAGGAAGTCAACGCCAGAAGCATAAAATACAATATAAATACAACAGTTTTTCCATTGTATAACAGGAATAATTGCAACCAGTGTGAAAGGTATGGTCATTTCTACGTTCCGGGCAACCTAGGCTTCACTCTAGGGCGTTGCTCCACCACATCGAATAGCTACGGCCTTAGGAGTCAACGCCAGAGGCATAAAATACAAAATAAATACAACAGTTTTTCCATCGTATAACAAGAATAATTGCAGCCAGTATGAAAGTGATGGTCATTTCTACATTCCGGGCAACCTAGGCTACACTCTAGGGCGTTGCTCCACCAGATCGAATAGTTAGGGCCATAGAAGTCAACGCCCGAAGCAGAAAATACAAAATAAATAGAACAGTTTTTCCATTGTATAAATCGAATAATTGAAACCAGTGTGAAAGCTATGGTCATTTCTACGTTCCGCGCAACCTAGGCTTCACCCCTGGGCGTTGGTCCACCAGATCCAATAGTTAGGACCTAAGAAATCAGCGCCAGAAGCATAAAATACAAAATAGATACAACAGCTTTTCCGTCGTATAAAATGAATAATCGCAAACAGTGTGAAGGTAATGGTCATTTCTACATTCCGGGGAACCTAGGCTTAACTGTAGGGCGTTGCTGCACCAGATCGAATAGTTGGGGCCTTAGAAGTCAACGCCCGAAGCATAAAGTACAAAATAAATAGAACAGTATTTCCATTGTATAAAACGAACAATTGAAACCCGTGTGAAGGTTATGGTCATTTCTACATTTCGCGCAACCTAGGCTTCACCCTTGGGCGTTGATCCTCCAGATCGAATAGTTAGGGCCTTAGAAGTCAACGCCAGAAGCACCAAATCCAAAATTAATACAACAGTTTTTCCATCGTATAAAACGAATAATTGCAACCAGTATGAGAGTTATGGTCATTTCTACGTTCCGGGCAACCTAGGCTTCACCCTAGGGCGTTGCTCCACCTGACCGAATAGTTAGGGCCCAGGAAGTCAACGCCAGAAGCATAAAATACAATATAAATACAACAGTTTTTCCATTGTATAACAGGAATAATTGCAACCAGTGTGAAAGGTATGGTCATTTCTACGTTCCGGGCAACCTAGGCTTCACTCTAGGGCGTTGCTCCACCACATCGAATAGCTGCGGCCTTAGAAGTCAACGCCAGAAGCATAAAATACAATATAAATACAACAGTTTTTCAATCGTATAACAGGAATAATTGCAAACACTGTGAAAAATATGGTCATTTCTACGTTGCGGGCATCCTAGGCATCACTCTAGGGCATTGCTCCACCACATCGAATAGCTACGGCCTTAGAAGTCAACGCCAGAGGCATAAAATACAAAATAAATACAACAGTTTTTCCATCGTATAACAAGAATAATTGCTACCAGTGTGATAGTGCTGGTCATTTCTACATTCCGGGCAACCTAGGCTTCACTCTAGGGCCATGCTCCACCAGATCGAATAGTTAGGGCCTAAGAAGTCAACGCCAGAAGCATAAAATACAATATAAATACAACAGTTTTTCCCTTGTATAGCAGGAATAATTGCAACCAGTGTGAAAGCTATGGTCATTTCTACGTTCCGGGCAACCTAGGCTTCACTCTAGGGCGTTGCTCCACCACATCGAATAGTTAGGGCCTTAGAAGTCAATGCCAGAAGCATAAAATGCCATATAAATACAACAGCTGTTCCACTGTATAATACGTATAATCGCAAACAGTGTGGAAGTAATGGTCATTTCTACGTTCCGGGCAACCTAGGCTTCACTCTAGGGCGTTCCTCAATCACATAGAATAGCTACGGCCCTAGAAGACAACGCCATAACTATAAAATACAATATAAATACAACAGTCTATGCATCGTATAAAACGAATAATTGCAACCAGTCTGTTAGTTATGGTCATTTCTACGTTCCGGGCAACCTAGACTTCACCCTAGGGCGTTTCTCCACCAGATCGAATAGTTAGGGCCTAAGAAGTCAATGCCAGAAGCATAAAATACAAAATAAATACAACAGTTTTCCCATCGTATAAAACGAATAATTGCATCCAGTGTGCAAGTAATCGTCATTTCTACGATACGGGCGACCTAGGCATCACTCTAGGGCGTTGTTCCACCAGAGCGAATAGTTAGGGCCTAAGAAGTCAACGCCAGAAGCATAAAATACGATGTATCTACAACAGTCTTTCCATCGTATAAAACGAATAATTGCAACCAGTCTGATAGTTATGGTCATTTCTACGTTCCGGGCAATCTAGGCTTCTCTCTAGCGCGTTGTTCCACCAGATCGAATAGTTAGGGCCTAAGAAGTCTACGGCAGAAGCATAAAATACAATACAAATACAACAGCTTTTTCAATCGTATAACAGGAATAATTGCAAACTGTGTGAAAAATATGGTCATTTCTACGTTGTGGGCATCCTAGGCATCACTCTAGGGCGTTGCTCCACCACATCGAATAGCTACGGCCTTAGGAGTCAACGCCAGAGGCATAAAATACAAAATAAATACAACAGTTTTTCCATCGTATAACAAGAATAATTGCTACCAGTGTGATAGTGCTGGTCATTTCTACATTCCGGGCAACCTAGGCTTCACTCTAGGGCCATGCTCCACCAGATCGAATAGTTAGGGCCTAAGAAGTCAACGCCAGAAGCATAAAATACAATATAAATACAACAGTTTTTCCCTTGTATAGCAGGAATAATTGCAACCAGTGTGAAAGCCTTGGTCATTTCTACGTTCCGGGCAACCTAGGCTTCACTCTAGGGCGTTGCTCCACCACATCGAATAGTTAGGGCCTTAGAAGTCAATGCCAGAAGCATAAAATGCCATATAAATACAAAAGCTGTTCCACTGTATAATACGTATAATCGCAAACAGTGTGGAAGTAATGGTCATTTCTACGTTCCGGGCAACCTAGGCTACACTCTGGGGCGTTCCTCAATCACATAGAATAGCTACGGCCCTAGAAGACAACGCCATAACTATAAAATACAATATAAATACAACAGTCTATGCATCGTATAAAACGAATAATTGCAACCAGTCTGTTAGTTATGGTCATTTCTACGTTCCGGGCAACTTAGACTTCACCCTAGGGCGTTTCTCCACCAGATCGAATAGTTAGGGCCTAAGAAGTCAATGCCAGAAGCATAAAATGCAAAATAAATACAACAGTTTTCCCATCGTATAAAACGAATAATTGCATCCAGTGTGCAAGTAATCGTCATTTCTACGATACGGGCGAACTAGGCATCACTCTAGGGCGTTGTTCCACCAGAGCGAATAGTTAGGGCCTAAGAAGTCAACGCCAGAAGCATAAAATACGATGTATCTACAACAGTCTTTCCATCGTATAAAACGAATAATTGCAACCAGTCTGATAGTTATGGTCATTTCTACGTTCCGGGCAATCTAGGCTTCTCTCTAGCGCGTTGTCCACCAGATCGAATAGTTAGGGCCTAAGAAGTCTACGGCAGAAGCATAAAATACAATATAAATACAACAGCTTTTTCAATCGTATAACAGGAATAATTGCAAACTGTGTGAAAAATATGGTCATTTCTACGTTGTGGGCATCCTAGGCATCACTCTAGGGCGTTGCTCCACCACATCGAATAGCTACGGCCTTAGGAGTCAACGCCAGAGGCATAAAATACAAAATAAATACAACAGTTTTTCCATCGTATAACAAGAATAATTGCAGCCAGTATGAAAGTGATGGTCATTTCTACATTCCGGGCAACCTAGGCTACACTCTAGGGCATTGCTCCACCAGATCGAATAGTTAGGGCCATAGAAGTCAACGCCCGAAGCATAAAATACAAAATAAATAGAACAGTTTTTCCATTGTATAAATCGAATAATTGAAACCAGTGTGAAAGCTATGGTCATTTCTACGTTCCGCGCAACCTAGGCTTCACCCCTGGGCGTTGGTCCACCAGATCCAATAGTTAGGACCTAAGAAATCAGCGCCAGAAGCATAAAATACAAAATAGATACAACAGCTTTTCCGTCGTATAAAATGAATAATCGCAAACAGTGTGAAGGTAATGGTCATTTCTACATTCCGGGGAACCTAGGCTTAACTGTAGGGCGTTGCTGCACCAGATCGAATAGTTGGGGCCTTAGAAGTCAACGCCCGAAGCATAAAGTACAAAATAAATAGAACAGTATTTCCATTGTATAAAACGAACAATTGAAACCAGTGTGAAAGCTATGGTCATTTCTACATTTCGCGCAACCTAGGCTTCACCCCTGGGCGTTGATCCACCAGATCGAATAGTTAGGGCCTAAGAAGTCAATGCCAGAAGCATAAAATACGATATATGTACAACAGTTTTTCCATCGCATAAAATGAGTAATTGCAACCAGTGTGAAAGTAACGGACATTTCTACGTTCCGGGCATCCTAGACTTAACACTGGGGCATTGCTCCACCAGACCGAATACATAGGGCCTTAGAAGTCAACGCCAGAAGCATAAAGTACATTAAAAATCCAACAGTTTTTCCATCGTATAACAGGAATAATTGCCACCAGTGTGAAAGTGATGGTCATTTCTGCATTCCGGGCAACCTAGGCTTCACTCTAGGGCGTTGCTCCTCCACGTAGAATAGCTAGGGCCCAGGAAGTCAACGCCAGAAGCATAAAATACAATATAAATACAACAGTTTTTCCATTGTATAACAGGAATAATTGCAACCAGTGTGAAAGGTATGGTCATTTCTACGTTCCGGGCAACCTAGGCTTCACTCTAGGGCGTTGCTCCACCACATCGAATAGCTGCGGCCTTAGAAGTCAACGCCAGAAGCATAAAATACAATATAAATACAACAGTTTTTCCGTCGTATAAAACGAATAATTGCAACCAGTATGAAAGTTACGGTCATTTCTACGTACCTGGCAACCTAGGCTTCACCCTAGGGCGTTGCTCCACCTGATCGAATAGTTAGGGCGTAAGAAGTCAACGCCAGAAGCATAAAATACGATATATGTACAACAGCTTTACCATCGTATGAAACGAATAATTGCAACTAGAGTGCAAGTAATGGTCATTTCTACGATCCGGGCAACCTAGGCATCACCCTAGGGCGTTGTTCCACCAGAGCGAATAGTTAGGGCCTAGGAAGTGAACGCTGAAGCATAAAATACAATATAAATACAACAGTTTTTCCATCGTATAAAACGAATAATTGCTACCAGTATGAAAGTTATGGTCATTTCTACGTTCCGGACAACCTAGGCTTCACTCTAGGCCGTTCCTCCACCAGATCCAATAGTTAGGGCCTAAGAAGTCAACGCCAGAAGCATAAAACAGAATAATAATGGAGCAGTTATGCCATCGTATAACAGGAATAATTACAACCAGTGTGAAGGTGATGGTCATTTCTACGTCCCGGGCAACCTAGGCTTCACTCTAGGGCGTTGCTACACCAGATCGAATAGGTAGGGCCTTAGAAGTCAACACCAGAAGCATAAAATAAAATAAAAATACAACAGTTTTTCCATCGTATAAAAGGAATAATTGCAACCAGCGAGAAAGTAATGGCCATTTCTGCGTTCCGGGCAACCTAGGCTTCACTCTAGGGCGTTGCCCCACCACATCGATTAGCTACGGCCTTAAAAGTCAACGCCTGAAGCATAAAATACAATAAAAGTAGAACAGTTTTTTCACCGTATAACAGGAATAATTGCAAACAGTGTGAAAGGTATGGTCATTTCTACGTTCCGGGCAACCTAGGCTTCACTACAGGGCGGTGCTCCACCAGATCAATTAGTTAGGGCCTAAGAAGTCAACGCCAGAAGCATAAAATACAATATAAATACAACAGTTTTTCCGTCGTATAAAACGAATAATTGCAACCAGTATGAAAGTTACGGTCATTTCTACGTACCTGGCAACCTGGGCTTCACCCTAGGGCGTTGCTCCACCTGATCGAATAGTTAGGGCGTAAGAAGTCAACGCCAGAAGCATAAAATACGATATATGTACAACAGCTTTACCATCGTATGAAACGAATAATTGCAACTAGAGTGCAAGTAATGGTCATTTCTACGATCCGGGCAACCTAGGCATCACCCTAGGGCGTTGTTCCACCAGAGCGAATAGTTAGGGCCTAGGAAGTGAACGCTGAAGCATAAAATACAATATAAATACAACAGTTTTTCCATCGTATAAAACGAATAATTGCTAGCAGTATGAAAGTTATGGTCATTTCTACGTTCCGGACAACCTAGGCTTCACTCTAGGCCGTTCCTCCACCAGATCCAATAGTTAGGGCCTAAGAAGTCAACGCCAGAAGCATAAAACAGAATAACAATGGAGCAGTTATTCCATCGTATAACAGGAATAATTACAACCAGTGTGAAAGATATGGTCACTTCTACGTTCCGGGCAACCTAGGCTTCACTCTAGGGCGTTGGTCCACCACAACCAATAGTTAGGGCTTAAGAAGTAAATGCCAGAAGCACCAAATACAAAATAAATACAACAGTTTTTCCATCGTATATAATGTGTATTTGCAAACAGTGTGAAGGTAATGGTCATTGCTACGTTCCGAGCAACCTAGGCTTCACCCTAGGGCGATGCTCCACCAGATCGAATAGCTAGGGCCTTAGAAGTCAACGCGAGAAGCATAAAATAAAATAAAAATAGAGCAGTTATACCATCTTATAACAGGAATAATTACAACCAGCGTGAAAGAAATGGACATTTCTACGTTCCGTGCAACCTAGACTTCACTCTAGGGCGTTGCTCCACCAGGTCGAATAGTTGGGGCCTTAGAAAACAACTCCAGACGCATAAAATACAATAAAAATACAACAGTTTTACCATCGTATAACTGTCATAATTGCACCAGTGTGAAAGATATGGTCATTTCTACGTTCCGGGCAACCTAGGCTTCACCCTGTGGCGTTGCTCCACCAGATCGAATAGCTAGGGCCTTAGAAGTCAACGCCCGAAACATAAAATACAATAAAAATACAACAGTTTTTCCATCGTATAACGGGAATAATTGCAACAAATGTGAACGTGATGGTCACTTCTACGTTCGGGGCAACCTAGGTTTCACTCTAGGGCGTTGGTCCACCAGATCCAATAATTAGGGCCTAAGAAGTCAACGACAGAATCATAAAATACAACAAAGATACAACAGATTTTCCATCGTATAACAGGAATAATTGCAACCAGAGTGAAGGTGGTGGTCATTTCTACGTTCCGGGCAACCTAGGCTTCACCCTAGGGCGATGCTCCACCAGATCGTATAGCTAGGGCCTTAAAAGTCAACGCGAGAAGCATAAAATAAAATAAAAATAGAGCAGTTATTCCATCGTATAACAGGAATAATTACAACCAGTGTGAAAGAAATGGACATTTCTACGTTCCGTGCAACCTAGACTTCACTCTAGGGCGTTGCTCCACCAGGTCGAATAGTTGGGACCTTAGAAAACAACTCCAGACGCATAAAATACAATAAAAATACAACAGTTTTACCATCGTATAACTGTCATAATTGCAACCAGTGTGAAAGATATGGTCATTTCTACGTTCCGGGCAACCTAGGCTTCACCCTGGGGCGTTGCTCCACCAGATCGAATAGCTAGGGCCTTAGAAGTCAACGCACGAAACATATAATACAATAAAAATACGACAGTTTTTCCATCGTATAACGGGAATAATTGCAACAAATGTGAACGTGATGGTCACTTCCACGTTCCGGGCAACCTAGGTTTCACTCTAGGGCGTTGGTCCACCAGATCCAATAGTTAGGGCCTAAGAAGTCAACGACAGAATCATAAAATACAACAAAGATACAACAGCTTGTCCATCGTATAACAGGAATAATTGCAACCAGAGTGAAGGTGGTGGTCATTTCTACGTTCCGGGCAACCTAGGCTTCACACTAGGGCGTTGTTCCTCCAGATCGAATAGCTAGGGCCTAAGAAGTCTACAGCAGAAGCATAAAGAACAATGTAAATACAACAGTTTTTCCATCGTATAACAGGAATAATTGCAACCAGTGTGATAGTGATGGTCATTTCTACGTTCCGGGCAACCTAGGCTTCACCCTAGGGCGTTGTTCCACCACGTCGAATAGCTACGGCCTTAGAAGTCAACGCCAGAAGCATAAAATAATATGAAAATACAACAGTTGTTCCGTCGTATAACAGGAGTAATTGCAACCTGCCTGAAGGTAATGGTCATTTCTACGTTCCGGGAAATCTAGGCTTCTCTCTAGGGCGTTGCTCCACCAGATCGAATAGTTAGGGCCTAAGATATCAACGCCAGAACCATAAAATACAATAGAGATACAACAGTTTTTCCATCGTATAACAGGAATAATTGCATCCAGTGTGAAAGTAATGGGCACTTCTACGTTCCGTGCAACCTAGGCTTCACTCTACTGCGTTGGTCCACCAGGTCGAATAGATAGCGCCTTATAAAACAACTCCAGACGCATAAAATACAATATAAATACAACAGTTTTTCCACGGTATAAAACGATAATTGCAACCAGTATGAAAGTTATGGGCATTTCTACGTTCCGTGCAACCTAGGATTCACTCTAGGCCGTTGGTCAATCTGGTCGCATAGTTAGGGCCTTAGAAAACAACTCCAGACGCATAAAATACAATATAAACACAACAGTTTTTCCATCGTATAACAGGAATAATTGCAACCAGTGTGAAAGACATGGTCATTTCAACGTTCCGGGCAACCTAGGCTTCGCTCTAGGGCGTTGCTCCACCACATCGAATAGCTCCGGCCTTAGAAGTCAACGTCTGAAGCATAAAATATAATATAAATACTAAAGTTTTTCCCTTGTATAGCAGGAATAATTGCAACCAGTGTGAAAGCTATGGTCATTTCTACGTTCCGGGCAACCTAGGCTTCACTCTAGGGCGTTGCTCCACCACATCGAATAGTTAGGGCCTTAGAAGTCAATGCCAGAAGCATAAAATGCCATATAAATACAACAGCTGTTCCACTGTATAATACGTATAATCGCAAACAGTGTGGAAGTAATGGTCATTTCTACGTTCCGGGCAACCTAGGCTTCACTCTAGGGCGTTCCTCAATCACATAGAATACCTACGGCCCTAGAAGACAATGCCATAACTATAAAATACAATATAAATACAACAGTCTATGCATCGTATAAAACGAATAATTGCAACCAGTCTGATAGTTATGGTCATTTCTACGTTCCGGGCAACCTAGACTTCACCCTAGGGCGTTGCTCCACCAGATCGAATAGTTAGGGCCTAAGAAGTCAATGCCAGAAGCATAAAATACGATATATGTACAACAGTTTTTCCATCGCATAAAATGAGTAATTGCAACCAGTGTGAAAGTAACGGCCATTTCTACGTTCCGGGAATCCTAGACTTAACACTGAGACATTGCTCCACAAGATCGAATACATAGGGCCTTAGAAGTCAACGCCAGAAGCATAAAGTACATTAAAAATCCAACAGTTTGTCCATCGTGTAACAGGAATAATTGCCACCAGTGTGAAAGTGATGGTCATTTCTGCATTCCGGGCAACCTAGGCTTCACTCTAGGGCGTTGGTCCACCAGATCCAATAGTTAGGGCCTAAGAAGTCAACGCCAGGAGCACCAAATACAAAATAAATACAACAGTTTTTCCATCGTATAAAACGATAATTGCATCCAGTGTGCAAGTAATGGTCATTTCTACGATCCGGGCGACCTAGGCATCACTCTAGGGCGTTGTTCCACCAGAGCGAATAGTTAGGGCCTAAGAAGTCAACGCTGAAGCATAAAATACAATATAAATACAACAGTTTTTCCATCGTATAAAACGAATAATTGCAACCAGTATGAAAGTTATGGTCATTTCTACGTTCCGGGCTATCTAGGCTTCACTCTAGGGCGTTGCTCAACCACATCGAATAGTTAGGGCCTTAGAAGTCAACGCCAGAAGCACCAAATCCAAAATTAATACAACAGTTTATCCATCGTATAAAACGAATAATTGCAACCAGTATGAGAGTTATGGTCATTTCTACGTTCCGGGCAACCTAGGCTTCACCCTAGGGCGTTGCTCCACCTGACCGAATAGTTAGGGCCCAGGAAGTCAACGCCAGAAGCATAAAATACAATATAAATACAACAGTTTTTCCATTGTATAACAGGAATAATTGCAACCAGTGTGAAAGGTATGGTCATTTCTACGTTCCGGGAAACCTAGCCTTCACTCTAGGGCGTTGCTCCACCACATCGAATAGCTGCGGCCTTAGAAGTCAACGCCAGAAGCATAAAATACAATATAAATACAACAGTTTTTCAATCGTATAACAGGAATAATTGCAAACACTGTGAAAAATATGGTCATTTCTACGTTGCGGGCATCCTAGGCATCACTCTAGGGCATTGCTCCACCACATCGAATAGCTACGGCCTTAGAAGTCAACGCCATAACTATAAAAAACAATATAAATACAACAGTTTTTCCATTGTATAAAATGAATAATTGCAAACAGTGTGGAGGTAATGGTCATTTCTACTTTCCGGGCAACCTGGGTTTCACTCTAGGGCGTTTCTCCACCACATCGAATAGTTAGGGCCTAAGAAGTCAATGCCAGAAGCATAAAATACAAAATAAATACAACAGTTTTCCCATCGTATAAAACGAATAATTGCATCCAGTGTGCAAGTAATCGTCATTTCTACGATACGGGCGAACTAGGCATCACTCTAGGGCGTTGTTCCACCAGAGCGAATAGTTAGGGCCTAAGAAGTCAACGCCAGAAGCATAAAATACGATGTATCTACAACAGTCTTTCCATCGTATAAAACGAATAATTGCAACCAGTCTGATAGTTATGGTCATTTCTACGTTCCGGGCAATCTAGGCTTCTCTCTAGCGCGTTGTCCACCAGATCGAATAGTTAGGGCCTAAGAAGTCTACGGCAGAAGCGTAAATACAATACAAATACAACAGCTTTTTCAATCGTATAACAGGAATAATTGCAAACTGTGTGAAAAATATGGTTATTTCTACGTTGTGGGCATCCTAGGCATCACTCTAGGGCGTTGCTCCACCACATCGAATAGCTACGGCCTTAGGAGTCAACGCCAGAGGCATAAAATACAAAATAAATACAACAGTTTTTCCATCGTATAACAAGAATAATTGCAGCCAGTATGAAAGTGATGGTCATTTCTACATTCCGGGCAACCTAGGCTACACTCTAGGGCGTTGCTCCACCAGATCGAATAGTTAGGGCCATAGAAGTCAACGCCCGAAGCATAAAATACAAAATAAATAGAACAGTTTTTCCATTGTATAAATCGAATAATTGAAACCAGTGTGAAAGCTATGGTCATTTCTACGTTCCGCGCAACCTAGGCTTCACCCCTGGGCGTTGGTCCACCAGATCCAATAGTTAGGACCTAAGAAATCAGCGCCAGAAGCATAAAATACAAAATAGATACAACAGCTTTTCCGTCGTATAAAATGAATAATCGCAAACAGTGTGAAGGTAATGGTCATTTCTACATTCCGGGGAACCTAGGCTTAACTGTAGGGCGTTGCTGCACCAGATCGAATAGTTGGGGCCTTAGAAGTCAACGCCCGAAGCATAAAGTACAAAATAAATAGAACAGTATTTCCATTGTATAAAACGAACAATTGAAACCCGTGTGAAGGTTATGGTCATTTCTACATTTCGCGCAACCTAGGCTTCACCCCTGGGCGTTGATCCACCAGATCGAATAGTTAGGGCCTAAGAAGTCAATGCCAGAAGCATAAAATACGATATATGTACAACAGTTTTTCCATCGCATAAAATGAGTAATTGCAACCAGTGTGAAAGTAACGGACATTTCTACGTTCCGGGCATCCTAGACTTAACACTGAGGCATTGCTCCACCAGACCGAATACATAGGGCCTTAGAAGTCAACGCCAGAAGCATAAAGTACATTAAAAATCCAACAGTTTTTCCATCGTATAACAGGAATAATTGCCACCAGTGTGAAAGTGATGGTCATTTCTGCATTCCGGGCAACCTAGGCTTCACTCTAGGGCGTTGCTCCTCCACGTAGAATAGCTAGGGCCCAGGAAGTCAACGCCAGAAGCATAAAATACAATATAAGTACAACAGTTTTTCCATTGTATAACAGGAATAATTGCAACCAGTGTGAAAGGTATGGTCATTTCTACGTTCCGGGCAACCTAGGCTTCACTCTAGGGCGTTGCTCCACCAGATCGAAAAGTTAGGGCCTAAGAAGACAACGCCAGAAGCATAAAATACGATATATGTACAACAGTTTTTCCATCGCATAAAATGAGTAATTGCAACCAGTGTGAAAGTAACGGCCATTTCTACGTTCCGGGAATCCTAGACTTAACACTGAGACATTGCTCCACAAGATCGAATACATAGGGCCTTAGAAGTCAACGCCAGAAGCATAAAGTACATTAAAAATACAACAGTTTTTCCATCGTATAACAGGAATAATTTTAATCAGTGTGAAAGGTATGGTCATTTCTACGTTCCGGGCAACCTAGGCTTCACTCTAGCTCATTGTTCCACCACATCGAATAGCTACGGCCTTAGAAGTCAACGCCATAACTATAAAAAACGATATAAATGCAACAGTTTTTCCATTGTATAAAATGAATAATTGCAACCAGAGTGGAGGTAATGGTCATTTGTACTTTCCGGACAACCTAGGCTTCACTCTAGGGCGTTTCTCCACCACATCGAATAGCTGCGGCCTTAGAAGTCAACGCCAGAAGCATAAAATACAATATAAATACAACAGTTTTTCAATCGTATAACAGGAATAATTGCAAACAGTGTGAAAAATATGGTCATTTCTACGTTGCGGGCATCCTAGGCATCACTCTAGGGCATTGCTCCACCACATCGAATAGCTACGGCCTTAGAAGTCAACGCCATAACTATAAAAAACAATATAAATACAACAGTTTTTCCATTGTATATAATGAATAATTGCAAACAGTGTCGAGGTAATGGTCATTTCTACTTTCCGGGCAACCTGGGCTTCACTCTAGGGCGTTTCTCCACCACATCGAATAGCTACGCCCTTAGAAGTCAACGCCTGAAGCATAAAATATAATATAAGTACAACAGTTTTTCCATCGTGTAACAGGAATAATTGCAACCAGTGTGAAAGACATGGTCATTTCTACGTTCCGGGCAACCTAGGCTTCACTCTAGGTCGTTGCTCCACCACATCGAATAGCTACGGCCTTAGGAGTCAACGCCAGAGGCATAAAATACAAAATAAATACAACAGTTTTTCCATCGTATAACAAGAATAATTGCAACCAGTGTGAAAGTGATGGTCATTTCTACGTTACGCGCAACCTAGGCTTCACCCTAGGGCGTTGCTCCACCTGATCGAATAGTTAGGGCCTAAGAAGTCAACGCCAGAAGCATAAAATACGACATATGTACAACAGTTATTCCATCGTATAAAACGGATAATTGCAACCAGTGTGAAAGTAATAGACATTTCTACGTTGCGGGCATCCTAGACTTAACTCTGAGGCATTGCTACACCAGATCGAAAACATAGGGCCTTAGAAGTCAACGCCAGAAGTATAAAGTACAACCAAAATCCAACAGTTTGTCCATCGTATAGCTGGAATAATTGCAACCAGAGTGAAAGTAATGGTCATTTCCACGTTTCGGGCGACCTAGGCTCCACTCTAGGTCGTTGCTCCACCAGATGGAATAGCTAGGGCCTTAGAAGTCAATGCCAGAAGCATAAAATACAAAACAAATACAACCGTTTTACCATCGTATGAAATGAATAATCGCAAACAGTGTGAAGGTAATAGTCATTTCTACGTTCCGGGAAACCTAGGCTTCACTCTAGGGCGTTGATCCACCAGATCGAATAGTTAGGGCCATAGAAGTCAACGCCCGAAGCATAAAATACAAAATAAATAGAACAGTTTTTCCATTGTATAAATCGAATAATTGAGACCAGTGTGAAAGTGATGGTCAATTCTACGTTCCGGGCAACCTAGGCTTCACTACAGGGCGGTGCTCCACCAGATCAATTAGTTAGGGCCTAAGAAGTCAACGCCAGAAGCATAAAATACAATATAAATACAACAGTTTTTCCGTCGTATAAAACGAATAATTGCAACCGGTATGAAAGTTACGGTCATTTCTACGTACCTGGCAACCTAGGCTTCACCCTAGGGCGTTGCTCCACCTGATCGAATAGTTAGGGCGTAAGAAGTCAACGCCAGAAGCATAAAATACGATATATGTACAACAGCTTTACCATCGTATGAAACGAATAATTGCAACTAGAGTGCAAGTAATGGTCATTTCTACGATCCGGGCAACCTAGGCATCACCCTAGGGCGTTGTTCCACCAGATCGAATAGTTAGGGCCTAAGAAGTCAATGCCAGAAGCATAAAATACGATATATGTACAACAGTTTTTCCATCGCATAAAATGAGTAATTGCAACCAGTGTGAAAGTAACGGACATTTCTACGTTCCGGGCATCCTAGACTTAACACTGAGGCATTGCTCCACCAGACCGAATACATAGGGCCTTAGAAGTCAACGCCAGAAGCATAAAGTACATTAAAAATCCAACAGTTTTTCCATCGTATAACAGGAATAATTGCCACCAGTGTGAAAGTGATGGTCATTTCTGCATTCCGGGCAACCTAGGCTTCACTCTAGGGCGTTGCTCCTCCACGTAGAATAGCTAGGGCCCAGGAAGTCAACGCCAGAAGCATAAAATACAATATAAGTACAACAGTTTTTCCATTGTATAACAGGAATAATTGCAACCAGTGTGAAAGGTATGGTCATTTCTACGTTCCGGGCAACCTAGGCTTCACTCTAGGGCGTTGCTCCACCACATCGAATAGCTGCGGCCTTAGAAGTCAACGCCAGAAGCATAAAATACAATATAAATACAACAGTTTTTCAATCGTATAACAGGAATAATTGCAAACAGTGTGAAAAATATGGTCATTTCTACGTTGCGGGCATCCTAGGCATCACTCTAGGGCATTGCTCCACCACATCGAATAGCTACGGCCTTAGAAGTCAACGCCATAACTATAAAAAACAATATAAATACAACAGTTTTTCCATTGTATATAATGAATAATTGCAAACAGTGTCGAGGTAATGGTCATTTCTACTTTCCGGGCAACCTGGGCTTCACTCTAGGGCGTTTCTCCACCACATCGAATAGCTACGCCCTTAGAAGTCAACGCCTGAAGCATAAAATATAATATAAGTACAACAGTTTTTCCATCGTGTAACAGGAATAATTGCAACCAGTGTGAAAGACATGGTCATTTCTACGTTCCGGGCAACCTAGGCTTCACTCTAGGTCGTTGCTCCACCACATCGAATAGCTACGGCCTTAGGAGTCAACGCCAGAGGCATAAAATACAAAATAAATACAACAGTTTTTCCATCGTATAACAAGAATAATTGCAACCAGTGTGAAAGTGATGGTCATTTCTACGCTACGCGCAACCTAGGCTTCACCCTAGGGCGTTGCTCCACCTGATCGAATAGTTAGGGCCTAAGAAGTCAACGCCAGAAGCATAAAATACGACATATGTACAACAGTTATTCCATCGTATAAAACGGATAATTGCAACCAGTGTGAAAGTAATAGACATTTCTACGTTGCGGGCATCCTAGACTTAACTCTGAGGCATTGCTACACCAGATCGAAAACATAGGGCCTTAGAAGTCAACGCCAGAAGTATAAAGTACAACCAAAATCCAACAGTTTGTCCATCGTATAGCTGGAATAATTGCAACCAGAGTGAAAGTAATGGTCATTTCCACGTTTCGGGCGACCTAGGCTCCACTCTAGGTCGTTGCTCCACCAGATGGAATAGCTAGGGCCTTAGAAGTCAATGCCAGAAGCATAAAATACAAAACAAATACAACCGTTTTACCATCGTATGAAATGAATAATCGCAAACAGTGTGAAGGTAATGGTCATTTCTACGTTCCGGGAAACCTAGGCTTCACTCTAGGGCGTTGATCCACCAGATCGAATAGTTAGGGCCATAGAAGTCAACGCCCGAAGCATAAAATACAAAATAAATAGAACAGTTTTTCCATTGTATAAATCGAATAATTGAGACCAGTGTGAAAGTGATGGTCAATTCTACGTTCCGGGCAACCTAGGCTTCACTACAGGGCGGTGCTCCACCAGATCAATTAGTTAGGGCCTAAGAAGTCAACGCCAGAAGCATAAAATACAATATAAATACAACAGTTTTTCCGTCGTATAAAACGAATAATTGCAACCAGTATGAAAGTTACGGTCATTTCTACGTACCTGGCAACCTAGGCTTCACCCTAGGGCGTTGCTCCACCTGATCGAATAGTTAGGGCGTAAGAAGTCAACGCCAGAAGCATAAAATACGATATATGTACAACAGCTTTACCATCGTATGAAACGAATAATTGCAACTAGAGTGCAAGTAATGGTCATTTCTACGATCCGGGCAACCTAGGCATCACCCTAGGGCGTTGTTCCACCAGAGCGAATAGTTAGGGCCTAGGAAGTGAACGCTGAAGCATAAAATACAATATAAATACAACAGTTTTTCCATCGTATAAAACGAATAATTGCTACCAGTATGAAAGTTATGGTCATTTCTACGTTCCGGACAACCTAGGCTTCACTCTAGGGCGTTCCTCCACCAGATCCAATAGTTAGGGCCTAAGAAGTCAACGCCAGAAGCATAAAACAGAATAATAATGGAGCAGTTATTCCATCGTATAACAGGAATAATTACAACCAGTGTGAAAGATATGGTCATTTCTACGTTCCGGGCAACCTAGGCTTCACTCTAGGGCGTTGGTCCACCACAACCAATAGTTAGGGCTTAAGAAGTAAATGCCAGAAGCACCAAATACAAAATAAATACAACAGTTTTTCCATCGTATATAATGTGTATTTGCAAACAGTGTGAAGGTAATGGTCATTTCTACGTTCCGAGCAACCTAGGCTTCACCCTAGGGCGATGCTCCACCAGATCGAATAGCTAGGGCCTTAGAAGTCAACGCGAGAAGCATAAAATAAAATAAAAATAGAGCAGTTATACCATCTTATAACAGGAATAATTACAACCAGCGTGAAAGAAATGGACATTTCTACGTTCCGTGCAACCTAGACTTCACTCTAGGGCGTTGCTCCACCAGGTCGAATAGTTGGGGCCTTAGAAAACAACTCCAGACGCATACAATACAATAAAAATACAACAGTTTTACCATCGTATAACTGTCATAATTGCAACCAGTGTGAAAGATATGGTCATTTCTACGTTCCGGGCAACCTAGGCTTCACCCTGGGGCGTTGCTCCACCAGATCGAATAGCTAGGGCCTTAGAAGTCAACGCCCGAAACATAAAATACAATAAAAATACAACAGTTTTTCCATCGTATAACGGGAATAATTGCAACAAATGTGAACGTGATGGTCACTTCCACGTTCCGGGCAACCTAGGTTTCACTCTAGGGCGTTGGTCCACCAGATCCAATAGTTAGGGCCTAAGAAGTCAACGACAGAATCATAAAATACAACAAAGATACAACAGCTTGTCCATCGTATAACAGGAATAATTGCAACCAGAGTGAAGGTGGTGGTCATTTCTACGTTCCGGGCAACCTAGGCTTCACACTAGGGCGTTGTTCCTCCAGATCGAATAGCTAGGGCCTAAGAAGTCTACAGCAGAAGCATAAAGAACAATGTAAATACAACAGTTTTTCCATCGTATAACAGGAATAATTGCAACCAGTATGAAAGTGATGGTCATTTCTACGTTCCGGGCAACCTCGGCTTCACTCTAGGGCGTTGCGCCACCATATCGAATAGCTAGGGCCTTCGAAGTCAATGCCCGAAACATAAAATGCAATAAAAATACAACAGATTTCAAACGTATAACGGGAATAATTGCAACAAATGTTACCGTGATGGTCATTTCCACGTTCCGGGCAACCTAGGCTTCACTCTAGGGCGCTGGTCCACAAGACCCAATAGTAAGGGCCTAAGAAGGCAACGACAGAAGCATAAAATACAATAAAGATACAACAGCTTTTCCATCGTATAACAGGAATAATTGCAACCAGAGTGAAGGTGGTGGTCATTTCTACGTTCCGGGCAACCTAGGCTTCACACTAGGGCGTTGTTCCTCCAGATCGAATAGCTAGGGCCTAAGAAGTCTACAGCAGAAGCATAAAGAACAATGTAAATACAACAGTTTTTCCATCGTATAACAGGAATAATTGCAACCAGTGTGATAGTGATGGTCATTTCTACGTTCCGGGCAACCTAGGCTTCACCCTAGGGCGTTGTTCCACCACGTCGAATAGCTACGGCCTTAGAAGTCAACGCCAGAAGCATAAAATAATATGAAAATACAACAGTTGTTCCGTCGTATAACAGGAGTAATTGCAACCTGCCTGAAGGTAATGGTCATTTCTACGTTCCGGGAAATCTGGGCTTCTCTCTAGGGCGTTGCTCCACCAGATCGAATAGTTAGGGCCTAAGATATCAACGCCAGAACCATAAAATACAATATAGATACAACAGTTTTTCCATCGTATAGCAGGAATAATTGCATCCAGTGTGAAAGTAATGGGCACTTCTACGTTCCGTGCAACCTAGGCTTCACTCTACGGCGTTGGTCCACCAGGTCGAATAGATGGCGCCTTATAAAACAACTCCAGACGCATAAAATACAATATAAATACAACAGTTTTTCCACGGTATAAAACGATAATTGCAACCAGTATGAAAGTTATGGGCATTTCTACGTTCCGTGCAACCTAGGATTCACTCTAGGCCGTTGGTCAATCTGGTCGCATAGTTAGGGCCTTAGAAAACAACTCCAGACGCATAAAATACAATATAAACACAACAGTTTTTCCACGGTATAAAACGAATAATTGCAACCAGTATGAAAGTTATGGTCATTTCTACGTTCCGGGCAACCTAGGCTTCACCCTAGGGCGTTGCTCCACCACATCGAATAGCTGCGGCCTTAGAAGTCAACGCCAGAAGCATAAAATGCAATATAAATACAACAGTTTTTCAGTCGTATAACAGGAGTAATTGCAAACAGTGTGAAAGATATGGTCATTTCTACGTTCCGGGCAACCTAGTCTTCACTCTAGGGCGTTGGTCCACCAGGTCGAATAGTTAGGGTCTCAGAAAACAACTCCAGACGCAAAAAATACAATATAGGTACAACAGTTTTTCCACGGTATAAAACGAATAATTTCTACCAGTATGAGAGTTATGGTCAGTTCTACGTTCCGGGCAACCTACGCTTCACCCTAGGGCGTTGCTCCACCAGATCGAATAGTTAGGGCCTAAGAAGACAACGCCAGAAGCATAAAATACGATATATGTACAACAGTTTTTCCATCGCATAAAATGAGTAATTGCAACCAGTGTGAAAGTAACGGCCATTTCTACGTTCCGGGAATCCTAGACTTAACACTGAGACATTGCTCCACAAGATCGAATACATAGGGCCTTAGAAGTCAACGCCAGAAGCATAAAGTACATTAAAAATACAACAGTTTTTCCATCGTATAACAGGAATAATTGTAATCAGTGTGAAAGGTATGGTCATTTCTACGTTCCGGGCAACCTAGGCTTCACTCTAGCTCATTGTTCCACCACATCGAATAGCTACGGCCTTAGAAGTCAACGCCATAACTATAAAAAACGATATAAATGCAACAGTTTTTCCATTGTATAAAATGAATAATTGCAACCAGAGTGGAGGTAATGGTCATTTGTACTTTCCGGACAACCTAGGCTTCACTCTAGGGCGTTTCTCCACCACATCGAATAGCTACGGCCTTAGAAGTCAACGTCTGAAGCATAAAATATAATATAAATACTACAGTTTTTCCATCGTATAACAGGAATAATTGCAACCAGTGTGAAAGACATGGTCATTTCAACGTTCCGGGCAACCTAGGCTTCGCTCTAGGGCGTTGCTCCACCACATCGAATAGTTCCGGCCTTAGAAGTCAACGTCTGAAGCATAAAATATAATATAAATACTAAAGTTTTTCCATCGTATAACAGGAATAATTGCAACCAGTGTGAAAGACATGGTCATTTCAACGTTCCGGGCAACCTAGGCTTCGCTCTAGGGCGTTGCTCCACCACATCGAATAGCTCCGGCCTTAGGAGTCAACGCCAGAGGCATAAAATACAAAATAAATACAACAGTTTTTCAATCGTATAACAAGAATAATTGAAACCAGTGTGAAAGTGATGGTCATTTCTACATTCCGGGCATCCTAGTGTTCACTCTAGGGCGTTGCTCCACCAGATCGAATAGTTAGGGCCTAAGAAGTCAACGCCAGAAGCATAAAATACACAATAAATACAACAGATTTTCACTTGTATAACAGGAATAATTGCAACCAGTGTGAAAGCTATGGTCATTTCTACGTTCCGGGCAACCTAGGCTTCACTCTAGGGCGGTGCTCCACCACATCGAATAGTTAGGGCCTTAGAAGTCAATGCCAGAAGCATAAAATACAAAACAAATACAACCGTTTTACCATCGTATGAAATGAATAATCGCAAACAGTGTGAAGGTAATGGTCATTTCTACGTTCCGGGAAACCTAGGCTTCACTCTAGGGCGTTGATCCACCAGATCGAATAGTTAGGGCCATAGAAGTCAACGCCCGAAGCATAAAATACAAAATAAATAGAACAGTTTTTCCATTGTATAAATCGAATAATTGAGACCAGTGTGAAAGTGATGGTCAATTCTACGTTCCGGGCAACCTAGGCTTCACTACAGGGCGGTGCTCCACCAGATCAATTAGTTAGGGCCTAAGAAGTCAACGCCAGAAGCATAAAATACAATATAAATACAACAGTTTTTCCGTCGTATAAAACGAATAATTGCAACCAGTATGAAAGTTACGGTCATTTCTACGTACCTGGCAACCTAGGCTTCACCCTAGGGCGTTGCTCCACCTGATCGAATAGTTAGGGCGTAAGAAGTCAACGCCAGAAGCATAAAATACGATATATGTACAACAGCTTTACCATCGTATGAAACGAATAATTGCAACTAGAGTGCAAGTAATGGTCATTTCTACGATCCGGGCAACCTAGGCATCACCCTAGGGCGTTGTTCCACCAGAGCGAATAGTTAGGGCCTAGGAAGTGAACGCTGAAGCATAAAATACAATATAAATACAACAGTTTTTCCATCGTATAAAACGAATAATTGCTACCAGTATGAAAGTTATGGTCATTTCTACGTTCCGGACAACCTAGGCTTCACTCTAGGGCGTTCCTCCACCAGATCCAATAGTTAGGGCCTAAGAAGTCAACGCCAGAAGCATAAAACAGAATAATAATGGAGCAGTTATTCCATCGTATAACAGGAATAATTACAACCAGTGTGAAAGATATGGACATTTCTACGTTCCGGGCAACCTAGGCTTCACTCTAGGGCGTTGGTCCACCACAACCAATAGTTAGGGCTTAAGAAGTAAATGCCAGAAGCACCAAATACAAAATAAATACAACAGTTTTTCCATCGTATATAATGTGTATTTGCAAACAGTGTGAAGGTAATGGTCATTTCTACGTTCCGAGCAACCTAGGCTTCACCCTAGGGCGATGCTCCACCAGATCGAATAGCTAGGGCCTTAGAAGTCAACGCGAGAAGCATAAAATAAAATAAAAATAGAGCAGTTATACCATCTTATAACAGGAATAATTACAACCAGCGTGAAAGAAATGGACATTTCTACGTTCCGTGCAACCTAGACTTCACTCTAGGGCGTTGCTCCACCAGGTCGAATAGTTGGGGCCTTAGAAAACAACTCCAGACGCATACAATACAATAAAAATACAACAGTTTTACCATCGTATAACTGTCATAATTGCAACCTGTGTGAAAGATATGGTCATTTCTACGTTCCGGGCAACCTAGGCTTCACCCTGGGGCGTTGCTCCACCAGATCGAATAGCTAGGGCCTTAGAAGTCAACGCCCGAAACATAAAATACAATAAAAATACAACAGTTTTTCCATCGTATAACGGGAATAATTGCAACAAATGTGAACGTGATGGTCACTTCCACGTTCCGGGCAACCTAGGTTTCACTCTAGGGCGTTGATCCACCAGATCCAATAGTTAGGGCCTAAGAAGTCAACGACAGAATCATAAAATACAACAAAGATACAACAGCTTGTCCATCGTATAACAGGAATAATTGCAACCAGAGTGAAGGTGGTGGTCATTTCTACGTTCCGGGCAACCTAGGCTTCACACTAGGGCGTTGTTCCTCCAGATCGAATAGCTAGGGCCTAAGAAGTCTACAGCAGAAGCATAAAGAACAATGTAAATACAACAGTTTTTCCATCGTATAACAGGAATAATTGCAACCAGTATGAAAGTGATGGTCATTTCTACGTTCCGGGCAACCTCGGCTTCACTCTAGGGCGTTGCGCCACCATATCGAATAGCTAGGGCCTTCGAAGTCAATGCCCGAAACATAAAATGCAATAAAAATACAACAGATTTCAATCGTATAACGGGAATAATTGCAACAAATGTTACCGTGATGGTCATTTCCACGTTCCGGGCAACCTAGGCTTCACTCTAGGGCGCTGGTCCACAAGACCCAATAGTAAGGGCCTAAGAAGGCAACGACAGAAGCATAAAATACAATAAAGATACAACAGCTTTTCCATCGTATAACAGGAATAATTGCAACCAGAGTGAAGGTGGTGGTCATTTCTACGTTCCGGGCAACCTAGGCTTCACACTAGGGCGTTGTTCCTCCAGATCGAATAGCTAGGGCCTAAGAAGTCTACAGCAGAAGCATAAAGAACAATGTAAATACAACAGTTTTTCCATCGTATAACAGGAATAATTGCAACCAGTGTGATAGTGATGGTCATTTCTACGTTCCGGGCAACCTAGGCTTCACCCTAGGGCGTTGTTCCACCACGTCGAATAGCTACGGCCTTAGAAGTCAACGCCAGAAGCATAAAATAATATGAAAATACAACAGTTGTTCCGTCGTATAACAGGAGTAATTGCAACCTGCCTGAAGGTAATGGTCATTTCTACGTTCCGGGAAATCTGGGCTTCTCTCTAGGGCGTTGCTCCACCAGATCGAATAGTTAGGGCCTAAGATATCAACGCCAGAACCATAAAATACAATATAGATACAACAGTTTTTCCATCGTATAACAGGAATAATTGCATCCAGTGTGAAAGTAATGGGCACTTCTACGTTCCGTGCAACCTAGGCTTCACTCTACGGCGTTGGTCCACCAGGTTGAATAGATAGCGCCTTATAAAACAACTCCAGACGCATAAAATACAATATAAATACAACAGTTTTTCCACGGTATAAAACGATAATTGCAACCAGTATGAAAGTTATGGGCATTTCTACGTTCCGTGCAACCTAGGATTCACTCTAGGCCGTTGGTCAATCTGGTCGCATAGTTAGGGCCTTAGAAAACAACTCCAGACGCATAAAATACAATATAAACACAACAGTTTTTCCACGGTATAAAACGAATAATTGCAACCAGTATGAAAGTTATGGTCATTTCTACGTTCCGGGCAACCTAGGCTTCACCCTAGGGCGTTGCTCCACCACATCGAATAGCTGCGGCCTTAGAAGTCAACGCCAGAAGCATAAAATGCAATATAAATACAACAGTTTTTCAGTCGTATAACAGGAGTAATTGCAAACAGTGTGAAAGATATGGTCATTTCTACGTTCCGGGCAACCTAGTCTTCACTCTAGGGCGTTGGTCCACCAGGTCGAATAGTTAGGGTCTCAGAAAACAACTCCAGACGCAAAAAATACAATATAGGTACAACAGTTTTTCCACGGTATAAAACGAATAATTTCTACCAGTATGAGAGTTATGGTCAGTTCTACGTTCCGGGCAACCTACGCTTCACCCTAGGGCGTTGCTCCACCAGATCGAATAGTTAGGGCCTAAGAAGACAACGCCAGAAGCATAAAATACGATATATGTACAACAGTTTTTCCATCGCATAAAATGAGTAATTGCAACCAGTGTGAAAGTAACGGCCATTTCTACGTTCCGGGAATCCTAGACTTAACACTGAGACATTGCTCCACAAGATCGAATACATAGGGCCTTAGAAGTCAACGCCAGAAGCATAAAGTACATTAAAAATACAACAGTTTTTCCATCGTATAACAGGAATAATTGTAATCAGTGTGAAAGGTATGGTCATTTCTACGTTCCGGGCAACCTAGGCTTCACTCTAGCTCATTGTTCCACCACATCGAATAGCTACGGCCTTAGAAGTCAACGCCATAACTATAAAAAACGATATAAATGCAACAGTTTTTCCATTGTATAAAATGAATAATTGCAACCAGAGTGGAGGTAATGGTCACTTGTACTTTCCGGACAACCTAGGCTTCACTCTAGGGCGTTTCTCCACCACATCGAATAGCTACGGCCTTAGAAGTCAACGTCTGAAGCATAAAATATAATATAAATACTACAGTTTTTCCATCGTATAACAGGAATAATTGCAACCAGTGTGAAAGACATGGTCATTTCAACGTTCCGGGCAACCTAGGCTTCGCTCTAGGGCGTTGCTCCACCACATCGAATAGTTCCGGCCTTAGAAGTCAACGTCTGAAGCATAAAATATAATATAAATACTAAAGTTTTTCCATCGTATAACAGGAATAATTGCAACCAGTGTGAAAGACATGGTCATTTCAACGTTCCGGGCAACCTAGGCTTCGCTCTAGGGCGTTGCTCCACCACATCGAATAGCTCCGGCCTTAGGAGTCAACGCCAGAGGCATAAACTACAAAATAAATACAACAGTTTTTCAATAGTATAACAAGAATAATTGAAACCAGTGTGAAAGTGATGGTCATTTCTACATTCCGGGCATCCTAGTGTTCACTCTAGGGCGTTGCTCCACCAGATCGAATAGTTAGGGCCTAAGAAGTCAACGCCAGAAGCATAAAATACACAATAAATACAACAGATTTTCCCTTGTATAACAGGAATAATTGCAACCAGTGTGAAAGCTATGGTCATTTCTACGTTCCGGGCAACCTAGGCTTCACTCTAGGGCGGTGCTCCACCACATCGAATAGTTAGGGCCTTAGAAGTCAATGCCAGAAGCATAAAATACAAAACAAATACAACCGTTTTACCATCGTATGAAATGAATAATCGCAAACAGTGTGAAGGTAATGGTCATTTCTACGTTCCGGGAAACCTAGGCTTCACTCTAGGGCGTTGATCCACCAGATCGAATAGTTAGGGCCATAGAAGTCAACGCCCGAAGCATAAAATACAAAATAAATAGAACAGTTTTTCCATTGTATAAATCGAATAATTGAGACCAGTGTGAAAGTGATGGTCAATTCTACGTTCCGGGCAACCTAGGCTTCACTACAGGGCGGTGCTCCACCAGATCAATTAGTTAGGGCCTAAGAAGTCAACGCCAGAAGCATAAAATACAATATAAATACAACAGTTTTTCCGTCGTATAAAACTAATAATTGCAACCAGTATGAAAGTTACGGTCATTTCTACGTACCTGGCAACCTAGGCTTCACCCTAGGGCGTTGCTCCACCTGATCGAATAGTTAGGGCGTAAGAAGTCAACGCCAGAAGCATAAAATACGATATATGTACAACAGCTTTACCATCGTATGAAACGAATAATTGCAACTAGAGTGCAAGTAATGGTCATTTCTACGATCCGGGCAACCTAGGCATCACCCTAGGGCGTTGTTCCACCAGAGCGAATAGTTAGGGCCTAGGAAGTGAACGCTGAAGCATAAAATACAATATAAATACAACAGTTTTTCCATCGTATAAAACGAATAATTGCTACCAGTATGAAAGTTATGGTCATTTCTACGTTCCGGACAACCTAGGCTTCACTCTAGGGCGTTCCTCCACCAGATCCAATAGTTAGGGCCTAAGAAGTCAACGCCAGAAGCATAAAACAGAATAATAATGGAGCAGTTATTCCATCGTATAACAGGAATAATTACAACCAGTGTGAAAGATATGGACATTTCTACGTTCCGGGCAACCTAGGCTTCACTCTAGGGCGTTGGTCCACCACAACCAATAGTTAGGGCTTAAGAAGTAAATGCCAGAAGCACCAAATACAAAATAAATACAACAGTTTTTCCATCGTATATAATGTGTATTTGCAAACAGTGTGAAGGTAATGGTCATTTCTACGTTCCGAGCAACCTAGGCTTCACCCTAGGGCGATGCTCCACCAGATCGAATAGCTAGGGCCTTAGAAGTCAACGCGAGAAGCATAAAATAAAATAAAAATAGAGCAGTTATACCATCTTATAACAGGAATAATTACAACCAGCGTGAAAGAAATGGACATTTCTACGTTCCGTGCAACCTAGACTTCACTCTAGGGCGTTGCTCCACCAGGTCGAATAGTTGGGGCCTTAGAAAACAACTCCAGACGCATACAATACAATAAAAATACAACAGTTTTACCATCGTATAACTGTCATAATTGCAACCTGTGTGAAAGATATGGTCATTTCTACGTTCCGGGCAACCTAGGCTTCACCCTGGGGCGTTGCTCCACCAGATCGAATAGCTAGGGCCTTAGAAGTCAACGCCCGAAACATAAAATACAATAAAAATACAACAGTTTTTCCATCGTATAACGGGAATAATTGCAACAAATGTGAACGTGATGGTCACTTCCACGTTCCGGGCAACCTAGGTTTCACTCTAGGGCGTTGGTCCACCAGATCCAATAGTTAGGGCCTAAGAAGTCAACGACAGAATCATAAAATACAACAAAGATACAACAGCTTGTCCATCGTATAACAGGAATAATTGCAACCAGAGTGAAGGTGGTGGTCATTTCTACGTTCCGGGCAACCTAGGCTTCACACTAGGGCGTTGTTCCTCCAGATCGAATAGCTAGGGCCTAAGAAGTCTACAGCAGAAGCATAAAGAACAATGTAAATACAACAGTTTTTCCATCGTATAACAGGAATAATTGCAACCAGTATGAAAGTGATGGTCATTTCTACGTTCCGGGCAACCTCGGCTTCACTCTAGGGCGTTGCGCCACCATATCGAATAGCTAGGGCCTTCGAAGTCAATGCCCGAAACATAAAATGCAATAAAAATACAACAGATTTCAATCGTATAACGGGAATAATTGCAACAAATGTTACCGTGATGGTCATTTCCACGTTCCGGGCAACCTAGGCTTCACTCTAGGGCGCTGGTCCACAAGACCCAATAGTAAGGGCCTAAGAAGGCAACGACAGAAGCATAAAATACAATAAAGATACAACAGCTTTTCCATCGTATAACAGGAATAATTGCAACCAGAGTGAAGGTGGTGGTCATTTCTACGTTCCGGGCAACCTAGGCTTCACACTAGGGCGTTGTTCCTCCAGATCGAATAGCTAGGGCCTAAGAAGTCTACAGCAGAAGCATAAAGAACAATGTAAATACAACAGTTTTTCCATCGTATAACAGGAATAATTGCAACCAGTGTGATAGTGATGGTCATTTCTACGTTCCGGGCAACCTAGGCTTCACCCTAGGGCGTTGTTCCACCACGTCGAATAGCTACGGCCTTAGAAGTCAACGCCCTAACTATAAAAAACAATATAAATACAACAGTTCTCCCATTGCATAAAATGAATAATTGCAACCAGAGTGAAGTTGATGGTCATTTCTATGTCCCGGGCAACCTAGGCTTCACTCTAGGGCGTTGCTCCACCAGATCGAATAGCTAGGGACTTAGAAGTCAACGCTAGAAGCATAAAATAAAAGAAAAATACAACAGTTTTGCCATCGTATAAAACGAATAATTGCAACCAGTGTGAAAATTATGGTCATTTCTACGGTCCGGGCAACCTAGGCTTCACTCTAGAGCGTTGCTCCACCAGATCGAATAGTTAGGGCCTAAGAAGACAACGCCAGAAGCATAAAATACAATATAAATACAACAGCTTTTCCATCGTATATAATGTATATTTGCAGACAGTGTGAAAGTAAAGGTCATTTCTACGTACCGGGCAACCTAGGTTTCGCTGTAGGGCGCTGCTCCACCAGATCGAATAGCTAGGGAGTTAGAAGTCAACCCCAGAAGAATAAAATACAATAAAAATACAACAGTTTTTCCATCGTATAAAATGTATAATTGCAAGGACTGTGAAGGCAATGGTCATTTCTACGTTCCGGGCAACCTAGGCTTCACTCTAGAGCGTTGCTTCACCAGATCGAATAGTTAGTGCCTTAGATGTCAACACCCGAAGCATAAAATACAAAATAAATAGAACAGTTTTTCCATTGTATAAAACGAATAATTGCAACCAGAGTGAAGGTGATGGTCATTTCTACGTCTCGGGCAACCTAGGCTTCACGCTAGGGCGTTGGTCCACCAGGCCGAATAGTTACGGCCTTAGAAAACAACTCGAGACGCATAAAATACAATATAAATACAACAGTTTTTCCACGGTATAAAACGAATAAATGCAACCAGTATGAAAGTTATGGTCAGTTCTACGTTCCGGGCAACCTATGCTTCACCCAAGGGCGTTGCTCCACCAGATCGAATAGTTGGGGCCTAAGAAGTCAACGCCAAAAGCATAAAATAAAATAGAAATACAACAGTTCTTCCATCGTATAACAGGAATAATTGCAATCAGTGTGAAAGGTATGGTCATTTCTACGTTCCGGGCAACCTAGGCTTCACTCTAGGGCGTTGCTCCACCACATCGAATAGCTGCGGCCTTAGAAGTCAACGCCAGAAGCATAAAATACAATATAAATACAACAGTTTTTCAATCGTATAACAGGAATAATTGCAAACAATGTGAAAAATATGGTCATTTCTACGTTGCGGGCATCCTAGGCATCACTCTAGGGCATTGCTCCACCACATCGAATAGCTACGGCCTTAGAAGTCAACGCCATAACTATAAAAAACAATATAAATACAACAGTTTTTCCATTGTGTAAAATGAATAATTGCAAACAGTGTGGAGGTAATGGTCATTTCTACTTTCCGGGCAACCTGGGCTTCACTCTAGGGCGTTTCTCCACCACATCGAATAGCTACGCCCTTAGAAGTCAACGCCTGAAGCATAAAATATAATATAAGTACAACAGTTTTTCCATCGTAAAACAGGAATAATTGCAACCAGTGTGAAAGCTATGGTCATTTCTACGTTCCGGGCAACCTAGGCTTCACTCTAGGGCGTTGCTCCACCACATCGAATAGTTAGGGCCTTAGAAGTCAATGCCAGAAGCATAAAATGCCATATAAATACAACAGCTGTTCCACTGTATAATACGTATAATCGCAAACAGTGTGGAAGTAATGGTCATTTCTACGTTCCGGGCAACCTAGGCTTCACTCTAGGGCGCTCCTCAATCACATAGAATAGCTACGGCCCTAGAAGACAACGCCATAACTATAAAATACAATATAAATACAACAGTCTATGCATCGTATAAAACGAATAATTGCAACCAGTCTGTTAGTTATGGTCATTTCTACGTTCCGGGCAACCTAGACTTCACCCTAGGGCGTTTCTCCACCAGATCGAATAGTTAGGGCCATAGAAGTCAACGCCCGAAGCATAAAATACAAAATAAATAGAACAGTTTTTCCATTGTATAAATCGAATAATTGAAACCAGTGTGAAAGTTATGGTCATTTCTACGTTCCGCGCAACCTAGGCTTCACCCCTGGGCGTTGGTCCACCAGATCCAATAGTTAGGACCTAAGAAATCAGCGCCAGAAGCATAAAATACAAAATAGATACAACAGCTTTTCCGTCGTATAAAATGAATAATCGCAAACAGTGTGAAGGTAATGGTCATTTCTACATTCCGGGGAACCTAGGCTTAACTGTAGGGCGTTGCTGCACCAGATCGAATAGTTGGGGCCTTAGAAGTCAACGCCCGAAGCATAAAGTACAAAATAAATAGAACAGTATTTCCATTGTATAAAACGAACAATTGAAACCAGTGTGAAAGTTATGGTCATTTCTACATTTCGCGCAACCTAGGCTTCACCCCTGGGCGTTGATCCACCAGATCGAATAGTTAGGGCCTAAGAAGTCAATGCCAGAAGCATAAAATACGATATATGTACAACAGTTTTTCCATCGCATAAAATGAGTAATTGCAACCAGTGTGAAAGTAACGGACATTTCTACGTTCTGGGCATCCTAGACTTAACACTGAGGCATTGCCCCACCAGATCGAATACATAGGGCCCTAGAAGTCAACGCCAGAAGCATAAAGTACATTAAAAATCCAACAGTTTTTCCATCGTATAACAGGAATAATTGCCACCAGTGTGAAAGTGATGGTCATTTCTGCATTCCGGGCAACCCAGGCTTCACTCTAGGGCGTTGCTCCTCCACGTAGAATAGCGAGGGCCCAGGAAGTCAACGCCAGAAGCATAAAATACAATATAAATACAACAGTTTTTCAGTCGTATAACAGGAGTAATTGCAAACAGTGTGAAAGATATGGTCATTTCTACGTTCCGGGCAACCTAGTCTTCACTCTAGGGCGTTGGTCCACCAGGTCGAATAGTTAGGGTCTCAGAAAACAACTCCAGACGCAAAAAATACAATATAGGTACAACAGTTTTTCCACGGTATAAAACGAATAATTGCTACCAGTTTGAGAGTTATGGTCAGTTCTACGTTCCGGGCAACCTACGCTTCACCCTAGGGCGTTGCTCCACCAGATCGAAAAGTTAGGGCCTAAGAAGACAACGCCAGAAGCATAAAATACGATATATGTACAACAGTTTTTCCATCGCATAAAATGAGTAATTGCAACCAGTGTGAAAGTAACGGCCATTTCTACGTTCCGGGAATCCTAGACTTAACACTGAGACATTGCTCCACAAGATCGAATACATAGGGCCTTAGAAGTCAACGCCAGAAGCATAAAGTACATTAAAAATACAACAGTTTTTCCATCGTATAACAGGAATAATTGTAATCAGTGTGAAAGGTATGGTCATTTCTACGTTCCGGGCAACCTAGGCTTCACTCTAGCTCATTGTTCCACCACATCGAATAGCTACGGCCTTAGAAGTCAACGCCATAACTATAAAAAACGATATAAATGCAACAGTTTTTCCATTGTATAAAATGAATAATTGCAACCAGAGTGGAGGTAATGGTCATTTGTACTTTCCGGACAACCTAGGCTTCACTCTAGGGCGTTTCTCCACCACATCGAATAGCTACGGCCTTAGAAGTCAACGTCTGAAGCATAAAATATAATATAAATACTACAGTTTTTCCATCGTATAACAGGAATAATTGCAACCAGTGTGAAGACATGGTCATTTCAACGTTCCGGGCAACCTAGGCTTCGCTCTAGGGCGTTGCTCCACCACATCGAATAGCTCCGGCCTTAGAAGTCAACGTCTGAAGCATAAAATATAATATAAATACTAAAGTTTTTCCATCGTATAACAGGAATAATTGCAACCAGTGTGAAAGACATGGTCATTTCAACGTTCCGGGCAACCTAGGCTTCGCTCTAGGGCGTTGCTCCACCACATCGAATAGCTCCGGCCTTAGGAGTCAACGCCAGAGGCATAAAATACAAAATAAATACAACAGTTTTTCAATCGTATAACAAGAATAATTGAAACCAGTGTGAAAGTGATGGTCATTTCTACATTCCGGGCAACCTAGTGTTCACTCTAGGGCGTTGCTCCACCAGATCGAATAGTTAGGGCCTAAGAAGTCAACGCCAGAAGCATAAAATACACAATAAATACAACAGATTTTCCCTTGTATAACAGGAATAATTGCAACCAGTGTGAAAGCTATGGTCATTTCTACGTTCCGGGCAACCTAGGCTTCACTCTAGGGCGGTGCTCCACCACATCGAATAGTTAGGGCCTTAGAAGTCAATGCCAGACGCATAAAATGCCATATAAATACAACAGTTTTTGCACTGTATATAATGAATAATTGCAAACAGTGTGGAACTAATGGTCATTTCTACGTTGCGGGCAACCTAGGCTTCACTCTAGCGCGTTGCTCAACCACATCGAATAGCTACGGCCTTAGAAGTCAGCGCCATAACTATAAAATACAATATAAATACAACAGTTTTTCCATTGTATAAAATGAATAATTGCAAACAGTGTGGAAGTAATGGTTATTTCTACGTTCCGGGCAACCTAGGCTTCACGCTAGGGCGTTGCTCCACCACATCGAACAGCTACGGCATTAGGAGTCAACGCCAGAGGCATAACATACAATATAAGCACAACAATTTTTCCATCGTATAAAATGTATAATTCCAAGCAGTGTGAAGGTAATGGTCATTTCTACGTTCAGGGCAACCTAGGCTTAACTGTAGGGCGTTGCTCCACCAGATCGCATAGTTAGGGACTTAGAATTTAACGCCAGAAGCATAAAATAAAATAAAAATGCAACAGTTTTTCCATAGTATAACAGGAATAATGGCAACCAGTGTGAAAGTACAGGCCATTTCTACGTTCCGGTCAACCTAGGTTTCGCTCTAGGGACTTGCTCCACCAGATCGAATAGTTAGGGACTTAGAAGTCAACGCCAGAGGCATAAAATACAATAAAAATGCAACTGTTTTTCCATCGTATAACATGAATAACTGCAACCAGTGTGAAAGTCCTGGTCATTTCAATGTTCCCGGTAACCTAGGCTTCACTCTAGGGCGTTGCTCCACCACATCGAATAGCTACGGCCTTAGAAGTCAACGCCCTAACTATAAAAAACAATATAAATACAACAGTTCTCCCATTGCATAAAATGAATAATTGCAACCAGAGTGAAGTTGATGGTCATTTCTATGTCCCGGGCAACCTAGGCTTCACTCTAGGGCGTTGCTCCACCAGATCGAATAGCTAGGGACTTAGAAGTCAACGCTAGAAGCATAAAATAAAAGAAAAATACAACAGTTTTGCCATCGTATAAAACGAATAATTGCAACCAGTGTGAAAATTATGGTCATTTCTACGGTCCGGGCAACCTAGGCTTCACTCTAGAGCGTTGCTCCACCAGATCGAATAGTTAGGGCCTAAGAAGACAACGCCAGAAGCATAAAATACAATATAAATACAACAGCTTTTCCATCGTATATAATGTATATTTGCAAACAGTGTGGAAGTAATGGTTATTTCTACGTTCCGGGCAACCTAGGCTTCACGCTAGGGCGTTGCTCCACCACATCGAATAGCTACTGCATTAGGATTCAACGCCAGAGGCATAAGATACGATATAAGCACAACAATATTACCATCGTATAAAATGTATAATTGCAAGCAGTGTGAAGGTAATGGTCATTTCTACGTTCTGGGCAACATAGGCTTCACTCTAGAGCGTTGCTCCACCAGATCGAATAGTTAGGGCCTTAGAAGTCAACGCCCGAAGCATAAAATACAAAATAAATAGAACAGTTTTTCCATTGTATAAAACGAATAATTGCAACCAGTGTGAAAGCTATGGTCATTTATACGTTCCGGGCAACATAGGCTTCACTCTAGGGCATTGTCCCACCAGATCGAATAGTTAGGGCCTAAGAAGTGAACGCCAGAAGCATAAAATACAATATAAATACAACAGCTCTTCCATCGTATATAATGTATATTTGCAGACAGTGTGAAAGTAAAGGTCATTTCTACGTACCGGGCAACCTAGGTTTCGCTGTAGGGCGCTGCTCCACCAGATCGAATAGCTAGGGAGTTAGAAGTCAACCCCAGAAGAATAAAATACAATAAAAATACAACAGTTTTTCCATCGTATAAAATGTATAATTGCAAGGACTGTGAAGGCAATGGTCATTTCTACGTTCCGGGCAACCTAGGCTTCACTCTAGAGCGTTGCTTCACCAGATCGAATAGTTAGTGCCTTAGATGTCAACACCCGAAGCATAAAATACAAAATAAATAGAACAGTTTTTCCATTGTATAAAACGAATAATTGCAACCAGAGTGAAGGTGATGGTCATTTCTACGTCTCGGGCAACCTAGGCTTCACGCTAGGGCGTTGGTCCACCAGGCCGAATAGTTACGGCCTTAGAAAACAACTCGAGACGCATAAAATACAATATAAATACAACAGTTTTTCCACGGTATAAAACGAATAAATGCAACCAGTATGAAAGTTATGGTCAGTTCTACGTTCCGGGCAACCTATGCTTCACCCAAGGGCGTTGCTCCACCAGATCGAATAGTTGGGGCCTAAGAAGTCAACGCCAAAAGCATAAAATACAATAGAAATACAACAGTTCTTCCATCGTATAACAGGAATAATTGCAATCAGTGTGAAAGGTATGGTCATTTCTACGTTCCGGGCAACCTAGGCTTCACTCTAGGGCGTTGCTCCACCACATCGAATAGCTGCGGCCTTAGAAGTCAACGCCAGAAGCATAAAATACAATATAAATACAACAGTTTTTCAATCGTATAACAGGAATAATTGCAAACAATGTGAAAAATATGGTCATTTCTACGTTGCGGGCATCCTAGGCATCACTCTAGGGCATTGCTCCACCACATCGAATAGCTACGGCCTTAGAAGTCAACGCCATAACTATAAAAAACAATATAAATACAACAGTTTTTCCATTGTGTAAAATGAATAATTGCAAACAGTGTGGAGGTAATGGTCATTTCTACTTTCCGGGCAACCTGGGCTTCACTCTAGGGCGTTTCTCCACTACATCGAATAGCTACGCCCTTAGAAGTCAACGCCTGAAGCATAAAATATAATATAAGTACAACAGTTTTTCCATCGTAAAACAGGAATAATTGCAACCAGTGTGAAAGCTATGGTCATTTCTACGTTCCGGGCAACCTAGGCTTCACTCTAGGGCGTTGCTCCACCACATCGAATAGTTAGGGCCTTAGAAGTCAATGCCAGAAGCATAAAATGCCATATACATACAACAGCTGTTCCACTGTATAATACGTATAATCGCAAACAGTGTGGAAGTAATGGTCATTTCTACGTTCCGGGCAACCTAGGCTTCACTCTAGGGCGCTCCTCAATCACATAGAATAGCTACGGCCCTAGAAGACAACGCCATAACTATAAAATACAATATAAATACAACAGTCTATGCATCGTATAAAACGAATAATTGCAACCAGTCTGTTAGTTATGGTCATTTCTACGTTCCGGGCAACCTAGACTTCACCCTAGGGCGTTTCTCCACCAGATCGAATAGTTAGGGCCATAGAAGTCAACGCCCGAAGCATAAAATACAAAATAAATAGAACAGTTTTTCCATTGTATAAATCGAATAATTGAAACCAGTGTGAAAGTTATGGTCATTTCTACGTTCCGCGCAACCTAGGCTTCACCCCTGGGCGTTGGTCCACCAGATCCAATAGTTAGGACCTAAGAAATCAGCGCCAGAAGCATAAAATACAAAATAGATAGAACAGCTTTTCCGTCGTATAAAATGAATAATCGCAAACAGTGTGAAGGTAATGGTCATTTCTACATTCCGGGGAACCTAGGCTTAACTGTAGGGCGTTGCTGCACCAGATCGAATAGTTGGGGCCTTAGAAGTCAACGCCCGAAGCATAAAGTACAAAATAAATAGAACAGTATTTCCATTGTATAAAACGAACAATTGAAACCAGTGTGAAAGTTATGGTCATTTCTACATTTCGCGCAACCTAGGCTTCACCCCTGGGCGTTGATCCACCAGATCGAATAGTTAGGGCCTAAGAAGTCAATGCCAGAAGCATAAAATACGATATATGTACAACAGTTTTTCCATCGCATAAAATGAGTAATTGCAACCAGTGTGAAAGTAACGGACATTTCTACGTTCTGGGCATCCTAGACTTAACACTGAGGCATTGCCCCACCAGATCGAATACATAGGGCCTTAGAAGTCAACGCCAGAAGCATAAAGTACATTAAAAATCCAACAGTTTTTCCATCGTATAACAGGAATAATTGCCACCAGTGTGAAGGTGATGGTCATTTCTGCATTCCGGGCAACCCAGGCTTCACTCTAGGGCGTTGCTCCTCCACGTAGAATAGCGAGGGCCCAGGAAGTCAACGCCAGAAGCATAAAATACAATATAAATACAACAGTTTTTCCATTGTATAACAGGAATAATTGCAACCAGTGTGAAAGGTATGGTCATTTCTACGTTCCGGGCAACCTAGGCTTCACTCTAGGGCGTTGCTCCACCACATCGAATAGCAGCGGCCTTAGAAGTCAACGCCAGAAGCATAAAATACAATATAAATACAACAGTTTTTCAATCGTATAACAGGAATAATTGCAAACAGTGTGAAACATATGGTCATTTCTACGTTGCGGGCATCCTAGGCATCACTCTAGGGCATTGCTCCACCACATCGAATAACTACGGCCTTAGAAGTCAACGCCATAACTATAAAAAACAATATAAATACAACAGTTTTTCCATTGTATATAATGAATAATTGCAAACAGTGTGGAGGTAATAGTCATTTCTACTTTCCGGGCAACCTGGGCTTCACTCTAGGGCGTTTCTCCAATACATCGAATAGCTACGCCCTTAGAAGTCAACGCCTGAAGCATAAAATATAATATAAGTACAACAGTTTTTCCATCGTATAACAGGAACAATTGCAACCAGTGTGAAAGACATGGTCATTTCTACGTTCCGGGCAACCTAGGCTTCACTCTAGGGCGTTGCTCCACCACATCGAATAGCTACGGCCTTAGGAGTCAACGCCAGAGGCATAAAATACAAAATAAATACAACAGTTTTTCCATCGTATAACAAGAATAATTGCAAACAGTGTGAAAGTGATGGTCATTTCTACGTTCCGCGCAACCTAGGCTTCACCCTAGGGCGTTGCTCCACCTGATCGAATAGTTAGGGCCTAAGAAGTCAACGCCAGAAGCATAAAATACGACATATGTACAACAGTTTTTCCATCGTATAAAACGGATAATTGCAACCAGTGTGAAAGTAATAGACATTTCTACGTTGCGGGCATCCTAGACTTAACTCTGAGGCATTGCTACAACAGATCGAAAACATAGGGCCTTAGAAGTCAACGCCAGAAGTATAAAGTACAACCAAAATCCAACAGTTTGTCCATCGTATAGCTGGAATAATTGCAACCAGAGTGAAAGTAATGGTCATTTCCACGTTTCGGGCGACCTAGGCTCCACTCTAGGTCGTTGCTCCACCAGATGGAATAGCTAGGGCCTTAGAAGTCAATGCCAGAAGCATAAAATACAAAACAAATACAACCGTTTTACCATCGTATGAAATGAATAATCGCAAACAGTGTGAAGGTAATGGTCATTTCTACGTTCCGGGAAACCTAGGCTTCACTCTAGGGCGTTGGTCCACCAGATCGAATAGTTAGGGCCATAGAAGTCAACGCCCGAAGCATAAAATAAAAAATAAATAGAACAGTTTTTCCATTGTATAAATCGAATAATTGAGACCAGTGTGAAAGTGATGGTCAATTCTACGTTCCGGGCAACCTAGGCTTCACTACAGGGCGGTGCTCCACCAGATCAATTAGTTAGGGCCTAAGAAGTCAACGCCAGAAGCATAAAATACAATATAAATACAACAGTTTTTCCGTCGTATAAAACGAATAATTGCAACCAGTATGAAAGTTACGGTCATTTCTACGTACCTGGCAACCTAGGCTTCACCCTAGGGCGTTGCTCCACCTGATCGAATAGTTAGGGCGTAAGAAGTCAACGCCAGAAGCATAAAATACGATATATGTACAACAGCTTTACCATCGTATAAAATGAATAATCGCAAACAGTGTGAAGGTAATGGTCATTTCTACGTTCCGGGCAACCTAGGCTTCACCCTAGGGCGTTGTTCCACCAGGGCGAATAGTTAGGGCCGAAGAAGTCAACGCCTGAAGCATAAAGTACAATCAAAATCCAACAGTTTGTCCATCGTACAGCTGGAATAATTGCAACTAGAGTGAAAGTAACGGTCATTTCCACGTTTCGCGCGACCTAGGCTCCACTCTAGGGCGTTGGTCCACCAGATGGAATAGCTGGGGCCTTAGAAGTCAATGCCACAAGCATAAAATACAAAATAAATACAACAGTTTTACCATCGTATAAAATGAATAATCGCAAACAGTGTGAAGGTAATGGTCATTTCTACGTTCCGGGCAACCTAGGCTTCACTCTAGGGCGTTGCTCCACCAGATCGAATAGTTAGGGCCATAGAAGTCAACGCCCGAAGCATAAAATACAAAATAAATAGAACAGTTTTTCCATTGTATAAAACGAATAATTGAAACCAGTGTGAAAGTTATGGTCATTTCCACGTTCCGGGCAACCTAGGCTTCACTACAGGGCGGTGCTCCACCGGATCAAATAGTTAGGGCCTAAGAAGTCAACGCCAGAAGCATAAAATACAATATAAATACAACAGCTTTTCCATGGTATATAATGTACATTTGCAAACAGTGTAAAAGTAACAGTCATTTCTACGTTCCGGGCAACCTAGGCTTCACTCTAGGGCGTTGGTCCTCCACACCTAACAGTTAGGGCCTAAGAAGTCAACGCCAGAAGCACCAAATACAAAATAAATACAACAGCTTTTCCATCGTATGAAACGAATAATTGCAACTAGTGTGCAAGTAATGGTCATTTCTACGATCCGGGCAACCTAGGCATCACCCTAGGGCGTTGTTCCACCAGAGCGAATAGTTAGGGCCTAGGAAGTGAAAGCTGAAGCATAAAATACAATATAAATACAACAGGTTTTCCATCGTATAAAACGAATAATTGCTACCAGTATGAAAGTTATGGTCATTTCAACGTTCCGGGCAATCTAGGCTTCACTCTAGGGCGTTGCTCGACCACATCGAATAGTTAGGGCCTAAGAAGCCAACGCCAGAAGCACCAAATACAAAATTAATACAACAGTTTTTCCATCGTATAAAACGAATAATTGCAACCAGTATGAAAGTTATGGTCATTTCTACGTTCCGGACAACCTAGGCTTCACTCTAGGGCGTTCCTCCACCAGATCCAATAGTTAGGGCCTAAGAAGTCAACGCCAGAAGCATAAAACAAAATAATAATGGAGCAGTTATTCCATCGTATAACAGGAATAATTACAACCAGTGTGAAAGATATGGTCATTTCTACGTTCCAGGCAACCTAGGCTTCACTCTAGGGCGTTGGTGCACCACAACCAATAGTTAGGGCTTAAGAAGTAAATGCCAGAAGCACCAAATACAAAATAAATACAACAGTTTTTCCATCGTATATAATGTGTATTTGCAAACAGTGTGAAGGTAATGGTCATTTCTACGTTCCGAGCAACCTAGGCTTCACCCTAGGGCGATGCTCCACCAGATCGAATAGCTAGGGCCTTAGAAGTCAACGCGAGAAGCATAAAATAAAATAAAAATAGAGCAGTTATACCATCTTATAACAGGAATAATTACAACCAGCGTGAAAGAAATGGACATTTCTACGTTCCGTGCAACCTAGACTTCACTCTAGGGCGTTGCTCCACCAGGTCGAATAGTTGGGGCCTTAGAAAACAACTCCAGACGCATAAAATACAATAAAAATACAACAGTTTTACCATCGTATAACTGTCATAATTGCAACCAGTGTTAAAGATATGGTCATTTCTACGTTCCGGGCAACCTAGGCTTCACCCTGGGGCGTTGCTCCACCAGATCGAATAGCTAGGGCCTTAGAAGTCAACGCCCGAAACATAAAATACAATAAAAATACAACAGTTTTTCCATCGTATAACGGGAATAATTGCAACAAATGTGAACGTGATGGTCACTTCCACGTTCCGGGCAACCTAGGTTTCACTCCAGGGCGTTGGTCCACCAGATCCAATAGTTAGGGCCTAAGAAGTCAATGACAGAATCATAAAATACAACAAAGATACAACAGATTTTCCATCGTATAACAGGAATAATTGCAACCAGAGTGAAGGTGGTGGTCATTTCTACGTTCCGGGCAACCTAGGCTTCACCCTAGGGCGATGCTCCACCAGATCGTATAGCGAGGGCCTTAAAAGTCAACGCGAGAAGCGTAAAATAAAATAAAAATAGAGCAGTTATTCCATCGTATAACAGGAATAATTACAACCAGTGTGAAAGAAATGGACATTTCTACGTTCCGTGCAACCTAGACTTCACTTTAGGTCGTTGCTCCACCAGGTCGAATAGTTGGGGCCTTAGAAAACAACTCCAGACGCATAAAATACAATAAAAATACAACAGTTTTACCATCGTATAACTGTCACAATTGCAACCAGTGTGAAAGATATGGTCATTTCTACGTTCCGGGCAACCTAGGCTTCACCCTGGGGCGTTGCTCCACCAGATCGAATAGCTAGGGCCTTAGAAGTCAACGCCTGAAACATATAATACAATAAAAATACAACAGTTTTTCCATCGTATAACGGGAATAATTGCAACAAATGTGAACGTGATGGTCACTTCCACGTTCCGGGCAACCTCGGCTTCACTCTAGGGCGCTGGTCCACAAGACCCAATAGTAAGGGCCTAAGAAGGCAACGACAGAAGCATAAAATACAATAAAGATACAACAGCTTTTCCATCGTATAACAGGAATAAATGCAACCAGAGAGAAGGTGATGGTCATTTCTACGTTCTGGGCAACCTAGGCTTCACTCAAGGGCGTTGTTCCTCCAGATCGAAAGCTAGGGCCTAAGAAGTCTACAGCAGAAGCATAATGTACAATTTAAATACAACAGTTTTTCCATCGTATAACAGGAATAATTGCAACCAGTGTGATAGTGATGGTCATTTCTACGTTCCGGGCAACCTAGGCTTCACCCTAGGGCGTTGTTCCACCACGTCGAATAGCTACGGCCTTAGAAGTCAACGCCAGAAGCATAAAATAATATGAAAATACAACAGTTGTTCCGTCGTATAACAGGAGTAATTGCAACCTGCCTGAAGGTAATGGTCATTTCTACGTTCCGGGAAATCTAGGCTTCTCTCTAGGGCGTTGCTCCACCAGATCGAATAGTTAGGGCCTAAGATATCAACGCCAGAACCATAAAATACAATAGAGATACAACAGTTTTTCCATCGTATAACAGGAATAATTGCATCCAGTGTGAAAGTAATGGGCACTTCTACGTTCCGTGCAACCTAGGCTTCACTCTACGGCGTTGGTCCACCAGGTCGAATAGATAGCGCCTTATAAAACAACTCCAGACGCATAAAATACAATATAAATACAACAGTTTTTCCACGGTATAAAACGATAATTGCAACCAGTATGAAAGTTATGGGCATTTCTACGTTCCGTGCAACCTAGGATTCACTCTAGGCCGTTGGTCAATCTGGTCGCATAGTTAGGGCATTAGAAAACAACTCCAGACGCATAAAATACAATATAAACACAACAGTTTTTCCACGGTATAAAACGAATAATTGCAACCAGTATGAAAGTTATGGTCATTTCTACGTTCCGGGCAACCTAGGCTTCACCCTAGGGCGTTGCTCCACCACATCGAATAGCTGCGGCCTTAGAAGTCAACGCCAGAAGCCTAAAATACAATATAAATACAACAGTTTTTCAGTCGTATAACAGGAGTAATTGCAACCAGAGTGAAGGTGATGGTCATTTCTACGTCCCGGGCAACCTAGGCTTCACGCTAGGGCGTTGGTCCACCAGGCCGAATAGTTAGGGCCTTAGAAAACAACTCGAGACGCATAAAATACAATATAAATACAACAGTTTTTCCACGGTATAAAACGAATAAATGCAACCAGTATGAAAGTTATGGTCAGTTCTACGTTCCGGGCAACCTATGCTTCACCCAAGGGCGTTGCTCCACCAGATCGAATAGTTAGGGCCTAAGAAGTCAATGCCAGACGCATAAAGTGCCATATAAGTACAACAGTTTTTGCACTGTATATAATGAATAATTGCAAACAGTGTGGAACTAATGGTCATTTCTACGTTGCGGGCAACCTAGGCTTCACTCTAGGGCGTTGCTCAACCACATCGAATAGCTACGGCCTTAGAAGTCAACGCCATAACTATAAAATACAATATAAATACAACAGTTTTTCCATTGTATAAAATGAATAATTGCAAACAGTGTGGAAGTAAAGGTTATTTCTACGTTCCGGGCAACCTAGGCTTCACGCTAGGGCGTTGCTCCACCACATCGAACAGCTAGGGCCTAAGAAGTCTACACCAGAAGCATAAAATACAACATAAATACAACAGTTATTCCATCGTATAACAGGAATAATTACAACCAGTGTGAAAGTGAAGGTCATTTCTACGTACCGGGAAACCTAGGTATCGCTGTAGGGCGCTGCTCCACCAGATCGAATAGCCAGGGACTTAGAAGTCAACGCCAGAAGCATAAAATACAATAAAAATACAACAGTTTTTCCATCGTATAAAATGTATAATTGCAAGGACTGTGAAGGCAATGGTCATTTCTACGTTCCGGGCAACCTAGGCTTCACTCTAGAGCGTTGCTTCACCAGATCGAATAGTTAGGGCCTTAGATGTCAACGCCCGAAGCATAAAATACAAAATAGATACAACAGTTATTCCATCATATAACAGGAATAATTGCAACTAGTGTGAAAGTGATGGTCATTTCTACGTTCCTGGCAACTTAGGCTTCACACTAGGGCGTTGTTCCTCCAGATCGAATAGCTAGGGCCTAAGAAGTCTACAGCAGAAGCATAAAATACAATGTAAATACAACAGTTTTTCCATCGTATAACAGGAATAATTGCAACCAGTGTGAAAGTGATGGTCGTTTCTACGTTCCGGGCAACCTAGGCTTCAGTCTAGGGCGTGGTACCCCCATATCGAATAGTTAGGTCCTAAGAAGTCAACGCTAGAATCATAAAATACGATATATGTATGAGAGCTTTTCCATCGTATCAAACGAATAAGTGCAACCAGTGTGAAAGCAATGGCCATTTCTACGTTCCGGGCATCCCAGACTTAACTCTGGGGCATTGCTCTACCAGATCGAATAGCTACGGCCTTAGAAGTCAACGCCCGAAGCATAAAATACAATAAAAATACAACAGTTTTTCCATCGTATAACAGGAATAACAGCAACCAGAGCGAAGGTGATGGTCACTTCTAAGTTCCGGGCAACCTAGGCTTCACTCTAGAGCGTTGCACCACCAGATCGAATAGCTAGGGACTTAGAAGTCAACGCCAGAAGCATAAAATACAATAAAAATACAACAGTTTTTCCATCGTCTAAAATTAATAATTGCAACCAGTGAGAAAGTAATGGCCATTTCTACGTTCCCAGCAACCTAGGCTTCACTCTAGGGCGTTGTTCCTCCAGATCGAATGGCTAGGGCCTAAGAAGTCTATAGCAGAAGCATAAAATACAATATAAATACAACAGTTTTTCCATCGTATAACAAGAATAATTGCTACCAGTGTGATAGTGCTGGTCATTTCTACGTTCCGGGCAACCTAGGCTTCACCCTAGGGCGTTGCTCCACCAGATCGAATAGTTAGGGCCCAGGAAGTCAACGCCAGAAGCATAAAATACAATATAGATGCAACAGTTTTTCCCTTGTATAACAGGAATAATTGCAACCAGTGTGAAAGGTATGGTCATTTCTACGTTCCGGGCAACATAGGCTTCACTCTAGGGCGTTGCTCCACCACATCGGATAGCTGCTGCCTTAGAAGTCAACGCCAGGAGCATAAAATACAATATAAATACAACAGTTTTTCCACGGTATAAAACGAATAATTGCAACCAGTATGAAAGTTATGGTCATTTCTACGTTCCGGGCAACCTAGGCTTCACCCTAGGGCGTTGCTCCACCAGATCGAATAGTTAGGGCCTAAGAAGTCAACGCCAGAAGCATAAAATACAATAGAAATACAACAGTTTTTCCATCGTATAACAGGAATAATTGCAACCAGTGTGAAAGGTATGGTCATTTCTACGTCCCGGGCAACCTAGGCTTCACTCTAGGGCGTTGCTCCACCACATCGGATAGCTGCGGCCTTAGAAGTCAACGCCAGAAGCATAAAATACAATATAAATACAACAGTTTTTCAATCGTATAACAGGAATAATTGCAAACAGTCTGGAAGATATGGTCATTTCCACGTTGCGGGCATCCTAGGCTTCACTCTAGGGCATTGCTCCACCACATCGAATAGCTACGGCCTTAGAAGTCGACGCCATAACTATAAAAAACGATATAAATACAGCAGTTGATCCATCGTATAACAGGAATAATTACAACCAGTGTGAAAGTAATGGGCATTTCTACGTTCCGTGCAGCCTAGGCTTCACTCTAGGGCGTTGGTCCACCCGGCCGAATCGTTAGGGCCTTAGAAAACAACTCCAGACTCATAAAATACAATATAAATACAACAGTTTTTCCACGGTATAAAACGAATAATTGCAACCAGTATGAAAGTTATGGTCATTCCTACGTTACGGGCAACCTAGGCTTCACCCTAGGGCGTTGCTCCACCAAATCGAATAGTTCGGGCCTAAGAAGTCAACGCCAGAAACATAAAATACAAAATAAATACAACAGTTTTTCCATCGCATAACAAAAATAATTGCAAACAGCGTGAGAGTGATGGTCATTTCTACATTCCGGGAAACCTAGGCTTCACTCTAGGGCGTTGCTCCACCATATCGAATACATAGTGCCGTAGATGTCAACGCCAGAAGCATAAAGTACATTAAAAATCCAACAGTTTGTCCATCGTATAACAGGAGTAATTGCCACCAGTGTCAAAGTGATGGTCATTTCTGCATTCCGGGCAACCTAGGCTTCACTCTAGGGCGCTGCTCCTCCAGATATAATAGTTAGGGCCCAGGAAGTCAACGCCAGAAGCATAAAATAAAATATAAATACAACAGTTTTTCCCTTGTATAACAGGAATAATTGCAACCAGTGTGAAAGGTATGGTCATTTCTACGTTCCGGGCAACCTAGGCTTCACTCTAGGGCGTTGCTCCACCACATCGGATAGCTGCGGCCTTAGAAGTCAACGCCAGAAGCATAAAATACAATATAAATACAACAGTTTTTCAATCGTATAACAGGAATAATTGCAAACAGTGTGAAAGATATGGTCATTTCTACGTTGCGGGCATCCTAGGCTTCACTCTAGGGCATTGCTCCACCACATCGAATAGCTACGGCCTTAGAAGTCAACGCCATAACTATAAAAAACAATATAAATACAACAGTTTTTCCATTGTATAACAGGAATAATTGCAACCAGTGTGAAAGTGATGGTCATTTCTACGTTCCGGGCAACCTAGGCTTCAGTCTAGGGCGTGGTTCCCCCAGATCGAATAGTTAGGGCCTAACAACCCTACGCCAGAAGCATAAAATACAATATAAATACCACAGTTTTTCCATCGTATAACAGGAATAATTGCAACCAGAGTGAAGGTGATGGTCATTTCTAAGTTCCGGGCAACCTAGGCTTCACTCTAGAGCGTTGCTCCACCAGGTCGAATAGCTAGGACCTTAGAAGTCAACGCCAGAAGCACAAAATAAAATAAAAATACAAGAGTTATTCCATCGTATAACGGGAATAATTACAACCAGTGTGAAAGTAATGGGCATTTCTACGTTCCGTGCAACCTAGGCTTCACTCTAGGGCGTTGGCCCACCAGGCCGCATAGTTAGGACCTTAGAAAACAACTCCAGACGCATAAAATACAATATAAATACAACAGTGTTTCCACGGTATAAAACGAATAATTGCAACCAGTATGAAAGTTATGGTAATTTCTACGTTCCGGGCAACCTAGGCTTCACCCTAGGGCGTTGCTCCACCAAATCGAATAGTTAGGGCCTAACAAGTCAACGCCAGAAGCATAAAATACAATATAAATACAACAGTTTTTCAATCGTATAACAGGAATAATTGCAAACAGTGTGAAAGATATGGTCATTTCTACGTTGCGGGCATCCTAGGCTTCACTCTAGGGCATTACTCCACCACATCGAATAGCTACGGCCTTAGAAGTCAACGCCATAACTATAAAAAACAATATAAATACAACAGTTTTTCCATTGTATAACAGGAATAATTGCAACCAGTGTGAAAGTGATGGTCATTTCTACGTTCCGGGCAACCTAGGCTTCAGTCTAGGGCATGGTTCCCCCAGATCGAATAGTTAGGGCCTAAGAAGCCTACGCCAGAAGCATAAAATAAAATATAAATACAACAGTTTTTCCCTTGTATAACAGGAATAATTGCAACCAGTGTGAAAGTGATGGGCATTTCTACGTTCCGGGCAACCTAGGCTTCAGTCTAGGGCGTGGTACCCCCATATCGAATAGTTAGGTCCTAAGAAGTCAACGCTGGATGCATAAAATACGATATATGTATAATAGCTTTTCCATCGTATCAAACGCATAAGTGCAACCAGTGTGAAAGCAATGGCCATTTCTACGTTCCGGGCATCCTAGACTTAACTCTAGGGCATTGCTCTACCAGATCAAATAGCTACGGCCTTAGAAGTCAACGCCCGAAGCATAAAATACAATAAAAATACAACAGTTTTTCCAACGTATAACAGGAATAACAGCAACCAGAGTGAAGGTGATGGTCACTTCTAAGTTCCGGGCAACCTAGGATTCACTCTAGAGCGTTGCACCACCAGATCGAATAGCTAGGGACTTAGAAGTCAACGCCAGAAGCATAAAATACAATAAAAATACAACAGTTTTTCCATCGTATAAAAGGAATAATTGCAGCCAGTGTGAAAGTAATGATCATTTCTACGTTCCCAGCAACCTAGGCTTCACTCTAGGGCGTTGTTCCTGCAGATCGAATAGCTAGGGCCTAAGAAGTCTACAGCAGAAGCATAAAATACAATATAAATACAACAGTTTTTCCATCGTATAGCAGGAATAATTGCAACCAGAGTGAAGGTGTTGGTCACTTCTAAGTTCCGTGCAACCTAGACTTCACTTTAGGTCGTTGCTCCACCAGGTCGAATAGTTGGGGCCTTAGAAAACAACTCCAGACGCATAAAATACAATAAAAATACAACAGTTTTACCATCGTATAACTGTCATAATTGCAACCAGTGTGAAAGATATGGTCATTTCTACGTTCCGGGCAACCTAGGCTTCACCCTGGGGCGTTGCTCCACCAGATCGAATAGCTAGGGCCTTAGAAGTCAACGCCTGAAACATATAATACAATAAAAATACAACAGTTTTTCCATCGTATAACGGGAATAATTGCAACAAATGTGAACGTGATGGTCACTTCCACGTTCCGGGCAACCTCGGCTTCACTCTAGGGCGCTGGTCCACAAGACCCAATAGTAAGGGCCTAAGAAGGCAACGACAGAAGCATAAAATACAATAAAGATACAACAGCTTTTCCATCGTATAACAGGAATAAATGCAACCAGAGAGAAGGTGATGGTCATTTCTACGTTCTGGGCAACCTAGGCTTCACTCAAGGGCGTTGTTCCTCCAGATCGAAAGCTAGGGCCTAAGAAGTCTACAGCAGAAGCATAATGTACAATTTAAATACAACAGTTTTTCCATCGTATAACAGGAATAATTGCAACCAGTGTGATAGTGATGGTCATTTCTACGTTCCGGGCAACCTAGGCTTCACCCTAGGGCGTTGTTCCACCACGTCGAATAGCTACGGCCTTAGAAGTCAACGCCAGAAGCATAAAATAATATGAAAATACAACAGTTGTTCCGTCGTATAACAGGAGTAATTGCAACCTGCCTGAAGGTAATGGTCATTTCTACGTTCCGGGAAATCTAGGCTTCTCTCTAGGGCGTTGCTCCACCAGATCGAATAGTTAGGGCCTAAGATATCAACGCCAGAACCATAAAATACAATAGAGATACAACAGTTTTTCCATCGTATAACAGGAATAATTGCATCCAGTGTGAAAGTAATGGGCACTTCTACGTTCCGTGCAACCTAGGCTTCACTCTACGGCGTTGGTCCACCAGGTCGAATAGATAGCGCCTTATAAAACAACTCCAGACGCATAAAATACAATATAAATACAACAGTTTTTCCACGGTATAAAACGATAATTGCAACCAGTATGAAAGTTATGGGCATTTCTACGTTCCGTGCAACCTAGGATTCACTCTAGGCCGTTGGTCAATCTGGTCGCATAGTTAGGGCATTAGAAAACAACTCCAGACGCATAAAATACAATATAAACACAACAGTTTTTCCACGGTATAAAACGAATAATTGCAACCAGTATGAAAGTTATGGTCATTTCTACGTTCCGGGCAACCTAGGCTTCACCCTAGGCCGTTGCTCCACCACATCGAATAGCTGCGGCCTTAGAAGTCAACGCCAGAAGCCTAAAATACAATATAAATACAACAGTTTTTCAGTCGTATAACAGGAGTAATTGCAACCAGAGTGAAGGTGATGGTCATTTCTACGTCCCGGGCAACCTAGGCTTCACGCTAGGGCGTTGGTCCACCAGGCCGAATAGTTAGGGCCTTAGAAAACAACTCGAGACGCATAAAATACAATATAAATACAACAGTTTTTCCACGGTATAAAACGAATAAATGCAACCAGTATGAAAGTTATGGTCAGTTCTACGTTCCGGGCAACCTATGCTTCACCCAAGGGCGTTGCTCCACCAGATCGAATAGTTAGGGCCTAAGAAGTCAATGCCAGACGCATAAAGTGCCATATAAGTACAACAGTTTTTGCACTGTATATAATGAATAATTGCAAACAGTGTGGAACTAATGGTCATTTCTACGTTGCGGGCAACCTAGGCTTCACTCTAGGGCGTTGCTCAACCACATCGAATAGCTACGGCCTTAGAAGTCAACGCCATAACTATAAAATACAATATAAATACAACAGTTTTTCCATTGTATAAAATGAATAATTGCAAACAGTGTGGAAGTAATGGTTATTTCTACGTTCCGGGCAACCTAGGCTTCACGCTAGGGCGTTGCTCCACCACATCGAACAGCTAGGGCCTAAGAAGTCTACACCAGAAGCATAAAATACAACATAAATACAACAGTTATTCCATCGTATAACAGGAATAATTACAACCAGTGTGAAAGTGAAGGTCATTTCTACGTACCGGGAAACCTAGGTATCGCTGTAGGGCGCTGCTCCACCAGATCGAATAGCCAGGGACTTAGAAGTCAACGCCAGAAGCATAAAATACAATAAAAATACAACAGTTTTTCCATCGTATAAAATGTATAATTGCAAGGACTGTGAAGGCAATGGTCATTTCTACGTTCCGGGCAACCTAGGCTTCACTCTAGAGCGTTGCTTCACCAGATCGAATAGTTAGGCCCTTAGATGTCAACGCCCGAAGCATAAAATACAAAATAGATACAACAGTTATTCCATCATATAACAGGAATAATTGCAACTAGTGTGAAAGTGATGGTCATTTCTACGTTCCTGGCAACTTAGGCTTCACACTAGGGCGTTGTTCCTCCAGATCGAATAGCTAGGGCCTAAGAAGTCTACAGCAGAAGCATAAAATACAATGTAAATACAACAGTTTTTCCATCGTATAACAGGAATAATTGCAACCAGTGTGAAAGTGATGGTCGTTTCTACGTTCCGGGCAACCTAGGCTTCAGTCTAGGGCGTGGTACCCCCATATCGAATAGTTAGGTCCTAAGAAGTCAACGCTAGAATCATAAAATACGATATATGTATGAGAGCTTTTCCATCGTATCAAACGAATAAGTGCAACCAGTGTGAAAGCAATGGCCATTTCTACGTTCCGGGCATCCCAGACTTAACTCTGGGGCATTGCTCTACCAGATCGAATAGCTACGGCCTTAGAAGTCAACGCCCGAAGCATAAAATACAATAAAAATACAACAGTTTTTCCATCGTATAACAGGAATAACAGCAACCAGAGCGAAGGTGATGGTCACTTCTAAGTTCCGGGCAACCTAGGCTTCACTCTAGAGCGTTGCACCACCAGATCGAATAGCTAGGGACTTAGAAGTCAACGCCAGAAGCATAAAATACAATAAAAATACAACAGTTTTTCCATCGTCTAAAATTAATAATTGCAACCAGTGAGAAAGTAATGGCCATTTCTACGTTCCCAGCAACCTAGGCTTCACTCTAGGGCGTTGTTCCTCCAGATCGAATGGCTAGGGCCTAAGAAGTCTACAGCAGAAGCATAAAATACAATATAAATACAACAGTTTTTCCATCGTATAACAAGAATAATTGCTACCAGTGTGATAGTGCTGGTCATTTCTACGTTCCGGGCAACCTAGGCTTCACCCTAGGGCGTTGCTCCACCAGATCGAATAGTTAGGGCCCAGGAAGTCAACGCCAGAAGCATAAAATACAATATAGATGCAACAGTTTTTCCCTTGTATAACAGGAATAATTGCAACCAGTGTGAAAGGTATGGTCATTTCTACGTTCCGGGCAACATAGGCTTCACTCTAGGGCGTTGCTCCACCACATCGGATAGCTGCTGCCTTAGAAGTCAACGCCAGGAGCATAAAATACAATATAAATACAACAGTTTTTCCACGGTATAAAACGAATAATTGCAACCAGTATGAAAGTTATGGTCATTTCTACGTTCCGGGCAACCTAGGCTTCACCCTAGGGCGTTGCTCCACCAGATCGAATAGTTAGGGCCTAAGAAGTCAACGCCAGAAGCATAAAATACAATAGAAATACAACAGTTTTTCCATCGTATAACAGGAATAATTGCAACCAGTGTGAAAGGTATGGTCATTTCTACGTCCCGGGCAACCTAGGCTTCACTCTAGGGCGTTGCTCCACCACATCGGATAGCTGCGGCCTTAGAAGTCAACGCCAGAAGCATAAAATACAATATAAATACAACAGTTTTTCAATCGTATAACAGGAATAATTGCAAACAGTCTGGAAGATATGGTCATTTCCACGTTGCGGGCATCCTAGGCTTCACTCTAGGGCATTGCTCCACCACATCGAATAGCTACGGCCTTAGAAGTCGACGCCATAACTATAAAAAACGATATAAATACAGCAGTTTTTCCATCGTATAAAACGAATAATTGCTACCAGTATGAAAGTTATGGTCATTTCAACGTTCCGGGCAATCTAGGCTTCACTCTAGGGCGTTGCTCGACCACATCGAATAGTTAGGGCCTAAGAAGCCAACGCCAGAAGCACCAAATACAAAATTAATACAACAGTTTTTCCATCGTATAAAACGAATAATTGCAACCAGTATGAAAGTTATGGTCATTTCTACGTTCCGGACAACCTAGGCTTCACTCTAGGGCGTTCCTCCACCAGATCCAATAGTTAGGGCCTAAGAAGTCAACGCCAGAAGCATAAAACAAAATAATAATGGAGCAGTTATTCCATCGTATAACAGGAATAATTACAACCAGTGTGAAAGATATGGTCATTTCTACGTTCCAGGCAACCTAGGCTTCACTCTAGGGCGTTGGTGCACCACAACCAATAGTTAGGGCTTAAGAAGTAAATGCCAGAAGCACCAAATTCAAAATAAATACAACAGTTTTTCCATCGTATATAATGTGTATTTGCAAACAGTGTGAAGGTAATGGTCATTTCTACGTTCCGAGCAACCTAGGCTTCACCCTAGGGCGATGCTCCACCAGATCGAATAGCTAGGGCCTTAGAAGTCAACGCGAGAAGCATAAAATAAAATAAAAATAGAGCAGTTATACCATCTTATAACAGGAATAATTACAACCAGCGTGAAAGAAATGGACATTTCTACGTTCCGTGCAACCTAGACTTCACTCTAGGGCGTTGCTCCACCAGGTCGAATAGTTGGGGCCTTAGAAAACAACTCCAGACGCATAAAATACAATAAAAATACAACAGTTTTACCATCGTATAACTGTCATAATTGCAACCAGTGTTAAAGATATGGTCATTTCTACGTTCCGGGCAACCTAGGCTTCACCCTGGGGCGTTGCTCCACCAGATCGAATAGCTAGGGCCTTAGAAGTCAACGCCCGAAACATAAAATACAATAAAAATACAACAGTTTTTCCATCGTATAACGGGAATAATTGCAACAAATGTGAACGTGATGGTCACTTCCACGTTCCGGGCAACCTAGGTTTCACTCTAGGGCGTTGGTCCACCAGATCCAATAGTTAGGGCCTAAGAAGTCAATGACAGAATCATAAAATACAACAAAGATACAACAGATTTTCCATCGTATAACAGGAATAATTGCAACCAGAGTGAAGGTGGTGGTCATTTCTACGTTCCGGGCAACCTAGGCTTCACCCTAGGGCGATGCTCCACCAGATCGTATAGCGAGGGCCTTAAAAGTCAACGCGAGAAGCGTAAAATAAAATAAAAATAGAGCAGTTATTCCATCGTATAACAGGAATAATTACAACCAGTGTGAAAGAAATGGACATTTCTACGTTCCGTGCAACCTAGACTTCACTTTAGGTCGTTGCTCCACCAGGTCGAATAGTTGGGGCCTTTGAAAACAACTCCAGACGCATAAAATACAATAAAAATACAACAGTTTTACCATCGTATAACTGTCATAATTGCAACCAGTGTGAAAGATATGGTCATTTCTACGTTCCGGGCAACCTAGGCTTCACCCTGGGGCGTTGCTCCACCAGATCGAATAGCTAGGGCCTTAGAAGTCAACGCCTGAAACATATAATACAATAAAAATACAACAGTTTTTCCATCGTATAACGGGAATAATTGCAACAAATGTGAACGTGATGGTCACTTCCACGTTCCGGGCAACCTCGGCTTCACTCTAGGGCGCTGGTCCACAAGACCCAATAGTAAGGGCCTAAGAAGGCAACGACAGAAGCATAAAATACAATAAAGATACAACAGCTTTTCCATCGTATAACAGGAATAAATGCAACCAGAGAGAAGGTGATGGTCATTTCTACGTTCTGGGCAACCTAGGCTTCACTCAAGGGCGTTGTTCCTCCAGATCGAAAGCTAGGGCCTAAGAAGTCTACAGCAGAAGCATAATGTACAATTTAAATACAACAGTTTTTCCATCGTATAACAGGAATAATTGCAACCAGTGTGATAGTGATGGTCATTTCTACGTTCCGGGCAACCTAGGCTTCACCCTAGGGCGTTGTTCCACCACGTCGAATAGCTACGGCCTTAGAAGTCAACGCCAGAAGCATAAAATAATATGAAAATACAACAGTTGTTCCGTCGTATAACAGGAGTAATTGCAACCTGCCTGAAGGTAATGGTCATTTCTACGTTCCGGGAAATCTAGGCTTCTCTCTAGGGCGTTGCTCCACCAGATCGAATAGTTAGGGCCTAAGATATCAACGCCAGAACCATAAAATACAATAGAGATACAACAGTTTTTCCATCGTATAACAGGAATAATTGCATCCAGTGTGAAAGTAATGGGCACTTCTACGTTCCGTGCAACCTAGGCTTCACTCTACGGCGTTGGTCCACCAGGTCGAATAGATAGCGCCTTATAAAACAACTCCAGACGCATAAAATACAATATAAATACAACAGTTTTTCAGTCGTATAACAGGAGTAATTGCAACCAGAGTGAAGGTGATGGTCATTTCTACGTCCCGGGCAACCTAGGCTTCACGCTAGGGCGTTGGTCCACCAGGCCGAATAGTTAGGGCCTTAGAAAACAACTCGAGACGCATAAAATACAATATAAATACAACAGTTTTTCCACGGTATAAAACGAATAAATGCAACCAGTATGAAAGTTATGGTCAGTTCTACGTTCCGGGCAACCTAGGCTTCACCCTAGGGCGTTGCTCCACCAGATCGAATAGTTAGGGCCTAAGAAGTCAACGCCAGAAGCATAAAATACAATAGAAATACAACAGTTTTTCCATCGTATAACAGGAATAATTGCAACCAGTGTGAAAGGTATGGTCATTTCTACGTCCCGGGCAACCTAGGCTTCACTCTAGGGCGTTGCTCCACCACATCGGATAGCTGCGGCCTTAGAAGTCAACGCCAGAAGCATAAAATACAATATAAATACAACAGTTTTTCAATCGTATAACAGGAATAATTGCAAACAGTCTGGAAGATATGGTCATTTCCACGTTGCGGGCATCCTAGGCTTCACTCTAGGGCATTGCTCCACCACATCGAATAGCTACGGCCTTAGAAGTCGACGCCATAACTATAAAAAACGATATAAATACAGCAGTTGATCCATCGTATAACAGGAATAATTACAACCAGTGTGAAAGTAATGGGCATTTCTACGTTCCGTGCAGCCTAGGCTTCACTCTAGGGCGTTGGTCCACCCGGCCGAATCGTTAGGGCCTTAGAAAACAACTCCAGACTCATAAAATACAATATAAATACAACAGTTTTTCCACGGTATAAAACGAATAATTGCAACCAGTATGAAAGTTATGGTCATTCCTACGTTACGGGCAACCTAGGCTTCACCCTAGGGCGTTGCTCCACCAAATCGAATAGTTCGGGCCTAAGAAGTCAACGCCAGAAACATAAAATACAAAATAAATACAACAGTTTTTCCATCGCATAACAAAAATAATTGCAAACAGCGTGAGAGTGATGGTCATTTCTACATTCCGGGAAACCTAGGCTTCACTCTAGGGCGTTGCTCCACCATATCGAATACATAGTGCCGTAGATGTCAACGCCAGAAGCATAAAGTACATTAAAAATCCAACAGTTTGTCCATCGTATAACAGGAGTAATTGCCACCAGTGTCAAAGTGATGGTCATTTCTGCATTCCGGGCAACCTAGGCTTCACTCTAGGGCGCTGCTCCTCCAGATATAATAGTTAGGGCCCAGGAAGTCAACGCCAGAAGCATAAAATAAAATATAAATACAACAGTTTTTCCCTTGTATAACAGGAATAATTGCAACCAGTGTGAAAGGTATGGTCATTTCTACGTTCCGGGCAACCTAGGCTTCACTCTAGGGCGTTGCTCCACCACATCGGATAGCTGCGGCCTTAGAAGTCAACGCCAGAAGCATAAAATACAATATAAATACAACAGTTTTTCAATCGTATAACAGGAATAATTGCAAACAGTGTGAAAGATATGGTCATTTCTACGTTGCGGGCATCCTAGGCTTCACTCTAGGGCATTGCTCCACCACATCGAATAGCTACGGCCTTAGAAGTCAACGCCATAACTATAAAAAACAATATAAATACAACAGTTTTTCCATTGTATAACAGGAATAATTGCAACCAGTGTGAAAGTGATGGTCATTTCTACGTTCCGGGCAACCTAGGCTTCAGTCTAGGGCGTGGTTCCCCCAGATCGAATAGTTAGGGCCTAACAACCCTACGCCAGAAGCATAAAATACAATACAAATACCACAGTTTTTCCATCGTATAACAGGAATAATTGCAACCAGAGTGAAGGTGATGGTCATTTCTAAGTTCCGGGCAACCTAGGCTTCACTCTAGAGCGTTGCTCCACCAGGTCGAATAGCTAGGACCTTAGAAGTCAACGCCAGAAGCACAAAATAAAATAAAAGTACAAGAGTTATTCCATCGTATAACGGGAATAATTACAACCAGTGTGAAAGTAATGGGCATTTCTACGTTCCGTGCAACCTAGGCTTCACTCTAGGGCGTTGGCCCACCAGGCCGCATAGTTAGGACCTTAGAAAACAACTCCAGACGCATAAAATACAATATAAATACAACAGTGTTTCCACGGTATAAAACGAATAATTGCAACCAGTATGAAAGTTATGGTAATTTCTACGTTCCGGGCAACCTAGGCTTCACCCTAGGGCGTTGCTCCACCAAATCGAATAGTTAGGGCCTAACAAGTCAACGCCAGAAGCATAAAATACAATATAAATACAACAGTTTTTCAATCGTATAACAGGAATAATTGCAAACAGTGTGAAAGATATGGTCATTTCTACGTTGCGGGCATCCTAGGCTTCACTCTAGGGCATTACTCCACCACATCGAATAGCTACGGCCTTAGAAGTCAACGCCATAACTATAAAAAACAATATAAATACAACAGTTTTTCCATTGTATAACAGGAATAATTGCAACCAGTGTGAAAGTGATGGTCATTTCTACGTTCCGGGCAACCTAGGCTTCAGTCTAGGGCGTGGTTCCCCCAGATCGAATAGTTAGGGCCTAACAACCCTACGCCAGAAGCATAAAATACAATATAAATACCACAGTTTTTCCATCGTATAACAGGAATAATTGCAACCAGAGTGAAGGTGATGGTCATTTCTAAGTTCCGGGCAACCTAGGCTTCACTCTAGAGCGTTGCTCCACCAGGTCGAATAGCTAGGACCTTAGAAGTCAACGCCAGAAGCACAAAATAAAATAAAAATACAAGAGTTATTCCATCGTATAACGGGAATAATTACAACCAGTGTGAAAGTAATGGGCATTTCTACGTTCCGTGCAACCTAGGCTTCACTCTAGGGCGTTGGCCCACCAGGCCGCATAGTTAGGACCTTAGAAAACAACTCCAGACGCATAAAATACAATATAAATACAACAGTGTTTCCACGGTATAAAACGAATAATTGCAACCAGTATGAAAGTTATGGTAATTTCTACGTTCCGGGCAACCTAGGCTTCACCCTAGGGCGTTGCTCCACCAAATCGAATAGTTAGGGCCTAACAAGTCAACGCCAGAAGCATAAAATACAATATAAATACAACAGTTTTTCAATCGTATAACAGGAATAATTGCAAACAGTGTGAAAGATATGGTCATTTCTACGTTGCGGGCATCCTAGGCTTCACTCTAGGGCATTACTCCACCACATCGAATAGCTACGGCCTTAGAAGTCAACGCCATAACTATAAAAAACAATATAAATACAACAGTTTTTCCATTGTATAACAGGAATAATTGCAACCAGTGTGAAAGTGATGGTCATTTCTACGTTCCGGGCAACCTAGGCTTCAGTCTAGGGCATGGTTCCCCCAGATCGAATAGTTAGGGCCTAAGAAGCCTACGCCAGAAGCATAAAATAAAATATAAATACAACAGTTTTTCCCTTGTATAACAGGAATAATTGCAACCAGTGTGAAAGTGATGGGCATTTCTACGTTCCGGGCAACCTAGGCTTCAGTCTAGGGCGTGGTACCCCCATATCGAATAGTTAGGTCCTAAGAAGTCAACGCTGGAAGCATAAAATACGATATATGTATAATAGCTTTTCCATCGTATCAAACGCATAAGTGCAACCAGTGTGAAAGCAATGGCCATTTCTACGTTCCGGGCATCCTAGACTTAACTCTAGGGCATTGCTCTACCAGATCAAATAGCTACGGCCTTAGAAGTCAACGCCCGAAGCATAAAATACAATAAAAATACAACAGTTTTTCCAACGTATAACAGGAATAACAGCAACCAGAGTGAAGGTGATGGTCACTTCTAAGTTCCGGGCAACCTAGGATTCACTCTAGAGCGTTGCACCACCAGATCGAATAGCTAGGGACTTAGAAGTCAACGCCAGAAGCATAAAATACAATAAAAATACAACAGTTTTTCCATCGTATAAAAGGAATAATTGCAACCAGAGTGAAGGTGATGGTCATTTCTAAGTTCCGTGCAACCTAGGCTTCACTCTAGTCCGTTGGTCCACCAGGCCGAATAGTTAGGGCCTTAGAAAACAACTCCAGACGCATAAAATACAATATAAATACAACAGTCTTTCCACGGTATAAAACGAATAATTGCAACCAGTATGAATGTTACGGTCATTTCTACGTTACGGGCAACCTAGGCTTCACCCTAGGGCGTTGCTCCACCAAATTGAATAGTTAGGGCCTAACAAGTCAACGCCAGAAGCATAAAATACAATACAAATACAACAGTTTTTCCATCGTATAACAGGAATAATTGCAACCAGTGCTAAAGATATGGTCATTTCTACGATACGGGCAACCTAGGCTTCACGCTAGAGCGTCGTTCCACCAGATCGAATAGTTAGGGCCTAAGAAGTCTACGCCAGAAGCATAAAATACAATACAAATACAACAGTTTTACAATCTTATAACAGGAATAATTACAAACAGTGTGAAAGATATGGTCATTTCTATGTTGCGAGCATCCTAGGCTTCACTCTAGGGCATTGCTCCACCACATCGAATAGCTACGGCCTTAGAAGTCAACGCCATAACTATAAAAAACAATATAAATGCAACAGTTTTTCCACTGTATAAAATGAATAATTGCAAACAGTGTGGAGGTAATGGTCATTTCTACCTTCCGGGCAACCTAGGCTTCTCTCTAGGGCGTTTCTCCACCACATCGAATAGGTACTGCCTTAGAAGTCAACGTCTGACGCATAAAATATAATATAAAGACAACAGTTTTTCCATCGTATAAAACGTATAATTGCAACCAGTATGAATGTTATCGTCATTCCTACGTTCCGGGCAACCTAGGCTTCACTCTAGGGCGTTGGTCCACCAGATCCCATACCTAGGACCTAAGAAGTCAACGCCAGGAGCACCAAATACAAAATAAATACAACAGCTTTTCCATCGTATAAAACGAATAATTGCAACAAGTATGAAGGCTATGGTCATTTATACGTTCCGGGCCACCTAGGCTTCACTCTAGGGCGTTGCTCAACCACATCGAATAGCTACGGCCCTAGAAGACAACGCCATAACTATAAAATACAATATAAATAAAACAGTCTTTCCATCTTATAAAACGAATAATTGAAACCAGTCTGATAGTTATGGTCATTTCTACGTTCCGGGCAATCTAGGCTTCTCTCTAGGGCGTTGCTCCACCACATCGAATAGCTACGGCCTTAGCAGTCAACGCCAGAGGCATAAAATACAAAATGAATACAACAGTTTTGCCATCGTATAACAAGAACAATTGCAACCAGTGTGAAAGTGATGGTCATTTCTACATTCCGGGCAACCTAGGCTTCACTCCAGGGCCATGCTCCACCAGATCGAATAGTTAGGGCCTAAGAAGTCAACGCCAGAAGCATAAAATACAATATAAATGCAACAGTTTTTCCCTTGTATAACAGGAATAAATGCAACCAGTGTGAAAGGTATGGTCACTTCAACGTTCCGGGCAGCCTAGCCTTCACTCTAGGGCGTTGCTCCACCACATCGAATAGTTAGGGCCTTAGAAGTCAATGCCAGAAACATAAAATGCCATAAAAATACAACAGTTGTACCACTGTATGATACGAATAATTGCAAACAGTATGAAAGCTATGGTCATTTATACGTTCCGGCCAACCTAGGCTTCACTCTAGGGCGTTGCTCAACCACATCGAATAGCTACGGCCCTAGAAGACAACGCCATTACTATAAAATACAATATAAATACAACAGTCTTTCCATCGTATAAAACGAATAATTGCAACCAGTATGAAAGTTATGGTCATTTCTACGTTCCGGGCAACCTAGGCTTCAGTCTAGGGCATGGTTCCCCCAGATCGAATAGTTAGGGCCTAAGAAGCCTACGCCAGAAGCATAAAATACAATATAAACACCACAGTTTTTCCATCGTATAACAAGAATAATTGCAACCATTGTGAAAGTGATGGTCATTTATACATTCCGGGCAGCCTAGGCTTCACTCTAGGGCATTGCTCCACCACATCGAATAGCTACGGCCTTAGAAGTCAACGCCATAACTATAAAAAACAATATAAATGCAACAGTTTTTCCACTGTATAAAATGAATAATTGCAAACAGTGTGGAGGTAATGGTCATTTCTACCTTCCGGGCAACCTAGGCTTCTCTCTAGGGCGTTTCTCCACCACATCGAATAGGTACTGCCTTAGAATGCAACGTCTGACGCATAAAATATAATATAAAGACAACAGTTTTTCCATCGTATAAAACGTATAATTGCAACCAGTATGAGTGTTATCGTCATTCCTACGTTCCGGGCAACCTAGGCTTCACTCTAGGGCGTTGGTCCACCAGATCCCATAGCTAGGGCCTAAGAAGTCAACGCCAGGAGCACCAAATACAAAATAAATACAACAGCTTTTCCATCGTATAAAACGAATAATTGCAACAAGTATGAAGGCTATGGTCATTTATATGTTCCGGGCCACCTAGGCTTCACTCTAGGGCGCTGCTCAACCACATCAAATAGCTACGGCCCTAGAAGACAACGCCATAACTATAAAATACAATATAAATAAAACAGTCTTTCCATCGTATAAAACGAATAATTGAAACCAGTCTGATAGTTATGGTCATTTCTACGTTCCGGGCAATCTAGGCTTCTCTCTAGGGCGTTGCTCCACCAGATCGAATAGTTAGGGCCTAACAAGTCAACGCCAGAAGCATAAAATACAATATAAATACAACAGCTTTACCATCGTATAAGAGGAATAATTGCAACCAGAGTGAAAGATATGCTCATTCCTACGATACGGGCAACCTAGGCTTCACTCTAGAGCGTTGCTTCACCAGATCGAATAGTTAGGGCCTTAGATGTCAACGCCCGAAGCATAAAATACAAAATAGATACAACAGTTTTTCCATCGTATAACAAGAATAATTGCAACCATTGTGAAAGTGATGGTCATTACTACTTTCCGGTCAACCTAGGCTTCACTCTAGGGCGTTTCTCCACCACATCGAATAGCTACTGCCTTAGAAGTCAACGTCTGAAGCATAAAATATAATATAAATACAACAGTTTTTCCATCGTATAACACGAATAATTGCAACCAGTGTGAAAGACATGGTCATTTCTACGTTCCGGGTAACGTAGGCTTCACTCTAGGGCGTTGCTCCAACACATCGAATAGCTACGGCCTTAGGAGTCAACGCAAGAGGCATAAAATACAAAATAAATACAACAGCTTTTCCATCGTATAACAAGAATAATTGCAACCATTGTGAAAGTGATGGTCATTTCTACATTCCGGGCAACCTAGGCTTCACTCTAGGGCGTTTCTCCACCACATCGAATAGCTACAGCACTAGAAGTCAACGCCTGAAGCATAAAATATAATATAAATACAACAGTTTTTCCATCGTATAACAAGAATAATTGCAACCTGTGTGAAAGACATGGTCATTTCTACGTTCCGGGCAACCTAGGCTTCACTCTAGGGCGTTGCTCCAACACATCGAATAGCTACGGCCTTAGAAGTCAACGCCCGAAGCATAAAATACAATAAAAATACAACAGTTTTTCCATCGTATAACAGGAATAATAGCACCCAGAGTGAAGGTGATGGTCACTTCTAAGTTCCGGGCAACCTAGGCTTCACTCTAGAGCGTTGCACCACCAGATCGAATAGCTAGGGACTTAGAAGTCAACGCCAGAAGCATAAAATACAATAAAAATACAACAGTTTTTCCATCGTATAAAAGGAATAATTGCAACCTGTGTGAAAGTAATGGTCATTTCTACGTTCCCAGCAACCTAGGCTTCACTCTAGGGCGTTGTTCCTCCAGATCGAATAGCTAGGGCCTAAGAAGTCTACAGCAGAAGCATAAAATACAATATAAATACAACAGTTTTTCCATCGTATAACAGGAATAATTGCAACCAGAGTGAAGGTATTGGTCATTTCTAAGTTCCGGGCAACCTAGGCTTCACTCTAGAGCGTTGCTCCGCCAGATCGAATAGCTAGGGCCTTAGAAGTCAACGCCAGAAGCACAAAATAAAATAAAAATACAACAGTTATTCCATCGTATAACAGGAATAATTACAACTAGTGTGAAAGTAATGGGCATTTCTACGTTCCGTGCAATCTAGGCTTCACTCTAGGGCGTTGGTCCACCCGGCCGAATAGTTAGGGCCTTAGAAAACATCTCCAGACTCATAAAATACAATATAAATACAACAGTGTTTCCACGGTATAAAACGAATAATTGCATCCAGTATGAAAGTTATGGTCATTTCTACGTTCCGGGCAACCTAGGCTTCACCCTGGGACGTTGCTCCACCAGATCCAATAGTTAGGGCCTAAGAAGTCAACGCCAGAAGCATAAAATACAATAGAAATACAACAGTTTTTCCATCGTATAACAGGAATAATTGCAACCAGTGTGAAAGCTATGTTCATTTCTACGTTCCGGGCAACCTAGGCTTCACTCTAGGGCGTTGCTCCACCACATCGAATAGCTGCGGCCTTAGAAGTCAACGTCAGGAGCATAAAATACAATATAAATACAACACTTTTTCCATCGTATAACAGGAATAATTGGAACCAGTGTGAAAGTGATGGTCATTTCTACGTTCCGGGCAACCTAGGCTTCAGTCTAGGGCGTGTTTCCCCCAGATCGAATAGTTAGGGCCTAAGAAGCCTACGCCAGAAGCATAAAATACAATATAAATACCACAGTTTTTAGATCGTATAACAGGAATAATTGCAACCAGAGTGAAGGTGATGGTCATTTCTAAGTTCCGGGCAACCTAGGATTCACTATCCAGCGTTGCCCCACCAGATCGAATAGCTAGGACCTTAGAAGTCAACGCCAGAAGCACAAAATAAAATAAAAATACAACAGTTATTCCATCGTATAACACGAATAATTACCACCAGTGTGAAAGTAATGGGCACTTCTACGTCCCGTGCAACCTAGGTTTCACTCTAGGGCGTTGCTCCACCACATCGAATAGTTAGGGCCTTAGAAGTCAATGCCAGAAGCATAAAATACAATTTAAATACAACAGTTTTTCCACTGTATAATATGAATAATTGCAAACAGTGTGGTAGTAATGGTCATTTCTACGTTCCGGGCAAGCTAGGCTTCACTCTAGGGCGTTGGTCCACCAGATCCAATAGTTAGGGCCTAAGAAGTCAACGACAGGAGCACCAAATACAAAATAAATACAACAGCTTTTCCATCGTATAAAACGAATAATTGCAACAAGTATGAAGGCTATGGTCATTTATATGTTCCGGGCCACCTAGGCTTCACTCTAGGGCGCTGCTCAACCACATCAAATAGCTACGGCCCTAGAAGACAACGCCATAACTATAAAATACAATATAAATAAAACAGTCTTTCCATCGTATAAAACGAATAATTGAAACCAGTCTGATAGTTATGGTCATTTCTACGTTCCGGGCAATCTAGGCTTCTCTCTAGGGCGTTGCTCCACCAGATCGAATAGTTAGGGCCTAACAAGTCAACGCCAGAAGCATAAAATACAATATAAATACAACAGCTTTACCATCGTATAAGAGGAATAATTGCAACCAGAGTGAAAGATATGCTCATTCCTACGATACGGGCAACCTAGGCTTCACTCTAGAGCGTTGCTTCACCAGATCGAATAGTTAGGGCCTTAGATGTCAACGCCCGAAGCATAAAATACAAAATAGATACAACAGTTTTTCCATCGTATAACAAGAATAATTGCAACCATTGTGAAAGTGATGGTCATTACTACTTTCCGGTCAACCTAGGCTTCACTCTAGGGCGTTTCTCCACCACATCGAATAGCTACTGCCTTAGAAGTCAACGTCTGAAGCATAAAATATAATATAAATACAACAGTTTTTCCATCGTATAACACGAATAATTGCAACCAGTGTGAAAGACATGGTCATTTCTACATTCCGGGTAACGTAGGCTTCACTCTAGGGCGTTGCTCCAACACATCGAATAGCTACGGCCTTAGGAGTCAACGCAAGAGGCATAAAATACAAAATAAATACAACAGCTTTTCCATCGTATAACAAGAATAATTGCAACCATTGTGAAAGTGATGGTCATTTCTACATTCCGGGCAACCTAGGCTTCACTCTAGGGCGTTTCTCCACCACATCGAATAGCTACAGCACTAGAAGTCAACGCCTGAAGCATAAAATATAATATAAATACAACAGTTTTTCCATCGTATAACAAGAATAATTGCAACCTGTGTGAAAGACATGGTCATTTCTACGTTCCGGGCAACCTAGGCTTCACTCTAGGGCGTTGCTCCAACACATCGAATAGCTACGGCCTTAGAAGTCAACGCCCGAAGCATAAAATACAATAAAAATACAACAGTTTTTCCATCGTATAACAGGAATAATAGCACCCAGAGTGAAGGTGATGGTCACTTCTAAGTTCCGGGCAACCTAGGCTTCACTCTAGAGCGTTGCACCACCAGATCGAATAGCTAGGGACTTAGAAGTCAACGCCAGAAGCATAAAATACAATAAAAATACAACAGTTTTTCCATCGTATAAAAGGAATAATTGCAACCTGTGTGAAAGTAATGGTCATTTCTACGTTCCCAGCAACCTAGGCTTCACTCTAGGGCGTTGTTCCTCCAGATCGAATAGCTAGGGCCTAAGAAGTCTACAGCAGAAGCATAAAATACAATATAAATACAACAGTTTTTCCATCGTATAACAGGAATAATTGCAACCAGAGTGAAGGTATTGGTCATTTCTAAGTTCCGGGCAACCTAGGCTTCACTCTAGAGCGTTGCTCCGCCAGATCGAATAGCTAGGGCCTTAGAAGTCAACGCCAGAAGCACAAAATAAAATAAAAATACAACAGTTATTCCATCGTATAACAGGAATAATTACAACTAGTGTGAAAGTAATGGGCATTTCTACGTTCCGTGCAATCTAGGCTTCACTCTAGGGCGTTGGTCCACCCGGCCGAATAGTTAGGGCCTTAGAAAACATCTCCAGACTCATAAAATACAATATAAATACAACAGTGTTTCCACGGTATAAAACGAATAATTGCATCCAGTATGAAAGTTATGGTCATTTCTACGTTCCGGGCAACCTAGGCTTCACCCTGGGACGTTGCTCCACCAGATCCAATAGTTAGGGCCTAAGAAGTCAACGCCAGAAGCATAAAATACAATAGAAATACAACAGTTTTTCCATCGTATAACAGGAATAATTGCAACCAGTGTGAAAGCTATGTTCATTTCTACGTTCCGGGCAACCTAGGCTTCACTCTAGGGCGTTGCTCCACCACATCGAATAGCTGCGGCCTTAGAAGTCAACGTCAGGAGCATAAAATACAATATAAATACAACACTTTTTCCATCGTATAACAGGAATAATTGGAACCAGTGTGAAAGTGATGGTCATTTCTACGTTCCGGGCAACCTAGGCTTCAGTCTAGGGCGTGTTTCCCCCAGATCGAATAGTTAGGGCCTAAGAAGCCTACGCCAGAAGCATAAAATACAATATAAATACCACAGTTTTTAGATCGTATAACAGGAATAATTGCAACCAGAGTGAAGGTGATGGTCATTTCTAAGTTCCGGGCAACCTAGGATTCACTATCCAGCGTTGCCCCACCAGATCGAATAGCTAGGACCTTAGAAGTCAACGCCAGAAGCACAAAATAAAATAAAAATACAACAGTTATTCCATCGTATAACACGAATAATTACCACCAGTGTGAAAGTAATGGGCACTTCTACGTCCCGTGCAACCTAGGTTTCACTCTAGGGCGTTGCTCCACCACATCGAATAGTTAGGGCCTTAGAAGTCAATGCCAGAAGCATAAAATACAATTTAAATACAACAGTTTTTCCACTGTATAATATGAATAATTGCAAACAGTGTGGTAGTAATGGTCATTTCTACGTTCCGGGCAAGCTAGGCTTCACTCTAGGGCGTTGGTCCACCAGATCCAATAGTTAGGGCCTAAGAAGTCAACGACAGGAGCACCAAATACAAAATAAATACAACAGTTTTTCCATCGTATAAAACGAATAATTGCATCCATTGTGCAAGTAATGGTCATTTCTACGATCCGGGCAACCTAGGCATCACTCTAGGGCGTTGTTCCACCAGAGCGAACAGTTAGGGCCTAAGAAGTCAACGCCTGAAGCATAAAATACAATATAAATACAACAGTTTTTCCATTGTATAAAACGAATAATTGCAACCAGTCTGATAGTTATGGTCATTTCTACATTCCGGGCAATCTAGGCTTCTCTCTAGGGCGTTGCTCCTCCAGATCGAATAGTTAGGGCCTAACAAGTCAACGCCAGAAGCATAAAATACAATAGTAATACAACAGTCTTTCCATCGTATAAAACGAATAATTGCAACCAGTGTGAAAGATATGGTCATTTCTACGATACTGGCAACCTAGGCTGCACTCTACGGCGTCGTTCCACCACATCGAATAGCTGCGGCCTTAGAAGTCAACGCCAGAAGCATAATATACAATAGAAATACAACAGTTTTTCCATCGTATAACAGGAATAATTGCAAACAGTGTGAAAGGTATGGTCATTTCTACGATACGGGCAACCTAATCTTCACTCTAGGGCGTCGTTCCACCAGATGGAATAGATACGGCCTTAGGAGTCAACGCCATCACTATAAAAAACAGTATAAATACAACAGTATTTCCATTGTATAAAATGAATAATTGCAAACAGTGTGGAGGTAATGGTCATATCTACGTTCCGGGCAACCTAGGCTTCACTCTAAGGCGTTGCTCCACCACATCGAATAGTTAGGGCCTTAGAAGTCAATGCCAGAAGCATAAAATACAATATAAATACAACAGTTTTTCAACTGTATAATATGAATAATTGCAAACAGTGTGGAAGTAATGGTCATTTCTACGTTCCGGGCAAGCTAGGCTTCACTCTAGGGCGTTGGTCCACCAGATCCAATAGTTAGGGCCTAAGAAGTCAACGCCAGGAGCACCAAATACAAAATAAATACAACAGTTTTTCCATCGTGTAAAACGAATAATTGCATCCAGTATAAAAGTTATGGTTATTTCTACGTTCAGGGCAACCTAGGCTTCACCCTAGGGCGTTGCTCCACCAGATCGAATAGTTAGGGCCTATGAAGTCAACGCCAGAAGCATACAATACGATATATGTACAACAGTCTTTCCATCGTATAAAACGAATAATTGCAACCAGTCTGATAGTTATGGTCATTTCTACGTTCCGGGCAATCTAGGCTTCTCTCTAGAGCGTCGTTCCACCAGATCGAATAGTTAGGGCCTAAGAAGTCAATGCTAGAAGCATAAAATACGATATATGTACAACAGTTTTTCCATCGTATAAAATGAGTAATTGCAACCAGTGTGAGATTAATGGCCATTTCTGCGTTCCGGGCATCCTAGACTTAACACTGAGACATTGCTCCACCAGATCGAATACATAGGGCCTTAGAAGTCAACGCCAGAAGCATAAAGTACATTAAAAATCCAACAGTTTGTCCATCGTATAACAGGAATAATTGCCACCAGTGTGAAAGTGATGGTTATTTCTGCATTCCAGGCAACCTAGGAATCACTCCAGGGCGCTGCTCCTCCAGATAGAATAGTTAGGGCCCAGGAAGTCAACGCCAGAAGCATAAAATACAATATAAATACAACAGTTTTTCCCTTGTATAACAGGAATAATTGCAACCAGTATGAAAGCTATTGTCATTTATACGTTCCGGGCAACCTAGGCTTCACTCTAGGGCGTTGCTCCACCACATCGAATAGTTAGGGCCTTAGAAGTCAATGCCAGAAGCATAAAATGCCATATAAATACAACAGTTTTTCCACTGTATGATATGAATAATTGCAAACAGTGTGGAAGTAATGGTCATTTCTACGTTCCGGGCAACCTAGGCTTCACTCTAGGGCGTTGCTGCTCCAGATAGAATAGTTAGGGCCCAGGCAGTTAACGCCAGAAGCATAAAAAACAATATAAATACAACAGTTTTTCCCGTGTATAACAGGAATAATTGCAACCAGTGTGAATGGTATGGTCATTTCTACGTTCCGGGCAACCTAGGCCTCACTCTAGGGCATTGCTCCACCACATCGAATAGCTACGGCCTTAGAAGTCAACGCCAGAAGCACAAAATAAAATAAAAATACAAGAGTTATTCCATCGTCTAACAGGAATAATTACAACCAGTGTGAAAGTAATGGGCATTTCTACGTTCCGTGCAACCTAGGCTTCGCTCTAGGGCGTTGGTCCACCAGGCCGAATAGTTAGGGCCTTAGAAAACAACTCCAGACGCATAAAATACAATATAAATACAACAGTTTTTCCATCGTATAAAATGAGTACTTGCAACCAGTGTGAAAGTAACGTCCATTTCTACGTTCCTGGAATCCTAGACTTAACACTGAGACATTGCTCCACCAGATCGAATACATTGGGCCTTAGAAGTCAACGCCAGGAGCATAAAATACAATATAGATACAACAGTTTTCCCTTGTATAACAGAAATAATTGCAACCAGTGTGAAAGTTATGGTCATTTCTACGTTCCGGGCAACCTAGGCTTCACTCTAGGGCGTTGCTCCACCAGATCGAATAGTTAGGGCCCAGAAAGTCGACGCCAGAAGCATAAAATACAATATAAATACAACAGTTTTTCCCTTGTATAACAGGAATAATTGCAACCAGTGTGAAAGGTATGGTCATTTCTACGTTATGCGCAACCTAGGCTTCACTCTAGGGCGTTTCTCCACCACATCGAATAGCTACGCCCTTAGAAGTCAACGCCTGAAGCATAAAATATAATATAAGTACAATAGTTTTTCCATCGTATAACAGGAATAATTGCAACCAGTGTGAAAGACATGGTCATTCCTACGTTCCGGGCAACCTAGGCTTCACTCTAGGGCGTTGCTCCACCTCATCGAATAGCTGCGGCCTTAGAAGGCAACGTCAGAAGCATAAAACACAATATAGATAAAACAGTTTTTCAATCGTATAACAGGAATAATTGCAAACAGTGTGAAAGATATGGTCATTTCTACGTTGCGGGCATCCTAGGCTTCACTCTAGGGCGTTGCTCCACCAGATCGAATAGTTAGGGCCTAAGAAGTCAATGCCAGAAGCATAAAATACGATATATGTACAACAGTTTTTCCATCGCATAAAATGAGTAATTGCAACCAGTGTGAATGTAACGGCCATTTCTACGTTCCGGGAATCCTAGACTTCACACTGAGACATTTCTCCACCAGATCGAATACATAGGGCCTTAGAAGTCAACGCCAGAAGCATAAAGTACATTAAAAATCCAACAGTTTGTCCATCGTATATCAGGAATAATTGCAAACAGTGTGAAAAATATGGTCATTTCTACGTTGCGGGCATCCTAGTCTTCACTCTAGGGCATTGCTCCACCACATCGAATGGCTACGGCCTTAGAAGTCAACGCCATAACTATAAGAAACCACATAAATACAACAGTTTTTCCGTTGTATAAAATGAATAATTGCAAACAGTGTGAAGGTAATGGTCATTTCTACTTTCCGGGCAACCTAGGCTTCACTCTAGGGCGTTTCTCCACCACATCGAATAGATACGCCCTTAGAAGTCAACGCCTGAAGCATAAAATATAATATAAGTACAACAGCTTTTCCATCGTATAACAGGAATAATTGCAACCAGTGTGAAAGACATGGTCATTTCTACGTTCCGGGCAACCTAGGCTTCACCCTAGGGCGTTGCTCCACCACATCGAATAGCTACGGCCTTAGGAGTCAACGCCAGAGGCATAAAATACAAAATAAATATAACAGTTTTTCACTTGTATAAAACGAATGATTGCAACCAGTATGAAAGCTATGGTCGTTTCTACGTTCCCGGCAATCTAGGCTTCACTCTAGGGCGTTGCTCGGCCACATCGAATAGTTAGGGCCTTTGAAGTCAATGCCAGAAGCATAAAATACAATATAAATACAACAGTTTTTCCACTGTATGATATGAATAATTGCAAACAGTGTGGAAGTAATGGTCATTTCTACGTTCCGGGCAACCTAGGCTTCACTCTAGGGCGTTGGTCCACCAGATACAATAGTTAGGGCCTAAGAAGTCATCGCCAGGAGCACCAAATATAAAATAAATACAACAGTTTTTCCATCGTATCAAACGACTAATTGCAACCAGTGTGAAAGTTATGGTCATTTCTACGTTCCGTGCCACCTAGGCTTCACTCTAGTGCGTTGCTCCACCAGATCGAATAGTTAGGGCCTAAGAAGTCAACGCCAGAAGCATAAAATACAATATAAATACAACAGTTTTCCCTTGTATAACAGAAATAATTGCAACCAGTGTGAAAGTTATGGTCATTTCTACGTTCCGGGCAACCTAGGCTTCACTCTAGGGCGTTGCTCCACCACATCGAATAGTTAGGGCCTTAGAAGTCAATGCCAGAAGCATAAAATACTATATAAATACAACAGTTTTTCCACTGTATAATATGAATAATTGCAAACAGTGTGGAAGTAATGGTCATTTCTACGTTCCGGGCAACCTAGGCTTCACTCTAGGGCGTTGGTCCACCAGATCCAATAGTTAGGGCCTAAGAAGTCAACGCCAGGAGCACCAAATACAAAGTAAATACAACAGTTTTTCCATCGTATAAAACGATAATTGCATCCAGTGTGCAAGTAATGGTCATTTCTACGATCCGGGCGACATAGGGATCACTCTAGGGCGTTGTTCCACCAGAGCGAATAGTTAGGGCCTAAGAAGTCAACGCCTGAAGCATAAAATACAATATAAATACAACAGTTTTTACATTGTATAAAACGAATAATTGCAACCAGTATGAAAGTTATGGTTATTTCTACGTTCAAGGCAACCTAGGCTTCACCCTAGGGCGTTGCTCCACCAGATCGAATAGTTAGGGCCTAAGAAGTCAAGGCCAGAAGCATAAAATACAATATAAATACAACAGTTTTTCCCTTGTATAACAGGAGTAATTGCAACCAGTGTGAAAGCTATGGTCATTTCTACGTTCAGGGCAACCTAAGCTTCACTCTAGGGCGTTGCTCCACCACAGCGAATAGTTAGGGCCTTAGACGTCAATGCCAGAAGCATAAAATGCCATATAAATACAACAGTTGTTCCACTGTATAATACGTATAATTGCAAACAGTGTGGAAGTAATGGTCATTTCTACGTTCCGGGCAACCTAGGCTTCACTCTAGGGCGTTGCTCAACCACATCGAATAGCTACGGCCCTAGAAGACAACGCCATAACTATAAAATACAATATAAATACAACAGTCTGTGCATCGTGTAAAACGAATAATTGCAACCATTCTGTTAGTTATGGTCATTTCTACGTTCCGGGCAACCTAGACTTCACCCTAGGGCGTTTCTCCACCAGATCGAATAGTTAGGGCCTAAGAAGTCAATGCCAGAAGCATAAAATACAAAATAAATACAACAGTTTTCCCATCGTATAAAACGAATAATTGCATCCAGTGTGCAAGTAATGGTCATTTCTACGTTCCGGGCAACCTAGGCTTCACACTAGGGCGTTGTTCCACCAGAGCGAATAGTTAGGGCCTAAGAAGTCAACGCCTGAAGCATAAAATACAAAATAAATACAACAGTTTTTCCATCGTATAACAAGAATAATTGCAACCAGTGTGAAAAATATGGTCATTTCTACGTTGCGGGCATCCTAGGCTTCACTCTAGGGTGTTGCACCACCAGATCGAATAGTTAGGGCCTTAGAAGTCAAAGCCCGAAGCATAAAATACAAAATAAATAGATCAGTTTTTCCATTGTATAAAACGAATAATTGAAACCAGTGTGAAAGTAATGGTCATTTCTACGATCCGGGCGACCTAGGCTCCACCCCTGGGCGTTGGTCCACCAGATCCAATAGTTAGGACCTAAGAAATCAGCGCCAGAAGCATAAAATACAAAATAGATACAACAGCTTTTCCGTCGTATAAAATGAATAATCGCAAACAGTGTGAAGGTAATGGTCATTTCTACATTCCGGGGAACCTAGGCTTAACTCTAGGGCGTTGCTGCACCAGATCGAATAGTTGGGGCCTTAGAAGTCAACGCCCGAAGCATAAAGTACAAAATAAATAGAACAGTTTTTCCATTGTATAAAACGAACAATTGAAACCAGTGTGAAAGTTATGGTCATTTCTACATTTCGCGCAACCTAGGCTTCACCCCTGGGCGTTGATCCACCAGATCGAATAGTTAGGGCCTAAGAAGTCAATGCCAGAAGCATAAAATACGATATATGTACAACAGTTTTTCCATCGCATAAAATGAGTAATTGCAACCAGTGTGAAAGTAACGGACATTTCTACGTTCCGGGCATCCTAGACTTAACACTGAGGCATTGCGCCACCAGATCGAATACATAGGGCCTTAGGAGTCAACGCCAGAAGCATAAAGTACATTAAAAATCCAACTGTTTTTCCATCGTATAACAGGAATAATTGCCACCAGTGTGAAAGTGATGGTCATTTCTGCATTCCGGGCAACCTAGGCTTCACTCTAGGGCGTTGCTCCTCCAGGTAGAATAGCTAGGGCCCAGGCAGTCAACGCCAGAAGCATAAAATACAATATAAATACAACATTTTTTCCATTGTATAACAGGAATAATTGCAACCAGTGTGAAAGGTATGGTCATTTCTACGTTCCGGGCAACCTAGGCTTCACTCTAGGGCGTTGCTCCACCACATCGAATAGCTGCGGCCTTAGAAGTCAACGCCAGAAGCATAAAATACAATTTAAATACAACAGTTTTTCAATCGTATAACAGGAATAATTGCAAACAGTGTGAAAAATATGGTCATCTCTACGTTGCGGGCATCCTAGGCATCACTCTAGGGCTTTGCTCCACCACATCGAATAGCTACGGCCTTAGAAGTCAACGCCATAACTATAAAAAACAATATAAATACAACAGTTTTTCCATTGTATATAATGAATAATTGCAAACAGTGTGGAGGTAATGGTCATTTCTACTTTCCGGGCAACCTGGGCTTCACTCTAGGGCGTTTCTCCACCACATCGAATAGCTACGCCCTTAGAAGTCAACGCCTGAAGCATAAAATATAATATAAGTACAACAGTTTTTCCATCGTATAACAGGAATAATTGCAACCAGTGTGAAAGACATGGTCATTTCTACGTTCCGGGCAACCTAGGCTTCACTACAGGGCGGTGCTCCACCAGATCGAATTGTTAGGGCCTAAGAATTCAACGCCAGATGCATAAAATACAATATAAATACAACAGTTTTTCCCTTGTATAACAGGAATAATTGCAACCAGTGTGAAAGCTATGGTCATTTCTACGTTCCGGGCAACCTAGGCTACACTCTAGGGCGTTGCTCCACCAGATCAAATAGTTAGGGCCTAAGAAGTCAACGCCAGAAGCATAAAATACAATATAAATACAACAGCTTTTCCATCGTATATAATGTACATTTGCAAACAGAGTGAAAGTAATGGTCATTTCTACGTTTCGGGCGACCTAGGATCCACTCTAGGGCGTTGCTCCATCAGATGGAATAGCTAGGGCCTTAGAAGTCAATGCCAGAAGCATAAAATACAAAATAAATACAACAGTTTTTCCATTGTATAACAAGAATAATTGCAACCAGTGTGAAAGTGATGGTCAATTCTACGTTCCGGGCAACCTAGGCTTCACTACAGGGCGGTGCTCCACCTGATCAAATAGTTAGGGCCTAAGAAGTCAACGCCAGAAGCATAAAATACAATATAAATACAACAGTTTTTCCGTCGTATAAAACGAATAATTGCAACCAGTATGAAAGTTACGGTCATTTCTACGTACCGGGCAACCTAGGCTTCACCCTAGGGCGTTGCTCCACCTGATCGAATAGTTAGGGCGTAAGATGTTAACGCCAGAAGCATAAAATACGATATATGTACAACAGTTTTACCATCGTATAAAATGAATAATTGCAAACAGTGTGAAGGTAATGGTCATTTCTACGTTCCGGGCAACCTAGGCTTCACCCTAGTGCGTTGTTCCACCAGAGCGAATAGTTAGGGCCTAAGAAGTCAACGCCTGAAGCATAAAGTACAATCAAAATCCAACAGTTTGTCCATCGTACAGCTGGAATAATTGCATCTAGAGTGAAAGTAATGGTCATTTCCACGTTTCGCGCGACCTAGGCTCCACTCTAGGGCGTTGCTCCACCAGATGGAATAGCTAGGGCCTTAGAAGTCAATGCCAGAAGCATAAAATACAAAATAAATACAACAGCTTTACCATCGTATAAAATGAATAATCGCAAACAGTGTGAAGGTAATGGTCATTTCTACGTTCCGGGCAACCTAGGCTTCACCCTAGTGCGTTGTTCCACCAGAGCGAATAGTTAGGGCCTAAGAAGTCAACGCCTGAAGCATAAAGTACAATCAAAATCCAACAGTTTGTCCATCGTACAGCTGGAATAATTGAAACCAGTATGAAAGTTATGGTCATTTCTACGTTCCGGGCAACATAGGCTTCACCCTAGGGCGTTGCTCCACCTGATCGAATAGTTAGGGCCTAAGAAGTCAACACCAGAAGCATAAAATACGATATATGTACAACAGTTTTCCCATCGTATAAAACGAATAATTGCAACCAGTGTGAAAGTAATAGACATTTCTACCTTGCGGGCATCCTGGTCTTCACACTAGGGCGTTGTTCCACCAGAGCGAATAGTTAGGGCCTAAGAAGTCAACGCCTGAAGCATAAAATACAAAATAAATACAACAGTTTTTCCATCGTATAACAAGAATAATTGCAACCAGTGTGAAAAATATGGTCATTTCTACGTTGCGGGCATCCTAGGCTTCACTCTAGGGCGTTGCACCACCAGATCGAATAGTTAGGGCCTTAGAAGTCAAAGCCCGAAGCATAAAATACAAAATAAATAGAACAGTTTTTCCATTGTATAAAACGAATAATTGAAACCAGTGTGAAAGTAATGGTCATTTCTACGGTCCGGGCGACCTAGGCATCACTCTAGGGCGTTGTTCCACCAGAGCGAATAGTGGGGGCCTAAGAAGTCAACGCCTGAAGCATAAAATACAAAGTAAATAGAACAGTTTTTCCATTGTATAAATCGAATAATTGAAACCAGTGTGAAAGTTATGGTCATTTCTACGTTCCGCGCAACCTAGGCTTCACCCCTGGGCGTTGGTCCACCAGATCCAATAGTTAGGACCTAAGAAATCAGCGCCAGAAGCATAAAATACAAAATAGATACAACAGCTTTTCCGTCGTATAAAATGAATAATCGCAAACAGTGTGAAGGTAATGGTCATTTCTACATTCCGGGGAACCTAGGCTTAACTCTAGGGCGTTGCTGCACCAGATCGAATAGTTGGGGCCTTAGAAGTCAACGCCCGAAGCATAAAGTACAAAATAAATAGAACAGTTTTTCCATTGTATAAAACGAACAATTGAAACCAGTGTGAAAGTTATGGTCATTTCTACATTTCGCGCAACCTAGGCTTCACCCCTGGGCGTTGATCCACCAGATCGAATAGTTAGGGCCTAAGAAGTCAATGCCAGAAGCATAAAATACGATATATGTACAACAGTTTTTCCATCGCATAAAATGAGTAATTGCAACCAGTGTGAAAGTAACGGACATTTCTACGTTCCGGGCATCCTAGACTTAACACTGAGGCATTGCGCCACCAGATCGAATACATAGGGCCTTAGAAGTCAACGCCAGAAGCATAAAGTACATTAAAAATCCAACAGTTTTTCCATCGTATAACAGGAATAATTGCCACCAGTGTGAAAGTGATGGTCATTTCTGCATTCCGGTCAACCTAGGCTTCACTCTAGGGCGTCGCTCCTCCAGGTAGAATAGCTAGGGCCCAGGCAGTCAACGCCAGAAGCATAAAATACAATATAAATACATCAGTTTTTCCATTGTATAACAGGAATAATTGCAACCAATGTGAAAGGTATGGTCATTTCTACGTTCCGGGCAACCTAGGCTTCACTCTAGGGCGTTGCTCCACCACATCGAATAGCTGCGGCCTTAGAAGTCAACGCCAGAAGCATAAAATACAATTTAAATACAACAGTTTTTCAATCGTATAACAGGAATAATTGCAAACAGTGTGAAAAATATGGTCATCTCTACGTTGCGGGCATCCTAGGCATCACTCTAGGGCTTTGCTCCACCACATCGAATAGCTACGGCCTTAGAAGTCAACGCCATAACTATAAAAAACAATATAAATACAACAGTTTTTCCATGGTATATAATGAATAATTGCAAACAGTGTGGAGGTAATGGTCATTTCTACTTTCCGGGCAACCTAGGCTTCACCCTAGTGCGTTGTTCCACCAGAGCGAATAGTTAGGGCCTAAGAAGTCAACGCCTGAAGCATAAAGTACAATCAAAATCCAACAGTTTGTCCATCGTACAGCTGGAATAATTGCATCTAGAGTGAAAGTAATGGTCATTTCCACGTTTCGCGCGACCTAGGCTCCACTCTAGGGCGTTGCTCCACCAGATGGAATAGCTAGGGCCTTAGAAGTCAATGCTAGAAGCATAAAATACAAAATAAATACAACAGTTTTACCATCGTATAAAATGAATAATCGCAAACAGTGTGAAGGTAATGGTCATTTCTACGTTCCGGGCAACCTAGGCTTCACCCTAGTGCGTTGTTCCACCAGAGCGAATAGTTAGGGCCTAAGAAGTCAACGCCTGAAGCATAAAGTACAATCAAAATCCAACAGTTTGTCCATCGTACAGCTGGAATAATTGCAACCAGTATGAAAGTTATGGTCATTTCTACGTTCCGGGCAACATAGGCTTCACCCTAGGGCGTTGCTCCACCTGATCGAATAGTTAGGGCCTAAGAAGTCAACACCAGAAGCATAAAATACGATATATGTACAACAGTTTTTCCATCGTATAAAACGAATAATTGCAACCAGTGTGAAAGTAATAGACATTTCTACGTTGCGGGCATCCTGGTCTTAACTCTGAGGCATTGCTACACCAGATCGAATACATAGGGCCTTAGAAGTCAACGCCAGAAGTATAAAGTGCAATCAAAATCCAACAGTTTGTCCATCGTATAGCTGGAATAATTGCAACCAGAATGAAAGTAATGGTCATTTCCACGTTTCGGGCGACCTAGGCTCCACTCTAGGGCGTTGCTCCACCACATCGAATAGTTAGGGCCATAGAAGTCAACGCCCGAAGCATAAAATACAAAATGAATAGAACAGTTTTTCCATTGTATAAAACCAATAATTGAAACCAGTGTGAAAGTTATGGTCATTTCTACGTTCCGGGCAACCTACGCTTCACTACAGGGCGGTGCTCCACCAGATCAATTAGTTAGGGCCTAGGATGTCAGCGCCAGAAGTATAAAATACAATATAGATACAACAGCTTTTCCATCGTATATCATGTACATTTGCAAACAGTGTGAAAGTAACGGTCATTTCTACGTTCCGGGCAACCCAGGCTTCACTCTAGGGCGTTGCTCCACCAGATCCAATAGTTAGGGACTTAGAATTCGGCGCCAGAAGCATAAAATACAACATAAGTACAACAGTTTTTCCATCGTATAACAGGAATAATAGCAACCAGTGTGAAAGTACAGGTCATTTTTACGTTCCGGGCAATCTAGGCTTCACTCTAGGGCGTTGCTCCACCAGATTTAATAGTTGGGGCCTTAGGAGTCAACGGTCGAAGCATAAAATACAAAATAAGTAGAACAGTTTTTCCATTGTATAAAACGAATAATTGAAACCAGTGTGAAAGTTATGTTCATTTCTACGTTCCGCGCAACTTAGGCTTCACCCTATGGCGTTATTCCACCTGATCGAATAGTTAGGGCCTAAGAAGTCAACGCCAGAAACATAAAATACGATATATGTACAACAGTTTTACTATCGTATAAAATGAATAATCGCAAGCAGTGTGAAGGTAATGGTCATTTCTACGTTCCGGGCAACCTAGGCTTCACCCTAGGGCGTTGTTCCACCAGAGCGAATAGTTAGGGCCTAAGAAGTCAACGCCTGAAGCAAAAAATACAATATAAATACAACAGTTTTTCCATCGTATAAAACGAATAATTGCAACCAGTATGAAAGTTATGGTCATTTCTACGTTCCGGGCAACCTGGGCGACACCAGAGGGCGTTGCTCAACCACATCGAATAGTTAGGGCCTAAGAAGTCAACGCCTGAAGCATAAAATACAATATAAATACAACAGTTCTTCCATCGTATAATACGAATAATTGCAATCAGTATGAAAGTTATGGTCATTTCTACGTTCCGGGCAACCTAGGCTTCACTCTAGGGCGTTGCTCAACCACATCGAATAGCTACGGCCCTAGAAGACAACGCCATAACTATAAAAAACAATTTAAATACAACAGCTTTCCATTGTATAAAATGAATAATTGCAAACAGTGTGGAGGTAATGGTCATTTCTACTTTCAGGGCAACCTAGGCTTCACTCTAGGGCGTTTCTCCACCACATCGAATAGCTACGGCCCTAGAAGTCATCGCCTGAAGCATAAAATATGATATCAATACAACAGTTTTTACATCGTATAACAGGAATAATTGCAACCAGTGTGAAAGACATGGTCATTTCTACGTTCCGGGCAACCTAGGCTTCACTCTAGGGCGTTGCTCCACCCCATTGAATAGCTACGGCCTTAGAAGTCAACGCCATAACTATAAAATACATTATAAATACAACAGTTTTTCCATTGTATAAAATGAATAATTGCAAACAGTGTGGAAGTAATGGTTATTTCTACGTTCCGGGCAACCTAGGCTTCACGCTAGGGCGTTGCTCCACCACATCGAATAGCTACGGCCTTAGGAGCCAACGCCAGAGGCATAACATACATTATAAGTACAACAGTTTTTCCATCGTATAAAATGAATAATTGCAATCAGTATGAAGGTTAAGGTCATTTCTACGTTCCGGGCAACCTGGGCGACACCAGAGGGCGTTGCGCCACCAGATCCAATAGTTAGGACCTAAGAAGTCAACGCCAGAAGCATAAAATACAAAATAGATACAACAGTTTTTCCATCGCATAACAGGAATAATTGCAACCAGTGTGAAAGTGATGGTCATTTCTACGTTCCGGGCAACCTAGGGTTCAGTCTAGGGCGTGGTGCCCCCAGGTCGAATAGTTAGGGCCTAAGAAGTCAACGCCAGAAGCATAAACTGCAATATAAGTACAACAGTTATTCCCTTGTATAACAGGAATAATTGCAACCAGTGTGAAAGGTATGGTCATTTCTACGTTCCGGGCAACCTAGGCTTCACTCAAGGGCATTGCTCCACCCCATCGAATAGCTACGGCCATAGAAGTCAACGCCATAACTATAAAAAACAATATAAATACAACAGTTTTTCCATTGTATAAAATGAATAACTGCAAACAGTGTGGAGGTAATGGTCATTTCTACTTTCCGGGCAACCTAGGCTTCACTCTAGGGCGATTCTCCACCACATCGAATAGCTACGGCCCTAGAAGTCAACGCCTGAAGCATAAAATATAATATAAATACAACAGTTTTTCCATCGTATAACAAGAATAATTGCAATCAGTGTGAAAGTGATGGTCATTTCTACATTCCGGGCAACCTAGGCTTCACTCTAGGGCGTTGCTCCACCAGATCGAGTAGTTAGGGCCTAAGAAGTCAACGCCAGAAGCATAAAATACAATATAAATACAACAGTTTTTCCCTTGTATAACAGGAATAATTGCAACCACTGTGATAGCTATGGTGATTTCTACGTTCCGGGCAACCTAGGCTTCACTCTAAGGGGTTGCTCCACCACATCGAATAGTTAGGTCCTTAGAAGTCAATGCCAGAAGCATAAAATGCAATATAAATACAACAGTTTTTCCACTGTATAATATGAATAATTGCAAACAGTGTGGAAGTAATGGTCATTTCAACGTTCCGGGCAACCTAGGCTTCTCTCTAGGGCGTTGCTCAACCGCATCGAATAGCTACGGCCCTAGAAGACAACGCCATAACTATAAAATACAATATAAATACAACAGCTTTTCCATCGTATATGATGTATATTTGGAAACAGTGTGAAAATAAAGGTCATTTCTACGTTACGGGCAACCTAGGCTTCACTCTAGTTCGTTGCTCCACCAGATCGAATAGATAGGGCCTTAGAAGTCAACGCCAGAAGCATAAAATACAATATAAATACAACAGTTTTTCAATCGTATAACAGGAATAATTGCAAACAGTGTGAAAGATATGGTCATTTCTACGTTGCGGGCATCCTAGGCTTCACTCTAGGGCATTGCTCAACCACATCGAATAGCTACGGCCCTAGAAGACAACGCCATAACTATAAAATACAATCTAAATACAACAGCTTTTCCATCGTATATGATGTATATTTGGAAACAGTGTGAAAGTAAAGGTCATTTCTACGTTCCGGACAACCTAGGCATCACTCTAGTGCGTTGCTCCACCAGATCGAATAGTTAGGGCCTTAGAAGTCAACGCCAGAAGCATAAAATACAATATAAATGCAACAGTTTTTCAATCGTATAACAGGAATAATTGCAAACAGTGTAAAAGATATGGTCATTTCTACGTTGCGGGCATCCTAGGCTTCACTCTAGGGCATTGCTCCACCACATCGACTAGTTACGGCCTTAGAAGTCAACGCCATAACTATAAAAAACAATATACATACAACAGTTTTTCCATTGTATAAAATGAATAATTGCAAACAGTGTGGAGGTAATGGTCATTTCTACTTTCCGGGCAACCTAGGCTTCACTCTAGGGCGTTTCTCCACCACATCGAATAGCTACGGCCCTAGAAGTCAACGCCTGAAGCATAAAATATAATATAAATACAACAGTTTTTCCATCGTATAACAGGAATAATTGCAACCAGTGTGAAAGACATGGTCATTTCTACGTTCCGGGCAACCTAGGCTTCACTCTAGGGCGTTGCTCCACCCCATTGAATAGCTACGGCCTTAGAAGTCAACGCCATAACTATAAAATACATTATAAATACAACAGTTTTTCCATTGTATAAAATGAATAATTGCGAACAGTGTGGAGGTAATGGTCATTTCTACTTTCCGGGCAACCTAGGCTTCAGTCTAGGGCGTGGTTCCCCCAGATCGAATAGTTAGGGCCTAAGAAGTCAACGCCAGAAGCATAAACTGCAATATAAATACAACAGTTATTCCCTTGTATAACAGGAGTAATTGCAACCAGTGTGAAAGGTATGGTCATTTCTACGTTCCGGGCAACCTAGGCTTCACTCTAGGGCATTGCTCCACCCCATCGAATAGCTACGGCCATAGAAGTCAACGCCATAAATATAAAATACATTATAAATACAACAGTTTTTCCATTGTATAAAATGAATAATTGCAAACAGTGTGGAAGTAATGGTTATTTCTACGTTCCGGGCAACCGACGCTTCACGCTAGGGTGTTGCTCCACCAGATCGAATAGTTACGGCATTAGAAGTCAACGCCAGAAGCATAAAATACAATATAATTACAACAGTTTTTCAATCGTATAACAGGAATAATTGCAAACAGTGTGAAAGATATGGTCATTTCTACGTTGCGGGCATCCTAGGCTTCACTCTAGGGCATTGCTCCACCACCTCGAATAGTTACGGCCATAGAAGCCAATGCCAGAATCATAAAATGCAATATAAATACAACACTTTTTCCATTGTATAAAATGAATAACTGCAAACAGTGTGGAGGTAATGGTCATTTCTACTTTCCGGGCAATCTAGGCTTCACTCTAGGGCGTTTCTCCACCACATCGAATAGCTACGGCCTTAGAAGTCAACGTCTGAAGCATAAAATATAATATAAATACAACAGTTTTTCCATCGCATAACAGGAATGATTGCAACCAGTGTGATAGCTGTGGTCATTTCTACGTTCCGGGCAACCTAGGCTTCACTCTAGGGCGTTGCTCAACCACATCGAATACCTACGGCCCTAGAAGACAACGCCATAACTATAAAATACAATATAAATACAACAGTCTTTCCATGGTATAAAACGAATAATTGCAACCATACTGATAGTTATGGTCATTTCTACGTTCCGGGCAACCTAGGCTTCACCCTAGGGCGTTGCTCCACCAGATCGAATAGTTAGGGCCTAAGAAGTCAACGCCAGAAGCATAAAATACAAAATAGATACAACAGTTTTCCCATCGTATAATACGAATAATTGCAATCAGTATGAAAGTTATGGTCATTTCTTCGTTCCGGGCAACCTAGGCTTCACTCTAGGGCATTGCTCCTCCCCGTCGAATAGCTGCGGCCTTAGAAGTCAACGCCATAACTATAAAATACATTATAAATCCAACAGTTTTTGCATTGTATAAAGTGAATAATTGCAAACAGTGTGGAAGTAATGGTTATTTCTACGTTCCGGGCAACCTAGGCTTCACGCTAGGGCGTTGATCCACCAGATCGAATAGTTAGGGCCTTAGATGTCAATGCCAGAAGCATAAAATACAATATAAATACAACAGCTTATCCATCGTATATAATGTATATTTGCAAACATTGTGAAGGTAATGGTCATTTCTACGTTCCGGGCAACCTAGGATGCACTCCAAGGCGTTGCTCCACCAGATCGAATAGCTAGGGCCTTAGAAGTCAACGCCCGAAACATAAAATACAATAAAAATACAACAGTTTATCCATCGTATAACGGGAATAATTGCAACAAGTGTGAACGTGGTGGTCACTTCCACGTTCCGCGCAACCTAGGTTTCACTCTAGGGCGTTGGTCCACCAGATCCAATAGTTAGGGCCTAAGAAGTCAACGACAGAATCATAAAATACAACAAAGATACAACAGCTTTTCCATCGTATAACAGGAATAATTGCAACCAGAGTGAAGGTGATGGTCATTTCTACGTTCCGGACAACCTAGGCTTCACCCTAGGGCGTTGCTCCACCAGATCGAATAGCTAGGGCCTAAGAAGCCTACAGCAGAAGCATAAAACACAATATAAATACAACAGTTCTTCCATCGTATAACAGGAATAATTGCAACCAGTGTGAAAGTGATGGTCATTTCTACGTTCCGGGCAACCTAGGCCTCACTCTAGGGCGTTGCTCCACCAGATCGAATAGTTAGGGCCATAGAAGTCAACGCCAGAAGCATAAAACACAAAATTAATACAACAGTTTTTTCATCGTATAACAGGAATAATTGTAACCAGAGTGAATATTCGTCATTTCTACGTTCCTGGCAACCTAGGCTTCACCCTAGGGCTTTGGTCAACCAGATCGAATAGTTAGGGCGTAAGAAGTCAACGCCAGAAGCATAAAATACAAAATAAATAGAACAGTCTTTTCATCGTATAAAAAGGGTAATTGCAACGAGTGCGAAAGTTATGGTCATTTCTGCGTTGCGGGCAACCTAGGCTTCACCCTAGGGCGTTTTTCCAACACATCGAATAGCTACGGCCTTATAAGTTAACGCCAGAAGCATAAACTAATATGAAAATACAACAGTTGTTCCGTCGTATAACAGGAGTAACTGCAACGTGACTGAAGGTAATGGTCATTTCTACGTTCCGGGAAATCTAGGCTTCTCTCTAGGGCGTTGCTCCACCAGATCGAATAGTTAGGTCCTAAGAAGTCAACGCCAGAAGCATAAAATACAATATAAATACAACAGTTTTCCCGTCGTATAAAACGAATAATTGCAACCAGTATGAAAGGTAATGGTCATTTCTACGTTCCGGGCAACCTAGGCTTCACTGTAGGGCGTTGCTCCACCACGTCGAATAGCTACGGCCTTAGAAGTCAACGCCTGAAGCATAAAATAAAATATAAATACTACAGCTTTTCCATCTTATGAAACGAATAATTGCAACCAGTGTGAAAGTTATGGTCATTTTTACGTCCCGGGCTACCTAGGCTTCACTCTAGGGCATTTCTCCACCAGATCGACTAGTTAGGGCCTAAGAAGTCAGCGCCAGAAGCATGAAATACAATATAAATACTACAGATTCTCCATCGTATAAAACGGATAATTGCAACCAGTGTGAAAGTACTGGCCATTTCTACGTTCCGGGCATCCTAGACTTAACTCTAGGGCGTTGCTCCACCAGATCGAATTGCTAGGGCCTTAGAAGTCAACGCCCGAAACATAAAAAACAATAAAAATACAACAGTTTTTCCATCGTGTAACGGGAGTAATTGCAACCAGTCTGAAAGTTATGGTCATTTCTACGTTCCGTCCAACATAGGCTTCACTCTTGGGCGTTGACCCTCCAGGTCGAATGGCTAGGACCTTAAAAATCAAAGTCAGAAGCAGAAAATACAATAAAAATACAACAGTTTTTCCATCGTATAACAGGAATAATTGCAACCAGGTTGAAGTGATGGTCATTTCTACGTTCCGGGCGACCTAGGCCTCACTCTATGGCGTTGTTCCGCCAGGTCGAATAGTTAGGGTCTAGGAGGTCTACGGCAGAAGCATAAAATACGATATATGTACAACAGTTTTTCCACCGTATAAAACGGATAACTGCAACCAGTGTGAAAGGACTGGTCATTTCTTTATTCCGGCAACCTAGGCTTCACCCTAGGGCATTGCTCCACCAGGTCGAATAGTTAGGGCCTAAGAAGTCAACGCCAGAAGCATAAAATACGATATATGTACAACAGTTTTTCCATCGTATAAAACGGATAATTGCAACCAGTGTGAAGGTAATGGTCATTTCTACGTTCCGGGCAACCTAGGCTTCACCCAAGGGCGTTGCTCCACCAGAACGAATAGTTAGGTCCTAAGAAGTCAACGCCAGAAGCATAAAATACAATATAAATACAACAGTTTTCCCGTCGTATAAAACGAATAATTGCAACCAGTATGAAAGGTAATGGTCATTTCTACGTTCCGTGCAACCTAGGCTTCACTGTAGGGCGTTGCTCCACCACGTCGAATAGCTACGGCCTTAGAAGTCAACGCCTGAAGCATAAAATAAAATATAAATACTACAGCTTTTCCATCTTATGAAACGAATAATTGCAACCAGTGTGAAAGTTATGGACATTTTTACGTCCCGGGCTACCTAGGCTTCACTCTAGGGCATTTCTCCACCAGATCGACTAGTTAGGGCCTAAGAAGTCAGCGCCAGAAGCATGAAATACAATATAAATACTACAGATTCTCCATCGTATAAAACGGATAATTGCAACCAGTGTGAAAGTACTGGCCATTTCTACGTTCCGGGCATCCTAGACTTAACTCTAGGGCGTTGCTCCACCAGATCGAATTGCTAGGGCCTTAGAAGTCAACGCCCGAAACATAAAAAACAATAAAAATACAACAGTTTTTCCATCGTGTAACGGGAGTAATTGCAACCAGTCTGAAAGTTATGGTCATTTCTACGTTCCGTCCAACATAGGCTTCACTCTTGGGCGTTGACCCTCCAGGTCGAATGGCTAGGACCTTAAAAATCAAAGTCAGAAGCAGAAAATACAATAAAAATACAACAGTTTTTCCATCGTATAACAGGAATAATTGCAACCAGGTTGAAGTGATGGTCATTTCTACGTTCCGGGCGACCTAGGCCTCACTCTATGGCGTTGTTCCGCCAGGTCGAATAGTTAGGGTCTAGGAGGTCTACGGCAGAAGCATAAAATACGATATATGTACAACAGTTTTTCCACCGTATAAAACGGATAACTGCAACCAGTGTGAAAGGACTGGTCATTTCTTTATTCCGGCAACCTAGGCTTCACCCTAGGGCATTGCTCCACCAGGTCGAATAGTTAGGGCCTAAGAAGTCAACGCCAGAAGCATAAAATACGATATATGTACAACAGTTTTTCCATCGTATAAAACGGATAATTGCAACCAGTGTGAAGGTAATGGTCATTTCTACGTTCCGGGCAACCTAGGCTTCACCCAAGGGCGTTGCTCCACCAGAACGAATAGTTAGGTCCTAAGAAGTCAACGCCAGAAGCATAAAATACAATATAAATACAACAGTTTTCCCGTCGTATAAAACGAATAATTGCAACCAGTATGAAAGGTAATGGTCATTTCTACGTTCCGGGCAACCTAGGCTTCACTGTAGGGCGTTGCTCCACCACGTCGAATAGCTACGGCCTTAGAAGTCAACGCCTGAAGCATAAAATAAAATATAAATACTACAGCTTTTCCATCTTATGAAACGAATAATTGCAACCAGTGTGAAAGTTATGGTCATTTTTACGTCCCGGGCTACCTAGGCTTCACTCTAGGGCATTTCTCCACCAGATCGACTAGTTAGGGCCTAAGAAGTCAGCGCCAGAAGCATGAAATACAATATAAATACTACAGATTCTCCATCGTATAAAACGGATAATTGCAACCAGTGTGAAAGTACTGGCCATTTCTACGTTCCGGGCATCCTAGACTTAACTCTAGGGCGTTGCTCCACCAGATCGAATTGCTAGGGCCTTAGAAGTCAACGCCCGAAACATAAAAAACAATAAAAATACAACAGTTTTTCCATCGTGTAACGGGAGTAATTGCAACCAGTCTGAAAGTTATGGTCATTTCTACGTTCCGTCCAACATAGGCTTCACTCTTGGGCGTTGACCCTCCAGGTCGAATGGCTAGGACCTTAAAAATCAAAGTCAGAAGCAGAAAATACAATAAAAATACAACAGTTTTTCCATCGTATAACAGGAATAATTGCAACCAGGTTGAAGTGATGGTCATTTCTACGTTCCGGGCGACCTAGGCCTCACTCTATGGCGTTGTTCCGCCAGGTCGAATAGTTAGGGTCTAGGAGGTCTACGGCAGAAGCATAAAATACGATATATGTACAACAGTTTTTCCACCGTATAAAACGGATAACTGCAACCAGTGTGAAAGGACTGGTCATTTCTTTATTCCGGCAACCTAGGCTTCACCCTAGGGCATTGCTCCACCAGGTCGAATAGTTAGGGCCTAAGAAGTCAACGCCAGAAGCATAAAATACGATATATGTACAACAGTTTTTCCATCGTATAAAACGGATAATTGCAACCAGTGTGAAGGTAATGGTCATTTCTACGTTCCGGGCAACCTAGGCTTCACCCAAGGGCGTTGCTCCACCAGAACGAATAGTTAGGGCCTTAGAAGTCAAAGCCAGAAGCATAAAATACGATATAAGTACATCAGTCTTTCCATCGTATAAAACGAATAATTACAACCAGTGTGAAAGTGATGGCCTTTCTACGTTCCGGGCATCCTAGTCTTAAGTCTGAGGCATTGCTCCACCAAATCGAATACATAGGGCCTTAGAAGTCAACGCCAGAAGCATAAAGTACAATAAAAATACAACTGCTTGTCCATCGTATAACAGGAATAATTGCAACAAGTGTAAAAGTAATTGTCATTTCTACGTTACGGGCAACCTGGGCGTAACTGTACGGCGTTGTGCCACCACATCGAATAGCTACGGCCTTAGAAGTCAACGCCTGAAGCATAAAATTAAAAAAAACACAACAGTTTTTTCATCGTATAAGAGGAATATTTGCAACCAGTGTGAAAGTTTTGGTCATTTCTACGTTCCGGGAAACCTTGTCTTCACGCTAGGGCGTTGGTCCACCAGATCCAATAGTTAGGGCCTAAGAAGTCAACGCCAGAAGCATCAAATACAAAATAAATACAACAGTTTTTCCATCGCATAAAACGAATAATAGCATCGAGTGTGAAAGTAATGGTCATTTCTACGTCCCGGGCAACCTAGGCTTCACCCTAGGGCGTTGCTCCACCAGATCGAATAGTTAGGGCCTTAGAAGTCAAAGCCAGAAGTATAAAATACGATATAAGTACATCAGTCTTTCCATCGTATAAAACGAATAATTACAACCAGTGTGAAAGTAATGGCTTTCTACGTTCCGGGCATCCTAGTCTTAAGTCTGAGGCATTGCTCCACCAAATCGAATACATAGGGCCTTAGAAGTCAACGCCAGAAGCATAAAGTACAATAAAAATACAACTGCTTGTCCATCGTATAACAGGAATAATTGCAACCAGTGTAAAAGTAATGGTCATTTCTACGTTACGGCCAACCTGGGCGTAACTGTACGGCGTTGTGCCACCACATCGAATAGCTACGGCCTTAAAAGTCAACGCCTGAAGCATAAAATTAATAAAAACACAACAGTTTTTTCATCGTATAAGAGGTATATTTGCAACCAGTGTGAAAGTTTTGGTCATTTCTACGTTCGGGGAAACCTTGTCTTCACTCTAGGGCGTTGGTCCACCAGATCCCATTGTTAGGGCCTAAGAAGTCAACGCCAGAAGCATAAAATACAAAATAAATACAACAGTTTTTCCATCGCATAAAACGAATAATAGCAACCAGTGTGAAAGTTATGGTCATTTCTACGTTCCGGGCAACCTAGGCTTCACTCTAGGGCGTTGGTCCACCAGATCGAATAGTTAGGGCCCTAGAAGTCAGCGGCCGAAGCATAAAATGCAATAAAAATGCAACATCTTTTCCATCGTATAGCATGAATAATTGCAAGCAGAGTGAAAGTAATGATCATTTCTACGTTTCGGGCAACCTAGGCTTCACTCTAGGGTGTTGCTCCACCAGATCGAATAGCTAGGGCCTTAGAAGTCAACACCAGGAGCATAAAATAAAATAAAAATACAACAGTTTTTCCATCGTGTAAAACGAATAATTGCAACCAGTGTGAAGGTTATGGTCATTTCTACGTTCCGGGCAACCTAGGCTTCACTCTAGGGCGTTGGTCCACCAGATCGAATAGTTAGGGCCTTAGAAGTCAACGCCTGAAGCACAAAATAAAATAAAAATACAACAGATTTTCCTTCTTATAAAACGAATAATTGCAACCAGTGTGAAAGTTATGGTCATTTCTACGTCCCGCGCTACCTAGGCTTCACTCTAGGGCGAGGCCCCACCAGATCCAATAGTAAGGGCCTTAGAAGTCAACTCCAGAAGCACAAAATACCATATAAATACATCAGTCTTTCCGTCGTTTAACAGGAATAATTGCAACCAGTGTCAAGGATACGGTCATTTCTACGTTCCGGACAACCTAGGCTTCACTCTAGGGCGTTGGCCCACCAGATCTCTTAGTTAGGGCCTAAGAAGTCAACGCCAGAAGCATAAAATACAAAATAAACACTACAGACTTTCCATCGTATAAAACGAATAATTGCAACCACTCTGAATGTTATGGTCATATCTACGTTTCGGGCAACCTAGGCTTCACTCTAGGGCGTTGCTCCACCAGATCGAATAGCTAGGGCCTTAGAAGTCAACGCCCGAAACATAAAATACAATAAAAATACATCAGTTTTTCCATCGTATAACGGGAGTAATTGCAGCCAGCGTGAAAGTTATGGTCATTTCTACGTTCCGGCCAGCATAGGCTTCACCCTTGGACGTTGACCCTCCAGATCGAATGGCTAGGACCTCAAAAATCAAAGTCAGAAGCAGAAAATACAATAAAAATACAACAGTTTTTCCATCGTATAACAGGAATAATTGCAGCCAGGTTGAAGTGATGGTCATTTCCACGTTCCGGGCGACCTAGGCCTCACTCTAGGGCGTTGTTCCGCCAGGTCGAATAGTTAGGGCCTAGGAAGTCAACGGCAGAAGCATAAAATACGATATATGTACAACAGTTTTTCCACCGTATAAAACGGATAATTGCAACCAGTGTGAAAGTAATGGCCATTTCTACCTTCCGGGCATCCTAGACTTCACTCTGAGGCATTGCTGCGCCAGACCGAATAAATAGGGCCTTAGAAGTCAATGCCAGAAGCAAAAAATAAAATAAAAATACAACAGTTTTTTCATCGTATAGCAGGAATATTTGCATCAAGCGTGAATGTAATGATCATTTCTACCTTCCGGGCTATCTAGTCTTCACTGTAGGGAGTTGCTCCACCAGAACGAATAGTTAGGGCCTAAGAAGTCAGCGCCAGAAGCATAAAATAAAATAAAATTACAACAGTTTTTCAGTCGTAAAACAGGAATAATTGCAACCAGTGTGAAGGTAATGGTCATTTCTACGTTCCGGGCAACCTAGGCTTCACTATAGGGCGTTGCTCCACCCTATCGAACAGCTGCGGCCTTAGAATCCAACGCCAGGAGTATAAAATACAATATAAACACAACAGCTTTTCCATCGTATAATACGAATAGTTACAACCAGTGTGAAAGTAATGGCCATTTCTACGTTCCGTGCATCCTAGCCTTAACTCTGAGCCATCGCTCCACCAGATTGAATACATAGGGCCTTAGAAGTCAACGCAAGAAGCATAAAGTACAATAAATATCCAACAGTTTGTCCACCGTATAACAGGAATAATTGCAACCAGTGTGAAAGTAATGGTCATCTCTACGTTCCGGGCTACCTGGGCTTCACTGTAGGGCGTTGCTCCACCACGTCGAATAGCTACGGCCTTAGAAGTCAACGCCTGGAGCATAAAATAAAATATAAATACTACAGCTTTTCCATCTTATGAAACGAATAATTGCAACCAGTGTGAAAGTTATGGTCATTTCTACGTCCCGGGCTACCTAGGCTTCACTCTAGGGCGTTTCTCCACCAGATCGAATAGTTAGGGCCTAAGAAGTCAACGCCAGAAGCATGAAATACAATATAAATACTACAGATTCTCCATCGTATAAAACGGATAATTGCAACCAGTGTGAAAGTAATGGCCATTTCTACGTTCCGGGCATCCTAGACTTAACTCTAGGGCGTTGCTCCACCAGATCGAATTGCTAGGGCCTTAGAAGTCAACGCCCGAAACATAAAAAACAATAAAAATACAACAGTTTTTCCATCGTGTAACGGGAGTAATTGCAACCAGTCTGAAAGTTATGGTCATTTCTACGTTCCGTCCAACATAGGCTTCACTCTTGGACGTTGACCCTCCAGGTCGAATGGCTAGGACCTTAAAAATCAAAGTCAGAAGCAGAAAATACAATAAAAATACAACAGTTTTTCCATCGTATAACAGGAATAATTGCAACCAGGTTGAAGTGATGGTCATTTCTACGTTCCGGGCGACCTAGGCCTCACTCTATGGCGTTGTTCCGCCAGGTCGAATAGTTAGGGTCTAGGAAGTCTACGGCAGAAGCATAAAATACGATATATGTACAACAGTTTTTCCACCGTATAAAACGGATAACTGCAACCAGTGTGAAAGGACTGGTCATTTCTTTATTCCGGCAACCTAGGCTTCACCCTAGGGCGTTGCTCCACCAGGTCGTATAGTTAGGGCCTAAGAAGTCAACGCCAGAAGCATAAAATACGATATATGTAGAACAGTTTTTCCATCGTATAAAACGGATAATTGCAACCAGTGTGAAGGTAATGGTCATTTCTACGTTCCGGGCAACCTAGGCTTCACCCTAGGGCGTTGCTCCACCAGAGCGAATAGTTAGGGCCTTAGAAGTCAAAGCCAGAAGCATAAAATACGATATAAGTACATCAGTCTTTCCATCGTATAAAACGAATAATTACAACCAGTGTGAAAGTAATGGCCTTTCTACGTTCCGGGCATCCTAGTCTTAAGTCTGAGGCATTGCTACACCAAATCGAATACATAGGGCCTTAGAAGTCAACGCCAGAAGCATAAAGTACAATAAAAATACAACTGCTTGTCCATCGTATAACAGGAATAATTGCAGCCAGTGTAAAAGTAATTGTCATTTCTACGTTACGGGCAACCTGGGCGTAACTGTACGGCGTTGTGCCACCACATCGAATAGCTACGGCCTTAGAAGTCAACGCCAGAAGCATAAAATACAATAAAAGTACAACAGTTTTTCCATCGTATAACAGGAATAATTGCAACCAGAGTGAAACTGATGGACATTTCTACGTTCCGGGCGACCTAGGCTTCACTCTGGGGTGTTGGACCACCAGATCAAATAGTTAGGGCCTAAGAAGTCAACGCCAGAAGCATAAAATACAAAATAAATACAATAGTTTTTCCATCGTCTAAAACGAATAATTGCGCGAGTGAGAAAGGTATGGTCATTTCTACGTTCCGGGCAACCTAGGCTTCACTCTAGGGCATTGCTCCACCAGATCGAATAGCTAGGGCCTTAGAAGTCAGCGGCCGAAACATAAAATGCAATAAAAATACAACAGTTTTTCCATCGTATACCAGGAATGATTGCAACCAGAGTGAAGGTGATTGTGATTTCTACGTTCCGGGCAACCTAGGCTTCACTCTAGGACAAGGCTCCACCAGATCGAATAGCTAGGGCCTTAGAAGTCAGCGCCCGAAACACAAAATACAATATAAATACATCAGTTTTTCCGTCGTTAAAAGGAATAAATGCAACCAGTGTGAAGGATATGGCCATTTCTACGTTGCGGACAACATAGGCTTCACTCTAGGGCGTTGGTCCACCAGATCCAATAGTTAGGGCCTAAGAAGTCAACGCCAGAAGCATCAAATACAAAATAAATGCAACAGTTTTTCCATCGCATAAAACGAATAATAGCAACGAGTGTGAAAGTAATTGTCATTTCTACGTCCCGGGCAACCTAGGCTTCACCCTAGGGCGTTGCTCCACCAGATCGAATAGTTAGGGCCTTAGAAGTCAGCGCCCGAAGCATAAAATGCAATAAAAATGCAACATCTTTTCCATCGTATAGCATGAATAATTGCAAGCAGAGTGAAAGTAATGGTCATTTCTACGTTTCGGGCAACCCAGCCTTCACTCTAGGGCGTTGCTCCACCAGATCGAATAGTTAGGGCCTTACAAGTCAACGCCAGAAGCATAAAATACCATATAAATACATCAGTTTTTCCGTCGTTAAAAGCAATAAATGCAACCAGTGTGAAGGATATGGTCATTTCTACGTTCCGGACAACATAGGCTTCACTCTAGGGCGTTGCTCCACCACATCGAATAGCTGCGGCCTTAGAAGTCAACGCCAGAAGCATAAAATACAATATAAATACAACAGTTCTTCAATCGTATAACAGGAATAATTGCAACCAGAGTGAAGGTGATTGTGATTTCTACGTTCCGGGCAACTTAGGCTTCACTCTAGGGCAAGGCTCCATCAGATCGAATAGCTAGGGCCTTAGAAGTCAACACCAGAAGCATAAAATAAAATAAAAATAAAACAGTTATTCCATCGTATAACAGGAATAATTACAACCAGTGTGATAGTAATGGGCATTTCTACGTTCCGTGCAACCTAGGCTTCATTCTAGGGCATTGTTCCACCAGATCGAACAGTTAGGGCCTAAGAAGTCAACGCCAGAAGCATAAAATACAATATAAATACAATAGTTTTTCCATCGTCTAAAACGAATAATTGCGCGAGTGTGAATGGTATGGTCATTTCTACGTTCCGGGCAACCTAGGCTTCACTCTAGGGCGTTGCTCCACCACATCGAAAGCTAGGGCCTTAGAAGTCAGCGCCGGAAACATAAAATACAATATAAATACAACAGCTTTTCCATCGTATAAAACGAATAACTGCATCCAGTGTTAAAGTTATGGTCATTTCAACGTGCCGGGCAACCTAGGCTTCTCCCTAGGGCGTTGCTCGACCAGATCAAATAGTTAGGGCCTTAGAAGTCAACGCCAGAAGCATAAAATACCATATAAATACATCAGTTTTTCCGTCGTTAAAAGCAATAAATGCAACCAGTGTGAAGGATATGGTCATTTCTACGTTCCGGACAACATAGGGTTCACTCTAGGGCGTTGCTCCTCCAGATAGAACAGTTAGGGCCCAGGAAGTCTACGCCAGAAGCATAAAATACAATATAAATACAACACTTTTTCCCTTGTATAACAGGAATAATTGCAACCAGTGTGAAAGGTATGGTCATTTCTACGTTCCGGGCAACCTACTCTTCACTCTAGGGCGTTGCTCCACCAAATCGAATAGCTGCGGCCTTAGAAGTCAACGCCAGAAGCATAAAATACAATATAAATATAACAGTTCTTCAATCGTATAACAGGAATAATTGCAAACAGTGTGAAAGATATGGTCATTTCTACGTTGCGGGCATCCTAGGCTTCACTCTAGGGCATTGCTCCACCACATCGAATAGCTACGGCCTTAGAAGTCAACGCCAGAAGCATAAAATAAAATAAAATTACAACAGTTTTTCAATCGTATAACAGGAATAATTGCAACCAGTGTGAAAGTTAATGGTCATTTCTACGTTCCGGGCAACCTAGGCTTCACTGTTGGGCGTTGCTCCACCACATCGAATAGCTACGACCTTGGAAGTCAACGCCTGAAGCATAAAATAAAATAAAAATACAACAGATTCTCCATTGTATAAAACGGATAATTGCAACCAGTGTTAAAGTAACGGCCATTTCTACGTTCCGGGCATCCTAGACTTAACTCTGAGACATTGCTCCACCAGATTGAATACATAGGGCCTTAGAATTCAACGCCAGAAGCATAAAATACAATGCAAATGCAACAGTTTTTCCACCGTATTACAGGCATAACTGCAACCAGTGTGAAAGGACTGGTCATTTCTACGTTCCGGGTAACCTAGGCTTCATTCGAGGGCGTTGCCCCACAAGATCGAATAGCTAGGGACTAAGAATTCAACGCCAGAAGAATAAAATACAATATAAGTACAACAGTTTTTCCATGATATAAAATGAATAACTGCAAACAATGTGAAAGTTATGGTCATTTCTGCGTTCCGGGAACCTAGTCTTCACTCTAGGGTGTTGCACCACCAGATCGAATAGTTAGGGCCTAAGAAGTCAACGCCAGAAGCATAAAAGACAATAGAAATATAACAGCTTTTCCACCGTATAAAACGGATAAATGCAACCAGTGTGAAAGCTATGGCCATTTCTACGTATCGGGCAACCTGGGCTTCACTCTAGGGCGTTGCTCCACCAGATCGAATAGTTAGGGCCTTAGAAGTCAACGCCAGAAGCATAAAATACAATATAAATACAACAGTTTATCCATTCTATAAAATGAATAATTGCAAACAGTGTGGAAGTAATGGTCATTTCTACGTTCCGGGCAACCTAGGCTTCACTCTATGTCGTTGCTCCACCACATCGAATAGCTACGGCCTTAGAAGTCAACGCCTGGAGCATAAAATACATTAACAATACAACATTTTTTTCACCGTGTAACAGGAAGAATTGCAACACGAGTGAAGGTAATGGTCTTTTCTACGTTCCGGGTAATCTAGGCTTCACTCTAGGGCGTTGCTCCACCAGATTGAATAGCTAGGGCATTAGAAGTCAACGCCAGAAGCAAAAGATAAAATAAAAGTACAACAGTTTTTTCATCGCATAACAGGAATAATCGCAACAAGCGTGAATGTAATGGTCATTTCTACGTTCCGAGCAATCTAGGCTTCACTCTAGGGCGTTGTTCCACCAGATCGAATAGTCAGGGCCTAAGAAGACAACGCCAGAAGCATAAAATACGATATAAGTACATCAGTTTTTCCATTCGTATAATTCGAATAGTTACAACCAGTGTGAAAGTAATGGCCATTTCTACGTTCCGGGCATCCTAGCCTTAACTCTGAGCCATCGCTCCACCAGATCGAATACATAGGGCCTTAGAAGTCAACGCAAGAAGCGTAAAGTACAGTAAATATCCAACAGTTTGTCCACCGTATAACAGGAATAATTGCAACCAGTGTGCAAGTTATGGTCATTTCTACGTTCCGGCAACCTAGGCTTCACCCTAGGGCGTTGCTCCACCAGGTCGAATAGTTAGGGCCTAAGAAGTCAACGCCAGAAGCATAAAATACAATAAAGATACAACAGTTTTTCCATCGTATAGCATGAATAATTACAACCAGAGTGAAAGTAATGGTCATTTCTACGTCCCGGGCAACCTAGGCTTCACCCTAGGGCGTTGCTCCACCAGATCGTATAGTTAGGGCCCTAGAAGTCAACGCCCGAAGCATAAAATACAATAAAAATGCAACACCTTTTCCATCGTATAACAGTAATGATTGCAACCAGTGTGAAAGTGATGGTCATTTCTACGTTCCGGGCAACCTAGGCTTCACCCTAGGGCGTTGCTCCACCAGATCGAATAGTTAGGGCCTTAGAAGTCAAAGTCAGAAGCATAAAATACGATATAAGTACATCAGTCTTTCCATCGTATAAAACGAATAATTACAACCAGTGTGAAAGTAATGGCCTTTCTACGTTCCGGGCATCCTAGTCTTAAGTCTGAGGCATTGCTCCACCAAATCGAATACATAGGGCCTTAGAAGTCAACGACAGAAGCATAAAGTACAATAAAAATACAACTGCTTGTCCATCGTATAACAGGAATAATTGCAACCGGTGTAAAAGTAATGGTCATTTCTACGTTACGGGCAACCTGGGCGTAACTGTACGGCGTTGTGCCACCACATCGAATAGCTACGGCCTTAGAAGTCAACGCCTGAAGCATAAAATTAATAAAAACACAACAGTTTTTTCATCGTATAAGAGGAATATTTGCAACCAGTGTGAAAGTTTTGGTCATTTCTACGATCCGGGAAACCTAGTCTTCACTCTAGGGCGTTGGTCCACCAGATCCAATAGTTAGGGCCTAATACGTCAACGCCAGAAGCATCAAATACAAAATAAATACGACAGTTCTTCAATCGTATAACAGGAATAATTGCAAACAGTGTGAAAGATATGGACATTTCTTCGTTGCGGGCAACCTAGGCTTCACCCTAGGGCGTTGCTCCACCAGATCGAATAGTTAGGGCCTTAGAAGTCAACGCCCGAAGCATAAAATACCAAATTAATGCAACAGTTCTTCCATCGTATAAAACGAATAATTGCATCCAGTGTGAAAGTAATGGTCATTTCTACGTTCCGGGCACCCTAGGCTTCACTCTAGGCTGTTGCTCCGCCACATCGTATAGCTACGGACTTAGATGTCAACGCCAGAAGCATAAAATACAATAAAAGTACAACAGTTTTTCCATCGTATAACAGGAGTAATTGCAACCAGAGTGAAACTGATGGACATTTCTACGTTCCGGGCGACCTAGCCTTCACTCTGGGGTGTTGGACCACCAGATCAAATAGTTAGGGCCTAAGAACTCAACGCCAGAAGCATAAAATACAAAATAAATACAATAGTTTTTCCATCGTCTAAAACGAATAATTGCGCGAGTGAGAAAGGTATGGCCATTTCTACGTTCCGGGCAACCTAGGCTTCACTCTAGGGCATTGCTCCACCAGATCGAATAGCTAGGGCCTTAGAAGTCAGCGTCCTGAAACATAAAATGCAATAAAAATACAACAGTTTTTCCATCGTATAACAGTAATGATTGCAACCAGTGTGAAAGTGATGGTCATTTCTACGTATCGGGCAACCTGGGCTTCACTCTAGGGCGTTGCTCCACCAGATCGAATAGTTAGGGCCTTAGAAGTCAACGCCAGAAGCATAAAATACAATATAAATACAACACTTTTTCCCTTGTATAACATTAATAATTGCAACCAGTGTGAAAGGTATGGTCATTTCTACGTTCCGAGCAACCTACTCTTCACTCTAGGGCGTTGCTCCACCACATCGAATAGCTGCGGCCTTAGAAGTCAACGCCAGAAGCATAAAATACAATATAAATGTAACAGTTCTTCAATCGTATAACAGGAATAATTGCAAACAGTGTGAAAGATATGGTCATTTCTACGTTGCGGGCATCCTAGGCTTCACTCTAGGGCATTGCTCCACCACATCGAATAGCTACGGCTTTAGAAGTCAACGCCAGAAGCATAAAATAAAATAAAATTACAACAGTTTTTCAATCGTATAACAGGAATAATTGCAACTAGTGTGAAAGTTAATGGTCATTTCTACGTTCCGGGCAACCTAGGCTTCACTGTAGGGCGTTGCTCCACCACATCGAATAGCTACGACCTTGGAAGTCAACGCCTGAAGCATAAAATACAATAAAAATACAACAGATTCTCCATTGTATAAAACGGATAATTGCAACCAGTGTTAAAGTAATGGCCATTTCTACGTTCCGGGCATCCTAGACTTAACTCTGAGACATTGCTCCACCAGATTGAATACATAGGGCCTTAGAATTCAACGCCAGAAGCATAAAATACAATGTAAATGCAACAGTTTTTCCACCGTATTACAGGAATAACTGCAAACAGTGTGAAAGTTATGGTCATTTCTGCGTTCCGGGAACCTAGTCTTCACTCTAGGGCGTTGCCCCACCAGATCGAATAGTTAGGGCCTAAGAAGTCAACGCCAGAAGCATAAAAGACAATAGAAATATAACAGCTTTTCCACCGTATAAAACGGATAAATGCAACCAGTGTGAAAGCTATGGCCATTTCTACGTATCGGGCAACCTGGGCTTCACTCTAGGGCGTTGCTCCACCAGATCGAATAGTTAGGGCCTTAGAAGTCAACGCCAGAAGCATAAAATACAATATAAACACAACAGTTTATCCATTCTATAAAATGAATAATTGCAAACAGTGCGGAAGTAATGGTCATTTCTACGTTCCGGGCAACCTAGGCTTCACTCTATGTCGTTGCTCCACCACATCGAATAGCTACGGCCTTAGAAGTCAACGCCTGGAGCATAAAATACATTAACAATACAACAGTTTTTTCACCGTGTAACAGGAAGAATTGCAACACGAGTGAAGGTAATGGTCTTTTCTACGTTCCGGGTAATCTAGGCTTCACTCTAGGGCGTTGCTCCACCAGATCGAATAGCTAGGGCATTAGAAGTCAACGCCAGAAGCAAAAGATAAAATAAAAGTACAACAGTTTTTTCATCGCATAACAGGAATAATTGCAACAAGCGTGAATGTAATGGTCATTTCTACGTTCCGGGCATCCTAGCCTTAACTCTGAGCCATCGCTCCACCAGATCGAATACATAGGGCCTTAGAAGTCAACGCAAGAAGCGTAAAGTACAGTAAATATCCAACAGCTTGTCCACCGTATAACAGGAATAATTGCAACCAGTGTGCAAGTTATGGTCATTTCTACGTTCCGGCAACCTAGGCTTCACCCTAGGGCGTTGCTCCACCAGGTCGAATAGTTAGGGCCTAAGAAGTCAACGCCAGAAGCATAAAATACAATAAAGATACAACAGTTTTTCCATCGTATAGCATGAATAATTACAACCAGAGTGAAAGTAATGGTCATTTCTACGTCCCGGGCAACCTAGGCTTCACCCTAGGGCGTTGCTCCACCAGATCGAATAGTTAGGGCCCTAGAAGTCAACGCCCGAAGCATAAAATACAATAAAAATGCAACACCTTTTCCATCGTATAACAGTAATGATTGCAACCAGTGTGAAAGTGATGGTCATTTCTACGTTCCGGGCAACCTAGGCTTCACCCTAGGGCGTTGCTCCACCAGATCGAATAGTTAGGGCCTTAGAAGTCAAAGTCAGAAGCATAAAATACGATATAAGTACATCAGTCTTTCCATCGTATAAAACGAATAATTACAACCAGTGTGAAAGTAATGGCCTTTCTACGTTCCGGGCATCCTAGTCTTAAGTCTGAGGCATTGCTCCACCAAATCGAATACATAGGGCCTTAGAAGTCAACGACAGAAGCATAAAGTACAATAAAAATACAACTGCTTGTCCATCGTATAACAGGAATAATTGCAACCGGTGTAAAAGTAATGGTCATTTCTACGTTACGGGCAACCTGGGCGTAACTGTACGGCGTTGTGCCACCACATCGAATAGCTACGGCCTTAGAAGTCAACGCCTGAAGCATAAAATTAATAAAAACACAACAGTTTTTTCAGCGTATAAGAGGAATATTTGCAACCAGTGTGAAAGTTTTGGTCATTTCTACGATCCGGGAAACCTAGTCTTCACTCTAGGGCGTTGGTCCACCAGATCCAATAGTTAGGGCCTAAGACGTCAACGCCAGAAGCATTAAATACAAAATAAATACGACAGTTCTTCAATCGTATAACAGGAATAATTGCAAACAGTGTGAAAGATATGGACATTTCTTCGTTGCGGGCAACCTAGGCTTCACCTTAGGGCGTTGCTCCACCAGATCGAATAGTTAGGGCCTTAGAAGTCAACGCCCGAAGCATAAAATACCAAATTAATGCAACAGTTCTTCCATCGTATAAAACGAATAATTGCATCCAGTGTGAAAGTAATGGTCATTTCTACGTTCCGGGCACCCTAGGCTTCACTCTAGGCTGTTGCTCCGCCACATCGTATAGCTACGGACTTAGATGTCAACGCCAGAAGCATAAAATACAATAAAAGTACAACAGTTTTTCCATCGTATAACAGGAGTAATTGCAACCAGAGTGAAACTGATGGACATTTCTACGTTCCGGGCGACCTAGCCTTCACTCTGGGGTGTTGGACCACCAGATCAAATAGTTAGGGCCTAAGAACTCAACGCCAGAAGCATAAAATACAAAATAAATACAATAGTTTTTCCATCGTCTAAAACGAATAATTGCGCGAGTGAGAAAGGTATGGTCATATCTACGTTCCGGGCAACCTAGGCTTCACTCTAGGGCATTGCTCCACCAGATCGAATAGCTAGGGCCTTAGAAGTCAGCGTCCGAAACATAAAATGCAATAAAAATACAACAGTTTTTCCATCGTATAACAGTAATGATTGCAACCAGTGTGAAAGTGATGGTCATTTCTACGTATCGGGCAACCTGGGCTTCACTCTAGGGCGTTGCTCCACCAGATCGAATAGTTAGGGCCTTAGAAGTCAACGCCAGAAGCATAAAATACAATATAAATACAACAGTTTATCCATTCTATAAAATGAATAATTGCAAACAGTGTGGAAGTAATGGTCATTTCTACGTTCCGGGCAACCTAGGCTTCACTCTATGTCGTTGCTCCACCACATCGAATAGCTACGGCCTTAGAAGTCAACGCCTGGAGCATAAAATACATTAACAATACAACAGTTTTTTCACCGTGTAACAGGAAGAATTGCAACACGAGTGAAGGTAATGGTCTTTTCTACGTTCCGGGTAATCTAGGCTTCACTCTATGGCGTTGCTCCACCAGATTGAATAGCTAGGGCATTAGAAGTCAACGCCAGAAGCAAAAGATAAAATAAAAGTACAACAGTTTTTTCATCGCATAACAGGAATAATCGCAACAAGCGTGAATGTAATGGTCATTTCTACGTTCCGGGCAATCTAGGCTTCACTCTAGGGCGTTGTTCCACCAGATCGAATAGTCAGGGCCTAAGAAGACAACGCCAGAAGTATAAAATACGATATAAGTACATCAGTTTTTCCATCGTATAATTCGAATAGTTACAACCAGTGTGAAAGTAATGGCCATTTCTACGTTCCGGGCATCCTAGCCTTAACTCTGAGCCATCGCTCCACCAGATCGAATACATAGGGCCTTAGAAGTCAACGCAAGAAGCGTAAAGTACAGTAAATATCCAACAGTTTGTCCACCGTAAAACAGGAATAATTGCAACCAGTGTGCAAGTTATGGTCATTTCTACGTTCCGGCAACCTAGGCTTCACCCTAGGGCGTTGCTCCACCAGGTCGAATAGTTAGGGCCTAAGAAGTCAACGCCAGAAGCATAAAATACAATAAAGATACAACAGTTTTTCCATCGTATAGCATGAATAATTACAACCAGAGTGAAAGTAATGGTCATTTCTACGTCCCGCGCAACCTAGGCTTCACCCTAGGGCGTTGCTCCACCAGATCGAATAGTTAGGGCCCTAGAAGTCAACGCCCGAAGCATAAAATACAATAAAAATGCAACACCTTTTCCATCGTATAACAGTAATGATTGCAACCAGTGTGAAAGTGATGGTCATTTCTACGTTCCGGGCAACCTAGGCTTCACCCTAGGGCGTTGCTCCACCAGATCGAATAGTTAGGGCCTTAGAAGTCAAAGTCAGAAGCATAAAATACGATATAAGTGCATCAGTCTTTCCATCGTATAAAACGAATAATTACAACCAGTGTGAAAGTAATGGCCCTTCTACGTTCCGGGCATCCTAGTCTTAAGTCTGAGGCATTGCTCCACCAAATCGAATACATAGGGCCTTAGAAGTCAACGACAGAATCATAAAGTACAATAAAAATACAACTGCTTGTCCATCGTATAACAGGAATAATTGCAACCGGTGTAAAAGTAATGGTCATTTCTACGTTACGGGCAACCTGGGCGTAACTGTACGGCGTTGCGCCACCACATCGAATAGCTACGGCCTTAGAAGTCAACGCCTGAAGCATAAAATTAATAAAAACACAACAGTTTTTTCATCGTATAAGAGGAATATTTGCAACCAGTGTGAAAGTTTTGGTCATTTCTACGTTCCGGGAAACCTAGTCTTCACTCTAGGGCGTTGGTCCACCAGATCCAATAGTTAGGGCCTAAGACGTCAACGCCAGAAGCATCAAATACAAAATAAATACGACAGTTCTTCAATCGTATAACAGGAATAATTGCAAACAGTGTAAAAGATATGGACATTTCTTCGTTGCGGGCAACCTAGGCTTCACCCTAGGGCGTTGCTCCACCAGATCGCATAGTTAGGGCCTTAGAAGTCAACGCCCGAAGCATAAAATACCAAATTAATGCAACAGTTCTTCCATCGTATAAAACGAATAATTGCATCCAGTGTGAAAGTAATGGTCATTTCTACGTTCCGGGCACCCTAGGCTTCACTCTAGGGCAAGGCTCCACCAGATCGAATAGCTAGGGCCTTAGAAGTCAACACCAGAAGCATAAAATAAAATAAAAATACAACAGTTATTCCATCGTATAACAGGAATAATTACAACCAGTGTGATAGTAATGGGCATTTCTACGTTCCGTGCAACCTAGGCTTCATTCTAGGGCATTGTTCCACCAGATCGAACAGTTAGGGCCTAAGAAGTCAACGCCAGAAGCATAAAATACAATATAAATACAATAGTTTTTCCATCGGCTAAAACGAATAATTGCGCGAGTGTGAATGGTATGGTCATTTCTACGTTCCGGGCAACCTAGGCTTCACTCTAGGGCGTTGCTCCACCACGTCGAAAGCTAGGGCCTTAGAAGTCAGCGCCCGAAACATAAAATACAATATAAATACAACAGCTTTTCCTTCGTATAAAACGAATCACTGCATCCAGTGTGAAAGTTATGGTCATTTCTACGTACCGGGCAACCTAGGCTTCACACTAGGGCGTTGCTCCACCAGATCGAATAGTTAGGGCCTTAGAAGTCAACGCCAGAAGCATAAAATACCATACAAATACATCAGTTTTTCCGTCGTTAAAAGGAATAAATGCAACCAGTGTGAAGGATATGGTCATTTCTACGTTCCGGACAACATAGGCTTCACTCTAGGGCGTCGGCCCACCAGATACACTAGTTAGGGCCTAAGGAGACAACGTCAGAAGCATAGAATACAATATAAATACAACAGCTTTTCCATCGTATAACAGGAATAATTGACACCAGTGTGAAAGTGATGGTCATTTCTGCATTCCGGGCAACCTAGGCTTCACTCTAGGGCGTTGCTCCTCCAGATAGAATAGTTAGGGCCCAGGAAGTCAACGCCAGAAGCATAAAATACAATATATATACAACACTTTTTCCCTTGTATAACAGGAATAATTGCAACCAGTGTGAAAGGTATGGTCATTTCTACGTTCCGGGCAACCTACGCTTCACTCTAGGGCGTTGCTCCACCACATCGAATAGCTGCGGCCTTAGAAGTCAACGCCAGAAGCATAAAATACAATATAAATACAACAGTTCTTCAATCGTATAACAGGAATAATTGCAAACAGTGTGAAAGATATGGTCATTTCTACGTTACGGGCATCCTAGGCTTCACTCTAGGGCATTGCTCCACCACATCGAATAGCTACGGCCTTAGAAGTCAACGCCAGAAGCATAAAATGAAATAGAATTACAAGAGTTTTTCAATCGTATAACAGGAATAATTGCAACCAGTGTGAAAGTTAATGGTCATTTCTACGTTCCGGGCAACCTAGGCTTCACTGTAGGGCGTTGCTCCACCACATCGAATAGCTACGGCCTTGGAAGTCAACGCCTGAAGCATAAAATAAAATAAAAATACAACAGATTCTCCATTGTATAAAACGGATAATTGCAACCAGTGTTAAAGTAATGGCCATTTCTACGTTCCGGACATCCTAGACTTAACTCTGAGACATTGCTCCACCAGATCGAATACATAGGGCCTTAGAATTCAACGCCAGAAGCATAAAATACAATGTAAATGCAACAGTTTTTCCACCGTATTACAGGAATAACTGCAACCAGTGTGAAAGGACTGGTCATTTCTACGTTCCGGGTAACCTAGGCTTCATTCGAGGGCGTTGCCCCACAAGATCGAATAGCTAGGGACTAAGAATTCAACGCCAGAAGAATAAAATACAATATAAGTACAACAGTTTCTCCATCATATAAAATGAATAACTGCAAACAGTGTGAAAGTTATGGTCATTTCTGCGTTCCGGGAACCTAGTCTTCACTCTAGGGCGTTGCCCCACCAGATCGAATAGTTAGGGCCTAAGAAGTCAACGCCAGAAGCATAAAATACAATATAAATACAACAGTTTATCCATTCTATGAAATGAATAATTGCAAACAGTGTGGAAGTAATGGCCATTTCTACGTTCCGGGCAACCTAGGCTTCACTCTATGTCGTTGCTCCACCACGTAGAATAGCTACGGCCTTTGAAGTCAACGCCTGGAGCATAAAATACATTAACAATACAACAGTTTTTTCACCGTGTAACAGGAATAATTGCAACAAGCGTGAATGTAATGGTCATTTCTACGTTCCGGGCAATCTAGGCTTCACTCTAGGGCGTTGTTCCACCAGATCGAATAGTCAGGGCCTAAGAAGACAACGCCAGAAGCATAAAATACGATATAAGTACATCAGTTTTTCCATCGTATAATACGAATAGTTACAACCAGTGTGAAAGTAATGGCCATTTCTACGTTCCGGGCATCCTAGCCTTAACTCTGAGCCATCGCTCCACCAGATCGAATACATAGGGCCTTAGAAATCAACGCAAGAAGCATAAAGTACAATAAAAATACAACTGCTTGTCCATCGTATAACAGGAATAATTGCAACCATTGTAAAAGTAATGGTCATTTCTACGTTACGGGCAACCTGGGCGTAACTGTACGGCGTTGTGCCACCACACCGAATAGCTACGGCCTTAGTAGTCAACGCCTGAAGCATAAAATTAATAAAAACACAACAGTTTTTTCATCGTATAAGAGGAATATTTGCAACCAGTGTGAAAGTTTTGGTCATTTCTACGTTCCGGGAAACCTAGGCTTCACCCTAGGGCGTTGCTCCACCAGCTCTAATAGTTAGGGCCTTAGAAGTCAACGCCCGAAGCATAAAATACCAAATTAATGCAACAGTTCTTCCATCGTATAAAACGAATAATTGCATCCACTGTGAAAGTAATGGTCATTTCTACGTTCCGGGCACCCTAGGCTTCACTCTAGGCCGTTGCTCCACCACATCGAATAGCTAGGGCCTTAGAAGTCAACACCAGAAGCAGAAAATAAAATAAAAATACAACAGTTTTTCCATCGTAAAACAGGAATAATTGCAACCAGTGTGAAAGTGATGGTCATTTCTACGTTCCGGGCATCCTAGGCTTCACTCTAGGGCGTTGTTCCACCAGATCGAATAGCTAGGGCCTAAGAAGTCAACGCCAGAAGCATAAACTGCAATATAAATACAACAGTTATTCCCTTGTATAACAGGAATAATTGCAACCAGTGTGAAAGGTATGATCATTTCTACGTTCCGGGCATCCTAGGCTTCACTCTAGGGCGTTGCTCCACCACATCGGATAGCTGCGGCCTTAGAAGTCAACGCCAGAAACATAAAATACAATATAAATACAACAGTTTTTCCATTGTATAAAATGAATAATTGCAAACAGTGTGGAAGTAATGGTAATTTCTACGTTCCGGGCAACCTAGGCTTCACCCTAGGGCGTTGCTGCAGCAGATCGAATAGCCAGGGCATTAGAAGTGAACGCCAGAAGCATAAAATAAAATAAAAATAGAGCAGTTATTCCATCGTATAACAGGAATAATTACAACCAGTGTGAAAGAAATGGGCATTTCTACGTTGCGTGCAACCTAGACTTCACTCTAGGGCGTTGCTCCACCAGGTCGAATAGTTGGGGCCTTAGAAAACAACTCCAGACGCATACAATACAATAAAAATACAACAGTTTTACCAACGTATAAATGGCATAATTGCAACCAGTGTGATGGTAATGGTCATTTCTACGTTCCGGGCGACCTAGGCTTCACTCTAGGGCGTTGTTCCACCACATCGAATAGCTACGGCCTTAGAAGTCAACCCCAGAAGCATAAAATACAATATAAATACAACAGTATTTCCACCGTATAAAACGAGTAATTGCAACCAGTGTGAAAGTAATGGCCATTTCTACGTTCCGGGCATACTAGACTTAACTCTGAGGCATTGCTCCTCCAGATCGAATACATAGGGCCTTAGAAGTCAACGCCAGAAGCACAAAGTACAATCAAAATCCAACAGTTTGTCCATCGTATAACAGGAATAATTGCAACAAGCGTGATGGTAATGGTTATTTCTACGTTCCGGGCAACCTAGGTATTGCTCTAGGGCGTTGCTCAACCACATCGAATAGTTAGGGCCTTAGAAGTCAACGCCTGAAGCATAAAATACAACATAAGTACAACAGTCTTTCCATCGTATAACAGGAATAATTGCAACCAGTGTGAAAGTACAGGTCATTTCTACGTTCCGGGCAATCCAGGTTTCGCTCTAGGGCGTTGCTCCACTAGATCGAATAGCTAGGGACTTAGAAGTCAACGCCAGAAGTATAAAATACAATAAAAATACAACAGTTTTTCCATCGTATAAAAGGAATAATTGCAACCATTGTGAAAGTAATGGCCGTTTCTTCGTTCCGGGCAACGTAGGCTTCACTCTAGGGCGTTGCTCCAACACATCGATTAGCTACGGCCTTAGAAGTCAACACCTGAAGCATAAAATACAATAAAAATAGATCAGTTTTTTTATCGTATAACAGGAATAATTACAACCAGAGTTAATGTAATGGTCATTTCTACGTTTCGGGCGACCCAGGCTTCACTCTACGGCGTTGCTCCACCAGATCGAATAGCTAGGGCCCTAGAAGTCAACGCCAGAAGCGTAAAATACCATATAAATACATCAGTTTTTCCGTCGTTAAAAGGAATAAATGCAACCAGTGTGAAGGATATGGTCATTTCTACGTTCCGGACAACATAGGCTTCACTCTAGGGCGTTGGTCCACCAGATTCACTAGTTAGGGCCTAAGGAGACAACGTCAGAAGCATAGAATACAATATAAATACAACAGCTTTTCCATCGTATAACAGGAATAATTGACACCAGTGTGAAAGTGATGGTCATTTCTGCATTCCGGGCAACCTAGGCTTCACTCTAGGGCGTTGCTCCTCCAGATAGAATAGTTAGGGCCCAGGAAGTCAACGCCAGAAGCATAAAATACAATATAAATACAACACTTTTTCCCTTGTATAACAGGAATAATTGCAACCAGTGTGAAAGGTATGGTCATTTCTACGTTCCGGGCAACCTACGCTTCACTCTAGGGCGTTGCTCCACCACATCGAATAGCTGCGGCCTTAGAAGTCAACGCCAGAAGCATAAAATACAATATAAATACAACAGTTCTTCAATCGTATAACAGGAATAATTGCAAACAGTGTGAAAGATATGGTCATTTCTACGTTGCGGGCATCCTAGGCTTCACTCTAGGGCATTGCTCCACCACATCGAATAGCTATGGCCTTAGAAGTCAACGCCAGAAGCATAAAATAAAATAAAATTACAACAGTTTTTCAATCGTATAACAGGAATAATTGCAACCAGTGTGAAAGTTAATGGTCATTTCTACGTTCCGGGCAACCTAGGCTTCACTGTAGGGCGTTGCTCCACCACATCGAATAGCTACGACCTTGGAAGTCAACGCCTGAAGCATAAAATAAAATAAAAATACTACAGTTTTTCCATCGTATAAAACGGTAAATAGCAACCAGTGTGAAAGTAATGGCCATTTCTACGTTCCGGGCATCCTAGACTTCACTCTGAGTCATTGCTGCGCCAGACCGAATACATAGGGTCTTAGAAGTCAACGCCAGAAGCATAAAGTACAATAAATATCAAACAGTATGTCCATCGTATAACGGGAGTAATTGTAAGCAGTGTGAAAGTTATGGTCATTTCTACGTTCCGGCCACCTAGGTTTCGCTGTAGAGCGTTGCTCCACCAGATCGAATAGCTAGGGACTTAGAAGTCAACGCCAGAAGCATAAAATACAATAAAAATACAACAGTTTTTCCATCGTATAAAAGGAATAATTGCAACCAGTGTGAAAGTAATGGTCATTTCTACGTTCCGGGCTACCTATACTTCACTCTAGTGCGTTGCTCCACCAGATCGAATAGTTAGGGCCTTAGAAGTCAACGCCCCAAGCATAAAATACAAAACAAATAGAACACTTTTTCCATTGTAAAAAACGATTATTTGCAACCAGTGTGAAAGTAATGGTCATTTCTACGTTCCGAGCAACCTGGGCTTCACTCTAGGGCGTTGCACCACCAGTCCGAATAGTTAGGGCCTAACAAGTCAACGCCAGAAGCATTAAATACAATATAAATACAACAGCTTTATCACCGTATAACAGGAATAATTGCAAACCGTGTGAAAGATATGGTCACTTCTACGTTCCTGGCAACCTAGGCTTCACTCTAGAGAGTTGCTCCAACACATCGAACAGCTACGGCCTTAGAAGTCAACGCCAGAAGCATAATATACAATATAAATACAATAGTTTTTCCATCGTATACAACGAATCATTGCAACCAGTATGAAAGTTATGGTCACTTCTTCGTTCCTCGCAACCTAGGCTTCACTCTAGGGAGTTGCTGCAACACATCGAACAGCTACGGCCTTAGAAGTCGAGGCCAGAAGCATAAAATACAATATAAATGCAACAGCTTTTCCATCGTATATAATGTATATTTGCAAACAGTGTGAAAGTAAATGTCATTTCTACGTTCCGGGCAACCTAAGCTTAACTGTAGGGCGTTGATTCACCAGATCGCATAGTTAGGGCCTAAGAAGTCAACGCCAGAAGCATAAAATACAATATAAATACAATAGTTTTTCCATCGTCTAAAACGAATAATTGCGCGAGTGTGAATGGTATGGTCATTTCTACGTTCCGGGCAACCTAGGCTTCACTCTAGGGCGTTGCTCCACCACATCGAATAGCTAGGGCCTTAGAAGTCAGCGCCCGAAACATAAAATACAATATAAATACAACAGCTTTTCCATCGTATAAAACGTATAACTGCATCCAGTGTGAAAGTTATGGTCATTTCTACCTGCCGGGCAACCCAGGCTTCACCCTAGAGCGTTGCTCCACCAGATCGAATAGTTAGGGCCTTAGAAGTCAACGCCAGAAGCATAAAATACCATATAAATAAATCAGTTTTTCCGTCGTTAAAAGGAATAAATGCAACCAGTGTGAAGGATATGGTCATTTCTACGTTCCGGACAACATAGGCTTCACTCTAGGGCGTTGGTCCACCAGATACACTAGTTAGGGCCTAAGGAGACAGCGTCAGAAGCATAGAATACAATATAAATACAACAGCTTTTCCATCGTATAACAGGAATAATTGACACCAGTGTGAAAGTGATGATCATTTCTGCATTCCGGGCAACCTAGGCTTCACTCTAGGGCGTTGCTGCTCCAGATAGAATAGTTAGGGCCCAGGAAGTCAACGCCAGAAGCATAAAATACAATATAAATACAACACTTTTTCCCTTGTATAACAGGAATAATTGCAACCAGTGTGAAAGGTATGGTCATTTCTACGTTCCGGGCAACCTACGCTTCACTCTAGGGCGTTGCTCCACAACATCGAATAGCTGCGGCCTAAGAAGTCAACGCCAGAAGCATAAAATACAATATAAATACAACAGTTCTTCAATCGTATAACAGGAATAATTGCAAACAGTGTGAAAGGTATGGTCATTTCTACGTTGCGGGCATCCAAGGCTTCACTCTAGGGCAAGGCTCCACCACATCGAATAGCTACGGCCTTAGAAGTCAACGCCAGAAGCATAAAATAAAATAAAATTACAACAGCTTTTCAATCGTATAACAGGAATAATTGCAACCAGTGTGAAAGTTAGTGGTCATTTCTACGTTCCGGGCAACCTAGGCTTCACTGTAGGGCGTTGCTCCACCACATCGAATAGCTACGGCCTTGGAAGTAAACGCCTGAAGCATAAAATAAAATAAAAATACAACAGATTCTCCATTTTATAAAACGGATAATTGCAACCAGTGTTAAAGTAATGGCCATTTCTACGTTCCGCGCATCCTAGACTTAACTCTGAGACATTGCTCCACCAGATCGAATACATAGGGCCTTAGAATTCAACGCCAGAAGCATAAAATACAATGTAAATGCAACAGTTTTTCCACCGTATTACAGGAATAACTGCAACCAGTGTGAAAGGACTGGTCATCTCTACGTTCCGGGTAACCTAAGCTTCATTCGAGGGCGTTGCCCCACAAGATCGAATAGCTAGGGACTAAGAATTCAACGCCAGAAGAATAAAATACAATATAAGTACAACAGTTTTTCCATCTTATAAAATGAATAACTGCAAACAGTGTGAAAGTTATGGTCATTTCTGCGTTCCGGGAACCTAGTCTTCACCCTAGGGCGTTGCCCCACCAGATCGAATAGTTAGGGCCTTAGAAGTCAACGCCAGAAGCATAAAATACAATATAAATACAACAGTTTATCCATTCTATGAAATGAATAATTGCAAACAGTGTGGAAGTAATGGTCATTTCTACGTTCCGGGCAACCTAGGCTTTACTCTATGTCGTTGCTCCACCACATCGAATAGCTACGGCCTTAGAAGTCAACGCCTGGAGCATAAAATACATTAACAATACAACAGTTTTTTCACCGTGTAACAGGAAGAATTGCAACACGAGTGAAGGTAAAGGTCTTTTCTACGTTCCGGGTAATCTAGGCTTCACTCTAGGGCGTTGCTCCACCAGATCGAATAGCTAGGGCATTAGAAGTCAACGCCAGAAGCAAAAGATAAAATAAAAGTACAACAGTTTCTTCATCGCATAACAGGAATAATTGCAACAAGCGTGAATGTAATGGTCATTTCTACGTTCCGGGCAATCTAGGCTTCACTCTAGGGCGTTGTTCCACCAGATCGAATAGTCAGGGCCCAAGAAGACAACGCCAGAAGCATAACATACGATATAAGTACATCAGTTTTTCCATCGTATAATACGAATAGTTACAACCAGTGTGAAAGTAATGGCCATTTCTACGTTCCGGGCATCCTAGCCTTAACTCTGAGCCATCGCTCCACCAGATCGAATACATAGGGCCTTAGAAATCAACGCAAGAAGCATAAAGTACAATAAAAATACAACTGCTTGTCCATCGTATGACAGGAATAATTGCAACCATTGTAAAAGTAATGGTCATTTCTACGTTACGGGCAACCTGGGCGTAACTGTACGGCGTTGCGCCACCACATCGATTAGCTACGGCCTTAGTAGTCAACGCCTGAAGCATAAAATTAATAAAAACACAACAGTTTTTTCATCGTATAAGAGGAATATTTGCAACCAGTGTGAAAGTTTTGGTCATTTCTACGTTCCGGGAAACCTAGGCTTCACCCTAGGGCGTTGCTCCACCAGATCGAATAGTTAGGGCCTTAGAAGTCAACGCCCGAAGCATAAAATACCAAATTAATGCAACAGTTCTTCCATCGTATAAAACGAATAATTGCATCCAGTGTGAAAGTAATGGTCATTTCTACGTTCCGGGCACCCTAGGCTTCACTCTAGGCCGTTGCTCCTCCAGATAGAATAGTTAGGGCCCAGGAAGTCAGCGCCAGAAGCATAAAATACAATATAAATACAACACTTTTTCCCTTGTATAACAGGAATAATTGCAACCAGTGTGAAAGGTATGGTCATTTCTACGTTCCGGGCAACCTACGCTTCACTCTAGGGCGTTGCTCCACCACATCGAATAGCTGCGGCCTTAGAAGTCAACGCCAGAAGCATAAAATACAATATAAATACAACAGTTCTTCAATCGTATAACAGGAATAATTGCAAACAGTGTGAAAGATATGGTCATTTCTACGTTGCGGGCATCCTAGGCTTCACTCTAGGGCGAGGCTCCACCACATCGAATAGCTACGGCCTTAGAAGTCAACGCCAGAAGCATAAAATAAAATAAAATTACAACAGTTTTTCAATCGTATAACAGGAATAATTGCAACCAGTGTGAAAGTTAATGGTCATTTCTACGTTCCGGTCAACCTAGGCTTCACTGTAGGGCGTTGCTCCACCACATCGAATAGCTACGGCCTTGGAAGTCAACGCCTGAAGCATAAAATAAAATAAAAATACAACAGATTCTCCATTGTCTAAAACGGATAATTGCAACCAGTGTTAAAGTAATGGCCATTTCTACGTTCCGGGCATCCTAGACTTAACTCTGAGACATTGCTCCACCAGATCGAATTCATAGGGCCTTAGAATTCAACGCCAGAAGCATAAAATACAATGTAAATGCAACAGTTTTTCCACCGTATTACAGGAATGACTGCAACCAGTGTGAAAGGACTGGTCATCTCTACGTTCCGGGTAACCTAAGCTTCATTCGAGGGCGTTGCCCCACAAGATCGAATAGCTAGGGACTAAGAATTCAACGCCAGAAGAATAAAATACAATATAAGAACAACAGTTTTTCCATCTTATAAAATGAATAACTGCAAACAGTGTGAAAGTTACGGTCATTTCTGCGTTCCGGGAACCTAGTCTTCACTCTAGGGCGTTGCCCCACCAGATCGAATAGTTAGGGCCTAAGAAGTCAACGCCAGAAGCATAAAATACATTAACAATACTACAGTTTTTTCACCGTGTAACAGGAAGAATTTGCAACACGAGTGAAGGTAATGGTCTTTTCTACGTTCCGGGTAATCTAGGCTTCACTCTAGGGCGTTGCTCCACCAGATCGAATAGCTAGGGCATTAGAAGTCAACGCCAGAAGCAAAAGATAAAATAAAAGTACAACAGTTTTTTCATCGCATAACAGGAATAATTGCAACAAGCGTGAATGTAATGGTCATTTCTACGTTCCGGGCAATCTAGGCTTCACTCTAGGGCGTTGTTCCACCAGATCGAATAGTCAGGGCCTAAGAAGACAACGCCAGAAGCATAACATACGATATAAGTACATCAGTTTTTCCATCGTATAATACGAATAGTTACAACCAGTGTGAAAGTAATGGCCATTTCTACGTTCCGGGCATCCTAGCCTTAACTCTGAGCCATCGCTCCACCAGATCGAATACATAGAGCCTTAGAAGTCAACGCAATAAGCATAAAGTACAGTAAATATCCAACAGTTTGTCCACCGTATAACAGGAATAATTGCAACCAGTGTGCAAGTTATGGTCATTTCTACGTTCCGGGCGACCTAGGCTTCACTCTGGGGTGTTGGACCACCAGATCAAATAGTTAGGGCCTAAGAAGTCAACGCCAGAAGCATAAAATACAATATAAATACAACAGCTTTTCCATCGTATATAATGTATATTTGCAAACAGTGTGAAAGTAAAGGTCATTTCTTGGTTCCGGGCAATCTAGGCTTAACTGTAGGGCGTTGCTCCACCAGATCTAATAGTTAGGGCCTAAAAAGTCTACGCCAGAAGCATAAAATCCAATATAAATACAACAGCTTTACCATCGTATATAATGTATATTTGCAAACAGTGTGAAGGTATAGGTCATTTCTACGTTCCGGGCAACCTAGGCTTAACTGTAGGGCGTTGCTCCACCAGATCGAATAGTTAGGGCCTTAGAAGTCAACGCGCGCAGCATAAAATACAAAATAAATAAAACAGTTTTTCCATTGTATGAAACGAATAATTGCAACCAGTGTGAAAGTAATGGTCATTTCTACGTTGCGTGCAACATAGGCTTCACTCTAGGGCGTCGCTCCACCAGATCGAATAGTTAGGGCCTTAGAAGCTAACGCCCGAAGCATAAAATACAAAATTAATAGAACTGTTTTTCCATTGTATAAAACGAATAGTTGCAACCAGTGTGAAAAATATGGTCACTTCTACGTTCCGTGCAACCTAGGCTTCACTCTAGGGCGTTGCTCCACCACATCGAATGGCTACAGCTTTAGAAGTCAACGCCAGAGGCATAAAATACAATATAAATACTACAGTTTTTCCATCGTATACAATCAATGATTGCAAACATTGTGAAAGTAACGGTCATTTCTACGTTCCGGGCAACCTGGGCTTGACTCTAGGGCGTTGCTCCACCAAATCGAATAGTTAGGGCCTAAGAAGTGGACGCCAGAAGCATAAAATACAATAAAATTACAACAGTATTTCCATCGTATAGCATGAGTAATTGCAACCAGTGTGAAAGTGATGGTCATTTCTACGTTCCGGGCAACCTTGGCCTATCTTTAGGGCGTTGCTCCACCAGATCGAATGGATAGGGCCTAAGAAGTCAACGCCAGAAGCATAAAATAAAATAAATATACAACCGTTGTTCCATCGTATACCAGGAATAATTACAACCAGTGTGAAAGTAATGGCCATTTCTACGTTCCGGAATCCTAGACTCAACTCTGAGGAATTGCTCCAACAGATCGAATAGCTAGGGCCTTAGAGGTCAACGCCCGAAACATAAAATACAATAAAAATACAGCAGTTTTTCCTTCGTATAACAGGAATAATTGCAACAAGCGTGTAGGTAATGGTCATTTCTACATCCCGGGCAAAATAGGCTTCACTCTTGGATGTTGCCCCATCAGATCGCCTAGCTAGGACCGTAGAAGTCAAAGCCATAAGCAGAAAATACAATAAAAATGTAACAGTTTTTCCATCGTATAGCATGAGTAATTGCAACCAGTGTGAAAGCAATGGTCATTACTACGTTTCGGGCAACATAGGCTTCACTCTTGGACGTTGCCTCACGAGATTGAATAGCTAGGACCTTAGAAGTCAACGCCAGAAGCATAAAATACAATATAGATACAACACCTTTTCCATCGGATAAAACGAATAATTTCAACCAGTGTGAAAGTTATGGTCATTCCTACGTTCCGTGCAACCTTGTCTTTACTCTAGGGCGTTGCTCCACCAGATCGAATTGTTAGGGACTTGGAAGTCAACGCCCCAAGTATAAAATAGAAAATTAATAGAACAGTTTTTCCATTGCATAAAACGAATAATTGCAACCAGTGTGAAGATTATGGTCATTTCTGCGTTCCGTGCAACATAGGCTTCACTCTAGGGCGTTGCTCCACAACATCGAATAGCTACGGCTTTAGAAGTCAACGCCAGAAGCATAAAATACAATATAAATACAAGAGTTTTTCCATCGTATACAATGAATGATTGCAAACATTGTGAAAGTAACGGTCATTTCTACGTTCCGGGCAACCTAGGCTTCACTCTAGGGCGTTGCTCCACCAGACCGAATAGCTAGGCCCTTAGAAGTCAACGCGTGAAGCATAAAATACAAAATAAATAGAACAGTTTTTCCATTGTATGAAACGAATAATTGCAACCAGTGTGAAAGTTATGGTCTTTTCTACGTTCCGGGCTACCTAGGCTTCACTATAGAGCGTTGTTCCACCAGATCGAAAAGTTAGGGCCTAAGAAGTCAACGTCAGAAGCATACAATACTATATAAATACTACAGCTTTTCCATCGTATATAATGTATATTTGCAAACAGTGTGAAAGTAAAGGTCATTTCTAGGTTCCGGGCAACCTAGGCTTAACTGTAGGGTGTTGCTCCACCAGATCGCATAGCTATGGACTTAAAATTTAACGCCGGAAGCATAAAATACAATAAAAATGCAACAGTTTTTCTATAGTATAACAGGAATAATTGCAACCAGTGTGAAAGTACAGGTCATTTCTACGTTCCGGGCAACCTAGGCTTCGCACTAGGGCCTTGCTCCACCAGATCGAATAGCTAGGGACTTAGGAGTCAACCCCAAAAGCATAAAATATAATAAAAATGCAACAGTTTTTCCATCGTATAACAGGAATAATTGCAACCAGTGTGAAAGTACAGGTCATTTCTACGTTACGGGCAACGTAGGTTTCGCTGTAGGGAGTTGCTGCACCAGATCGAATAGCTAGGGACTTAGAAGTCAACGCCAGAAGCATAAAATACAATAAAAATGCAACAGTTTTTCCATCGTATAACAGGAATAATTGCAACCAGTGTGAAAGTACAGGTCATTTCTACGTTACGGGCAACCTAGGTTTCGCTGTTGGGAGTTGCTCCACCAGATCGAATAGCTAGGGACTTAGAAGTCAACGCCAGAAGCATAAAATACGATAAAAATGCAACAGTCTTTCCATCGTATGATAGGAATAACTGCAACCAGTGTGAATGTACTGGTCATTTCTATGTTCCCGGTAACCTAGGCTTCACTCTAGGGCGTTGCTGCACCAGACCGAATAGCGAGGGACTTAGAAGTCAACGCGCGAAGCATAAAATACAAAATAAATAGAACAGTTTTTCCATTGTATGAAACGAATAATTGCAACCAGTGTGAAAGATATGGTCATTTCTACGTTACGGGCAACCTAGGCTTCACTCTAGGTCGTTGCTCCACCAAATCGAATAGCTAGGGCCTTAGAAGTCATAGCACGAAGCATAAAATACAAAATTAATACAACAGTTATTCCATCGTATAACAGGTATAATTACAACCAGGGTGAAAGTAATGGGCATTTCTACGTTCCGTGCAACCTAGGCTTCACTCTAGGGCGTAGCTCCACCAGGTCGAGTAGTTAGGGCCTTAGAAAACAACTCCAGACGCATAAAATACAATAAAAATACAACAGTTTTTCCATCGTATAAAAAGAATAATTGCAACCAGTGTCAAAGTAATGGTCATTTCTACGTTTCGGGCAATCTAGGCTTCACTCAAGAGCGTTGCTCCACCAGATCGAATAGTTAGGGCCTTAGAAGTCAACGCGCGAAGCATAAAATACAAAATAAATAGAACAGTTTTTCCATTGTATGAAACGAATAATTGCATCCAGTGTGAAAGTTATGGTCATTTCTACGTTCCGGGCAACCTAGGCTTCACTCTAGGGCGTTGTTCCACCAGATCGAATAATTAGGGCCTGAGAAGTCAACGTCAGAAGCATAAAATACAATATAAATACAACAGCTTTTCCATCGTATATAATGTATAGTTGCAAACAGTGTGAAAGTAAAGGTCATTTCTTGGTTCCGGGCAACCTAGGCTTAACTGCAGGGCGTTACTCCACCAGATCACATAGTTAGGGACTTAGAATTCAACGCCAGAAGCATAAAATACAATAAAAATGCAACAGTTTTTCCATCGTATAAGAGGAGTAACTGCAACCAGTGTGAAGGTACTGGTCATTTCTACGTTCCGGGTAACCTAGGCTTCGCTCAATGGCGTTGCTCCACTAGATCGAAAAGCAAGGGACTTAGAAGTCAACGCCAGAAGCATAAAATACAATAAAAATACAACAATTTTTCCATCGTATAAAATGAATAATTGCAAACAGTGTGGAAGCAATGGTCATTTCCACTTTCCGGGCAAACTAGGCTTCAGTCTAGGGCGTTGGTCCACCACATCGACTAGCTACGGCCTTAGAAGTCAACGCCTGAAGCATAAAATACAATAAAAATAGAACAGTTTTTTCATCGTATAACAGGAATAATTGCAACGAGAGTGAAAGTAATGGTCATTTCTACGCTTCCGGCAACCTGGGCATCACTCTAGGGCGTTGCTCCACCAGATGGAATAGCTAGGGCCTTAGAAGTGAACGCCCGAAACCTAAAATACAATAAAAATACAACAGTTTATCCATCGTATAACGGGAATAATTGCAACAAATGTGAAAGTGATGGTCATTACCACGTTCCGGGCAACCTAGGCTTCACTCTAGGCCGTTGGTCCACCAGATCAAATAGTTAGGACCTAAGAAGTGAACGGCAGAAGCACCAAATACAAAATAAGTACAACAGTTTTTCCATCGTATAAAACGAATAATTGCAACCAGTGTGAAAGTAATGACCATTTCTACGTTCCGGGCATCCTAGACTTAACTCTGAGGCATTGCTCCACCAGATCCAATACATAGGGCCTTAGAAGTGAACGCCAGAAGCATAAAATACAAAATAGATACTACAGTTTTTCCATCGCATATAATGTATATTTGCAAACAGTGTGAAAGTAAAGGTCATTTCTACGTTTCGGGCAACCTAGGCTTCACTGTAGGACGTTTCTCCACCAGATCGCATAGTTAGGGACTTAGAATTCAGCGCCAGAAGCATAAAATACAATTAAAATCCAACAGTTTTTTCATCGTATACCAGGAATAACTGCAACCAGTGTGACAGTACAGGTCATTTATACTTTCCGGGCAACCTAGGCTTCACTCTAGCGCGTTGCTCCACCAGATCGAATAGCTAGGGACTTAGAAGTCAGCGCCAGAAGCATAAAATACAAAATAAATAGAACAGTTTTTCCATCGTATAAAACGAATAATTGAAACCAGTGTGAAAGTTATGGTCATTTCTACGTTCCGGGCAACCTAGGCTTCGCTCAAGGGCGTTGCTCCACCAGATCGAAAAGCAAGGGACTTAGAAGTCATCGCCAGAAGCATAAAATACCATAAAAATACAACAGTTTTACCATCGTATGAAATGAATAATGGCAACCAGTATGAAAGTTATGGTCATTTCTACGTTCCGGGCAACCTAGGCTTCACCCTAGGGCGATGCTCCACCTGACCGAATAGCTAGGGACTAAGAAGTCCACGCCAGAAGCATAAAACACGATATTTGTACAACAGTTTTACCATCGTATAAAATGAATAATCGCAAACAGTGTGAGGTAATGGTCATTTCTACGTTCCGGGCAACCTAGGCTTCACTGCAGGGCGTTGCTCCACCTGATCCAATAGTTAGGACCTAAGAAGTCAGCGCCAGAAGCATAAAATACAAAATAGATACAACAGCTTTTCCATGTTATATAATGTATATTTGCAAACAGTGCGAGGTAATGGTCATTTCTACGTTCCGGGCAACCTAGGCTTCACCCTAGGGCGATGCTCCACCTGACCGAATAGCTAGGGACTAAGAAGTCAACGCCAGAAGCATAAAATGCAATAAAAATGCAACAGTTTTTCCATCGTATAACAGGAAAGCTGCAATCAGTGTGAAAGTACGCGACATTTCTATGCTCCGGGTAACCTAGACTCCACTCTAGGGCGTTGCTCCACCTGATCGAATAGCTAGGGACTTAGAATTCAACGGCAGAAGAATAAACTACAACATAAGTACAGCAGTTTTTCCATCGTATAAAATGTATAATAGCAACAGGGTGAAGGTAATGGTCATTTCTGCGTTCCGGTCAACCTAGGCTTCACTCTAGAGCGTTGCTAAACCAGATCGAATATTTAGGGCCTTAAAAGTCAACGCCCGAAGCATAAAATACAAAATAAATAGAACAGTTTTTCCATTGTATAACACGAATATTTGCAACCAGTGTGAAAGTTATGGTCATTTCTACGTTCCGGGCAACCTAGGCTTCACTCTAGGGCGTTGCTCCACCAGATCGAATAGCTAGGGACTTAGAAGTCAGCGCCAGAAGCATAAAATACAAAATCAATACAACAGTTTTTCCATCGTATAAAACGAATAATTGAAACCAGTGTGAAAGTTACGGTCATTTCTACGCTCCGCGCAACCTAGGCTTCACTCTATTGCGTTGCTCCGCCAGATCCAATAGTTAGGACCTAAGAAGTCAGCGCCAGAATCATAAAATACAAAATAGATACAACAGCTTTTCCATGGTATATAATGTATATTTGCAAACAGTGTGAAGGTAATGGTCATTTCTACGTTCCGGGCAACCTAGGCTTCACTGCAGGGCGTTGCTCCTCCAGATCGAATATTTAGGGACTTTGAATACAACGCCAGAAGCATAAAATGCAATTAAATGCAACAGTTTTTCCATCGTATAACAGGAAAGCTGCAAGCAGTGTGAAAGTACGGGACATTTCTATGTTCCGGGTAACCTAGACTCCACTCTAGGGCGTTGCTCCACCTGATCGAATAGCTAGGGACTTAGAATTCAACGCCAGTAGAATAAACTACAACATAAGTACAGCAGTTTTTCCATCGTATGAAATGTATAATTGCAACAGCGTGAAGGTAATGGTCATTTCTACGTTCCGGGCAACCTAGGCTTCACTCTAGGGCGTTGTTCCAACAGATCGAATAGTTAGGGCCTAAGAAGTCAACGCCAGAAGCATAAAATACCATAAAAATACAACAGTTTTACCATCGTATAAAATGAATAATGGCAACCAGTATGAAAGTTATGGTCATTTCTACGTTCCGGGCAACCTAGGCTTCACCCTAGGGCGATGCTCCACCTGACCGAATAGCTAGGGACTAAGAAGTCCACGCCAGAAGCATAAAACACGATATTTGTACAACAGTTTTACCATCGTATAAAATGAAAAATCGCAAACAGTGTGAGGTAATGGTCATTTCTACGTTCCGGGCAACCTAGGCTTCACTCTAGGGCGTTGCTCCACCAGGTCGAATAGTTGGGGCCTTAGAAAGCAACTCCAGTCGCATAAAATACAATAAAGATACAACAGTTTTACCATCGTATAACTGGCAGAATTGCAACCATTGTGAAAGATATGGTCATTTCTACGTTCCGGGCAACCTAGGCTTCACCTTAGGGCGATGCTCCACCTGACCGAATAGCTAGGGACTAAGAAGTCAACGCCAGAAGCATAAAATACAGTAAAAATACAACAGTTTTTCCATCGTATAACAGGAAAGCTGCAAGCAGTGTGAAAGTACGCGACATTTCTATGCTCCGGGTAACCTAGACTCCACTCTAGGGCGTTGCTCAACCAGATCGAATAGCTAGGGACTTAGAAGTCAGCGCCAGAAGCATAAAATACAACATAAGTACAACAGTTTTACCATCGTATAAAATGAATAATCACAAACTGTGTGAAAGTAATGGCCATTTCTACGTTCCGGGCATCCTAGACTTAACTCTGAGGCATTGCTCCACCAGATCCAATACATACGGCCTTAGAAGTGAACGCCAGAAGCATAAAATACAAAATAGATACTACAGTTTTTCCATCGCATATACTGTATATTTGCAAACAGTGTGAAAGTAAAGGTCATTTCTACGTTTCGGGCAACCTAGGCTTCACTGTAGGACGTTTCTCCACCAGATCGCATAGTTAGGGACTTAGAATTCAGCGCCAGAAGCATAAAATACAATTAAAATGCAACAGTTTTTTCATCGTATAAAAGGAATAACTGCAACCATTGTGAAAGTACAGGTCATTTCTACGTTCCGGGCAACCTAGGCTTCACTCTAGGGCGTCGCTCCACCAGACCGAATTGTTAGGGACTTGGAAGTCAACGCCCCAAGCATAAAATACAAAATTAATAGAACAGCTTTTCCATTGCATAAAACGAATAATTGCAACCAGTGTGAAGATTATGGTCTTTTCTACGTTCCGTGCAACATAGGCTTCACTCTAGGGCGCTGCTCCACAAGATCGAATAGCTACGGCTTTAGAAGTCAACGCCAGAAGCATAAAATACAATATAAATACAAGAGTTTTTCCATCGTATACAATGAATGATTGCAAACATTGTGAAAGTAACGGTCATTTCTACGTTCCGGGCAACCTAGGCTTCACTCTAGGGCGTTGCTCTACCAGATCGAATAGCTAGGCCGTTAGAAGTCAACGCGTGAAGCATAAAATACAAAATAAATAGAACAGTTTTTCCATTGTATGAAACGAATAATTGCAACCAGTGTGAAAGTTATGGTCTTTTCTACGTTCCGGGCAACCTAGGCTTCACTATAGGGCGTTGTTCCACCAGATCGAAAAGTTAGGGCCTAAGAAGTCAACGTCAGAAGCATACAATACAATATAAATACTACAGCTTTTCCATCGTATATAATGTATATTTGCAAACAGTGTGAACGTAAAGGTCATTTCTAGGTTCCGGGCAACCTAGGCTTAACTGTAGGGCGTTGCTCCACCAGATCGCATAGCTAGGGACTTAAAATTTAACGCCAGAAGCATAAAATACAATAAAAATGCAACAGTTTTTCTATAGTATGACAGGAATAATTGCAACCAGTGTGAAAGTACAGGTCATTTCTACGTTCCGGGCAACCTAGGCTTCGCTCTAGGGCCTTGCTCCACCAGATCGAATAGCTAGGGAATTAGAAGTCAACCCCACAAGCATAAAATATAATAAAAATGCAACAGTTTTTCCATCGTATAACAGGAATAATTGCAACCAGTGTGAAAGTACAGGTCATTTCTACGTTACGGGCAACGTAGGTTTCGCTGTAGGGAGTTGCTGCACCAGATCGAATAGCTAGGGACTTAGAAGTCAACGCCAGAAGCATAAAATACAATAAAAATGCAACAGTTTTTCCATCGTATAACAGGAATAATTGCAACCAGTGTGAAAGTACAGGTCATTTCTACGTTACGGGCAACCTAGGTTTCGCTGTAGGGAGTTGCTCCACCAGATCGAATAGCTAGGGACTTGGAAGTCAACGCCAGAAGCATAAAATACAATAAAAATGCAACAGTTTTTCCTTCGTATAATAGGAATAACTGCAACCAGTGTGTATGTACTGGTAATTTCTATGTTCCCGGTAACCTAGGCTTCACTCTAGGGCGTCGCTGCACCAGACCGAATAGCGAGGGTCTTTTGAATTCAGTGCCAGAAGAATAAAATACAACATATGTACAACAGTTTTTCCATCGTATAAAATGTATAAATGCAAGCAGTGTGAATTTAATGGTCATTTCTACGTTTCGGGCAACCTAGGCTTCACTCTGGGGCGTTGTTCCAACAGATCAAATAGTTAGGGCCTAAGAAGTCAACGCCAGAAGCATAAAATACATTATAAATACAACAGCTTTTCCATGGTATATGATGTATATTTGCAAAGAGTGTGAAAGTAAAGGTCATTTACACGTTCCGGACAACCTAGGCTTAACTGTGGGGCGTTGCTCCACCAGATCGAATAGCTAGGCCCTTAGATGTCAACGCCCGAAACATGAAATACAATAAAAATACAATAGTTTTTCCATTGTATAACGAGAATAATTGCAACCAGTGCGAAAGTGATGGTCATTTCCACGTTCCGGGCAACTTAGGCTTCACTCTAGGGCGCTGTTCCACCAGATCGAATTGTTAGGGCCTCGGAAGTCAACGCCCGAAGCATAAAATACAGAATTAATAGAACAGTTTTTCCATTGTATAAAACGAATAATTGCAACCAGTGTGAAGATTATGGTCATTTCTACGTTCCGTGCAACATAGGCTTCACTCTAGGGCGTTGCTCCACCAGATCGAATAGCTAGGGCATTAGAAGTCAACGCCAGAAGCAAAAGATAAAATAAAAGTACAACAGTTTTTTCATCGCATAACAGGAATAATTGCAACAAGCGTGAATGTAATGGTCATTTCTACGTTCCGGGCAATCTAGGCTTCACTCTAGGGCGTTGCTCCACCAGATTGAATAGCTAGGGCATTAGAAGTCAACGCCAGAAGCAAAAGATAAAATAAAAGTACAACAGTTTTTTCATCGCATAACAGGAATAATTGCAACCAGAGTGAAACTGATGGACATTTCTACGTTCCGGGCGACCTAGGCTTCACTCTGGGGTGTTGGACCACCAGATCAAATAGTTAGGGCCTAAGAAGTCAACGCCAGAAGCATAAAATACAAAATAAATACAATAGTTTTTCCATCGTCTAAAATGAATAATTGCGCGAGTGAGAAAGGTATGGTCATTTCTACGTCCCGGGCAACCTAGGCTTCACTCTAGGGCATTGCTCCACCAGATCGAATAGCTAGGGCCTTAGAATTCAACGCCAGAAGCATAAAATACAATGTAAATGCAACAGTTTTTCCACCGTATTACAGGAATGACTGCAACCAGTGTGAAAGGACTGGTCATCTCTACGTTCCGGGTAACCTAAGCTTCATTCGAGGGCGTTGCCCCACAAGATCGAATAGCTAGGGACTAAGAATTCAACGCCAGAAGAATAAAATACAATATAAGTACAACAGTTTTTCCATCTTATAAAATGAATAACTGCAAACAGTGTGAAAGTTACGGTCATTTCTGCGTTCCGGGAACCTAGTCTTCACTCTAGGGCGTTGCCCCACCAGATCGAATAGTTAGGGCCTAAGAAGTCAACGCCAGAAGCATAAAATACATTAACAATACTACAGTTTTTTCACCGTGTAACAGGAAGAATTTGCAACACGAGTGAAGGTAATGGTCTTTTCTACGTTCCGGGTAATCTAGGCTTCACTCTAGGGCGAGGCTCCACCACATCGAATAGCTGCGGCCTTAGAAGTCAACGCCAGAAGCATAAAATAAAATAAAATTACAACAGTTTTTCAATCGTATAACAGGAATAATTGCAACCAGTGTGAAAGTTAATGGTCATTTCTACGTTCCGGTCAACCTAGGCTTCACTGTAGGGCGTTGCTCCACCACATCGAATAGCTACGGCCTTGGAAGTCAACGCCTGAAGCATAAAATAAAATAAAAATACAACAGATTCTCCATTGTCTAAAACGGATAATTGCAACCAGTGTTAAAGTAATGGCCATTTCTACGTTCCGGGCATCCTAGACTTAACTCTGAGACATTGGTCCACCAGATCGAATTCATAGGGCCTTAGAATTCAACGCCAGAAGCATAAAATACAATGTAAATGCAACAGTTTTTCCACCGTATTACAGGAATGACTGCAACCAGTGTGAAAGGACTGGTCATCTCTACGTTCCGGGTAACCTAAGCTTCATTCGAGGGCGTTGCCCCACAAGATCGAATAGCTAGGGACTAAGAATTCAACGCCAGAAGAATAAAATACAATATAAGTACAACAGTTTTTCCATCTTATAAAATGAATAACTGCAAACAGTGTGAAAGTTACGGTCATTTCTGCGTTCCGGGCGACCTAGGCTTCACTCTGGGGTGTTGGACCACCAGATCAAATAGTTAGGGCCTAAGAAGTCAACGCCAGAAGCATAAAATACAAAATAAATACAATAGTTTTTCCATCGTCTAAAATGAATAATTGCGCGAGTGAGAAAGGTATGGTCATTTCTACGTCCCGGGCAACCTAGGCTTCACTCTAGGGCATTGCTCCACCAGATCGAATAGCTAGGGCCTTAGAAGTCAGCGCCCGAAACATAAAATGCAATAAAAATACAACAGTTTTTCCATCGTATACCAGGAATGATTGCAACCAGAGTGAAGGTGATTGTGATTTCTACGTTCCGGGCAACCTAGGCTTCACTCTAGGGCAAGGCTCCACCAGATCGAATAGCTAGGGCCTTAGAAGTCAAGACCAGAAGCATAAAATAAAATAAAAATACAACAGTTATTCCATCGTATAACGGGAATAATTACAACCAGTGTGATAGTAATGGGCATTTCTACGTTCCGTGCAACCTAGGCTTCATTCTAGGGCATTGTTCCACCAGATCGAACAGTTAGGGCCTAAGAAGTCAACGCCAGAAGCATAAAATACAAAATAAATACAATAGTTTTTCCATCGTCTAAAATGAATAATTGCGCGAGTGAGAAAGGTATGGTCATTTCTACGTCCCGGGCAACCTAGGCTTCACCCTAGGGCGTTGCTCCACCAGATCGAATAGTTAGGGCCTTAGAAGTCAACGCCCGAAGCATAAAATACCAAATTAATGCAACAGTTCTTCCATCGTATAAAACGAATAATTGCATCCAGTGTGAAAGTAATGGTCATTTCTACGTTCCGGGCACCCTAGGCTTCACTCTAGGCCGTTGCTCCTCCAGATAGAATAGTTAGGGCCCAGGAAGTCAGCGCCAGAAGCATAAAATACAATATAAATACAACACTTTTTCCCTTGTATAACAGGAATAATTGCAACCAGTGTGAAAGGTATGGTCATTTCTACGTTCCGGGCAACCTACGCTTCACTCTAGGGCGTTGCTCCACCACATCGAATAGCTGCGGCCTTAGAAGTCAACGCCAGAAGCATAAAATACAATATAAATACAACAGTTCTTCAATCGTATAACAGGAATAATTGCAAACAGTGTGAAAGATATGGTCATTTCTACGGTGCGGGCATCCTAGGCTTCACTCTAGGGCGAGGCTCCACCACATCGAATAGCTACGGCCTTAGAAGTCAACGCCAGAAGCATAAAATAAAATAAAATTACAACAGTTTTTCAATCGTATAACAGGAATAATTGCAACCAGTGTGAAAGTTAATGGTCATTTCTACGTTCCGGTCAACCTAGGCTTCACTGTAGGGCGTTGCTCCACCACATCGAATAGCTACGGCCTTGGAAGTCAACGCCTGAAGCATAAAATAAAATAAAAATACAACAGATTCTCCATTGTCTAAAACGGATAATTGCAACCAGTGTTAAAGTAATGGCCATTTCTACGTTCCGGGCATCCTAGACTTAACTCTGAGACATTGCTCCACCAGATCGAATTCATAGGGCCTTAGAATTCAACGCCAGAAGTATAAAATACAATGTAAATGCAACAGTTTTTCCACCGTATTACAGGAATGACTGCAACCAGTGTGAAAGGACTGGTCATCTCTACGTTCCGGGTAACCTAAGCTTCATTCGAGGGCGTTGCCCCACAAGATCGAATAGCTAGGGACTAAGAATTCAACGCCAGAAGAATAAAATACAATATAAGTACAACAGTTTTTCCATCTTATAAAATGAATAACTGCAAACAGTGTGAAAGTTACGGTCATTTCTGCGTTCCGGGAACCTAGTCTTCACTCTAGGGCGTTGCCCCACCAGATCGAATAGTTAGGGCCTAAGAAGTCAACGCCAGAAGCATAAAATACATTAACAATACTACAGTTTTTTCACCGTGTAACAGGAAGAATTTGCAACACGAGTGAAGGTAATGGTCTTTTCTACGTTCCGGGTAATCTAGGCTTCACTCTAGGGCGTTGCTCCACCAGAACGAATAGCTAGGGCATTAGAAGTCAACGCCAGAAGCAAAAGATAAAATAAAAGTACAACAGTTTTTTCATCGCATAACAGGAATAATTGCAACAAGCGTGAATGTAATGGTCATTTCTACGTTCCGGGCAATCTAGGCTTCACTCTAGGGCGTTGTTCCACCAGATCGAATAGTCAGGGCCTAAGAAGACAACGCCAGAAGCATAACATACGATATAAGTACATCAGTTTTTCCATCGTATAATACGAATAGTTACAACCAGTGTGAAAGTAATGGCCATTTCTACGTTCCGGGCATCCTAGCCTTAACTCTGAGCCATCGCTCCACCAGATCGAATACATAGAGCCTTAGAAGTCAACGCAATAAGCATAAAGTACAGTAAATATCCAACAGTTTGTCCACCGTATAACAGGAATAATTGCAACCAGTGTGCAAGTTATGGTCATTTCTACGTTCCGGGCACCCTAGGCTTCACTCTAGGGCGTTGTTCCACCAGATCGAATAATTAGGGCCTGAGAAGTCAACGTCAGAAGCATAAAATACAATATAAATACAACAGCTTTTCCATCGTATATAATGTATAGTTGCAAACAGTGTGAAAGTAAAGGTCATTTCTTGGTTCCGGGCAACCTAGGCTTAACTGCAGGGCGTTACTCCACCAGATCACATAGTTAGGGACTTAGAATTCAACGCCAGAAGCATAAAATACAATAAAAATGCAACAGTTTTTCCATCGTATAAGAGGAGTAACTGCAACCAGTGTGAAGGTACTGGTCATTTCTACGTTCCGGGTAACCTAGGCTTCGCTCAATGGCGTTGCTCCACTAGATCGAAAAGCAAGGGACTTAGAAGTCAACGCCAGAAGCATAAAATACAATAAAAATACAACAATTTTTCCATCGTATAAAATGAATAATTGCAAACAGTGTGGAAGCAATGGTCATTTCCACTTTCCGGGCAAACTAGGCTTCAGTCTAGGGCGTTGGTCCACCACATCGACTAGCTACGGCCTTAGAAGTCAACGCCTGAAGCATAAAATACAATAAAAATAGAACAGTTTTTTCATCGTATAACAGGAATAATTGCAACGAGAGTGAAAGTAATGGTCATTTCTACGCTTCCGGCAACCTGGGCATCACTCTAGGGCGTTGCTCCACCAGATGGAATAGCTAGGGCCTTAGAAGTGAACGCCCGAAACCTAAAATACAATAAAAATACAACAGTTTATCCATCGTATAACGGGAATAATTGCAACAAATGTGAAAGTGATGGTCATTACCACGTTCCGGGCAACCTAGGCTTCACTCTAGGCCGTTGGTCCACCAGATCAAATAGTTAGGACCTAAGAAGTGAACGGCAGAAGCACCAAATACAAAATAAGTACAACAGTTTTTCCATCGTATAAAACGAATAATTGCAACCAGTGTGAAAGTAATGACCATTTCTACGTTCCGGGCATCCTAGACTTAACTCTGAGGCATTGCTCCACCAGATCCAATACATAGGGCCTTAGAAGTGAACGCCAGAAGCATAAAATACAAAATAGATACTACAGTTTTTCCATCGCATATAATGTATATTTGCAAACAGTGTGAAAGTAAAGGTCATTTCTACGTTTCGGGCAACCTAGGCTTCACTGTAGGACGTTTCTCCACCAGATCGCATAGTTAGGGACTTAGAATTCAGCGCCAGAAGCATAAAATACAATTAAAATGCAACAGTTTTTTCATCGTATACCAGGAATAACTGCAACCAGTGTGACAGTACAGGTCATTTATACTTTCCGGGCAACCTAGGCTTCACTCTAGCGCGTTGCTCCACCAGATCGAATAGCTAGGGACTAAGAAGTCCACGCCAGAAGCATAAAACACGATATTTGTACAACAGTTTTACCATCGTATAAAATGAAAAATCGCAAACAGTGTGAGGTAATGGTCATTTCTACGTTCCGGGCAACCTAGGCTTCACTCTAGGGCGTTGCTCCACCAGGTCGAATAGTTGGGGCCTTAGAAAGCAACTCCAGTCGCATAAAATACAATAAAGATACAACAGTTTTACCATCGTATAACTGGCAGAATTGCAACCAGTGTGAAAGATATGGTCATTTCTACGTTCCGGGCAACCTAGGCTTCACCTTAGGGCGATGCTCCACCTGACCGAATAGCTAGGGACTAAGAAGTCAACGCCAGAAGCATAAAATACAGTAAAAATACAACAGTTTTTCCATCGTATAACAGGAAAGCTGCAAGCAGTGTGAAAGTACGCTACATTTCTATGCTCCGGGTAACCTAGACTCCACTCTAGGGCGTTGCTCAACCAGATCGAATAGCTAGGGACTTAGAAGTCAGCGCCAGAAGCATAAAATACAACATAAGTACAACAGTTTTACCATCGTATAAAATGAATAATCACAAACTGTGTGAAAGTAATGGCCATTTCTACGTTCCGGGCATCCTAGACTTAACTCTGAGGCATTGCTCCACCAGATCCAATACATACGGCCTTAGAAGTGAACGCCAGAAGCATAAAATACAAAATAGATACTACAGTTTTTCCATCGCATATAATGTATATTTGCAAACAGTGTGAAAGTAAAGGTCATTTCTACGTTTCGGGCAACCTAGGCTTCACTGTAGGACGTTTCTGCACCAGATCGCATAGTTAGGGACTTAGAATTCAGCGCCAGAAGCATAAAATACAATTAAAATGCAACAGTTTTTTCATCGTATAAAAGGAATAACTGCAACCAGTGTGAAAGTACAGGTCATTTCTACTTTCCGGGCAACCTAGGCTTCACTCTAGGCCGGTGCCCCTCCAGATCAAATAGTTAGGACCTAAGAAGTCAACGCCAGAGGCATAAAATACAATATAAATACAACAGCATTTCCATCGCATATAATGTATATTTGCAAACAGTGTGAAAGTAAAGGTCATTTCTACGTTTCGGGCAACCTAGGCTTCACTGTAGGACGTTTCTCCACCAGATCGCATAGTTAGGGACTTAGAATTCAGCGCCAGAAGCATAAAATACAATTAAAATGCAACAGTTTTTTCATCGTATAAAAGGAATAACTGCAACCAGTGTGAAAGTACAGGTCATTTCTACGTTCCGGGCAACCTAGGCTTCACTCTAGGGCGTTGCTCCACCACATCGAATAGGTAGGGCCTTAGAAGTCAATGCCAGAAGCATAAAATGCCATATAAATACAACAGTCTTTCCACTGTATAATATGAATAATTGCAACCAGTGTGAAAGTAACGGCCATTTCTACCTTCCGGGCATCCTAGACTTAATACTGAGGCATTGCTCCACCAGATCGTATACATAGGGCCTTAGAAGTCAACGCCAGAAGCATAAAGTACATTAAAAATCCAACAGATTGTCCATCGTATAACAGGAATAATTGCCACCAGTGTGAACGTGATGGTCATTTCTACGTTCCGGTCAACCTTGGCTTCACCCTAGGGCGTTGTTCCTCCAGATCGAATAGCTAGAGCCTAAGAAGTCTACACCAGAAGCATAAAATACAATATAAATACAACAGTTTTTCCATCGTATGACAGGAATAATTGCAACCAGTGTGACAGCTATGGTCATTTCTACGTTCCGGACAACCTAGGCTTCACTCTAGGGCGTTGCTCCACCACATCGAATAGTTAGGGCCTTAGAAGTCAATGCCAGAAGCTTAAAATGCCATATAAATACAACAGTTTTTCCACTGTATAATTTGAATAATTGCAAACAGTGTGGATGTAGTGGTCATTTCTACGTTCCGGGCAACCTAGGCTTCACTCTAGGGCGTTGCTCCACCACATCGAATAGCTACGGCCTTAGAAGTCAACGCCTGACGCATAAAATATAATATAAATACAACAGTTTTTCCATCGTATAGCAGGAATAATTGCAACCAGAGTGAAGGTGATGGTCATTTCTACGTCCCGGGCAACCTAGGCTTCACTCTAGGGCGTTGCGCCACCAGATCGAATAGCTAGGGACTTAGAAGTCAACGCTAGGAGCGTAAAATAAAATAAAAATACAACGGTTTTTCCATCGTATAAAACGAATAATTGCAACCAGTATGCATGTTATGGTCATTTCTACGTTGCGGGCAACCTAGGCTTCACTCTATGGCGTTGGTCCACCAGATCCAATAGCTAGGGCCTAAGAAGTCAAAGCCAGGAGCACCAAATACAAAATAAATTCAACAGTTTTTCCATCGTATAAAACGAATAATTGCAACCAGTATGAAAGCTGTGGTCATTTCTACGTTCAGGGCAACCTAGGCTTCACTCTAGGACGTTGCTCAGCCACATCGAATAGCTACGGCCCTAGAAGACAACGCCATAACTATAACATACAATATAAGTACAACAGTCTTTCCATCGTATAAAACGAATAATTGCAACCAGTCTGATGGTTATGGTCATTTCTACGATACGGGCAATCTAGGCTTCTCTCTAGGGCGTTGCTCCACCAGATCAAATAGTTAGGGCCTAAGAAGTCAACGCCAGAAGCATAAAATACAATATAAATACAACAGTTTTTCCATTGTATAACAGGAATAATTGCAACCAGTGATAAAGCGATGGCCATTTCTACGTTTCGTGCAACCTAGGCTTCACTCTAGGGCGTTGCTCTACCAGGTCGAATAGTTGGGGCCTTAGAAAACAACTCCAGACGCATGAAATACAATAAAAATACAACAGTTTTACCATCGTATAACTGGCATAATTGCAACCAGTGTGAAAGATATGGTCATTTCTACGTTCCGGGCAACCTAGGCTTCACTCTAGGGCGTTGGTCCACCACATCCAATAGTTAGGGCTTAAGAAGTCATCGCCAGAAGCACCAAATACAAAATAAATACAACAGTTTTTCCATTGTATAACAGGAATAATTGCAACCAGTGAGAAAGCGATGGCCATTTCTACGTTTCGTGCAACCTAGGCTTCACTCTAGGGCGTTGCTCCACCACATCGAATAGCTACGGCCTTAGGAGTCAACGCCAGAGGCATAAAATACAAAATAAATACAACAGTTTTTCCATCGTATAACAAGAATAATTGCAACCAGTGTGCAAGTGATGGTCATTTCTACATTCCGGGCAACCTAGCCTCCACTCTATGGCGTTGCTCCACCAGATCGAATAGTTAGGGCCTAAGAAGTCAACGCCAGAAGCATAAAATACAATATAAATACAACAGCTTTTCCATCGTATATGATGTATATTTGCAAACAGTGTGAAAGTAAAGGTCACTTCTACGTTCCGTGCAACGTAGGCTTAACTGTAGGGCGTTGCTCCACCAGATCGCATAGTTAGGGACTTAGAAATCAACGCCAGAAGCATAAAATACAATAAAAATACAACAGTTTTTCCATCGTATAAAAGGAATAATTGCAACCAGCGTGAAGGTAATGGTCATTTCTGCGTTCCTGTCACCATAGGCTTCACTCTTGGACGTTCCCCACCAGATCGAATAGCTAGGACCTTAGAAGTCAAAGCCAGAAGCAGAAAATACAATAAAAATGCAACAGTTTTTCCATCGAATAACGGGAATAATTGCAACAAATGTGAAAGTGATGGTCATTTCTACGTTTCTGGCGACCTAGGCTTCACTCTAGGGCGTTGATCCACCAGATCGAATAGCCAGGGCCTCAGAAGTCAACGCCCGAAACCTAAAATACAATAAAAATACAACAGTTTTTCCATCGTATAACGTGAATAATTGCAACAAATGTGAAAGTGATGGTCATTACCACGTTCCTGGCAACCCAGGGTTCACTCTAGGGCTTTGGTCCACCACATCGAATAGCTACGGCCTTAGTAGTCAACGCCAGAAGCATAAAATACAACATAAATACAACAGTTTTTCCATCGTATGAAACGAATAATTGCAACCAGTGTGGCAGATATGGTCATTTCTACGTTCCGGGCAACCTAGGCTTCACTCTAGAGAGTGGCTCCACCAGATCGAATAGTTAGGGACTTTGAATACAACGCCAGAAGCATAAAATACAGTAAAAATGCAACAGTTTTTCCATCGTATAACAGGAAAGCTACAACCAGTGTGAAAGTACTGGTCATTTCTATGTTCCGGGTAACCTCGGCTTCACTCTAGGGCGTTGCTCAACCAGATCGAATAGCTAGGGACTTAGAGTTCAACGCCAGAAGAATAAAATACAACATAAGTACAACAGTTTTACCATCGTATAAAATGAATAATCGCAGACAGTGTGAAGGTAATGGTCATTTCTACGTTCTGCGCAACCTAGGCTACAGTCTAGGGCGTGGTTCCCCCATATCGAATAGTTAGGGCCTAAGAAGCCTACGCCAGAAGCATAAAATACAATATAAATACCACAGTTTTTCCATCGTACAACAGGAATAATTGCAACCAGAGTGAAGGTGACGGTCATATCTACGTTCCGGGCAACCTAGGGTTCACTCTAGAGCGTTGCTCCACCAGATCGTATAGCAAGGGCCTTAGAGGTCAACGCCAGAAGCATTAAATAAAATATAAATACAACAGTTATTCCATCGTATAACAGGAATAATTACAACCAGTGTGAAAGTAATGGGCATTTCTACGTTCCGGGCAACCTAGGCTTAACTGTAGGGCGTTGCTCCACCAGATCGAATCGCTAGGGCCTTAGAAGTCAACGCCAGAAGAATAAAATACAATATAGTTACAACAGTTTTACCATCGTATAAAATGAATAATCGCAAACAGTGTGAAGGTAATGGTCATTTCTACGTTCCGGGCAACCTAGGCTTCACTCTAGGGCGTTGCTCCACCAGATCGGATAGCTAGGGCCTAAGAAGTCAACGCCAGAAGCATAATATACAATATAAATACAACAGTTTTTCCCTTGTATAACAGGAATAATTGTAACCAGTGTGAATGCTATGGTCATTTCTACGTTCCGGGCAACCTAGGCTTCACTGTAGGGCGTTCCTCCACCACATCGAATAGCTAGGGCCTTAGAGGTCAATGCCAGAGGCATAAAATGCAATATAAATACAACAGTTTTTCCACTGTATAATATGAATAATTGCAAACAGTGTGGAAGTAATGGTCATTTCTGCGTTCCGGGCAACCTAGGCTTCACTATAGGGCGTTGCCCCACCACATCGATTAGCTACGGCCTTAGAAGTCAACGGCTGAAGCATAAAATACAATAAAAATGGAACAGATTTCCCATCGTATAAAACGAATAATTGCAACCAGTATGAAAGTTATGGTCATTCCTACGTTCCGGGCAACCTAGGCTTCACCCTAGGGCGTTGATCCACCAGATCGAATAGTTAGGGCCTAAGAAGTCAACGCCAGAAGCATAAAATACAATATAAATACAACAGCTTTTCCATCGTATATGATGTATATTTGCAAACAGTGTGAAAGTAAAGGTCATTTCTACGTTCCGGGCAACGTAGGCTTAACTCTAGGGCGTTGCTCCACCAGATCGCATAGTTAGGGAATTAGAAATCAACGCCAGAAGCATAAAATACAATAAAAATACAACAGTTTTTCCACTGTATAATATGAATAATTGCAACCAATGTGGAAGTAATGGTCATTTCTGCGTTCCGGGCAACCTAGGCTTCACTCTAGGGCGTTGCCCCACCACATCGATTAGCTACAGCCTTCGAAGTCAACGGCTGAAGCATAAAATACAATAAAGATACAACAGTTTTTCCATCGTATAACGGGAATAATTGCAACAAATGTGAAAGTGATGGTCATTACCACGTTCCTGGCAACCCAGGGTTCACTCTAGGGCGTTGGTCCACCACATCCAATCGCTACGGCCTTAGTAGTCAACGCCAGAAGCAAAAAATACAACATAAATACAACAGTTTTTCCATCGTATGAAACGAATAATTGCAACCAGTGTGGCAGATACGGTCATTTCTACGTTCCGGGCAACCTAGGCTTCACTCTAGAGAGTGGCTCCACCAGATCGAATAGTTAGGGACTTTGAATACAACGCCAGAAGCATAAAATACAGTAAAAATGCAACAGTTTTTCCATCGTATAACAGGAAAGCTACAACCAGTGTGAAAGTACTGCTCATTTCTATGTTCCGGGTAACCTCGGCTTCACTCTAGGGCGTTGCTCAACCAGATCGAATAGCTAGGGACTTAGAACTCAACGCCAGAAGAATAAAATACAACATAAGTACAACAGTTTTACCATCGTATAAAATGAATAATCGCAAACAGTGTGAAGGTAATGGTCATTTCTACGTTCTGCGCAACCTAGGCTTCAGTCTAGGGCGTGGTTCCCCCATATCGAATAGTTAGGGCCTAAGAAGCCTACGCCAGAAGCATAAAATACAATATAAATACCACAGTTTTTCCATCGTACAACAGGAATAATTGCAACCAGAGTGAAGGTGATGGTCATTTCTACGTTCCGGGCAACCTAGGCTTCACTCTAGAGCGTTGCTCCACCAGATCGTATAGCAAGGGCCTTAGAAGTCAACGCCAGAAGCATTAAATAAAATATAAATACAACAGTTATTCCATCGTATAATAGGAATAATTACAACCAGTGTGAACGTAATGGGCATTTCTACGTTCCGTACAACCTAGGCTTCACTCTAGGGCGTTGGACCATCAGGTCGAATAGTTAGGGCCTTAGAAAACAACTCCAGACGCATTAAGTACAATATAAATACAACAGATTTTCCATCGAATAATACGAATAATTGCAATCAGTATGAAAGTTATGGTCATTTCTACGTTCCGGGCAACCTGGGCTTCACCAGAGGGCGTTGCTCCACCAGATCCAATAGTTAGGACCTAAGAAGTCAACGCCAGAAGCATAAAATACAAAATAGATACAACAGTTTTTCCATCGTATAACAGGAATAATTGCAACCAGTGTGAAAGTGATGGTCATTTCTACGTTCCGGGCAACCTAGGCTTCACTCTAGGGCCTTGTTCCACCAGATCGAATTGCTAGGGCCTAAGAAGTCAACGCCAGAAGCATAATATACAATATAAATACAACAGTTTTTCCCTTGTATAACAGGAATAATTGCAACCAGTATGCATGTTATGGTCATTTCTACGTTCCGGGCAACCTAGGCTTCACTCTAGGGCGTTGGTCCACCAGATCCAATAGCTAGGGCCTAAGAAGTCAAAGCCAGGTGCACCAAATACAAAATAAATTCAACAGTTTTTCCATCGTATAAAACGAATAATTGCAACCAGTATGAAAGCTGTGGTCATTTCTACGTTCAGGGCAACCTAGGCTTCACTCTAGGACGCTGCTCAGCCACATCGAATAGCTACGGCCCTAGAAGACAACGCCATAACTATAACATACAATATAAGTACAACAGTCTTTCCATCGTATAAAACGAATAATTGCAACCAGTCTGATGGTTATGGTCATTTCTACGATCCGGGCAATCTAGGCTTCTCTCTAGGGCGTTGCTCCACCAGATCAAATAGTTAGGGCCTAAGAAGTCAACGCCAGAAGCATAAAATACAATATAAATACAACAGTTTTTCCATTGTATAACAGGAATAATTGCAACCAGTGAGAAAGCGATGGCCATTTCTACGTTTCGTGCAACCTAGGCTTCACTCTAGGGCGTTCCTCTACCAGGTCGAATAGTTGGGGCCTTAGAAAACAACTCCAGACGCATGAAATACAATAAAAATACAACAGTTTTACCATCGTATGACTGGCATAATTGCAACCAGTGTGAAAGATATGGTCATTTCTACGTTCCGGGCAACCTAGGCTTCACTCTAGGGCGTTGCTCCACCACATCGAATAGCTACGGCCTTAGGAGTCAACGCCAGAGGCATAAAATACAAAATAAATACAACAGTTTTTCCATCGTATAACAAGAATAATTGCATCCAGTGTGCAAGTGATGGTCATTTCTACATTCCGGGCAACCTAGCCTTCACTCTAGGGAGTTGCTCCACCAGATCGAATAGTTAGGGCCTAAGAAGTCAACGCCAGAAGCATAAAATACAATATAAATACAACAGCTTTTCCATCGTATATGATGTATATTTGCAAACAGTGTGAAAGTAAAGGTCACTTCTACGTTCCGTGCAACGTAGGCTTAACTGTAGGGCGTTGCTCCACCAGATCGCATAGTTAGGGACTTAGAAATCAACGCCAGAAGCATAAAATACAATAAAAATGCAACAGTTTTTCCATCGAATAACGGGAATAATTGCAACAAATGTGAAAGTGATGGTCATTTCTACGTTTCTGGCGACCTAGGCTACACTCTAGGGCGTTGATCCACCAGATCGAATAGCCAGGGCCTTAGAAGTCAACGCCCGAAACCTAAAATACAATAAAAATACAACAGTTTTTCCATCGTATAACGTGAATAATTGCAACAAATGTGAAAGTGATGGTCATTACCACGTTCCTGGCAACCCAGGGTTCACTCTAGGGCTTTGGTCCACCACATCGAATAGCTACGGCCTTAGTAGTCAACGCCAGAAGCATAAAATACAACATAAATACAACAGTTTTTCCATCGTATGAAACGAATAATTGCAACCAGTGTGGCAGATATGGTCATTTCTACGTTCCGGGCAACCTAGGCTTCACTCCAGAGAGTTGCTCCACCACATCGAATTGCTACGGCCTTAGAAGTCAACGCCAGAAGCATTAAATACAGTATAAATACTACAGCTTTTCCATCGTATAAAACGAATAATTGCAACCAGTGTGAAAGTACTGGTCATTTCTATGTTCCCGGTAACCTCGGCTTCACTCTAGGGCGTTGCTCCACCAGATCGAATAGCTAGGGACTTAGAATTCAACGCCAGAAGAATAAAATACAACATAAGTACAACAGTTTTACCATCGTATAAAATGAATAATCGCAAGCAGTGTGAAGGTAATGGTCATTTCTACGTTCTGCGTAACCTAGCCTTAACTCCAGGGCGTTGCTCCACCAGATCGAATAGCTAGGGACTTAGAAGTCAACGCAAGAGGCATAATATACAACATAAATACAACAGTTTTTCCATCGTATGAAACGAATAATTGCAACCAGTGTGGCAGATATGGTCATTTCTACGTTCCGGGCAACCTAGGCTTCACTCTAGAGAGTTGCTCCACCACATCGAATTGCTACGGCCTTAGAAGTCAACGCCAGAGGCATAAAATGCAATATAAATACAACAGTTTTTCCACTGTATAATATGAATAATTGCAAACAGTGTGGAAGTAATGGTCATTTCTGCGTTCCGGGCAACCTAGGCTTCACTATAGGGCGTTGCCCCACCACATCGATTAGCTACGGCCTTAGAAGTCAACGGCTGAAGCATAAAATACAATAAAAATGGAACAGATTTCCCATCGTATAAAACGAATAATTGCAACCAGTATGAAAGTTATGGTCATTCCTACGTTCCGGGCAACCTAGGCTTCACCCTAGGGCGTTGATTCACCAGATCGAATAGTTAGGGCCTAAGAAGTCAACGCCAGAAGCATAAAATACAATATAAATACAACAGTTTTTCCCTTGTATAACAGGAATAATTGCAAACAGTGTGGAAGTAATGGTAATTTCTACGTTCCGGGCAACCTAGGCTTCACCCTAGGGCGTTGCTCCACCACATCGAATAGCTACGGCCTTAGGAGTCAACGCCAGAGGCATAAAATACATAATAAATACAACAGTTTTTCCATCGTATAGCAAGAATAATTGCAACCAGTGTGAAAGTGATGGTCATTTCTACATTCCGGGCAACCTAGGCTTCACTCTAGGGCGTAGCTCCACCAGATGGAATAGTTAGAGCCTAGGAAGTCAACGCCAGAAGCATAAAATACAATATAAATACAACAGTTTTTCCCTTGTGTAACAGGAATAATTGCAACCACGTGAAAGCTATGGTCATTTCTACGTTCCGGGCAATCTAGGCTTCACTCTAGGGCGTTGCTCCACCACATCGAATAGTTAGGGCCTTAGAAGTCAATGCCAGAAGCATAAAATGCAATATAAATACAACAGTTTTTCCACTGTATAATATGAATAATTGCAAACAGTGTGGAACTAATGGTCATTTTTACGTTCCGGGCAACCTAGGCTTCACTCTAGGGCGTTGCACCACCACATCGAATATCTACGGCCTTAGAAGTCAACGCCTGAAGAATAAAATATAATATAAATACAACAGTTTTTCCATCGTATAACAGGAATAATTGCAACCAGAGTGAAGGTGATGGTCATTTCTACGTCCCGGGCAACCTAGGCTTCACTCTAGGGCGTTGCTCCACCAGATCCAATAGCTAGGGCCTAAGAAGTCAACGCCAGGAGCACCAAATACAAAATAAATACAACAGTTTTTCCATCGTTTAAAACGAATAATTGCAACCAGTATGAAAACTATGGTCATTTCTACGTTCCGGGCAACCTAGGCTTCACTCTAGGGCGTTGCTCAACCACATCGAATAGCTACGTCCCTGGAAGACCACGCCATAACTATAAAATACAATATAAATACAACAGTCTTTCCATCGTATAAAACGAATAATTGCAACCAGTCTGATAGTTACGGTCATTTCTACGTTCCGGGCATCCTAGGCTTCTCTCTAGGGCGTTGCTTCACCAGATCGAATAGTTAGGGCCTAAGAAGTCAACGCCAGAAGCATAAAATACAATAGAAATACAACAGTTTTTCCATCGTATAACAGGAATAATTGCAACCAGTGTGAAAGATATGGTCATTTCTACGATACGGGCTACCTAGGCATCACTCTAGGGCGTCGTTCCACCAGATCGAATAGTTAGGGCCTAAGAAGTCTACGCCAGAAGCATGTAATACAATACAAATACAACAGCTTTTCCTTCGTATAACAGGGATAATTGCAACCAGTGTGAAAGGTATGGTCATTTCTGCGTTCCGGGCAACCTAGGCTTCACTCTAGGGCGTTGCTCCACCACATCGAATAGCTACGGCCTTAGGAGTCAACGCCAGAGGCATAAAATACAAAATAAATACTACAGCTTTTCCATCGTATATTAAGAGTAATTGCAACCAGTGTGAAAGTGATGGTCATTTCTACATTCCGGGCAACCTAGGCTTCACTCTAGGGCGTTGCTCCACCAGATCGAATGGTTAGGGCCTAAGAATTCAACGCCAGAAGCGTAAAATACAATATAAATACAGCAGTTTTTCAATCGTATAACAGGAATAATTGCAAACAGTGTGAAAGATATGGCCATTTCTACGTTGCGGGCATCTGAGTCTTCAATCTAGGGCATTGCTCCACCACATCGAATAGCTACGGCCTTAGAAGTCAACGCCATAACTATAAAAAACTATATAAATACAACAGTTTTTCCATTGTATAAAATGAGTAATTGCAAACAGTGTGGAGGTAATGGTCATTTCTACATTCCGGGCAACCTAGGCTTGAGTCTATGGCGTTTCTCCACCACATCGTATAGCTACGGCCTTAGAAGTCAACGTCTGAAGCATAAAATATAATATAAATACAACAGTTTTTCCATCGTATAACAGGAATAATTGCAACCAGTGTGGTAGTAATGGTCACTTCTACGTTCCGGGCAACCTAGGCTTCACTCTAGGGCGTTGCTCCACCACAACGAATAGTTAGGGCCTTAGAAGTCAATGCCAGAAGCATAAAATACAATATAAATACAACAGTTTTTCCCTTGTATAACAGGAATAATTGCAAACAGTGTGGAAGTAATGGTAATTTCTACGTTCCGGGCAACCTCGGCTTCACTATAGGGCGTTGCCCCACCACATCGATTAGCTACGGCCTTAGAAGTCAACGGCTGAAGCATAAAATACAATAAAAATGGAACAGATTTCCCATCGTATAAAACGAATAATTGCAACCAGTATGAAAGTTATGGTCATTCCTACGTTCCGGGCAACCTAGGCTTCACCCTAGGGCGTTGATTCACCAGATCGAATAGTTAGGGCCTAAGAAGTCAACGCCAGAAGCATAAAATACAATATAAATACAACAGTTTTTCCCTTGTATAACAGGAATAATTGCAAACAGTGTGGAAGTAATGGTAATTTCTACGTTCCGGGCAACCTAGGCTTCACCCTAGGGCGTTGCTCCACCACATCGAATAGCTACGGCCTTAGGAGTCAACGCCAGAGGCATAAAATACATAATAAATACAACAGTTTTTCCATCGTATAGCAAGAATAATTGCAACCAGTGTGAAAGTGATGGTCATTTCTACATTCCGGGCAACCTAGGCTTCACTCTAGGGCGTAGCTCCACCAGATGGAATAGTTAGAGCCTAGGAAGTCAACGCCAGAAGCATAAAATACAATATAAATACAACAGTTTTTCCCTTGTATAACAGGACTAATTGCAACCACGTGAAAGCTATGGTCATTTCTACGTTCCGGGCAATCTAGGCTTCACTCTAGGGCGTTGCTCCACCACATCGAATAGTTAGGGCCTTAGAAGTCAATGCCAGAAGCATAAAATGCAATATAAATACAACAGTTATTCCATCGTATAATAGGAATAATTACAACCAGTGTGAACGTAATGGGCATTTCTACGTTCCGTACAACCTAGGCTTCACTCTAGGGCGTTGGACCATCAGGTCGAATAGTTAGGGCCTTAGAAAACAACTCCAGACGCATTAAGTACAATATAAATACAACAGATTTTCCATCGAATAATACGAATAATTGCAATCAGTATGAAAGTTATGGTCATTTCTACGTTCCGGGCAACCTGGGCTTCACCAGAGGGCGTTGCTCCACCAGATCCAATAGTTAGGACCTAAGAAGTCAACGCCAGAAGCATAAAATACAAAATAGATACAACAGTTTTTCCATCGTATAACAGGAATAATTGCAACCAGTGTGAAAGTGATGGTCATTTCTACGTTCCGGGCAACCTAGGCTTCACTCTAGGGCCTTGTTCCACCAGATCGAATTGCTAGGGCCTAAGAAGTCAACGCCAGAAGCATAATATACAATATAAATACAACAGTTTTTCCCTTGTATAACAGGAATAATTGCAACCAGTATGCATGTTATGGTCATTTCTACGTTCCGGGCAACCTAGGCTTCACTCTAGGGCGTTGGTCCACCAGATCCAATAGCTAGGGCCTAAGAAGTCAAAGCCAGGTGCACCAAATACAAAATAAATTCAACAGTTTTTCCATCGTATAAAACGAATAATTGCAACCAGTATGAAAGCTGTGGTCATTTCTACGTTCAGGGCAACCTAGGCTTCACTCTAGGACGCTGCTCAGCCACATCGAATAGCTACGGCCCTAGAAGACAACGCCATAACTATAACATACAATATAAGTACAACAGTCTTTCCATCGTATAAAACGAATAATTGCAACCAGTCTGATGGTTATGGTCATTTCTACGATCCGGGCAATCTAGGCTTCTCTCTAGGGCGTTGCTCCACCAGATCAAATAGTTAGGGCCTAAGAAGTCAACGCCAGAAGCATAAAATACAATATAAATACAACAGTTTTTCCATTGTATAACAGGAATAATTGCAACCAGTGAGAAAGCGATGGCCATTTCTACGTTTCGTGCAACCTAGGCTTCACTCTAGGGCGTTGCTCTACCAGGTCGAATAGTTGGGGCCTTAGAAAACAACTCCAGACGCATGAAATACAATAAAAATACAACAGTTTTACCATCGTATGACTGGCATAATTGCAACCAGTGTGAAAGATATGGTCATTTCTACGTTCCGGGCAACCTAGGCTTCACTCTAGGGCGTTGCTCCACCACATCGAATAGCTACGGCCTTAGGAGTCAACGCCAGAGGCATAAAATACAAAATAAATACAACAGTTTTTCCATCGTATAACAAGAATAATTGCATCCAGTGTGCAAGTGATGGTCATTTCTACATTCCGGGCAACCTAGCCTTCACTCTAGGGAGTTGCTCCACCAGATCGAATAGTTAGGGCCTAAGAAGTCAACGCCAGAAGCATAAAATACAATATAAATACAACAGCTTTTCCATCGTATATGATGTATATTTGCAAACAGTGTGAAAGTAAAGGTCACTTCTACGTTCCGTGCAACGTAGGCTTAACTGTAGGGCGTTGCTCCACCAGATCGCATAGTTAGGGACTTAGAAATCAACGCCAGAAGCATAAAATACAATAAAAATGCAACAGTTTTTCCATCGAATAACGGGAATAATTGCAACAAATGTGAAAGTGATGGTCATTTCTACGTTTCTGGCGACCTAGGCTACACTCTAGGGCGTTGATCCACCAGATCGAATAGCCAGGGCCTTAGAAGTCAACGCCCGAAACCTAAAATACAATAAAAATACAACAGTTTTTCCATCGTATAACGTGAATAATTGCAACAAATGTGAAAGTGATGGTCATTACCACGTTCCTGGCAACCCAGGGTTCACTCTAGGGCTTTGGTCCACCACATCGAATAGCTACGGCCTTAGTAGTCAACGCCAGAAGCATAAAATACAACATAAATACAACAGTTTTTCCATCGTATGAAACGAATAATTGCAACCAGTGTGGCAGATATGGTCATTTCTACGTTCCGGGCAACCTAGGCTTCACTCCAGAGAGTTGCTCCACCACATCGAATTGCTACGGCCTTAGAAGTCAACGCCAGAAGCATTAAATACAGTATAAATACTACAGCTTTTCCATCGTATAAAACGAATAATTGCAACCAGTGTGAAAGTACTGGTCATTTCTATGTTCCCGGTAACCTCGGCTTCACTCTAGGGCGTTGCTCCACCAGATCGAATAGCTAGGGACTTAGAATTCAACGCCAGAAGAATAAAATACAACATAAGTACAACAGTTTTACCATCGTATAAAATGAATAATCGCAAGCAGTGTGAAGGTAATGGTCATTTCTACGTTCTGCGTAACCTAGCCTTAACTCCAGGGCGTTGCTCCACCAGATCGAATAGCTAGGGACTTAGAAGTCAACGCAAGAGGCATAATATACAACATAAATACAACAGTTTTTCCATCGTATGAAACGAATAATTGCAACCAGTGTGGCAGATATGGTCATTTCTACGTTCCGGGCAACCTAGGCTTCACTCTAGAGAGTTGCTCCACCACATCGAATTGCTACGGCCTTAGAAGTCAACGCCAGAGGCATAAAATGCAATATAAATACAACAGTTTTTCCACTGTATAATATGAATAATTGCAAAAGTGTGGAAGTAATGGTCATTTCTGCGTTCCGGGCAACCTCGGCTTCACTATAGGGCGTTGCCCCACCACATCGATTAGCTACGGCCTTAGAAGTCAACGGCTGAAGCATAAAATACAATAAAAATGGAACAGATTTCCCATCGTATAAAACGAATAATTGCAACCAGTATGAAAGTTATGGTCATTCCTACGTTCCGGGCAACCTAGGCTTCACCCTAGGGCGTTGATTCACCAGATCGAATAGTTAGGGCCTAAGAAGTCAACGCCAGAAGCATAAAATACAATATAAATACAACAGTTTTTCCCTTGTATAACAGGAATAATTGCAAACAGTGTGGAAGTAATGGTAATTTCTACGTTCCGGGCAACCTAGGCTTCATCCTAGGGCGTTGCTCCACCACATCGAATAGCTACGGCCTTAGGAGTCAACGCCAGAGGCATAAAATACATAATAAATACAACAGTTTTTCCATCGTATAGCAAGAATAATTGCAACCAGTGTGAAAGTGATGGTCATTTCTACATTCCGGGCAACCTAGGCTTCACTCTAGGGCGTAGCTCCACCAGATGGAATAGTTAGAGCCTAGGAAGTCAACGCCAGAAGCATAAAATACAATATAAATACAACAGTTTTTCCCTTGTGTAACAGGAATAATTGCAACCACGTGAAAGCTATGGTCATTTCTACGTTCCGGGCAATCTAGGCTTCACTCTAGGGCGTTGCTCCACCACATCGAATAGTTAGGGCCTTAGAAGTCAATGCCAGAAGCATAAAATGCAATATAAATACAACAGTTTTTCCACTGTATAATATGAATAATTGCAAACAGTGTGGAACTAATGGTCATTTTTACGTTCCGGGCAACCTAGGCTTCACTCTAGGGCGTTGCACCACCACATCGAATATCTACGGCCTTAGAAGTCAACGCCTGAAGAATAAAATATAATATAAATACAACAGTTTTTCCATCGTATAACAGGAATAATTGCAACCAGAGTGAAGGTGATGGTCATTTCTACGTCCCGGGCAACCTAGGCTTCACTCTAGGGCGTTGCTCCACCAGATCCAATAGTTAGGACCTAAGAAGTCAACGCCAGAAGCATAAAATACAAAATAGATACAACAGTTTTTCCATCGTATAACATGAATAATTGCAACCAGTGTGAAAGTAATGGTCATTTCTACGTTTCTGGCGACCTAGGCTTCACTCTAGGGCGTTGGTCCACCAGATCCAATAGCTAGGGCCTAAGAAGTCAACGCCAGGAGCACCAAATACAAAATAAATACAACAGTTTTTCCATCGTTTAAAACGAATAATTGCAACCAGTATGAAAACTATGGTCATTTCTACGTTCCGGGCAACCTAGGCTTCACTCTAGGGCGTTGCTCAACCACATCGAATAGCTACGTCCCTGGAAGACCACGCCATAACTATAAAATACAATATAAATACAACAGTCTTTCCATCGTATAAAACGAATAATTGCAACCAGTCTGATAGTTACGGTCATTTCTACGTTCCGGGCATCCTAGGCTTCTCTCTAGGGCGTTGCTTCACCAGATCGAATAGTTAGGGCCTAAGAAGTCAACGCCAGAAGCATAAAATACAATAGAAATACAACAGTTTTTCCATCGTATAACAGGAATAATTGCAACCAGTGTGAAAGATATGGTCATTTCTACGATACGGGCTACCTAGGCATCACTCTAGGGCGTCGTTCCACCAGATCGAATAGTTAGGGCCTAAGAAGTCTACGCCAGAAGCATGTAATACAATACAAATACAACAGCTTTTCCTTCGTATAACAGGGATAATTGCAACCAGTGTGAAAGGTATGGTCATTTCTACGTTCCGGGCAACCTAGGCTTCACTCTAGGGCGTTGCTCCACCACATCGAATAGCTACGGCCTTAGGAGTCAACGCCAGAGGCATAAAATACAAAATAAATACTACAGCTTTTCCATCGTATATTAAGAGTAATTGCAACCAGTGTGAAAGTGATGGTCATTTCTACATTCCGGGCAACCTAGGCTTCACTCTAGGGCGTTGCTCCACCAGATCGAATGGTTAGGGCCTAAGAATTCAACGCCAGAAGCGTAAAATACAATATAAATACAGCAGTTTTTCAATCGTATAACAGGAATAATTGCAAACAGTGTGAAAGATATGGCCATTTCTACGTTGCGGGCATCTGAGTCTTCAATCTAGGGCATTGCTCCACCACATCGAATAGCTACGGCCTTAGAAGTCAACGCCATAACTATAAAAAACTATATAAATACAACAGTTTTTCCATTGTATAAAATGAGTAATTGCAAACAGTGTGGAGGTAATGGTCATTTCTACATTCCGGGCAACCTAGGCTTGAGTCTATGGCGTTTCTCCACCACATCGTATAGCTACGGCCTTAGAAGTCAACGTCTGAAGCATAAAATATAATATAAATACAACAGTTTTTCCATCGTATAACAGGAATAATTTCAACCAGTGTGGTAGTAATGGTCACTTCTACGTTCCGGGCAACCTAGGCTTCACTCTAGGGCGTTGCTCCACCACAACGAATAGTTAGGGCCTTAGAAGTCAATGCCAGAAGCATAAAATACAATATAAATACAACAGTTTTTCCCTTGTATAACAGGAATAATTGCAAACAGTGTGGAAGTAATGGTAATTTCTACGTTCCGGGCAACCTCGGCTTCACTATAGGGCGTTGCCCCACCACATCGATTAGCTACGGCCTTAGAAGTCAACGGCTGAAGCATAAAATACAATAAAAATGGAACAGATTTCCCATCGTATAAAACGAATAATTGCAACCAGTATGAAAGTTATGGTCATTCCTACGTTCCGGGCAACCTAGGCTTCACCCTAGGGCGTTGATTCACCAGATCGAATAGTTAGGGCCTAAGAAGTCAACGCCAGAAGCATAAAATACAATATAAATACAACAGTTTTTCCCTTGTATAACAGGAATAATTGCAAACAGTGTGGAAGTAATGGTAATTTCTACGTTCCGGGCAACCTAGGCTTCACCCTAGGGCGTTGCTCCACCACATCGAATAGCTACGGCCTTAGGAGTCAACGCCAGAGGCATAAAATACATAATAAATACAACAGTTTTTCCATCGTATAGCAAGAATAATTGCAACCAGTGTGAAAGTGATGGTCATTTCTACATTCCGGGCAACCTAGGCTTCACTCTAGGGCGTAGCTCCACCAGATGGAATAGTTAGAGCCTAGGAAGTCAACGCCAGAAGCATAAAATACAATATAAATACAACAGTTTTTCCCTTGTATAACAGGAATAATTGCAACCACGTGAAAGCTATGGTCATTTCTACGTTCCGGGCAATCTAGGCTTCACTCTAGGGCGTTGCTCCACCACATCGAATAGTTAGGGCCTTAGAAGTCAATGCCAGAAGCATAAAATGCAATATAAATACAACAGTTTTTCCACTGTATAATATGAATAATTGCAAACAGTGTGGAACTAACGGTCATTTCTACGTCCCGGGCAACCTAGGCTTCACTCTAGGGCGTTGCTCCACCAGATCCAATAGTTAGGACCTAAGAAGTCAACGCCAGAAGCATAAAATACAAAATAGATACAACAGTTTTTCCATCGTATAACATGAATAATTGCAACCAGTGTGAAAGTAATGGTCATTTCTACGTTTCTGGCGACCTAGGCTTCACTCTAGGGCGTTGGTCCACCAGATCCAATAGCTAGGGCCTAAGAAGTCAACGCCAGGAGCACCAAATACAAAATAAATACAACAGTTTTTCCATCGTTTAAAACGAATAATTGCAACCAGTATGAAAACTATGGTCATTTCTACGTTCCGGGCAACCTAGGCTTCACTCTAGGGCGTTGCTCAACCACATCGAATAGCTACGTCCCTGGAAGACCACGCCATAACTATAAAATACAATATAAATACAACAGTCTTTCCATCGTATAAAACGAATAATTGCAACCAGTCTGATAGTTACGGTCATTTCTACGTTCCGGGCATCCTAGGCTTCTCTCTAGGGCGTTGCTTCACCAGATCGAATAGTTAGGGCCTAAGAAGTCAACGCCAGAAGCATAAAATACAATAGAAATACAACAGCTTTTCCATCGTATAACAGGAATAATTGCAACCAGTGTGAAAGATATGGTCATTTCTACGATACGGGCTACCTAGGCTTCACTCTAGGGCGTCGTTCCACCAGATCGAATAGTTAGGGCCTAAGAAGTCTACGCCAGAAGCATGTAATACAATACAAATACAACAGCTTTTCCTTCGTATAACAGGGATAATTGCAACCAGTGTGAAAGGTATGGTCATTTCTACGTTCCGGGCAACCTAGGCTTCACTCTAGGGCGTTGCTCCACCACATCGAATAGCTACGGCCTTAGGAGTCAACGCCAGAGGCATAAAATACAAAATAAATACAACAGCTTTTCCATCGTATATTAAGAGTAATTGCAACCAGTGTGAAAGTGATGGTCATTTCTACATTCCGGGCAACCTAGGCTTCACTCTAGGGCGTTGCTCCACCAGATCGAATAGTTAGGGCCTAAGAATTCAACGCCAGAAGCATAAAATACAATATAAATACAACAGTTTTTCCCTTGTATAACAGGAATAATTGCAACCAGTGTGAAAGCTATGGTAATTTCTACGTTCCGGGCAACCTAGGCTTCACTCTAGGGCGTTGCTCCACCACATCGAATAGTTAGGGCCTTGCAAGTCAATGCCAGAAGCATAAAATACAAAATAGATACAACAGCTTTTCCATTGTATAAAACGAATAATTACAAACAGTGTGAAAGTAATGGGAATTTCTACGTTCCGGGCACCATAGGTTTCACTCTTGGACATTCCCCACCAGATCGAATAGCTAGGACCTTAGAAGTCAAAGCCAGAAGCAGAAAATACAATAAAAATCCAACAGTTTTTCCATCGTATAACATGAATAATTGCAACCAGTGTGAAAGTAATGGTCATTTCTACGTTTCTGGCGACCTAGGCTTCACTCTAGGGCGTTGTTCCACCAGATCGAATAGCTAGGGCCTTAGAAGTCGACGCCCGAAACCTAAAATACAATAAAAATACAACAGTTTTTCCATTGTATAAAACGAACAATTGCTACCAGTGTGAAAGTTATGGTCATTTCTGCGTTCCGGGCACCATAGGCTTCACTCTTGGACATTCCCCACCAGATCGAATAGCTAGGACCTTAGAAGTCAAAGACAGAAGCAGAAAATACAATAAAAATGCTACAGTTTGTCCATCGTATAACAGGAATTATTGCAACCAGTGTGGAAGATATGGTCATTTCTACGTTCGGGGCAACATAGGCTTCACTCTAGGGCGTTGCTGCACCACATCGAATAGGTGCGGCCTTAGGAGTCAACGCCAGAAAGTTAAAATACAATATAAGTACAACAGTTTTTCCATCGTATAGAACGAATAATTGCAATCCGTATGAAAATTATGGTCATTTCTACGTTCCGGGCAACCTAGGCTTCACCCTAGGGCGTTGCTCCACCAGATCCAATAGTTAGGACATAAGAAGTCTACGTCAGAAGCATAAATTACAAAATAGATACAACAGCTTTTCAATCATATAACAGGAATAATTGCAACCAGTGTGAAAGTAATGGTCATTTCTACGTTCCGGGCAACCTAGGCTTCAGTCTAGGGCGTGGTTCCGCCATATCGAATAGTTAGGGCCTAAGAAGCCTACGCCAGAAGCATAAAATACAATATAAATACCACAATTTTTCCATCGTACAACAGGAATAATTGCAACCAGAGCGAAGGTGATGGTCATTTCTACGTTCCGGGCAACCTAGGCTTCACTCTAGAGCGTTGCTCCACCAGATCGAATAGCAAGGGCCTTAGAAGTTAACGCCAGAAGCATTAAATAAAATATAAATACAACAGTTATTCCATCGTATAACAGGAATAATTACAACCAGTGTGAAAGTAATGGGCATTTCTACGTTCCGTGCAACCTGGGCTTCACCCTAGGGCGTTGCTCCACCACATCGAAAGCTACGGCCTTAGGACTCAACGCCAGAGGCATAAAAAACAAAATAAATACAACAGTTTTTCCATCGTATAACAAGAATAATTGCAACCAGTGTGAAAGTGATGGTCATTTCTACATTCCGGGCAACCTAGGCATCACTCTAGGGCGTTGCTCCACCAGATCGAATAGTTAGGGCCTAAGAAGTCAACGCCAGAAACATAAAATACAATATAAATACAACAGTTTTTCCCTTGTATAACAGAAATAATTGCAACCAGTGTGAAAGGTATGGTCATTTCTACGTTCCGGGCAACCTAGGCTTCACTCTAGGGCATTGCTCCACCACATCGAATAGCTACGGACTTAGAAGTCAACGCCAGAAGCATAACGTACAATAAAAATCCAACAGTTTGTCCATCGTATAACAGGAATAATTGCAACCAGTGTGAAAGTAATGATCATTTCTACGTTCCGGGCAACCTAGGTTTCGCTCTAGGGCGTTGCTCCACCAGATCCAATAGTTAGGACCTAAGAAGTCAACGCCAGAAGCATAAAATACAAAATAGATACAACAGTTTTTCCATCGTATAACATGAATAATTGCAACCAGTGTTAAAGTAATGGTCATTTCTACGTTTCTGGCGACCTAGGCTTCACTCTAGGGCGTTGGTCCACCAGATCCAATAGCTAGGGCCTAAGAAGTCAACGCCAGGAGCACCAAATACAAAATAAATACAACAGTTTTTCCATCGTTTAAAACGAATAATTGCAACCAGTATGAAAACTATGGTCATTTCTACGTTCCGGGCAACCTAGGCTTCACTCTAGGGCGTTTCTCAACCACATCGAATAGCTACGCCCCTGGAAGACCACGCCATAACTGTAAAATACAATATAAGTACAACAGTCTTTCCATCGTATAAAACGAATAATTGCAACCAGTCTGATAGTTACGGTCATTTCTACGTTCCGGGCATCCTAGGCTTCTCTCTAGGGCGTTGCTTCACCAGATCGAATAGTTAGGGCCTAAGAAGTCAACGCCAGAAGCATAAAATACAATAGAAATACAACAGTTTTTCCATCGTATAACAGGAATAATTGCAACCAGTGTGAAAGATATGGTCATTTCTACGATACGGGCTACCTAGGCTTCACTCTAGGGCGTCGTTCCACCAGATCGAATAGTTAGGGCCTAAGAAGTCTACGCCAGAAGCATGTAATACAATACAAATACAACAGCATTTCCTTCGTATAACAGGGATAATTGCAACCAGTGTGAAAGGTATGGTCATTTCTACGTTCCGGGCATCCTAGGCTTCACTCTAGGGCATTGCTCCACCACATCGAATAGCTGCGGCCTTAGAAGTCAAGGCCAGAAGCATAAAATACAATATAAATACAGCAGTTTTTCAATCGTATAACAGGAATAATTGCAAACAGTGTGAAAGATATGGTCATTTCTACGTTGCGGGTTTCTGAGGCTTCAATCTAGGGCATTGCTCCACCACATCGAATAGCTACGGCCTTAGAAGTCAACGTCTGAAGCATAAAATATAATATAAATACAACAGTTTTTCCATCGTATAACAGGAATAATTGCAACCAGTGTGGAAGTAATGGTCACTTCTACGTTCCGGGCAACCTAGGCTTCACTCTTGGGCGTTGCTCCACCACAACGAATAGTTAGGGCCTTAGAAGTCAATGCCAGAAGCATAAAATACAATATAAATACAACAGTTTTTCCACTGTATAGTATGGATAATTGCAAACACTGTGGAAGTAATGGTCATTTATACGTTCCTGGCAACCTAGGCTTCACTCTAGGGCGTTGCTCCACCAGATCGAATAGTTAGGGCCTAAGAATTCAACGCCAGAAGCATAAAATACAATATAAATACAACAGTTTTTCCCTTGTATAACAGGAATAATTGCAACCAGTGTGAAAGCTATGGTAATTTCTACGTTCCGGGCAACCTAGGCTTCACTCTAGGGCGTTTCTCCACCACATCGAATAGTTAGGGCCTTGCAAGTCAATGCCAGAAGCATAAAATTCAAAATAGATACAACAGTTTTTCCATCGTATAAAACGAATAATTACAAACAGTGTGAAAGTAATGGGAATTTCTACGTTCCGGGCACCATAGGCTTCACTCTTGGACATTCCCCACCAGATCGAATAGCTAGGACCTTAGAAGTCAAAGCCAGAAGCAGAAAATACAATAAAAATCCAACAGTCTTTCCATCGTATAACACGAATAATTGCAACCAGTGTGAAAGTAATGGTCATTTCTACGTTTCTGGCGACCTAGGCTTCACTCTAGGGCGTTGTTCCACCAGATCGAATAGCTAGGGCCTTAGAAGTCAACGTCCGAAACCTAAAATACAATAAAAATACAACAGTTTTTCCATTGTATAAAACGGACAATTGCTACCAGTGTGAAAGTTATGGTCATTTCTGCGTTCCGGGCACCATAGGCTTCACTCTTGGACATTCCCCACCAGATCGAATAGCTAGGACCTTAGAAGTCAAAGACAGCAGCAGAAAATAGAATAAAAATGCTACAGTTTTTCCATCGTATAACAGGAATTATTGCAACCAGTGTGGAAGATATGGTCATTTCTACGTTCGGGGCAACATAGGCTTCACTCTAGGGCGTTGCTGCACCACATCGAATAGGTACGGCCTTAGAAGTTAACGCCAGAAGCATTAAATAAAATATAAATACAACAGTTATTCCATCGTATAACAGAAATAATTACAACCAGTGTGAAAGTAATGGGCATTTCTACGTTCCGTGCAACCTAGGCTTCACTCTAGGGCGTTGGTCCACCAGGTCGAATAGTTAGGGCCTAAGAAAACAACTCCAGACGCATAACGTACAATATAAATACAACAGATTTTCCATCGAATAATACGAATAATTGCAATCAGTATGAAAGTTATGGTCGTTTCTACGTTCCGGGCAACCTAGGCTTCACTCTAGAGCGTTGCTCCACCAGATCGAATAGTTAGGGCCTTAGAAGTCAACGCCCGAAGCATAAAATACAAAATAAATAGAACAGTTTTTCCATTGTATAAAACGAATAATTGCAACCAGTGTGAAAGTTATGGTCATTTCTACGTTCCGGGCAAGCTAGGCTTCACTCTAGGGCGTTGCTCCACCACATCGAATAGCTACGGCCTTAGGAGTCAACGACAGAGGCATAAAATACAAAAATAAATACAACTGTTTTTCCATCGTATAACAAGAATAATTGCAACCAGTGTGAAAGTGATGGTCATTTCTACGTTCCGGGCAACCTAGGCTTCACCCTAGGGCGTTGTTCCTCCAGATCGAATAGCTAGGGCCTAAGAAGTCTACACCAGAAGCATAAAATACAATATAAATACAACAGCTTTTCCATCGTATAACAGTAATAATTGCAACCAGTCTGATAGTTATGGTCATTTCTGCGTTCCGGGCAACCTAGGCTTCACCCTAGGGCGTTGCTCCACCACATCGAATAGCTACGGCCTTAGGAGTCAACGACAGAGGCATAAAATACAAAATAAATACAACAGTTTTTCCATCGTATAAAAGAATAATTGCAACCAGTGTGAAAGTGATGGTCATTTCTACGTTCCGGGCAACCTAGGCTTCACTCTAGGGCGTTGTTCCTCCAGATCGAATAGCTAGGGCCCAAGAAGTTTACACCAGAAGCATAAAATACAATATAAATACAACAGTTTTTCCATCGTATAACTGGAATAATTGCAACCAGTCTGATACTTATGGTCATTTCTACGTTCCGGGCAACCTAGGCTTCACCCTAGGGCGTTGCTCCACCACATCGAAAGCTACGGCCTTAGGACTCAACGCCAGAGGCATAAAAAACAAAATAAATACAACAGTTTTTCCATCGTATAACAAGAATAATTGCAACCAGTGTGAAAGTGATGGTCATTTCTACATTCCGGGCAACCTAGGCTTCACTCTAGGGCGTTGCTCCTCCAGATCGAATAGTTAGGGCGTAAGAAGTCAACGCCAGAAACATAAAATACAATATAAATACAACAGTTTTTCCCTTGTATAACAGGAATAATTGCAACCATTGTGAAAGCTATGGTCATTACTACGTTCCGGGCAACCTAGGCTTCACTCTAGGGCGTTGCTCCACCACATCGAATAGTTAGGGCCTTACAAGTCAATGCCAGAAGCATAAAATACAAAATAGATACAACAGTTTTTCCATCGTATAACAGAAATAATTGCAACCAGTGTGAAAGGTATGGTCATTTCTACGTTCCGGGCAACCTAGGCTTCACTCTAGGGCATTGCTCCACCACATCGAATAGCTACGGCCTTAGAAGTCAGCGCCAGAAGCATAACGTACAATAAAAATCCAACAGTTTGTCCATCGTATAACAGGAATAATTGCAACCAGTGTGAAAGGAATGATCATTTCTCCGTTCCGGGCAACCTAGGTTTCGCTCTAGGGCGTTGCTCCACCACATCCAATAGTTAGGGCCTTCGAAAACAATTCCAGACGCATAAAATACAATAAAAATACAGCAGTTTTTTCATCGTATAACAGGAATAATTGCAACAAGCCAGAAGGTAATGGTCACTTCTACGTTCCGTGCAATATAGGCTTCTCCCTAGGGCGTTGCTCCACCAGATCGAATAGTTAGGGCCTAAGAAGTCAACGCCATAACTATAAAATACAATATAAATACAACAGTTTTTCCATTGTATAAAATGAATAATTGCAAACAGTGTGGAAGTAATGGTAATTTCTACGTTCCGGGCAACCTAGGCTTCACCCTAGGGCGTTGCTCCACCACATCGAATAGCTACGGCCTTAGGAGTCAACGCCAGAGGCATAAAATACATAATAAATACAACAGTTTTTCCATCGTATAGCAAGAATAATTGCAACCAGTGTGAAAGTGATGGTCATTTCTACATTCCGGGCAACCTAGGCTTCACTCTAGGGCGTAGCTCCACCAGATGGAATAGTTCGAGCCTAGGAAGTCAACGCCAGAAGCATAAAATACAATATAAATACAACAGTTTTTCCCTTGTATAACAGGAATAATTGCAACCACGTGAAAGCTATGGTCATTTCTACGTTCCGGGCAATCTAGGCTTCACTCTAGGGCGTTGCTCCACCACATCGAATAGTTAGGGCCTTAGAAGTCAATGCCAGAAGCATAAAATGCAATATAAATACAACAGTTTTTCCACTGTATAATATGAGTAATTGCAAACAGTGTGGAACTAATGGTCATTTTTACGTTCCGGGCAACCTAGGCTTCACTCTAGGGCGTTGCACCACCACATCGAATATCTACGGCCTTAGAAGTCAACTCCTGAAGCATAAAATATAATATAAATACAACAGTTTTTCCATCGTATAACAGGAATAATTGCAACCAGAGTGAAGGTGATGGTCATTTCTACGTCCCGGGCAACCTAGGCTTCACTCTAGGGCGTTGCTCCACCAGATCCAATAGTTAGGACCTAAGAAGTCAACGCCAGAAGCATAAAATACAAAATAGATACAACAGTTTTTCCATCGTATAACATGAATAATTGCACCCAGTGTGAAAGTAATGGTCATTTCTACGTTTCTGGCGACCTAGGCTTCACTCTAGGGCGTTGGTCCACCAGATCCAATAGCTAGGGCCTAAGAAGTCAACGCCAGGAGCACCAAATACAAAATAAATACAACAGTTTTTCCATCGTTTAAAACGAATAATTGCAACCAGTATGAAAACTATGGTCATTTCTACGTTCCGGGCAACCTAGGCTTCACTCTAGGGCGTTGCTCAACCACATCGAATAGCTACGTCCCTGGAAGACCACGCCATAACTATAAAATACAATATAAATACAATAGTCTTTGCATCGTATAAAACGAATAATTGCAACCAGTCTGATAGTTACGGTCATTTCTACGTTCCGGGCATCCTAGGCTTCTCTCTAGGGCGTTGCTTCACCAGATCGAATAGTTAGGGCCTAGGAAGTCAACGCCAGAAGCATAAAATACAATAGAAATACAACAGTTTTTCCATCGTATAACAGGAATAATTGCAACCAGTGTGAAAGATATGGTCATTTCTACGATACGGGCTACCTAGGCTTCACTCTAGGGCGTCGCTCCACCAGATCGAATAGTTAGGGCCTAAGAAGTCTACGCCAGAAGCATGTAATACAATACAAATACAACAGCTTTTCCTTCGTATAACAGGGATAATTGCAACCAGTGTGAAAGGTATGGTCATTTCTACGTTCCGGGCAACCTAGGCTTCACTCTAGGGCGTTGCTCCACCACATCGAATAGCTACGGCCTTAGGAGTCAACGCCAGAGGCATAAAATACAAAATAAATACAACAGCTTTTCCATCGTATATTAAGAGTAATTGCAACCAGTGTGAAAGTGATGGTCATTTCTACATTCCGGGCAACCTAGGCTTCACTCTAGGGCGTTGCTCCACCAGATCGAATAGTTAGGGCCTAAGAAGTCAACGCCAGAAGCATAAAATACAATATAAATACAGCAGTTTTTCAATCGTATAACAGGAATAATTGCAAACAGTGTGAAAGATATGGTAATTTCTACGTTGCGGGCATCTGAGTCTTCAATCTAGGGCATTGCTCCACCACATCGAATAGCTACGGCCTTAGAAGTCAACGCCATAACTATAAAAAACTATATAAATACAACAGTTTTTCCATTGCATAAAATGAGTAATTGCAAACAGTGTGGAGGTAATGGTCATTTCTACATTCCGGGCAACCTAGGCTTGAGTCTATGGCGTTTCTCCACCACATCGAATAGCTACGGCCTTAGAAGTCAACGTCTGAAGCATAAAATATAATATAAATACAACAGTTTTTCCATCGTATAACAGGAATAATTGCAACCAGTGTGGAAGTAATGGTCACTTCTACGTTCCGGGCAACCTAGGCTTCACTCTAGGGCGTTGCTCCACCACAACGAATAGTTAGGGCCTTAGAAGTCAATGCCAGAAGCATAAAATACAATATAAATACAACAGTTTTTCCACTGTATAGTATGAATAATTGCAAACACTGTGGAAGTAATGGTCATTTCTACGTTCCTGGCAACCTAGGCTTCACTCTAGGGCGCTGCTCCACCACATCGAATAGCTACGGCCTTAGGAGTCAATGCCAGAGGCATAAAATACAAAATAAATACAACAGCTTTTCCATCGTACATTAAGAGTAATTGCAACCAGTGTGAAAGTGATGGTCATTTCTACATTCCGGGCAACCTAGGCTTCACTCTAGGGCGTTGCTCCACCAGATCGAATAGTTAGGGCCTAAGAATTCAACGCCAGAAGCATAAAATACAATATAAATACAACAGTTTTTCCCTTGTATAACAGGAATAATTGCAACCAGTGTGAAAGCTATGGTAATTTCTACGTTCCGGGCAACCTAGGCTTCACTCTAGGGCGTTGCTCCACCACATCGAATAGTTAGGGCCTTGCAAGTCAATGCCAGAAGCATAAAATACAAAATAGATACAACAGCTTTTCCATCGTATAAAACGAATAATTACAAACAGTGTGAAAGTAATGGGAATTTCTACGTTCCGGGCACCATAGGCTTCACTCTAGGGCGTTGTTCCACCAGATCGAATAGCTAGGGCCTTAGAAGTCAACGCCCGAAACCTAAAATACAATAAAAATACAACAGTTTTTCCATTGTATAAAACGAACAATTGCTACCAGTGTGAAAGTTATGGTCATTTCTGCGTTCCGGGCACCATAGGCTTCACTCTTGGAAATTCCCCACCAGATCGAATAGCTAGGACCTTAGAAGTCAAAGACAGAAGCAGAAAATACAATAACAATGCTACAGTTTTTCCATCGTATAACAGGAATTATTGCAACCAGTGTGGAAGATATGGTCATTTCTACGTTCGGGGCAACATAGGCTTCACTCTAGGGCGTTGCTGCACCACATCGAATAGGTACGGCCTTAGGAGTCAACGCCAGAAAGTTAAAATACAATATAAGTACAACAGTTTTTCCATCGTATAGAACGAATAATTGCAATCCGTATGAAAATTATGGTCATTTCTACGTTCCGGGAAACCTAGGCTTCACCCTAGGGCGTTGCTCCACCAGATCCAATAGTTAGGACATAAGAAGTCAACGTCAGAAGCATAAATTACAAAATAGATACAACAGCTTTTCAATCATATAACAGGAATAATTGCAACCAGTGTGAAAGTAATGGTCATTTCTACGTTCCGGGCAACCTAGGCTTCAGTCTAGGGCGTGGTTCCGCCATATCGAATAGTTAGGGCCTAAGAAGCCTACGCCAGAAGCATAAAATACAATATAAATACCACAATTTTTCCATCGTACAACAGGAATAATTGCAACCAGAGCGAAGGTGATGGTCATTTCTACGTTCCGGGCAACCTAGGCTTCACTCTAGAGCGTTGCTCCACCAGATCGAATAGCAAGGGCCTTAGAAGTTAACGCCAGAAGCATTAAATAAAATATAAATACAACAGTTATTCCATCGTATAACAGGAACAATTACAACCAGTGTGAAAGTAATGGGCATTTCTACGTTCCGTGCAACCTAGGCTTCACTCTAGGGCGTTGCTCCACCAGATCGAATAGTTAGGGCCTAAGAAGTCAACGACAGAAGCATAAAATACAATATAAATACAACAGTTTTTCCCTTGTATAACAGGAATAATTGCAACCATTGTGAAAGCTATGGTCATTTCTACGTTCCGGGCAACCTAGGCTTCACTCTAGGGCGTTGCTCCACCACATCGAATAGTTAGGGCCTTACAAGTCAATGCCAGAAGCATAAAATACAAAATAGATACAACAGTTTTTCCATCGTATAACAGAAATAATTTCAACCAGTGTGAAAGGTATGGTCATTTCTACGTTCCGGGCAACCTAGGCTTCACTCTAGGGCATTGCTCCACCACATCGAATAGCTACGGCCTTAGAAGTCAACGCCATAACTATAAAATACAATATAAATACAACAGTTTTTCCATTGTATAAAATGAATAATTGCAAACAGTGTGGAAGTAATGGTTATTTCTACGTTCCGGGCAACCTAGGGTTCACGCTAGGGCGCTGCTCCACGACATCGAATAGCTACGGCCTTAGGAGCCAGCGCCAGAGGCATAACATGCAATATCAGTACAACAGTTTTTCCATCGTATAAAACGAATAATTGCAATCAGTATGAAGGTTATGGTCATTTCTACGTTCCGGGCAACCTAGGCTTCACTCTAGGGCGTAGCTCCACCAGATGGAATAGCTAGAGCCTAGGAAGTCAACGCCAGAAGCATAAAATACAATAAAAATCCAACAGTTTGTCCATCGTATAACAGGAATAATTGCAACCAGTGTGAAAGTAATGATCATTTCTACGTTCCGGGCAACCTAGGTTTCGCTCTAGGGCGTTGCTCCACCACATCCAATAGTTAGGGCCTTCGAAAACAATTCCAGACGCATAAAATACAATAAAAATACAGCAGTTTTTTCATCGTATAACAGGAATAATTGCAACAAGCCAGAAGGTAATGGTCACTTCTACGTTCCGGGCAATATAGGCTTCTCTCTAGGGCGTTGCTCCACCAGATCGAATAGTTAGGGCCTAAGAAGTCAACGCCATAACTATAAAATACAATATAAATACAACAGTTTTTCCATTGTATAAAATGAATAATTGCAAACAGTGTTCAAGTAATGGTAATTTCTACGTTCCGGGCAACCTAGGCTTCACCCTAGGGCGTTGCTCCACCACATCGAATAGCTACGGCCTTAGGAGTCAACGCCAGAGGCATAAAATACATAATAAATACAACAGTTTTTCCATCGTATAGCAAGAATAATTGCAACCAGTGTGAAAGTGATGGTCATTTCTACATTCCGGGCAACCTAGGCTTCACTCTAGGGCGTAGCTCCACCAGATGGAATAGTTAGAGCCTAGGAAGTCAACGCCAGAAGCATAAAATACAATATAAATACAACTGTTTTTCCCTTGTATAACAGGAATAATTGCAACCAGTGAGAAAGCTATGGTCATTTCTACGTTCCGGGCAACCTAGGCTTCACTCTAGGGCGCTGCTCCACCACATCGAATAGTTAGGGCCTTAGAAGTCAATGCCAGAAGCATAAAATGCAATATAAATACAACAGTTTTTCCACTGTATAATATGAATAATTGCATACAGTGTGGAACTAATGGTCATTTTTACGTTCCGGGCAACCTAGGCTTCGCTCTAGGGCGTTGCTCCACCACATCGAATATCAACGGCCTTAGAAGTCACGCCTGAAGCATAAAATACAAAATAGATACAACAGTTTTTCCTATAGTATAACATGAATAATTGCAACCAGTGTGAAAGTAATGGTCATTTCTAAGTTTCTGGCGACCTAGGCTTCACTCTAGGGCGTTGGTCCACCAGATCCAATAGCTAGGGCCTAAGAAGTCAACGCCAGGAGCACCAAATACAAAATAAATACAACAGTTTTTCCATCGTTTAAAACGAATAATTGCGACCAGTATGAATACTATGGTCATTTCTACGTTCCGGGCATCCTAGGCTTCTCTCTAGGGCGTTGCTTCACCAGATCGAATAGTTAGGGCCTAAGAAGTCAACGCCAGAAGCATAAAATACAATAGAAATACAGCAGTTTTTCCATCGTATAACAGGAATAATTGCAACCAGTGTGAAAGATATGGTCATTTCTACGATACGGGCAAGCTAGGCTTCACTCTAGGGCGTCGTTCCACCAGATCGAATAGTTAGGGCCTAAGAAGTCTACGCCAGAAGCATGTAATACAATACAAATACAACAGCTTTTCCTTCGTATAACAGGGATAATTGCAACCAGTGTGGAAGGTATGGTCATTTCTACGTTCCGGGCATCCTAGGCTTCACTCTAGGGCATTGCTCCACCACATCGAATATCTGCGGCCTTAGAAGTCAACGCCAGAAGCATAAAATACAATATAAATACAGCAGTTTTTCAATCGTATAACAGGAATAATTGCAAACAGTGTGAAAGATATGGTCATTTCTACGTTGCGGGCATCTGAGGCTTCACCCTAGGGCATTGCTCCACCACATCGAATGGCTACGGCCTTAGCAGTCAACGCCATAACCATAAAAAACTATATAAATACAACAGTTTTTCCATTGTATAAAATGAGTAATTGCAAACAGTGTGGAGGTAATGGTCATTTCTACATTCCGGGCAACCTAGGCTTGAGTCTATGGCGTTTCTCCACCACATCGAATAGCTACGGCCTTAGAAGTCAACGTCTGAAGCATAAAATATAATATAAATACAACAGTTTTTCCATCGTATAACAGGAATAATTGCAACCAGTGTGGAAGTAATGGTCACTTCTACGTTCCGGGCAACCTAGGCTTCACTCTAGGGCGTTGCTCCACCACAACGAATAGTTAGGGCCTTAGAAGTCAATGCCAGAAGCATAAAATACAATATAAATACAACAGTTTTTCCACTGTATAGTATGAATAATTGCAAACACTGTGGAAGTAATGGTCACTTCTACGTTCCGGGCAACCTAGGCTTCACTCTAGGGCGTTGCTCCACCACAACGAATAGTTAGGGCCTTAGAAGTCAATGCCAGAAGCATAAAATACAATATAAATACAACAGTTTTTCTACTGTATAGTATGAATAATTGCAAACACTGTGGAAGTAATGGTCATTTCTACGTTCCTGGCAACCTAGGCTTCACTCTAGGGCGTTGCTCCACCACATCGAATAGCTACGGCCTTAGGAGTCAACGCCAGAGGCATAAAATACAAAGTAAATACAACAGCTTTTCCATCGTATATTAAGAGTAATTGCAACCAGTGTGAAAGTGATGGTCATTTCTACATTCCGGGCAACCTAGGCTTCACTCTAGGGCGTTGCTCCACCACATCGAATAGTTAGGGCCTTGCAAGTCAATGCCAGAAGCATAAAATACAAAATAGATACAACAGCTTTTCCATCGTATAAAACGAATAATTACAAACAGTGTGAAAGTAATGGGAATTTCTACGTTCCGGGCACCATAGGCTTCACTCTTGGACATTCCCCACCAGATCGAATAGCTAGGACCTTAGAAGTCAAAGCCAGAAGCAGAAAATACAATAAAAATCCAACAGTTTTTCCATCGTATAACATGAATAATTGCCACCAGTGTGAAAGTAATGGTCATTTCTACGTTTCTGGCGACCTAGGCTTCACTCTAGGGCGTTGTTCCACCAGATCGAATAGCTAGGGCCTTAGAAGTCAACGCCCGAAACCTAAAATACAATAAAAATACAACAGTTTTTCCATTGTATAAAACGAACAATTGCTACCAGTGTGAAAGTTATGGTCATTTCTGCGTTTCGGGCACCATAGGCTTCACTCTTGGACATTCCCCACCAGATCGAATAGCTAGGACCTTAGAAGTCAAAGACAGAAGCAGAAAATACAATAACAATGCTACAGTTTTTCCATCGTATAACAGGAATTATTGCAACCAGTGTGGAAGATATGGTCATTTCTACGTTCGGGGCAACATAGGCTTCACTCTAGGGCGTTGCTGCACCACATCGAATAGGTACGGCCTTAGGAGTCAACGCCAGAAAGTTAAAATACAATATAAGTACAACAGTTTTTCCATCGTATAGAACGAATAATTGCAATCCGTATGAAAATTATGGTCATTTCTACGTTCCGGGCAACCTAGGCTTCACCCTAGGGCGTTGCTCCACCAGATCCAATAGTTAGGACATAAGAAGTCAACGTCAGAAGCATAAATTACAAAATAGATACAACAGCTTTTCAATCATATAACAGGAATAATTGCAACCAGTGTGAAAGTAATGGTCATTTCTACGTTCCGGGCAACCTAGGCTTCAGTCTAGGGCGTAGCTCCACCAGATGGAATAGCTAGAGCCTAGGAAGTCAACGCCAGAAGCATAAAATACAATAAAAATCCAACAGTTTGTCCATCGTATAACAGGAATAATTGCAACCAGTGTGAAAGTAATGATCATTTCTACGTTCCGGGCAACCTAGGTTTCGCTCTAGGGCGTTGCTCCACCAGATCGAATAGTTAGGGCCTAAGAAGTCAACGACAGAAGCATAAAATACAATATAAATACAACAGTTTTTCCCTTGTATAACAGGAATAATTGCAACCATTGTGAAAGCTATGGTCATTTCTACGTTCCGGGCAACCTAGGCTTCACTCTAGGGCGTTGCTCCACCACATCGAATAGTTAGGGCCTTACAAGTCAATGCCAGAAGCATAAAATACAAAATAGATACAACAGTTTTTCCATCGTATAACAGAAATAATTTCAACCAGTGTGAAAGGTATGGTCATTTCTACGTTCCGGGCAACCTAGGCTTCACTCTAGGGCATTGCTCCACCACATCGAATAGCTACGGCCTTAGAAGTCAACGCCATAACTATAAAATACAATATAAATACAACAGTTTTTCCATTGTATAAAATGAATAATTGCAAACAGTGTGGAAGTAATGGTTATTTCTACGTTCCGGGCAACCTAGGGTTCACGCTAGGGCGCTGCTCCACGACATCGAATAGCTACGGCCTTAGGAGCCAGCGCCAGAGGCATAACATGCAATATCAGTACAACAGTTTTTCCATCGTATAAAACGAATAATTGCAATCAGTATGAAGGTTATGGTCATTTCTACGTTCCGGGCAACCTAGGCTTCACTCTAGGGCGTAGCTCCACCAGATGGAATAGCTAGAGCCTAGGAAGTCAACGCCAGAAGCATAAAATACAATAAAAATCCAACAGTTTGTCCATCGTATAACAGGAATAATTGCAACCAGTGTGAAAGTAATGATCATTTCTACGTTCCGGGCAACCTAGGTTTCGCTCTAGGGCGTTGCTCCACCACATCCAATAGTTAGGGCCTTCGAAAACAATTCCAGACGCATAAAATACAATAAAAATACAGCAGTTTTTTCATCGTATAACAGGAATAATTGCAACAAGCCAGAAGGTAATGGTCACTTCTACGTTCCGGGCAATATAGGCTTCTCTCTAGGGCGTTGCTCCACCAGATCGAATAGTTAGGGCCTAAGAAGTCAACGCCATAACTATAAAATACAATATAAATACAACAGTTTTTCCATTGTATAAAATGAATAATTGCAAACAGTGTTCAAGTAATGGTAATTTCTACGTTCCGGGCAACCTAGGCTTCACCCTAGGGCGTTGCTCCACCACATCGAATAGCTACGGCCTTAGGAGTCAACGCCAGAGGCATAAAATACATAATAAATACAACAGTTTTTCCATCGTATAGCAAGAATAATTGCAACCAGTGTGAAAGTGATGGTCATTTCTACATTCCGGGCAACCTAGGCTTCACTCTAGGGCGTAGCTCCACCAGATGGAATAGTTAGAGCCTAGGAAGTCAACGCCAGAAGCATAAAATACAATATAAATACAACTGTTTTTCCCTTGTATAACAGGAATAATTGCAACCAGTGAGAAAGCTATGGTCATTTCTACGTTCCGGGCAACCTAGGCTTCACTCTAGGGCGCTGCTCCACCACATCGAATAGTTAGGGCCTTAGAAGTCAATGCCAGAAGCATAAAATGCAATATAAATACAACAGTTTTTCCACTGTATAATATGAATAATTGCATACAGTGTGGAACTAATGGTCATTTTTACGTTCCGGGCAACCTAGGCTTCGCTCTAGGGCGTTGCTCCACCACATCGAATATCAACGGCCTTAGAAGTCAACGCCTGAAGCATAAAATACAAAATAGATACAACAGTTTTTCCTATAGTATAACATGAATAATTGCAACCAGTGTGAAAGTAATGGTCATTTCTAAGTTTCTGGCGACCTAGGCTTCACTCTAGGGCGTTGGTCCACCAGATCCAATAGCTAGGGCCTAAGAAGTCAACGCCAGGAGCACCAAATACAAAATAAATACAACAGTTTTTCCATCGTTTAAAACGAATAATTGCGACCAGTATGAAAACTATGGTCATTTCTACGTTCCGGGCATACTAGGCTTCTCTCTAGGGCGTTGCTTCACCAGATCGAATAGTTAGGGCCTAAGAAGTCAACGCCAGAAGCATAAAATACAATAGAAATACAGCAGTTTTTCCATCGTATAACAGGAATAATTGCAACCAGTGTGAAAGATATGGTCATTTCTACGATACGGGCAAGCTAGGCTTCACTCTAGGGCGTCGTTCCACCAGATCGAATAGTTAGGGCCTAAGAAGTCTACGCCAGAAGCATGTAATACAATACAAATACAACAGCTTTTCCTTCGTATAACAGGGATAATTGCAACCAGTGTGGAAGGTATGGTCATTTCTACGTTCCGGGCATCCTAGGCTTCACTCTAGGGCATTGCTCCACCACATCGAATATCTGCGGCCTTAGAAGTCAACGCCAGAAGCATAAAATACAATATAAATACAGCAGTTTTTCAATCGTATAACAGGAATAATTGCAAACAGTGTGAAAGATATGGTCATTTCTACGTTGCGGGCATCTGAGGCTTCACCCTAGGGCATTGCTCCACCACATCGAATGGCTACGGCCTTAGCAGTCAACGCCATAACCATAAAAAACTATATAAATACAACAGTTTTTCCATTGTATAAAATGAGTAATTGCAAACAGTGTGGAGGTAATGGTCATTTCTACATTCCGGGCAACCTAGGCTTGAGTCTATGGCGTTTCTCCACCACATCGAATAGCTACGGCCTTAGAAGTCAACGTCTGAAGCATAAAATATAATATAAATACAACAGTTTTTCCATCGTATAACAGGAATAATTGCAACCAGTGTGGAAGTAATGGTCACTTCTACGTTCCGGGCAACCTAGGCTTCACTCTAGGGCGTTGCTCCACCACAACGAATAGTTAGGGCCTTAGAAGTCAATGCCAGAAGCATAAAATACAATATAAATACAACAGTTTTTCCACTGTATAGTATGAATAATTGCAAACACTGTGGAAGTAATGGTCACTTCTACGTTCCGGGCAACCTAGGCTTCACTCTAGGGCGTTGCTCCACCACAACGAATAGTTAGGGCCTTAGAAGTCAATGCCAGAAGCATAAAATACAATATAAATACAACAGTTTTTCTACTGTATAGTATGAATAATTGCAAACACTGTGGAAGTAATGGTCATTTCTACGTTCCTGGCAACCTAGGCTTCACTCTAGGGCGTTGCTCCACCACATCGAATAGCTACGGCCTTAGGAGTCAACGCCAGAGGCATAAAATACAAAGTAAATACAACAGCTTTTCCATCGTATATTAAGAGTAATTGCAACCAGTGTGAAAGTGATGGTCATTTCTACATTCCGGGCAACCTAGGCTTCACTCTAGGGCGTTGCTCCACCAGATCGAATAGTTGGGGCCTAAGAATTCAACGCCAGAAGCATAAAATACAATATAAATACAACAGTTTTTCCCTTGTATAACAGGAATAATTGCAACCAGTGTGAAAGCTATGGTAATTTCTACGTTCCGGGCAACCTAGGCTTCACTCTAGGGCGTTGCTCCACCACATCGAATAGTTAGGGCCTTGCAAGTCAATGCCAGAAGCATAAAATACAAAATAGATACAACAGCTTTTCCATCGTATAAAACGAATAATTACAAACAGTGTGAAAGTAATGGGAATTTCTACGTTCCGGGCACCATAGGCTTCACTCTTGGACATTCCCCACCAGATCGAATAGCTAGGACCTTAGAAGTCAAAGCCAGAAGCAGAAAATACAATAAAAATCCAACAGTTTTTCCATCGTATAACATGAATAATTGCCACCAGTGTGAAAGTAATGGTCATTTCTACGTTTCTGGCGACCTAGGCTTCACTCTAGGGCGTTGTTCCACCAGATCGAATAGCTAGGGCCTTAGAAGTCAACGCCCGAAACCTAAAATACAATAAAAATACAACAGTTTTTCCATTGTATAAAACGAACAATTGCTACCAGTGTGAAAGTTATGGTCATTTCTGCGTTTCGGGCACCATAGGCTTCACTCTTGGACATTCCCCACCAGATCGAATAGCTAGGACCTTAGAAGTCAAAGACAGAAGCAGAAAATACAATAACAATGCTACAGTTTTTCCATCGTATAACAGGAATTATTGCAACCAGTGTGGAAGATATGGTCATTTCTACGTTCGGGGCAACATAGGCTTCACTCTAGGGCGTTGCTGCACCACATCGAATAGGTACGGCCTTAGGAGTCAACGCCAGAAAGTTAAAATACAATATAAGTACAACAGTTTTTCCATCGTATAGAACGAATAATTGCAATCCGTATGAAAATTATGGTCATTTCTACGTTCCGGGCAACCTAGGCTTCACCCTAGGGCGTTGCTCCACCAGATCCAATAGTTAGGACATAAGAAGTCAACGTCAGAAGCATAAATTACAAAATAGATACAACAGCTTTTCAATCATATAACAGGAATAATTGCAACCAGTGTGAAAGTAATGGTCATTTCTACGTTCCGGGCAACCTAGGCTTCAGTCTAGGGCGTGGTTCCGCCACATCGAATAGTTAGGGCCTAAGAAGCCTACGCCAGAAGCATAAAATACAATATAAATACCACACTTTTTCCATCGTACAACAGGAATAATTGCAACCAGAGCGAAGGTGATGGTCATTTCTACGTTCCGGGCAACCTAGGCTTCACTCTAGAGCGTTGCTCCACCAGATCGAATAGCAAGGGCCTTAGAAGTTAACGCCAGAAGCATTAAATAAAATATAAATACAACAGTTATTCCATCGTATAACAGGAATAATTACAACCAGTGTGAAAGTAATGGGCATTTCTACGTTCCGTGCAACCTAGGCTTCACCCTAGGGTGTTGGTCCACCAGGTCGAATAGTTAGGGCCTAAGAAAACAACTCCAGACGCATAAAGTTCAATATAAATACAACAGATTTTCCATCGAATAATACGAATAATTGCAATCAGTATGAAAGTTATGGTCGTTTCTACGTTCCGGGCAACCTGGGCTTCACCTGAGGGCGTTGCTCCACCAGATCCAATAGTTAGGACCTAAGAAGTCAACGCCAGAAGCATAAAATACAAAATAGATACAACAGTTTTTCCATCGTAAACCAGGAATAATTGAAACCAGTGTGAAAGTGATGGTCATTTCTACGTTCCGGGCATCCTAGGCTTCACTCTAGGGCGTTGTTCCACCAGATCGAATAGCTAGGGCCTAAGAAGTCTACACCAGAAGCATAAAATACAATATAATTACAACAGTTTTTCCATCGTATAACAGTAATAATTGCAACCAGTCTGATAGTTATGGACATTTCTACGTTCCGGGCAACCTAGGCTTCACCCTAGGGCGTTGCTCCACCACATCGAAAGCTACGGCCTTAGCAGTCAGCGCCAGAGGCATAAAATACAAAATAAATACAACAGTTTTTCCATCGTATAACAAGAATAATTGCAACCAGTGTGAAAGTGATGGTCATTTCTACATTCCGGGCTACCTAGGCTTCACTCTAGGGCGTTGCTCCACCAGATCGAATAGTTAGGGCCTAAGAAGTCAACGACAGAAGCATAAAATATAATATAAATACAACAGTTTTTCCCTTGTATAACAGGAATAATTGCAACCATTGTGAAAGCTATGGTCATTTCTACGTTCCGGGCATCCTAGGCTTCACTCTAGGGCGTTGCTCCACCACATCGAATAGTTAGGGCCTTACAAGTCAATGCCAGAAGCATAAAATACAAAATACGTACAACAGTTTTTCCATCGTATAACAGAAATAATTGCAACCAGTGTGAAAGGTATGGTCATTTCTACGTTCCGGGCAACCTACGCTTCACTCTAGGGCATTGCTCCACCACATCGAATAGCTACGGCCTTAGAAGTCAACGCCATAACTATAAAATACAATATAAATACAACAGTTTTTCCATTGTATAAAATGAATAATTGCAAACAGTGTGGAAGTAATGGTTTTTTCTACGTTCCGGGCAACCTAGGGTTCACGCTAGGGCGCTGCTCCACGACATCGAATAGCTACGGCCTTAGGAGCCAGCGCCAGAGGCATAACATGCAATATCAGTACAACAGTTTTTCGATCGTATAAAACGAATAATTGCAATCAGTATGAAGGTTATGGTCATTTCTACGTTCCGGGCAACCTAGGCTTCACTCTAGGGCGTAGCTCCACCAGATGGAATAGTTAGAGCCTAGGAAGTCAACGCCAGAAGCATAAAATACAATAAAAATCCAACAGTTTGTCCATCGTATAACAGGAATAATTGCAACCAGTGTGAAAGTAATGATCATTTCTACGTTCCGGGCAACCTAGGTTTCGCTCTAGGGCGTTGCTCCACCACATCCAATAGTTAGGGCCTTCGAAAACAATTCCAGACGCATAAAATACAATAAAAATACAGCAGTTTTTTCATCGTATAACAGGAATAATTGCAACAAGCCAGAAGGTAATGGTCACTTCTACGTTCCGGGCAATATAGGCTTCTCTCTAGGGCGTTGCTCCACCAGATCGAATAGTTAGGGCCTAAGAAGTCAACGCCATAACTATAAAATACAATATAAATACAACTGTTTTTCCATTGTATAAAATGAATAATTGCAAACAGTGTTCAAGTAATGGTAATTTCTACGTTCCGGGCAACCTAGGCTTCACCCTAGGGCGTTGCTCCACCACATCGAATAGCTACGGCCTTAGGAGTCAACGCCAGAGGCATAAAATACATAATAAATACAACAGTTTTTCCATCGTATAGCAAGAATAATTGCAACCAGTGTGAAAGTGATGGTCATTTCTACATTCCGGGCAACCTAGGCTTCACTCTAGGGCGTAGCTCCACCAGATGGAATAGTTAGAGCCTAGGAAGTCAACGCCAGAAGCATAAAATACAATATAAATACAACTGTTTTTCCCTTGTATAACAGGAATAATTGCAACCAGTGAGAAAGCTATGGTCATTTCTACGTTCCGGGCAACCTAGGCTTCACTCTAGGGCGTTGCTCCACCACATCGAATATCAACGGCCTTAGAAGTCAACGCCTGAAGCATAAAATACAAAATAGATACAACAGTTTTTCCTATAGTATAACATGAATAATTGCAACCAGTGTGAAAGTAATGGTCATTTCTAAGTTTCTGGCGACCTAGGCTTCACTCTAGGGCGTTGGTCCACCAGATCCAATAGCTAGGGCCTAAGAAGTCAACGCCAGGAGCACCAAATACAAAATAAATACAACAGTTTTTCCATCGTTTAAAACGAATAATTGCGACCAGTATGAAAACTATGGTCATTTCTACGTTCCGGGCATCCTAGGCTTCTCTCTAGGGCGTTGCTTCACCAGATCGAATAGTTAGGGCCTAAGAAGTCAACGCCAGAAGCATAAAATACAATAGAAATACAGCAGTTTTTCCATCGTATAACAGGAATAATTGCAACCAGTGTGAAAGATATGGTCATTTCTACGATACGGGCAACCTAGGCTTCACTCTAGGGCGTCGTTCCACCAGATCGAATAGTTAGGGCCTAAGAAGTCTACGCCAGAAGCATGTAATACAATACAAATACAACAGCTTTTCCTTCGTATAACAGGGATAATTGCAACCAGTGTGGAAGGTATGGTCATTTCTACGTTCCGGGCATCCTAGGCTTCACTCTAGGGCATTGCTCCACCACATCGAATATCTGCGGCCTTAGAAGTCAACGCCAGAAGCATAAAATACAATATAAATACAGCAGTTTTTCAATCGTATAACAGGAATAATTGCAAACAGTGTGAAAGATATGGTCATTTCTACGTTGCGGGCATCTGAGGCTTCACCCTAGGGCATTGCTCCACCACATCGAATAGCTACGGCCTTAGCAGTCAACGCCATAACCATAAAAAACTATATAAATACAACAGTTTTTCCATTGTATAAAATGAGTAATTGCAAACAGTGTGGAGGTAATGGTCATTTCTACATTCCGGGCAACCTAGGCTTGAGTCTATGGCGTTTCTCCACCACATCGAATAGCTACGGCCTTAGAAGTCAACGTCTGAAGCATAAAATATAATATAAATACAACAGTTTTTCCATCGTATAACAGGAATAATTGCAACCAGTGTGGAAGTAATGGTCACTTCTACGTTCCGGGCAACCTAGGCTTCACTCTAGGGCGTTGCTCCACCACAACGAATAGTTAGGGCCTTAGAAGTCAATGCCAGAAGCATAAAATACAATATAAATACAACAGTTTTTCCACTGTATAGTATGAATAATTGCAAACACTGTGGAAGTAATGGTCACTTCTACGTTCCGGGCAACCTTGGCTTCACTCTAGGGCGTTGCTCCACCACAACGAATAGTTAGGGCCATAGAAGTCAATGCCAGAAGCATAAAATACAATATAAATACAACAGTTTTTCCACTGTATAGTATGAATAATTGCAAACACTGTGGAAGTAATGGTCATTTCTACGTTCCTGGCAACCTAGGCTTCACTCTAGGGCGTTGCTGCACCACATCGAATAGGTACGGCCTTAGGAGTCAACGCCATAACTATAAAATACAATATAAATACAACAGTTTTTCCATTGTATAAAATGAATAATTGCAAACAGTGTGGAAGTAATGGTTATTTCTACGTTCCGGGCAACCTAGGGTTCACGCTAGGGCGCTGCTCCACGACATCGAATAGCTACGGCCTTAGGAGCCAGCGCCAGAGGCATAACATGCAATATCAGTACAACAGTTTTTCCATCGTATAAAACGAATAATTGCAATCAGTATGAAGGTTATGGTCATTTCTACGTTCCGGGCAACCTAGGCTTCACTCTAGGGCGTAGCTCCACCAGATGGAATAGTTAGAGCCTAGGAAGTCAACGCCAGAAGCATAAAATACAATAAAAATCCAACAGTTTGTCCATCGTATAACAGGAATAATTGCAACCAGTGTGAAAGTAATGATCATTTCTACGTTCCGGGCAACCTAGGTTTCGCTCTAGGGCGTTGCTCCACCACATCCAATAGTTAGGGCCTTCGAAAACAATTCCAGACGCATAAAATACAATAAAAATACAGCAGTTTTTTCATCGTATAACAGGAATAATTGCAACAAGCCAGAAGGTAATGGTCACTTCTACGTTCCGGGCAATATAGGCTTCTCTCTAGGGCGTTGCTCCACCAGATCGAATAGTTAGGGCCTAAGATGCCTACGCCAGAAGCATAAAATACACTATAAATACCACAATTTTTCCATCGTACAACAGGAATAATTGCAACCAGAGCGAAGGTGATGGTCATTTCTACGTTCCGGGCAACCTAGGCTTCACTCTAGAGCGTTGCTCCACCAGATCGAATAGCAAGGGCCTTAGAAGTTAACACCAGAAGCATTAAATAAAATATAAATACAACAGTTATTCCATCGTATAACAGGAATAATTACAACCAGTGTGAAAGTAATGGGCATTTCTACGTTCCGTGCAACCTAGGCTTCACCCTAGGGTGTTGGTCCACCAGGTCGAATAGTTAGGGCCTAAGAAAACAACTCCAGACGCATAAAGTACAATATAAATACAACAGATTTTCCATCGAATAATACGAATAATTGCAATCAGTATGAAAGTTATGGTCGTTTCTACGTTCCGGGCAACCTGGGCTTCACCTGAGGGCGTTGCTCCACCAGATCCAATAGTTAGGACCTAAGACGTCAACGCCAGAAGCATAAAATACAAAATAGATACAACAGTTTTTCCATCGTATAACAAGAATAATTGCAACCAGTGTGAGAGTGATGGTCATTTCTACATTCCGGGCAACCTAGGCTTCGCTCTAGGGCGTTGCTCCACCAGATCGAATAGCTAGGGTCTTAGAAGTCAGCGCCAGAAGCATAAAATAAAACAAAAATACAACAGACTTTCCATCGTATAAAACGAATAATTGCAACCAGTATGAGTGTTATGGTCATTTCTACGTTCCGGGAAACCTAGGCTTCACTCTAGAGCGTTGCTCCACCAGATCGAATAGCAAGGGCCTTAGAAGTTAACGCCAGAAGCATTAAATAAAACATAAATACAACAGTTATTCCATCGTATAACAGGAATAATTACAACCAGTGTGAAAGTAATGGGCATTTCTACGTTCCGTGCAACCTAGGCTTCACTCTAGGGCGTTGGTCCACCAGGTCGGATAGTTAGGGCCTAAGAAAACAACTCCAGACGCATAAAGTACAATATAAATACAACAGATTTTCCATCGAATAATACGAATAATTGCAATCAGTATGAAAGTTATGGTCGTTTCTACGTTCCGGGCAACCTGGGCTTCACCTGATGGCGTTGCTCCACCAGATCCAATAGTTAGGGCCTAAGAAGTCAACGCCAGAAGCATAAAATACAAAATAGATACAACAGTTTTTCCATCGTATAACAGGAATAATTGCAACCAGTGTGAAAGTGATGGTCATTTCTACGTTCCGGGCATCCTAGGCTTCACTCTAGGGCGTTGTTCCACCAGATCGAATAGCTAGGGCCTAAGAAGTCAACGCCAGAAGCATAAACTGCAATATAAATACAACAGTTATTCCCTTGTATAACAGGAATAATTGCAACCAGTGTGAAAGGTATGATCATTTCTACGTTCCGGGCATCCTAGGCTTCACTCTAGGGCGTTGCTCCACCACATCGGATAGCTGCGGCCTTAGAAGTCAACGCCAGAAGCATAAAATACAATATAAATACAACAGTTTTTCCATTGTATAAAATGAATAATTGCAAACAGTGTGGAAGTAATGGTAATTTCTACGTTCCGGGCAACCTAGGCTTCACCCTAGGGCGTTGCTCCACCACATCGAATAGCTACGGCCTTAGGAGTCAACGCCAGAGGCATAAAATACATAATAAATACAACAGTTTTTCCATCGTATAGCAAGAATAATTGCAACCAGTGTGAAAGTGATGGTCATTTCTACATTCCGGGCAACCTAGGCTTCACTGTAGGGCGTAGCTCCACCAGATGGAATAGTTAGAGCCTAGGAAGTCAACGCCAGAAGCATAAAATACAATATAAATACAACAGTTTTTCCCTTGTATAACAGGAATAATTGCAACCAGTGTGAAAGCTATGGTCATTTCTACGTTCCGGGCAATCTAGGCTTCACTCTAGGGCGTTGCTCCACCACATCGAATAGCTGCGGCCTTAGAAGTCAACGCCAGAAGCATAAAATACAATATAAATACAGCAGTTTTTCAATCGTATAACAGGAATAATTGCAAACAGTGTGAAAGATATGGTCATTTCTACGTTGCGGGCATCTGAGGCTTCAATCTAGGGCATTGCTCCACCACATCGAATAGCTACGGCCTTAGAAGTCAACGCCATAACTATAAAAAACTATATAAATACAACAGTTTTTCCATTGTATAAAATGAGTAATTGCAAACAGTGTGGAGGTAATGGTCATTTCTACATTCCGGGCAACCTAGGCTTGAGTCTATGGCGTTTCTCCACCACATCGAATAGCTACGGCCTTAGAAGTCAACGTCTGAAGCATAAAATATAATATAAATACAACAGTTTTTCCATCGTATAACAGGAATAATTGCAACCAGTGTGGAAGTAATGGTCACTTCTACGTTCCGGGCAACCTAGGCTTCACTCTAGGGCGTTACTCCACCACAACGAATAGTTAGGGCCTTAGAAGTCAATGCCAGAAGCATAAAATACAATATAAATACAACAGTTTTTCCACTGTATAGTATGAATAATGGCAAACACTGTGGAAGTAATGGTCATTTCTACGTTCCTGGCAACCTAGGCTTCACTCTAGGGCGTTGCTCCACCACATCGAATAGCTACGGCCTTAGGAGTCAACGCCAGAGGCATTAAATAAAATATAAATACAACAGTTATTCCATCGTATAACAGGAATAATTACAACCAGTGTGAAAGTAATGGGCATTTCTACGTTCCGTGCAAACTAGGCTTCACCCTAGGGTGTTGGTCCACCAGGTCGAATAGTTAGGGCCTAAGAAAACAACTCCAGACGCATAAAGTACAATATAAATACAACAGATTTTCCATCGAATAATACGAATAATTGCAATCAGTATGAAAGTTATGGTCGTTTCTACGTTCCGGGCAACCTGGGCTTCACCTGAGGGCGTTGCTCCACCACATCCAATAGTTAGGACCTAAGAAGTCAACGCCAGAAGCATAAAATACAAAATAGATACAACAGTTTTTCCATCGTATACCAGGAATAATTGCAACCAGTGTGAAAGTGATGGTCATTTCTACGTTCCGGGCATCCTAGGCTTCACTCTAGGGCGTTGCTCCACCACATCGAAAGCTACGGCCTTAGGACTCAACGCCAGAGGCATAAAATACAAAATAAATACAACAGTTTTTCCATCGTATAACAAGAATAATTGCAACCAGTGTGAAAGTTATGGTCATTTCTACATTCCGGGCAACCTAGGCTTCCCTCTAGGGCGTTGCTCCACCAGATCGAATAGTTAGGGCCTAAGAAGTCAACGCCAGAAGCATAAAATACAATATAAATACAACAGTTTTTCCCATGTATAACAGGAATAATTGCAACCATTGTGAAAGCTATGGTCATTTCTACGTTCCGGGCAACCTAGGCTTCACTCTAGGGCGTTGCTCCACCACATCGAATAGTTAGGGCCTTACAAGTCAATGCCAGAAGCATAAAATACAAAATAGATGCAACAGTTTTTCCATCGTATAACAGAAATAATTGCAACCAGGGTGAAAGGTATGGTCATTTCTACGTTCCGGGCAACCTAGGCTTCACTCTAGGGCATTTCTCCACCACATCGAGTAGTTACGGCCTTAGAAGTCAACGCCATAACTATAAAATACAATATAAATACAACAGTTTTTCCATTGTATAAAATGAGTAATAGCAAACAGTGTGGAAGTAATGGTTATTTCTACGTTCCGGGCAACCTAGGCTTCACGCTAGGGCGCTGCTCCACGACATCGAATAGCTACGGCCTTAGGAGCCAGCGCCAGAGGCATAACATGCAATATCAGTACAACAGTTTTTCCATCGTATAAAACGAATAATTGCAATCAGTATGAAGGTTATGGTCATTTCTACGTTCCGGGCAACCTAGGCTTCACTCTAGGCGTTGCTCCACCAGATCCAATAGCTAGGGCCTAAGAAGTCAACGCCAGAAGCATAACGTACAATAAAAATCCAACAGTTTGTCCATCGTATAACAGGAATAATTGCAACCAGTGTGAAAGTAATGATCATTTCTACGTTCCGGGCAACCTAGGTTTCGCTCTAGGGCGTTGCTCCACCAGATCGAATAGTTAGGGCCTAAGAAGTCAACGCCATAGCTATAAAATACAATATAAAAAGAACAGTTTTTCCATTGTATAAAATGAATAATTGCAAACAGTGTGGAAGTAATGGTAATTTCTACGTTCCGGGCAACCTAGGCTTCACCCTAGGGCGTTGCTCCACCACATCGAATAGCTACGGCCTTAGGAGCCAACGGCAGAGGCATAAAATACATAATAAATACAACAGTTTTTCCATCGTATAGCAAGAATAATTGCAACCAGTGTGAAAGTGATGGTCATTTCTACATTCCCGGCAACCTAGGCTTCACTCTAGGGCGTAACTCCACCAGATGGAATAGTTAGAGCCTAGGAAGTCAACGCCAGAAGCATAAAATACAATATAAATACAACAGTTTTTCCCTTGTATAACAGGAATATATGCAACCAGAGTGAAGGTGATTGTCATTTCTACGTCCCGGGCAACCTAGGCTTCACTCTAGGGCGTCGTTCCACCAGATCGAATAGTTAGGGCCTAAGAAGTCTACGCCAGAAGCATGTAATACAATACAAATACAACAGCTTTTCCTTCGTATAACAGGGATAATTGCAACCAGTGTGAAAGGTATGGTCATTTCTACGTTCCGGGCATCCTAGGCTTCACTCTAGGGCATTGCTCCACCACATCGAATAGCTGCAGCCTTAGAAGTCAACGCCAGAAGCGTAAAATACAATATAAGTACAGCAGTTTTTCAATCGTATAACAGGAATAATTGCGAACAGTGTGAAAGATATGGTCATTTCTACGTTGCGGGCATCTGAGGCTTCACTCTAGGGCATTGCTCCACCACATCGAATAGCTACGGCCTTAGAAGTCAACGCCTGAAGCATAAAATATAATATAAATACAACAGTTTTTCCATCGTATAACAGGAATAATTGCAACCAGAGTGAAGGTGATGGTCATTTGTACGTCCCGGGCAACCTAGGCTTCACTCTAGGGCGTTGCTCCACCAGATCCAATAGTTAGGACCTAAGAAGTCAACGCCAGAAGCATAAAATACAAAATAGATACAACAGTTTTTCCATCGTATAACATGAATAATTGCAACCAGTGTGAAAGTAATGGTCATTTCTACGTTTCTGGCGACCTAGGCTTCACTCTAGGGCGTTGGTCCACCAGATCCAATAGCTAGGGCCTAAGAAGTCAACGCCAGGAGCAACAAATACAAAATAAATACAACAGTTTTTCCATCGTTAAAACGAATAATTGCAACCAGTATGAAAACTATGGTCATTTCTACGTTCCGGGCAACCTAGGCTTCACTCTAGGGCGTTGCTCAACCACATCGAATAGCTACGTCCCTGGAAGACAACGCCATAACTATAAAATACAATATAAATACAACAGTCTTTCCATCGTATAAAACGAATAATTGCAACCAGTCTGATAGTTACGGTCATTTCTACGTTCCGGGCATCCTAGGCTTCTCTCTAGGGCGTTGCTTCACCAGATCGAATAGTTAGGGCCTAAGATGTCAACGCCAGAAGCATAAAATACAATAGAAATACAACAGTTTTTCCATCGTATAACAGGAATAATTGCAACCAGTGTGAAAGATATGGTCATTTCTACGATACGGGCAACCTAGGCTTCACCCTAGGGCGTTGCTCCACCACATCGAAAGCTACGGCCTTAGGAGTCAGCGCGAGAGGCATAAAATACAAAATAAATACAACAGTTTTTCCATCGTATAACAAGAATAATTGCAACCAGTGTGAAAGTGATGGTCATTTCTGCGTTCCGGGCAACCTAGGCTTCACTCTAGGGCGTTGCTCCACCACATCGAATAGCTACGGCCTTAGGAGTCAACGACAGAGGCATAAAATACAAAATAAATACAACAGTTTTTCCATCGTATAACAAGAATAATTGCAACCAGTGTGAAAGTGATGGTCGTTTCTACGTTCCGGGCAACCTAGGCTTCACTCTAGGGCGTTGTTCCTCCAGATCGAATAGCTAGGGCCTAAGAAGTTTACACCAGAAGCATAAAATACAATATAAATACAACAGTTTTTCCATCGTATAACTGGAATAATTGCAACCAGTCTGATACTTATGGTCATTTCTACGTTCCGGGCAACCTAGGCTTCACCCTAGGGCGTTGCTCCACCACATCGAAAGCTACGGCCTTAGGACTCAACGCCAGAGGCATAAAATACAAAATAAATACAACAGTTTTTCTATCGTATAACAAGAATAATTGCAACCAGTGTGAAAGTGATGGTCATTTCTACATTCCGGGCAACCTAGGCTTCCCTCTAGGGCGTTGGTCCACCAGATCCAATAGCTAGGGCCTAAGAAGTCAACGCCAGGAGCACCAAATACAAAATAAATACAACAGTTTTTCCATCGTATAAAACGAATAATTGCAACCAGTATGAAAACTATGGTCATTTCTACGTTCCGGGCAGCCTAGGCTTTACTCTAGGGCGTTGCTCAACCACATCGAATAGCTACGTCCCTGGAAGACAACGCCATAACTATAAAATACAATATAAATACAACAGTCTTTCCATCGTATAAAACGAATAATTGCAACCAGTCTGATAGTTACGGTCATTTCTACGTTCCGGGCAACATAGGCTTCTCTCTAGGGCGTTGCTTCACCAGATCGAATAGTTAGGGCCTAAGAAGTCAACGCCAGAAGCATAAAATACAATAGAAATACAACAGCTTTTCCATCGTATAACAGGGATAATTGCAACCAGTGTGAAAGGTATGGTCATTTCTACGTTCCGGGCATCCTAGGCTTCACTCTAGGGCGTTGCTCCACCACATCGAATAGCTACGGCCGTAGGAGTCAACGCCAGAGGCATAAAATGAAATATAAATACAACAGTTTTTCCACCGTATAATAAGAATAATTGCAAACAGTGTGGAAGTAATGGTCATTTCTACGTTCCGGGCAACCTAGCCTTCACCCTAGGACGTTGCTCAACCACATCGAATAGCTACGGCCCTAGAAGACAACGCCATAACTATAAAATACAATATAAATACAACAGTCTTTCCATTGTATATAACGAATAATTGCAACCAGTCTGATAGCTATGGTCATTTCTACGTTCCGGGCAACCTAGGCTTCACCCTAGGGCGTTGCTCCACCAGATCGAATAGTTAGGGCCTAAGAAGTCAGTGCCAGAAGCATAAAATACGATATATGTACAACAGTTTTTCCATCGTATAACAGGAATACTAGCGACCAGAGTGAAGGTGATGGTCACTTCTAAGTTCCGGGCAACCTAGGCTTCACTCTAGAGCGTTGCACCACCAGGTCGAATAGCTAGGGCCTAAGAAGTCAACGCCATAACTATAAAAAACTATATAAATACAACAGTTTTTCCATTGTATAAAATGAGTAATTGCAAACAGTGTGGAGGTAATGGTCATTTCTACATTCCGGGCCACCTAGGCTTGAGTCTATGGCGTTTCTCCACCACATCGAATAGCTACGGCCTTAGGAGTCAACGTCTGAAGCATAAAATATAATATAAATACAACAGTTTTTCCATCGTACAACAGGAATAATTGCAACCAGTGTGGAAGTAATGGTCACTTCTACGTTCCGGGCAACCTAGGCTTCACTCTAGGGCGTTGCTCCACCACAACGAATAGTTAGGGCCTTAGAAGTCAATGCCAGAAGCATAAAATACAATATAAATACAACAGTTTTTCCACTGTATAGTATGAATAATTGCAAACACTGTGGAAGTAATGGTCATTTCTACGTTCCTGGCAACCTAGGCTTCACTCTAGGGCGTTGCTCCACCACATCGAATAGCTACGGCCTTGGAAGTCAACGCCTGAAGCTTAAAATTCAAAATAAATACAACAGTTTTTCCATCGCATAACAAGAATAATTGCAACCAGTGTGAAAGTGATGGTCATTTCTACATTCCGGGCAACCTAGGCTTCGCTCTAGGGCGTTGCTGCACCAGATCGAATAGCTAGGGTCTTAGAAGTCAGCGCCAGAAGCATAAAATAAAACAAAAATACAACAGATTTTCCATCGTATAAAACGAATAATTGCAACCAGTATGAGTGTTATGGTCATTTCTACGTTCCGGGAAACCTAGGCTTCACTCTAGCACGTTGCTCCACCAGATCGAAAAGCTAGGGTCTTAGAAGTCAGCGCCAGAAGCATAAAATAAAATAAATACAACAGATTTTCCATCGTATAAAACGAATAGTTGCAACCAGTATGAATGTTATAGTCATTTCTACGTTCCGGGAAACCTAGGCTTCACTCTAGAGCGTTGGTCCTCCAGATCCAATAGTTAGGGCCTAAGAAGTCAACGCCAGGAGCACCAAATACAAAATAAATACAATAGTTTTTCCATCATATAAAACGAATAATTGCAACCAGCATGAAAGCTATCGTCATTTCTACGTTCCGGGCAATCTAGGCATCACTCTAGGGCACTGCTCCACCAGATCGAATAGCTAGGGACTTAGAAGTCAACGCCAGAAGCGTAAAATACGATATATGTACAACAGTTCTTCCATCGTATAAAATGAATAATTGCAACCAGTGTTTAAGTAACGGCCACTTCTACGTTCCGGGCATCCTAGACTTAAGACTGAGGCATTGCTCCTCCAGATCGAATACATAGGGCCTTAGAAGTCAACGCCAGAAGCATAGAATACAATAGAAATACAACAGCTTTTCCATCGTATAAATCGAATAATTGCAACCAGTGTGAAAGATATGGTCATTTCTACGTTCCGGGCAACCTAGGCTTCACCCTAGGGCGTTGCTCCACCACATCGAATAGCTACGGCCTTGGAAGTCAACGCCTGAAGCATAAAATTCAATATAAATACAATAGTTTTCCCATCGTATAACAGGAGTAATTGCAACCAGAGTGAAGGTGATGGCCATTTCTACGTTCCGGACAACCTAGGCTTCACCCTAGGGCGTTGCTCCACCAGATCGAATAGCTAGGGCCTTAGAAGTCAACGCCAGAAGAATAAAATAAAATAAAAATAGAGCAGTTATTCCATCGTAAAAAAGGAATAATTGCAACCAGCGTGAAAGAAATGGGCATTTCTACGTTCCGCGCAACCTAGGCTTCACTCCAGGGCGTTGCCCCACCACATCGATTAGCTACGGCCTTAGAAGTCAACGCCCGAAACCTAAAATACAATTAAAGTACAACAGTTTTTCCATCGTATACCGGGAATAATTGCAACAAATGTGAAAGAGATAGTCATTACAACGTTCCGGGCAACCTAGGCTTCACTGTAGGGCGTTGTTCCGCCACATCGAATAGCTACGACCTTGGAAGTCAACGCCTGAAGCATAAGATAAAATAAAAATACAACAGATTCTCCATTGTATAAAACGGATAATTGCAACCAGTGTTAAGGTAATGGCCATTTCTACGTTCCGGGCATCCTAGACTTAACTCCGACACATTGCACCACCAGATCGAATACATAGGGCCTTAGAATTCAACGCCAGAAGCATAAAATACAATGTAAATTCAACAGTTTTTCCATCGTATTACAGGAATAACTGCAACCAGTGTGAAAGGACTGGTCATTTCTACGTTCCGGGTAACCTAGGCTTCATTCGAGGGCATTGCCCCACAAGATCGAATCGCTAGAGACATAGAATTCAACGCCAGAAGCAGAAAATACAATAAACATACTTCAGTTTTTCCATCGTATAACAGGAATAATTGCAACCAGTGTGAAAGTAATAGTCCCTTCTACGTTCCGGATAACCTAGACTTGACCCTGGGGCGTAGCTCCAACAGATCGAATAGCTAGGGCATTAGAAGTCAACGCCAGAAGTAAAAGATAAAATAAAAATACAACAGTTTTTTCATCGTATAACAGGAATAATTGCAACAAGCGTGAACGTAATGGTCATTTCAGCGTTCCGGGCAATCTAGGCTACACTCTAGGGCGTTGTTCCACCAGGTCGAATAGTTAGGGACTAGGAAGTCAGCGGCAGAAGCATAAAATACGATATATGTACAGCAGTTTTTCCATCGTATAAAACTGAAAATTGCAACCAGTGTGAAAGTAATGGCCATTCCTACGTTCCGGGCATCCTAGACTTCACACTGAGTCATTGCTGCGCCAGAGCGAATACATAGGTTCTTAGAAGTCTACGCCAGAAGCATAAAGTACAATAAAAGTCAAACAGTATGTCCATCGTATAACGGGAGTAATTGCAAGCAGTGTGAAAGTTATGGACATTTCTACGTTCCGGGCAACATAGGCTTCACTCTTGGACGTTGCCTCAACCGATCGAATAGCTAGGACCTTAGAAGTCTAAGCCAGAAGCAGGAAATACAATAAATATGCAGCAGTTTTTCCATCGTATAGCATGAATGATTGCAACCGGTGTGATAGTAATGATCATTTCGACGTTTCGGGCATGCTAGACTTAACTCTGAGGCATTGCTCCACCAGATCGAAGAGTTAGGCCCATAGAAGTCAACGCCAGAAGCATAAAATACAAAATAAATACAACAGTCTTTCCGTCGTATAAAACGAATAATTGCAACCAGTGTAAATGTTATGGTCATATCTACGTTTCGGGCAACCTAGGCTTCACTCTAGGGTGTTGCTCCACCAGATCGAATAGCTAGGACCTTAGAAGTCAACGCCCGAAACATAAAATACAGTAAAAATAGAACATTTTTTCCATCGTATAACGGGAATAATTGCAACCAGGTTGAAAGTGATGGACATTTCTACGTTCCGGGCAACCTAGGCTTCACTCCAGGAGGTTGCTCCACCCCATCGAATATCTACGGCCTTAGAAGTCAACGCCTGGAGCATAAAATACATTAACAATACAACAGTTTTTTCACCGTATAACAGGAAGAATTGCAACACGAGTGATGGTAATGGTCTTTTCTACGTTCCGGGCAATCTAGGCTCCACTCTAGGGCGTTGCTCGACCTCGTCGAATAGCTATGGCCTTAGAAGTCAACGCCAGAAGCAGTAAATACAATATAAATACAAAAGCTTTTCCACCGCATAACATGAATAATTGCAAACAGTGTAAAAGATATGGTCATATCTACGTTCCTGGCAACCTAGGCTTCACTCTAGAGAGTTGCACCAACACATCGAACAGCTACGGCCTTAGAAGTCAACGCCAGAAGCATAAAATACAATATAAATACAACAGCTTTTCAATCGTATAACAGGAATAATTGCAAACAGTGTGAAAGGCATGGTCTTTTCTGCGTTCCGGGCAACCTAGGCTTCACTCTAGGTCGTTGCTCCACCACATCGAATAGCTGCGGCGTTAGGAGTCAACGCCATAACTATAAAAAACAATATAAATACAACAGCTTTTCCATTGTATAAAATGAATAATTGCAAACAGTGTGGAGGTAATGGCCATTTCTACTTTCCGGGCAACCTAGGCTTCGCTCTAGGGCGTTGCTCCACCACATCGAATAGCTACGGCCTTAGAAGTCAACGCCTGAAGCATAAAATATAATATAAGTACAACAGTTTTTCCATCGTATAACAGGAATAATTGCAACCAGTGTGAAAGGCATGGCCTTTTCTGCGTTCCGGGCAACCTAGCCTTCACTCTAGGTCGTTGCTCCACCACATCGAATAGCTGCGGCCTTAGGAGTCAACGCCTGAAGCATAAAATATAATATAAGTACAACAGTTTTTCCATCGTATAAAATGAATAATTGCAACCAGTATGAATGTTATGGTCATTTCTACGTTCCGGGCAACCTAGGCTTCACGCTAGGGCGTTGGTCCACCAGGTTCAACAGTTAGGGCCTAAGAAGTCAACGCCAGGAGCACCAAATACAAAATAAATACAACAGTTTTTCCATCGTATAAAACGAAAAATTGCAACCAGTGTGCAAGTAATGGTCATTACAACGATCCGGGCGACCTAGGCATCACTCTAGGGCGTTGTTCCACCAGAGCGAATAGTTTGGGCCTAAGAAGTCAACGCCTGAAGCATAAAATAGAGTATAAATACAACAGTTTTTCCGTCGTATAGAACGAATAATTGCAACCAGTATGAAAGTTAGGGTCATTTCGACGTTCCGGGTAACCTAGGCTTCACCCTAGGGCGTTGCTCCACCAGATAGAATAGTTAGGGCCTAAGAAGTCAACGCCAGAAGCATAAAATACAATATAAATACAACAGTTTTTCCATCGTATAGAACGAATAATTGCAACCAGTATGAAAGTTAGGGTCATTTCGACGTTCCGGGTAACCTAGTCTTCACCCTAGGGGGTTGCTCCACCAGATCGAATAGCTAGGGCCTTAGAAGTCAACGCCAGAAGCATAAAATAAAATAAAAATAGAGCAGTTATTCCATCGTATAACAGGAATAATTGCAACCAGTGTGAAGGTGATGGTCATTTCTAAGTTCCGGGCAACATAGGCTTCACTCTATAGCGTTGCTCCACCAGATCGAATAGCTCGGGCCTTAGAAGTCAACGCCAGAAGCACAAAATAAAATAAAAATACAACAGTTATTCCATCGTATAACAGGAATAATTAGAACCAGTGTGAAAGTAATGGGCATTTCTACGTTCCGTGCAACCTAGGCTTCACTCTACGGCGTTGGTCCACCAGGTCGAATAGTTAGGGCTTTAGAAAACAACTCCCGACTCATAAAATACAATATAAAGACAACTGTTTTTCCACGTTATAAAACGAATAATTGCAACCAGTATGAAAACTATGGTCATTTCTACGTTCCGGGCAACCTAGGCTTCACCCTAGGGCGTTGCTCCACCAGATCCAATAGTTAGGACCTAAGAAGTCAACGCCAGAAGCATAAAATACAAAATAGATACAGCAGCTTTTCCGTCATATAACAGGAATAATCGCGACCAGTGTGAAAGTAATGGTCATTTTTACGTTCCAGGCAACCTAGGCTTCACTCCAGAGCGTTGCTCCACCAGATCGAATAGCTAGGGCCTTAGAAGTCAACGCCAGAAGCACAAAATAAAATAAAAATACAACAGTTATTCCATCGTATATCAGGAATAATTACAACCAGTGAGAAAGTAATGGGCATTTCTACGTTCCGTGCAACCTCGGCTTCATCAGAGGGCGTTGCTCCACCAGATCCAATAGTTAGGACCTAAGAAGTCAACGCCAGAAGCATAAAATACAAAATAGATACAACAGTTTTTCCATCGTATACCAGGAATAATTGCAACCAGTGTGAAAGTGATGGTCATTTCTACGTTCCGGGCATCCTAGGCTTCACTCTAGGGCGTTGCTCCACCACATCGAAAGCTACGGCCTTAGGACTCAACGCCAGAGGCATAAAATACAAAATAAATACAACAGTTTTTCCATCGTATAACAAGAATAATTGCAACCAGTGTGAAAGTTATGGTCATTTCTACATTCCGGGCAACCTAGGCTTCCCTCTAGGGCGTTGCTCCACCAGATCAAATAGTTAGGGCCTAAGAAGTCAACGCCAGAAGCATAAAATACAATATAAATACAACAGTTTTTCCCATGTATAACAGGAATAATTGCAACCATTGTGAAAGCTATGGTCATTTCTACGTACCGGGCAACCTAGGCTTCACTCTAGGGCGTTGCTCCACCACATCGAATAGTTAGGGCCTTACAAGTCAATGCCAGAAGCATAAAATACAAAATAGATGCAACAGTTTTTCCATCGTATAACAGAAATAATTGCAACCAGGGTGAAAGGTATGGTCATTTCTACGTTCCGGGCAACCTAGGCTTCACTCTAGGGCATTGCTCCACCACATCGAGTAGTTACGGCCTTAGAAGTCAACGCCATAACTATAAAATACAATATAAATACAACAGTTTTTCCATTGTATAAAATGAGTAATAGCAAACAGTGTGGAAGTAATGGTTATTTCTACGTTCCGGGCAACCTAGGCTTCACGATAGGGCGCTGCTCCACGACATCGAATAGCTACGGCCTTAGGAGCCAGCGCCAGAGGCATAACATGCAATATCAGTACAACAGTTTTTCCATCGTATAAAACGAATAATTGCAATCAGTATGAAGGTTATGGTCATTTCTACGTTCCGGGCAACCTAGGCTTCACTCTAGGCGTTGCTCCACCAGATCCAATAGCTAGGGCCTAAGAAGTCAACGCCAGAAGCATAACGTACAATAAAAATCCAACAGTTTGTCCATCGTATAACAGGAATAATTGCAACCAGTGTGAAAGTAATGATCATTTCTACGTTCCGGGCAACCTAGGTTACGCTCTAGGGCGTTGCTCCACCACATCCAATAGTTAGGGCCTTCGAAAACAATTCCAGACGCATAAAACACAATAAAAATACAGCAGTTTTTTCAACGTATAACAGGAATAATTGCATCAAGCCAGAAGGTAATGGTCACTTCTACGTTCCGGGCAATATAGGCTTCTCTCTAGGGCGTTGCTCCACCAGATCGAATAGTTAGGGCCTAAGAAGTCAACGCCATAGCTATAAAATACAATATAAATACAACAGTTTTTCCATTGTATAAAATGAATAATTGCAAACAGTGTGGAAGTAATGGTAATTTCTACGTTCCGGGCAACCTAGGCTTCACCCTAGGGCGTTGCTCCACCACATCGAATAGCTACGGCCTTAGGAGCCAACGGCAGAGGCATAAAATACATAATAAATACAACAGTTTTTCCATCGTATAGCAAGAATAATTGCAACCAGTGTGAAAGTGATGGTCATTTCTACATTCCGGGCAACCTAGGCTTCACTCTAGGGCGTAACTCCACCAGATGGAATAGTTAGAGCCTAGGAAGTCAACGCCAGAAGCATAAAATACAATATAAATACAACAGTTTTTCCCTTGTATAACAGGAATATATGCAACCAGAGTGAAGGTGATGGTCATTTCTACGTCCCGGGCAACCTAGGCTTCACTCTAGGGCGTCGCTCCACCAGATCGAATAGTTAGGGCCTAAGAAGTCTACGCCAGAAGCATGTAATACAATACAGATACAACAGCTTTTCCTTCGTATAACAGGGATAATTGCAACCAGTGTGAAAGGTATGGTCATTTCTACGTTCCGGGCATCCTAGGCTTCACTCTAGGGCATTGCTCCACCACATCGAATAGCTGCAGCCTTAGAAGTCAACGCCAGAAGCGTAAAATACAATATAAGTACAGCAGTTTTTCAATCGTATAACAGGAATAATTGCGAACAGTGTGAAAGATATGGTCATTTCTACGTTGCGGGCATCTGAGGCTTCACTCTAGGGCATTGCTCCACCACATCGAATAGCTACGGCCTTAGAAGTCAACGCCATAACTATAAAAAACTATATAAATACAACAGTTTTTCCATTGTATAAAAAGAGTAATTGCAAACAGTGTGGAGGTAATGGTCATTTCTACATTCCGGGCCACCTAGGCTTGAGTCTATGGCGTTTCTCCACCACATCGAATAGCTACGGCCTTAGAAGTCAACGTCTGAAGCATAAAATATAATATAAATACAACAGTTTTTCCATCGTATAACAGGAATAATTGCAACCAGTTTGGAACTAATGGTCATTTTTACGTTCCGGGCAACCTAGGCTTCACTCTAGGGCGTTGCTCCACCACATCGAATATGTACGGCCTTAGAAGTCAACGCCTGAAGCATAAAATATAATATAAATACAACAGTTTTTCCATCGTATAACAGGAATAATTGCAACCAGAGTGAAGGTGATGGTCATTTCTACGTCCCGGGCAACCTAGGCTTCACTCTAGGGCGTTGCTCCACCAGATCCAATAGTTAGGACCTAAGAAGTCAACGCCAGAAGCATAAAATACATAATAGATACAACAGTTTTTCCATCGTATAACATGAATAATTGCAACCAGTGTGAAAGTAATGGTCATTTCTACGTTTCTGGCGACCTAGGCTTCACTCTAGGGCGTTGGTCCACCAGATCCAATAGCTAGGGCCTAAGAAGTCAACGCCAGGAGCACCAAATACAAAATAAATACAACAGTTTTTCCATCGTTTAAAACGAATAATTGCAACCAGTATGAAAACTATGGTCATTTCTACGTTCCGGGCAACCTAGGCTTCACTCTAGGGCGTTGCTCAACCACATCGAATAGCTACGTCCCTGGAAGACAACGCCATAACTATAAAATACAATATAAATACAACAGTCTTTCCATCGTATAAAACGAATAATTGCAACCAGTCTGATAGTTACGGTCATTTCTACGTTCCGGGCATCCTAGGCTTCTCTCTAGGGCGTTGCTTCACCAGATTGAATAGTTAGGGCCTAAGATGTCAACGCCAGAAGCATAAAATACAATAGAAATACAACAGTTTTTCCATCGTATAACAGGAATAATTGCAACCAGTGTGAAAGATATGGTCATTTCTACGATACGGGCAACCTAGGCTTCACCCTAGGGCGTTGCTCCACCACATCGAAAGCTACGGCCTTAGGAGTCAGCGCCACAGGCATAAAATACAAAATAAATACAACAGTTTTTCCATCGTATAACAAGAATAATTGCAACCAGTGTGAAAGTGATGGTCATTTCTACGTTCCGGGCAACCTAGGCTTCACTCTAGGGCGTTGCTCCACCACATCGAATAGCTACGGCCTTAGGAGTCAACGACAGAGGCATAAAATACAAAATAAATACAACAGTTTTTCCATCGTATAACAAGAATAATTGCAACCAGTGTGAAAGTGATGGTCATTTCTACGTTCCGGGCAACCTAGGCTTCACTCTAGGGCGTTGTTCCTCCAGATCGAATAGCTAGGGCCTAAGAAGTTTACACCAGAAGCATAAAATACAATATAAATACAACAGTTTTTCCATCGTATAACTGGAATAATTGCAACCAGTCTGATACTTATGGTCATTTCTACGTTCCGGGCAACCTAGGCTTCACCCTAGGGCGTTGCTCCACCACATCGAAAGCTACGGCCTTAGGACTCAACGCCAGAGGCATAAAATACAAAATAAATACAACAGTTTTTCCATCGTATAACAAGAATAATTGCAACCAGTGTGAAAGTGATGGTCATTTCTACATTCGAGGCAACCTACGCTTCCCTCTAGGGCGTTGGTCCACCAGATCCAATAGATAGGGCCTAAGAAGTCAACGCCAGGAGCACCAAATACAAAATAAATACAACAGTTTTTCCATCGTATAAAACGAATAATTGCAACCAGTATGAAAACTATGGTCATTTCTACGTTCCGGGCAGCCTAGGCTTTACTCTAGGGCGTTGCTCAACCACATCGAATAGCTACGTCCCTGGAAGACAACGCCATAACTATAAAATACAATATAAATACAACAGTCTTTCCATCGTATAAAACGAATAATTGCAACCAGTCTGATAGTTACGGTCATTTCTACTTTCCGGGCAACATAGGCTTCTCTCTAGGGCGTTGCTTCACCAGATCGAATAGTTAGGGCCTAAGAAGTCAACGCCAGAAGCATAAAATACAATAGAAATACAACAGTTTTTCCATCGTATAACAGGAATAATTGCAACCAGTGTGAAAGATATGGTCATTTCTACGATACGGGCAACCTAGGCTTCACTCTAGGGCGTTGCTCCACCACATCGAATAGCTACGGCCTTAGGAGCCAACGGCAGAGGCATAAAATACATAATAAATACAACAGTTTTTCCATCGTATAGCAAGAATAATTGCAACCAGTGTGAAAGTGATGGTCATTTCTACATTCCGGGCAACCTAGGCTTCACTCTAGGGCGTAACTCCACCAGATGGAATAGTTAGAGCCTAGGAAGTCAACGCCAGAAGCATAAAATACAATATAAATACAACAGTTTTTCCCTTGTATAACAGGAATATATGCAACCAGAGTGAAGGTGATGGTCATTTCTACGTCCCGGGCAACCTAGGCTTCACTCTAGGGCGTCGTTCCACCAGATCGAATAGTTAGGGCCTAAGAATTCTACGCCAGAAGCATGTAATACAATACAAATACAACAGCTTTTCCTTCGTATAACAGGGATAATTGCAACCAGTGTGAAAGGTATGGTCATTTCTACGTTCCGGGCATCCTAGGCTTCACTCTAGGGCATTGCTCCACCACATCGAATAGCTGCAGCCTTAGAAGTCAACGCCAGAAGCGTAAAATACAATATAAGTACAGCAGTTTTTCAATCGTATAACAGGAATAATTGCGAACAGTGTGAAAGATATGGTCATTTCTACGTTGCGGGCATCTGAGGCTTCACTCTAGGGCATTGCTCCACCACATCGAATAGCTACGGCCTTAGAAGTCAACGCCATAACTATAAAAAACTATATAAATACAACAGTTTTTCCATTGTATAAAAAGAGTAATTGCAAACAGTGTGGAGGTAATGGTCATTTCTACATTCCGGGCCACCTAGGCTTGAGTCTATGGCGTTTCTCCACCACATCGAATAGCTACGGCCTTAGAAGTCAACGTCTGAAGCATAAAATATAATATAAATACAACAGTTTTTCCATCGTATAACAGGAATAATTGCAACCAGTTTGGAACTAATGGTCATTTTTACGTTCCGGGCAACCTAGGCTTCACTCTAGGGCGTTGCTCCACCACATCGAATATGTACGGCCTTAGAAGTCAACGCCTGAAGCATAAAATATAATATAAATACAACAGTTTTTCCATCGTATAACAGGAATAATTGCAACCAGAGTGAAGGTGATGGTCATTTCTACGTCCCGGGCAACCTAGGCTTCACTCTAGGGCGTTGCTCCACCAGATCCAATAGTTAGGACCTAAGAAGTCAACGCCAGAAGCATAAAATACATAATAGATACAACAGTTTTTCCATCGTATAACATGAATAATTGCAACCAGTGTGAAAGTAATGGTCATTTCTACGTTTCTGGCGACCTAGGCTTCACTCTAGGGCGTTGGTCCACCAGATCCAATAGCTAGGGCCTAAGAAGTCAACGCCAGGAGCACCAAATACAAAATAAATACAACAGTTTTTCCATCGTTTAAAACGAATAATTGCAACCAGTATGAAAACTATGGTCATTTCTACGTTCCGGGCAACCTAGGCTTCACTCTAGGGCGTTGCTCAACCACATCGAATAGCTACGTCCCTGGAAGACAACGCCATAACTATAAAATACAATATAAATACAACAGTCTTTCCATCGTATAAAACGAATAATTGCAACCAGTCTGATAGTTACGGTCATTTCTACGTTCCGGGCATCCTAGGCTTCTCTCTAGGGCGTTGCTTCACCAGATCGAATAGTTAGGGCCTAAGATGTCAACGCCAGAAGCATAAAATACAATAGAAATACAACAGTTTTTCCATCGTATAACAGGAATAATTGCAACCAGTGTGAAAGATATGGTCATTTCTACGATACGGGCAACCTAGGCTTCACCCTAGGGCGTTGCTCCACCACATCGAAAGCTACGGCCTTAGGAGTCAGCGCCAGAGGCATAAAATACAAAATAAATACAACAGTTTTTCCATCGTATAACAAGAATAATTGCAACCAGTGTGAAAGTGATGGTCATTTCTACGTTCCGGGCAACCTAGGCTTCACTCTAGGGCGTTGCTCCACCACATCGAATAGCTACGGCCTTAGGAGTCAACGACAGAGGCATAAAATACAAAATAAATACAACAGTTTTTCCATCGTATAACAAGAATAATTGCAACCAGTGTGAAAGTGATGGTCATTTCTACGTTCCGGGCAACCTAGGCTTCACTCTAGGGCGTTGTTCCTCCAGATCGAATAGCTAGGGCCTAAGAAGTTTACACCAGAAGCATAAAATACAATATAAATACAACAGTTTTTCCATCGTATAACTGGAATAATTGCAACCAGTCTGATACTTATGGTCATTTCTACGTTCCGGGCAACCTAGGCTTCACCCTAGGGCGTTGCTCCACCACATCGAAAGCTACGGCCTTAGGACTCAACGCCAGAGGCATAAAATACAAAATAAATACAACAGTTTTTCCATCGTATAACAAGAATAATTGCAACCAGTGTGAAAGTGATGGTCATTTCTACATTCCGGGCAACCTACGCTTCCCTCTAGGGCGTTGGTCCACCAGATCCAATAGATAGGGCCTAAGAAGTCAACGCCAGGAGCACCAAATACAAAATAAATACAACAGTTTTTCCATCGTATAAAACGAATAATTGCAACCAGTATGAAAACTATGGTCATTTCTACGTTCCGGGCAGCCTAGGCTTTACTCTAGGGCGTTGCTCAACCACATCGAATAGCTACGTCCCTGGAAGACAACGCCATAACTATAAAATACAATATAAATACAACAGTCTTTCCATCGTATAAAACGAATAATTGCAACCAGTCTGATAGTTACGGTCATTTCTACTTTCCGGGCAACATAGGCTTCTCTCTAGGGCGTTGCTTCACCAGATCGAATAGTTAGGGCCTAAGAAGTCAACGCCAGAAGCATAAAATACAATAGAAATACAACAGTTTTTCCATCGTATAACAGGAATAATTGCAACCAGTGTGAAAGATATGGTCATTTCTACGATACGGGCAACCTAGGCTTCACTCTAGGGCGTTGCTCCACCACATCGAATAGCTACGGCCTTAGGAGCCAACGGCAGAGGCATAAAATACATAATAAATACAACAGTTTTTCCATCGTATAGCAAGAATAATTGCAACCAGTGTGAAAGTGATGGTCATTTCTACAATCCGGGCAACCTAGGCTTCACTCTAGGGCGTAACTCCACCAGATGGAATAGTTAGAGCCTAGGAAGTCAACGCCAGAAGCATAAAATACAATATAAATACAACAGTTTTTCCCTTGTATAACAGGAATATATGCAACCAGAGTGAAGGTGATGGTCATTTCTACGTCCCGGGCAACCTAGGCTTCACTCTAGGGCGTCGTTCCACCAGATCGAATAGTTAGGGCCTAAGAAGTCTACGCCAGAAGCATGTAATACAATACAAATACAACAGCTTTTCCTTCGTATAACAGGGATAATTGCAACCAGTGTGAAAGGTATGGTCATTTCTACGTTCCGGGCATCCTAGGCTTCACTCTAGGGCATTGCTCCACCACATCGAATAGCTGCAGCCTTAGAAGTCAACGCCAGAAGCGTAAAATACAATATAAGTACAGCAGTTTTTCAATCGTATAACAGGAATAATTGCGAACAGTGTGAAAGATATGGTCATTTCTACGTTGCGGGCATCTGAGGCTTCACTCTAGGGCATTGCTCCACCACATCGAATAGCTACGGCCTTAGAAGTCAACGCCATAACTATAAAAAACTATATAAATACAACAGTTTTTCCATTGTATAAAAAGAGTAATTGCAAACAGTGTGGAGGTAATGGTCATTTCTACATTCCGGGCCACCTAGGCTTGAGTCTATGGCGTTTCTCCACCACATCGAATAGCTACGGCCTTAGAAGTCAACGTCTGAAGCATAAAATATAATATAAATACAACAGTTTTTCCATCGTATAACAGGAATAATTGCAACCAGTTTGGAACTAATGGTCATTTTTACGTTCCGGGCAACCTAGGCTTCACTCTAGGGCGTTGCTCCACCACATCGAATATGTACGGCCTTAGAAGTCAACGCCTGAAGCATAAAATATAATATAAATACAACAGTTTTTCCATCGTATAACAGGAATAATTGCAACCAGAGTGAAGGTGATGGTCATTTCTACGTCCCGGGCAACATAGGCTTCACTCTAGGGCGTTGCTCCACCAGATCCAATAGTTAGGACCTAAGAAGTCAACGCCAGAAGCATAAAATACAAAATAGATACAACAGTTTTTCCATCGTATAACATGAATAATTGCAACCAGTGTGAAAGTAATGGTCATTTCTACGTTTCTGGCGACCTAGGCTTCACTCTAGGGCGTTGGTCCACCAGATCCAATAGCTAGGGCCTAAGAAGTCAACGCCAGGAGCACCAAATACAAAATAAATACAACAGTTTTTCCATCGTTTAAAACGAATAATTGCAACCAGTATGAAAACTATGGTCATTTCTACGTTCCGGGCAACCTAGGCTTCACTCTAGGGCGTTGCTCAACCACATCGAATAGCTACGTCCCTGGAAGACAACGCCATAACTATAAAATACAATATAAATACAACAGTCTTTCCATCGTATAAAACGAATAATTGCAACCAGTCTGATAGTTACGGTCATTTCTACGTTCCGGGCATCCTAGGCTTCTCTCTAGGGCGTTGCTTCACCAGATCGAATAGTTAGGGCCTAAGATGTCAACGCCAGAAGCATAAAATACAATAGAAATACAACAGTTTTTCCATCGTATAACAGGAATAATTGCAACCAGTGTGAAAGATATGGTCATTTCTACGATACGGGCAACCTAGGCTTCACCCTAGGGCGTTGCTCCACCACATCGAAAGCTACGGCCTTAGGAGTCAGCGCCAGAGGCATAAAATACAAAATAAATACAACAGTTTTTCCATCGTATAACAAGAATAAGTGCAACCAGTGTGAAAGTGATGGTCATTTCTACGTTCCGGGCAACCTAGGCTTCACTCTAGGGCGTTGCTCCACCACATCGAATAGCTACGGCCTTAGGAGTCAACGACAGAGGCATAAAATACAAAATAAATACAACAGTTTTTCCATCGTATAACAAGAATAATTGCAACCAGTGTGAAAGTGATGGTCATTTCTACGTTCCGGGCAACCTACGCTTCCCTCTAGGGCGTTGGTCCACCAGATCCAATAGATAGGGCCTAAGAAGTCAACGCCAGGAGCACCAAATACAAAATAAATACAACAGTTTTTCCATCGTATAAAACGAATAATTGCAACCAGTATGAAAACTATGGTCATTTCTACGTTCCGGGCAGCCTAGGCTTTACTCTAGGGCGTTGCTCAACCACATCGAATAGCTACGTCCCTGGAAGACAACGCCATAACTATAAAATACAATATAAATACAACAGTCTTTCCATCGTATAAAACGAATAATTGCAACCAGTCTGATAGTTACGGTCATTTCTACTTTCCGGGCAACATAGGCTTCTCTCTAGGGCGTTGCTTCAGCAGATCGAATAGTTAGGGCCTAAGAAGTCAACGCCAGAAGCATAAAATACAATAGAAATACAACAGTTTTTCCATCGTATAACAGGAATAATTGCAACCAGTGTGAAAGATATGGTCATTTCTACGATACGGGCAACCTAGGCTTCACTCTAGGGCGTTGCTCCACCACATCGAATAGCTACGGCCTTAGGAGCCAACGGCAGAGGCATAAAATACATAATAAATACAACAGTTTTTCCATCGTATAGCAAGAATAATTGCAACCAGTGTGAAAGTGATGGTCATTTCTACATTCCGGGCAACCTAGGCTTCACTCTAGGGCGTAACTCCACCAGATGGAATAGTTAGAGCCTAGGAAGTCAACGCCAGAAGCATAAAATACAATATAAATACAACAGTTTTTCCCTTGTATAACAGGAATATATGCAACCAGAGTGAAGGTGATGGTCATTTCTACGTCCCGGGCAACCTAGGCTTCACTCTAGGGCGTCGTTCCACCAGATCGAATAGTTAGGGCCTAAGAAGTCTACGCCAGAAGCATGTAATACAATACAAATACAACAGCTTTTCCTTCGTATAACAGGGATAATTGCAACCAGTGTGAAAGGTATGGTCATTTCTACGTTCCGGGCATCCTAGGCTTCACTCTAGGGCATTGCTCCACCACATCGAATAGCTGCAGCCTTAGAAGTCAACGCCAGAAGCGTAAAATACAATATAAGTACAGCAGTTTTTCAATCGTATAACAGGAATAATTGCGAACAGTGTGAAAGATATGGTCATTTCTACGTTGCGGGCATCTGAGGCTTCACTCTAGGGCATTGCTCCACCACATCGAATAGCTACGGCCTTAGAAGTCAACGCCATAACTATAAAAAACTATATAAATACAACAGTTTTTCCATTGTATAAAAAGAGTAATTGCAAACAGTGTGGAGGTAATGGTCATTTCTACATTCCGGGCCACCTAGGCTTGAGTCTATGGCGTTTCTCCACCACATCGAATAGCTACGGCCTTAGAAGTCAACGTCTGAAGCATAAAATATAATATAAATACAACAGTTTTTCCATCGTATAACAGGAATAATTGCAACCAGTTTGGAACTAATGGTCATTTTTACGTTCCGGGCAACCTAGGCTTCACTCTAGGGCGTTGCTCCACCACATCGAATATGTACGGCCTTAGAAGTCAACGCCTGAAGCATAAAATATAATATAAATACAACAGTTTTTCCATCGTATAACAGGAATAATTGCAACCAGTGTGGAAGTAATGGTCACTTCTACGTTCCGGGCAACCTAGGCTTCACTCTAGGGCGTTGCTCCACCACAACGAATAGTTAGGGCCTTAGAAGTCAATGCCAGAAGCATAAAATACAATATAAATACAACAGTTTTTCCACTGTATAGTATGAATAATTGCAAACACTGTGGAAGTAATGGTCATTTCTACGTTCCTGGCAACCTGGGCTTCACTCTAGGGCGTTGCTCCACCACATCGAATAGCTACGGCCTTGGAAGTCAACGCCTGAAGCTTAAAATTCAAAATAAATACAACAGTTTTTCCATCGTATAACAAGAATAATTGCAACCAGTGTGAGAGTGATGGTCATTTCTACATTCCGGGCAACCTAGGCTTCGCTCTAGGGCGTTGCTCCACCAGATCGAATAGCTAGGGCCTTAGAAGTCAACGCCAGAAGAATAAAATAAAATAAAAATAGAGCAGTTATTCCATCGTAAAAAAGGAATAATTGCAACCAGCGTGAAAGAAATGGGCATTTCTACGTTCCGCGCAACCTAGGCTTCACTCCAGGGCGTTGCCCCACCACATCGATTAGCTACGGCCTTAGAAGTCAACGCCCGAAACCTAAAATACAATTAAAGTACAACAGTTTTTCCATCGTATACCGGGAATAATTGCAACAAATGTGAAAGAGATGGTCATTACCACGTTCCGGGCAACCTAGGCTTCACTGTAGGGCGTTGTTCCGCCACATCGAATAGCTACGACCTTGGAAGTCAACGCCTGAAGCATAAGATAAAATAAAAATACAACAGATTCTCCATTGTATAAAACGGATAATTGCAACCAGTGTTAAGGTAATGGCCATTTCTACGTTCCGGGCATCCTAGACTTAACTCTGACACATTGCACCACCAGATCGAATACATAGGGCCTTAGAATTCAACGCCAGAAGCATAAAATACAATGTAAATTCAACATTTTTTCCATCGTATTACAGGAATAACTGCAACCAGTGTGAAAGGACTGGTCATTTCTACGTTCCGGGTAACCTAGGCTTCATTCGAGGGCATTGCCCCACAAGATCGAATCGCTAGAGACATAGAATTCAACGCCAGAAGCAGAAAATACAATAAACATACTTCAGTTTTTCCATCGTATAACAGGAATAATTGCTACCAGTGTGAAAGTAATAGTCCCTTCTACGTTCCGGACAACCTAGACTTGACCCTGGGGCGTAGCTCCAACAGATCGAATAGCTAGGGCATTAGAAGTCAACGCCAGAAGTAAAAGATAAAATAAAAATACAACAGTTTTTTCATCGTATAACAGGAATAATTGCAACAAGCGTGAACGTAATGGTCATTTCAGCGTTCCGGGCAATCTAGGCTTCACTCTAGGGCGTTGTTCCACCAGGTCGAATAGTTAGGGACTAGGAAGTCAGCGGCAGAAGCATAAAATACGATATATGTACAGCAGTTTTTCCATCGTATAAAACGGAAAATTGCAACCAGTGTGAAAGTAATGGCCATTCCTACGTTCCGGGCATCCTAGACTTCACTCTGAGTCATTGCTGCGCCAGAGCGAATACATAGGGTCTTAGAAGTCTACGCCAGAAGCATAAAGTACAATAAAAGTCAAACAGTATGTCCATCGTATAACGGGAGTAATTGCAAGCAGTGTGAAAGTTATGGACATTTCTACGTTCCGGGCAACATAGGCTTCACTCTTGGACGTTGCCTCAACCGATCGAATAGCTAGGACCTTAGAAGTCTAAGCCAGAAGCAGGAAATACAATAAATATGCAGCAGTTTTTCCATCGTATAGCATGAATGATTGCAACCGGTGTGATAGTAATGATCATTTCGACGTTTCGGGCATGCTAGACTTAACTCTGAGGCATTGCTCCACCAGATCGAAGAGTTAGGCCCATAGAAGTCAACGCCAGAAGCATAAAATACAAAATAAATACAACAGTCTTTCCGTCGTATAAAACGAATAATTGCAACCAGTGTAAATGTTATGGTCATATCTACGTTTCGGGCAACCTAGGCTTCACTCTAGGGTGTTGCTCCACCAGATCGAATAGCTAGGACCTTAGAAGTCAACGCCCGAAACATAAAATACAGTAAAAATACAACATTTTTTCCATCGTATAACGGGAATAATTGCAACCAGGTTGAAAGTGATGGTCATTTCTACGTTCCGGGCAACCTAGGCTTCACTCCAGGAGGTTGCTCCACCCCATCGAATATCTACGGCCTTAGAAGTCAACGCCTGGAGCATAAAATACATTAACAATACAACAGTTTTTTCACCGTATAACAGGAAGAATTGCAACACGAGTGATGGTAATGGTCTTTTCTACGTTCCGGGCAATCTAGGCTCCACTCTAGGGCGTTGCTCGACCTCGTCGAATAGCTATGGCCTTAGAAGTCAACGCCAGAAGCAGTAAATACAATATAAATACAACAGCTTTTCCACCGCATAACATGAATAATTGCAAACAGTGTAAAAGATATGGTCATATCTACGTTCCTGGCAACCTAGGCTTCACTCTAGAGAGTTGCACCAACACATCGAACAGCTACGGCCTTAGAAGTCAACGCCAGAAGCATAAAATACAATATATATACAATAGTTTTTCCATCGTATAAAACGAATAAATGCAACCAGTATGAAAGTTATGGTCATTTATACGTTCCGGGCAACCTAGGCTTCACCCTAGGGCGTTGCTCCAACAGATGCAATAGTTAGGACCTTAGAAGTCAACGCCAGAAGCATAAAATACAATATAAATACAACAGCCTTTCAATCGTATAACAGGAATAATTGCAAACAGTGTGAAAGGCATGGTCTTTTCTGCGTTCCGGGCAACCTAGGCTTCACTCTAGGTCGTTGCTCCACCACATCGAATAGCTGCGGCGTTAGGAGTCAACGCCATAACTATAAAAAACAATATAAATACAACAGTTTTTCCATAGTATAAAATGAATAATTGCAAACAGTGTGGAGGTAATGGCCATTTCTACTTTCCGGGCAACGTAGGCTTCGCTCTAGGGCGTTGCTCCACCACATCGAATAGCTACGGCCTTAGAAGTCAACGCCTGAAGCATAAAATATAATATAAATACAACAGTTTTTCCATCGTATAACAGGAATAATTGCAACCAGTGTGAAAGGCATGGCCTTTTCTGCGTTCCGGGCAACCTAGCCTTCACTCTAGGTCGTTGCTCCACCACATCGAATAGCTGCGGCCTTAGGAGTCAACGCCTGAAGCATAAAATATAATATAAGTACAACAGTTTTTCCATCGTATAAAATGAATAATTGCAACCAGTATGAATGTTATGGTCATTTCTACGTTCCGGGCAACCTAGGCTTCACGCTAGGGCGTTGGTCCACCAGGTTCAACAGTTAGGGCCTAAGAAGTCAACGCCAGGAGCACCAAATACAAAATAAATACAACAGTTTTTCCATCGTATAAAACGAAAAATTGCAACCAGTGTGCAAGTAATGGTCATTACAACGATCCGGGCGACCTAGGCATCACTCTAGGGCGTTGTTCCACCAGAGCGAATAGTTTGGGCCTAAGAAGTCAACGCCTGAAGCATAAAATAGAGTATAAATACAACAGTTTTTCCATCGTATAGAACGAATAATTGCAACCAGTATGAAAGTTAGGGTCATTTCGAAGTTCCGGGTAACCTAGGCTTCACCCTAGGGCGTTGCTCCACCAGATGGAATAGTTAGGGCCTAAGAAGTCAACGCCAGAAGCATAAAATACAATATAAATACAACAGCTTTTCCATCGTATATTATGTATATTTGCAAACAGTCTGAAGGTACTGGTCATTTCTACGTTCCGGGCAACCTAGGCTTCACTCCAGGGCGTTGCTCCACCAGATCGAATAGCTAGTGCCTTAGAAGTCAACGACCGAAACATTAAATACAATAAAAATACAACAGTTTTTCCATCGTATAACGGGAATAATTGCAACAATTGTGAACGTGATGGCCATTTCCACGTTCCGGGCAATCTAGGCTTCACTCTAGGGCGTTGGTCCACCAGATCCAATAGTTAGGGCCTAAGAAGTCAACGACAGAAGCATAAAATACAATAAAAATGCAACAGTTTTCCATCGTATAACGGGAATAATTGCAACAAATGTGAACGTGATGGTCATTTCCACGTTCCGGGCAACCTAGGTTTTGCTCTAGGGCGTTGCTTCACAACATCGAATAGTTAGGGCCTTAGAAGACAACGCCTGAAGCATAAAATACAATAAAAATACATCATTTTTTTCATCGTATAGAAGGAATAATTGCAACCAGTCTGAAAGATATGGTCATTTCTACGTTCCGGGCAACCTAGTCTTCACCCTAGGGGGTTGCTCCACCAGATCGAATAGCTAGGGCCTTAGAAGTCAACGCCAGAAGCATAAAATAAAATAAAAATAGAGCAGTTATTCCATCGTATAACAGGAATAATTACAACCAGTGTGAAAGAAATGGGCATTTCTACGTTCCGTGCAACCTAGACTTCACTCTAGGGCGTTGCTCCACCAGGTCGAATAGTTGCGGCCTTAGAAAACGACTCCAGACGTATAAAATACAATAAAAATACAACAGTTTTACCAACGTATAACTGGCATAATTGCAACCAGTGTTAAGGTGATGGTCATTTCTAAGTTCCGGGCAACCTAGGCTTCACTCTATAGCGTTGCTCCACCAGATCGAATAGCTCGGGCCTTAGAAGTCAACGCCAGAAGCACAAAATAAAGTAAAAATACAACAGTTATTCCATCGTATAACAGGAATAATTAGAACCAGTGTGAAAGTAATGGGCATTTCTACGTTCCGTGCAACCTAGGCTTCACTCTACGGCGTTGGTCCACCAGGTCGAATAGTTAGGGCTTTAGAAAACAACTCCCGACTCATAAAATACAATATAAAGACAACTGTTTTTCCACGTTATAAAACGAATAATTACAACCAGTATGAAAACTATGGTCATTTCTACGTTCCGGGCAACCTAGGCTTCACCCTAGGGCGTTGCTCCACCAGATCCAATAGTTAGGACCTAAGAAGTCAACGCCAGAAGCATAAAATACAAAATAGATACAGCAGCTTTTCCGTCATATAACAGGAATAATCGCGACCAGTGTGAAAGTAATGGTCATTTTTACGTTCCAGGCAACCTAGGCTTCACTCCAGAGCGTTGCTCCACCAGATCGAATAGCTAGGGCCTTAGAAGTCAACGCCAGAAGCACAAAATAAAATAAAAATACAACAGTTATTCCATCGTATAACAGGAATAATTACAACCAGTGAGAAAGTAATGGGCATTTCTACGTTCCGTGCAACCTCGGCTTCATCAGAGGGCGTTGCTCCACCAGATCCAATAGTTAGGACCTAAGAAGACAACGCCAGAAGCATAAAATACAAAATAGATACAACAGTTTTTCCATCGTATACCAGGAATAATTGCAACCAGTGTGAAAGTGATGGTCATTTCTACGTTCCGGGCATCCTAGGCTTCACTCTAGGGCGTTGCTCCACCACATCGAAAGCTACGGCCTTAGGACTCAACGCCAGAGGCATAAAATACAAAATAAATACAACAGTTTTTCCATCGTATAACAAGAATAATTGCAACCAGTGTGAAAGTTATGGTCATTTCTACATTCCGGGCAACCTAGGCTTCCCTCTAGGGCGTTGCTCCACCAGATCGAATAGTTAGGGCCTAAGAAGTCAACGCCAGAAGCATAAAATACAATATAAATACAACAGTTTTTCCCATGTATAACAGGAATAATTGCAACCATTGTGAAAGCTATGGTCATTTCTACGTTCCGGGCAACCTAGGCTTCACTCTAGGGCGTTGCTCCACCACATCGAATAGTTAGGGCCTTACAAGTCAATGCCAGAAGCATAAAATACAAAATAGATGCAACAGTTTTTCCATCGTATAACAGAAATAATTGCAACCAGGGTGAAAGGTATGGTCATTTCTACGTTCCGGGCAACCTAGGCTTCACTCTAGGGCATTGCTCCACCACATCGAGTAGTTACGGCCTTAGAAGTCAACGCCATAACTATAAAATACAATATAAATACAACAGTTTTTCCATTGTATAAACTGAGTAATAGCAAACAGTGTGGAAGTAATGGTTATTTCTACGTTCCGGGCAACCTAGGCTTCACGCTAGGGCGCTGCTCCACGACATCGAATAGCTACGGCCTTAGGAGCCAGCGCCAGAGGCATAACATGCAATATCAGTACAACAGTTTTTCCATCGTATAAAACGAATAATTGCAATCAGTATGAAGGTTATGGTCATTTCTACGTTCCGGGCAACCTAGGCTTCACTCTAGGCGTTGCTCCACCAGATCCAATAGCTAGGGCCTAAGAAGTCAACGCCAGAAGCATAACGTACAATAAAAATCCAACAGTTTGTCCATCGTATAACAGGAATAATTGCAACCAGTGTGAAAGTAATGATCATTTCTACGTTCCGGGCAACCTAGGTTTCGCTCTAGGGCGTTGCTCCACCACATCCAATAGTTAGGGCCTTCGAAAACAATTCCAGACGCATAAAATACAATAAAAATACAGCAGTTTTTTCAACGTATAACAGGAATAATTGCATCAAGCCAGAAGGTAATGGTCACTTCTACGTTCCGGGCAATATAGGCTTCTCTCTAGGGCGTTGCTCCACCAGATCGAATAGTTAGGGCCTAAGAAGTCAACGCCATAGCTATAAAATACAATATAAATACAACAGTTTTTCCATTGTATAAAATGAATAATTGCAAACAGTGTGGAACTAATGGTAATTTCTACGTTCCGGGCAACCTAGGCTTCACCCTAGGGCGTTGCTCCACCACATCGAATAGCTACGGCCTTAGGAGCCAACGGCAGAGGCATAAAATACATAATAAATACAACAGTTTTTCCATCGTATAGCAAGAATAATTGCAACCAGTGTGAAAGTGATGGTCATTTCTACATTCCGGGCAACCTAGGCTTCACTCTAGGGCGTAACTCCACCAGATGGAATAGTTAGAGCCTAGGAAGTCAACGCCAGAAGCATAAAATACAATATAAATACAACAGTTTTTCCCTTGTATAACAGGAATATATGCAACCAGAGTGAAGGTGATGGTCATTTCTACGTCCCGGGCAACCTAGGCTTCACTCTAGGGCGTCGTTCCACCAGATCGAATAGTTAGGGCCTAAGAAGTCTACGCCAGAAGCATGTAATACAATACAAATACAACAGCTTTTCCTTCGTATAACAGGGATAATTGCAACCAGTGTGAAAGGTATGGTCATTTCTACGTTCCGGGCATCCTAGGCTTGAGTCTATGGCGTTTCTCCACCACATCGAATAGCTACGGCCTTAGAAGTCAACGTCTGAAGCATAAAATATAATATAAATACAACAGTTTTTCCATCGTATAACAGGAATAATTGCAACCAGTTTGGAACTAATGGTCATTTTTACGTTCCGGGCAACCTAGGCTTCACTCTAGGGCGTTGCTCCACCACATCGAATATGTACGGCCTTAGAAGTCAACGCCTGAAGCATAAAATATAATATAAATACAACAGTTTTTCCATCGTATAACAGGAATAATTGCAACCAGAGTGAAGGTGATGGTCATTTCTACGTCCCGGGCAACCTAGGCTTCACTCTAGGGCGTTGCTCCACCAGATCCAATAGTTAGGACCTAAGAAGTCAACGCCAGAAGCATAAAATACAAAATAGATACAACAGTTTTTCCATCGTATAACATGAATAATTGCAACCAGTGTGAAAGTAATGGTCATTTCTACGTTTCTGGCGACCTAGGCTTCACTCTAGGGCGTTGGTCCACCAGATCCAATAGCTAGGGCCTAAGAAGTCAACGCCAGGAGCACCAAATACAAAATAAATACAACAGTTTTTCCATCGTTTAAAACGAATAATTGCAACCAGTATGAAAACTATGGTCATTTCTACGTTCCGGGCAGCCTAGGCTTCACTCTAGGGCGTCGTTCCACCACATCGAAGAGTTAGGGCCTAAGACGTCTACGCCAGAAGCATAAAATACAATACAAATACAACAGCTTTTCCATCGTATAACAGGGATAATTGCAACCAGTGTGAAAGGTATGGTCATTTCTACGTTCCGGGCATCCTAGGCTTCACTCTAGGGCGTTGCTCCACCACATCGCATAGCTACGGCCGTAGGAGTCAACGCCAGAGGCATAAAATGAAATATAAATACAACAGTTTTTCCACCGTATAATAAGAATAATTGCAAACAGTGTGGAAGTAATGGTCATTTCTACGTTCCGGGCAACCTAGCCTTCACTCTAGGACGTTGCTCAACCACATCGAATAGCTACGGCCCTAGAAGACAACGCCATAACTATAAAATACAATATAAATACAACAGTCTTTCCATTGTATATAACGAATAATTGCAACCAGTCTGATAGCTATGGTCATTTCTACGTTCCGGGCAACCTAGGCTTCACCCTAGGGTGTTGCTCCACCAGATCGAATAGTTAGGGCCTAAGAAGTCAATGCCAGAAGCATAAAATACGATATATGTACAACAGTTTTTCCATCGTATAACAGGAATACTAGCGACCAGAGTGAAGGTGATGGTCACTTCTAAGTTCCGGGCAACCTAGGCTTCACTCTAGAGCGTTGCACCACCAGGTCGAATAGCTAGGGCCTAAGAAGTCAACGCCAGGAGCACCAAATACAATATAAATACAGCAGTTTTTCAATCGTATAACAGGAATAATTGCAAAGAGTGTGAAAGATATGGTCATTTCTACGTTGCGGGCATCTGAGGCTTCACTCTAGGGCATTGCTCCACCACATCGAATAGCTACGGCCTTAGAAGTCAACGCCATAACTATAAAAAACTATATAAATACAACAGTTTTTCCATTGTATAAAATGAGTAATTGCAAACAGTGTGGAGGTAATGGTCATTTCTACATTCCGGGCCACCTAGGCTTGAGTCTGTGGCGTTTCTCCACCACATCGAATAGCTACGGCCTTAGAAGTCAACGTCTGAAGCATAAAATACAATATAAATACAACAGTTTTTCCACTGTATAGTATGAATAATTGCAAACACTGTGGAAGTAATGGTCACTTCTACGTTCCTGACAACCTAGGCTTCACTCTAGGGCGTTGCTCCACCACATCGAATAGCTACGGCCTTGGAAGTCAACGCCTGAAGCTTAAAATTCAAAATAAATACAACAGTTTTTCCATCGCATAACAAGAATAATTGCAACCAGTGTGAAAGTGATGGTCATTTCTACATTCCGGGCAACCTAGGCTTCGCTCTAGGGCGTTGCTGCACCAGATCGAATAGCTAGGGTCTTAGAAGTCAGCGCCAGAAGCATAAAATAAAACAAAAATACAACAGATTTTCCATCGTATAAAACGAATAATTGCAACCAGTATGAGTGTTATGGTCATTTCTACGTTCCGGGAAACCTAGGCTTCACTCTAGCACGTTGCTCCACCAGATCGAAAAGCTAGGGTCTTAGAAGTCAGCGCCAGAAGTATAAAATAAAATAAATACAACAGATTTTCCATCGTATAAAACGAATAGTTGCAACCAGTATGAATGTTATAGTCATTTCTACGTTCCGGGAAACCTAGGCTTCATTCTAGAGCGTTGGTCCTCCAGATCCAATAGTTAGGGCCTAAGAAGTCAACGCCAGGAGCACCAAATACAAAATAAATACAATAGTTTTTCCATCATATAAAACGAATAATTGCAACCAGTATGAAAGCTATCGTCATTTCTACGTTCCGGGCAATCTAGGCATCACTCTAGGGCACTGCTCCACCAGATCGAATAGCTAGGGACTTAGAAGTCAACGCCAGAAGCGTAAAATACGATATATGTACAACAGTTCTTCCATCGTATAAAATGAATAATTGCAACCAGTGTTTAAGTAACGGCCACTTCTACGTTCCGGGCATCCTAGACTTAAGACTGAGGCATTGCTCCTCCAGATCGAATACATAGGGCCTTAGAAGTCAACGCCAGAAGCATAGAATACAATAGAAATACAACAGCTTTTCCATCGTATAAATCGAATAATTGCAACCAGTGTGAAAGATATGGTCATTTCTACGTTCCGGGCAACCTAGGCTTCACCCTAGGGCGTTGCTCCACCACATCGAATAGCTACGGCCTTGGAAGTCAACGCCTGAAGCATAAAATTCAATATAAATACAATAGTTTTCCCATCGTATAACAGGAGTAATTGCAACCAGAGTGAAGGTGATGGCCATTTCTACGTTCCGGACAACCTAGGCTTCACCCTAGGGCGTTGCTCCACCAGATCGAATAGCTAGGGCCTTAGAAGTCAACGCCAGAAGAATAAAATAAAATAAAAATAGAGCAGTTATTCCATCGTAAAAAAGGAATAATTGCAACCAGCGTGAAAGAAATGGGCATTTCTACGTTCCGCGCAACCTAGGCTTCACTCCAGGGCGTTGCCCCACCACATCGATTAGCTACGGCCTTAGAAGTCAACGCCCGAAACCTAAAATACAATTAAAGTACAACAGTTTTTCCATCGTATACCGGGAATAATTGCAACAAATGTGAAAGAGATGGTCATTACCACGTTCCGGGCAACCTAGGCTTCACAGTAGGGCGTTGTTCCGCCACATCGAATAGCTACGACCTTGGAAGTCAACGCCTGAAGCATAAGATAAAATAAAAATACAACAGATTCTCCATTGTATAAAACGGATAATTGCAACCAGTGTTAAGGTAATGGCCATTTCTACGTTCCGGGCATCCTAGACTTAACTCTGACACATTGCACCACCAGATCGAATACATAGGGCCTTAGAATTCAACGCCAGAAGCATAAAATACAATGTAAATTCAACAGTTTTTCCATCGTATTACAGGAATAACTGCAACCAGTGTGAAAGGACTGGTCATTTCTACGTTCCGGGTAACCTAGGCTTCATTCGAGGGCATTGCCCTACAAGATCGAATCGCTAGAGACATAGAATTCAACGCCAGAAGCAGAAAATACAATAAACATACTTCAGTTTTTCCATCGTATAACAGGAATAATTGGAACCAGTGTGAAAGTAATAGTCCCCTCTACGTTCCGGATAACCTAGACTTGACCCTGGGGCGTAGCTCCACCAGATCGAATAGCTAGGGCATTAGAAGTCAACGCCAGAAGTAAAAGATAAAATAAAAATACAACAGTTTTTTCATCGTATAACAGGAATAATTGCAACAAGCGTGAACGTAATGGTCATTTCTGCGTTCCGGGCAATCTAGGCTTCACTCTAGGGCGTTGTTCCACCAGGTCGAATAGTTAGGGACTAGGAAGTCAGCGGCAGAAGCATAAAATACGATATATGTACAGCAGTTTTTCCATCGTATAAAACGGAAAATTGCAACCAGTGTGAAAGTAATGGCCATTCCTACGTTCCGGGCATCCTAGACTTCACTCTGAGTCATTGCTGCGCCAGAGCGAATACATAGGGTCTTAGAAGTCTACGCCAGAAGCATAAAGTACAATAAAAGTCAAACAGTATGTCCATCGTATAACGGGAGTAATTGCAAGCAGTGTGAAAGTTATGGACATTTCTACGTTCCGGGCAACATAGGCTTCACTCTAGGCCGTTGCTCCACCACATCGAATAGCTACGGCCTTAGAAGTCAACGCCAGAAGCACAAAATAAAATAAAAATACAACAGCTATTCCATCGTATAACAGGAATAATTACAACCAGTGTGAAAGTAATGGGCATTTCTACGTTCCGTGCAACCTAGGCTTCACTCTAGGGCGTTGGACCACCATATCGAATAGCTAGGGACTTAGAATTCAACGCCAGAAGAATAAAGTACAACATAAGTACCTCAGTTTTTCCATTGTATAGAATGTATAATTGCAAGCAGTGTGAAGGTAATGGTCATTTCTACGTTCCGGGCAACCTAGGCTTCACTCTAGAGCGTCGCTGCACCAGATCGAATAGTTAGGGCCTTAGATGTCAACGCCAGAGGCATAAAATACAATAAAAATGCAACAGTATTTCCATCGTATAACAGGAAAGCTGCAACCACTGTGAAAGTACTGGTCATTTCTATGTTCCGGGTTACCTAGGCTTCACTCTAGGGCGTAGCTCCACCAGATCGAATAGCTATGGACTTAGAATTCAACGCCAGAAGAATAAAATACAACATAAGTACCACAGTTTTTCCATTGTATAGAATGTATAATTGCAAGCAGTGTGAAGGTAATGGTCATTTCTACGTTCCGGGCAACCTAGGCTTCACTCTAGAGCGTTGCTGCACCAGATCGAATAGTTAGGGCCTTAGATGTCAACGCCCGAAGCATAAAATACAAAATAAATGGAACAGTTTTTCCATTGTATAAAACGAATAATTGCAACCAGTGTGAAAGTTATGGTCATTTCTACGTTCCGGTCAACCTAGGCTTAACTCCAGGGCGTTGCTCCACCAGATCGAATAGTTAGGGACTTTGATTACAACGCCAGAAGCATAAAATACAATAAAAATGCAACAGTTTTTCCATCGTATAACTGGAAAGCTGCAACCAGTGTGAACGCACTGGTCATTTCTATTTTCCTTGTAACCTAGGCTTCACTCTAGGCCATTGGTCCACCAGATCGAATAGCTAGGGACTTAGAATTCAACGCCAGAAGTATAAAATACAACATAAGTACAACAGTTTTTCCATCGTATAAAATGTATAATTGCAAGCAGTGTGAAGGTAATGGTCATTGCTACGTTCTGGGCAACCTAGGCTTCACTCTAGAGCGTTGCTTCACCAGATCGAATTGTTAGGGCCTTAGACGTCAACGCCCGAAGCATAAAATACAAAATAAAAAGAACAGTTTTTCCATTGTATAAAACGAATAATTGCAACCAGTGTGAAAGTTATGGTCATTTCTACGTTCCGTGCAACCTAGGCTTCACTCTAGGGCGTTGGTCCACCAGGTCGAATTGTTAGGGCCTGAGAAAACAACTCCAGACACATAAAACGCAATAAAAATACATCAGTTTTTCCATCGTATGAAAAGAATAATTGCGACCAGTGTGAAAGTACTGGTCATTCCTATGTTCCCGGTAACCTAGGCTTCACTCTAGGGCCTTGCACCACCAGATCGAATAGCTAGGGACTTAGAAGTCAACGCCAGAAGCATAAAATACAATAAAAATACAACAGTTTTTCCATCGTATAAAAGGAATAATTGCAACCAGTGTGAAAGTAATGGTCATTTCCACGTTCCGGGCAACCTAGGTTTCACTCTTGGGCGTTGCTCCACCACACCGAATAGCTACGGCCTTAGAAGTCAACTCCAGAAGCATAAAATACAGTATAAATACAACAGCTTTTCCATCGTATAAAATGAATGATTGCAAACAGTGTGAAAGTTATGGTCATTTCTACGTTCCGGGCAACCTAGGCTTAACTCCAGGGCGTTGCTCCACCAGATCGAATAGTTAGGGACTTTGATTACAACGCCAGAAGCATAAAATACAATAAAAATGCAACAGTTTTTGCATGGTATAACAGGAGTAATTGCAACCAGTGTGAAAGTACAGGTCATTTCTACGTTCCGGGCAACCTAGGCTTCGCTCTATGGCCTTGCTCCACCGGATCGAATAGCCAGGGACTTAGAAGTCAACGCCAGAGGCATAAAATACAATAAAAATGCAACAGTTTTTCCATCGTATAACAGGAATAACTGCAACCAGTGTGAAAGTACTGGTCATTTCTATGTTCCCGGTCACCTAGGCTTCACTCCAGGGCGTTGCTCCACCAGATCCAACAGCTAGGGACATAGAATTCAGCGCCAGAAGAATATAATACACCATATGTACAACAGCTTTTCCATCGCATAAAATGAATGATTGCAAACAGTGTGAAAGTTATGGTCATTTCTACGTTCCGGGCAACCTTTGCTTAACTGTAGGGCGTTGCTCCACCAGATCGTATAGTTAGGGACTTAGAATTTAACGCCAGGAGCATAAAATACTATAAAAATGCAACAGTTTTTCTATAGTATAACAGGAATAATTGCAACCAGTGTTAAAGTTATGGTCATTTCCACGTTCCGGGCAACCTAGGCTTCGCTCTAGGGCCCTGCACCACCACACCGAATAGCTACGGCCTTAGAAGTCAACTCCAGAAGCTTAAAATACAATATAAATACAACAGCTTTTCCATCGTATAATAGGAATGATTGCAAACAGTGTGTATGTTATGGTCATTTCTACGTTCCGGGCAACCTAGGCTTAACTCCAGGGCGTTGCTCCACCAGATCGAATAGATAGGGACTTTGAATACGACGCCAGAAGCATAAAATACAATAAAAATGCAACAGTTTTTCCATCGTATAACAGGAAAGCTGCAACCAGAGTGAAAGTACTGGTCATTTCTATGTTCCGGGTAACCTAGGCTTCACTCTAGGGCGTAGCCCCACCAGATCGAATAGCTATGGACTTAGCATTCAACGCCAGAAGAATAAAGTACAACATAAGTACCTCAGTTTTTCCATTGTATAGAATGTATAATTGCAAGCAGTGTGAAGGTAATGGTCATTTCTACGTTCCGGGCAACCTAGGCTTCACTCTAGAGCGTTGCTGCACCAGATCGAATAGTTAGGGCCTTAGATGAAAACGCCCGAAGCATAAAATACAAAATAAATAGAACAGTTTTTCCATTGTATAAAACGAATAATTGCAACCAGTGTGAAAGTTATGGTCATTTCTACGTTCCGGGCAACCTAGGCTTAACTCCAGGGCGTTGCTCCACCAGATCGAATAGTTAGGGACTTTGATTACAACGCCAGAAGCATAAAATACAATAAAAATGCAACAGTTTTTCCATCGTATAACAGGAAAGCTGCAACCAGTGTGAAAGTACTGGTCATTTCTATGTTCCGGGTAACCTAGGCTTCACTCTAGGGCGTAACTCCACCAGATCGAATAGCTATGGACTTAGAATTCAACGCCAGAAGAATAAAATACAGCATAAGTACCACAGTTTTTCCATCGTATAAAATGTATAATTGCAAGCAGTGTGAAGGTAATGGTCATTTCTACGTTCTGGGCAACCTAGGCTTCACTCTAGAGCGTCGCTGCACCAGATCGAATAGTTAGGGCCTTAGATGTCAACGCCAGAGGCATAAAATACAATAAAAATGCAACTGTTTTTGCATAGTATAACAGGAGTAATTGCAACCAGTGTGAAAGTACAGGTCATTTCTACGTTCCCGGCAACCTAGGCTTCGCTCTAGGGCCTTGCTCCACCCGATCGAATAGTTAGGGACTTAGAAGTCAACGCCAGAGGCATAAAATACAATAAAAATGCAACAGTTTTTCCATCGTATAACAGGAATAACTGCAGCCAGTGTGAAAGTACTGGTCATTCCTATGTACCCGGTAACCTAGGCTTCACTCTAGGGCCTTGCACCACCAGATCGAATAGCTAGGGACTTAGAAGTCAACGCCAGAAGCATAAAATACAATAAAAATACAACAGTTTTTCCATCGTATAAAAGGAATAATTGCAACCAGTGTGAAAGTAATGGTCATTTCCACGTTCCGGGCAACCTAGGTTTCACTCTTGGGCGTTGCTCCACCACGCCGAATAGCTACGGCCTTAGAAGTCAACTCCAGAAGCATAAAATACAGTATAAATACAACAGTTTTTCCATCGTATAAAATGAATGATTGCAAACAGTGTGAAAGTTATGGTCATTTCTACGTTCCGGGCAACCTAGGCTCAACTCCAGGGCGTTGCTCCACCAGATCGAATAGTTAGGGACTTTGATTACAACGCCAGAAGCATAAAATACAATAAACATGCAACAGTTTTTCCATCGTATAACAGGAAACCTGCAACCAGTGTGAAAGTACTGGTCATTTCTATGTTCCGGGTAACCTAGGCTTCACTCTAGGGCGTAGCTCCACCAGATCGAATAGCTATGGACTTAGAATTCAACGCCAGAAGAATAAAATACAACATAAGTACCACAGTTTTTCCATTGTATAGAATGTATAATTGCAAGCAGTGTGAAGGTAATGGTCATTTCTTCGTTCCGGGCGACCTAGGCTTCACTCTAGGGCGTTGTTGCACCAGATCGAATAGTTAGGGCCTGAGTAGCCAACGCCAGATGCATAAAATACAATATAAATACAACAGCTTTTCCGTCGTATATAATGTATATATGCAAAGTGTGTGAAAGCAAAGGCCATTTCTACGTTCCGGGCAACCTTTGCTTAACTGTAGGGCGTTGTTCCACCAGATCGCATAGTTAGGGACATAGAATTTAACGCCAGAAGCATAAAATACTATAAAAATGCAACAGTTTTTCTATAGTATAACAGGAATAATTGCAACCAGTGTTAAAGTTATGGTCATTTCCACGTTCCGGGTAACCTAGGCTTCGCTCTAGGGCCTTGCACTACCAGATCGAATAGCTAGAGACTTAGAAGTCAGCGCCAGTAGCATAATATACAATAAAAATGCAACAGTTTTTCCATCCTATAACAGGAATAACTGCAACCAGTGTGAAAGTACTGGTCATTTCTACGTTCCGGGGAACCTAGGCTTCACTCTAGGGCGTTGCTCCACCAGGTCGAATAGCTAGGGACTTAGAATTCAACGCCAGTAGAATAAAATACAACATAAGTACAACAGTTTTACCATCGTATAAAATGAATAATCGCAAACATTGTGAAGGTAATGGTCATTTCTACGTTCCGGGAAACCTAGGCTTCACTCTAGGGCGTTCCTCCACCACATCGAATAGTTAGGGCCTTAGAAGTCAATGCCAGAAGCATAAAATACAATATAAATACAACAGTTTTTCCACTGTATAATATGAATAATTGCAAACAGTGTGAAAGTAATGGTCATTTCTGCGTTCCCGGCAACCTAGGTTTCACTCTTGGGCGTTGCTCCACCACACCGAATAGCTACGGCCTTAGAAGTCAACTCCAGAAGCATAAAATACAATATAAATACAACAGCTTTTCCATCGTATAATATGAATGATTGCAAACAGTGTGAAAGTTATGGTCATTTCTACGTTCCGGGCAACCTAGGCTTAACTCCAGGGCGTTGCTCCACCAGATCGAATAGATAGGGACTTTGAATACGACGCCAGAAGCATAAAATACAATAAAAATGCAACAGTTTTTCCATCGTATAACAGGAAACCTGCAACCAGTGTGAAAGTACTGGTCATTTCTATGTTCCGGGTAACCTAGGCTTCACTCTAGGGCGTAGCTCCACCAGATCGAATAGCTATGGACTTAGAATTCAACGCCAGAAGAATAAAATACAACATAAGTACCACAGTTTTTCCATTGTATAGAATGTATAATTGCAAGCAGTGTGAAGGTAATGGTCATTTCTACGTTCCGGGCAACCTAGGCTTCACTTTAGAGCGTTGCTGCACCAGATCGAGTAGTTAGGGCCTTAGATGAAAACGCCCGATGCATAAAATACAAAATAAATAGAACAGTTTTTCCATTGTATAAAACGAATAATTGCAACCAGTGTGAAAGTTATGGTCATTTCTACGTTCCGGGCAACCTAGGCTTAACTCCAGGGCGTTGCTCCACCAGATCGAATAGTTAGGGACTTAGAATTCAACGCCAGAAGAATAAACTACAACATAAGTACCACAGTTTTTCCACTGTATAATATGAATATTTGCAAACAGTGTGAAAGTAATGGTCATTTCTGCGTTCCCGGCAACCTAGGTTTCACTCATGGGCGTTGCTCCACCACGCCGAATAGCTACGGCCTTAGAAGTCAACTCCAGAAGCATAAAATACAATATAAATACAACAGTTTTTCCATCGTATAAAATTTATAACAGCAAGCAGTGTGAAGGTAAAGGTCATTTCTACGTTCCGGGCAACCTAGGCTTAACTCCAGGGCGCTGCTGCAGCAGATCGAATAGATAGGGACTTTGAATACGACGCCAGAAGCATAAAATACAATAAAAATGCAACAGTTTTTCCATCGTATAACAGGAAACCTGCAACCAGTGTGAAAGTACTGGTCATTTCTATGTTCCGGGTAACCTAGGCTTCACTCTAGGGCGTAGCTCCACCAGATCGAATAGCTATGGACTTAGAATTCAACGCCAGAAGAATAAAATACAACATAAGTAGCACAGTTTTTCCATCGTATAAAATGTATAATTGCAAGCAGTGTGAAGGTACTGGTCATTTCTACGTTCCGGGCAACCTAGGCTTCATTCTAGAGCGTCGCTGCACCAGATCGATTAGTTAGGGCCTTAGATGTCAACGCCCGAAGCATAAAATACAAAATAAATAGAATAGTTTTTCCATTGTATAAAACGAATAATTGCAACCAGTGTGAAAGTTATGGTCATTTCTACGTTCCGGGCAACCTAGGCTTAACTCCAGGGCGTTGCTCCACCAGATCGAATAGCTAGGGCCTATGAAGTCAACGCCAGAAGCATAATATACAATATAAATACAACAGTTTTTCCCTTGTATAACAGGAATAATTGCAACCAGTGTGAAGCCTATGGTCACTTCTACGTTCCGGGCAACCTAGGCTTCACTCTTGGGCGTTCCTCCACCACATCGAATAGTTAGGGCCTTAGAAGTCAATGCCAGAAGCATAAAATACAATATAAATACAACAGTTTTTCCACTGTATAATATGAATAATTGCAAACAGTGTGAAAGTAATGGTCATTTCTCCGTTCCCGGCAACCTAGGTTTCACTCTTGGGCGTTGCTCCACCACGCCGAATAGCTACGGCCTTAGAAGTCAACTCCAGAAGCATAAAATACAATATAAATACAACAGCTTTTCCATCGTATAATATGAATGATTGCAAACAGTGTGAAAGTTATGGTCATTTCTACCTTCCGGCAACCTAGGCTTAACTCCAGGGCGTTGCTCCACCAGATAGATTAGTTAGGGACTTTGAGTACAACGCCTGAAGCATAAAATACAATAAAAATGCAACAGTTTTTCCATCGTATAACTGGAAAGCTGCAACCAGTGTGAAAGCACTAGTCATTTCTATGTTCCGGGTAACCTAGGCTTCACTCTAGGGCATAGGTCCACCAGATCGAATAGCTAGGGACATAGAATTCAGCGCCAGTAGAATATAATACACCATATGTACAACAGTTTTTCCATCGTATAAAATGTATAACAGCAAGCAGTGTGAAGGTAATGGTCATTTCTACGTTCCGGGCAACCTATGCTTCACTCTAGAGCGTTGCTTCACCAGATCGAATAGTTAGGGCCTTAGACGTCAACGCCCGAAGCATAAAATACAAAATAAATAGAACAGTTTTTCCATTGTATAAAACGAATAATTGCAACCAGTGTGAAAGTTATGCTCATTTCTACGTTCCGGGCAACCTAGGCTTAACTCCAGGGCGTTGCTCCACCAGATCGATTAGTTAGGGACTTTGAGTACAACGCCTGAAGCATGAAACACAATAAAAATGCAACAGTTTTTCCATCGTATAACTGGAAAGCTGCAACCAGTGTGAAAGCACTAGTGATTTCCATGTTCCGGGTAACCTAGGCTTCACTCTAGGGCATCGGTCCACCAGATCGAATAGCTAGGGACATAGAATTCAGCGCCAGAAGAATATAATACACCATATGTACAACAGTTTTTCCATCGCATAAAATGTATAACAGCAAGCAGTGTGAAGGTAATGGTCATTTCTACTTTCCGGGCAACCTATGGTTCACTCTAGAGCGTTGCTTCACCAGATCGAATAGTTAGGGCCTTAGACGTCAACGCCCGAAGCATAAAATACAAAATAAATAGAACAGTTTTTCCATTGTATAAAACGAATAATTGCAACCAGTGTGAAAGTTATGGTCATTTCTACGTTGCGGGCGACCTAGGCTTCACTCTAGGGCGTTGTTGCACCAGATCGAATAGTTAGGGCCTAAGTAGCCAACGCCAGATGCATAAAATACAATATAAATACAACAGCTTTTCCGTCGTATATTATGTATATATGCAAAGAGTGTGAAAGCAAAGGTCATTTCTACGTTCCGGGCAACCTTTGCTTAACTGTAGGGCGTTGCTCCACCAGATCGCATAGTTAGGGACTTAGAATTTAACGCCAGAAGCATAAAATACTATAAAAATGCAACAGTTTTTCTATAGTATAACAGGAATAATTGCAACCAGTGTTAAAGTTATGGTCATTTCCACGTTCCGGGCAACCTAGGCTTCGCTCTAGGGCCTTGCACCACCAGATCGAATAGCTAGAGACTTAGGAGTCAGCGCCAGTAGCATAAAATACAATAAAATTGCAACAGTTTTTCCATCCTATAACAGGAATAACTGCAACCAGTGTGAAAGTACTGGTCATTTCTACGTTCCGGGTAACCTAGGCTTCACTCTAGGGTGTTGCTCCACCAGATCGCATAGTTAGGGACTTAGAATCTAACGCCAGAAGCATAAAATACAATAAAGATTCACCAGTTTTTCCATCGGATAAAAGGAATAATTGCAACCTGTGTGAAAGTAATGGTCATTTCTACGTTCCGGGCAACCTAGGTTTCACTCTTGGGCGTTGCTCCACAACGTCGAATAGCTACGGCCTTAGAAGTCAACTCCAGAAGCAGAAAATACAATATAAATACAACAGCTTTTCCATCGTATAAAGTGAACGATTGCAAACAGTGTGAAAGTTATGGTCATTTCTACGTTCCGGGCAACCTAGGCTTAACTCCAGGGCGTTGCTCCACCAGATCGAATAGTTAGGGACTTTGAATACAACGCCAGAAGCATAAAATACAGTAAAAATGCAACAGTTTTACCATCGCATAACAGGAAAGCTACAACCAGTGTGAAAGTACTGGTCATTTCTATGTTCCGGATAACCTAGGCATCACACTAGGGCGCTGCTCCACAAGATCGAAAGCTAGGGACTTAGAATTCAACGCTAGAAGAATAAAATACAACATGAGTACAACAGTTTTTCCATCGTATAAAATGTATAATTGCAAGTCGTGTTAAGGTAATGGTCATTTCTACGTTCCGGGCAACCTAGGCTTCACTCAAGAGCGTTGCTCCACCAGATCAAATAGTTACGGCCTTAGAAGTCAACGCGCGAAGCATATACTACAAAATAAATAGAACAGTTTTTCCATTGTATAAAACGAATAATTGCAACCAGTTTGAAAGTTATGGTCATTTCTACGTTCCAGGCAACATAGGCTTCACTCTAGGGCGTTGTTCCACCATATCGAATTGTTATGACCTAAGAAGTCAACGCCAGAAGCATAAAATACAATATAAATACAACAGCTTTTCCATCGTATATAGTGTATATTTGGAAACAGTGTGAAAGTTATGGTCATTTCTATGTTCCGGGCAACCTAGGCTTAACTCCAGGGCGTTGCTCCACCAGATCGAATAGTTAGGGACTTTGATTACAACGCCAGAAGCATAAAATACAATAAAAATGCAACAGTTTTTCCATCGTATAACAGGAAAGCTGCAACCAGTGTGAAAGTACTGGTCATTTCTATGTTCCGGGTAACCTTGGCTTCACTCTAGGGCGTAACTCCACCAGATCGAATAGCTATGGACTTAGAATTCAACGCCAGAAGGATAAAATACAACATAAGTAGCACAGTTTTTCCATCGTATAAAATGTATAATTGCAAGCAGTGTGAAGGTACTGGTCATTTCTACGTTCCGGGCAACCTAGGCTTCATTCTAGAGCGTCGCTGCACCAGATCGAATAGTTAGGGCCTTAGATGTCAACGCCCGAAGCATAAAATACAAAATAAATAGAATAGTTTTTCCATTGTATAAAACGAATAATTGCAACCAGTGTGAAAGTTATGGTCATTTCTACGTTCCGGGCAACCTAGGCTTAACTCCAGGGCGTTGCTCCACCAGATCGAATAGCTGGGGCCTATGAAGTCAACGCCAGAAGCATAATATACAATATAAATACAACAGTTTTTCCCTTGTATAACAGGAATAATTGCAACCAGTGTGAAGCCTATGGTCACTTCTACGTTCCGGGCAACCTAGGCTTCACTCTTGGGCGTTCCTCCACCACATCGAATAGTTAGGGCCTTAGAAGTCAATGCCAGAAGCATAATATACAATATAAATACAACAGTTTTTCCACTGTATAATATGAATAATTGCAAACAGTGTGAAAGTAATGGTCATTTCTGCGATCCCGGCAACCTAGGTTTCACTCTTGGGCGTTGCTCCACCACGCCGAATAGCTACGGCCTTAGAAGTCAACTCCAGAAGCATAAAATACAATATAAATACAACAGCTTTTCCATCGTATAATATGAATGATTGCAAACAGTGTGAAAGTTATGGTCATTTCTACCTTCCGGCAACCTAGGCTTAACTCCAGGGCGTTGCTCCACCAGATAGATTAGTTAGGGACTTTGAGTACAACGCCTGAAGCATAAAATACAATAAAAATGCAACAGTTTTTCCATCGTATAACTGGAAAGCTGCAACCAGTGTGAAAGCACTAGTCATTTCTATGTTCCGGGTAACCTAGGCTTCACTCTAGGGCATAGGTCCACCAGATCGAATAGCTAGGGACATAGAATTCAGCGCCAGAAGAATATAATACACCATATGTACAACAGTTTTTCCATCGTATAAAATGTATAACAGCAAGCAGTGTGAAGGTAATGGTCATTTCTACGTTCCGGGCAACCTATGCTTCACTCTAGAGCGTTGCTTCACCAGATCGAATAGTTAGGGCCTTAGACGTCAACGCCCGAAGCATAAAATACAAAATAAATAGAACAGTTTTTCCATTGTATAAAACGAATAATTGCAACCAGTGTGAAAGTTATGCTCATTTCTACGTTCCGGGCAACCTAGGCTTAACTCCAGGGCGTTGCTCCACCAGATCGATTAGTTAGGGACTTTGAGTACAACGCCTGAAGCATGAAACACAATAAAAATGCAACAGTTTTTCCATCGTATAACTGGAAAGCTGCAACCAGTGTGAAAGCACTAGTGATTTCTATGTTCCGGGTAACCTAGGCTTCACTCTAGGGCATCGGTCCACCAGATCGAATAGCTAGGGACATAGAATTCAGCGCCAGAAGAATATAATACACCATATGTACAACAGTTTTTCCATCGCATAAAATGTATAACAGCAAGCAGTGTGAAGGTAATGGTCATTTCTACGTTCCGGGCAACCTATGGTTCACTCTAGAGCGTTGCTTCACCAGATCGAATAGTTAGGGCCTTAGACGTCAACGCCCGAAGCATAAAATACAAAATAAATAGAACAGTTTTTCCATTGTATAAAACGAATAATTGCAACCAGTGTGAAAGTTATGGTCATTTCTACGTTGCGGGCGACCTAGGCTTCACTCTAGGGCGTTGTTGCACCAGATCGAATAGTTAGGGCCTAAGTAGCCAACGCCAGATGCATAAAATACAATATAAATACAACAGCTTTTCCGTCGTATATTATGTATATATGCAAAGAGTGTGAAAGCAAAGGTCATTTCTACGTTCCGGGCAACCTTTGCTTAACTGTAGGGCGTTGCTCCACCAGATCGCATAGTTAGGGACTTAGAATTTAACGCCAGAAGCATAAAATACTATAAAAATGCAACAGTTTTTCTATAGTATAACAGGAATAATTGCAACCAGTGTTAAAGTTATGGTCATTTCCACGTTCCGGGCAACCTAGGCTTCGCTCTAGGGCCTTGCACCACCAGATCGAATAGCTAGAGACTTAGGAGTCAGCGCCAGTAGCATAAAATACAATAAAAATGCAACAGTTTTTCCATCCTATAACAGGAATAACTGCAACCAGTGTGAAAGTACTGGTCATTTCTACGTTCCGGGTAACCTAGGCTTCACTCTAGGGTGTTGCTCCACCAGATCGAATAGCTAGGGACTTAGAATTCAACGCCAGAAGAATAAAATACAACATGAGTACAACAGTTTTTCCATCGTATAAAATGTATAATTGCAAGTCGTGTTAAGGTAATGGTCATTTCTACGTTCCGGGCAACCTAGGCTTCACTCAAGAGCGTTGCTCCACCAGATCGAATAGTCACGGCCTTAGAAGTCAACGCGCGAAGCATATACTACAAAATAAATAGAACAGTTTTTCCATTGTATAAAACGAATAATTGCAACCAGTTTGAAAGTTATGGTCATTTCTACGTTCCAGGCAACATAGGCTTCACTCTAGGGCGTTGTTCCACCATATCGAATTGTTATGACCTAAGAAGTCAACGCCAGAAGCATAAAATACAATATAAATACAACAGCTTTTCCATCGTATATAGTGTATATTTGGAAACAGTGTGAAAGTAAAGGTCATTTCTAGGTTCCGGCAACTGGGCTTAACTGTAGGGCGTTGCTCCACCAGATCGCATAGTTAGGGACTTAGAATTTAACGCCAGAAGCATAAAATACTATAAAAATGCTACAGTTTTTCTATAGTATAACAGGAGTAATTGCAACCAGTGTGAAAGTACAGGTCATTTCTACGCTCCGGGTAACCTAGGCTTCACCCTAGGGTGTTGCTCCACCAGATCGAATAGCTAGGGACTTAGAATTCAACGCCAGAAGAATAAAATACAACATAAGGACAACAGTTTTACCATCGTATAAAATGAATAATCGCAAACAGTGTGAAGGTAATGGTCATTTCTACGTTCCGGGCAACCTAGGTTTCACTCTTGGGCGTTGCTCCACCACATCGAATAGCTACGGCCTTAGAAGTCAGCTCCAGAAGCATGAAATACAATATAAATACAACAGCTTTTCCATCGTATAAAGTGAATGATTGCAAACAGTGTGAAAGTTATGATCATTTCTACGTTCCGGTCAACCTAGGCTTAACTCCAGGGCGTTGCTCCACCAGATCGAATAGTTAGGGACTTTGAATACAACGCCAGAAGCACAACATACAGTAAAAATGCAACAGTTTTACCATCGCATAACAGCAAAGCTACAACCAGTGTGAAAGTACTGGTCATTTCTATGTTCCGGATAACCTAGGCATCACTCTAGGGCGCTGCTCCACAAGATCGAATAGCTCGGGACTTAGAATTCAACGCCCGAAGCACAAAATACAAAACCAATAGAACAGTTTTTCCAGTGTATAAAACGAATAATTGCAACCAGTGTGAATGTTATGGTCATTTCTACGTTCCGGGCGACATAGGCTTCACCCTAGGGCGTTGTTGACCAAGATCGAATAGTTAGGGTCTAAGTAGCCAACGCCAGATGCATAAAATACAATATAAATACAACAGCATTTCCATCGTATATAATGTATATTTGCAAAGAGTGTGAAAGCAAAGGTCATTTCTACGTTCCGGGCAACCTTTTCTTAACTGTAGGGCGTTGCTCCACCAGATCGCATAGCTAGGGACTTAGAATTTAACGCCAGAAGCATAAAATACTATAAAAATGCAACAGTTTTTCTATAGTATAACAGGAATAATTGCAACCAGTGTCAAAGTTATGGTCATTTCTACGTTCCGGGCAACCTAGGCTTAACTCCAGGGCGTTGCTCCACCAGATCGAATAGATAGGGACTTTGAATACGACGCCAGAAGCACAAAATACAACAAAAATGAAACAGTTTTTCCATCGTATAACAGGAAAGCTGCAACCAGTGTGAAAGTACTGGTCATTTCTATGTTCCGGGTAACCTAGGCTTCACTCTAGGGCGTAGCTCCACCAGATCGAATAGTTAGGGACTTAGAATTCAACGCCAGAAGCCTAAAATACAACATAAGTACAACAGCTTTTCCTCCGTATAAAAGGAATAGTTGCAACCAGTGTGAAAGTAATGGTCATTTCTACGTTCCGGGCAACCTACGCTTCACTCTTGGGCGTTGCTCCATCACATCGAATAGCTGCGGCCTTAGAAGTCAACTCCAGAAGCATAAAATCCATATAAATACAACAGCTTTTCCATCGCATAAAATGAATGATTGCAAACAGTGTGAAAGTTATGGTCATTTCTACTTTCCGGACAACCTAGCCTTAACTCGAGGCCGTTGTTCCACCAGATCGAATTCTTAGGGACTTTGAATACAACGCCAGAAGCATAAAATACAATAAAAATGCAACAGTTTTTCCATCGTATAACAGGAAAGCTGTAACCAGTGTGAAAGTACTGGTCATTTCTATGTTCCGGGGAACCTAGGCTTCACTCTAGAGCGTTGCTCCACCAGATCGAATTGCTAGGGACTTAGAATTCAACGCCAGAAGAATAAAATACAACATAAGTACAACAGTTTTACCATCGTATAAAATGAATAATCGCAAACAGTGTGAAGATAATGATCATTTCTGCGTTCTTGGCAACCTAGGCTTAACTCCAGGGCGTTGCTCTACCAGATCGAATAGTTAGGGACTTAGAAGTCAACACCAGAGGCTTAAAATACAATAAAAATGCAACAGTTTTTCCATCGTATAACAGGAATAACTGCAACCAGTGTGAAAGTACAGGTCATTTCTATGTTCCCGGTAACCTAGGCTTCACACTAGGGCGTTGCTCCACCAGATCGAATAGCTAGGGACTTAGAATTCAGCGCCAGAAGAATATAATACAACATATGTACAACAGTTTTTCCATCGTATAAAATGTATAACAGCAAGCAGTGTGAAGGTAATGGTCATTTCTACGTTGCGGGCAACCTAGGCTTAAGTCCAGGGCGTTGCTCCACCAGATCGAATAGATAGGGACTTTGAATACGACGCCAGAAGCATAAAATACAATAAAAATGCAACAGTTTTTCCATCGTATAACAGGAAACCTTCAACCAGTGTGAAAGTACTGGTCATTTCTATGTTCCGGGTAACCTAGGCTTCACTCTAGGGCGTAGCTCCACCAGATCGAATAGCTATGGACTTAGAATTCAACGCCAGAAGAATAAAATACAACATAAGTACCACAGTTTTTCCATTGTATAGAATGTATAATTGCAACCAGTGTGAAGGCTATGGTCATTTCTACGTTCCGGGCAACCTAGGGTTCACTCTAGGGCCTTCCTCCACCACATCGAATAGTTAGGGCCTTAGAAGTCAATGCCAGAAGCATAAAATACAATATAAATACAACAGTTTTTCCACTGTATAATATGAATAATTGCAAACGGTGTGAAAGTAATGGTCATTTCTGCGTTCCCGGCAACCTAGGTTTCACTCTTGGGCGTTGCTCCACCACACCGAATAGCTACGGCCTTAGAAGTCAACTCCAGAAGCATAAAATACAATATAAATACAACAGCTCTTCCATCGTATAATATGAATGATTGCAAACAGTGTGAAAGTTATGGTCATTTCTACGTTCCGGGCAACCTAGGCTTAACTCCAGGGCGTTGCTCCACCAGATCGAATAGATAGGGACTTCGAATACGACGCCAGAAGCATAAAATACAATAAAAATGCAACAGTTTTTCCATCGTATAACAGGAAACCTGCAACCAGTGTGAAAGTACTGGTCATTTCTATGTACCGGGTAACCTAGGCTTCACTCTAGGGCGTAGCTCCACCAGATCGAATAGCTATGGACTTAGAATTCAACGCGAGAAGAATAAAATACAACATAAGTACCACAGTTTTTCCATTGTATAGAATGTATAATTGCAAGCAGTGTGAAGGTAATGGTCATTTCTACGTTCCGGGCAACCTAGGCTTCACTTTAGAGCGTTGCTGCACCAGATCGAGTAGTTACGGCCTTAGATGAAAACGCCCGAAGCATAAAATACAAAATAAATAGAACAGTTTTTCCATTGTATAAAACGAATAATTGCAACCAGTGTGAAAGTTATGGTCATTTCTACGTTCCGGGCAACCTAGGCTTAACTCCAGGGCGCTGCTCCACCAGATCGAATAGTTAGGGACTTTGATTACAACGCCAGAAGCATAAAGTACAATAAAAATGCAACAGTTTTTCCATGGTATAACAGGAAAGCTGCAACCAGTGTGAAAGTACTGGTCATTTCTATGTTCCGGGTAACCTAGGCTTCACTCTAGGGCGTAACTCCACCAGATCGAATAGCTATGGACTTAGAATTCAACGCCAGAAGAATAAAGTACAACATAAGTACCACAGTTTTTCCATCGTATAAAATGCATAATTGCAAGCAGTGTGAAGGTACTGGTCATTTCTAAGTTCCGGGCAACCTAGGCTTCATTCTAGAGCGTCGCTGCACCAGATCGAATAGTTAGGGCCTTAGATGTCGACGCCCGAAGCATAATACACAATATAAATACAACAGTTTTTCCCTTGTATAACAGGAATAATTGCAACCAGTGTGAAGCCTATGGTCATTTCTACGTTCCGGGCAACCTAGGCTTCACTCTTGGGCGTTCCTCCACCACATCGAATAGTTAGGGCCTTAGAAGTCAATGCCAGAAGCATAAAATACAATATAAATACAACAGTTTTTCCACTGTATAATATGAATAATTGCAAACAGTGTGAAAGTAATGGTCATTTCTGTGTTCCCGGCAACCTAGGTTTCACTCTTTGGCGTTGCTCTACCAGATCGAATAGCTAGGGACTTAGAAGTCAACACCAGAGGCTTAAAATACAATAAAAATGCAACAGTTTTTACATCGTATAACAGGACTAACTGCAACCAGTGTGAAAGTACAGGTCATTTCTATGTTCCCGGTAACCTAGGCTTCACTCTAGGGCGTTGCTCCACCAGATCGAATAGCTAGGGACTTAGAATTCAGCGCCAGAAGAATATAATACAACATATGTACAACAGTTTTTCCATCGTATAAAATGTATAACAGCAAGCAGTGTGAAGGTAATGGTCATTTCTACGTTCCGGGCAACCTAGGCTTAAGTCCAGGGCGTTGCTCCACCAGATCGAATAGATAGGGACTTTGAATACGACGCTAGAAGCATAAAATACAATAAAAATGCAACAGTTTTTCCATAGTATAACAGGAAACCTGCAACCAGTGTGAAAGTACTGGTCATTTCTATGTTCCGGGTAACCTAGGCTTCACTCTAGGGCGTAGCTCCACCAGATCGACTAGCTATGGACTTAGAATTCAACGCCAGAAGAATAAAATACAACATAAGTACCACAGTTTTTCCATTGTATAGAATGTATAATTGCAAGCAGTGTGAAGGTAATGGTCATTTCTACGTTCCGCGCAACCTAGGCTTAACTACAGGGCGTTGCTCCACCAGATCGAATAGTTAGGGCCTTAGATGTCAACGCCCGAAGCATAATATACAATATAAATACAACAGTTTTTCCCTTGTATAACAGGAATAATTGCAACCAGTGTGAAGGCTATGGTCATTTCTACGTTCCGGGCAACCTAGGCTTCACTCTAGGGCGTTCCTCCACCACATCGAATAGTTAGGGCCTTAGAAGTCAATGCCAGAAGCATAAAATACAATATAAATACAACAGTTTTTCCACTGTATAATATGAATAATTGCAATCAGTGTGAAAGTAATGGTCATTTCTATGTACCGGGTAACCTAGGCTTCACTCTAGGGCGTAGCTCCACCAGATCGAATAGCTATGGACTTAGAATTCAACGCCAGAAGAATAAAATACAACATAAGTACCACAGTTTTTCCATTGTATAGAATGTATAATTGCAAGCAGTGTGAAGGTAATGGTCATTTCTACGTTCCGGGCAACCTAGGCTTCACTTTAGAGCGTTGCTGCACCAGATAGAGTAGTTAGGGCCTTAGATGAAAACGCCCGAAGCATAAAATACAAAATAAATAGAACAGTTTTTCCATTGTATAAAACGAATAATTGCAACCAGTGTGAAAGTTATGGTCATTTCTACGTTCCGGGCAACCTAGGCTTAACTCCAGGGCGCTGCTCCACCAGATCGAATAGTTAGGGACTTTGATTACAACGCCAGAAGCATAAAATACAATAAAAATGCAACAGTTTTTCCATCGTATAACAGGAAAGCTGCAACCAGTGTGAAAGTACTGGTCATTTCTATGTTCCGGGTAACCTAGGCTTCACTCTAGGGCGTAACTCCACCAGATCGAATAGCTATGGACTTAGAATTCAACGCCAGAAGAATAAAATACAACATAAGTACCACAGTTTTTCCATCGTATAAAATGTATAATTGCAAGCAGTGTGAAGGTACTGGTCATTTCTAAGTTCCGGGCAACCTAGGCTTCATTCTAGAGCGTCGCTGCACCAGATCGAATAGTTAGGCCCTTAGATGTCAACGCCCGAAGCATAAAATACAAAATAAATAGAATAGTTTTTCCATTGTATAAAACGAATAATTGCAACCAGTGTGAAAGTTATGGTCATTTCTACGTTCCGGGCAACCTAGGGTTAACTCCAGGGCGTTGCTCCAACAGATCGAATAGCTAGGGCCTATGAAGTCAACGCCAGAAGCATAATACACAATATAAATAAAACAGTTTTTCCCTTGTATAACAGGAATAATTGCAACCAGTGTGAAGCCTATGGTCATTTCTACGTTCCGGGCAACCTTGGCTTCTCTCTTGGGCGTTCCTCCAACACATCGAATAGTTAGGGCCTTAGAAGTCAATGCCAGAAGCATAAAATACAATATAAATACAACAGTTTTTCCACTGTATAATATGAATAATTGCAAACAGTGTGAAAGTAATGGTCATTTCTGCGTTCCCGGCAACCTACGTTTCACTCTTGGGCGTTGCTCTACCAGATCGAATAGCTAGGAACTTAGAAGTCAACACCAGAGGCTTAAAATACAATAAAAATGCAACAGTTTTTACATCGTATAACTGGAATAACTGCAACCAGTGTGAAAGTACTGGTCATTTCTATGTTCCCAGTAACCTAGGCTTCACTCTAGGGCGTTGCTCCACCAGATCGAATAGCTAGGGACTTAGAATTCAGCGCCAGAAGAATATAATACAACATATGTACAACAGTTTTTCCATTGTGTAGAATGTATAATTGCAAGCAGTGTGAAGGTAATGGTCATTTCTACGTTCCGCGCAACCTAGGCTTAACTACAGGGCGTTGCTCCACCAGATCGCATAGTTAGGGACTTAGAATTTAACGCCAGAAGCATAAAACACAATAACGATGCAACAGTTTTTCCATCGGATAAAAGGAGTAATTGCAACCAGTGTGAAAGTAATGGTCATTTCTACGTTCCGGGCAACCTAGGTTTCACTCTTGGGCGTTGCTCCACCACATCGAATAGCTACGGCCTTAGAAGTCAACTCCAGAAGCATAAAATACAATATAAATACAACAGTTTTTCCCTTGTATAACAGGAATAATTGCAACCAGTGTGAAGGCTATGGTCATTTCTACGTTCCGGGCAAGCTAGGCTTCACTCTAGGGCGTTCCTCCACCACATCGAATAGTTAGGGCCTTAGAAGTCAATGCCAGAAGCATAAAATACAATATAAATACAACAGTTTGTCCACTGTATAATATGAATAATTGCAAACCGTGTGAAAGTAATGGTCATTTCTGCGTTCCCGGCAACCTAGGTTTCACTCTTGGGCGTTGCTCCACCACACCGAATAGCTACGGCCTTAGAAGTCAACTCGAGAAGCATAAAATACAATATAAATACAACAGCTTTTCCATCGTATAATATGAATGATTGCAAACAGTGTGAAAGTTATGGTCATTTCTACGTTCCGGGCAACCTAGGCTTAACTCCAGGGCGTTGCTCCACCAGATCGAATAGATAGGGACTTTGAATACGACGCCAGAAGCATAAAATACAATAAAAATGCAACAGTTTTTCCATCGTATAACAGGAAACCTGCAACCAGTGTGAAAGTACTGGTCATTTCTATGTACCGGGTAACCTAGGCTTCACTCTAGGGCGTAGCTCCACCAGATCGAATAGCTATGGACTTAGAATTCAACGCCAGAAGAATAAAATACAACATAAGTACCACAGTTTTTCCATTGTATAGAATGTATAATTGCAAGCAGTGTGAAGGTAATGGTCATTTCTACGTTCCGGGCAACCTAGGCTTCACTTTAGAGCGTTGCTGCACCAGATCGAGTAGTTAGGGCCTTAGATGAAAACGCCCGAAGCATAAAATACAAAATAAATAGAACAGTTTTTCCATTGTATAAAACGAATAATTGCAACCAGTGTGAAAGTTATGGTCATTTCTACGTTCCGGGCAACCTAGGCTTAACTCCAGGGCGCTGCTCCACCAGATCGAATAGTTAGGGACTTTGATTACAACGCCAGAAGAATAAAATACAATAAAAATGCAACAGTTTTTCCATCGTATAACAGGAAACCTGCAACCAGTGTGAAAGTACTGGTCATTTCTATGTTCCGGGTAACCTAGGCTTCACTCTAGGGCGTAGCTCCACCAGATCGAATAGCTATGGACTTAGAATTCAACGCCAGAAGAATAAAATACAACATAAGTACCACAGTTTTTCCATTGTATAGAATGTATAATTGCAAGCAGTGTGAAGGTAATGGTCATTTCTACGTTCCGCGCAACCTAGGCTTAACTACAGGGCGTTGCTCCACCAGATCGCATAGTTAGGGACTTAGAATTTAACGCCAGAAGCATAAAATACAATAACGATGCAACAGTTTTTCCATCGGATAAAAGGAGTTATTGCAACCAGTGTGAAAGTAATGGTCATTTCTACGTTCCGGGCAACCTAGGTTTCACTCTTGGGCGTTGCTCCACCACATCGAATAGCTACGGCCTTAGAAGTCAACTCCAGAAGCATAAAATACAATATAAATACAACAGCTTTTCCATCGTATAAAGTGAATGATTGCAAACAGTGTGAAAGTTATGGTCATTTCTACGTTCCGGGCAACCTAGGCTTAACTCCAGGGCGTTGCTCCACCAGATCGAATAGTTAGGGACTTTGAATACAACGCCAGAAGCACAAAATACAGTAAAAATGCAACAGTTTTACCATCGCATAACAGGAAAGCTACAACCAGTGTGAAAGTACTGGTCATTTCTATGTTCCGGATAACCTAGGCATCACTCTAGGGCGCTGCTCCACAAGATCGAATAGCTCTAGACTTAGAATTCAACGCCCGAAGCATAAAATACAAAACCAATAGAACAGTTTTTCCAGTGTATAAAACGAATAATCGCAAACAGTGTGAAGGTAATGGTCATTTCTACGTTCCGGGCAACCTAGGCTTCACTCTAGGGCGTTGCTCCACCAGATCGAATAGCTAGGGCCTAAGAAGTCAACGCCAGAAGCATAATATACAATATAAATACAACAGTTTTTCCCTTGTATAACAGGAATAATTGCAACCAGTGTGAAGGCTATGGTCATTTCTACGTTCCGGGCAACCTAGGCTTCACTCTAGGGCGTTCCTCCACCACATCGAATAGTTAGGGCCTTAGAAGTCAATGCCAGAAGCATAAAATACAATATAAATACAACAGTTTTTCCACTGTATAATATGAATAATTGCAAACAGTGTGAAAGTAATGGTCATTTCTGCGTTCCCGCGAACCTAGGTTTCACTCTTGTGCGTTGCTCCACCACACCGAATAGCTACGGCCTTAGAAGTCAACTCCAGAGGCATAAAATACAATATAAATACAACAGCTTTTCCATCGTATAATATGAATGATTGCAAACAGTGTGAAAGTTATGGTCATTTCTACGTTCCGGGCAATCTAGGCTTAACTCCAGGGCGTTGCTCCACCAGATCGAATAGATAGGGACTTTGAATACGACGCCAGAAGCATAAAATACAATAAAAATGCAACAGTTTTTCCATCGTATAACAGGAAACCTGCAACCAGTGTGAAAGTACTGGTCATTTATATGTACCGGGTAACCTAGGCTTCACTCTAGGGCGTAGCTCCACCAGATCGAATAGCTATGGACTTAGAATTCAACGCCAGAAGAATAAAATACAACATAAGTACCACAGTTTTTCCATTGTATAGAATGTATAATTGCAAGCAGTGTGAAGGTAATGGTCATTTCTACGTTCCGGGCAACCTAGGCTTCACTTTAGAGCGTTGCTGCACCAGATCGAGTAGTTAGGGCCTTAGATGAAAACGCCCGAAGCATAAAATACAAAATAAATAGAACAGTTTTTCCACTGTATAATATGAATAATTGCAAACAGTGTGAAAGTAATGGTCATTTCCGCGTTCCCGGCAACCTAGGTTTCACTCTTGGGCGTTGCTCCACCACGCCGAATAGCTACGGCCTTAGAGGTCAACTCCAGAAGCATAAAACACAATATAAATACAACAGCTTTTCCATCGTATAATATGTATGATTGCAAACAGTGTGAAAGTTATGGTCATTTCTACCTTCCGGGCAACCTAGGCTTAACTCCAGGGCGTTGCTCCACCAGATCGATTAGTTAGGGACTTTGAGTACAACGCCTGAAGCATAAAATACAATAAAAATGCAACAGTTTTTCCATCGTATAACTGGAAAGCTGCAACCAGTGTGAAAGCACTAGTCATTTCTATGTTCCGGGTAACCTAGGCTTCACTCTAGGGCGTAACTCCACCAGATCGAATAGCTATGGACTTAGAATTCAACGCCAGAAGAATAAAATACAACATAAGTACCACAGTTTTTCCATCGTATAAAATGTATAATTGCAAGCAGTGTGAAGGTACTGGTCAATTCTAAGTTCCGTGCAACCTAGGCTTCATTCTAGAGCGTCGCTGCACCAGATCGAATAGTTAGGGCCTTAGATGTCAACGCCCGAAGCATAAAATACAAAATAAATAGAATAGTTTTTCCATTGTATAAAACGAATAATTGCAACCAGTGTGAAAGTTATGGTCATTTCTACGTTCCGGGCAACCTAGGGTTAACTCCAGGGCGTTGCTCCACCAGATCGAATAGCTAGGGCCTATGAAGTCAACGCCAGAAGCATAAAATCCAATATAAATACAACAGCTTTTCCATCGTATAATATGAATGATTGCAAACAGTGTGAAAGTTATGGTCATTTCTACCTTCCGGGCAACCTAGGCTTAACTCCAGGGCGTTGCTCCACCAGATCGATTAGTTAGGGACTTTGAGTACAACGCCTGAAGCATAAAATACAATAAAAATGCAACAGTTTTTCCATCGTATAACTGGAAAGCTGCAACCAGTGTGAAAGCACTAGTCATTTCTATGTTCCGGGTAACCTAGGCTTCACTCTAGGGCATAGGTCCACCAGATCGAATAGCTAGGGACATAGAATTCAGCGCCAGAAGAATATAATACACCATATGTAGAACAGTTTTTCCATCGTATAAAATGTATAACAGCAAGCAGTGTGAAGGTAATGGTCATTTCTACGTTCCGGGCAACCTATGCTTCACTCTAGAGCGTTGCTTCACCAGATCGAATAGCTATGGACTTAGAATTCAACGCCAGAAGAATAAAATACAACATAAGTACCACAGGTTTTCCATTGTATAGAATGTATAATTGCAAGCAGTGTGAAGGTAATGGTCATTTCTACGTTCAGGGCAACCTAGGCTTCACTTTATAGCGTTGCTGCACCAGATCGAGTAGTTAGGGCCTTAGATGAAAACGCCCGAAGCATAAAATACAAAATAAATAGAACAGTTTTCCCACTGTATAAAACGAATAATTGCAACCAGTGTGAAAGTAAAGGTCATTCCTAGGTTCCGGGCAACTGGGCTTAACTGTAGGGCGTTGCTCCACCAGATCGCATAGTTAGGGACTTAGAATTTAACGCCAGAAGCATAAAATACTATAAAAATGCAACAGTTTTTCTATAGTATAACAGGAGTAATTGCAACCAGTGTGAAAGTACAGGTCATTTCTACGCTCCGGGTAACCTAGGCTTCACCCTAGGGTGTTGCTCCACCAGATCGAATAGCTAGGGACTTAGAATTCAACGCCAGAAGAATAAAATACAACATAAGGACAACAGTTTTACCATCGTATAAAATGAATAATCGCAAACAGTGTGAAGGTAATGGTCATTTCTACGTTCCGGGCAACCTAGGTTTCACTCTTGGGCGTTGCTCCACCACATCGAATAGCTACGGCCTTAGAAGTCAACTCCAGAAGCATGAAATACAATATAAATACAACAGCTTTTCCATCGTATAAAGTGAATGATTGCAACCAGTGTGAAAGTTATGGTCATTTCTACGTTCCCGGCAACCTAGGCTTAACTCCAGGGCGTTGCTCCACCAGATCGAATAGATAGGGACTTTGAATACGACGCCAGAAGCACAAAATACAACAAAAATGAAACAGTTTTTCCATCGTATAACAGGAAAGCTGCAACCAGTGTGAAAGTACTGGTCATTTCTATGTTCCGGGTAACCTAGGCTTCACTCTAGGGCGTAGCTCCACCAGATCGAATAGTTAGGAACTTAGAATTCAACGCCAGAAGCCTAAAATACAACATAAGTACAACAGTTTTTCCATCGTATAACAGGAATAATTGCAACCAGTGTGAAAGTACAGGTCATTTCTACGTTCCGGGCAACCTAGGCTTCGCTTAAGGGCGTTGCTCCACCAGATCGAATAGCTAGGGACTTAGAAGTCAACGCCAGAAGCATAAAATACAATAAAAATACAACAGCTTTTCCTTCGTATAAAAGGAATAGTTGCAACCAGTGTGAAAGTAATGGTCATTTCTACGTTCCGGGCAAGCTACGCTTCACTCTTGGGCGTTGCTCCATCACATCGAATAGCTGCGGCCTTAGAAGTCAACGCCATAATCATAAAATACAATAGGGACACAACAGTTTTTCTAACATATAACAGGAGTAATTGCAACCAGTGTGAAAGTAATGGTCATCTCTACGTTTCGGGTAACCTAGGCTTCACCATAGGGCGTTGCTCCACCAGATCGAATAGTTAGGTCCTAAGAAGTCAACGCTAGAAGCATAAAACACGATATATGTACAAGAGCTTTTCCATCGTATCAAACGAATAAGTGCAACCAGTGTGAAAGCAATGGCCATATCTACGTTCCGGGCATCCTAGACTTAACTCTAGGGCGTTGCTCTACCAGATCGAATAGCTACGGCCTTAGAAGTCAACGCCCGAAGCATAAAATACAATAAAAATACAACAGTTTTTCCATCGTATAACAGGAATAATAGCAACCAGTGTGAAGGATATGGTCATTTCTACGATCAGGGCAACCTAGGCTTCACTCCAGGGCGTTGCTGCACCACATCGAATAGCTACGGCCTTAGAAGTCAACGCCAGAAGGTTAAAATACAATATAAATACATCAGATTTTCCATCGTGTAATACGAATAATTGCAATCAGTATGAAAGTTATGGTCATTTCTACGTTCCCGGCAACCTGGGCTTCACCAGAGGGCGTTGCTCCACCAGATCCAATAGTTAGGACATAAGAAGTCAACGCCAGAAGCATAAAATACAAAATAGTTCCAAGAGTTTTTCCATCTTATAACAGGAATAATTGCAACCAGTGTGAAAGTGATGGTCATTTCTACGTCCCGGGCAACCTAGGCTTCACTCTAGGGCGTTGTTCCTCCAGATCGAATAGCTAGGGCCTAAGATGTCTACACCAGAAGCATAAAATACAATGTAAATACAACAGTTTTTCCATCGTATAATACGAATAATTGCAACCAGTGTGAATGCAATGGCCATTTCTACGTTCCGGGCATCCTAGACTTAACTCTAGGGCGTTGCTATACCAGATCGAATAGCTACGGCCTTAGAAGTCAACGCCCGAAGCATAAAATACAATAAAAATACAACAATTTTTCCATCGTATAACAGGAATAATAGCAACCAGAGTGAAGGTGATGGTCACTTCTAAGTACCGGGCAACCTAGGCTTCACCCTAGAGCGTTGCACCACCAGATCGAATAGCTAGGGCCTAAGATGTCAACGCCAAAGCATAAAATAAAATATAAATACAACAGTTATTCCATCGTATAACAGGAATAATTACAACCAGTGTGAAAGTAATGGGCATTTCTACGTTCCGTGCAACCTAGGCTTCATCTAGGGCGTTGCTCCACCAAGTCGAATAGTTAGGGCCTTAGAAAACAACTCCAGACGCATAAAACACAAGAAAAATACAACAGTTCCTTCATCCTGTAACAGGAACAATTGCAACATGCCTGAAGGTAATGGTCATTTCTACGTTCCGGGAAATCTAGGCTTCTCTCTAGGGCGTTGCTCCACCAGGTCGAATAGTTAGGGCCTTAGAAAACAACTCCGGACGCATAAAATACATTATAAATACAACAGTTTTCCCACGGTATAAAACGAATAATTGCAACCAGTGTGAAAGTTATGGTCAGTTCTACGTTCCGGGCAACCTAGGCTTCACTCTAGGGCGTTGGTCCACCAGGTCGAATAGTTAGGGCCTTAGAAAACAACTCCAGAAGCATAAAATACAATATAAATACAACAGTTTTTCCATCGTATAATACGAATAATTGCAACCAGTGTGAAAGCAATGGCCATTTCTACGTTCCGGGCACCCTAGGCTTCACTCTACGGCGTTGCTCCACAAGATCGAATAGTTAGGGCCTAAGAAGTCAACGCCAGGAGCATAAACTGCAATATAAATACAACAGTTATTCCCTTGTATAACAGGAATAATTGCAACCAGTGTGAAAGGTATGGTCATTTCTACGTTCCGGGCAACCTAGGCTTCACACTAGGGCATTGCTCCACCACATCGAATAGCTACGACCTTAGGAGTCAACGCCAGAGGCATAACATACAATATAAGTCCAACAGCTTTTCCATCGTATAAGACGAATAATTGCACTCAGTATGAAGGTTATGGTCATTTCTACGTTCCGGGCAACCTAGGCTTCACTGGAGGCGTTGCTCCACCAGATCCGATAGTTAGGGCCTAAGAAGTCAACGCCAGAAGCATAACGTACAATAAAAATCCACCAGTTTGTCCACCGTATAACAGGAATAATTGCAACCAGTGTGAAAGTAATGGTCATTTCTACGTTCAGGGCAACCTAGGTTTCGCTCTAGGGCGTTGCTCCACCACATCGAATAGTTACGGCCTTAGAATACAACTCCAGACGCATAAAATACAATAAAAATACAGCGGCTTTTTCATCGTACAACAGGAATAATTGCAACAAGCCAGAAGGTAATGGTCACTTCTACGTTCCGGGCAATCAAGGCTTCTCTCTAGAGCGTTGCTCCACCAGGTCAAATAGTTAGGGCCTAAGAAGTCAACGCCAGAAGCATAAAATAAAATAGAAATACAACAGTTTTTCCATCGTATCACAGGAATAATTGCAAACAGTGTGGAAGTAATGGCCATTTCTACGTTCCGGGCATCCTAGACTTAACTCTAGGGCGTTGCTATACCAGATCGAATAGCTACGGCCTTAGAAGTCAACGCCCGAAGCATAAAATACAATAAAAATACAACAATTTTTCCATCGTATAACAGGAATAATAGCATCCAGAGTGAAGGTGATGGTCACTTCTAAGTTCCGGGCAACCTAGGCTTCACCCTAGAGCGTTGCACCACCAGATCAAATAGCTAGGGCCTAAGATGTCAACGCCAGAAGCATAAAATAAAATATAAATACAACAGTTATTCCATCATATAACAGGAATAATTACAAGCAGTGTGAAAGTAATGGGCATTTCTACGTTCCGTGCAACCTAGGCTTCATCTAGGGCGTTGCTCCACCAAGTCGAATAGTTAGGGCCTTAGAAAACAACTCCAGACGCATAAAACACAAGAAAAATACAACAGTTCCTTCATCCTGTAACAGGAACAATTGCAACATGCCTGAAGGTAATGGTCATTTCTACGTTCCGGGAAATCTAGGCTTCTCTCTAGGGCGTTGCTCCACCAGGTCGAATAGTTAGGGCCTTAGAAAACAACTCCAGACGCATAAAATACATTATAAATACAACAGTTTTCCCACGGTATAAAACGAATAATTGCAACCAGTGTGAAAGTTATGGTCAGTTCTACGTTCCGGGCAACCTAGGCTTCACTCTAGGGCGTTGGTCCACCAGGTCGAATAGTTAGGGCCTTAGAAAACAACTCCAGAAGCATAAAATACAATATAAATACAACAGTTTTTCCATCGTATAATACGAATAATTGCAACCAGTGTGAAAGCAATGGCCATTTCTACGTTCCGGGCACCCTAGGCTTCACTCTACGGCGTTGCTCCACAAGATCGAATAGTTAGGGCCTAAGAAGTCAACGCCAGGAGCATAAACTGCAATATAAATACAACAGTTATTCCCTTGTATAACAGGAATAATTGCAACCAGTGTGAAAGGTATGGTCATTTCTACGTTCCGGGCAACCTAGGCTTCACACTAGGGCATTGGTCCACCACATCGAATAGCTACGACCTTAGGAGTCAACGCCAGAGGCATAACATACAATATAAGTCCAACAGCTTTTCCATCGTATAAGACGAATAATTGCACTCAGTATGAAGGTTATGGTCATTTCTACGTTCCGGGCAACCTAGGCTTCACTGGAGGCGTTGCTCCACCAGATCCGATAGTTAGGGCCTAAGAAGTCAACGCCAGAAGCATAACGTACAATAAAAATCCACCAGTTTGTCCACCGTATAACAGGAATAATTGCAACCAGTGTGAAAGTAATGGTCATTTCTACGTTCAGGGCAACCTAGGTTTCGCTCTAGGGCGTTGCTCCACCACATCGAATAGTTACGGCCTTAGAATACAACTCCAGACGCATAAAATACAATAAAAATACAGCGGCTTTTTCATCGTACAACAGGAATAATTGCAACAAGCCAGAAGGTAATGGTCACTTCTACGTTCCGGGCAATCAAGGCTTCTCTCTAGAGCGTTGCTCCACCAGGTCAAATAGTTAGGGCCTAAGAAGTCAACGCCAGAAGCATAAAATAAAATAGAAATACAACAGTTTTTCCATCGTATAACAGGAATAATTGCAAACAGTGTGGAAGTAATGGGTATTTCTACGTTCCGTGCAACCTAGGCTTCACTCCAGGGCGTTGCTGCACCACATCGAATAGCTATGGCCTTAGAAGTCAACGCCAGAAGGTTAAAATACAATATAAATACAACAGATTTTCCATCGTATAATACGAATAATTGCAATCAATATGAAATTTATGGTCATTTCTACGTTCCGGGCAACCTGGGCTTCATCAGAGGGCGTTGCTCCACCAGATCCAATAGTTAGGACCTAAGAAGTCAACGCCAGAAGCATAAAAAACAAAATAGGTACAACAGTCTTTCAATCGTATAACAGGAATAATTGCAACCAGTGTGAAAGTGATGGTCATTTCTACGTCCCGGGCAACCTAGGCTTCACTCTAGGGCGTTGTTCCTCCAGATCGAATAGCTAGGGCCTAAGATGTCTACACCAGAAGCATAAAATACAATGTAAATACAACAGTTTTTCCATCGTATAATACGAATAATTGCAACCAGTGTGAATGCAATGGCCATTTCTACGTTCCGGGCATCCTAGACTTAACTCTAGGGCGTTGCTATACCAGATCGAATAGCTACGGCCTTAGAAGTCAACGCCCGAAGCATAAAATACAATAAAAATACAACAATTTTTCCATCGTATAACAGGAATAATAGCAACCAGAGTGAAGGTGATGGTCACTTCTAAGTTCCGGGCAACCTAGGCTTCACCCTAGAGCGTTGCACCACCAGATCAAATAGCTAGGGCCTAAGATGTCAACGCCAGAAGCATAAAATAAAATATAAATACAACAGTTATTCAATCATATAACAGGAATAATTACAAGCAGTGTGAAAGTAATGGGCATTTCTACGTTCCGTGCAACCTAGGCTTCATCTAGGGCGTTGCTCCACCAAGTCGAATAGTTAGGGCCTTAGAAAACAACTCCAGACGCATAAAACACAAGAAAAATACAACAGTTCCTTCATCCTGTAACAGGAACAATTGCAACATGCCTGAAGGTAATGGTCATTTCTACGTTCCGGGAAATCTAGGCTTCTCTTTAGGGCGTTGCTCCACCAGGTCGAATAGTTAGGGCCTTAGAAAACAACTCCAGACGCATAAAATACATTATAAATACAACAGTTTTCCCACGGTATAAAACGAATAATTGCAACCAGTGTGAAAGTTATGGTCAGTTCTACGTTCCGGGCAACCTAGGCTTCACTCTAGGGCGTTGGTCCACCAGGTCGAATAGTTAGGGCCTTAGAAAACAACTCCAGAAGCATAAAATACAATATAAATACAACAGTTTTTCCATCGTATAATACGAATAATTGCAACCAGTGTGAAAGCAATGGCCATTTCTACGTTCCGGGCACCCTAGGCTTCACTCTACGGCGTTGCTCCACAAGATCGAATAGTTAGGGCCCAAGAAGTCAACGCCAGGAGCATAAACTGCAATATAAATACAACAGTTATTCCCTTGTATAACAGGAATAATTGCAACCAGTGTGAAAGGTATGGTCATTTCTACGTTCCGGGCAACCTAGGCTTCACACTAGGGCATTGCTCCACCACATCGAATAGCTACGACCTTAGGAGTCAACGCCAGAGGCATAACATACAATATAAGTCCAACAGCTTTTCCATCGTATAAGACGAATAATTGCACTCAGTATGAAGGTTATGGTCATTTCTACGTTCCGGGCAACCTAGGCTTCACTGGAGGCGTTGCTCCACCAGATCCGATAGTTAGGGCCTAAGAAGTCAACGCCAGAAGCATAACGTACAATAAAAATCCACCAGTTTGTCCACCGTATAACAGGAATAATTGCAACCAGTGTGAAAGTAATGGTCATTTCTACGTTCAGGGCAACCTAGGTTTCGCTCTAGGGCGTTGCTCCACCACATCGAATAGTTACGGCCTTAGAATACAACTCCAGACGCATAAAATACAATAAAAATACAGCGGCTTTTTCATCGTACAACAGGAATAATTGCAACAAGCCAGAAGGTAATGGTCACTTCTACGTTCCGGGCAATCAAGGCTTCTCTCTAGAGCGTTGCTCCACCAGGTCAAATAGTTAGGGCCTAAGAAGTCAACGCCAGAAGCATAAAATAAAATAGAAATACAACAGTTTTTCCATCGTATAACAGGAATAATTGCAAACAGTGTGGAAGTAATGGGTATTTCTACGTTCCGTGCAACCTAGGCTTCACTCCAGGGCGTTGCTGCACCACATCGAATAGTTACGGCCTTAGAAGTCAACGCCAGAAGGTTAAAATACAATATAAATACAGCAGATTTTCCATCGTATAATACGAATAATTGCAATCAGTATGAAAGTTATGGTCATTTCTACGTTCCGGGCAACTTGGGCTTCATCAGAGGGCGTTGCTCCACCAGATCCAATAGTTAGGACCTAAGAAGTCAACGCCAGAAGCATAAAAAACAAAATAGATACAACAGTCCTTCCATCGTATAACAGGAATAATTGCAACCAGTGTGAAAGTGATGGTCATTTCTACGTTCCGGGCAACCTAGGCTTTACTCTAGGGCTTTGTTCCACCAGATCGAATAGCTACGGCCTTAGGAGTCAACACCAGAGCCATAACATACAATATAAGTACAACAGTTTTTCCATCGTATAAAACGAATAATTGCAATCAGTATGAAGGTTATGGTCATTTCTACGTTCCGGGCAACCTAGGCTTCACTCTAGGGCGTTGCTCCTCCAGATACAATAGTTAGGGCCCAGGAAGTCGACGCGAGAAGCATAAAATACAATATAAATACAACAGTTTTTTCCTGGTATAACAGGAATAATTGCAACCAGTGTGAAAGGTATGGTCATATCTACGTTCCGGGCAACCTAGGCTTCACTCTAGGGCGCTGCTCCACCACATCGAATAGTATGGCCTTAGAAGTCAACGCCAGAAGGTTAAAATACAATATAAATACAACAGATTTTCCATCGTATAATACGAATAATTGCAATCAGTATGAAATTTATGGTCATTTCTACGTTCCGGGCAACCTGGGCTTCATCAGAGGGCGTTGCTCCACAAGATCCAATAGTTAGGACCTAAGAAGTCAACGCCAGAAGCACAAAATAAAATAAAAATACAACAGTTATTCCATCGTGTAACAGGAATGATTACAACCAGTATGAAAGTAATGGGCATTTCTAAGTTCCGGCAACCTAGGCTTCACCCTAGAGCGTTGCACCACCAGATCAAATAGCTAGGGCGTTAGAAGTCAACGCCAGAAGCATAAAATAAAATATAAATACAACAGTTATTCCATCATATAACAGGAATAATTACAACCAGTGTGAAAGTAATGGGCATTTCTACGTTCCGTGCAACCTAGGCTTCACTCTAGGGCGTTGCTCCACCAGGTCGAATAGTTAGGGCCTTAGAAAACAACTCCAGACGCATAAAACACAGGAAAAATACAACAGTTCCTTCATCCTATAACAGGAACAATTGCAATATGCCTGAAGGTAATGGTCATTTATACGTTCCGGGAAATCTAGGCTTCTCTCTAGGGCGTTGCTCCACCAGATCGAATAGTTAGGGCCTAAGAAGTCAACGCCAGAAGCATAAAATACAATAGAAATACAACAGTTTTTCCATCGATTAACAGGAATAATTGCAACCAGTGTGAAAGATATGGTCATTTCTACGATCAGGGCAACCTAGGCTTCACTCCAGGGCGTTGCTGCACCACATCGAATAGCTACGGCCTTAGAAGTCAACGCCAGAAGGTTAAAATACAATATAAATACAACAGATTTTCCATCGTATAATACGAATAATTGCAATCAATATGAAATTTATGGTCATTTCTACGTTCCGGGCAACCTGGGCTTCATCAGAGGGCGTTGCTCCACCAGATCCAATAGTTAGGACCTAAGAAGTCAACGCCAGAAGCATAAAAAACAAAATAGGTACAACAGTCTTTCAATCGTATAACAGGAATAATTGCAACCAGTGTGAAAGTGATGGTCATTTCTACGTTCCGGGCAACCTAGGCTTCACTCTAGGGCATTGCTCCACCACATCGAATAGCTACGACCTTAGGAGTCAACGCCAGAGGCATAACATACAATATAAGTCCAACAGCTTTTCCATCGTATAAGACGAATAATTGCACTCAGTATGAAGGTTATGGTCATTTCTACGTTCCGCGCAACCTAGGCTTCACTGGAGGCGTTGCTCCACCAGATCCGATAGTTAGGGCCTAAGAAGTCAACGCCAGAAGTATAACGTACAATAAAAATCCACCAGTTTGTCCACCGTATAACAGGAATAATTGCAACCAGTGTGAAAGTAATGGTCATTTCTACGTTCAGGGCAACCTAGGTTTCGCTCTAGGGCGTTGCTCCACCACATCGAATAGTTACGGCCTTAGAATACAACTCCAGACGCATAAAATACAATAAAAATACAGCGGCTTTATCATCGTACAACAGGAATAATTGCAACAAGCCAGAAGGTAATGGTCATTTCTACGTTCCGGGCAATCTAGGCTTCTCTCTAGAGCGTTGCTCCACCAGGTCGAATAGTTAGGGCCTAAGAAGTCAACGCCAGAAGCGTAAAATAAAATAGAAATACAACAGTTTTTCCATCGTATAACAGGAATAATTGCAAACAGTGTGGAAGTAATGGGTATTTCTACGTTCCGTGCAACCTAGGCTTCACTCCAGGGCGTTGCTGCACCACATCGAATAGCTACGGCCTTAGAAGTCAACGCCAGAAGGTTAAAATACAATATAAATACAACAGATTTTCCATCGTATAATACGAATAATTGCAATCAGTATGAAAGTTATGGTCATTTCTACGTTCCGGGCAACTTGGGCTACATCAGAGGGCGTTGCTCCACCAGATCCAATAGTTAGGACCTAAGAAGTCAACGCCAGAAGCATAAAAAACAAAATAGATACAACAGTCCTTCCATCGTATAACAGGAATAATTGCAACCAGTGTGAAAGTGATGGTCATTTCTACGTTTCGGGCAACCTAGGCTTCACTCTAGGGCTTTGTTCCACCAGATCGAATAGCTACGGCCTTAGGAGTCAACACCAGAGCCATAACATACAATATAAGTACAACAGTTTTTCCATCGTATAAAACGAATAATTGCAATCAGTATGAAGGTTATGGTCATTTCTACGTTCCGGGCAACCTAGGCTTCACTCTAGGGCGTTGCTCCTCCAGATACAATAGTTAGGTCCCAGGAAGTCGACGCGAGAAGCATAAAATACAATATAAATACAACAGTTTTTCCCTGGTATAACAGGAATAATTGCAACCAGTGCGAAAGGTATGGTCATATCTACGTTCCGTGCAACCTAGGCTTCACACTAGGGCATTGCTCCACCAGATCGATTAGCTAGGGACTTAGAATTCAACGCCAGAAGAACAAAATACAACATAAGTACTACAGTTTTTCCATCGTATGAAATGTATAATAGCAAGAAGTGTGAAGGTAATGGTCATTTCTACGTTCCGGGCTACCTAGGCTTCGCTCCAGGGCCTTGCTCCACCAGATCGAATACCTAGGGACTTAGAAGTCAACGCCAGAGGCATAAAATACAATTAAAATGCAACAGTTTTTCCATCGTATAACAGGAATAACTGCATCCAGTGTGAAAGTACTGGTCATTTCTATGTTCCCGGTAACCTAGGCTTCACTCTAGGCCGTTGCTCCACCAGATCGAATAGCTAGGGACCTAGAATTCAGCTCCCGAAGCATAAAATACAAAATAAATAGAACAGTTTTTCCATTGTATAAAACGAATAATTGCAACCAGTGTGAAAGTTATGGTCATTTCGAAGTTGCGGGCAACCTAGGCTTCGCTCTAGGTCATTGTTCCACCAGATCGAATAGTTAGGGCCTAAGAAGTCAACGCCAGAAGCATAAAATACAATATAAATACAACAGCTTTTCCATCGTATATAATGTATATTTGCAAACAGTGTGAAAGTAAAGGTCATTTCTACGTTCCGGGCAACCTAGGTTTCGCTGTAGGGCGTTGCTCCACCAGATCGAGTAGCTAGGGACTTAGAAGTTAACGCCAGAAGCATAAAACACAATAGAAATACAACAGTTTTTCCATCGTATAGCATGAATAATTGCAACCAGTGTGAAAGTAATGGTCATCTCTACGATTCGGGCAACATAGGCACCACTCTAGGGCGTTGGTCCACCAAATCGAATAGCTAGGGCCTTAGAAGTCAACGCCCGAGGCATAAAATACAAAATTAAAAGAACAGCTTTAACATTGTATAAAACGAATAATTGCAACCTGTGTGAAAGTTATGGTCATTTCGAAGTTCCGCGCAACCTAGGCTTCACTCTAGGGCATTGTTCCACCAGATCGGATAGTTAGGGCCTAAGAAGTCAACGCCAGAAGCTTAAACTGCAATATAAATACAACAGTTGTTCCCTTGTATACCAGGAATAATTGCAACCAGTGTGAAAGGTATGGTCATTTCTACGTTCCGGGCAACCTAGGTTTCGCTGTAGGGCGTTGCTCCAACAGATCGAGTAGCTAGGTACTTAGAAGTCAACGCCAGAAGCATAAAACACAATAGAAATACAACAGTTTTTCCACCGTATAACAGGAATAATTGTAATCAGTGTGAAATGTATGGTCATTTCTACGTTACAGGCAACCTAGGCTTCACTGTAGGGCGTTGCTCCACCAGATCGGATAGTTAGGGCCTAAGAAGTCAACGCCAGAAGCATAAACTGCAATATAAATACAACAGTTATTCCCTTGTATAACAGGAATAATTGCAACCAGTGTGAAAGGTATGGTCATTTCTACGTTCCGGGCAACCTAGGCTTCACACTAGGGCATTGCTCCACCAGATCGAATAGCTAGGGACTTAGAATTCAACGCCAGAAGAACAAAATACAACATAAGTACAACAGTTTTTCCATCGTATGAAATGTATAATAGCAAGAAGTGTGAAGGTTATGGTCATTTCTACGTTCCGGGCAACCTAGGCTTCACTCTAGGGCGTTGCTCCTCCAGATACAATAGTTAGGGCCCAGGAAGTCGACGCGAGAAGCATAAAATACAATATAAATACAACAGTTTTTCCCTGGTATAACAGGAATAATTGCAACCAGTGTGAAAGGTATGGTCATATCTACGTTCCGTGCAACCTAGGCTTCACTCTAGGGCGTTGCTCCACCAGATCGGATAGCTGCGGCCTTAGAAGTCAACGCCAGAAGGTTAAAATACAATATAAATACAACAAATTTTCCATCGTATAATACGAATAATTGTAATCAGTGTGAAATGTATGGTCATTTCTACGTTACAGGCAACCTAGGCTTCACTGTAGGGCGTTGCTCCACCAGATCGGATAGTTAGGGCCTAAGAAGTCAACGCCAGAAGCATAAACTGCAATATAAATACAACAGTTATTCCCTTGTATAACAGGAATAATTGCAACCAGTGTGAAAGGTATGGTCATTTCTACGTTCCGGGCAACCTAGGCTTCACACTAGGGCATTGCTCCACCAGATCGAATAGCTAGGGACTTAGAATTCAACGCCAGAAGAACAAAATACAACATAAGTACAACAGTTTTTCCATCGTATGAAATGTATAATAGCAAGAAGTGTGAAGGTAATGGTCATTTCTACGTTCCGGGCTACCTAGGCTTCGCTCCAGGGCCTTGCTCCACCAGATCGAATACCTAGGGACTTAGAAGTCAACGCCAGAGGCATAAAATACAATTAAAATGCAACAGTTTTTCCATCGTATAACAGGAATAACTGCATCCAGTGTGAAAGTACTGGTCATTTCTATGTTCCCGGTAACCTAGGCTTCACTCTAGGCCGTTGCTCCACCAGATCGAATAGCTAGGGACCTAGAATTCAGCTCCCGAAGCATAAAATACAAAATAAATAGAACAGTTTTTCCATTGTATAAAACGAATAATTGCAACCAGTGTGAAAGTTATGGTCATTTCGAAGTTCCGGGTAACCTAGGCTTCGCTCTAGGTCATTGTTCCACCAGATCGAATAGTTAGGGCCTAAGAAGTCAACGCCAGAAGCATAAAATACAATATAAATACAACAGCTTTTCCATCGTATATAATGTATATTTGCAAACAGTGTGAAAGTAAAGGTCATTTCTACGTTCCGGGCAACCTAGGTTTCGCTGTAGGGCGTTGCTCCACCAGATCGAGTAGCTAGGGACTTAGAAGTTAACGCCAGAAGCATAAAACACAATAGAAATACAACAGTTTTTCCATCGTATAACAGGAATAATTGCAATCAGTGTGAAAGTAATGGTCATTTCTACGTTCCGGACAACCTAGGCTTCACTCTAGGGCGTTGCTCCACCTCATCGAATATCTACGGCCTTAGAAGTCAACGCCAGAAGCATAAAATGCAATATAAATACAACAGTCTTTCCATCGTATAGCATGAATAATTGCAACCAGTGTGAAAGTAATGGTCATCTCTACGATTCGGGCAACATAGGCACCACTCTAGGGCGTTGGTCCACCAAATCGAATAGCTAGGGCCTTAGAAGTCAACGCCCGAGGCATAAAATACAAAATTAAAAGAACAGCTTTAACATTGTATAAAACGAATAATTGCAACCTGTGTGAAAGTTATGGTCATTTCGAAGTTCCGCGCAACCTAGGCTTCACTCTAGGGCATTGTTCCACCAGATCGGATAGTTAGGGCCTAAGAAGTCAACGCCAGAAGCTTAAACTGCAATATAAATACAACAGTTGTTCCCTTGTATACCAGGAATAATTGCAACCAGTGTGAAAGGTATGGTCATTTCTACGTTCCGGGCAACCTAGGTTTCGCTGTAGGGCGTTGCTCCAACAGATCGAGTAGCTAGGTACTTAGAAGTCAACGCCAGAAGCATAAAACACAATAGAAATACAACAGTTTTTCCACCGTATAACAGGAATAATTGTAATCAGTGTGAAATGTATGGTCATTTCTACGTTACAGGCAACCTAGGCTTCACTGTAGGGCGTTGCTCCACCAGATCGGATAGTTAGGGCCTAAGAAGTCAACGCCAGAAGCATAAACTGCAATATAAATACAACAGTTATTCCCTTGTATAACAGGAATAATTGCAACCAGTGTGAAAGGTATGGTCATTTCTACGTTCCGGGCAACCTAGGCTTCACACTAGGGCATTGCTCCACCAGATCGAATAGCTAGGGACTTAGAATTCAACGCCAGAAGAACAAAATACAACATAAGTACAACAGTTTTTCCATCGTATGAAATGTATAATAGCAAGAAGTGTGAAGGTAATGGTCATTTCTACGTTCCGGGCTACCTAGGCTTCGCTCCAGGGCCTTGCACCACCAGATCGAATACCTAGGGACTTAGAAGTCAACGCCAGAGGCATAAAATACAATTAAAATGCAACAGTTTTTCCATCGTATAACAGGAATAACTGCATCCAGTGTGAAAGTACTGGTCATTTCTATGTTCCCGGTAACCTAGGCTTCACTCTAGGCCGTTGCTCCACCAGATCGAATAGCTAGGGACCTAGAATTCAGCTCCCGAAGCATAAAATACAAAATAAATAGAACAGTTTTTCCATTGTATAAAACGAATAATTGCAACCAGTGTGAAAGTTATGGTCATTTCGAAGTTCCGGGCAACCTAGGCTTCGCTCTAGGGCATTGTTCCACCAGATCGAATAGTTAGGGCCTAAGAAGTCAACGCCAGAAGCATAAAATACAATATAAATACAACAGCTTTTCCATCGTATATAATGTATATTTGCAAACAGTGTGAAAGTAAAGGTCATTTCTACGTTCCGGGCAACCTAGGTTTCGCTGTAGGGCGTTGCTCCACCAGATCGAGTAGCTAGGGACTTAGAAGTTAACGCCAGAAGCATAAAACACAATAGAAATACAACAGTTTTTCCATCGTATAACAGGAATAATTGCAATCAGTGTGAAAGTAATGGTCATTTCTACGTTCCGGACAACCTAGGCTTCACTCTAGGGCGTTGCTCCACCTCATCGAATATCTACGGCCTTAGAAGTCAACGCCAGAAGCATAAAATGCAATATAAATACAACAGTCTTTCCATCGTATAGCATGAATAATTGCAACCAGTGTGAAAGTAATGGTCATCTCTACGATTCGGGCAACATAGGCACCACTCTAGGGCGTTGGTCCACCAAATCGTATAGCTAGGGCCTTAGAAGTCAACGCCCGAGGCATAATATACAAAATTAAAAGAACAGCTTTAACATTGTATAAAACGAATAATTGCAACCTGTGTGAAAGTTATCGCCATTTCTACGTTCCGTGCAACCTAGGCTTCACTCTAGGCGTTGCTCCACCAGATCCAATAGTTAGGACATAAGAAGTCAACGCCAGAAGCATAAAATACAATATAGATACAACAGTTTTTCCATCGTATAACAGGAATAATAGCAACCAGTGTGAAAGTGATGGTCATTTCTACATTCTGGGCAATCTAGGCTTCACTCTAGGGCGTTGCTCCACCAGAGCGAATAGTAAGGGCCTTAGAAGTCAACGCCAGAAGCACAAAATAAAATAAAAATACAACAGTTATTCCATTGTGTAACAGGAATAATTACAACCAGTGTGAAAGTAATGGGCATTTCTACGTTCCGTGCAACCTAGGCTTCACTCTAGGCCGTTGGTCCATCAGGTCGAATAGTTAGGACCTTAGAAAACACCTCCAGACGCATAAAATGCAGTATAAATACAACAGTTTTTCCACGGTATAAAACGAATAATTGCAACCAGTATGAAAGTTATGGTCATTTCTACGTTCCGGGCAACCTAGGCTTCACCCTAGGGCGTTGCTCCACCAGATCGAATAGTTAGGTCCTAAGAAGTCAACGCCAGAAGCATAAAATACGATATATGTACAACAGCTTTTCCATCGTATGAAATGTATAATACCAAGAAGTGTGAAGGTAATGGTCATTTCTACGTTCCGGGCAACCTAGGCTTCGCTCCAGGGCCTTGCTCCACCAGATCGAATAGCTAGGGACTTAGAAGTCAACGCCAGAGGCATAAAATACAATTAAAATGCAACAGTTTTTCCATCGTATAACAGGAATAACTGCAACCAGTGTGAAAGTACTGGTCATTTCTATGTTCCCGGTAACCTAGGCTTCACTCTAGGCCGTTGCTCCACCAGATCGAATAGCTAGGGACCTAGAATTCAGCTCCCGAAGCATAAAATACAAAATAAATAGAACAGTTTTTCCATTGTATAAAACGAATAATTGCAACCAGTGTGAAAGTTATGGTCATTTCGAAGTTCCGGGCAACCTAGGCTTCGCTCTAGGGCATTGTTCCACCAGATCGAATAGTTAGAGCCTAAGAAGTCAACGCCAGAAGCATAAAATACAATATAAATACAACAGCTTTTCCATCGTATATAATGTATATTTGCAAACAGTGTGAAAGTAAAGGTCATTTCTACGTTCCGGGCAACCTAGGTTTCGCTGTAGGGCGTTGCTCCACCAGATCGAGTAGCTAGGGACTTAGAAGTTAACGCCAGAAGCATAAAACACAATAGAAATACAACAGTTTTTCCATCGTATAACAGGAATAATTGCAATCAGTGTGAAAGTAATGGTCATTTCTACGTTCCGGACAACCTAGGCTTCACTCTAGGGCGTTGCTCCACCTCATCGAATATCTACGGCCTTAGAAGTCAACGCCAGAAGCATAAAATGCAATATAAATACAACAGTCTTTCCTTCGTATAGCATGAATAATTGCAACCAGTGTGAAAGTAATGGTCATCTCTACGATTCGGGCAACATAGGCACCACTCTAGGGCGTTGCTCCACCAGACCGAATAGCTAGGGCCTAAGAAGTCAACGCCAGAAGCATAAAATACAATATAAATACAACAGTTTTTCCCTTGTATAACAGGAATAATTGCAACCAGTGTGAAAGCTATGGTCATTTCTACGTTCCGGGCAACCTAGGCTTCACTGTAGGGCATTGCTCCAGCAGATGGAATAGCTAGGGACATGGAATTCAGCTCCCGAAGCATAAAATACAAAATTAATAGAACAGTTTTTCCATTGTATAAAACGAATAATTGCAACCAGTGTGAAAGTTATGGTCATTTCAACGTTCCGGGCAACCTAGTCTTCACACTAGGGCATTGTTCCACCAGATCGAATAGTTAGGGCCTAAGAAGTCAACGCCAGAAGCATAAAATACAATATAAATACAACAGCTTTTCCACCGTATATAATGTATATTTGCAAACAGTGTGAAAGTAAAGGTCATTTCTACGTTCCGGGCAACCTAGGTTTCGCTGTAGGGCGTTGCTCCATCAGATCGAATAGCTAGGGACTCAGAAGTCAACGCCTGAAGCATAAAATACAGTAAAAATACAACAGTTTTTCCATCGTATAAAAGGAATAATTGAAACCAGTGTGAAAGTACTGATCATTTCTATGTTCCGGGTAACCTAGGCTTCACTCTAGGGCGTTGCTCCACCAGATCGAATAGCTATGGACTTAGAATTCAACGCCAGAAGAATAAAATACAACACAGGTACCACAGTTTATCCATCGCATAAAATGTATAATCGCAAGCTGTGTGAAGGTAATGGTCATTTCTACGTTCCGGGCAACCTACGCTTCACTCCAGGGCGTTGCTCAACCACATCGAATAGCTACGGCCCTGGAGCACAATGCCATAACTATAAAATACAATATAAATACAACAGTCTTTCCATCGTATAAAACGAATAATTTTAACCAGTCTGATAGTTATGGTCATTTCTACGTTCCGGGCAAGCTAGGCTTCACCCTAGGGCGCTGCTCCACCAGATCGAATAGTTAGGGCCTAAGAAGTCATCGCCAGAAGCATAAAATACGATATATGTACAACAGTTTTTCCATCGTATAAAATGAATAATTGCAACCAGTGTGAAAGTAACGGCCATTTCTACGTTCCGGGCATCCTAGACTTAACACTGAGCCATTGCTCCGCCAGATCGAATACATAGGGCCTTAGAAGTCAACGCCAGAAGCATAAAGTACATTAAAAATCCAGCAGTTTGTCCATCGTATAACAGGAATAATTGCAACCAGTTTGAAAGGTATGGTCATTTCTACGTTCCGGGCAACCTAGGCTTCACTCTAGGGCGTTGCTCCTCCACATCGAACAGCTGCGGCCTTAGAAGTCAACGCCAGAAGCATAAAATACAATATAAATGCAACAGCTTTTCCATTGTATAAAATGAATAATTGCATACAGTGAGGAAGTAATGGTCATTTCTACGTTCCGTGCAACCTAGGCTTCACTCTAGGGCGTTGCTCCACCAGATCGAATAGTCAGGGCCTAAGAAGTCAACGCCAGAAGCATAAAATGCAATATAAATGAAAAAGTTTTTCCCTCGTATAACAGAAGTAATTGCAACCAGTGTGAAAGTACTGGTCATTTCTATGTTCCGGGTGACCTAGGCTTCACTCTAGGGCATTGCTCCACCACATCGAATAGCTACGGCCTGAGAAGTCAACGCCATAACTATAAAAAACAATATAAATACAACAGTTTTTCCATTGTATAAAATGAATAATTGCAAACAGTGTGGAGGTAATGGTCATTTCTACTTTCCGGGCAATCTAAGCTTCACTCTAGGGCGTTTCTCCACCACATCGAATAGCTGCGGCCTTAGAAGTCAACGCCAGAAGCATAAAATACAGTATAAATACAACAGTTTTTCAATCGTATAACAGGAATAATTGCAAACAGTGTGAAAGATATGGTCATATCTACGTTGCGGGCATCCTAGGCTTCACTCTAGGGCATTGTTCCACCACATCGAATAGCTACGGCCTTAGAAGTCAACGCCATAACTTTAAAAAACAATATAAATTCAACAGTATTTCCATTGTATAAAGTGTATAATTGCAAACAGTGTGGAGGTAATGGTCATTTCTACTTTTCGGGAAACCTAGGCTTCACTCTAGGGCGTTTCTCCACCACATCGAATAGCTACGGCTTACAAGCCAACGTCTGAAGCATAAAACATAATATAAATACAACAGTTTTTCCATCGTATAACAGGAATAATTGCAACCAGTCTGAAAGACATGGTCATTTCTACGTTCCGGGCAACCTAGGCCTCACTCTAGGGCGTTGCTCCACCACAACGTATAGTTAGGGCCTTAGAAGTCAATGCCAGAATCATAAAATGCCATATAAATACAACAGATGTTCCACTGTATAAAATGAATAGTTGCAAACAGTGTGGAGGTAATGGTCATTTCTACTTTCCGGATAACCTAGGCTTCACTCTAGGGCGTTTCTCCACCACATCCAATAGCTACGGCCTTAGAAGTCAACGCCTGAAGCATAAAATATAATATAAGTACAACAGTTTTTCCACCGTATAACAGGAATAATTGCAACCATTGTGAAAGACATGGTCATTTCTATGTTCCGGGCAACATAGGCTTCACGCTTGGGCGTTGCTCCACCACTTCGAGTAGCTATGGACTTAGAATTCAACGCCAGAAGAATAAAATACAACACAGGTACCACAGTTTATCCATCGTATAAAATGTATAATTGCAATCAGTGTGAAGGTAATGGTCATTTCTACGTTCCGGGCAACCTAGGCTTCACTCTAGAGCGTTGCTCCTCCAGATCGAATAGTTAGGGCCTTAGATGTTAACGCCCGAAGCATAAAACACAAAATAAATACAACAGTTTTTCCATCGTATAAAACGAATAATTGCAACCAGTATGAAAGCTATGGTCATTTCTACGTTCCGGGCAACCTAGGCTTCACTCTAGGGCGTTGCTCAACCACATCGAATAGCTACGGCCCTAGAGCACAATGCCATAACTATAAAATACAATATAAATACAACAGTCTTTCCATCGTATAAAACGAATAATTTTAACCAGTCTGATAGTTATGGTCATTTCTACGTTCCGGGCAAGCTAGGCTTCACCCTAGGGCGCTGCTCCACCAGATCAAATAGTTAGGGCCTTATAAGTCATCGCCAGAAGCATAAAATACGATATATGTACAACAGTTTTTCCATCGTATAAAATGAATAATTGGAACCAGTGTGAAAGTAACGGCCATTTCTACGTTCCGGGCATCCTAGACTTAACACTGAGCCATTGCTCCGCCAGATCGAATACATGGGGCCTTAGAAGTCAACGCCAGAAGCATAAAGTACATTAAAAATCCAACAGTTTGTCCATCTTATAACAGGAATAATTGCAACCAGTGTGAAAGTAATGGTCACTTCTACGTTCCGAGCAACCTAGGTTTCGCTCTGTGGCGTAGCTCCACCACATCGAATAGTTAGGGCCTTAGATGTCAATGCCAGAAGCATAAAATACAATATAAATACAACAGCTTTTCCATTGTATAAAATGAATAATTGCAAACAGTGAGGAAGTAATGGTCATTTCTACGTTCCGGGCAACCAAGGCTTCACTCTAGGGCATTGTTCCACCAGATCGAATAGGTAGGGCCTAAGAAGTCAACGCCAGAAGCATAAAATACAATATAAATACAACAGCTTTTCCATCATATATAATGTATATTTGCAAACAGTGTGAAAGTAAAGGTCATTTCTACGTTCCGGGCAACCTAGGTTTCGCTGGAGAGCGCTGCTCCACCTGATCGAATAGCTAGGGACTTAGAAGTCAACGCCAGAAGCATAAAATACAATAAAAATACAACAGTTTTTCCATCGTATAGCATGAATAATTGCAACCAGTGTGAAAGTAATGGTCACTTCTACGTTCCGGGCAACCTAGGTTTCACTCTTGGGCGTTGCTCCACCACACCGAATAGCTACGGCCTTAGATGTCGACTCCCGAAGCATAAAATATAATATAAATAGTACAGTTTTTCCATTGTATAAAACGAATAACTGCAACCAGTGTGAAAGTTATGGTCATTTCTACGTTCCGGGCATCCTAGGCTTAACTCCAGGGCGTTGCTCCACCAGATCGAATAGCTAGGGACTTAGAAGTCAACGCCAGAAGCATAAAATACAATAAAAATACAACACTTTTTCCATCGTATAAATGAATAATTGCAACCAGTGTGAAAGTAATGGTCATTTCTACGTTCCGGGCAACCTAGGTTTCACTCTTGGGCGTTGCTCCACCACACCGAATAGTTAGGGACTTAGAAGTCAACGCCAGAAGCATAAAATACAAAATAAATACAACAGTCTTTCCATCCTATAAAACGAATAATTGCAACCAGTCTGATAGTTATGGTCATTGCTACGTTCCGGGCAACCTAGGCTTCACACTAGGGCGTTGCTCAACCAGATCGAATAGTGAGGGCCTAAGAAGTCAACGCCAACAGCATAAAATACGATATATGTACAACAGTTTTTCCATCGTATAAAATGTATAATTGGAACCAGTGTGAAAGTAATGGTCATTTCTACGTTCCGAGCAACCTAGGTTTTGCTCTATGGCGTTGCTCCACCAGATGGAATAGTTAGGGACTTAGAATTCAACGCCAGAAGCATAAAATACAACACAAGTACAACAGTTTTTCCATCGTGTAACAGGAATAATTGCAACCAGTGTGAAAGTACAGGTCATTTCTATGTTCCGGGCAACCTAGGCTTCACTCTTGGGCGTTGCTCCACCAGATCGAATAGTCAGGGACTTTGAATACAACGCCAGAAGCATAAAATACGATAAAAATGCAACAGTTTTTGCATTGTATAACAGGAATAACTGCATCCAGTTTGAAAGTACTGGTCATTTCTACGTTCCGGGTAGCCTAGGCTTCACTCCAGGGTGCTGCTCCACCAGATCGAATAGCTAGGGACTTAGAATTCAACGCCAGAAGAATAAAATACAACATAAGTACAACAGTTTTACCATCGTATAAAATGAATAACCGCAAACAGTGTGAAGGTAATGGTCATTTTTACGTTCCGGGCAACCTAGCCTTCACTCCAGGGCGTTGCTCCACCATATCGAAAAGTTAGGGCCTAAGAAGTCAACGCCAGAAGCACCAAACACAAAATAAATACAACAGTTTTTCCATCGGATAAAACGAATAATTGCATCCAGTGTGAAAGTAAAGGTCATTTCTACGGTCCGGGCAACCTAGGCTTCACTCTCGGGAGTTGTTCCACCCGATCGAATAGGTAGGGCCTAAGAAGTCAACTCCAGAAGCATAAAATACAATATAAATACAACAGCTTTTCCATCGTATATAATGTATATTTGCAAACAGTGTGAAAGTAAAGGCCATTTCTACGTTCCGGGCAACCTAGGCTTCACTCTAGGGCGTTGTTCCACCAGGTCGAATAGTTAGGGCCTTAGAAGTCAACGCCCGAAGCATAAAATACAAAATAAGTAGAACGGTTTTTCCATTGTATAAAACGAATAATTGCAATCAGTATGAAAGTTATGGTCATTTATACGTTCCGGGCAACCTAGGCTTTACTCTGGAGCATTCCTCCATCAGATCGAATAGTTAGTGCCTAAGAAGACAACGCCAGAAGCATAAAATACAATATAAATACAACAGCTTTTCCATCGTATATAATGTATATTTGCAAACAGTGTGAAAGTAATGATCATTTCTACGTTCCGGGCAACCTAGGTTTCGCTGTTGAGCGCTGCTCCACCAGATCGAATAGCTAGGGACTTAGAAGTCAACGCCAGAAGCATAAAATACAATAAAAATACAACACTTTTTCCATCGTATAAATGAATAATTGCAACCAGTGTGAAAGTAATGGTCATTTCTACGTTCCGGGCAACCTAGGTTTCACTCTTGGGCGTTGCTCCACCACACCGAATAGTTAGGGACTTAGAAGTCAACGCCAGAAGCATAAAATACAAAATAAATACAACAGTCTTTCCATCCTATAAAACGAATAATTGCAACCAGTCTGATAGTTATGGTCATTGCTACGTTCCGGGCAACCTAGGCTTCACACTAGGGCGTTGCTCAACCAGATCGAATAGTGAGGGCCTAAGAAGTCAACGCCAACAGCATAAAATACGATATATGTACAACAGTTTTTCCATCGTACAAAATGTATAATTGGAACCAGTGTGAAAGTAATGGTCATTTCTACGTTCCGAGCAACCTAGGTTTTGCTCTATGGCGTTGCTCCACCAGATGGAATAGTTAGGGACTTAGAATTCAACGCCAGAAGCATAAAATACAACACAAGTACAACAGTTTTTCCATCGTGTAACAGGAATAATTGCAACCAGTGTGAAAGTACAGGTCATTTCTATGTTCCGGGCAACCTAGGCTTCACTCTTGGGCGTTGCTCCACCAGATCGAATAGTCAGGGACTTTGAATACAACGCCAGAAGCATAAAATACAATAAAAACGCAACAGTTTTTGCATTGTATAACAGGAATAACTGCATCCAGTTTGAAAGTACTGGTCATTTCTACGTTCCGGGTAGCCTAAGCTTCACTCCAGGGTGCTGCTCCACCAGATCGAATAGCTAGGGACTTAGAATTCAACGCCAGAAGAATAAAATACAACATAAGTACAACAGTTTTACCATCGTATAAAATGAATAACCGCAAACAGTGTGAAGGTAATGGTCATTTTTACGTTCCGGGCAACCTAGCCTTCACTCCAGGGCGTTGCTCCACCATATCGAAAAGTTAGGGCCTAAGAAGTCAACGCCAGAAGCACCAAACACAAAATAAATACAACAGTTTTTCCATCGGATAAAACGAATAATTACAACCAGTGTGAAAGTTATGGTCATTCCTACTTTCCGGGCTACCTAGGCTTAACTCCAGGGCGCTGCTCCTCCAGATCGAATAGTTAGGGACTTTGAATACAACTCCAGAAGCATAAAATACAATAAAAATGCAACAGGTTTTCCATCGTATAACAGGAAAGCTGCAACCAGTGTGAAAGTACTGGTCATTTCTATGTTCCGGGTGACCTAGGCTTCACTCTAGGGCATTGCTCCACCAGATCGAATAGCTAGGGACTTAGAATTCGACGCCAGACGAACAAAATACAACATAAGTACAATAGTTTTTCCATCGTATAAAATGTATAATTGCAAGAAGTGTGAAGGTAATGGTCATTTCTACGATACGGGCAACCTAGGCTTCACTCTAGGGCGTTGGTCCACCAGATCCAATAGCTAGGGCCTGAGAAGTCAACGCCAGGAGCACCAAATACAAAATAAATACAACAGTTTTTCCATCGTATAAAACGAATAATTGCAACCAGTATGAAAGCTATGGTCATTTCTACGTTCCGGGCAACCTAGGCTTCACTCTAGGGCGTTGCTCAACCACATCGAATAGCTACGGCCCTAGAGCACAATGCCATAACTATAAAATACAATATAAATACAACAGTCTTTCCATCGTATAAAACGAATAATTGCAACCAGTCTGATAGTTATGGTCATTTCTACGTTCCGGGCAAGCTAGGCTTCACCCTAGGGCGCTGCTCCACCAGATCGAATAGTTAGGGCCTAAGAAGTCATCGCCAGAAGCATAAAATACGATATATGTACAACAGTTTTTCCATCGTATAAAATGAATAATTGCAACCAGTGTGAAAGTAACGGCCATTTCTACGTTCCGGGCATCCTAGACTTAACACTGAGCCATTGCTCCGCCGGATCGAATACATAAGGCCTTAGAAGTCAACGCCAGAAGCATAAAGTACATTAAAAATCCAACAGCTTGTCCATCGTATAACAGGAATAATTGCAACCAGTGTGAAAGTAATGGTCATTTCTACGTTCCGAGCAACCTAGGTTTCGCTCTATGGCGTAGCTCCACCACATCGAATAGTTAGGGCCTTAGATGTCAATGCCAGAAGCATAAAATACAATATAAATGCAACAGCTTTTCCATTGTATAAAACGAATAATTACAACCAGTGTGAAAGTTATGGTCATTCCTACTTTCCGGGCTACCTAGGCTTAACTCCAGGGCGCTGCTCCTCCAGATCGAATAGTTAGGGACTTTGAATACAACTCCAGAAGCATAAAATACAATAAAAATGCAACAGGTTTTCCATCGTATAACAGGAAAGCTGCAACCAGTGTGAAAGTACTGGTCATTTCTATGTTCCGGGTGACCTAGGCTTCACTCTAGGGCATTGCTCCACCAGATCGAATAGCTAGGGACTTAGAATTCGACGCCAGACGAACAAAATACAACATAAGTACAATAGTTTTTCCATCGTATAAAATGTATAATTGCAAGAAGTGTGAAGGTAATGGTCATTTCTACGATACGGGCAACCTAGGCTTCACTCTAGGGCGTTGGTCCACCAGATCCAATAGCTAGGGCCTGAGAAGTCAACGCCAGGAGCACCAAATACAAAATAAATACAACAGTTTTTCCATCGTATAAAACGAATAATTGCAACCAGTATGAAAGCTATGGTCATTTCTACGTTCCGGGCAACCTAGGCTTCACTCTAGGGCGTTGCTCAACCAAATCGAATAGCTACGGCCCTAGAGCACAATGCCATAACTATAAAATACAATATAAATACAACAGTCTTTCCATCGTATAACAGGAATAATTGCAGCCAGAGTGAAGGTGATGGCCATTTCTACGTCCCGGCAACCTAGGCTTCACTCGAGGGCGTTGCTCCACGAGATCGAATAGCTAGGGACTTAGAAGTCAACTCTAGAAGCATAAAATAAAATAAAAATACAACAGTTTCTCCATCGTATAAAACGAATAATTGCAACCAGTATGAATGTTATGGTCATTTCTACGTTCCGGGAAGCCTAGGCTTCACTCTAGGGCGTTGGTCCACCAAATCCAATAGCTAGGGCCTAAGAAGTCAATGCCAGAAGCATAAAATGCCATATAAATACATCAGTTGTTCCACTGTATAATACGAATAATTGCAAACAGTGTGGAAGTAATGGTCATTTCTACGTTTCGGGCAACCTAGGCTTCACTCTAGGGCGTTGCTCAACCAAATCGAATAGCTACGGCCCTAGAGCACAATGCCATAACTATAAAATACAATATAAATACAACAGTCTTTCCATCGTATAAAACGAATAATTTTAACCAGTCTGATAGTTATGGTCATTTCTACGTTCCGGGCAAGCTAGGCTTCACCCTAGGGCGCTGCTCCACCAGATCAAATAGTTAGGGCCTTATAAGTCATCGCCAGAAGCATAAAATACGATATATGTACAACAGTTTTTCCATCGTATAAAATGAATAATTGCAACCAGTGTGAAAGTAACGGCCATTTCTACGTTCCGGGCATCCTAGACTTAACACTGAGCCATTGCTCCGCCAGATCGAATACATAGGGCCTTAGAAGTCAACGCCAGAAACATAAAGTACATTAAAAATCCAACAGTTTGTCCATCGTATAACAGGAATAATTGCAACCAGTGTGAAAGTAATGGTCATTTCTTCGTTCCGAGCAACCTAGGTTTCGCTCTATGGCGTTGCTCCACCACATCGAATAGTTAGGGCCTTAGAAGTCAATGCCAGAAGCATAAAACACAATACAAATACAACAGCTTTTCCATCGTATAACAGGAATAATTGCAACCAGTTTGAAAGGTATGGTCATTTCTACGTTGCGGGCACCCTAGGCTTCACTCTAGGGCATTGTTCCACCACATCGAATAGCTACGGCCTTAGAAGTCAACGCCATAACTTTAAAAAACAATATAAATTCAACAGTTTTTCCATTGTATAAAGTGTATAATTGCAAACAGTGTGGAGGTAATGGTCATTTCTACTTTCCGGGCAACCTAGGCTTCACTCTAGGGCGTTTCTCCACCACATCGAATAGCTACGGCCTTAGAAGTCAACGTCTGAAGCATACAATATAATATAAATACAACAGTTTTTCCATCGTATAACAGGAATAATTGCAAGCAGTGTGAAAGACATGGTCATTTCTACGTTCCGGGCAACCTAGGCTTCACTCTAGGGCGTTGCTCCACCACATCGAATAGCTACGGCCTTAGGAGTCAACGCCAGAGGCATAAAATACAAAATAAATACAACAGTTTTTCCATCGTATAACAAGAATAATTGCAACCAGTGTGAAAGTGAAGGCCATTTCTACATTCCGGGCAACCTAGGCTTCACTCTAGGGCCATGCTCCACCAGATCGAATAGTTAGGGCCTAAGAAGTCAACTCCAGAAGCATAAAATACAATATAAATACAACAGCTTTTCCATCGTATATAATGTATATTTGCAAACAGTGTGAAAGTAAAGGCCATTTCTACGTTCCGGGCAACCTAGGCTTCACTCTAGGGCGTTGTTCCACCAGGTCGAATAGTTAGGGCCTTAGAAGTCAACGCCCGAAGCATAAAATACAAAATAAGTAGAACGGTTTTTCCATTGTATAAAACGAATAATTGCAATCAGTATGAAAGTTATGGTCATTTATACGTTCCGGGCAACCTAGGCTTTACTCTGGAGCATTCCTCCATCAGATCGAATAGTTAGTGCCTAAGAAGACAACGCCAGAAGCATAAAATACAATATAAATACAACAGCTTTTCCATCGTATATAATGTATATTTGCAAACAGTGTGAAAGTAATGATCATTTCTACGTTCCGGGCAACCTAGGTTTCGCTGTAGAGCGCTGCTCCACCAGATCGAATAGCTAGGGACTTAGAAGTCAACGCCAGAAGCATAAAATACAATAAAAATACAACACTTTTTCCATCGTATAAATGAATAATTGCAACCAGTGTGAAAGTAATGGTCATTTCTACGTTCCGGGCAACCTAGGTTTCACTCTTGGGCGTTGCTCCACCACACCGAATAGTTAGGGACTTAGAAGTCAACGCCAGAAGCATAAAATACAAAATAAATACAACAGTCTTTCCATCCTATAAAACGAATAATTGCAACCAGTCTGATAGTTATGGTCATTGCTACGTTCCGGGCAACCTAGGCTTCACACTAGGGCGTTGCTCAACCAGATCGAATAGTGAGGGCCTAAGAAGTCAACGCCAACAGCATAAAATACGATATATGTACAACAGTTTTTCCATCGTATAAAATGTATAATTGGAACCAGTGTGAAAGTAATGGTCATTTCTACGTTCCGAGCAACCTAGGTTTTGCTCTATGGCGTTGCTCCACCAGATGGAATAGTTAGGGACTTAGAATTCAACGCCAGAAGCATAAAATACAACACAAGTACAACAGTTTTTCCATCGTGTAACAGGAATAATTGCAACCAGTGTGAAAGTACAGGTCATTTCTATGTTCCGGGCAACCTAGGCTTCACTCTTGGGCGTTGCTCCACCAGATCGAATAGTCAGGGACTTTGAATACAACGCCAGAAGCATAAAATACGATAAAAATGCAACAGTTTTTGCATTGTATAACAGGAATAACTGCATCCAGTTTGAAAGTACTGGTCATTTCTACGTTCCGGGTAGCCTAGGCTTCACTCCAGGGTGCTGCTCCACCAGATCGAATAGCTAGGGACTTAGAATTCAACGCCAGAAGAATAAAATACAACATAAGTACAACAGTTTTACCATCGTATAAAATGAATAACCGCAAACAGTGTGAAGGTAATGGTCATTTTTACGTTCCGGGCAACCTAGCCTTCACTCCAGGGCGTTGCTCCACCATATCGAAAAGTTAGGGCCTAAGAAGTCAACGCCAGAAGCACCAAACACAAAATAAATACAACAGTTTTTCCATCGGATAAAACGCATAATTGCATCCAGTGTGAAAGTAAAGGTCATTTCTACGGTCCGGGCAACCTAGGCTTCACTCTAGGGAGTTGTTCCACCCGATCGAATAGGTAGGGCCTAAGAAGTCAACTCCAGAAGCATAAAATACAATATAAATACAACAGCTTTTCCATCGTATATAATGTATATTTGCAAACAGTGTGAAAGTGAAGGCCATTTCTACGTTCCGGGCAACCTAGGCTTCACTCTAGGGCGTTGTTCCACCAGGTCGAATAGTTAGGGCCTTAGAAGTCAACGCCCGAAGCATAAAATACAAAATAAGTAGAACGGTTTTTCCATTGTATAAAACGAATAATTGCAATCAGTATGAAAGTTATGGTCATTTATACGTTCCGGGCAACCTAGGCTTTACTCTGGAGCATTCCTCCATCAGATCGAATAGTTAGTGCCTAAGAAGACAACGCCAGAAGCATAAAATACAATATAAATACAACAGCTTTTCCATCGTATATAATGTATATTTGCAAACAGTGTGAAAGTAATGATCATTTCTACGTTCCGGGCAACCTAGGTTTCGCTGTAGAGCGCTGCTCCACCAGATCGAATAGCTAGGGACTTAGAAGTCAACGCCAGAAGCATAAAATACAATAAAAATACAACACTTTTTCCATCGTATAAATGAATAATTGCAACCAGTGTGAAAGTAATGGTCATTTCTACGTTCCGAGCAACCTAGGTTTTGCTCTATGGCGTTGCTCCACCAGATGGAATAGTTAGGGACTTAGAATTCAACGCCAGAAGCATAAAATACAACACAAGTACAACAGTTTTTCCATCGTGTAACAGGAATAATTGCAACCAGTGTGAAAGTACAGGTCATTTCTATGTTCCGGGCAACCTAGGCTTCACTCTTGGGCGTTGCTCCACCAGATCGAATAGTCAGGGACTTTGAATACAACGCCAGAAGCATAAAATACAATAAAAATGCAACAGTTTTTGCATTGTATAACAGGAATAACTGCATCCAGTTTGAAAGTACTGGTCATTTCTACGGTCCGGGTAGCCTAGGCTTCACTCCAGGGTGCTGCTCCACCAGATCGAATAGCTAGGGACTTAGAATTCAACGCCAGAAGAATAAAATACAACATAAGTACAACAGTTTTACCATCGTATAAAATGAATAACCGCAAACAGTGTGAAGGTAATGGTCATTTTTACGTTCCGGGCAACCTAGCCTTCACTCCAGGGCGTTGCTCCACCATATCGAAAAGTTAGGGCCTAAGAAGTCAACGCCAGAAGCACCAAACACAAAATAAATACAACAGTTTTTCCATCGGATAAAACGAATAATTGCATCCAGTGTGAAAGTAAAGGTGATTTCTACCGTCCGGGCAACCTAGGCTTCACTCTAGGGAGTTGTTCCACCCGATCGAATAGGTAGGGCCTAAGAAGTCAACTCCAGAAGCATAAAATACAATATAAATACAACAGCTTTTCCATCGTATATAATGTATATTTGCAAACAGTGTGAAAGTAAAGGCCATTTCTACGTTCCGGGCAACCTAGGCTTCACTCTAGGGCGTTGTTCCACCAGGTCGAATAGTTAGGGCCTTAGAAGTCAACGCCCGAAGCATAAAATACAAAATAAGTAGAACGGTTTTTCCATTGTATAAAACGAATAATTGCAATCAGTATGAAAGTTATGGTCATTTATACGTTCCGGGCAACCTAGGCTTTACTCTGGAGCATTCCTCCATCAGATCGAATAGTTAGTGCCTAAGAAGACAACGCCAGAAGCATAAAATACAATATAAATACAACAGCTTTTCCATCGTATATAATGTATATTTGCAAACAGTGTGAAAGTAATGATCATTTCTACGTTCCGGGCAACCTAGGTTTCGCTGTAGAGCGCTGCTCCACCAGATCGAATAGCTAGGGACTTAGAAGTCAACGCCAGAAGCATAAAATACAATAAAAATACAACACTTTTTCCATCGTATAAATGAATAATTGCAACCAGTGTGAAAGTAATGGTCATTTCTACGTTCCGGGCAACCTAGGTTTCACTCTTGGGCGTTGCTCCACCACACCGAATAGTTAGGGACTTAGAAGTCAACGCCAGAAGCATAAAATACAAAATAAATACAACAGTCTTTCCATCCTATAAAACGAATAATTGCAACCAGTCTGATAGTTATGATCATTGCTACGTTCCGGGCAACCTAGGCTTCACACTAGGGCGTTGCTCAACCAGATCGAATAGTGAGGGCCTAAGAAGTCGACGCCAACAGCATAAAATACGATATATGTACAACAGTTTTTCCATCGTATAAAATGTATAATTGGAACCAGTGTGAAAGTAATGGTCATTTCAACGGTCCGAGCAACCTAGGTTTTGCTCTATGGCGTTGCTCCACCAGATGGAATAGTTAGGGACTTAGAATTCAACGCCAGAAGCATAAAATACAACACAAGTACAACAGTTCTTCCATCGTGTAACAGGAATAATTGCAACCAGTGTGAAAGTACAGGTCATTTCTATGTTCCGGGCAACCTAGGCTTCACTCTTGGGCGTTGCTCCACCAGATCGAATAGTCAGGGACTTTGAATACAACGCCAGAAGCATAAAATACAATAAAAATGCAACAGTTTTTGCATTGTATAACAGGAATAACTGCAACCAGTTTGAAAGTACTGGTCATTTCTACGTTCCGGGTAGCCTAGGCTTCACTCCAGGGTGCTGCTCCACCAGATCGAATAGCTAGGGACTTAGAATTCAACGCCAGAAGAATAAAATACAACATAAGTACAACAGTTTTACCATCGTATAAAATGAATAACCGCAAACAGTGTGAAGGTAATGGTCATTTTTACGTTCCGGGCAACCTAGCCTTCACTACAGGGCGTTGCTCCACCAGATCGAAAAGTTAGGGCCTAAGAAGTCAACGCCAGAAGCACCAAACACAAAATAAATACAACAGTTTTTCCATCGGATAAAACGAATAATTGCATCCAGTGTGAAAGTAAAGGTCATTTCTACGGTCCGGGCAACCTAGGCTTCACTCTAGGGAGTTGTTCCACCCGATCGAATAGGTAGGGCCTAAGAAGTCAACTCCAGAAGCATAAAATACAATATAAATACAACAGCTTTTCCATCGTATATAATGTATATTTGCAAACAGTGTGAAAGTAAAGGCCATTTCTACGTTCCGGGCTACCTAGGCTTCACTCTAGGGCGTTGTTCCACCAGGTCGAATAGTTAGGGCCTTAGAAGTCAACGCCCGAAGCATAAAATACAAAATAAGTAGAACGGTTTTTCCATTGTATAAAACGAATAATTGCAACCAGTGTGAAAGTAATGGTCACTTCTACGTTCCGGGCAACCTAGGTTTCACTCTTGGGCGTTGCTCCACCACACCGAATAGCTACGGCCTTAGATGTCGACTCCCGAAGCATAAAATATAAAATAAATAGTACAGTTTTTCCATTGTATAAAACGAATAACTGCAACCAGTGTGAAAGTTATGGTCATTTCTACGTTCCGGGCATTCTAGGCTTCACTCCAGGGCGTTGCTCCACCAGATCGAAAAGTTAGGGCCTAAGAAGTCAACGCCAGAAGCATAAAATGAAATAAAAATAGAGCAGTTATTCCATATTATAACAGGAATAATTACAACCAGTGTGAAAGAAATGGGCATTTCTACGTTCCGTGCAACCTAGACTTCACTCTAGGGCGTTGCTCCACCAGACCGAATAGTTAGGGCCTAAGAAGACAACGCCAGATGCACAAAATACAATATAAATACAACAGCTTGTCCATCGTATATAATGTATATATGCAAACAGTATGAAAGTAAAGGTCATTTCTACGTTCCGGGCAGCCTAAGCTTCACTGTAGGGTGTTGTTCCACCAGATCGAATAGGTAGGGCCTGAGAAGTCAACGCCAGAAGCATAAAATACACAATAAATACAACATCTTTTCCACCGTATACAATGTCTATTTGCAAACAGAGTGAAAGTAAAGGTCATTTCTACGTTCCGGGCAACCTAGGCTTAACTGTAGGGCGTTGCTCCATCAGATCGAATAGTTAGAGACTTAGAAGTCAACGCCCGAAGCATGAAATACAAAATAGATAGAACAGTTTTTCCATCGTATAACGGGAGTAATTGCAACAAATGTGAAAGTGATGGTCGTTACCAGGTTCCGGGCAACCTAGCGTTCACTCGAGGGCGTTGGTCCACCGGATCCAATAGTTAGGGCCTAAGAAGTCAACGACAGAAGCACCAAACACAAAATAAATACAACAGTTTTTCCATTATATAAAACGAATAATTGAAACCAGTGTGAAAATCATGGTCATTTCTACGTTCCGCGCAACCTAGACTTCACCACTGGGCGTTGCTCCACCAGATCCAATAGTTAGGACCTAAGAAGTCAGCGCCAGAAGCATACAATACAATAAAAATAGAACAGTTTTTTCATCGTATAACAGGAATAATTGCAGCCAGAGTGAAGGTGATGGTCATTTCTACGTTCCGCGCAATCCAGGCTTCACTCCAGGGCGTTGCTCCACCAGATCGAATAGTTAGGGCCTAAGAAGTCAACGCCAGAAGCATAAAATACAATAAAAATACGACAGTTTTGCCATCGTATAGCATGAATAATTGCAACCACAGTGAAAGTAATGGTCATTTCTACGTTTCGGGCGACCTAGGCTTCACTCTATGGCGTTGATCCACCATATCGAATAGCTAGGGCCTTAGAAGTCAACGCCCGAAACATAAAATACAATCAAAATCCAACAGTTTGTCCATCGTATAACAAGAATAATTGCAACAAGCGTGAAGGTAATGGTCATTTCTACGTTCCGGGCAACCTAGGTATTGCTCTAGGGCGTTGCTCAACCACATCGAATAGTTAGGGCCTTAGAAGTCAACGCCTGAAGCATAAAATACAACATAAGTACAACAGTTTTTCATCGTATAACTGGAATAATTGCAACCAGTGTGAAAGTACAGGTCATTTCTACGTTCCGCGCAACCTAGGATTCACCCCTGGGCGTTGCTCCACCAGATCCAAAAGTTAGGACCTAAGAAGTCAGCGCCAGAAGCATAAAACACAAAATAGATACAACAGTTTTTCTATAGTATATAATGTATATTTGCAAACAGTGTAAAAGTAAAGGTCATTTCTACGTTCCGGGCAACCTAGGCTTAACTGTAGGGCGTTTCTCCACCAGATCGCATAGTTAGGGATTTAGAATTCAACGACAGGAGCATAAAATGCAATAAAAATGCAACAGCTTTTCCATCGTATAACAGGAATAACTGCAACCAGTGTGAAAGTACAGGTCATTTCTACGTTCCGGGCAACCTAGGCTTCACTACAGGGCGGTGCTCCACCAGATCGAATTGTTAGTGCCTTAGAAGTCAGCGCCCGAAGCATAAAATACAATAAAGATGCAACAGTTTGTCCATCGTATAACAGGAATAATTGCAACCAGTGTGAAGGTAATGGTCTTCTCTACGTTCCTGGCATCCTAGACTTAACTCTGAGGCATTGCTCCACCAGATCGAATACATAGGGCCTTAGAAGTCAACGCCAGAATCATAAAATACAATAAAAATACAACAGTCTTTCCATCCTATAAAACGAATAATTGCAACCAGTCTGATAGTTATGATCATTGCTACGTTCCGGGCAACCTAGGCTTCACACTAGGGCGTTGCTCAACCAGATCGAATAGTGAGGGCCTAACAAGTCGACGCCAACAGCATAAAATACGATATATGTACAACAGTTTTTCCATCGTATAAAATGTATAATTGGAACCAGTGTGAAAGTAATGGTCATTTCTACGTTCCGAGCAACCTAGGTTTTGCTCTATGGCGTTGCTCCACCAGATGGAATAGTTAGGGACTTAGAATTCAACGCCAGAAGCATAAAATACAACACAAGTACAACAGTTCTTCCATCGTGTAACAGGAATAATTGCAACCAGTGTGAAAGTACAGGTCATTTCTATGTTCCGGGCAACCTAGGCTTCACTCTTGGGCGTTGCTCCACCAGATCGAATAGTCAGGGACTTTGAATACAACGCCAGAAGCATAAAATACAATAAAAATGCAACAGTTTTTGCATTGTATAACAGGAATAACTGCAACCAGTTTGAAAGTACTGGTCATTTCTACGTTCCGGGTAGCCTAGGCTTCACTCCAGGGTGCTGCTCCACCAGATCGAATAGCTAGGGACTTAGAATTCAACGCCAGAAGAATAAAATACAACATAAGTACAACAGTTTTACCATCGTATAAAATGAATAACCGCAAACAGTGTGAAGGTAATGGTCATTTTTACGTTCCGGGCAACCTAGCCTTCACTCCAGGGCGTTGCTCCACCAGATCGAAAAGTTAGGGCCTAAGAAGTCAACGCCAGAAGCACCAAACACAAAATAAATACAACAGTTTTTCCATCGGATAAAACGAATAATTGCATCCAGTGTGAAAGTAAAGGTCATTTCTACGGTCCGGGCAACCTAGGCTTCACTCTAGGGAGTTGTTCCACCCGATCGAATAGGTAGGGCCTAAGAAGTCAACTCCAGAAGCATAAAATACAATATAAATACAACAGCTTTTCCATCGTATATAATGTATATTTGCAAACAGTGTGAAAGTAAAGGCCATTTCTACGTTCCGGGCTACCTAGGCTTCACTCTAGGGCGTTGTTCCACCAGGTCGAATAGTTAGGGCCTTAGAAGTCAACGCCCGAAGCATAAAATACAAAATAAGTAGAACGGTTTTTCCATTGTATAAAACGAATAATTGCAACCAGTGTGAAAGTAATGGTCACTTCTACGTTCCGGGCAACCTAGGTTTCACTCTTGGGCGTTGCTCCACCACACCGAATAGCTACGGCCTTAGATGTCGACTCCCGAAGCATAAAATATAAAATAAATAGTACAGTTTTTCCATTGTATAAAACGAATAACTGCAACCAGTGTGAAAGTTATGGTCATTTCTACGTTCCGGGCATTCTAGGCTTAACTCCAGGGCGTTGCTCCACCAGATCGAATAGCTAGGGACTTAGAATTCAACGCCAGAAGAATAAAATGCAACATAAGTACAACAGTTTTACCATCGTATAAAATGAATAATCGCAAACAGTGTGAAGGTAATTGTCATTTCTACGTTCCGGGCAACCTATGCTTCACTCCAGGGCGTCGCTCCACCAGATCGAAAAGTTAGGGCCTAAGAAGTCAACGCCAGAAGCATAAAATGAAATAAAAATAGAGCAGTTATTCCATATTATAACAGGAATAATTACAACCAGTGTGAAAGAAATGGGCATTTCTACGTTCCGTGCAACCTAGACTTCACTCTAGGGCGTTGCTCCACCAGACCGAATAGTTAGGGCCTAAGAAGACAACGCCAGATGCACAAAATACAATATAAATACAACAGCTTGTCCATCGTATATAATGTATATATGCAAACAGTATGAAAGTAAAGGTCATTTCTACGTTCCGGGCAGCCTAAGCTTCACTGTAGGGTGTTGTTCCACCAGATCGAATAGGTAGGGCCTGAGAAGTCAACGCCAGAAGCATAAAATACACAATAAATACAACATCTTTTCCACCGTATACAATGTCTATTTGCAAACAGAGTGAAAGTAAAGGTCATTTCTACGTTCCGGGCAACCTAGGCTTAACTGTAGGGCGTTGCTCCATCAGATCGAATAGTTAGAGACTTAGAAGTCAACGCCCGAAGCATGAAATACAAAATAGATAGAACAGTTTTTCCATCGTATAACGGGAGTAATTGCAACAAATGTGAAAGTGATGGTCGTTACCAGGTTCCGGGCAACCTAGCGTTCACTCGAGGGCGTTGGTCCACCGGATCCAATAGTTAGGGCCTAAGAAGTCAACGACAGAAGCACCAAACACAAAATAAATACAACAGTTTTTCCATTATATAAAACGAATAATTGAAACCAGTGTGAAAATCATGGTCATTTCTACGTTCCGCGCAACCTAGACTTCACCACTGGGCGTTGCTCCACCAGATCCAATAGTTAGGACCTAAGAAGTCAGCGCCAGAAGCATACAATACAATAAAAATAGAACAGTTTTTTCATCGTATAACAGGAATAATTGCAGCCAGAGTGAAGGTGATGGTCATTTCTACGTTCCGCGCAATCCAGGCTTCACTCCAGGGCGTTGCTCCACCAGATCGAATAGTTAGGGCCTAAGAAGTCAACGCCAGAAGCATAAAATACAATAAAAATACGACAGTTTTGCCATCGTATAGCATGAATAATTGCAACCACAGTGAAAGTAATGGTCATTTCTACGTTTCGGGCGACCTAGGCTTCACTCTATGGCGTTGATCCACCATATCGAATAGCTAGGGCCTTAGAAGTCAACGCCCGAAACATAAAATACAATCAAAATCCACCAGTTTGTCCATCGTATAACAAGAATAATTGCAACAAGCGTGAAGGTAATGGTCATTTCTACGTTCCGGGCAACCTAGGTATTGCTCTAGGGCGTTGCTCAACCACATCGAATAGTTAGGGCCTTAGAAGTCAACGCCTGAAGCATAAAATACAACATAAGTACAACAGTTTTTCATCGTATAACTGGAATAATTGCAACCAGTGTGAAAGTACAGGTCATTTCTACGTTCCGCGCAACCTAGGATTCACCCCTGGGCGTTGCTCCACCAGATCCAAAAGTTAGGACCTAAGAAGTCAGCGCCAGAAGCATAAAACACAAAATAGATACAACAGTTTTTCTATAGTATATAATGTATATTTGCAAACAGTGTAAAAGTAAAGGTCATTTCTACGTTCCGGGCAACCTAGGCTTAACTGTAGGGCGTTTCTCCACCAGATCGCATAGTTAGGGATTTAGAATTCAACGACAGGAGCATAAAATGCAATAAAAATGCAACAGCTTTTCCATCGTATAACAGGAATAACTGCAACCAGTGTGAAAGTACAGGTCATTTCTACGTTCCGGGCAACCTAGGCTTCACTACAGGGCGGTGCTCCACCAGATCGAATTGTTAGTGCCTTAGAAGTCAGCGCCCGAAGCATAAAATACAATAAAGATGCAACAGTTTGTCCATCGTATAACAGGAATAATTGCAACCAGTGTGAAGGTAATGGTCTTCTCTACGTTCCTGGCATCCTAGACTTAACTCTGAGGCATTGCTCCACCAGATCGAATACATAGGGCCTTAGAAGTCAACGCCAGAATCATAAAATACAATAAAAATACGACAGTTTTTCCATCGTATAGCATGAATAATTGCAACCAGAGTGAAAGTAATGGTCATTTCTACGTTTCGGGCGACCTAGGCTTCACTCTAGGGCGTTGATCCACCATATCCAATAGTTAGGACCTAAGAAGTCAGCGCCAGAAGCATAAAATACAAAATAGATACAACAGTTTTTCTATAGTATATAATGTATATTTGCAAACAGTGTGAAAGTAAAGGTCATTTCTACGTTCCGGACAACCTAGGCTTAACTGTAGGGCGTTTCTCCACCAGATCGCATAGTTAGGGACTTAGAATTCAACGACAGGAGCATAAAATGCAATAAAAATGCAACAGTTTTTCCATCGTATAACAGGAATAACTGCAACAAGTGTGAAAGTACAGGTCATTTCTACTTTCCGGGCAACCTAGGCTTCACTCTAGGCCGGTGCTCCACCAGATCAAATAGTTAGGACCTAAGAAGTCAACGCCATAAGCTTAAAATACAATATAAATTCACCAGCTTTTCCATCGTATATAATGTATCTTTGCAAACAGTATGAAAGTAACAGTCATTTCTACGTTCCGGGCAGCCGAGGCTTCACTCGAGGGCGTTCCTCCACCAGATCGAATAGTTAGGGACTTAGAATTCGACGCCAGGAGCATAAAATACAACATAAGTACTACAGTTTTTCAATCGTATAACCGGAATAATTGCAACCAGTGCGAAAGTACAGGTCATTTCTACGTTCCGGGCAATCCAGGTTTCGCTCTAGGGCGTTGCTCCACCAGATCGAATAGCTAGGGCCCTAAAAGTCAACGCCCGAAGCCCAAATGCAATAAAAATACAACAGTTTTTCCATCGTATAACCGGAATAATTGCAACAAATGTGAAAGTGATGGTCATTACCAGGTTCCGGGCAACCTAGGGTTCAGTCGAGGGCGTTGGTCCACCGGATCCAATGGTTAGGGCCTAAGAAATCAACGCCAGAAGCATAAAATACAATATAAATACAACACCTTTTCCATCGTATAAAACGAATAATTTCAACGAATGTGAAAGTTATGGTCATTTCTACGTTCCGTGCAACCTTGTCTTTACTCTGGGGCGTTGCTCCAACAGATCTAATTGTTAGGGCCTTGGAAGTCAACGCCCCAAGCATAAAAGACAAAATTAATAGAAAAGTTTTTCCATTGTATAAAACGAATAACTGCAACCAGTGTGAAGATTATGGTCATTTCTACGTTCCGTGCTACATAGGCTTCACTCTAGGGCGTTGCTCCACAACATCGAATCGCTACGGCTTTAGAAGTCAACGCCAGAAGCATAAAATACAATATAAATACAAGAGTTTTTCCATCGTATATAATGAATGATTGCAAACATTGTGAAAGTAACGGTCATTTCTACGTTCCGGGCAATCTAGGCTTCACTCTAGGGCGTTGCTCCACCAGATCGGATAGCTAGGCCCTTAGAAGTCAACGCCCGAAACATGAAATACAATAAAAATACAATTGTTTTTCCATTGTATAACGAGAATAATTGCAACCAGTGCGAAAGTGATGGTCATTTCCACGTTCCGGGCAACTTAGGCTTCACTCTAGGGCGCTGTTCCACCAGATCGAATTGTTTGGGCCTTGGAAGTCAACGCCCGAAGCGTAAAATACAAAATTAATAGAACAGTTTTTCCATTGTACAAAACGAATAATTGCAACCAGTGTGAAGATTATGGTCATTTCTACGTTCCGTGCAACCTAGGCTTCACTCTAGGGCGTTGCTCCACCACATCGAATGGCTACAGGTTTAGAAGTCAACGCCAGAGGCATAAAATACAATATAAATACTACAGTTTTTCCATCGTATACAATCAATGATTGCAAACATTGTGAAAGTAACGGTCATTTCTACGTTCCGGGCAACCTCGGCTTGACTCTAGGGCGTTGCTCCACCAGATCGAATAGTTAGGTACTTTGAATACAACGCCAGAAGCATAAAATACAGTAAAAGTGCAACAGTTTGTCCATCGTATAACAGGAATAACTGCACCCATGTGAAAGTACTGGTCACTTCTACGTTCCGGGCAACGTAGGTTTCACTCTTGGGCGTTGCGCCACCACATCGAATAGCTACGGCCTTAGAAGTCAACTCCAGAAGCATAAAAATCAATATAAATAAAACAGCTTTTCCATCGTATAAAATGAATGATTGCAAACAGTGTGAAAGTTATGGTCATTTCTACGTTCCGGGCAACCTGGTCTTAACCCTAGCGCGTTGCTCCACCAGATCGAATAGTTAGGGACTTTGAATACTACGCCCGAAGCATAAAATGCAATAAAAATACAACAGCTTTTCCACCGTATAACAGGAATAATTGCAACCAGTGTGAAAGTGATGGTCATTTCTACGTTCCGAGAAACATAGGCTTCTCTCTAGGGCGTTCTTCCACCAGATCGAATAGTTAGGTCCTAAGAAGTCAACGCCAGAAGCATAAAATACAATATAAGTACAGCAGTTTTTCCATCGTATAAAACGAATAATAGCAACCTGTATGAAAGTTATGGTCATTTGTACGTTCCGGGCAACCTAGGCTTCACTCTAGGGCGTTGCTCCACCAGATCGAATAGCTAGGGCCTAAGAAGTCAACGCCAGAGGCATAAAATACAAAATAAATACAATAGTTTTTGCATCGTCTAAAACGAATAATTGCACGAGTGTGAAATGTATTGCCATTTCTACGTTCCGGGCAACCTAGGCTTCACTCTAGGGCGTTCCTCCACCAGATCGAATAGTTAGAGCCTAAGAAGTCAACGCCAGAAGCATAAAATACAATATAGCTTCAGCAGTTTTTCCATCGTATAAAACGAATAATAGCAACCTGTATGAAACTTATTTTCATATCTACGTTCCGGGCAACCTAGGCTTCACTCTAGGGCGTTGCTCCACCAGATCGAATAGCTAGGGCCTAAGAAGTCAACGCCAGAAGCATAAAATAAAATAAAAATACAGCCGTTATTCCATCGTATAATACGAATAATAGCAATCTGTATGAAAGTTATGGTCATTTCTACGTTTCGTGCTACCTAGGCTTCACACTATGGCGTTGCTCCACCAGATCGAATAGTTAGGGTCTTTGAAGTCAACGCCCGAAGCATAAAATACAAAATGAATAGAACAGTTTTTCCATTGCATAAAACGAATAATTGCAACCAGTGTGAAAGTTATGGTCATTTCTACGTTCCGGGCAACCTAGGCTTCACTCTAGGGCGTTGCTCCACCAGATCGAATAGCTAGTGCCTTAGAAGTCAACGCCAGAAGCATAAAATACAATAAAAATATAACAGCTTTTACACCGTATAGCAGGAATAATTGCAACCAGAGTGAAGGTGATGGTCATTTCTACGTTCGGGGCAACCTAGGCTTCACTCTAGGGCGTTGGTCCATCACATCGTATAGCAACGGCCTTAGAAGTCAACGCCAGAAGCATAAAATACGAAATAAATACAACAGCTTTTCCATCGTATAAAATGAATAACTGCATCCAGTGTCAAAGATATGGTCATTTCTACGTTCCGGGCATCCTAGACTTAACTCTGAGGCATTGCTCCACCAGATCGAAGAGTTAGGACCTTAGAAATCAACGCCATAAGCATAAAATTCAAAATAAATACAACAGTCTTTCCATCGTATAACAGGAATAATTGCAAACAGTGTGAAAGTGATGGTCATTTCTACGTTCCTGGCAACCTACGCTTCACTCTAGGGCGTTGGTCCACCAGATCCAATAGTTGGGGCCTTAGAAGTCAACACCCGACGCATTAAATACAATAAAAGTACAACAGTTTTTCCATTGTATGAATAGAGTAATTGCAACCAGTGTGAAAGTAATGGCCATTCCTACGTTTCGGGCAACTTAGGCTTCACTCTAGGGCGCTGGTCCATCAGATCCAATAGTTAGGGCTTAATAAGTCAACGCCAGAAGCATAAAATACAAAATAAATACAACAGTTTTTCCAGCGTATAAAACGAATAATTGCAACCAGTGTGAAAGTAATAGTCATGTCCACGTACCGGGCAACCTAGGCTTCACTCAAGGGCGCTGGTCCATTAGATCCAATAGTTAGGGCTTAATAAGTCAACGCCAGAAGCATAAAATACAAAATAAATACAACAGTTTTTCCATCGTATATAAAGAATAATTGCAACCAGAGTGAAGGTGATGGACATTTCTACGTTCTGGGCAACCGAGGCTTCACTCTAGGGCGTTGCTCCACCAGATCGAATAGCAAGGGCCTTAGAAGTCAACGCCGAAGCATAAAATACAATAAAAATACAACAGTTTTTCCATGGTATACCATGAATAATTGCAACCAGTGTGAAAGTAATGATCATTTCGACGTTTCGGCCATTCTAGACTTAACTCTGAGGCATTGCTCCACCAGATCGAAGAGTTAGGACCTTAGAAGTCAACGCCAGCGGCATAAACTCCAAAATAAATACAATATATTATCCATCGTCTAAAACGAATAATTGCACGAGTGTGAAAGGTATGGTCATTTCTACGTTCCGGCAACCTAGGCTTCACTCTAGGGCGTTGCTCCACCAGACCGAGTAGTTAGGGCCTTAGAAGTCAACGCCAGAAGCGTAAAATACGATATAAATACAACAGTTTTTCCGTCGTATAGCAGGAATAATTGCAAACAGTGTGAAAGTGATGGTCATTTCTACGTTCCTGTCAACCTATGCTTCACTCTAGGGCGTAGGTCCACCAGATCCAATAGTTAGGGCCTTAGAAGTTAACGCCAGACGCATTAAATACAATAAAAATACAACAGTTATTCCATCGTATAACAGGAATGGTTGCAACCAAAGTGAAGGTGATGGACATTTCTACGTTCCGGGCAACCTAGGCTTCACTCTAGGGCGTTGGTCCACCAGATCGAATAGCTAGGGCCTTAGAAGTCAACGCCATAAGCATAAAATACAATAAAAATACAAAAGTCTTTCCATCGTATAGCATGAATAATTGCAACCAGTCTGAAAGTAATGATCATTTCGACTTTTCGGCCATTCTAGACTTAACTCTGAGGCATTGCTCCACCAGATCGAAGAGTTAGGGCCTAAGACGTCAACGCTAGAAGCATAAAAAACAATAAAAATACAACAGTATTTCCATCGTATAAAAAGAATAATTGCAACCAGTGAGAAAGTAATGGTCATTTCTACGTTCCTGACGACCTAGGCTTCAGTCTGGGGCGTTGGTCCATCAGATCGAATAGTTAGGGCCTAAGAAGTCAACGCCAGAGGCATAAAATACAAAATAAATACAATAGTTTTTCCATCGTCTAAAAGGTATAATTGCACGAGTGTGAAAGGTATGGTCATTTCTACGTTCCGGGCGACCTAGGCTTCACTCTAGGGCGTTGCTCCACCAGATCGAATAGATCGGGCCTTAGAAGTCAACGCCAGACGCATTAAATACAATAAAAATACAACAGTTACTCCATCGTATAAGAGGAATAATTGCAACCAGAGTGAAGGTGATGGACATTTCTACGTTCCGGGCAACCTAGGCTTCACTCTAGGGCGTTCTTCCATCAGATCGAATAGTTAGGGCCTAAGAAGTCAACGCCAGAAGCATAAAATACAATACAGGTACAGCAGTTTTTCCATCGTATGAAACGAATAATAGCAACCAGTGTGAAAGTTATGGTCATTTCTACTTTCCGGCAACGTAGGCTCCACTCTTGGACGTTGCCACACGAGATCGAATAGCTAGGACCTTAGAAGTCAACGCCAGGCGCAGAAAATGCAAAATAAATACAATAGTTTTTCCACCGTAGAAAAAGAATAATTGCAACCAGTGTGAAAGTAATGGTCATTTCTACGTTCCGGTCGATCTAGGCTTCACTCTGGGGCGTTGGTCCACCTGATCGAATAGTTAGGGCCTAAGGAGTCAACTACAGAGGCATAAAATACAAAATAAATACAATAGTTTTTCCATCGTCTAAAACGAATAATTGCACGAGCGTGAAAGGTATGGTCATTTCTACGTTCCGGGCGACCTAGGCTTCACTGTAGGGAGTTGCTCCACCAGATCCAATAGCTAGGGCCTTAGAAGTCAACGCCAGAAGCATAAAATACAATAAAAATACAACAGTCTTTCCATCGTATAACAGGAATAATTGCAACCAGTATGAAGTTAATGGTCATTTCTACGTTTCGGGCAACATAGGCTTCACTCATGGACGTTGCCTCACGAGACCGAATAGTTAGGACCATAGAAATCAACGCCAGAATCATAAAGTACAAATAAATACAACAGTTTTTCCACCGTATAAAAAGAATAATTGCAACCAGTGTGAAAGTAATGGTCATTTCTACGTTCCGGGAAACCTAGTCTTCACTCCTGGGCGTTGCTCCACGAGATCGAATAGGTAGGGACTTAGAATTCAACGACAGAAGAATAAAATACAATATAAGTACAACAGTCTTTCCATCGTTTAAATAAATAATTGCAAACAGTGGGAAAGTAATGGTCATTTCTACGTTCCGGGCAACCTAGGCTTCACCCTAGAGCGTTGATCCACGAGATCGGATAGTTAGGGCCTTAGGAGTCAACGCCAGAAGCATAAAATACAATATAAATACAACAGTTTTTCCATCGTATAACAGGAATAATTAAAACCAGTGTGAAAGTTATGGTCATTTCTACGTCCCTAGCCACCTAGGCTTCACCTTAGGGCGTGGCTCCACCAGATCCAATAGTTAGGGCCTAAGAAGTCAACGCCAGAAGCATAAAATACAAAATAAATACAACAGTTTTTCCACCATATAACAGGAATAATTGCAACCAGTGTGAAAGTGATGGTCACTTCTACGTGCCGCGCAACCTAGGCTTCACTCTAGGGCGTTGGTCAACAAGATCGAATAGCTAGGACCTTAGAAGTCAACGCCAGAAGCATAAAATACCTAATAAATACAACAGGTTTTCCATCGTATAACAGGAATAATTGCAACCAGAGTGAAGGTGATGAACATTTCTACGTTCCGGGCAACCTAGGCTTCACTCTAGAGCATTGGGCCACCAGATCGAATAGCTGGGGCCTTAGAAGTCAACGCCGGAAGCATAAAATACAATAACAATACAACAGTCTTTCCATCGTATATCAGGAATAATTGCAACCAGTGTGAACGTAATGGTCATTTCTACGTTCCTATCAACCTACGCTACGCTGTAGTGCGTTGGTCCACCAGATCCAATAGTTCGGGCCTTAGAAGTTAACGCCAGACGCATTAAATACAATAAAAATACAACAGTTATTCCATCGTATAACAGGAATGGTGGCAACAGGAGTGAAGGTGATGGACATTTCTACGTTCAAGGCAACCTAGGCTTCACTCTAGAGCGTTGGTCCACCAGATCGGATAGCTAAGGCCTTTGAATTCAACGCCAGAAGCATAAAATACAATACAGGTACAGCAGTTTTTCCATCGTATGAAACGAATCATAGCAACCAGTGTGAAAGTTATGGTCATTTCTACTTTCCGGCAACGTAGGCTCCACTCTTGGACGTTGCCACACGAGATCGAATAGCTAGGACCTTAGAAGTCAGCGCCAGAAGCATAAAATACAATATAAATATAGCAGTTTTTGCATAGTATAAATAGAATAATTGCAACCAGTTCGAAAGTAATGGCCATTTCCACGTTTCGGGCAACCTAGGCTTCACTCTTGGACGTTGCCTCACGAGATCGGATAGATAGGACCTTACAAGACACCGCCAGAAGCATAAAATACAATATAAATACAACAGCTTTTCCATCGTATAACAGGAATAATTGCAACCAGTGTGAAAGAGATGGTTATTTCTACGTTCCGGGCAACCTAGGCTTCACTCTAGGGCATTGCTCCACCACATCGAGTAGCTACGGCCATAGGAGTCAACGCCAGAAGCATAAAATACAATATAAATACAACAGTTTTTCCATCGTATGGAATGATTAATTGCAATGATTGTGATTGTAACGGTCATTACTACGTTCCGGGCAACCTAGGCTTCACTATAGGGCGTTCCTCCACCAGATCGAATAGTTAGGGCCTAAGAAGTCAACGCCAGAAGCATAAAATACAATAAAAATACAAAAGTCTTTCCATCGTATAACAGGAATAATTGTAACCAGTATGAAGGTAATGGTCATTTCTACGTTCCGCGCAACGTAGGCTTCACTCTAGGGCGTTGCTCCACCAGATCGAATAGTTAGGGCCTTAGAAATCAACGCCAGAGGCATAAAATACAAAATAAATACAACAGTTTTTCCATCGTATAAAAAGAATAATTGCAACCAGAGTGAAGGTGATGGTCATTTCTACGTTCCGGGCAACCCAGGCTACACTCTAGGGCGTTGTTCCACCAGATCGAATAGTTAGGTCCTAAGAAGTCAACGGCAGAAGCATAAAATACAATATAAGTACAGCAGTTTTTCCATCGAATAAAACGAATAATAGCAACCTGTATGAAAGTTATGGTCATTTCTACGTTCCGGGCAACCTAGGCTTCACTCTAGGGCGTTCTTTCACCAGATGGTATAGTTAGGGCCTTAGAAGCCAAGTCCCGAAGCATAAAATACAATAAAAATACATCAGTTTTTTCATCGTATAACAGGAATAATTGCATCCAGTGTGAAAGTAATGGCCATTTCTACGTTCCGACAGACCTAGGCTTCACTCTGGAGCGTTGGTCCACCAGATCGAATAGTTAGGGCCTAAGAAGGCAACGCCAGAGGCATAAAATACAAAATAAATACAATAGCTTTTGCATCGTCTAAAACGAATAATTGCACGAGTGTGAAATGTATGGCCATTTCTACGTTCCGGGCAACCTAGGCTTCACTCTCGGGAGTTGCTCCACCATATCGAATAGCTACGGCCTTAGAAGTCAACGCCAGAGTCATAAAATACAATATAAATACGCCAGCTATTCCATTGTATAAAACGAGTAATTGCAACCAGTGTGAAAGTCATGGTCATTTCTTCGTTCCGGGCAACATAGACTTCACGCTTGGACGTTGCCAGTCCAGATCGAATAGCTAGGACCTTAGAAGTCAAAGCCAGATGCAGAAAATACAATAAAAATGCAACAGTTTTTCCATCGTATAGCATGAATAATTGCAACCAGTGTGAAAGTTATGGTCATTTCTACGTTCCGTGCAACCTAGGCTTCACTCTAGGGCGTTGCTTCACCACATCGAATAGCTACGTCCTTAGAAGTCAACGCCAGAAGCATAAAATGCAATATAAATATAACAGTTTTTCCATCGTATACAATGAATGATAGCAAGCATTGTGAAAGTAACGGTCATTTCTACGTTCCGGGCAACCTAGGCTTCACCCTTGGACGTTGCCCCACCAGATCGAATAGCTAGGACCTTAGAAGTCAATGCCAGAAGCAGAAAATACAATAAAAATGCAACAGTTTTTCCATCGTATAGCATGAATAATTGCAACCAGTGCGAAAGTAATGGTCATATCTACGTACCGGACAACGTAGGCCTCATTCTAGGGCCTTGTTCCACCAGATCGAACAGTTAGGGCCTAAGAAGTCATCGCACGAAGCATAAAATACAAAATAAATGCAATAGCTCTTCCATCGTCTAAAACGTATAATTGCACGAGTGTGAAACGTATGGTCATTTCTACGTTCCGGTCATCCTAGGCTTCACTCTAGGGCGTAGCTCTACCAGATCCACTAGCTAGGGCCTTAGAACTAAACGCCCGAAACATAAAATACAATAAAAATACAACAGTTTTTCCATCGTATAAAGGGAATAATTGCAACCAGTGTGAAAGTAATGGTCATTTCTACGCTCCGGGCAACCTTGGCTTCACTCTAGGGCGTTGCTCCACCAGATCGAATAGTGAGGGCCTAAGATGTCAACGCCAGAAGCATAAAATACAATAGAAATACAACAGTTTTTCCATCGCATTGCATGAATAATTGCAACCAGAGTAAATGTAATGATCATTTCTACGATTCGGGCAAGCCAGGCTTCACTCTAGGGCGTTGCTCCACCAGATCGAATAGTTAGGGCCTAAGAAGTCAAAGCCGGAAGCATAAAATACAATAAAGGTATAACAGTTTTTCCATTGTATAACATTAATAATTGCAACCAGTGTGAAGGTGACGGACAATTCTACGTTGCGGGCAACCTAGGCTTCACTGTAGGGCGGTGTTCCACCAGATCACATAGTTTGGGCCTAAGAAGTCAACGCCAGAAGCATAAAATACAATATAAATACAACAGCTTTTCCATCGTATAACAGGAATAATTGCGACCAGTGTGAAAGTAATGATCATTTCGACGTTTCGGGCATTCTAGACTTAACTCTGAGGCATTGCTCCAACAGATCGAAGAGTTAGGACCTTAGAAGTCAACGCCAGAAGCATAAAATACAAAATAAATACAACAGTCGTTCCATCGTATAAAACGAATAATTGCAACCAGTGTGAAAGTTATGGCCATATCTACGTCCCGGGCAACCTAGGCTTCACTCTAGCGCATTGCTCCTCCACATCGAATAGCTACGGCCTTAGAAGTCAACGCCAGAAGCATAAAATACAATATAAATACAACAGTTTTTCCATCGTATAAAAAGAATAATTGCAACCAGTGTGAAAGTAATGGTCATTTCTACGTTCCGGGAAACCTAGTCTTCACTCCTGGGCGTTGCTCCACGAGATCGAATAGGTAGGGACTTAGAATTCAACGACAGAAGAATAAAATACAATATAAGTACAACAGTCTTTCCATCGTTTAAATAAATAATTGCAAACAGTGGGAAAGTAATGGTCATTTCTACGTTCCGGGCAACCTAGGCTTCACCCTAGAGCGTTGATCCACGAGATCGGATAGTTAGGGCCTTAGGAGTCAACGCCAGAAGCATAAAATACAATATAAATACAACAGTTTTTCCATCGTATAACAGGAATAATTAAAACCAGTGTGAAAGTTATGGTCATTTCTACGTCCCTAGCCACCTAGGCTTCACCTTAGGGCGTGGCTCCACCAGATCCAATAGTTAGGGCCTAAGAAGTCAACGCCAGAAGCATAAAATACAAAATAAATACAACAGTTTTTCCACCGTATAACAGGAATAATTGCAACCAGTGTGAAAGTGATGGTCACATCTACGTGCCGCGCAACCTAGGCTTCACTCTAGGGCGTTGGTCAACAAGATCGAATAGCTAGGACCTTAGAAGTCAAGGCCAGAAGCATAAAATACCTAATAAATACAACAGGTTTTCCATCGTATAACAGGAATAATTGCAACCAGAGTGAAGGTGATGAACATTTCTACGTTCCGGGCAACCTAGGCTTCACTCTAGAGCGTTGGGCCACCAGATCGAATAGCTGGGGCCTTAGAAGTCAACGCCAGAAGCATAAAATACAATAACAATACAACAGTCTTTCCATCGTATATCAGGAATAATTGCAACCAGTGTGAACGTAATGGTCATTTCTACGTTCCTATCAACCTACGCTACGCTGTAGTGCGTTGGTCCACCAGATCCAATAGTTCGGGCCTTAGAAGTTAACGCCAGACGCATTAAATACAATAAAAATACAACAGTTATTCCATCGTATAACAGGAATGGTGGCAACCAGAGTGAAGGTGATGGACATTTCTACGTTCAAGGCAACCTAGGCTTCACTCTAGAGCGTTGGTCCACCAGATCGGTTAGCTAAGGCCTTTGAAGTCAACGCCAGAAGCATAAAATACAATACAGGTACAGCAGTTTTTCCATCGTATGAAACGAATCATAGCAACCAGTGTGAAAGTTATGGTCATTTCTACTTTCCGGCAACGTAGGCTCCACTCTTGGACGTTGCCGCACGAGATCGAATAGCTAGGACCTTAGAAGTCAGCGCCAGAAGCATAAAATACAATATAAATATAGCAGTTTTTGCATAGTATAAATCGAATAATTGCAACCAGTTCGAAAGTAATGGCCATTTCCACGTTTCGGGCAACCTAGGCTTCACTCTTGGACGTTGCCTCACGAGATCGGATAGATAGGACCTTACAAGACACCGCCAGAAGCATAAAATACAATATAAATATAACAGCTTTTCCATCGTATAACAGGAATAATTGCAACAAGTGTGAAAGAGATGGTTATTTCTACGTTCCGGGCAACCTAGGCTTCACTCTAGGGCATTGCTCCACCACATCGAGTAGCTACGGCCTTAGGAGTCAACGCCAGAAGCATAAAATACACTATAAATACAACAGTTTTTCCATCGTATGGAATGATTAATTGCAATGATTGTGATTGTAACGGTCATTACTACGTTCCGGGCAACCTAGGCTTCACTATAGGGCGTTCCTCCACCAGATCGAATAGTTAGGGCCTAAGAAGTCAACGCCAGAAGCATAAAATACAATAAAAATACAAAAGTCTTTCCATCGTATAACAGGAATAATTGTAACCAGTATGAAGGTAATGGTCATTTCTACGTTCCGCGCAACGTAGGCTTCACTCTAGGGCGTTGCTCCACCAGATCGAATAGTTAGGACCTTAGAAATCAACGCCAGAGGCATAAAATACAAAAAAATACAACAGTTTTTCCATCGTATAAAAAGAATAATTGCAACCAGAGTGAAGGTGATGGTCATTTCTACGTTCCGGGCAACCCAGGCTACACTCTAGGGCGTTGTTCCACCAGATCGAATAGTTAGGTCCTAAGAAGTCAACGGCAGAAGCATAAAATACAATATAAGTACAGCAGTTTTTCCATCGAATAAAACGAATAATAGCAACCTGTATGAAAGTTATGGTCATTTCTACGTTCCGGGCAACCTAGGCTTCACTCTAGGGCGTTCCTCCACCAGATCGGATAGCTAGGGCCTTACAAGTCAACGCCAGAAACATAAAATACAATATAAATACAACAGTTTTTCCATCGTATAACAGGAATAATTAAAACCAGTGTGAAAGTTATGGTCATTTCTACGTCCCTAGCCACCTAGGCTTCACCTTAGGGCGTGGCTCCACCAGATCCAATAGTTAGGGCCTAAGAAGTCAACGCCAGAAGCATAAAATACAAAATAAATACAACAGTTTTTCCACCGTATAACAGGAATAATTGCAACCAGTGTGAAAGTGATGGTCACTTCTACGTGCCGCGCAACCTAGGCTTCACTCTAGGGCGTTGGTCAACAAGATCGAATAGCTAGGACCTTAGAAGTCAACGCCAGAAGCATAAAATACCATATAAATACAACAGTTTTTCCATCGTATAACAGGAATAATTGCAACCAGAGTGAAGGTGATGAACATTTCTACGTTCCGGGCAACCTAGGCTTCACTCTAGAGCGTTGGGCCACCAGATCGAATAGCTGGGGCCTTAAAAGTCAACGCCAGAAGCATAAAATACAATAACAATACAACAGTCTTTCCATCGTATATCAGGAATAATTGCAACCAGTGTGAACGTAATGGTCATTTCTACGTTCCTATCAACCAACGCTACGCTGTAGTGCGTTGGTCCACCAGATCCAATAGTTCGGGCCTTAGAAGTTAACGCCAGACGCATTAAATACAATAAAAATACAACAGTTATTCCATCGTATAACAGGAATGGTGGCAACCAGAGTGAAGGTGATGGACATTTCTACGTTCAAGGCAACCTAGGCTTCACTCTAGAGCGTTGGTCCACCAGATCGGATAGCAAAGGCCTTTGAAGTCAACGCCAGAAGCATAAAATACAATACAGGTACAGCAGTTTTTCCATCGTATGAAACGAATCATAGCAACCAGTGTGAAAGTTATGGTCATTTCTACTTTCCGGCAACGTAGGCTCCACTCTTGGACGTTGCCACACGAGATCGAATAGCTAGGACCTTAGAAGTCAACGCCAGGCGCAGAAAATACAAAATAAATACAATAGTTTTTCCACCGTAGAAAAAGAATAATTGCAACCAGTGTGAAAGTAATGGTCATTTCTACGTTCCGGTCGATCTAGGCTTCACTCTGGGGCGTTGGTCCACCTGATCGAATAGTTAGGGCCTAAGGAGTCAACTACAGAGGCATAAAATACAAAATAAATACAATAGTTTTTCCATCGTCTAAAACGAATAATTGCACGAGCGTGAAAGGTATGGCCATTTCTACGTTCCGGGCGACCTAGGCTTCTCTGTAGGGAGTTGGTCCACCTGATCGAATAGCTAGGGCCTTAGAAGTCAACGCCAGAAGCATAAAATACAATATAAATACAACAGTTTTTCCATTGTATAGAATGAATAATTGCAAACAGTTTGAAAGAAATGGTCATTTCTACGTTCCGGGCAACCTAGGCTTCACTCTAGGGCGTCGCTCCACCAGGTCGAATAGTTAGGGCCTTAGAAAACAACGCCAGACGCATAAAATACAATAAAAATACAACAGCTATTCCTTCGTATTAAAGGTATAATTCCAACCAGTGTGAAAGTAATGGTCATTTCTACGTTCCGGGCAACATAGGCTTCACTCTTGGACGTTGCCCCACCAGATCGAAAAGTTAGGGCCTAAGAAGTCAACGCCAGAAGCATAAAGTAAAATATAATAACAACAGTTTTTCCATCGTAAAACAGGAATAATTGGAACCAGTGTGAAAGAAATGGTCATTTCTACGTTCCGGGCAACATAGGCTGCTCTCCTGGACGTTGCTCCAAGAGACCGAATAGCTAGGACCTTAGAAGTCAACGCCAGAAGCATAGAACACAATATAAATACAACAGTCTCTTCATTGTATTAAATGAATAATTGCAAACTGTGTGAAAGTAATGGTCATTGCTACGTTCCGGCCAACCTAGGCTTCACTCTAGGGCGTTGCACCACCAGGTCGAATAGTTAGGGCCTTTGAAAACAACGCCAGACGCTTAACATACAATAAAATTATAACAGTTTTTCCATCGTATAGCAGGAATAATTGCAACCAGTGTGAAAGTGATGGTCATTTCAACGCTCTGGGCTACCTAGGCATCACTCTAGGGCGTTGCTTCGCCAGATCGAATAGCTAGGGACTTAGAATTCAACGCCAGAAGCATAAAATACAATAAAAAAACAGCAGTTTTTCCACGGTATAACAGGAATAATTGCAACCAGTGTGAAAGAAATGGTCTTTTCTACGTTCCGGGCAACCTAGGCTTCACTCTAGGGCGTTGCTCCACAAGGTCGAATAGTTAGGGCATTCGAAAACAACGCCAGGCGCATAAAATACAATAAAAATACAACAGCTTTACCATCGTATAAAAGGTATAATTGCAACCAATGTGAAAGTAATGGTCACTTATACGTTCCAGGCAACATAGGCTTCACTCTTGGACGTTGCCCAACCAGATCGAAAAGTTAGGGCCTAAGAAGTCAACGCCAGAAGCATAAAGTAAAATAAAATTACAACAGTTTTTCCATCGTATAACTGGAATAATTGCAACCAGTGTGAAAGTGATGGTCATTTCTACGTTCCGGACAACCTAGGCATCACTCTAGGGCGCTGCTCCACCAGATTCAATAGCTAGGGCCTAAGAAGCCGACGCCAGGAGCATCAAATACAAAATAAATACAACAGTTTTTCCATCGTAAAACAGGAATAATTGCAACCAGTGTGAAAGTAATGGTCATTCCTACGTTCCGGGCAACATAGGCTTCACTCCTGGACGTTGCTCCATGAGATCGAATAGCTAGGACCTTAGAAGTCAACGCCAGACGCATAAAATACACTAAAAATACAACAGCTTTTCCATCGTATAAAAGGTATAATTGCAACCAATGTGAAAGTAATTGTCATTTCTACGTTCCAGGCAACATAGGCTTCACTCTTGGACGTTGCCCACCAGATCGAAAAGTTAGGGCCTAAGAAGTCAACGTCAGAAGCATAAAATAAAATAAAATTACAACAGTTTTTCAATCGTATAACTGGAATAATTGCAACCAGTGTGAAAGTGATGGTCATTTCTACTTTCCGGGCAACCTAGGCATCACTCTAGGGCGCTGCTCCACCAGATCCAGTAGCTAGGACCTAAGAAGCCGACGCCAGGAGCATCAAATACAAAATAAATACAACAGTTTTTCCATCGTAAAACAGGAATAATTGCAACCAGTGTGAAAGTAATGGTCATTTCTACGTTCCGGGCAACATAGGCTTCTATCTTGGACGTTGCTCCATGAGATCGAATAGCTAGGACCTTAGAAGTCAACGCCAGAAGCATAGAATACAATATAAATACAACAGTCTTTCCATTGTACAAAATGAATAATTGCAAACAGTGTGAAGGTAATGGTCATTTCTACGTTCCGGGCAACCTTGGCTTCACTCTAGGGCGTTGCTCCACCAGGTCGATTAGTTAGGGCCTTTGAAAACAACGCCAGACGCTTAAAATACAATAAAATTACAACAGTTTTTCCATCATATAACAGGAATAATTGCAACCAGTGTGAAAGTGATGGTCATTTCAACGCTCTGGGCTAACTAGGCATCACTCTAGGGCGTTGCTGCACCAGATCGAATAGCTAGGGACTTAGAATTCAACGCCAGAATCATAAAATACAATAAAAATCCAACAGTTTGTCCATGGTATAACAGGAATAATTGCAACCAGTGTGAAAATAATAGTCATTTCTACGTACGGGGCAACCTAGGCTTCAATCTAGGGCGTTGCTCCACCATGTCGAATAGTGAGAGCCTTAGAAAACAACGCCGGACGCATAAAATACAATAAAAATACAACAGCTTTTCCATCGTATAAAAGGTATAATTGCAACCAATGTGAAAGTAATGGTCACTTCTACGTTCCGGGCAACATAGGCATCACTCTTGGACGTTGCCCCATCAGATCGAAAAGTTAGGGCCTAAGAAGTCAACGCCAGAAGCATAAAACAAAATAAAATTACAACAGTTTTTCCATCGCATAACAGGAATAATTGCAACCAGTGTAAAAGTGATGGTCATTTCTACGTTCGGGGCAACCTAATCATCACTCTAGGGCGTTGGTCCACCAGATCCAATAGTTAGGGCTTAAGAAGCCAACACCAGGAGCATCAAATACAAAATAAATACAAAGGTTTTTCCATCGTAAAATAGGAATAATTGCAACCAGTGTGAAAGAAATGGTCATTTCTACGTTCCGGGCAACATAGGCTTCACTCTTGAACGTTGCTCCATGAGATCGAATAGCTATGACCTTAGAAGTCAACTACAGAAGCATAGAATACAATATAAATACAACAGTCTTTCCATTGTATAAAATGAATAATTGCAAACAGTGTGAAAGTAATGATCATTTCTACGTTCCGGGCAACCTAGGCTTCACTCTAGGGCGTTGCTCCACCAGGTCGAATAGTTAGGGCCTTAGAAAACAACGCCAGACGCATAAAATACAATAAAATTACAACAGTTTTTCCATAGTATAACAGGAATAATTGCAACCAGTGTGAATGTGATGGTCATTTCAACGCTATGTGCTACCTAGGCATCACTCTAGGGCGTTGCTCCACCAGATCGAATAGCTAGGGACTTAGAATTCCACGCCAGAAGCATAAAAAACAATAAAAATCCAACGGTTTGACCATGGTATAACAGGAATAATTGCAACCAGTGTCAAAGTGATGGTCATTTCTACGTTCCTTGCAGCCTAGGCTTCACTCTGGGGCGTTGCTCCACCAGATCCAATAGTTAGGGCCAAAGAAGTCAACGCCAGAAGCATAAAATAAAATAGAAGTACAACAGTTTTTCCATCGTATAAAACGAATAATTGCAACCAGTGTGAAAGTAATGGTCATTTCTACGTTCCGGGCAACCTAGGTTTCGCTCTAGGGCGTTGCTCCACCACGTCGAATGGTTAGGGCCTTAGAAGTCAACGCCAGAAGCATAAAATACAATAAAAATCCAACAGTTTGTCCATGGTATAACAGGAATAATTGCAACATGTGTGAAAGTAGTGGCCATTTATACGTCCCGGGCAACCTAGGTTTCGCTCTAGGGCGTTGCTTCACCACGGGGAATGGTTAGGGCATTAGAAGTCAACGCCAGAAGCATAAAATACAATATAAATACAATAGTTTTTCCATTGTATAAAATGAATAATTGCAACCAGTGTGAAAGTAATGGTCATTTCTACGTTCCGGACAACATAGGCTTCACTATTGGACGTTGCCCCACCAGATCGAGAAATTAGGGCCTAAGAAGTCAACGCCAGAAGCATAAAATAAAATAAAACTACAACAGTTTTTCCATCGTATAACAGGAATAATTGCAACCAGCGTGAAGGTGATGGTCATTTCGACGTTCCGTGCAACCTAGGCTTCACTCTGGGGCGTTGCTCCACCAGATCCAATAGTTAGGGCCATAGAAGTCAACGCCAGAAGCATAAAATAAAATATAAATTCTACAGTTTTTCCATCGTATAAAACGAATAATTGCAACCAGTGTGAAAGTAATGGTCACTTCTACGTTCCGAGCAACCTAGGTTTCGCTCTAGGGCGTTGCTCTACCACCTCGAATGGTTAGGGCCTTAGAAGTCATCGCCAGAAGCAGAAAATACAATATAAATACAACAGTTTTTCCACTGTATAAAATGAATAATTGCAAACAGTGTGAAAGTAATGGTCAATTCTACGTTCCGGGCAACCTAGGCTTCACTCTAGGGCGTTGCTCCACCAGGTCGAAAAGTTAGGGCCTTCGGAAACAACGCCAGACGCATAAAATACAATAAAAATACAACAGCTTTTTCACCGTATAACAGGAATAATTGCAACCAGTGTGAAAGTGATGGTCATTTCTACGTTGCGGGCAACCTAGGCATCACTCTAGGTCGTTGGTCCACCAGATCCAATAGTTAGGGCCTAAGAAGCCGACGCCAGGAGCATCAAATACAAAATAAATACAACAGTTTTTCCATCGTAAAACAGGAATAAATGCAACCAGTGTGAAAGTAATGGTCATTTCTACGTTCCGGGCAACATAGGCCTCACTCTTGGACGTTGCTCCAAGAGATCGAATTGCTAGGACCTTAGAAGTCAACGCCAGAAGCATAAAATACAATATAAATAAAACAGTTTTTCCATTGTATAAAATGAATAATTGCAAACAGTGTGAAAGTAATGGTCATTTCTACGTTCCGGGCAACCTAGGCTTCACTCTAGGGCGTTGCTCCACCAGGTCGAATAGTTAGGGCCTTCGAAAACAACGCCAGACGCATAAAATACAATAAAAATACAACAGATTTTCCATCGTATAAAAGGTATAATTGCAACCAATGTGAAAGTAATGGTCACTTCTACGTTCCAGGCAACATAGGCTTCACTCTTGGACGTTGCCCCACCAGATCGAAAAGTTAGGGCCTAAGAAGTCAACGCCAGAAGCATAAAATAAAACAAAATTACAACAGTTTTTCAATCGTATAACTGGAATAATTGCAACCAGTGTGGAAGTGATGGTCATTTCTACGTTCCGGGCAACCTAGGCATTACTCTAGGGCGCTGCTCCACCAGATCCAGTAGCTAGGACCTAAGAAGCCGACGCCAGGAGCATCAAATACAAAATAAATACAACAGTTTTTCCATCGTAAAACAGGAATAATTGCAACCAGAGTGAAAGTAATGGTCATTTCTACGTTCCGGGCAACATAGGCTTCACTCTTGGACGTTGCTCCATGAGATCGAATAGCTAGGACCTCAGAAGTCAACGCCAGATGCATAGAATACAATATAAATACAACAGTCTTTCCATTGTATAAAATGAATAATTGCAAACAGTGTGAAGGTAATGGTCATTTCTACGTTCCGGGTATCCTAGGCTTCACTCTAGGGCGTTACTCCACCAGGTCCAATAGTTAGGGCCTACGAAGTCAATGCTAGAAGCATAAAATAAAATAAAATGACAACAGTTTTTCCATCTTATAACAGGAGTAACTGCAACCAGTGAGAAAGTGATGGTCATTTCTACGTTCCGTGCAACCTAGGCTTCACTCTGGGGCGTTGGTCCACCAGATCCAATAGTTAGGGCCATAGAAGTCAACGCCAGAAGCATAAAATGAAATATAAATTCAACAGATCTTCCATCGTATAAAACGAATAATTGCAACCAGTGTGAAAGTAATGGTCATTTCTACGTTCCGGGCAACCTAGGTTTCGCTCTAGGGCGTTGCTGCACCACGCCGAATTGTTAGGGCCTTAGAAGTCTACACCAGATGCATAAAATACAATATATATACAACAGTTTTTCCATTGTATAAAATGAATAATTGAAAACAGTGTGAAAGTAATGGTCATTTCTACGTTCCGGGCATCCTATGCTTCACTCTAGGGCGTTGCTCCACCAGGTCGAATAGTTAGGGCCTTCGAAAACAACGCCAGGCGCATGAAATACAATATAAATACAACAGTTTTTCGATTGTATAGAATGAATAATTGCAAACAGTGTGAAAGAAATGGTCATTTCTACGTTCCGGGCAACCTAGGCTTCACTCTAGGTCGTTGCTCCACCGGATCGAAAAGTTAGGGCCTAAGAAGTCAACGCCAGAAGCATAAAATAAAATAAAATTACAACAGTTTTTCCATCGTATAACAGGAATAATTGAAACCAGTGTGAAGGTGATGGTCATTTCTACGTTCCGGGCAACCTAGGCATCACTCTAGGGCGTTGCTCCACCAGATCCAATAGTTAGGGCCCAAGAAGCTGACGCCAGGAGCATCAAATACAAAATAAATACAACTGTTTTCCCATCGTAAAACAGGAATAATTGCAATGAGTGTGAATGTAATGGTCATTTCTACGTTCCGGGCAACATAGGCTTCACTCTTGGACGTTGCCCCACCAGATCGAAAAGTTAGGGCCTAAGAAGTCAACGCCAGAAGCATAAAATACAATAAAAATACAACAGCTTTTCCATCGTATAAAAGGTATAATTGCAACCAATGTGAAAGTAATGGTCACTTCTACGTTCCGGGCAACATAGGCTTCACTGTTGGACGTTGCCCTACCAGATCGAAAGGTTAGGGCCTAAGAAGTCAACGCCAGAAGCATAAAATAAAATAAAATTACAACAGCTTTTCCATCGTATAACTGGAATGATTGCAACCAGTGTGAAAGTGATGGTCATTTCTACGTTGCGGGCAACCTATTCATCACTCTAGGGCGTTGGTCCACCAGATCCAACACTTAGGGCCTAAGCAGCCGACGACAGGAGCATCAAATACAAAATAAATACAACAGTTTTTCCATCGTAAAACAGGAATAATTGCAACCAGTGTGAAAGGAATGGTCATTTCTACGTTCCGGGCAACATAGGCTGCTCTCTTGGACGTTGCTCCATGAGATCGAATAGCTAGGACCTTAGAAGTCAACGCCAGAAGCATAGAATACAATATAAATACAACAGTCTTTCCATTGTATAAAACGAATAATTGCAACCAGAGTGAAAGTAATGGTCATTTCTACGTTCCGGGCAACCTAGGTTTCGCTCTATGGCGTTGCTCCATCACGTCGAATTGTTAGGGCCTTAGAAGTCAACGCCAGAAGCATGAAATACAATATAAATACAACAGTTTTTCCATTGTATAAAATGAATAATTGCAAACAGTGTGAAAGTAATGGTCATTTCTACGTTCCGGGCAACCTAGGCTTCACTCTAGGGCGTTGCTCCACCAGGTCGAATAGTTAGGGCCTTCGAAAACACCGCCAGACGCATAAAATACAATAAAAATACAACAGCTATTCCATCGTATTAAAGGTATACTTGCAACCAGTGTGAAAGTAATGGTCACTTCTACGTTCCAGGCAACATAGGCTTCACTCTTGGACGTTGCCCCAGCAGATCGAAAAGTTAGGGCCTAAGAAGTCAACGCCAGAAGCATAAAATAAAATAAAATTACAACAGTTTTTCCATCGTATAACTGGAATAATTGCCACCAGTGTGAAAGTGATGGTCATTTCTACGTTCCGGGCAACCTAGGCATCACTCTAGGGCGCTGCTCCACCATATCCAATAGCTAGGGCCTAAGAAGCCGACGCCAGGAGCATCAAATACAAAATAAATACAACAGTTTTTCCATCGCAAAACAGGAATAATTGCAACCAGTGTGAAGGTAATGGTCATTTCTACATTCCGGGCAACATAGGCTTCACTCTTGGACGTTGCTCCATGAGAGCGAATAGCTAGGACCTTAGAAGTCAACGCCAGAAGCATAGAATACAATATAAATACAACAGTCTTTCCATTGTATAAAATGAATAATTGGAAACAGTGTGAACGTAATGGTCATTTCTACGTTCCGGGTAACCTAGTCTTCACTCTAGAGCGTTGCTCCTCCAGGTCGAATAGTTAGGGCCTAAGATGTCAACGCTAGAAGCATAAAATAAAATAAAATTACAACAGTTTTTCCATCGTATAACAGGAGTAACTGCAACCAGTGAGAAAGTGATGGTCATTTCTACGTTGCGTGCAACCTAGGCATCACTCTGGGGCGTTGCTCCACCAGATCCAATAGTTAGGGCCATAGAAGTCAACGCCAGAAGCATAAAATAAAATATAAATTCAACAGTTTTTCCCTTGTATAACATGTATAATTGCAACCAGTGTGAAAGCTATGGTCATTTCTACGTTCCGGGCAACCTAGGCTTCACTCTAGGGCGTTGCTCCACCACATCGAATAGTTAGGGTCTTAGAAGTCAATGCCAGAAGCATGAAATTCAATATAAATACAACAGTTTTTCCACTGTATAATTTGAATAATTGCAAACAGTGTGGGAGTAACGGTCATTTCAACGTTCCGGGCAACCTAGGTTTCGCTCTAGGGCGTTGCTCCACCTGATCGAATAGCTAGGAACTTAGAAGTCAACGCCAGAAGCATTAAATACAATAAAAGTACAACAGTTTTTCCATCGTATAAAAGGAATAATAGCAACCAGTGTGAAAGTAATGGTCATTTCTTCGTTCCGGGCTACCTAGGTTTCACTCTTGGGCGTTGCTCCACCAGATCGAATAGTTAGGGCCATAGAAGTCAACGCCCGAAGCATAAAATACAAAATAAATAGAACAGTCTTTTCATTGTATAGATGGAATAATTGCAACCAGTGTGAAAGTTATGGTCATTTCTACGTTCCGGGCAACCTTGGCTTAACTCCAGGGCGTTGCTCCACCAGATCGAATAGTTAGGGACTTTCAGTACAATGCCAGAAGCATAAAATACCTTAAAAATGCAACAGTTTTTCCATTGTATAACAGGAATAACTGCAACCAGTGTGAAAGTACTGGTCATTACTACGTTCCGGGCAACCTAGGCTTCAGTCTAGGGCAGTGCTCCACCAGATCGAATAGTTAGGGCCTAAGAAGTCAACGCCAGAAGCATAAAATACAATATAAATACAAAAGCTTTTCCATCGTATAACAGGAAAGCTGCAACCAGTGTGAAAGTACTGGTCATTTCTATGTTCCGGGTAACCTAGGCTTCACTCTAGGGCGTTGCTCCACCAGATCGAATAGTTAGGGACTTTGAGTACAATGCCAGAAGCATAAAATACATTAAAAATGCAACAGTCTTTCCATTGTATAACAGGAATAACTGCAACCAGTGTGAAAGTACTGGTCATCACTACGTTCCGGGCAACCTAGGCTTCAGTCTAGGGCAGTGCTCCACCAGATCGAATAGTTAGGGCCTTAGAAGACAATGCCAGAAGCATAAAATACAATATAAATACAACAGTTTTTCCACTGTATAATATGAATAATTGCAAACAGTGTGGAAGTAATGGTCATTTCTACGTTCCGGGCAACCTAGGCTTCACTCTAGGGCGTTGCTCCACCACATCGAATGGCTACGGCCTTAGAAGTCAACGCCTGAAGCATAAAATATATATAAATACAACAGTTTTTCCATCGTATAACAGGAATAAATGCAACCAGAGCGAAGGTGATGGTCATTTCTACGTTCCGGGAAACCTAGGCTTCACTCTAGGGCGTTGGTCCACCAGATCGAATAGCTAGGGTCTTAGAAGTCAACGCCAGAAGCGTAAAATAAAATAAAAATACAACAGTTTTTCTATCCTATAAAACGAATAATTGCAACCAATATGAATGTTATGGTCATTTCTACGTTCCGGGCATCGTAGGCCTCACTCTAGGACGTTGGTCCACCAGATCCAATAGTTAGGGCCATAGAAGTCAACGCCAGAAGCATAAAATGAAATATAAATTCAACAGATTTTCCATCGTATAAAACGAATAATTGCAACCAGTGTGAAAGTAATGGTCATTTCTACGTTCCGGGCAACCTAGGTTTCGCTCTAGGGCGTTGCTGCACCACGCCGAATTGTTAGGGCCTTAGAAGTCCACACCAGATGCATAAAATACAATATATATACAACAGTTTTTCCATTGTATAAAATGAATAATTGAAAACAGTGTGAAAGTAATGGTCATTTCTACGTTCCGGGCATCCTATGCTTCACTCTAGGGCGTTGCTCCACCAGGTCGAATAGTTAGGGCCTTCGAAAACAACGCCAGGCGCATGAAATACAATAAAAATACAACAGTTTTTCGATTGTATAGAATGAATAATTGCAAACAGTGTGAAAGAAATGGTCATTTCTACGTTCCGGGCAACCTAGGCTTCACTCTAGGTCGTTGCTCCACCGGATCGAAAAGTTAGGGCCTAAGAAGTCAACGCCAGAAGCATAAAATAAAATAAAATTACAACAGTTTTTCCATCGTATAACAGGAATAATTGAAACCAGTGTGAAGGTGATGGTCATTTCTACGTTTCGGGCAACCTAGGCATCACTCTAGGGCGTTGCTCCACCAGATCCAATAGTTAGGGCCCAAGAAGCTGACGCCAGGAGCATCAAATACAAAATAAATACAACTGTTTTCCCATCGTAAAACAGGAATAATTGCAATGAGTGTGAATGTAATGGTCATTTCTACGTTCCGGGCAACATAGGCTTCACTCTTGGACGTTGCCCCACCAGATCGAAAAGTTAGGGCCTAAGAAGTCAACGCCAGAAGCATAAAATACAATAAAAATACAACAGCTTTTCCATCGTATAAAAGGTATAATTGCAACCAATGTGAAAGTAATGGTCACTTCTACGTTCCGGGCAACATAGGCTTCACTGTTGGACGTTGCCCTACCAGATCGAAAGGTTAGGGCCTAAGAAGTCAACGCCAGAAGCATAAAATAAAATAAAATTACAACAGCTTTTCCATCGTATAACTGGAATGATTGCAACCAGTGTGAAAGTTATGGTCATTTCTACGTTGCGGGCAACCTATTCATCACTCTAGGGCGTTGGTCCACCAGATCCAACACTTAGGGCCTAAGCAGCCGACGACAGGAGCATCAAATACAAAATAAATACAACAGTTTTTCCATCGTAAAACAGGAATAATTGCAACCAGTGTGAAAGGAATGGTCATTTCTACGTTCCGGGCAACATAGGCTGCTCTCTTGGACGTTGCTCCAAGAGATCGAATAGCTAGGACCTTAGAAGTCAACGCCAGAAGCATAGAACACAATATAAATACAACACTCTCTTCATTGTATTAAATGAATAATTGCAAACAGTGTGAAAGAAATGGTCATTTCTACGTTCCGGGCAACCTAGGCTTCACTCTAGGGCGCTGCTCCACCAGATCCAATGGCTAGGGCCTAAGAAGCCGACGCCAGGAGCATCAAATACAAAATAAATACTACAGTTTTTCCATCGTAAAACAGGAATAATTGCAACCAGTGTGAAAGTAATGGTCATTTCTACGTTCCGGGCAACATAGGCTTCACTCCTGGACGTTGCTCCATGAGATCGAATAGCTAGGACCTTGGAAGTCAACGCCAGACGCATAAAATACAATAAAAATACAACAGCTTTTCCATCGTATAAAAGGTATAATTGCAACCAATGTGAAAGTAATTGTCACTTCTACGTTCCAGGCAACATAGGCTTCACACTTGGACGTTGCCCCACCAGATCGAAAAGTTAGGGCCTAAGAAGTCAACGCCAGAAGCATAAAATAAAATAAAATTACAACAGTTTTTCCATCGTATAACTGGAATAATTGCAACCAGTGTGAAAGTGATGGTCATATCTACGTTCCAGGCAACCTAGGCATCACTCTAGGGCGCTGCTCTACCAGATCCAATAGCTAGGGCCTAAGAAGCCGACGCCAGGAGCATCAAATACAAAATAAATACAACAGTTTTTCCATCGTAAAACAGGAATAATTGCAACCAGTGTGAAAGTAATGGTCATTTCTACGTTCTGGGCAACATAGGCTTCTATCTTGGACGTTGCTCCATGAGATCGAATAGCTAGGACCTTAGAAGTCAACGCCAGAAGCATAGAATACAATATAAATACAACAGTCTTTCCATTGTATAAAATGAATAATTGGAAACAGTGTGAACGTAATGGTCATTTCTACGTTCCGGGTAACCTAGTCTTCACTCTAGAGCGTTGCTCCTCCAGGTCGAATAGTTAGGGCCTAAGATGTCAACGCTAGAAGCATAAAATAAAATAAAATTACAACAGTTTTTCCATCGTATAACAGGAGTAACTGCAACCAGTGAGAAAGTGATGGTCATTTCTACGTTGCGTGCAACCTAGGCTTCACTCTGGGGCGTTGCTCCACCAGATCCAATAGTTAGGGCCATAGAAGTCAACGCCAGAAGCATAAAATAAAATATAAATTCAACAGTTTTTCCCTTGTATAACATGTATAATTGCAACCAGTGAGAAAGCTATGGTCATTTCTACGTTCCGGGCAACCTAGGCTTCACTCTAGGGCGTTGCTCCACCACATCGAATAGTTAGGGTCTTAGAAGTCAATGCCAGAAGCATAAAATTCAATATAAATACAACAGTTTTTCCACTGTATAATTTGAATAATTGCAAACAGTGTGGGAGTAACGGTCATTTCAACGTTCCGGGCAACCTAGGTTTCGCTCTAGGGCGTTGCTCCACCTGATCGAATAGCTAGGAACTTAGAAGTCAACGCCAGAAGCATTAAATACAATAAAAGTACAACAGTTTTTCCATCGTATAAAAGGAATAATAGCAACCAGTGTGAAAGTAATTGTCATTTCTTCGTTCCGGGCTACCTAGGTTTCACTCTTGGGCGTTGCTCCACCAGATCGAATAGTTAGGGCCATAGAAGGCAACGCCCGAAGCATAAAATACAAAATAAATAGAACAGTCTTTTCATTGTATAGATGGAATAATTGCAACCAGTGTGAAAGTTATGGTCATTTCTACGTTCCGGGCAACCTTGGCTTAACTCCAGGGCGTTGCTCCAGCAGATCGAATAGTTAGGGACTTTGAGTACAATGCCAGAAGCATAAAATACATTAAAAATGCAACAGTTTTTCCATTGTATAACAGGAATAACTGCAACCAGTGTGAAAGTACTGGTCATTACTACGTTCCGGGCAACCTAGGCTTCAGTCTAGGGCAGTGCTCCACCAGATCGAATAGTTAGGGCCTAAGAAGTCAACGCCAGAAGCATAAAATACAATATAAATACAAAAGCTTTTCCATCGTATATCAGGAAAGCTGCAACCAGTGTGAAAGTACTGGTCATTTCTATGTTCCGGGTAACCTAGGCTTCACTCTAGGGCGTTGCTCCACCAGATCGAATAGTTAGGGACTTTGAGTACAATGCCAGAAGCATAAAATACATTAAAAATGCAACAGTCTTTCCATTGTATAACAGGAATAACTGCAACCAGTGTGAAAGTACTGGTCATTACTACGTTCCGGGCATCCTAGGCTTCAGTCTAGGGCAGTGCTCCACCAGATCGAATAGTTAGGGCCTAAGAAGTCAAGGCCAGAAGCATAAAATACAATATAAGTAGAACAGTTTTTCCCTTGTATAACAGGAATAATTGCAACCAGTGTGTAAGCTATGGTCATTTCTACGTTCCGGGCAACCTAGGCTTCACTCTAGGGCGTTGCTCCACCACATCGAATAGTTAGGGACTTAGAAGTCAATGCCAGAAGCGTAAAATAAAATAAAAATACAACAGTTTTTCCATCTTATAAAACGAATAATTGCAACCAATATGAATGTTATCGTCATTTCTACGTTCCGGGCATCCTAGGCTTCACTCTAGGGCGTTGGTCCACCAGATCCAATAGCTAGGGCCTAAGAAGTCAACGCCAGGAGCACCAAATACATAATAAATACAACCGTTTTTCCATCGTATAAAACGAATAATTGCAACCAGTATGAAAGCTATGGTCATTTCTACGTTCCGGGCAACCTAGGCTTCACCCTGGGGCGTTGCTCAACCATATCGAATAGCTACGGCCCGAGAAGACAACGCCATAACTATAAAATACAATATAAATACAACCGTCTTTCCATCGCATAAAACGGACAATAGCAACCAGTCTGATAGTTATGGTCATTTCTACGTTCCGGGCAAGCTAGGCTTCACCCTAGGGCGTTGCTCGATCAGATCGAATAGTTAGGGCCTAAGAAGTCAACGCCAGAAGCATAAAATACGATATATGTACAACAGTTTTTCCATCGTATAGAATGAATAATTGGAACCAGTGTGAAAGTAATGGTCATTTCTACGTTCCGAGCAACCTAGGTTTCGCTCTATGGCGTTGCTCCACCACATCGAATAGTTAGGGCCTTAGAAGTCAATGCCTGAAGCATAAAATACGATATAAATACAACAGTTTTTTCATCGTATAACAGGAATAATTGCAACAAGCCTGAAGGTAATGGTAATTTCTACGTTTCGGGTAACCTAGGTTTCACTCTAGGGCGTTGCTCCACCAGATCGAATAGCTAGGGACTTAGAATTCAACGCCAGAAGAATAAAATACAACATAAGTATAACAGTTCTTCCATTGTATAAAATGTATAATTGCAAGCAGTCTGAAGGTAATGGTCATTTCTACGTTCCGGGCAACCTAGGCTTCACTCTAGAGCATTGCTGCTCCAGATCGAATAGATAGGGCCTAAGAAGTCAACGCCAGAAGCATAAAATAAAATAAAAATACAACAGTTTTTCCATCGTATAACAGGAATAATTGCAACCAGTATGAAAGTAATGATCATTTCTACGTTCCGGGCAACCTAGACCTAACTCTGAGGCATTGCTTCACCAGATCGAAGAGTTAGGCCATCAGAAGTCAACGCCGGAAGCATAAAAGACAATATATATACAGAAGTTTTTCCATTGTATAACAGGAATAATTGCAACCAGTGTGAAAGTAATGGTCATTTCTACGTTCCGGGCTACCTAGGATACGATCTAGGGCGTTGCTCCACCAGATCGAATAGCTAGGCCTTAGAAGTCAACGCCAGAAGAATAAAATAAAATAAAAATACAGCAGTTTTTCCATCGTATAACAGGAATAGTTGCAACGAGAATGAAAGTAATGGTCGTTTCTACGTTCCCGGCAACATAGGTTTCACTCTTAGACGTTGCCCCACGATATCGAATAGCTAGGACCTTAGAAGTCAACGCCAGAAGCATAAAATACAAACTAAATATAGACGTTTTTTCATTGTATAACAGGAATAATTGCAACCAGTGTGAAATTAATGGTCATTTCTACGTTCCGGGCAACCTAGACTTAACTCTGACGCATTGCTCTACCAGATCGAATAGCTAGGGCCTTAGAAGTCAACGCCAGAAGCATAAAATACAATATAAATAAAACAGTTTTTCCATGGTATAACAGGGATAATTGCAACCTGTGTGAAAGCAATGGCCATTTCTACGTTCCGTGCAGCCTAGGCTTCAGTCTAGGGCGTTGCACCACCAGGTCGAATAGTTAGGGCCTTAGAAAACAACGCCAGACGCATAAAATACAATAAAAATACAACATTTTTTTCATCGTATAACAGGAATAATTACAACCTGTGTGAAGGTAATGGCCATTTCTACGTTCCGCGCAACCTAGGCTTCACACTAGGGCGTTCCTCCAAGAGATCGAATAGTTAGGGCCTTAGAAAACAACGCCAGACGCATAAAATGCAATAAAAGTACAACAGTTTTTCCATCGTATAAAAGGAATAATTGCACCCAGTATGAAAGCAATGGACATTTCTACGTTCCGGGCAACATAGGCTTCACACTTGGACGTTGCACCACGTGATCGAATAGCTAGGACCTTAGAAATCAACGCCAGAATCATAAAATATAATAAAAATACAACAGTTTTCCATCGTATAAAAGGAATAATTGCACCCAGTGTGAAAGTAATGGCCATTTCTACGTTCCGGGCAACATAGGCTTCACACTTGGACGTTGCCCCACGTGTTCGAATAGCTAGGACCTTAGAAGTCAACGCCAGAAGCATAAAATATAATAAAAATACAACAGTTTTTCCTTCGTATAGCATGAATAATTGCAACCCGAGTGAAAGTAATGGTCATTCATACGCTCCGGGCAACCTAGGCTTCACTCCAGGTCGTTGCTCCACCAGATCGACTAGCTAGGGCCTTAGAAGTCAACGACCGAAGCATAAAATACAATAAAAATACAACAGTTTTTCCATCGTATAACAGGAATCATTGCAACCAGTGTGCAAGTAATTTTCATTTCTACGTTCCGGGCAACCTAGACTTAACTCTGAGGCATTGCTTCACCAGATCGAAGAGTTAGGGCATCAGAAGTCAACGCTGGAAGCATAAAAGACCATATATATACAGAAGTTTTTCCATTGTATAACAGGAATAATTGCAACCAATGTGAAAGTAATGGTCATTTCTACGTTCCGGGCAAAATAGGCTTCACACCAGCGCGTTGCTCCACCACATCGAATAGCTACGGCCTTTGAAGTCAACGCCAGAAGCATAAAATACAATTTCAATAAAACAGTCTTTCCATCGTATAAAATGAATAATTGCAAACAGTGTGAAAGCAATGGCCATTTCTACGTTCCGTGCAGCCTAGGCTTCAGTCTAGGGCGTTGCACCACCAGGTCGAATAGTTAGGGCCTTAGAAAACAACGCCAGACGCATAAAATACAATAAAAATACAACATTTTTTTCATCGTATAACAGGAATAATTACAACCTGTGTGAAGGTAATGGCCATTTCTACGTTCCGCGCAACCTAGGCTTCACACTAGGGCGTTCCTCCAAGAGATCGAATAGTTAGGGCCTTAGAAAACAACGCCAGACGCATAAAATGCAATAAAAGTACAACAGTTTTTCCATCGTATAAAAGGAATAATTGCACCCAGTATGAAAGCAATGGACATTTCTACGTTCCGGGCAACATAGGCTTCACACTTGGACGTTGCACCACGTGATCGAATAGCTAGGACCTTAGAAATCAACGCCAGAATCATAAAATATAATAAAAATACAACAGTTTTCCATCGTATAAAAGGAATAATTGCACCCAGTGTGAAAGTAATGGCCATTTCTACGTTCCGGGCAACATAGGCTTCACACTTGGACGTTGCCCCACGTGTTCGAATAGCTAGGACCTTAGAAGTCAACGCCAGAAGCATAAAATATAATAAAAATACAACAGTTTTTCCTTCGTATAGCATGAATAATTGCAACCCGAGTGAAAGTAATGGTCATTCATACGCTCCGGGCAACCTAGGCTTCACTCCAGGTCGTTGCTCCACCAGATCGACTAGCTAGGGCCTTAGAAGTCAACGACCGAAGCATAAAATACAATAAAAATACAACAGTTTTTCCATCGTATAACAGGAATCATTGCAACCAGTGTGCAAGTAATTTTCATTTCTACGTTCCGGGCAACCTAGACTTAACTCTGAGGCATTGCTTCACCAGATCGAAGAGTTAGGGCATCAGAAGTCAACGCTGGAAGCATAAAAGACCATATATATACAGAAGTTTTTCCATTGTATAACAGGAATAATTGCAACCAATGTGAAAGTAATGGTCATTTCTACGTTCCGGGCAAAATAGGCTTCACACCAGCGCGTTGCTCCACCACATCGAATAGCTACGGCCTTTGAAGTCAACGCCAGAAGCATAAAATACAATTTCAATAAAACAGTCTTTCCATCGTATAAAATGAATAATTGCAAACAGTGTGAAAGTAACGGTCATTTCTAAGTTCCGGGCAGCCTAGGCTTCACCCTAGGGCGCTTGTCCACCAGATCGAATAGTTAGGGCCTTAGAAGTCAACGCCAGAAGCATAAAATAAAATAAAAATACTACAGGTTGTCCATCGTATAACAGGAATAATTGCAACCAGAGTGAAAGTAATGGTCATTTCTACGTTCCGGGCAACATAGGCCTCACCCTTGGACGTTGCCCCATGATATCGAATAGCTAGGACCTTAGAAGTCAACGCCAGAAGCATAAAATACGAAATAAAAATACAAGAGTTTTTCATCGTATAGCATGAATAATTGCAACCCGAGTGAAAGTAATGGTCATTTCTACGCTTCGGGCAACCTAGGCTTCACTCCAGGTCGTTTCTCCACCAGATCGACGAGCTAGGGCCTTAGAAGTCAATGACCGAAGCATAAAATACAATAAAAATACAACAGTTTTTCCATCGTATAACAGGAATAATTGCAACCAGTGTGAAAGTAATGGTCATTTCTACGTTCCGGGCAACCTAGACCTAACTCTGAGGCATTGCTTCACCAGATCGAAGAGTTAGGCCATCAGAAGTCAACGCCGGAAGCATAGAAGACACTATATATACAGAAGTTTTTCCATTGTATAACATGAATAATTGCAACCAGTGTGAAAGTAATGGTCATTTCTACGTTCCGGGCAACCTAGGATACGATCTAGGGCGTTGCTCCACCGGATCGAATAGCTAGGGCGTTAGAAGTCAACGCCAGAAGAATAAAATAAAATAAAAATACAGCAGTTTTTCCATCGTATAACAGGAATAGTTGCAACGAGAATGAAAGTAATGGTCGTTTCTACGTTCCCGGCAACATAGGTTTCACTCTTAGACGTTGCCCCACGATATCGAATAGCTAGGACCTTAGAAGTCAACGCCAGAAGCATAAAATACAAACTAAATATAGACGTTTTTTCATTGTATAACAGGAATAATTGCAAACAGTGTGAAAGTAGCGGTCATTTCTAAGTTCCGGGCAACCTAGGCTTCACTCTAGGGCGTTGCTCCACCAGATCGAATAGTTAGGCCCTTAGAAAACAACGCCAGACGCATAAAATACAATAAAAATACAACAGTTTTTCCACCGTATAAAAGGAATAATTACACCCAGTGTGTAAGTAATGGCCATTTCTACGTTCCGGGCAACATAGGCTTCACACTTGGACGTTGCCCCACGTGCTAGAATAGCTAGGACCTTAGAAGTCAACGCCAGAAGCATAAAATATAATAAAAATACAACAGTTTTTCCCTCGTATAGCATGAGTAATTGCAACCAGAGTGAAAGTAATGGTCATTTCTACGCTTCGGGCAGCCTAGGCCTCACTCTAGGGCGTTGCTCCACCAGATCGAATAGTTAGGGCCTTAGAAGTCAACGCCAGAAGCATAAAATACTATATAAATAAAACAGTTTTTCCATTGTATAATATGAATAATTGCAACCAGTGTGAAAGGGATGGTCATTTCTACGTTCCGTGCAGCCTAGGCTTCGCTCTAGGGCGTTGCTCCACCAGGTCGAATAGTTAGGGCCTTAGAGAACAACGCCAGACGCATAAAATACAATAAAAATACAACAGTTTTTCCATCGTATAAAATTAATAATTGCAAGCAGTGTGAAAGTAGCGGTCATTTCTAAGTTCCGGGCAACCTAGGCTTCACTCTAGGGCGTTGCTCCACCAGATCGAATAGTTAGGGCCTTTGAAGTCAACGCGAGATGCATAAAATACTATATAAATAAAACAGTTTTTTCATTGTATAACAGGAATAATTGCAACCAATGTGAAAGTAATGGTCATTTCTACGTTCCGGGCAAAGTAGGCTTCACTCCAGCGCGTCGGTCCACCACATCGAATAGCTACGGCCTTAGAAGTCAACTCCAGCAGCATAAAGTAAAATACAAATAAAACAGTTTTTCCACCGTATAAAATGAATTATTGCAAACAGTGTGAAAGTAACAGTCATTTCTAAGTTCCGGGCAACCTAGGCATCACTCTATGGCGCTGCTCCACCAGATCGAATAGCTAGGGTCTTAGAAGTCAACGCCAGAATCATAAAATACACTAAAAATACAACAGTTTTTCCGTCGTATAACAGGAATAATTGCAACCAGTGTGAAAGTGATTGTCATTTCTACGTTCCGTGCAACCTAGGCTTCACTCTCGGGCGTTGCTCCAACAGGTCGAATAGTTAGGGTATTAGAAAGCAACGCCAGACTCACAAAATACAATAAAAGTACAACAGTTTTTCCATCGTATAACAGAAATAATTGCAACGTGTGCGAAAATAATTGCCATTTCTACGTTCCGTGCAACCTAGGCTTCACTCTAGGGCGTTGCTCCACCACATCGAATAGTTAGGGCCTTAGAAAACAACGCCAGACGCATAAAATACATTAAAAATACAACAGTTTTTCCATCGTATAGCATGAATAATTGCAACCAGAGTGAAAGTAATGGTCATTTCTACGTTCCTGGCAGCATAGGCTTCACTCTTGGACATTGCCCCGCGATATCGAATAGCTAAGACCTTAGAAGTCAACGCCAGAAGCATAAAATACAAACTAAATATAGACGTTTCTTCATTGTATAACAGGAATAATTTCAACCAGTGTGAAATTAATGGTCATTTCTACGTTCCGCGCAACCTAGACTTAACTCTGACGCATTGCTCCACCAGATCGAATAGCTAGGGCCTCAGAAGTCAACGCCAGAAGCATAAAATACAATATAAATAAAACAGTTTTTCCATCGTATAAAATGAGTAATTGCAGACAGTGTGAAAGTAACGGTCACTTCTAAGTTCCGGGCAACCTAGGCTTCACTCTAGGGCGTTGGTCCATCAGATCGAATAGTTAGGGCCTTAGAAGTCAACACCAGAAGCATAAAATAGAATAAAAATACTACAGTTTTTCCATCGTATAACAGGAATAATTGCAACCTGTTTGAAGGTAATGGCCATTTCTATGTTCCGTGAAACCTAGGCTTCACTCTGGGGCGTTGCTCCACCACATCGAATAGTGAGGGCCTTAGAAAACAACGCCAGACGCATAAAATACATTAAAAATACAACAGTTTTTCCATCGTATAACAGGAATAATTGCAAACAGTGTGAAAGTAATGGTCATTTCTACGTTCCGCGCAACCTAGACTTAACTCTGAGGCATTGCTCCACCAGATCGAATAGCTAGGGCCTTAGAAGTCAACGCCAGAAGCATAAAATAAAATATATATATAACAGTTTTTCCATCGTATAAAATGAATAATTGCAAACCGTGTGAAAGTAGCGGTCATTTCTAAGTTCCGGGCAACCTAGGCTTCACTCTAGGGCGTTGCTCCACCAGATCGAATAGTTAGGCCCTTAGAAAACAACGCCAGACGCATAAAATACAATAAAAATACAACAGTTTTTCCATCGTATAAAAGGAATAATTGCACCCAGTGTGTAAGTAATGGCCATTTCTACGTTCCGGGCAACATAGGCTTCACACTTGGACGTTGCCCCACGTGCTAGAATCGCTAGGACCTTAGAAGTCAACGCCAGAAGCATAAAATATAATAAAAATACAACAGTTTTTCCCTCGTATAGCATGAGTAATTGCAACCAGAGTGAAAGTAATGGTCATTTCTGCGCTTCGGGCAACCTAGGCCTCACTCTAGGGCGTTGCTCCACCAGATCGAATAGTTAGGGCCTTAGAAGTCAACGCCAGAAGCATAAAATACTATATAAATAAAACAGTTTTTCCATTGTATAATATGAATAATTGCAACCAGTGTGAAAGGGATCGTCATTTCTACGTTCCGTGCAGCCTAGGCTTCGCTCTAGGGCGTTGCTCCACCAGGTCGAATAGTTAGGGCCTTAGAAGTCAACGCGAGATGCATAAAATACTATATAAATAAAACAGTTTTTTCATTGTATAACAGGAATAATTGCAACCAATGTGAAAGTAATGGTCATTTCTACGTTCCGGGCAAAGTAGGCTTCACTCCAGCGCGTCGGTCCACCACATCGAATAGCTACGGCCTTAGAAGTCAACGCCAGAAGCATAAAGTACAATACAAATAAAACAGTTTTTCCACCGTATAAAATGAATTATTGCAAACAGTGTGAAAGTAACAGTCATTTCTAAGTTCCGGGCAACCTAGGCATCACTCTATGGCGCTGCTCCACCAGATCGAATAGCTAGGGTCTTAGAAGTCAACGCCAGAATCATAAAATACACTAAAAATACAACAGTTTTTCCGTCGTATAACAGGAATAATTGCAACCAGTGTGAAAGTGATTGTCATTTCTACGTTCCGTGCAACCTAGGCTTCACTCTAGGGCGTTGCTCCAACAGGTCGAATAGTTAGGGTATTAGAAAGCAACGCCAGAAGCATAAAATAGAATAAAAATACTACAGTTTTTCCATCGTATAACAGGAATAATTGCAACCAGAGTGAAAGTAAAGGTCATTCTACGTTCCGGGCAGCATAGGCTTCACTCTTGGACGTTGCACCGGGATATCGAATAGCTAAGACCTTAGAAGTCAACGCCAGAAGCATAAAATACAAAATAAAAATACAACAGTTTTACCATCGTATAACAGGGATAATTGCAACCTGTGTGAAAGCAATGGCCATTTCTACGTTCCGTGCTGCCTAGGCTTCAGCATAGGGCGTTGCTCCAGCAGGTCGAATAGTTAGGGCCTTAGAAAACAACGGCAGAAGCATAAAATATAATAAAAATACAACAGTTTTTCCATCGTATAGCATGAATAATTGCAAACAGTGTGAAAGTAACGGTCATTTCTAAGTTCCGGGCAACCTAGGCTTCACTCTAGGGCGTTGCTCCACCAGATCGAATAGCTAGGGACTTAGAAGTCAACGACAGAAGCATAACATAAGATAAAAATACTACAGCTTTTCCATCGTGTAACAGGAATAATTGCAACCTGTGTTAAGGTGATGGCCATTTCCACGTTCCGTGCTGCCTAGGCTTCAGTCTAGGGCGTTGCTCCACCAGATCGAATAGTTAGGGCCTTAGAAAACAACGCCAGACGCATAAAATACAATAAAAATACAACAGTTTTTCCATCGTATAAAAGGAATAATTGCACCCAGTGTGAAAGTAATGACCATTTCTACGTTCCGGGCAACATAGGCTTCACACTTGGACGTTGCCCCACGTGCTAGAATAGCTAGGACCTTAGAAGTCAACGCCAGAAGCATAAAATATAATAAAAATACAACAGTTTTTCCATCGTATAGCATGAATAATTGCAACCAGTGTGAAAGGGATGGTCATTTCTACGTTCCGTGCAACCTAGGCTTCGCTCTAGGGCGTAGCTCCACCTGGTCGAATAGTTAGGGCCTTAGAGAACAACGCCAGACGCATAAAATACAATAAAAATACAACAGTTTTTCCATCGTATAAAAGGAATAATTGCACCCAGTGTGTAAGTAATGGCCATTTCTACGTTCCGGGCAACATAGGCTTCACACTTGGACGTTGCCCCACGTGCTAGAATAGCTAGGACCTTAGAAGTCAACGCCAGAAGCATAAAATATAATAAAAATACAACAGTTTTTCCCTCGTATAGCATGAGTAATTGCAACCAGAGTGAAAGTAATGGTCATTTCTACGCTTCGGGCAACCTAGGCCTCACTCTAGGGCGTTGCTCCACCAGATCGAATAGTTAGGGCCTTAGAAGTTAACGCCAGAAGCATAAAATACTATATAAATAAAACAGTTTTTCCACCGTATAAAATGAATATTTGAAAACAGTGTGAAAGTAACGGCCATTTCTAAGTTCCGGGCAACCTAGGCTTCACTCTAGGGCGTTGCTCCACCAGATCGAATAGCTAGGGCCTTAGAAGTCAACGACAGAAGCATAACATAAAATAAAAATACTACAGTTTTTCCATCGTGTAACAGGAATAATTGCAACCAGTGTGAAGGTGATGGACACTTCTACGTTCCGGGCAACCTAGGCTTCACTCTAGGGCGTTGCTACACCAGATCGAATAGTTAGGGTCTAAGAATTCAACGCCAGATGCATAAAATAAAATATAAATACATCAGCTTTTCCATCGTATAAAACGAATAATTGCAAACAGTCTGAAAGTTATGGTCATTTCTACGTTCCGGGCTACCTAGTCTTCACTCTAGGGCGTTGCTCCACCAGATCGAATAGTTACGGCCTTAGAAGTCAACGCCAGAAGCATAAAACACCTTATAAATGAACCAGTTTTTCCATCGTATAAAATGAATAATTGCAACCAGTGTGAAAGTGATGGTAATTTCTACGTTCCGTGCAACCTAGGCTTCACTGTAGGGCGTTGCTCCATCAGATCGAATAGCTAGGGACTTAGAAGTCGACGCCAGAAGCATAAAATACAATAAAAATTCAACAGTTTTTCCACCGTATAACAGGAATAACTGCAATCAGTGTGAAGGTAAGTGTCATTTCTACGTTCCGGGCAACCTAGACTTGACTCTAGGGCGTTGCTCCACCAGATCGAATAGTTAGGGCATTAGAAAATAACGCCAGACGCATAAAATACAATATAAATACAACAGTCTTTCCATCGTATAACAGGAATAATTGAAACCTGTGTGAAGGTAATGGCCATTTCTACGTTCCGTGCAACCTAGGCTTAACTCTAGGGCGTTGCTCCGCCAGATCGAATAGTTAGGGCCTTAGAAATCAACGCCACAGATTAAAATAAAAAATAAATACGGCAGGTTTGCGAACGTATGACAGGAACTGATGCATCGAGTGTCAATCTAATGGTCATTTCTACGTTCCGGGCAACCTAGGGTTCACTCTAGGGCGTTGCTTCACCAGATGGATGAGTTTTGGCCTTAGAAATCAACGCCAGAATATTAAAATTAAAAATAAATACCGCAGGTTTGCGAGACGTATGACAGGAACTGATGCAACGAGTGTCAATCTAAAGGTCATTTCTACGTTTCGAGCAGCCTAGGCATCACTCTAGAGCGCTACTCCACCAGATCGAATAGCCAGTGCCTTAGAAGTCAACGGACGAAGCATAAGATACAATGAACATACAACTGTTTTTCCATCGTATAACAGGAATAATTGCAACCAGTGTGAAGGTTCTGGTATTTATTTTGTATTTTAAACTTCTGGCGTTAATTTCTAAGGACCAAACTCATCCATCTGGTAGAGCAACGCCATAGAGTGAACCCTAGGTTGCCCGGAACGTAGAGATGACCATTACTTTCACACTGGTTGCAATTATTCCTGTTATACGATGGAATAACTGTTGTATTTATATAGTATTTTATGCCTCTGGCGTTGACTTCTAATGTCCTAGCTATTCGATCTGGTGGAGCAGCGCCCTACAGTGAAGACTAGGTTGGCCGGAACGTAGAAATGACCATACCTTTCACACTCGTGCAATTATTCGTTTTATACGATGGAAAAGCTATTGCATTTATTTTGTGTTTTATGCTTCTGGCGTTGACTTCTTAGGCCCCAACTATTCGATCTGCTGGACGAACGCCCCAGAGTGAAGCCTAGGTCGCCCGGAACGTAGAAATGACCATCACTTTTACTCTGGTTGCAATTATTCTGTTATACGATGGAGAAACTGTTGTATTTTTATTGTGTTTTATGCTTCGGGCGTTGACTTCTAAGGCTCTAGCTATTCGATTTGGTGGATTAACGCCCTAGAGTGGAGCCTAGGTTGCCCGGAACCTAGAAATGACCATAACTTTCATACTGGTTGCAATTATGCGTTTCATACGATGGAAAAACTGTTGTATTTATTTTGTATTTGGTGCTTCTGGCGTTGACTTCTTAGGCCATAACTATTGGATCTGGTGGACCAAAGCCCTAGAGTGAAGCCTAAATTGTCCGGAACGTAGAAATGACCATTACCTTCACGCGTGTTGCAATTACTCCTGTTATACGATGAAAAAACTTTTGTATTTTTATTGCATTTTATGCTTCAGGCGTTGACTTCTAAGGCCGTAGCTATTCGATGTGGTGGAGCAACGCCCTAGAGTGAGGCCTATGTTGCCAGGAATGTAGAAATGAGCATTACTTTCACACTATTTGCTATTATTCATTTTATACGATCGAAAATCTGTCGTATTTATATTGTATTTTATGCTTCTGGCGTTGACTTCTTAGGCCCTAGCTATTCGTTCTAGTGGAACACCGCCCTAGAGTGAAGCCTAGGTTGCCCGGAACGTAGAAATGACCATCACTTTAGCAGTGGTTCAATTATTCCTGTTATACAATGGAAAAACTGTTGTATTTATTTTGTATTTGGTGCTTCCTTCGTTGACTTGTTAGGCCCTAACTATTGCATCTGGTGGAGCAACGCCCTAGAGTGGAGCCTAGGTTGCCCGAAACATAGAAATGACCATTACTTTCAAACTGGTTGCAATTATTCATGCTATACGATGGAAAAAATGTTGTATTTTTATTGTATTTTATGCTTCTGGCGTTGTCTTCTAAGGTCCTAGTTATTCGATCTCTTGGGGCAACGTCCAAGAGTGAAGCCTAGGTCGCCCGGAACGTAGAAATGACCATCACTTTTACTCTGGTTGCAATTATTCTGTTATACGATGGAGAAACTGTTGTATTTTTATTGTGTTTTATGCTTCGGGCGTTGACTTCTAAGGCTCTAGCTATTCGATTTGGTGGATTAACGCCCTAGAGTGGAGCCTAGGTTGCCCGGAACCTAGAAATGACCATAACTTTCATACTGGTTGCAATTATGCGTTTCATACGATGGAAAAACTGTTGTATTTATTTTGTATTTGGTGCTTCTGGCGTTGACTTCTTAGGCCATAACTATTGGATCTGGTGGACCAAAGCCCTAGAGTGAAGCCTAAATTGTCCGGAACGTAGAAATGACCATTACCTTCACGCGTGTTGCAATTACTCCTGTTATACGATGAAAAAACTTTTGTATTTTTATTGCATTTTATGCTTCAGGCGTTGACTTCTAAGGCCGTAGCTATTCGATGTGGTGGAGCAACGCCCTAGAGTGAAGCCTATGTTGCCAGGAATGTAGAAATGAGCATTACTTTCACACTATTTGCTATTATTCATTTTATACGATCGAAAATCTGTCGTATTTATATTGTATTTTATGCTTCTGGCGTTGACTTCTTAGGCCCTAGCTATTCGTTCTAGTGGAACACCGCCCTAGAGTGAAGCCTAGGTTGCCCGGAACGTAGAAATGAACATTACTTTCCCACTGGTTGCAATTATTCCTGCTATTCAATGGAAAAACTTCTTTATCTATATTGTACTTTATGCTTCCGGCGTTGACTTCTGAGATTCTAACTATTCGACCTGGGGGAGCAACGCCCTAGGGTGCAGCCTACGTTGCCCGTAACGTAGAGATGACCATTACCTTCACACTGGTTGCAATTATTCGTGTTATAGGATGGAAGAACTGTTCTATTTTTATTTTATTTTATGCTTCGGGCGTTGACTTCTATGGCCCTAACTACTCGACCTGGTGGAGCGACGCCCTAGAGTGAAGCCTGGGTTGGACGGAACGTAGAAATGGCCATTACTTTCACACAGGCTGAAGTTCTTCCTGTTATACGATGGAAAAACTGTTGTATTTTTATTTTATTTTATGATCCTGTCGTTGACATCTCAGGCCATAGCTATACGATCTGGTGGAGCTACGCCCTATAGTGAAGCCTAGGTTGCCCGGAACGTAGAAATGAACATTACTTTCCCACTGGTTGCAATTATTCCTGCTATTCAATGGAAAAACTTCTGTATCTATATTGTACTTTATGCTTCCGGCGTTGACTTCTGAGATTCTAACTATTCGACCTGGGGGAGCAACGCCCTAGGGTGCAGCCTACGTTGCCCGTAACGTAGAGATGACCATTACCTTCACACTGGTTGCAATTATTCGTGTTATAGGATGGAAGAACTGTTCTATTTTTATTTTATTTTATGCTTCGGGTGTTGACTTCTAAGGCCCTAGCTATTCGATCTGGTGGAGCAACGCCCTAGAGTGAAGCCTAGGTTGCCCGGAACGTAGAAATGACCATAACTTTCACACTGGTTGCAATTATTCGTTTTATACGATGGAAGAACTGTTCTATTTTTATTGTAATATATGCTTCTGGCGTTGACTTCTAAGGTCCTAGCTATTCGCTCTCGGTGGACAACGTCCAAGAGTGAAGCCTATGTTGCCGGGAACGTAGAAATGAACATTACGTGCACATTGGTTGCAATTATTCCTTTTATAAGACGGAAAAACTGTTGTATTTTTAATGTATTTTATTCTTCAGGCGTTGACTGCTAAGGCCATAGCTATTCGATGAGGTGGAGCAACGCCCTAGAGTGAAGCCTGGGTTGCCCGGAAGGGGGAAATGACCATTACTTTCACACTGTTTGCAAATATATATTATATACGATGGAAAAGCTGTTGTATTTATGTTGTATTTTATGCTTCTGGCGTTGACTTCTTAGGCCCTAACTATTTGATCTGGAGGAGCACCGCCCTGTAGTGAAGCCTAGGTTGCGCGGAACGTAGAAAACACCATTACCTTCACACTGGTTGCAGTTATTCCTGTTATACGATGGAAAAACTGTTGCATTTTTATTGTATTTTATGCTTCTGGCGTTGTATTCAAAGTCCCTAACTATTCGATCTGGTGGAGCAACGCCCTAGAGTGAAGCCTAGGTTGCCCGGAACGTAGAAATGACCTTTACTTTCACACTGTTTGCAAATATACATTATATACGATGGTAAAACTGTTGCACTTGGGTTGTATTTTATGCTTCTGGCCTTGACTTCTAAGGCCCTAACTGTTCGACGTGGTGGAGCAACGCCCTAGTGTGAAACCTAGGTTGCCCGGAACGTAGAAATGACCATGTCTTTCACACTGTTTGCAATTGTTCCTGTTATACGGTGGAAAAGCTGTTGTATTTATATTGTATTTAATGCTTCTGGCGTTGACTTCGTAGGCCCCAACTATTGGATCTGTTGAAGCAACGCCCTAGGGTGAAGCCTAGGTTGCCCGGAACGTATAAATGACCATAACTTACATACTGATTGCAATTATTCGTTTTATACGATGGAAAAGCTGTTGTATTTCTATTGTATTTTATGCTTCTGGTGTTGCCTTCATAGTCCCTAACTATTGGATCTGGTAGAGGAACGCCCTAGAGTGAAGCCTTGATTGCCCGGAACGTAGAAATAACCATTACCTTCACAGTGGTTGCAATTATTCATTTTATACGACGAAAAAGCTGTTGTATTTATATTGTATTTTATGATTCCGGCGTTGACTTCTAAGGCCGTAGCTATTAGATGTGGTGGAGCAACGCCCTAGAGTGAAGCCTAGGTTACCCGGAACGTAGGAATGACCATTACTTTCACACTGTTTGCAATTATTCATTTTATACGATGGAAAAACTGGTGAACTTATATTGTATTTTATCCTTCTGGCGTACAATTCTAAGTCCCTAGCTATTCGATCTGGTGGAGCAGCGCCCTAGAGTGAAGCCTAGGTTACCCGTAACGTAGAAATGATCAGTACTTTCACACTGGTTGCAGTTATTCCTGTTATACGATGGAAAAACTGTTGCATTTTTATTGTATTTTATGCTTCTGGCGTTGAGTTCTATGTCCCTAACTACACGGTCTCGTGGAGCAACGCCCTAGAGTGAAAACTAGGTTGCCCGGAACGTAGAAATGACCATTACTTTCACACTGCTTGCAAATATACATTGTATACGGTGGAAAAGCTGTAGCATTTATGCTGTATTTTATGCTTCTGGCGTTGACTTCTTAGGCCCTAACTACTGTATCTGTTGGACCAAAGCACTAGAGTGAAGCCTAGATTGCCCGGAACGTAGAAATGACCATTACCTTCACGCTTGTTGCAATTATTCCTGTTATACGATGAAAAAACTTTTGCATTTTTATTGTATTTTATGCTTCAGGCGTTGACTTCTAAGGCCGTAGCTATTCGATTCGGTGGAGCAACGCCACAGAGTGAAGCCTATGTTGCCCGGAATGTAGAAATGAGCATGACTTTGACACTGTTTGCAATTATTCATTTTATACGACGGAAAAGGTGTTGTATTTATATTGTATTTTATGCTTCCGGCGTTGACTTCTAAGGCCGTAGCTACTAGATGTGGTGGAGCAGCGCCCTAGAGTGAAGACTAGGTTGGCGGGAACGTAGAAATGACCATACCTTTCACACACGTGCAATTATTCGTTTTATACGATGGAAAAACTATTGTATTAATTTTGTATTTTATGCTTCTGGCGTTGACTTCTTAGGCCCCAACTATTCGATCTGGTGGAGCAACGCCCTCGTGTGCAGCCTAGGTTACCCGTAACGTAGAAATGACTATTACCTTCACACTGGTTGCAATTATTCCTGCTATAGGATGGAAATACTGTTTCACTTTTATTTTACTTTATGCTTCGGGCGTTGACTTCTATGGCCCTAACTACTCGACCTGGTGGAGCGACGCCCTAGAGTGAAGCCTGGGTTGGACGGAACGTAGAAATGGCCATTACTTTCACACAGGCTGAAGTTCTTCCTGTTATACGATGGAAAAACTGTTGTATTTTTATTTTATTTTATGATCCTGTCGTTGACATCTCAGGCCATAGCTATACGATCTGGTGGAGCTACGCCCTATACTGAAGCCTAGGTTGCCCGGAACGTAGAAATGAACATTACTTTCCCACTGGTTGCAATTATTCCTGCTATTCAATGGAAAAACTTCTTTATCTATATTGTACTTTATGCTTCCGGCGTTGACTTCTGAGATTCTAACTATTCGACCTGGGGGAGCAACGCCCTAGGGTGCAGCCTACGTTGCCCGTAACGTAGAGATGACCATTACCTTCACACTGGTTGCAATTATTCGTGTTATAGGATGGAAGAACTGTTCTATTTTTATTTTATTTTATGCTTCGGGCGTTGACTTCTATGGCCCTAACTACTCGACCTGGTGGAGCGACGCCCTAGAGTGAAGCCTGGGTTGGACGGAACGTAGAAATGGCCATTACTTTCACACAGGCTGAAGTTCTTCCTGTTATACGATGGAAAAACTGTTGTATTTTTATTTTATTTTATGATCCTGTCGTTGACATCTCAGGCCACAGCTATACGATCTGGTGGAGCTACGCCCTATAGTGAAGCCTAGGTTGCCCGGAACGTAGAAATGAACATTACTTTCCCACTGGTTGCAATTATTCCTGCTATTCAATGGAAAAACTTCTGTATCTATATTGTACTTTATGCTTCCGGCGTTGACTTCTGAGATTCTAACTATTCGACCTGGGGGAGCAACGCCCTAGGGTGCAGCCTACGTTGCCCGTAACGTAGAGATGACCATTACCTTCACACTGGTTGCAATTATTCGTGTTATAGGATGGAAGAACTGTTCTATTTTTATTTTATTTTATGCTTCGGGTGTTGACTTCTAAGGCCCTAGCTATTCGATCTGGTGGAGCAACGCCCTAGAGTGAAGCCTAGGTTGCCCGGAACGTAGAAATGACCATAACTTTCACACTGGTTGCAATTATTCGTTTTATACGATGGAAGAACTGTTCTATTTTTATTGTAATATATGCTTCTGGCGTTGACTTCTAAGGTCCTAGCTATTCGCTCTCGGTGGACAACGTCCAAGAGTGAAGCCTATGTTGCCGGGAACGTAGAAATGAACATTACGTGCACATTGGTTGCAATTATTCCTTTTATAAGACGGAAAAACTGTTTTATTTTTAATGTATTTTATTCTTCAGGCGTTGACTGCTAAGGCCATAGCTATTCGATGAGGTGGAGCAACGCCCTAGAGTGAAGCCTGGGTTGCCCGGAAGGGGGAAATGACCATTACTTTCACACTGTTTGCAAATATATATTATATACGATGGAAAAGCTGTTGTATTTATGTTGTATTTTATGCTTCTGGCGTTGACTTCTTAGGCCCTAACTATTTGATCTGGAGGAGCACCGCCCTGTAGTGAAGCCTAGGTTGCGCGGAACGTAGAAAACACCATTACCTTCACACTGGTTGCAGTTATTCCTGTTATACGATGGAAAAACTGTTGCATTTTTATTGTATTTTATGCTTCTGGCGTTGTATTCAAAGTCCCTAACTATTCGATCTGGTGGAGCAACGCTCTGGAGTTAAGCCTAGGTTGCCCGGAACGTAGAAATGACCATAACTTTAACACTGGTTGCAATTATTCGTTTTATACAATGGAAAAACTGTTGTATTTATTTTGTATTTTATGCTTCGGTCGTTGACATCTAAGGCCCTAACTATACGTTCTGGTGGAGCAACGCTCTAGAGTGAAGCCTAGGTTGCCCGGTACGTAGAAATGACCATAACATTCATACAGGTTGCAATTATTCGTTTTATAGGATGGAAAAACTGTAGTATTTTTATTTTACTTTATGCTTCTGGCGTTGGCATCTAAGTCCCTAGCTATTCGATCTGGTGGTCCAACGCCCTAGAGTGAAGTCTAGGTTGCCCGGAACGTAGAGGTGACCATCACCTTCACTCTGGTTGCAATTATTCCTGTTATACGATGGAAAAACTGTTGTATTTATTTGTATTTTATGCTTCTGGCGTTCACTTGTTAGGCCCTAACAATTCGAACTGGTGGACCAACGCCCTAGAGTGAAGCCTAGGTTGCCCGGAACGTAGAGATGACCATCACCTTCACTCTGGTTGCAATTATTCCTGTTATACGAAGGAAAAACTGTTGCATTTATTTGTATTTTATGCCTCTGGCGTTGACTCCTAAGGCCGTAGCTATTCGATGTGGTGGAGTAACGCCCTAGAAGGAAGCCTAGATTGCCCGGAACGTAGAAATGACCATGTCTTTCACACTGTTTGCAATTGTTCCTGTTATACGGTGGAAAAGCTGTTGTATTTATATTGTATTTAATGCTTCTGGCGTTGACTTCGTAGGCCCCAACTATTGGATCTGTTGAAGCAACGCCCTAGGGTGAAGCCTAGGTTGCCCGGAACGTATAAATGACCATAACTTACATACTGATTGCAATTATTCGTTTTATACGATGGAAAAGCTGTTGTATTTCTATTGTATTTTATGCTTCTGGCGTTCACTTGTTAGGCCCTAACAATTCGAACTGGTGGACCAACGCCCTAGAGTGAAGCCTAGGTTGCCCGGAACGTAGAGATGACCATCGCCTTCACTCTGGTTGCAATTATTCCTGTTATACGATGGAAAAACTGTTGCATTTATTTGTATTTTATGCCTCTGGCGTTGACTCCTAAGGCCGTAGCTATTCGATGTGTTGGAGTAACGCCCTAGAGGGAAGCCTCGGTTGCCCGGAACGTAGAAATGACCATGTCTTTCACACTGTTTGCAATTATTCCTGATATACGGTGGATAAGCTGTTGTATTTATATTGTATTTAATGCTTCTGGCGTTGACTTCTAAGGCCATAGCAATTCGATGTGGTCGAGCAACACCCTAGAGTGAAGCCTAGGTTGTCCGGGACGTAGAAATGACCATATCTTACACACTGTTTGCAGTGATTCCTGTTATACGATGGAATAGCTGTTGCATTTATATTGTATTTTATGCTTCTGGCGTAGACTTCTTAGGCCCTAACTGAACGACCTGGTGGAACAACGCCCTAGGGTGAAGCCTAGGTTGCCCGGAACGTATTAGTGACCATAACTTTCATACTGATTGCCATTATTCGGTTTATACGATGGAAAAGCTGTTGTATTTTTATTGTATTTTATGCTTCTGTCGTTGACTTTTAAGTCCCCAGCTATTCGATCTGGTGGAGCAACGCCCTCAAGCGAAGCCTAGGTTGCCCGGAACGTAGAAATGACCGTTACTTTCACAATGTTTGCAAATATACATTATATACGATGGAAAAGCTGTTGTATTTATGTTGTATTTTATGCTTCTGGCGTTGACTTCTTAGGCCCTAACTATTTGATCTGGTGGAGCACCGCCCTGTAGTGAAGCCTATGTTGCGCGGAACGTAGAAAACACCATTACCTTCACACTGGTTGCAGTTATTCCTGTTATACGATGGAAAAACTGTTCTATTTTTATTTTATTTTATGCTTCGGGCGTTGACTTCTATGGCCCTAACTACTCGACCTGGTGGAGCGACGCCCTAGAGTGAAGCCTAGGTTGCCCGGAACGTAGAAATGACCATTACCTTCACACTGTTTGAGATTATTCATTTTATACGATGGTAAAACTGTTGTACATAGGTTGTATTTTATTCTTCTGGCGTTGAATTCTAAGTCCCTAGCTGTTCGATCAGGTGGAGCAACGCCCTAGAGTGAAGCCTAGGTTGCCCGGAACGTAGAAATGACAGGTACTTTCACACTGGTTGCAGTTATTCCTGTTATACGACGGAAAAACTGTTGCATTTTTATTGTATTTTATGCTTCTGGCGTTGAATTCTAAGTCCCTAACTATGCGATCTGGTGGAGCAACGCCCTACAGTTAAGACTAGGTTGCCCGGAACGTGGAAATGACCATTACCTTCACACTGGTTGCAATTATTCCTCTTATACGATGGAAAAACTGTTGCATTTTTATTGTAATTTATGCTTCTGGCGTTGAATTCGATGTCCCAGACTATTCGATCTGGTGGAGCAAAGCCCTGGAGTGAAGCCTAGGTTGCCGGATCGTAGAAACCACCGTTATTTTCGCAATGTTTGCAAATATACATTATATACGATGGAAAAGCTGTTGTATTTATATTGTATTTTATGCTTCTGGCGTTGACTTCTTAGGCCCTAACTATTTGGTCTGGTGGAGCACCGCCCTGGGGTGAAGCCCAGGTTATGCGGAAAGTAGAAAAGATCATAACTTTCACACTGGTTTCAATTATTCGTTTTATACAATGGAAAAACTGTTCTATTTATTTTGTATTTTATGCTTCGGGCGTTGACTTCTAAGGCCCTAACTATGCGATCTGGTGGAGCAACGCCCTACAGTTAAGACTAGGTTGCCCGGAACGTGGAAATGACCATTACCTTCACACTGGTTGCAATTATTCCTCTTATACGATGGAAAAACTGTTGCATTTTTATTGTATTTCATGCTTCTGGCGTTGAATTCTATGTCCCTAACTATGCGATCTGGTGGAGCATCGCCCTGCACTTAAGCCTAGGTTGCCCGGCACGAAGAAATGACCTTTACTTTCACACTGTTTGTAAATATACATTATATACGATGGAAAAGCTGTTGTATTTTTATTGTATTTTATGCTTCTGGCGTTGACTTCTAAGTCCCTAGCTATTCGATCTGGTGGAGCAAGGCCCTAGAGCGAAGCCTAGGTTACCGGGAACATAGGAATGACCAGTACTTTCACACTGGTTGCAGCTTTCCTGTTATACGATGGAAAAACTGCTGCATTTTTATTGTATTTTATGCCTCTGGCGTTGTATTCAAAGTCCCTAACTATTCGATCTGGTGGAGCAACGCCCTGGAGTTAAGCCTAGGTTGCCAGGAACGTAGAAATGACCATAACTTTAACACTGGTTGCAATTATTCGTTTTATACAATGGAAAAACTGTTGTATTTATTTTGCATTTTATGCTTCGGGCGTTGACATCTAAGGCCCTAACTATTCGTTCTGATGGAGCAACGCTCTAGAGTGAAGCCTAGGTTGCCCGGGACGTAGAAATGACCATTAGCCTCACACTGCTTGCAATTATAAATTTTATACGATGGAAAAACTGTTATACTTAAGTTGCATTTTATTCTTCTGGCGCTGAATTCTAAGTCCCCAGCTATTCTATCTGGTGGAGCAACGCCCTAGAGTGAAGCCTAGGTTACCCGAAACGTAGAAATGACCATTACCTTCAGGCTTGTTGCAATTATTCCTGTTATACGATGAAAAAACTGTTGTATTTATATTGTATTTTATGCTTCTGGCATTGACTTCTAAGGCCCTAACTATTCGATCTGGTGGAGCAACGCCCTAGAGTGAAGCCTAGGTTGCCCGGAACGTGGAAGTGTCCATTACCTTCAAACTGTTTGCGATTATTCATTTTATACGGTGGTAAAACTGTTGTACTTAAGTTGTATTTTATTCTTCTGGCGTTGAATTCTAAGTCCCTAGCTATTCGATCTGATGGAGCAACGCCCTAGAGTGAAGCCTAGGTTGCCCGGAACGTAGAAATGACCATAGCTTTCATACTGGTTGCAATTATTCGTTTTATACGATGGAAAAACTGTTGAATTTATTTTGTATTTTATGCTTCTGGCGTTGACTTCATAGGCCCTGACTATTCGATCTGGTGGACCAACGCCCTAGAGTGAAGCCTAGGTTGCCCGGAACGTAGAAATGGCCATTACTTTCACACTGGTTGCAATTATTCCAGTTATACGTTGTAAAAACTGTTGTATTTTTATTGTATTTTATGCTTCTGGCGTTGACTTCTATGTCGCTAGCTATTCGATCTGGTGGACCGCCGCCCTAGAGTGAAGCCTAGGTTGCCCGGAACGTAGAAATGACCATTACCTTCGCACTGGTTGCAATTATGCCTGTTAATCGATGGAAAAACTGTTGGATTTTTATTGTATTTTAAGCTTCTGGCGTTGACTTCTAAGTCGCTAGCTATTCGATCTGATGGATCAACGCCCAAGGGTGAAACCTAGCTTGCCCGGAACGTAGAAATGACCATAACTATCAGACTGGCTGCAATTATCCGTTTTATACGATGGAAAGGCTGTTGTATTTACATTGTATTTTATAGTTATGGCGTTGTCTTCTAGGGCCGTAGCTATTCGATATGGTTGAGCAACGCCCTAGAGTGAAGCCTAGGTTGCCCGGAACGTAGAAATGACCATAGCTTTCATACTGGTTGCAATTATTCGTTTTATACGATGGAAAAATTGTTGTATTTATTTTGTATTTGGTGCTCCTGGCGTTGACTTCTTAGGCCATAGCTATTGGATCTGGTGGACCAACGCCCTAGAGTGAAGCCTAGGTTGCCCGGAACGTAGAAATGGCCATAACTTTCACACCGATTGCAATTATCCGTTTTATACGATGGAAAAACTGTTGTATTTGTTTTGTATTTTATGTCTCTGGCGTTGACTTCTGAGGCCCTAACAATTCGATTGGGTGGGACGACGCGCTAGAGTGAAGCCTAGGTTGCCCGGAATGTAGAAATGACTATCACTTTCACACTGGTTGCAGTTATTCGTGTTATACGATGGAAAAACTGTTGCATTCTCATTGTATTTTATGCTTCTGGCGTTGACGTCTTGGGTCCTAACTATTCGATCTGGTGTAGCAGCGCCCCACAGTGAATCCTAGGTTGCCGGAACGTAGAAATGACCATAACCTTCACACTGATTGCAATTATTCATTTTATACGATGGAAAAACAGTTGTATTTTTATTGTATTTTATGCTTCGGGCGATGACCTCTAAGACCCTAACTATTCGATCTGGTGGAGCAACGCCCTACAGTGAAGCCTAGGTTGCCCGGAACGTAGAAATGACCATAACTTTCAACGTGTTGCGATTATTCGTTTTATACGATGGAAAAGCTGTTGTATTTATATTGTGTTTTATGCTTCTGGCGTTGACTTCTTAGGCCCTAACTATTCGATCTGGTGGAGCAACGCCCTAGAGTGAAGCCTAGGTTGCACGGAACCTAGAAATGGCCATTACTTTCACACTGGATGCAATTATTCCTGTTATACGATGGAATAACTGTTGTATTTATATTGTATGTTATGCTTCTGGCGTTGACTTCTTAGGCCCTAACTATTCGATCTGGTGGAGCAACGCCCTAGGGCGGAGCCTAGGTTGCTCGGAACGTAGAAATGACCATTACCTTCACACTGATTGCAACTATTCATTTTATACGATGGAAGAACTGTCGCATTTTCATTGTATTTTATGCCTCTGGCGTTGACTTCTTAGGACCTAACAATTCGATATGGTGGTGCAACGCCCTAGAGTGAAGCCTAGGTTGCCCGGAAAGTAGAAATGACCATAACTTTCACACTGGTTGCAATCATTCGTTTTAAACGATGGAAAAGCTGTTGTATTTATATTGTGTATTATGCTTCTGGCGTTGACTTCTTAGGCCCTAACTATTCGATCTGGTGGAGCAACGCCCTAGGGCGGAGCCTAGGTTGCTCGGAACGTAGAAATGACCATTACCTTCACACTGATTGCAACTATTCATTTTATACGATGGAAAAACTGTCGCATTTTCATTGTATTTTGTGCTTAGGGCGTTGACTTCTAAGGTCCTAACTATTCGATCTGGTGGAGCAATGCCCTAGAGCGAAGCTTAGGTTGCCCGGATCGTAGAAATGGGCATAACTTTCACACCGGTTGCAATTATTCGTTTTATACGAAGGAAAAACTGTTGTATTTGTTTTGTATTTTATGCCTCTGGCGTTGACTTCTTAGGACCTAACAATTCGATATGGTGGTGCAACGCCCTAGAGTGAAGCCTAGGTTGCCCGGAAAGTAGAAATGACCATAACTTTCACACTGGTTGCAATCATTCGTTTTATAAGATGGAAAAGCTGTTGTATTTATATTGTGTATTATGCTTCTGGCGTTGACTTCTTAGGCCCTAACTATTCGATCTGGTGGAGCAACGCCCTAGAGTGAAGCCTAGGATGCCCGGAACGTAGAAATGACCATAACTATCAGACTGGTTGCAATTATCCGTTTTATACGATGGAAAGACTGTTGTATTTATATTGTATGTTATGCTTCTGGCGTTGACTTCTTAGGCCCTAACTATTCGATCTGGTGGAGCAACGCCCTAGGGCGGAGCCTAGGTTGCCCGGTACGTAGAAATGACCATTATCTTCACACTGATTGCAATTATTCATTTTATACGGTGGAAAAACTGTCGCATTTTCATTGTATTTTGTGCTTAGGGCGTTGACTTCTAAGGTCCTAACTATTCGATCTGGTGGAGCAACGCCCTAGAGCGAAGCTTAGGTTGCCCGGAACGTAGAACTGGCCATAACTTTCACACCGGTTGCAATTATTCGTTTTATACGAAGGAAAAACTGTTGTATTTGTTTTGTATTTTATGCCTCTGGCGTTGACTTCTTAGGACCTAACAATTCGATATGGTGGTGCAACGCCCTCGAGTGAAGCCAAGGTTGCCCGGAATGTAGAAATGACCATAACTTTCACACAGGTTGCAATTATTCGTTTTATACGATGGAAAAGCTGTTGTATTTATATTGTGTTTTATGCTTCTGGCGTTGACTTCTTGGGTCCTAACTATTCGGTCTGGTGTAGCAGCGCCCCACAGTGAATCCTAGGTTGCCGGAACGTAGAAATGACCATAACCTTCACAATGATTGCAATTATTTATTTTATACGATGGAAAAACAGTTGTATTTTTATTGTATTTTATGCTTCGGGCGATGTCCTCTAAGACCCTAACTATTCGATCTGGTGGAGCATCGCCCTACAGTGAAGCCTAGGTTGCCCGGAACGTAGAAATGACCATAACTTTCAACCGGTTGCGATTATTCGTTTTATACGATGGAAAAGCTGTTGTATTTATATTGTGTATTATGCTTCTGGCGTTTACTTCTTAGACCCTAACTATTCGATCTGGTGGAGCAACGCCCTAGAGTGAAGCCTAGGTTGCCCGGAACGTAGAAATGACCATTACCTTCACACTGGTTGCAATTATTCGTGATATACGATGGAAAAACTGTTGTACCTTTATTGTATTTTATGCTTCGGGCGTTGACCTCTATGGACCTAACTATTCGATCTGGTGGAGCAACGCCCTAGAGTGAAGCCTAGGTTGCCCGGAACCTAGAAATGGCCATTACTTTCACACTGTATGCAATTATTCGTTTGATACGATGGAAATGCAGTTGTATTTATATTGTATATTATGCATCGTGCGTTGACTTCTAAGGCCCTAACTATTCGATCTGGTGGTGCAACGCCCTAGAGTGAAGCCTAGGTTGCCCGGAAAGTAGAATTGACCATAACATTCACACTGGTTGCAATTATTCGTTTTATACGATGGAAAAGCTGTTGTATTTATATTGTGTTTTATGCTTCTGGCGTTGACTTCTTAGGCCCTAACTATTCGATCTGGTGGAGCAATGCCCTAGGGCGGAGCCTAGGTTGCCCGGAACGTAGAAATGACCATTACCTTCACACTGATTGCAACTATTCATTTTATACGATGGAAAAACTGTCGCATTTTCATTGTATTTTGTGCTTAGGGCGTTGACTTCTAAGGTCCTAACTATTCGATCTGGTGGACCAATGCCCTAGAGCAAAGCTTAGGTTGCCCGGATCGTAGAAATGGCCATAACTTTCACACCGGTTGCAATTATTCGTTTTATACGAAGGAAAAACTGTTGTATTTGTTTTGTATTTTATGCCTCTGGCGTTTACTTCTTAGGACCTAACAATTCGATATGGTGGTGCAACGCCCTAGAGTGAAGCCTAGGTTGCCCGGAAAGTAGAAATGACCATAACTTTCACACTGGTTGCAATTATTCGTTTTATACGATGGAAAAGCTGTTGCATTTATATTGTCTTTTATGCTTCCGGCGTTGACTTCTTAGGCCCTAACTATTCGATCTGGTGGAGCAACGCCCTAGAGTGAAGCCTAGGCTGCACGGAACCTAGAAATGGCCATTACTTTCACACTGGATGCAATTATACCTGTTATACGATGGAATAACTGTTGTATTTATATTGTATGTTATGCTTCTGGCGTTGACTTCTTAGGCCCTAACTATTCAATCTGGTGGAGCAACGCCCTAGGGCGGAGCCTAGGTTACCCGGAACGTAGAAATGACCATTACCTTCACACTGATTGCAATTATTCATCTTATACGATGGAAAAACTGTCGCATTTTCATTGTATTTTGTGCTTAGGGCGTTGACTTCTAAGGTCCTAACTATTCGATCTGGTGGAGCAACGCCCTAGAGCGAAGCTTAGGTTGCCCGGAACGTAGAACTGGCCATAACTTTCACACCGGTTGCAATTATTCGTTTTATACGAAGGAAAAACTGTTGTATTTGTTTTGTATTTTATGCCTCTGGCGTTGACTTCTTAGGACCTAACAATTCGATATGGTGGTGCAACGCCCTAGAGTGAAGCCTAGGTTGCCCGGAAAGTAGAAATGACCATAACTTTCACACTGGTTGCAATTATTCGTTTTATACGATGGAAAAGCTGTTGTATTTATATTGTATTTTGTGCTTAGGGCGTCGACTTCTAAGGTCCTAACTATTCGATCTGGTGGAGCAACGCCCTAGAGCGAAGCTTAGGTTGCCCGGAACGTAGAAATGGCCATTACCTTCACACTGTTTGCAATTATTCGTTTGATACGATGGAAATGCAGTTGTAATTATATTGTATATTATGCATCGTGCGTTGACTTCTAAGGCCCTAACTATTCGATCTGGTGGTGCAACGCCCTAGAGTGAAGCCTAGGTTGCCCGGAAAGTAGAAATGACCATAACATTCACACTAGTTGCAATTATTCGTTTTATACGATGGAAAAGCTGTTGTATTTATATTGTCTTTTATGCTTCTGGCGTTGACTTCTTAGGCCCTAACTATTCGATCTGGTGGAGCAACGCCCTAGAGTGAAGCCTAGGTTGCCCGGAACCTAGAAATGGCCATTACTTTCACACTGGATGCAATTATTCCTGTTATACGATGGAATAACTGTTGTATTTATATTGTATGTTATGCTTCTGGCGTTGACTTCTTAGGCCCTAACTATTCGATCTGGTGGAGCAACGCCCTAGGGCAGAGCCTAGGTTACCCGGAACGTAGAAATGACCATTACCTTCACACTGATTGCAATTATTCATCTTATACGATGGAAAAACTGTCGCATTTTCATTGTATTTTGTGCTTAGGGCGTTGACTTCTAAGGTCCTAGCTATTCGATCTGGTGGAGCAACGCCCTAGAACGAAGCTTAGGTTGCCCGGAACGTAGAACTGGCCATAAGTTTCACACCGGTTGCAATTGTTCGTTTTATACGAAGGAAAAGCTGTTGTAATTGTTTTGTATTTTATGCCTCTGGCGTTGACTTCTAAGGTCCTAACTATACTATCTGGTGGACCAATGCCCTAGAGCGAAGCTTAGGTTGCCCGGATCGTAGAAATGGCCATAACTTTCACACCGGTTGCAATTATTCGTTTTATACGAAGGAAAAACTGTTGTATTTGTTTTGTATTTTATGCCTCTGGCGTTTACTTCTTTGGACCTAACAATTCGATATGGTGGTGCAACGCCCTAGAGTGAAGCCTAGGTTGCCCAGAAATTAGAAATGACCATAACTTTCACACTGGTTGCAATTATTCGTTTTATACGATGGAAAAGCTGTTGTATTTATATTGTGTATTATGCTTCTGGCGTTGACTTCTTAGGCCCTAACTATTCGATCTGGTGGAGCAACGCCCTAGGGCGGAGCCTAGGTTGCCCGGAACGTAGAAATGACCATAAATTTCACACCGGTTGCAATTATTCGCTTTATACGATGGAAAAACTGTTGCACTTGTTTTGTATTTTACGCTTCTGGCGTTGACTTCTAAGGCCCTAACAATTCGATCTGGTGGAGCAACGCCCTAGAGCGAAGCCTAGGTCGCCCAGAACGTAAAAATGACCATCACTTTCACACTAGTTGCAATTACTCCTGTTATACGATGGAAAAACTGTTGTATCTTTATAGTATTTTATGCTTCGGGCGTTGACTTCTAAGGCCCTAACTATTCGATCTGGTGGAGCAACGCCCTAGAGTGAAGCCTAGGTTGCCCGGAACGTAGAAATGGCCATTACTTCCACACTGTTTGCAATTATTCATTTTATACGATGGAAAAACTGTTGTATTTATATTGTATTTTATGCTTCTGGCGTTGACTTCTAAGGCCGTAGCTATTCGATGTGGTGGAGCAACTCCCTAGAGTGAAGCCTAGGTTGCCCGGAACGTAGAAATGACTATTACTTTCACACTGGTTGCAATTATTTCTGTTATAAGATGAAAAACTGTTGTATTTTTATTGTATTTTAGGCTTCTGGCGTTGAATCCTTAGTCCCTAGCTATTCTATCTGGTGAAGAAGCGCGCTAGTGGGAAGCCTAGGTCGGCCGGAACGTAGAAATGACCATCACTTTCACACTGGTTGCAATTACTCCTGTTATGCGATGGAAAAGCTGTTTTATCTTTACTGTATTTTATGCTTCGGGCGTTGACTTCTAAGGCGCTAACTATTCGATCTGGTGGAACAACGCCCTAGATTGAATCCTAGGTTGCCCGGAACGTAGAAATGACTATCACTTTCACATTGGTTGCAATTATTCGTTTTATACGATGGAACGGCTGTTGTATTTATATTCTGTTTTATGCTTCTGGCGTTGACTTCTTAGGCCCTAACTATTGGATCTGGTGGAGCAACGCCCTAGAGCGAAGCCTAGGTTGCCCGGAACGTAGAAATGACCATTACCTTCACACTGATTGCAATTATTCATTTTATACGATGGAAAAACCGTTATATTTTCATTGTATTTTATGCTTCGGGCGATGACTTCTAAGACTCTAACTATATGATCGGGTGGAGCAACGCCCTACAGTGAAGTCTAGGTTGCCCGGGACGTAGAAATGACCATAAATTTCACACCGGTTGCAATTATTCCCTTTAGACGATGGAAAATCTGTTGTATTTATATTGTATTTTATGCTTCGGGCGTTGACTTCTAAGGCCCTAACTCTTCGACCTGGTGGAGCAACGCCCTAGAGCGAAGGCTAGGTTGCCCGGTACGTAGAAATGGCCATAACTTTCACACCGGTGGCAATTATTCGTTTTATACGATGGAAAAACTGTTGTATTTGTTTTGTATTTTATGCCACTGGCGTTGACTTCTTAGGCCCTAACAATTCGATCTGGTGGTGCAACGCCCTAGAGTGAAGCCTAAGTTGCCCGGAACGTAGAAATGACTATTACTTTCACACTGGTTGCAATTATTTCTGTTATATGATGAAAAACTGTTGTATTTTTATTGTATTTTAGGCTTCTGGCGTTGAATTCTTAGTCCCTAGCTATTCTATCTGGCGAAGAAGCGCGCTAGTGTGAAGCCTAGGTTGGCCGGAACGTAGAAATGATCAGTACTTTCACACTGGTTCCAGTTATTCCTGTTATACGATGGAAAGGCTGTTGTATTTTTATTGTATTTTTTGCTTCTGGCGTTGAATTCTAAATCCCTAGCTATTCGATCTGGTGGTGCTAGGCCCTAGAGTGAAGCCTTGGTTGCCCGGAACGTAGAAATGACCATAACTTTCACATCGGTTGCAATTACTCGTTTTATACGTTTGAAAAACTGTTGTATCTTTATTGTATTTTATGCTTCAGGCGTTGACATCTAAGGCCCTAACTATTCGATCTGGTGGAGCAACGCCCCAGAGTGAAGCCTAGGTTTGCCCGGAACGTGGAAATGACCGTTACTTTCACTTTGGATGGAATTATTCGTTTTATACGATGGAAAAACTGTTGTAATTGTTTTGTATTTTATGCGTCTGGCATTGACTTCTTAGGCTCTAACTATTCGATCTGGTGGAGCAACGCCCTAGAGTGAAGCCTAGGTTGCCCGGAACGCAGAAATGACTATCACTTTCACACGGGTTGGAACCATTCGTGTTATACGATGGAAAAACCCATGAATTTTCATTGTATTTTATGCTTCTGGCGTTGACTTCTTAGGCCCTAACTATTCGATCTGGTGGAGCAACGCCTTAGAGCGAAGCCTAGGTTGCCCAGAACGTAGAAATGACTATCACTTTCATACGGGTTGCCATTATTCGTGTTATACGATGGAAAGACTGTTGCATTTTTATTGCATTTTATGCTTCGGGCGATGACTTCTTAGGCCCTAACAATTAGATCTGGTAGAACAACGCCCTAGAGTGAAGCCTAGGTCGCCCAGAACTTAGAAATGACTATCGCTTTCACACTGGTTGCAATTATTCGTGTTATACGATGGAAAAACCGTTGCATTTTCATTGTATTTTATGCTTCGGGCGTTGACTTCTAGGGCCCTCTCTATTCCATCTGGAGGAGCAACGCCCTAGTGTGAAGCCTAGGTTGCCCTGAACGTAGAAATAACCATAAATTTCACACAGGTTGCAATTATTCGTTTTATACGATGGAAAAACTGTTGCATTTGTTTTGTATTTTATGATTCTGGCGTTGACTTCCAAGGCCCTAACAAATAGATGTGGTGGAACAACGCCCTAGAGTGAAGCCTAGGTTACCCGGATCGTAGAAGTGGCCATTACTTTCACACTGGTTGCAATTATTCGTTTTATACGATGGAACACCTGTTGTATTTATATTGTGTTTTATGCTTCTGGCATTGACTTCTAAGGCCCTAACTATTCGATCTGGTGGAGCAACGCCCTAGAGTGAAGCCTAGGTTGCCCGGAACCTAGAAATGGCCATTACTTTCACACTGTATGCAATTATTCGTTTGATACGATGGAAATGCAGTTGTATTTATATTGTATATTATGCATCGTGCGTTGACTTCTAAGGCCCTAACTATTCGATCTGGTGGTGCAACGCCCTAGAGTGAAGCCTAGGTTGCCCGGAAAGTAGAATTGACCATAACATTCACACTGGTTGCAATTATTCGTTTTATACGATTGAAAAACTGTTGAATCTGTATTGTATTTTATGCTTTGGGCGTTGACTTCTAAGGCCCTAACTATTCGATCTCGTGGAGCAACGCCCTAGAGCGAAGCCTAGGTTGCCCGGAATGTAGAAATAACCTTAACTTTCACACTGGTTGCAATTATTCGTTTTATACGATGGAAAAGGTGTTGTATTTATATTGTGTTTTATGCTTCTGGCGTTGACTTCTTAGGCCCTAGCTATTCGATCTGGTGGAGCAACGCCCTAGAGTGATGCCTAGGTTGCCCGGAACGTAGAAATGACCATTACCTTCACACTGATTTGAATTATTCATTTTATACGATGGAAAAACTGTTGTATTTATATTGTATTTTATTCTTCTGGCGTTGACTTCTAAGGCCGTAGCTATTCGGTGTGGTGGAGCAACTCCCTAGAGTGAAGCCTAGGTTGCCCGGAACGTAGAAATGACTATTAGTTTCACACTGGTTGCAATTATTCCTGTTATATGATGAAAAACTGTTGTATTTTTATTGTATTTTATGCTTCTGGCGTTGAATTTTAAGACCCTAACTATTCTATCTGGTGGACAAACGCGATAGTGTGAAGCCTAGGTTGCCCGGAACGTAGAAATGATTAGCACTTTCACACTGGTTCCAGTTGCTCCTGTTATACGATGGAAAGACTGTTGTATTTTTATTGTATTTTTTTCTTCTGGCGTTGAATTCTAAATCCCTAGCTATCCGATCTGGTGGTGCAACGCCCTAGAGTGAAGCCTAGGTTGCCCGGAACGTAGAAATGACCATATCTTTCACACCGGTTGCAATTACTCGTTTTATACGATTGAAAAACTGTTGTATCTTTACTGTATTTTATGCTTCGGGCGTTGACTTCTAAGGCCCTAACTATTCGATCTGGTGGAGCAACGCCCTAGAGTGAAGCCTAGGTTCCCCGGATCGTAGAAATGGCCATTACTTTCAGACTGGTTGCAGTTATTCGTTTTATACGATGGAACACCTGTTGTATTTATATTGTGTTTTATGCTTCGGGCGTTGACTTCTAAGGCCCTAACTATTCGATCTGGTGGAGCAACGCCCTAGAGTGAAGCCTAGGTTCCCCGGATCGTAGAAATGGCCATTACTTTCAGACTGGTTGCAGTTATTCGTTTTATACGATGGAACACCTGTTGTATTTATATTGTGTTTTATGCTTCTGGCGATGACTTCTTAGGCCCTAACTATTCGATCTGGTGGAGCAACGCCCTAGAGCGAAGTCTAGGTTGCCCGGAACGTAGAAATGACCATAAATTTCACACCGGTTGCAATTATTCGCTTTATACGATGGAAAAACTGTTGCACTTGTTTTGTATTTTACGCTTCTGGCGTTGACTTCTAAGGCCCTAACAATTCGATCTGGTGGAGCAACGCCCTAGAGCGAAGCCTAGGTCGCCCAGAACGTAAAAATGACCATCACTTTCACACTAGTTGCAATTACTCCTGTTATACGATGGACAAACTGTTGTATCTTTATAGTATTTTATGCTTCGGGCGTTGACTTCTAAGGCCCTAACTATTCGATCTGGTGGAGCAACGCCCTAGAGTGAAGCCTAGGTTGCCCGGAACGTAGAAATGGCCATTACTTCCACACTGTTTGCAATTATTCATTTTATACGATGGAAAAACTGTTGTATTTATATTGTATTTTATGCTTCTGGCGTTGACTTCTAAGGCCGTAGCTATTCGATGTGGTGGAGCAACTCCATAGAGTGAAGCCTAGGTTGCCCGGAACGTAGAAATGACTATTACTTTCACACTGGTTGCAATTATTTCTGTTATATGATGAAAAACTGTTGTATTTTTATTGTATTTTAGGCTTCTGGCGTTGAATTCTTAGTCCCTAGCTATTCTATCTGGTGAAGAAGCGCGCTAGTGTGAAGCCTAGGTTGGCCGGAACGTAGAAATGATCAGTACTTTCACACTGGTTCCAGTTATTCCTGTTATACGATGGAAAGGCTGTTGTATTTTTATTGTATTTTTTGCGTCTGGCGTTGAATTCTAAATCCCTAGCAATTCGATCTGGTGGTGCTAGGCCCTAGAGTGAAGCCTTGGTTGGCCGGAACGTAGAAATGACCATCACTTTCACACTGGTTGCAATTACTCCTGTTATGCGATGGAAAAGCTGTTTTATCTTTATTGTATTTTATGCTTCGGGCGTTGACTTCTAAGGCGCTAACTATTCGATCTGGTGGAACAACGCCCTAGATTGAATCCTAGGTTGCCCGGAACGTAGAAATGACTATCACTTTCACATTGGTTGCAATTATTCGTTTTATACGATGGAACGGCTGTTGTATTTATATTCTGTTTTATGCTTCTGGCGTTGACTTCTTAGGCCCTAACTATTGGATCTGGTGGAGCAACGCCCTAGAGCGAAGCCTAGGTTGCCCGGAACGTAGAAATGACCATTACCTTCACACTGATTGCAATTATTCATTTTATACGATGGAAAAACCGTTATATTTTCATTGTATTTTATGCTTCGGGCGATGACTTCTAAGACTCTAACTATATGATCGGGTGGAGCAACGCCCTACAGTGAAGTCTAGGTTGCCCGGGACGTAGAAATGACCATAAATTTCACACCGGTTGCACTTATTCCCTTTAGACGATGGAAAATCTGTTGTATTTATATTGTATTTTATGCTTCGGGCGTTGACTTCTAAGGCCCTAACTCTTCGATCTGGTGGAGCAACGCCCTAGAGCGAAGGCTAGGTTGCCCGGTACGTAGAAATGGCCATAACTTTCACACCGGTGGCAATTATTCGTTTTATATGATGGAAAAACTGTTGTATTTGTTTTGTATTTTATGCCACTGGCGTTGACTTCTTAGGCCCTAACAATTCGATCTGGTGGTGCAACGCCCTAGAGTGAAGCCTAAGTTGCCCGGAACGTAGAAATGACTATTACTTTCACACTGGTTGCAATTATTTCTGTTATATGATGAAAAACTGTTGTATTTTTATTGTATTTAGGCTTCTGGCGTTGAATTCTTAGTCCCTAGCAATTCTATCTGGTGAAGAAGCGCGCTAGTGTGAAGCCTAGGTTGGCCGGAACGTAGAAATGATCAGTACTGTAACACTGGTTCCAGTTATTCCTGTTATACGATGGAAAGGCTGTTGTATTTTTATTGTATTTTTTGCTTCTGGCGTTGAATTCTAAATCCCTAGCTATTCGATCTGGTGGTGCTAGGCCCTAGAGTGAAGCCTTGGTTGCCCGGAACGTAGAAATGACCATAACTTTCACATCGGTTGCAATTACTCGTTTTATACGTTTGAAAAACTGTTGTATCTTTATTGTATTTTATGCTTCAGGCGTTGACATCTAAGGCCCTAACTATTCGATCTGGTGGAGCAACGCCCCAGAGTGAAGCCTAGGTTTGCCCGGAACGTGGAAATGACCGTTACTTTCACTTTGGATGGAATTATTCGTTTTATACGATGGAAAAACTGTTGTAATTGTTTGGTATTTTATGCGTCTGGCATTGACTTCTTAGGCTCTAACTATTCGATCTGGTGGAGCAACGCCCTAGAGTGAAGCCTAGGTTGCCCGGAACGTAGAAATGACTATCACTTTCACACGGGTTGGAACCATTCGTGTTATACGATGGAAAAACCCTTGAATTTTCATTGTATTTTATGCTTCTGGCGTTGACTTCTTAGGCCCTAACTATTCGATCTGGTGGAGCAACGCCTTAGAGCGAAGCCTAGGTTGCCCGGAACGTAGAAATGACTATCACTTTCATACGGGTTGCCATTATTCGTGTTATACGATGGAAAGACTGTTGCATTTTTATTGCTTTTATGCTTCGGGCGATGACTTCTTAGGCCCTAACAATTAGATCTGGTGGAACAACGCCCTAGAGTGAAGCCTAGGTCGCCCAGAACTTAGAAATGACTATCGCTTTCACACTGGTTGCAATTATTCGTGTTATACGATGGAAAAACCGTTGCATTTTCATTGTATTTTATGCTTCGGGCGTTGACTTCTAGGGCCCTCTCTATTCCATCTGGAGGAGCAACGCCCTAGTGTGAAGCCTAGGTTGCCCGGAACGTAGAAATAACCATAAATTTCACACAGGTTGCAATTATTCGTTTTATACGATGGAAAAACTGTTGCATTTGTTTTGTATTTTATGATTCTGGCGTTGACTGCCAAGGCCCTAACAAATAGATGTGGTGGAACAACGCCCTAGAGTGAAGCCTAGGTTACCCGGATCGTAGAAATGGCCATTACTTTCACACTGGTTGCAATTATTCGTTTTATACGATGGAACACCTGTTGTATTTATATTGTGTTTTATGCTTCTGGCATTGACTTCTAAGGCCCTAACTATTCGATCTGGTGGAGCAACGACCTAGAGTGAAGCCTAGGTTGCCCGGAACCTAGAAATGGCCATTACTTTCACACTGTATGCAATTATTCGTTTGATACGATGGAAATGCAGTTGTATTTATATTGTATATTATGCATCGTGCGTTGACTTCTAAGGCCCTAACTATTCGATCTGGTGGTGCAACGCCCTAGAGTGAAGCCTAGGTTGCCCGGAAAGTAGAATTGACCATAACATTCACACTGGTTGCAATTATTCGTTTTATACGATTGAAAAACTGTTGAATCTGTATTGTATTTTATGCTTTGGGCGTTGACTTCTAAGGCCCTAACTATTCGATCTCGTGGAGCAACGCCCTAGAGCGAAGCCTAGGTTGCCCGGAATGTAGAAATAACCTTAACTTTCACACTGGTTGCAATTATTCGTTTTATACGATGGAAAAGGTGTTGTATTTATATTGTGTTTTATGCTTCTGGCGTTGACTTCTTAGGTCCTAGCTATTCGATCTGGTGGAGCAACGCCCTAGAGTGATGCCTAGGTTGCCCGGAACGTAGAAATGACCATTACCTTCACACTGATTTGAATTATTCATTTTATACGATGGAAAAACTGTTGTATTTATATTGTATTTTATGCTTCTGGCGTTGACTTCTAAGGCCGTAGCTATTCGGTGTGGTGGAGCAACTCCCTAGAGTGAAGCCTAGGTTGCCCGGAACGTAGAAATGACTATTAGTTTCACACTGGTTGCAATTATTCCTGTTATATGATGAAAAACTGTTGTATTTTTATTGTATTTTATGCTTCTGGCGTTGAATTTTAAGACCCTAGCTATTCTATCTGGTGGACAAACGCGATAGTGTGAAGCCTAGGTTGCCCGGAACGTAGAAATGATTAGTACTTTCACACTGGTTCCAGTTGCTCCTGTTATACGATGGAAAGACTGTTGTATTTTTATTGTATTTTTTTCTTCTGGCGTTGAATTCTAAATCCCTAGCTATCCGATCTGGTGGTGCAACGCCCTAGAGTGAAGCCTAGGTTGCCCGGAACGTAGAAATGACCATATCTTTCACACCGGTTGCAATTACTCGTTTTATACGATTGAAAAACTGTTGTATCTTTACTGTATTTTATGCTTCGGGCGTTGACTTCTAAGGCCCTAACTATTCGATCTGGTGGAGCAACGCCCTAGAGTGAAGCCTAGGTTCCCCGGATCGTAGAAATGGCCATTACTTTCAGACTGGTTGCAATTATTCGTTTTATACGATGGAACACCTGTTGTATTTATATTGTGTTTTATGCTTCTGGCGATGACTTCTTAGGCCCTAACTATTCGATCTGGTGGAGCAACGCCCTAGAGTGAAGCCTAGGTTGCCCGGAACGTAGAAATAACCATAAATTTTACACCTGTTGCAATTATTCGTTTTATACGATCGAAAAACTGTTGCATTTGTTTTGTATTTTACGCTTCTGGCGTTGACTTGTAAGGCCCTAACAACTCGATCCGGAGGAACAACGCCCTAGATTGAATCCTAGGTTGCCCGAAACGTAGAAATGTCTATCACTTTCACATTGGTTGCAATTATTCGTTTTATACGGTGGAACAGCTGTTGTATTTATATTCTGTTTTATGCTTCTGGCGTTGACTTCTTAGGCCCTAACTATTCGATCCGGTGGAGCAACGCCCTAGAGCGAAGTCTAGGTTGCCCGGAACGTAGAAATGACCATAAATTTCACACCGGTTGCAATTATTCGCTTTATACGATGGAAAAACTGTTGCACTTGTTTTGTATTTTACGCTTCTGGCGTTGACTTCTAAGGCCCTAACAATTCGATCTGGTGGAGCAACGCCCTAGAGCGAAGCCTAGGTCGCCCAGAACGTAAAAATGACCATCACTTTCACACTAGTTGCAATTACTCCTGTTATACGATGGACAAACTGTTGTATCTTTATAGTATTTTATGCTTCGGGCGTTGACTTCTAAGGCCCTAACTATTCGATCTGGTGGAGCAACGCCCTAGAGTGAAGCCTAGGTTGCCCGGAACGTAGAAATGGCCATTACTTCCACACTGTTTGCAATTATTCATTTTATACGATGGAAAAACTGTTGTATTTATATTGTATTTTATGCTTCTGGCGTTGACTTCTAAGGCCGTAGCTATTCGATGTGGTGGAGCAACTCCATAGAGTGAAGCCTAGGTTGCCCGGGACGTAGAAATGACTATTACTTTCACACTGGTTGCAATTATTTCTGTTATATGATGAAAAACTGTTGTATTTTTATTGTATTTTAGGCTTTTGGCGTTGAATTCTTAGTCCCTAGCTATTCTATCTGGTGAAGAAGCGCGCTAGTGTGAAGCCTAGGTTGGCCGGAACGTAGAAATGATCAGTACTTTCACACTGGTTCCAGTTATTCCTGTTATACGATGGAAAGGCTGTTGTATTTTTATTGTATTTTTTTCGTCTGGCGTTGAATTCTAAATCCCTAGCAATTCGATCTGGTGGTGCTAGGCCCTAGAGTGAAGCCTTGGTTGCCCGGAACGTAGAAATGACCATAACTTTCACATCGGTTGCAATTACTCGTTTTATACGATTGAAAAACTGTTGTATCTTTATTGTATTTTATGCTTCAGGCGTTGACATCTAAGGCCCTAACGATTAGATCTGGTGGAACAACGCCCTACAGTGAAGCCTAGGTCGCCCAGAACTTAGAAATGACTATCGCTTTCACACTGGTTGCAATTATTCGTGTTATACGATGGAAAAAAAGTTGCATTTTCATTGTATTTTATGCTTCGGGCGTTGACTTCTAGGTCCCTCTCTATTCCATCTGGAGGAGCAGCGCCCTAGTGTGAAGCCTAGGTTGCCCGGAACGTAGAAATAACCATAAATTTCACACCGGTTGCAATTATTCGTTTTATACGATGGAAAAACTGTTGCATTTGTTTTGTATTTTATGATTCTGGCGTTGACTTCCAAGGCCCTAACAAATAGATGTGGTGGAACAACGCCCTAGAGTGAAGCCTAGGTTGCCCGGATCGTAGAAATGGCCATTACTTTCACACTGGTTGCAATTATTCGTTTTATACGATGGAACACCTGTTGTATTTATATTGTGTTTTATGCTTCTGGCATTGACTTCTAAGGCCCTAACTATTCGATCTGGTGGAGCAACGCCCTAGAGTGAAGCCTAGGTTGCCCGGAACCTAGAAATGGCCATTACTTTCACACTGTATGCAATTTTTCGTTTGATACGATGGAAATGCAGTTGTATTTATATTGTATGTTATGCATCGTGCGTTGACTTCTAAGGCCCTAACTATTCGATCTGGTGGTGCAACGCCCTAGAGTGAAGCCTAGGTTGCCCGGAAAGTAGAATTGACCAGAACATTCACACTGGTTGCAATTATTCGTTTTATACGATGGAAAAGCTGTTGCATTTATATTGTGTATTATGCTTCTGGCGTTGACTTCTTAGGCCCTAACTATTCGATATGGTGGAGCAACGCCCTAGAGTGAAGCCTAGGTTGCACGGAACCTAGAAATGGCCATCACTTTCACACTGGTTGCAATTACTCCTGTTATACGATGGAAAAACTGTTGTATCTTTATTGTATTTTATGCTTCGGGCGTTGACTTCTAAGGCCCTAACTATTCGATCTGGTGGAGCGACGCCCTAGAGTGAAGCCTAGGTTGCCCGGAACGTAAAAATGGCCATTACTTCCACACCGGTTGCAATTACTCGTTTTATACGATTGAAAAACTGTTGAATCTGTATTGTATTTTAAGCTTTGGGCGTTTACTTCTAAGGCCCTAACTAGTCGATCTCGTGGAGCAACGCCCTAGAGTGAAGCCTAGGTTGCCGGAACGCAGAAATGACCGTTACTTTCACTCTGGATGCAATTGTTCGTTTTATACGATGGAAAAACTCTTGTAATCGTTTTCTATTTTATGCGTCTGGCATTAACCTCTTAGGCTCTAACTATTCGATCTGTTGGAGCAACGCCCTAGAGCGAAGCCTAGGTTGCCCGGAATGTAGAAATAACCTTACCTTTCACACTGGTTGCAATTGTTCGTTTTATACGATGGAAAAACTGTTGTAATCGTTTTCTATTTTATGCGTCTGGCATTGACTTCTTAGGCTCTAACTATTCGATCTGTTGGAGCAACGCCCTAGAGCGAAGCCTAGGTTGCCCGGAATGTAGAAATAACCTTAACTTTCACACTGTATGCAATTATTCGTTTGATACGATGGAAATGCAGTTGTATTTATATTGTATATTATGCATCGTGCGTTGACTTCTAAGGCCCTAACTATTCGATCTGGTGGTGCAACGCCCTAGAGTGAAGCCTAGGTTGCCCGGAAAGTAGAATTGACCATAACATTCACACTGGTTGCAATTATTCGTTTTATACGATGGAAAAGCTGTTGCATTTATATTGTGTTTTATGCTTCTGGCGTTGACTTCTTAGGCCCTAACTATTCGATCTGGTGGAGCAACGCCCTAGAGTGAAGCCTAGGTTGCACGGAACCTAGAAATGGCCATCACTTTCACACTGGTTGCAATTACTCCTGTTATACGATGGAAAAATTGCTGTATCTTTATAGTATTTTATGCTTCGGGCGTTGACTTCTAAGGCCGTAGCTATTCGATGTGGTGGAGCAACTCCCCAGAGTGAAGCCTAGGTTGCCCGGAACGTAAAAATGACCATCACTTTCACACTAGTTGCAATTACTCCTGTTATACGATGGAAAAACTGTTGTATCTTTATAGTATTTTATGCTTCGGGCGTTGACTTCTAAGGCCGTAGCTATTCGATGTGGTGGAGCAACTCCCTAGAGTGAAGCTTAGGTTGCCCGGAACGTAGAAATGACTATTACTTTCACACTGGATGCAATTGTTCGTTTTATACGATGGAAAAACTCTTGTAATCGTTTTCTATTTTATGCGTCTGGCATTGACTTCTTAGGCTCTAACTATTCGATCTGTTGGAGCAACGCCCTAGAGCGAAGCCTAGGTTGCCCGGAATGTAGAAATAACCTTAACTTTCACACTGGTTGCAATTATTCGTTTTATACGATGGAAAAGGTGTTGTATTTATATTGTGTTTTATGCTTCTGGCGTTGACTTCTTAGGCCCTAGCTATTCGATCTGGTGGGGCAACGCCCTAGAGTGATGCCTAGGTTGCCCGGAACGTAGAAATGACCATTACCTTCACACTGATTTGAATTATTCATTTTATACGATGGAAAAACTGTTGTATTTATATTGTATTTTATGCTTCTGGCGTTGACTTCTAAGGCCGTAGCTATTCGGTGTGGTGGAGCAACTCCCTAGAGTGAAGCCTAGGTTGCCCGGAACGTAGAAATGACTATTAGTTTCACTCTGGATGCAATTGTTCGTTTTATACGATGGAAAAACTCTTGTAATCGTTTTCTATTTTATGCGTCTGGCATTGACTTCTTAGGCTCTAACTATTCGATCTGTTGGAGCAACGCCCTAGAGCGAAGCCTAGGTTGCCCGGAATGTAGAAATAACCGTAACTTTCACACCGGTTGCAATTATTCGTTTTATACGATGGAAAAACTGTTGTATTTGTTTTGTATTTTATGCCACTGGCGTTGACTTCTTAGGCCCTAACAATTCGATCTGGTGGTGCAACGCCCTAGAGTGAAGCCTAGGTTGCCCGGAACGTAGAAATGACTATTACTTTCACACTGGTTGCAATTATTTCTGTTATATGATGAAAAACTGTTTTATTTTTATTGTATTTTAGGCTTCTGGCGTTGAATTCTTAGTCCCTAGCTATTCTATCTGGTGAAGGAGCGCGCTAGTGTGAAGCCTAGGTTGGCCGGAACGTAGAAATGATCAGTACTTTCACACTGGTTCCAGTTATTCCTGTTAAACGATGGAAAGGCTGTTGTATTTTTGTTGTATTTTATGCTTCAGGCGTTGACATCTAAGGCCCTAACTATTCGATCTGGTGGAGCAACGCCCCAGAGTGAAGCCTAGGTTTGCCCGGAACGTGGAAATGACCGTTACTTTCACTTCGGATGGAATTATTCGTTTTATACGATGGAAAAACTGTGGTAATTGTTTTGTATTTTATGCGTCCGGCATTGACTTCTTAGGCTCTAACTGTTCAATCTGGTGGAGCAACGCCCTAGAGTGAAGCCTAGGTTGCCCGGAACGTAGAAATGACTATCACTTTCACACGGGTTGGAACCATTCGTGTTATACGATGGAAAAACCCTTGAATTTTCATTGTATTTTATGCTTCTGGCGTTGACTTCTTAGGCCCTAACTATTCGATCTGGTGGAGCAACGCCTTAGAGCGAAGCCTAGGTTGCCCAGGACGTAGAAATGACTATCACTTTCATACTGGTTGCCATTATTCGTGTTATACGATGGAAAGACTGTTGCATTTTTATTGCATTTTATGCTTCGGGCGTTGACTTCTAGGGCCCTCTCTATTCCATCTGGAGGAGCAACGCCCTAGTGTGAAGCCTAGGTTGCCCGGAACGTAGAAATAACCATAAATTTCACACCGGTTGCAATTATTCGTTTTATACGATGGAACACCTGTTGTATTTATATTGTGTTTTATGCTTCTGGCATTGACTTCTAAGGCCCTAACTATTCGATCTGGTGGAACAACGCCCCAGAGTGAAGCGTCGGTTGCCCGGAACGTAAAAATGGCCATTACTTCCACACTGTTTGCAATTATTCATTTTATACGATGGAAAAACTGTTGTATTTATATTGTATTTTATGCTTCTGATGTTGACTTCTAAGGCCGTAGCTATTCGATGTGGCGCAACAACGACCTAGATTGAATCCTAGGTTGCCCGGAACGTAGAAATAACCATAAATTTCACACCGGTTGCAATTATTCGCTTTATAAGATGGAAAAACTGTTGCATTTGTTTTGTATTTTACACTTCTGGCGTTTACTTCTAAGGTCCTAACAATTCGATCTGGTGGAGCAACGACCTAGAGCGAAGCCTAGGTCGCCCAGAACGTAAAAATGACCATCACTTTCACACTGGTTGCAATTACTCCTGTTATACGATGGAAAAACTGTTGTATCTTTATTGTATTTTATGCTTCGGGCGTTGACTTCTAAGGCCCTAACTATTCGATCTGGTGGAGCGACGCCCTAGAGTGAAGCCTAGGTTGCCCGGAACGTAAAAATGGCCATTACTTCCACACCGGTTGCAATTACTCGTTTTATACGATTGAAAAACTGTTGTAATCGTTTTCTATTTTATGCGTCTGGCATTGACTTCTTAGGCTCTGACTATTCGATCTGTTGGAGCGACGCCCTAGAGCGAAGCCTAGGTTGCCCGGAATGTAGAAATAACCTTAACTTTCACACTGGTGGCAATTATTCGTTTTATACGATGGAAAAGGTGTTGTATTTATATTGTGTTTTATGCTTCTGGCTTTGACTTCTTAGGCCCTAGCTATTCGATCTGGTGGAGCAACGCCCTAGAGTGATGCCTAGGTTGCGCGGAACGTAGAAATGACCATTACCTTCACACTGATTTGAATTATTCATTTTATACGATGGAAAAACTGTTGTATTTATATTGTATTTTATGCTTCTGGCGTTGACTTCTAAGGCCGTAGCTATTCGGTGTGGTGGAGCAACTCCCTAGAGTGAAGCCTAGGTTGCCCGGAACGTAGAAATGACTATTAGTTTCACACTGGTTGCAATTATTCCTGTTATATGATGAAAAACTGTTGTATTTTTATTGTATTTTATGCATCGGGCGTTGACTTCTAAGGCCCTAACTATTCGATCTGGTGGAGCAACGCCCTAGAGTGAAGCGTAGGTTGCCCGCCACGTAGAAATGGCCATTACTTGCACACTGGATGCAATTATTCGTTTTATACGATGGAAAAGCCGTTGTATTTATATTGTATGATATGCCTCTGGCGTTGAGTTCTTAGGCCCTTGCTATTCAATCTGGTGGAACAACGCCCTATATTAAATCCTAGGTTGCCCGGAACGTAGAAATGACCATAACTTTCACACCGGTTGCAATTGCTCGTTTTATACGATGCAAAAACTGTTGTATTTGTTTTGTATTTTATGCTTCTGGCGTTGACCTCTAAGGACCTAACAATTCGATCTGGTTGAACAACGCCCTAGAGTGAAGCCAAGGTTGCCCGGAACGTTGAAATAAGCATCACTTTCACACTGGTTGCAATTAATCCTGTTATACGATGGAAAAACTGTTGTATTTTTATTCTATTTTATGCATCGGGCGTTGACTTCTAAGGCCCTCACTATTCGATCTGGTGGAGCAACGCCCTCGAGTGATACCTAGGTTGCCCGGAACATACAAACGGCCATTACTTTCACACTGTCTGCAATTATTCATTTTGTACGATGGAGAAACTGTTGTATCTTTATTGTATTTTATGCTTCGGGCGTTGACTTCGTAGGCCGTAGCTATTTGATGTGGTGGAGCAACTCCCTAGAGTGAAGCCTAGGTTGGCCGGAACGTAGAAATGACCATTACTTTCACACTGGTTGCAATTATTCCTGCTATACGATGAAAAGCTGTTGTATCTTCATTGTATTTTATGCTTCGGTCGTTGACTTCTAAGGCCCTAACTATTCGATCTGGTGGAGCAACGCCCTCGAGTGATACCTAGGTTGCCCGGAACATACAAACGGCCATTACTTTCACACTGTCTGCAATTATTCATTTTGTACGATGGAAGAACTGTTGTATCTTTATTGTATTTTATGCTTCTGGCGTTGACTGCTAAGGCAATAGCTATTCGATGTGGTGGAGCAACGCCCTAGAGTGAAGCCTATGTTGCCCGGAACGTAGAAATGACCATTACTTTCACACTGGTTGCAATTATTCGTTTTATACGATGGAAAAGCTGTTGTATTTATATTGTGTTTTATGCTTCTGGCGTTGACTTCTTAGGCCCTAACGATTCGATCTGGTGGAGCAACGCCCTAGAGTGAAGCCTAGGTTGCCCGGAACGTAGAAATGACCATCACTTTCACACTGGTTGCAATTACTCCTCTTATACGATGGAAAAACTGTTGTATCTTTATTGTATTTTATGCTTCGGGCGTTGACTTCTAAATTCCTATCTACTCGATCTGGTGGTGCAACGCCCTAGAGTGTAGCCTAGGTTGCCCGGAACGTAGAAATGGCCATTACTTCCACACTGTTTGCAATTATTCATTTTATACGATGGAAAAACTGTTGTATTTATATTGTGTTTTATGCTTCTGGCGTTGACTTCTTAGGCCCTAACTATTCGATCTGGTGGCGCAACGCCCTAGAGTGAAGCCTAGGTTGCCCGGAACGTAAAAATGGCCATTACTTCCACACTGTTTGCTGTTATTCATTTTATACGATGGAAAAACTGTTGTATTTATATTGTATTTTATGCTTCTGGCTTTGACTTCTAAGGCCGTAGCTATTCGATGTGGTTGAACAGCGCCCTAGATTGAATCCTAGGTTGCCCGGAACGTAGAAATGACCATAAATTTCACACCGGTTGCAATTATTCGCATTATACGATGGAAAAACTGTTGCATCTGTTATGTATTTTACGCTTCTGGCGTTGACTTCTAAGGCCCTAACAATCCGATCTGGTGGAGCAACGCCCTAGGGCCAAGCCTAGGTCGCCCAGAACGTAGAAATGACCATCACTTTCACACTGGTTGCAATTACTCCTGTTAAACGATTTAAAAACTGTTGTATCTTTATTGTATTTTATGCTTCGGACGTTGACTTCTAAGGCCCTAACTATTCGATCTGGTGGAGCAACGTCCTAGAGTGAAGCCTAGGTTGCCCGGAACATAAAAATGGCCATTACTTCCACACTGTTTGCAATCATTCATTTTATACGATGGAAAAACTGTTGTATTTTTATTGTATTTTTTTCTTCTGGCGTTGAATTCTAAATCCTTAGCTATTCGATCTGGTGTTGCAACGCCCTAGAGTGAAGCCTAGGTTGCCCGGAACGTAGAAATGACCATAACTTTCACACCGGTTGCAATTACTCGTTTTATACGATCGAAGAACTGTTGTATCTTTATTGTATTTTATGCTTCGGGCGTTGACTTCTAAGGCCCTAACTATTCGATCTGGTGGAGCAACGCCCTAGAGTGAAGCCTAGGTTGCCCGGAACGTAGAAATGGCCATTACTTTCACACTGGTTGCAATTACACCTGTTATACGATGGAAAAACTGTTGCATCTGTTTTGTATTTTACGCTCCTGGCGTTGACCTCTAAGGCCCTGGCAATTCGATCTGGTGGAACAACGCCCTAGAGCGATGCCTAGGTTGCCCGGAACGTAGAAATGACCATTACCTTCACACCGATTGCAATTATTCCTGTTATACGATGGAAAAACTGTTGTATCTTTATTGTATTTTATGCTTCGGGCGCTGATTTCTAAGGCCCTAACTATTCGATCTGGTGGAGCAACGTCCTAGAGTGAAGCCTATGTTGCCCGGAACATAAAAATGGCCATTACTTCCACACTGTTTGCAATCATTCATTTTATACGATGGAAAAACTGTTGTATTTATATTGTATTTTATGCTTCTGGCGTTGACTTCGAAGGCCGTAGCTATTCGATCTGGTGGAGCAACGCCCTAGAGTGAAGCCTAGGTTGCCCGGAACGTACGAATGACCATTACTTTCACACTGGTTGCAATTATTCCTGTTATACGATGGAAAAACTGTTGTATCTTTATTGTATTTTATGCATCGGGCGTTGACTTCTAAGGCCCTAACTATTCGATCTGGTGGAGCAACGCCCTAGAGTGAAGCGTAGGTTGCCCGCCACGTAGAAATGGCCATTACTTGCACACTGGATGCAATTATTCGTTTTATACGATGGAAAAAGCGTTGTATTTATATTGTATGTTATGCTTCTGGCGTTGACTTCTTAGACCCTTGCTATTCGATCTCGTGGAACAACGCCCTATATTAAATCCTATGTTGCCCGGAACGTAGAAATGGCCATAACCTTCACACCGGTTGCAATTGCTCGTTTTATACGATGCAAAAGCTGTTGTACTTGTTTTGTATTTTATGCTTCTGGCGTTGACCTCTAAGGACCTAACAATTCGATTTGGTTGAACAACGCCCTAGAGTGAAGCCAAGGTTGCCCGGAACGTTGAAATAAGCATCACTTTCACACTGGATGCAATTAATCCTGTTATACGATGGAAAAACTGTTGTATTTTTATTCTATTTTATGCTTCGGTCGTTGACTTCTAAGGCCCTAACTATTCGATCTGGTGGAGCAACGCCCTCGAGTGATACCTAGGTTGCCCGGAACATACAAACGGCCATTACTTTCACACTGTCTGCAATTATTCATTTTGTACGATGGAAGAACTGTTGTATCTTTATTGTATTTTATGCTTCTGGCGTTGACTGCTAAGGCAATAGCTATTCGATGTGGTGGAGCAACGCCCTAGAGTGAAGCCTAGGTTGCCCGGAACGTAGAAATGACCATTACTTTCACACTGGTTGCAATTATTCGTTTTATACGATGGAAAAGCTGTTGTATTTATATTGTGTTTTATGCTTCTGGCGTTGACTTCTTAGGCCCTAACGATTCGATCTGGTGGAGCAACGCCCTAGAGTGAAGCCTAGGTTGCCCGGAACGTAGAAATGACCATCACTTTCACACTGGTTGCAATTACTCCTCTTATACGATGGAAAAACTGTTGTATCTTTATTGTATTTTATGCTTCGGGCGTTGACTTCTAAATTCCTATCTACTCGATCTGGTGGTGCAACGCCCTAGAGTGTAGCCTAGGTTGCCCGGAACGTAGAAATGGCCATTACTTCCACACTGTTTGCAATTATTCATTTTATACGATGGAAAAACTGTTGTATTTATATTGTGTTTTATGCTTCTGGCGTTGACTTCTTAGGCCCTAACTATTCGATCTGGTGGCGCAACGCCCTAGAGTGAAGCCTAGGTTGCCCGGAACGTAAAAATGGCCATTACTTCCACACTGTTTGGTGTTATTCATTTTATACGATGGAAAAACTGTTGTATTTATATTGTATTTTATGCTCCTGGCTTTGACTTCTAAGGCCGTAGCTATTCGATGTGGTTGAACAGCGCCCTAGATTGAATCCTAGGTTGCCCGGAACGTAGAAATGACCATAAATTTCACACCGGTTGCAATTATTCGCATTATACGATGGAAAAACTGTTGCATCTGTTATGTATTTTACGCTTCTGGCGTTGACTTCTAAGGCCCTAACAATCCGATCTGGTGGAGCAACGCCCTAGGGCCAAGCCTAGGTCGCCCAGAACGTAGAAATGACCATCACTTTCACACTGGTTGCAATTACTCCTGTTAAACGATTTAAAAACTGTTGTATCTTTATTGTATTTTATGCTTCGGACGTTGACTTCTAAGGCCCTAACTATTCGATCTGGTGGAGCAACGTCCTAGAGTGAAGCCTAGGTTGCCCGGAACATAAAAATGGCCATTACTTCCACACTGTTTGCAATCATTCATTTTATACGATGGAAAAACTGTTGTATTTATATTGTATTTTATGCTTCTGGCGTTGACTTCGAAGGCCGTAGCTATTCGATCTGGTGGAGCAACGCCCTAGAGTGAAGCCTAGGTTGCCCGGAACGTAGAAATGATCAGTACTTTCACACTGGTTCCAGTTATTCCTGTTATACGATGTAAAGACTGTTGTATTTTTATTGTATTTTTTTCTTCTGGCGTTGAATTCTAAATCCTTAGCTATTCGATCTGGTGTTGCAACGCCCTAGAGTGAAGCCTAGGTTGCCGGGAACGTGGAAATGACCACTACTTTCACACTGGTAGCAATTATTCCTGTTATACGATGAAAGACTGTTGTATCTTTATTGTATTTTATGCTTCGGGCGTTGACTTCTAAGGCCCTAACTATTCGATCTGGTGGAGCAACGCCCTACAGTGAAGCGTAGGTTGCCCGGAACGTAGAATTGGCCATTACTTGCACACTGGATGCAATTATTCGTTTTATACGATGGACAAACCGTTGTATTTATATTGTATGATATGCCTCTGGCGTTGACTTCTTAGGCCCTTGCTATTCGATCTGGAGGAACAACGCCCTATATTAAATCCTAGGTTGCCCGGAACGTAGAAATGACCATAACTTTCACACCGGTTGCAATTACTCCTTTTATACGATGGAAAAACTGTTGTATTTGTTTTGTATTTTATGCTTCTGGCGTTGAATTCTATGTCGCTAGCTATTCTATCTGGTGGAACAACGCCCTAGAGTGAAGCCTAGGTTGCCCGGAACGTAGAAATAACCATCACTTTCACACTGGTTGCAATTAATCCTGTTATACGATCGAAAAACTGTTGTATTTTTATTCTATTTTATGCTTCGGGCGTTGACTTCTAAGGCCCTAACTATTCGATCTGGTGGAGCAACGCCCTAGAGTGAAACCTAGGTTGCCCGGAACGTAGAAATGGCCATTACTATCACACTGTATGGAATTATTCATTTTATACGATGAAAAAACTGTTGCATTTATATTGTATTTTATGCTTCTGGCGTTGACTTCGAAGGCCGTAGCTATTCGATCTGGTGGAGCAACGCCCTAGAGTGAAGCCTAGGTTGCCCGGAACGTAGAAATGGCCATTACATCCACACTGTTTGCAATTATTCATTTTATACGATGGAAAAACTGTTGTATCTTTATTGTATTTTATGCTTCGGGCGTTGACTTCTAAGGCCCTAACTATTCGATCTTGTGGAGCAACGCCAAAGAGTGAAGCGTAGGATGCCCGCCACGTAGAAATGGCCATTACTTGCACACTGGATGCAATTATTCGTTTTATACGATGGAAAAGCCGTTGTATTTATATTGTATGATATGCCTCTGGCGTTGAGTTCTTAGGCCCTTGCTATTCGATCTGGTGGAACAACGCCCTATATTAAATCCTAGGTTGCCCGGAACGTAGAAATGACCATCACTTTCACACTGGTTGCAATTACTCCTGTTATACGATGGAAAAACTGTTGTATCTTTATTGTATTTTATGCTTCGGCCGTTGACTTCTAAGGCCCTAACTATTCGATCTGGTGGAGCGACGCCCTAGAGTGAAGCCTAGGTTGCCCGGAACGTAAAAATGGCCATTACTTCCACACCGGTTGCAATTACTCGTTTTATACGATTGAAAAACTGTTGTAATCGTTTTCTATTATATGCGTCTGGCATTGACTTCTTAGGCTCTGACTATTCGATCTGTTGGAGCGACGCCCTAGGGCGAAGCCTAGGTTGCCCGGAATGTAGAAATAACCTTAACTTTCACACTGGTGGCAATTATTCGTTTTATACGATGGAAAAGGTGTTGTATTTATATTGTATTTTATGCTTCTGGCGTTGACTTCGAAGGCCGTAGCTATTCGATCTGGTGGAGCAACGCCCTAGAGTGAAGCCTAGGTTGCCCGGAACGTAGGAATGACCATTACTTTCACACTGGTTGCAATTATTCCTGTTATACGATGGAAAAACTGTTGTATCTTTATTGTATTTTATGCTTCGGGCGTTGACTTCTAAGGCCCTAACTATTCGATCTGGTGGAGCAACGCCCTAGAGTGAAGCGTAGGTTGCCCGCCACGTAGAAATGGCCATTACTTGCACACTGGATGCAATTATTCGTTTTATACGATGGAAAAAGCGTTGTATTTATATTGTATGTTATGCTTCTGGCGTTGACTTCTTAGACCCTTGCTATTCGATCTGGTGGAACAACGGCCTATATTAAATCCTATGTTGCCCGGAACGTAGAAATGGCCATAACCTTCACACCGGTTGCAATTGCTCGTTTTATACGATGCAAAAGCTGTTGTATTTGTTTTGTATTTTATGCTTCTGGCGTTGACCTCTAAGGACCTAACAATTCGATCTGGTTGAACAACGCCCTAGAGTGAAGCCAAGGTTGCCCGGAACGTTGAAATAAGCATCACTTTCACACTGGATGCAATTAATCCTGTTATACGATGGAAAAACTGTTGTATTTTTATTCTATTTTATGCTTCGGTCGTTGACTTCTAAGGCCCTAACTATTCGATCTGGTGGAGCAACGCCCTCGAGTGATACCTAGGTTGCCCGGAACATACAAACGGCCATTACTTTCACACTGTCTGCAATTATTCATTTTGTACGATGGAAGAACTGTTGTATCTTTATTGTATTTTATGCTTCTGGCGTTGACTGCTAAGGCAATAGCTATTCGATGTGGTGGAGCAACGCCCTAGAGTGAAGCCTAGGTTGCCCGGAACGTAGAAATGACCATTACTTTCACACTGGTTGCAATTATTCGTTTTATACGATGGAAAAGCTGTTGTATTTATATTGTGTTTTATGCTTCTGGCGTTGACTTCTTAGGCCCTAACGATTCGATCTGGTGGAGCAACGCCCTAGAGTGAAGCCTAGGTTGCCCGGAACGTAGAAATGACCATCACTTTCACACTGGTTGCAATTACTCGTCTTATACGATGGAAAAACTGTTGTATCTTTATTGTATTTTATGCTTCGGGCGTTGACTTCTAAATTCCTATCTACTCGATCTGGTGGTGCAACGCCCTAGAGTGTAGCCTAGGTTGCCCGGAACGTAGAAATGGCCATTACTTCCACACTGTTTGCAATTATTCATTTTATACGATGGAAAAACTGTTGTATTTATATTGTGTTTTATGCTTCTGGCGTTGACTTCTTAGGCCCTAACTATTCGATCTGGTGGCGCAACGCCCTAGAGTGAAGCCTAGGTTGCCCGGAACGTAAAAATGGCCATTACTTCCACACTGTTTGCTGTTATTCATTTTATACGATGGAAAAACTGTTGTATTTATATTGTATTTTATGCTTCTGGCTTTGACTTCTAAGGCCGTAGCTATTCGATGTGGTTGAACAGCGCCCTAGATTGAATCCTAGGTTGCCCGGAACGTAGAAATGACCATAAATTTCACACCGGTTGCAATTATTCGCATTATACGATGGAAAAACTGTTGCATCTGTTATGTATTTTACGCTTCTGGCGTTGACTTCTAAGGCCCTAACAATCCGATCTGGTGGAGCAACGCCCTAGGGCCAAGCCTAGGTCGCCCAGAACGTAGAAATGACCATCACTTTCACACTGGTTGCAATTACTCCTGTTAAACGATTTAAAAACTGTTGTATCTTTATTGTATTTTATGCTTCGGACGTTGACTTCTAAGGCCCTAACTATTCGATCTGGTGGAGCAACGTCCTAGAGTGAAGCCTAGGTTGCCCGGAACATAAAAATGGCATTACTTCCACACTATTTGCAAACATTCATTTTATACGATGGAAAAAGTGTTGTATTTATATTGTATTTTATGCTTCGGGCGTTGACTTCTAAGGCCCTAACTATTCGATCTGGTGGAGCAACGCCCTAGGGTGAAACCTAGGTTGCCCTGAACGTGGAAATGACTACTACTTTCACACTGGTTGCAATTATTCCTGTTATACGATGAAACACTGTTGTATCTTTATTGTATTTTATGCTTCGGGCGTTGACTTCTGAGGCCCTAACTATTCGATCTGGTGGAGCAACGCCCTAGAGTGAAGCGTAGGGTGCCCGCCACGTAGAAATGGCCATTACTTGCACACTGGATGCAATTATTCGTTTTATACGATGGAAAAACCGTTGTATTTATATTGTATGTTATGCTTCTGGCGTTGACATCTAAGGCCCTAACTATTCGTTCTGATGGAGCAACGCTCTAGAGTGAAGCCTAGGTTGCCCGGGACGTAGAAATGACCATAACTTTAACACTGGTTGCAATTATTCGTTTTATACAATGGAAAAACTGTTGTATTTATTTTGCATTTTATGCTTCGGGCGTTGACATCTAAGGCCCTAACTATTCGTTCTGATGGAGCAACGCTCTAGAGTGAAGCCTAGGTTGCCCGGGACGTAGAAATGACCATTAGCCTCACACTGCTTGCAATTATAAATTTTATACGATGGAAAAACTGTTATACTTAAGTTGCATTTTATTCTTCTGGCGCTGAATTCTAAGTCCCCAGCTATTCTATCTGGTGGAGCAACGCCCTAGAGTGAAGCCTAGGTTACCCGAAACGTAGAAATGACCATTACCTTCAGGCTTGTTGCAATTATTCCTGTTATACGATGAAAAAACTGTTGTATTTATATTGTATTTTATGCTTCTGGCATTGACTTCTAAGGCCCTAACTATTCGATCTGGTGGAGCAACGCCCTAGAGTGAAGCCTAGGTTGCCCGGAACGTGGAAGTGTCCATTACCTTCAAACTGTTTGCGATTATTCATTTTATACGGTGGTAAAACTGTTGTACTTAAGTTGTATTTTATTCTTCTGGCGTTGAATTCTAAGTCCCTAGCTATTCGATCTGATGGAGCAACGCCCTAGAGTGAAGCCTAGGATACCCGGAACGTAGAAATGACCAGTACTTTCACACTGATTGCAGTTATTCCTATTATACAATGGAGAAACTGTTGCATTTTTATTGTACTTTATGCTTCTTGCGTTGTATTCAAAGTTCCTAAATATTCGATCTCATGGAGCAACGCCCTGGAGTTAAGCCAAGGTTGCCCGGAACGTAGAAATGACCATAACTTTAACACTAGTTGCAATTACTCGTTCTATACAATGGAAAAACTGTTCTATTTATTTTGTATTTCATGATTCGGGCGTTGACTTCTAAGGCCCTAACTATTCGATCTGGTGGAGCAACGCCCTACAGTTAAGGCTAGGTTGCCCGAAACGTAGAAGTGACCATAGCTTTCACACTGCTTGCAATTATTCCTGTTATACAAGGGAAAAACTGTTGTATTTATATTGCATTTTATGCTTCTGGCGTTGACTTCTTAGGCCCTAACTATTCGATCTGGTGGAGCAACGCCCTAGAGTGACGCCTAGGATGCCCGGAACGTAGAAATGACCAGTACCTTCACACTGTTTGCGATTATTCATTTTATACGAAGGTAAAACTGTTGTACTTATGTTGTATTTTATTCTTCTGGCGTCGAATTGTAAGTCCCTAGCTAGTCGATCTGGTGGATCAACGCCCCAGTGTGAAGCCTAAGTTACCCGGAACGTAGAAATGACCAGTACTTTCACACTGGTTGCAGTTATTCCTGTTATACAATGGAAAAACTGTTGCATTTTTATTGTATTTTATGCTTCTGCCGTTGTATTCAAAGTCCCCAACTATTCGATCTGGTGGAGCAACGCCCTGGAGTTAAGCCAAGGTTGCCCGGAACGTAGAAATGACCATAACTTTCACACTGGTTGCAATTATTCGTTCTATACAATGGAAAAACTGTTCTAATTATTTTGTATTTCATGATTCGGCAGTTGACTTCTAAGGCCCTAACTATTCGATCTGGTGGACCAACGCCCTAGAGTGAAGCCTGGGTTGCCCGGAACGTAGAAATGACCATAACATTCATAGTGGTTGCAATTATTCGTTTTATACGATGGAAAAACTGTTGTATTTTTATTTTCTCTTATGCTTCTGGCGTTGACTTCTAAGTCCCTAGCTATTCGATCTGGTGGAGCAACGCCCTAGAGTGAAGCCTAGGTTGCCCGGAACGTAGAAATGACCTTTACTTTCACACTGTTTGCAAATATACATTATATACGATGGTAAAACTGTTGCACTTGGGTTGTATTTTATGCTTCTGGCCTTGACTTCTAAGGCCCTAACTGTTCGACGTGGTGGAGCAACGCCCTAGTGTGAAACCTAGGTTGCCCGGAACGTAGAAATGACCATTACTTTCACACTGATTTGAATTATTCATTTTATACGATGGAAAAACTGTTGTATTTATATTGTATTTTATGCTTCTGGCGTTGACTTCTAAGGCCGTAGCTATTCGGTGTGGTGGAGCAACTCCCTAGAGTGAAGCCTAGGTTGCCCGGAACGTAGAAATGACTATTAGTTTCACACTGGTTGCAATTATTCCTGTTATATGATGAAAAACTGTTGTATTTTTATTGTATTTTATGCATCGGGCGTTGACTTCTAAGGCCCTAACTATTCGATGTGGTGGAGCAACGCCCTAGAGTGAAGCGTAGGTTGCCCGCCACGTAGAAATGGCCATTACTTGCACACTGGATGCAATTATTCGTTTTATACGATGGAAAAGCCGTTGTATTTATATTGTATGATATGCCTCTGGCGTTGAGTTCTTAGGCCCTTGCTATTCAATCTGGTGGAACAACGCCCTATATTAAATCCTAGGTTGCCCGGAACGTAGAAATGACCATAACTTTCACACCGGTTGCAATTGCTCGTTTTATACGATGCAAAAACTGTTGTATTTGTTTTGTATTTTATGCTTCTGGCGTTGACCTCTAAGGACCTAACAATTCGATCTGGTTGAACAACGCCCTAGAGTGAAGCCAAGGTTGCCCGGAACGTTGAAATAAGCATCACTTTCACACTGGTTGCAATTAATCCTGTTATACGATGGAAAAACTGTTGTATTTTTATTCTATTTTATGCATCGGGCGTTGACTTCTAAGGCCCTCACTATTCGATCTGGTGGAGCAACGCCCTCGAGTGATACCTAGGTTGCCCGGAACATACAAACGGCCATTACTTTCACACTGTCTGCAATTATTCATTTTGTACGATGGAGAAACTGTTGTATCTTTATTGTATTTTATGCTTCGGGCGTTGACTTCGTAGGCCGTAGCTATTTGATGTGGTGGAGCAACTCCCTAGAGTGAAGCCTAGGTTGGCCGGAACGTAGAAATGACCATTACTTTCACACTGGTTGCAATTATTCCTGCTATACGATGAAAAGCTGTTGTATCTTCATTGTATTTTATGCTTCGGTCGTTGACTTCTAAGGCCCTAACTATTCGATCTGGTGGAGCAACGCCCTCGAGTGATACCTAGGTTGCCCGGAACATACAAACGGCCATTACTTTCACACTGTCTGCAATTATTCATTTTGTACGATGGAAGAACTGTTGTATCTTTATTGTATTTTATGCTTCTGGCGTTGACTGCTAAGGCAATAGCTATTCGATGTGGTGGAGCAACGCCCTATAGTGAAGCCTAGGTTGCCCGGAACGTAGAAATGACCATTACTTTCACACTGGTTGCAATTATTCGTTTTATACGATGGAAAAGCTGTTGTATTTATATTGTGTTTTATGCTTCTGGCGTTGACTTCTTAGGCCCTAACGATTCGATCTGGTGGAGCAACGCCCTAGAGTGAAGCCTAGGTTGCCCGGAACGTAGAAATGACCATCACTTTCACACTGGTTGCAATTACTCCTCTTATACGATGGAAAAACTGTTGTATCTTTATTGTATTTTATGCTTCGGGCGTTGACTTCTAAATTCCTATCTACTCGATCTGGTGGTGCAACGCCCTAGAGTGTAGCCTAGGTTGCCCGGAACGTAGAAATGGCCATTACTTCCACACTGTTTGCAATTATTCATTTTATACGATGGAAAAGCTGTTGTATTTATATTGTGTTTTATGCTTCTGGCGTTGACTTCTTAGGCCCTAACTATTCGATCTGGTGGCGCAACGCCCTAGAGTGAAGCCTAGGTTGCCCGGAACGTAAAAATGGCCATTACTTCCACACTGTTTGCTGTTATTCATTTTATACGATGGAAAAACTGTTGTATTTATATTGTATTTTATGCTTCTGGCTTTGACTTCTAAGGCCGTAGCTATTCGATGTGGTTGAACAGCGCCCTAGATTGAATCCTAGGTTGCCCGGAACGTAGAAATGACCATAAATTTCACACCGGTTGCAATTATTCGCATTATACGATGGAAAAACTGTTGCATCTGTTATGTATTTTACGCTTCTGGCGTTGACTTCTAAGGCCCTAACAATCCGATCTGGTGGAGCAACGCCCTAGGGCCAAGCCTAGGTCGCCCAGAACGTAGAAATGACCATCACTTTCACACTGGTTGCAATTACTCCTGTTAAACGATTTAAAAACTGTTGTATCTTTATTGTATTTTATGCTTCGGACGTTGACTTCTAAGGCCCTAACTATTCGATCTGGTGGAGCAACGTCCTAGAGTGAAGCCTAGGTTGCCCGGAACATAAAAATGGCCATTACTTCCACACTGTTTGCAATCATTCATTTTATACGATGGAAAAACTGTTGTATTTATATTGTATTTTATGCTTCTGGCGTTGACTTCGAAGGCCGTAGCTATTCGATCTGGTGGAGCAACGCCCTAGAGTGAAGCCTAGGTTGCCCGGAACGTAGAAATGATCAGTACTTTCACACTGGTTCCAGTTATTCCTGTTATACGATGTAAAGACTGTTGTATTTTTATTGTATTTTTTTCTTCTGGCGTTGAATTCTAAATCCTTAGCTATTCGATCTGGTGTTGCAACGCCCTAGAGTGAAGCCTAGGTTGCCCGGAACGTGGAAATGACCACTACTTTCACACTGGTAGCAATTATTCCTGTTATACGATGAAAGACTGTTGTATCTTTATTGTATTTTATGCTTCTGGCGTTGAATTCTATGTCGCTAGCTATTCTATCTGGTGGAACAACGCCCTAGAGTGAAGCCTAGGTTGCCCGGAACGTAGAAATAACCATCACTTTCACACTGGTTGCAATTAATCCTGTTATACGATCGAAAAACTGTTGTATTTTTATTCCATTTTATGCTTCGGGCGCTGATTTCTAAGGCCCTAACTATTCGATCTGGTGGAGCAACGTCCTAGAGTGAAGCCTATGTTGCCCGGAACATAAAAATGGCCATTACTTCCACACTGTTTGCAATCATTCATTTTATACGATGGAAAAACTGTTGTATTTATATTGTATTTTATGCTTCTGGCGTTGACTTCGAAGGCCGTAGCTATTCGATCTGGTGGAGCAACGCCCTAGAGTGAAGCCTAGGTTGCCCGGAACGTAGGAATGACCATTACTTTCACACTGGTTGCAATTATTCCTGTTATACGATGGAAAAACTATTGTATCTTTATTGTATTTTATGCTTCGGGCGTTGACTTCTAAGGCCCTAACTATTCGATCTGGTGGAGCAACGCCCTAGAGTGAAGCGTAGGTTGCCCGCCACGTAGAAATGGCCATTACTTGCACACTGGATGCAATTATTCGTTTTATACGATGGAAAAAGCGTTGTATTTATATTGTATGTTATGCTTCTGGCGTTGACTTCTTAGACCCTTGCTATTCGATCTGGTGGAACAACGGCCTATATTAAATCCTATGTTGCCCGGAACGTAGAAATGGCCATAACCTTCACACCGGTTGCAATTGCTCGTTTTATACGATGCAAAAGCTGTTGTACTTGTTTTGTATTTTATGCTTCTGGCGTTGACCTCTAAGGACCTAACAATTCGATCTGGTTGAACAACGCCCTAGAGTGAAGCCAAGGTTGCCCGGAACGTTGAAATAAGCATCACTTTCACACTGGATGCAATTAATCCTGTTATACGATGGAAAAACTGTTGTATTTTTATTCTATTTTATGCTTCGGTCGTTGACTTCTAAGGCCCTAACTATTCGATCTGGTGGAGCAACGCCCTCGAGTGATACCTAGGTTGCCCGGAACATACAAACGGCCATTACTTTCACACTGTCTGCAATTATTCATTTTGTACGATGGAAGAACTGTTGTATCTTTATTGTATTTTATGCTTCTGGCGTTGACTGCTAAGGCAATAGCTATTCGATGTGGTGGAGCAACGCCCTAGAGTGAAGCCTAGGTTGCCCGGAACGTAGAAATGACCATTACTTTCACACTGGTTGCAATTATTCGTTTTATACGATGGAAAAGCTGTTGTATTTATATTGTGTTTTATGCTTCTGGCGTTGACTTCTTAGGCCCTAACGATTCGATCTGGTGGAGCAACGCCCTAGAGTGAAGCCTAGGTTGCCCGGAACGTAGAAATGACCATCACTTTCACACTGGTTGCAATTACTCCTCTTATACGATGGAAAAACTGTTGTATCTTTATTGTATTTTATGCTTCGGGCGTTGACTTCTAAATTCCTATCTACTCGATCTGGTGGTGCAACGCCCTAGAGTGTAGCCTAGGTTGCCCGGAACGTAGAAATGGCCATTACTTCCACACTGTTTGCAATTATTCATTTTATACGATGGAAAAACTGTTGTATTTATATTGTGTTTTATGCTTCTGGCGTTGACTTCTTAGGCCCTAACTATTCGATCTGGTGGCGCAACGCCCTAGAGTGAAGCCTAGGTTGCCCGGAACGTAAAAATGGCCATTACTTCCACACTGTTTGCTGTTATTCATTTTATACGATGGAAAAACTGTTGTATTTATATTGTATTTTATGCTTCTGGCTTTGACTTCTAAGGCCGTAGCTATTCGATGTGGTTGAACAGCGCCCTAGATTGAATCCTAGGTTGCCCGGAACGTAGAAATGACCATAAATTTCACACCGGTTGCAATTATTCGCATTATACGATGGAAAAACTGTTGCATCTGTTATGTATTTTACGCTTCTGGCGTTGACTTCTAAGGCCCTAACAATCCGATCTGGTGGAGCAACGCCCTAGGGCCAAGCCTAGGTCGCCCAGAACGTAGAAATGACCATCACTTTCACACTGGTTGCAATTACTCCTGTTAAACGATTTAAAAACTGTTGTATCTTTATTGTATTTTATGCTTCGGACGTTGACTTCTAAGGCCCTAACTATTCGATCTGGTGGAGCAACGTCCTAGAGTGAAGCCTAGGTTGCCCGGAACATAAAAATGGCATTACTTCCACACTATTTGCAAACATTCATTTTATACGATGGAAAAAGTGTTGTATTTATATTGTATTTTATGCTTCGGGCGTTGACTTCTAAGGCCCTAACTATTCGATCTGGTGGAGCAACGCCCTAGGGTGAAACCTAGGTTGCCCTGAACGTGGAAATGACTACTACTTTCACACTGGTTGCAATTATTCCTGTTATACGATGAAACACTGTTGTATCTTTATTGTATTTTATGCTTCGGGCGTTGACTTCTGAGGCCCTAACTATTCGATCTGGTGGAGCAACGCCCTAGAGTGACGCCTAGGATGCCCGGAACGTAGAAATGACCAGTACCTTCACACTGTTTGCGATTATTCATTTTATACGAAGGTAAAACTGTTGTACTTATGTTGTATTTTATTCTTCTGGCGTCGAATTGTAAGTCCCTAGCTAGTCGATCTGGTGGATCAACGCCCCAGTGTGAAGCCTAAGTTACCCGGAACGTAGAAATGACCAGTACTTTCACACTGGTTGCAGTTATTCCTGTTATACAATGGAAAAACTGTTGCATTTTTATTGTATTTTATGCTTCTGCCGTTGTATTCAAAGTCCCCAACTATTCGATCTGGTGGAGCAACGCCCTGGAGTTAAGCCAAGGTTGCCCGGAACGTAGAAATGACCATAACTTTCACACTGGTTGCAATTATTCGTTCTATACAATGGAAAAACTGTTCTAATTATTTTGTATTTCATGATTCGGCAGTTGACTTCTAAGGCCCTAACTATTCGATCTGGTGGACCAACGACCTAGAGTGAAGCCTAGGTTGCCCGGAACGTAGAAATGACCATAACATTCATAGTGGTTGCAATTATTCGTTTTATACGATGGAAAAACTGTTGTATTTTTATTTTCTCTTATGCTTCTGGCGTTGACTTCTAAGTCCCTAGCTATACGATCTGGTGGAGCAACGCCCTAGAGTGAAGCCTAGGTTGCCCGGAACGTAGAAATGACCTTTACTTTCACACTGTTTGCAAATATACATTATATACGATGGTAAAACTGTTGCACTTGGGTTGTATTTTATGCTTCTGGCCTTGACTTCTAAGGCCCTAACTGTTCGACGTGGTGGAGCAACGCCCTAGTGTGAAACCTAGGTTGCCCGGAACGTAGAAATGACCATTACTTTCACACTGGTTGCAATTATTCCTGTTATACGATGGAAAAACTATTGCATTTTTATTTTATTTTATGCTTCTGGCGTTGACTTCTTAGGCCCTAACTATTCGATCTGGTGCAGCAACGCCCTGGAGTGAAGGCCAGGTTGCCTGGAACGTAGAAATGACCATAACTTTCACACCGCTTGCAACTATTCGTTTTACACGGTGGAAAAACTGTTGTATTTATTTTGTATTTTATGTTTCTGGCGTTGACTTGTAAGTACCTAACAATTAGATCTGGTGGAACAACGCCATAGAGTGAAGCCTAGGTTGCCCGGAACGTAGAAATGACCATCACCTTCACTCTGGTTGCAATTATTCCTGGTATACGATGGAAAAAATGTTGCATTTTTATTGTATTTTATGCTTCTGCCGTTGTATTCAAAGTCCCCAACTATTCGATCTGGTGGAGCAACGCTCTGGAGTTAAGCCAAGGTTGCCCGGAACGTAGAAATGACCATAACTTTAACACTGGTTGTAATTATTCGTTCTATACAATGGAAAAACTGTTCTATTTACTTTGTATTTCATGATTCGGCAGTTGACTTCTAAGGCCCTAACTATTCGATCTGGTGGACCAACGCCCTAGAGTGAAGCATAGGTTGCCCGGAACGTAGAAATGACCATAACATACATACTGGTTGCAATTATTCGTTTTATACGATGGAAAAACTGTTGTATTTTTATTTTATTTTATGCTTCTGGCGTTGACTTCTAAGTCCCTAGCTATTTGATCTGGTGGAGCAACGCCCTAGAGTAAAGCCTAGGTTGCCCGGAACGTAGAAATGACCATCACCTTCACACTGTTTGCGATTATTCATTTTATACGAAGGTAAAACTGTTGTACTTATGTTGTATTTTATTCTTCTGGCGTCGAATTGTAAGTCCCTAGCTAGTCGATCTGGTGGATCAACGCCCCAGTGTGAAGCCTAAGTTACCCGGAACGTAGAAATGACCAGTACTTTCACACTGGTTGCAGTTATTCCTGTTATACAATGGAAAAACTGTTGCATTTTTATTGTATTTTATGCTTCTGCCGTTGTATTCAAAGTCCCCAACTATTCGATCTGGTGGAGCAACGCCCTGGAGTTAAGCCAAGGTTGCCCGGAACGTAGAAATGACCATAACTTTAACACTGGTTGTAATTATTCGTTCTAGACAATGGAAAAACTGTTCTATTTATTTTGTATTTCATGATTCGGCCGTTGACTTCTAAGGCCCTAACTATTCGATCTGGTGGACCAACGCCCTAGAGTGAAGCCTAGGTTGCCCGGAACGTAGAAATGACCATAACATACATACTGGTTGCAGTTATTCGTTTTATACGATGGAAAAACTGTTGTATTTTTATTTTATTTTATGCTTCTGGCGTTGACTTCTAAGTCCCTAGCTATTCGATCTGGTGGAGCAACGCCGAAGAGTAAAGACTAGGTTGCCCGGAACGTAGAAATGACCATCACCTTCACTCTGGTTGCAATTATTCCTGTTATACGATGGAAAAACTGTTGTATTTATATAATATTTTATGCTTCAGGCGTTGACTTCTAAGGCCGTAGCTATTCGATCTCGTGGAGCAACGCCCTAGAGTGAAGCCTAGGTTGCCCGGAACGTAGAAATGACCATTACCTTCACACTGCTTGCAATTATACATTTTATACGATGGTAAAACTGTTGTACTTATGTTGTATTTTATTCTTCTGGCGCTGAATTCTACGTCCCTAGCTTTTCGATCTGGTGGAGCAACGCCCTAGAGTGAAGCCTAGGTTACCCGAAACGTAGAAATGACCATTACCTTCAGGCTTGTTGCAATTATTCCTGTTATACGATGAAAAAACTGTTGTATTTATATTGTATTTTATGCTTCTGGCATTGACTTCTAAGGCCCTAACTATTCGATCTGGTGGAGCAACGCCCTAGAGTGAAGCCTAGGTTGCCCGGAACGTGGAAGTGTCCATTACCTTCAAACTGTTTGCGATTATTCATTTTATACGGTGGTAAAACTGTTGTACTTAAGTTGTATTTTATTATTCTGGCGTTGAATTCTAAGTCCCTAGCTATTCGATCTGATGGAGCAACGCCCTAGAGTGAAGCCTAGGCTACCCGGAACGTAGAAATGACCAGTACTTTCACACTGGTTGCAGTTATTCCTATTATACAATGGAGAAACTGTTGCATTTTTATTGCACTTTATGCTTCTTGCGTTGTATTCAAAGTTCCTAAATATTCGATCTCATGGAGCAACGCCCTGGAGTTAAGCCATGGTTGCCCGGAACGTAGAAATGACCATAACTTTAACACTGTTTGCAATTACTCGTTCTATACAATGGAAAAACTGTTCTATTTATTTTGTATTTCATGATTCGGGCGTTGACTTCTAAGGCCCTAACTATTCGATCTGGTGGAGCAACGCCCTACAGTTACGGCTAGGTTGCCCGAAACGTAGAAGTGACCATAGCTTTCACACTGCTTGCAATTATTCCTGTTATACAAGGGAAAAACTGTTGTATTTATATTGTATTTTATGCTTCTGGCGTTGACTTCTTAGGCCCTAACTATTCGATCTGGTGGAGCAACGCCCTAGAGTGACGCCTAGGATGCCCGGAACGTAGAAATGACCAGTACCTTCACACTGTTTGCGATTATTCATTTTATACGAAGGTAAAACTGTTGTACTTATGTTGTATTTTATTCTTCTGGCGTCGAATTGTAAGTTCCTAGCTAGTCGATCTGGTGGATCAACGCCCCAGTGTGAAGCCTAAGTTACCCGGAACGTAGAAATGACCAGTACTTTCACACTGGTTGCAGTTATTCCTGTTATACAATGGAAAAACTGTTGCGTTTTTATTGTATTTTATGCTTCTGCCGTTGTATTCAAAGTCCCCAACTATTCCATCTGGTGGAGCAACGCCCTGGAGTTAAGCCAAGGTTGCCCGGAACTTAGAAATGACCATAACTTTAACACTGGTTGCAATTATTCGTTCTATACAATGGAAAAACTGTTCTATTTATTTTGTATTTCATGATTCGGCCGTTGACTTCTAAGGCCCTAACTATTCGATCTGGTGGACCAACGCCCTAGAGTGAAGCCTAGGTTGCCCGGAACGTAGAAATGACCATAACATTCATACTGGTTGCAATTATTCGTTTTATACGATGGAAAAACAGTTGTATTTTTATTTTATTTTATGCTTCTGGAGTTGACTTCTAAGTCCCTAGCTATTCGATCTGGTGGAGCAACGCCCTAGAGTGAAGCCTAGGTTACCCGGAACGTAGAAATGACCTTTACTTACACACTGTTTGCAAATATACATTATATACGATGGTAAAACTGTTGTACTTGGGTTGTATTTTATGCTTCTGGCCTTGACTTCTAAGGCCCTAACTGTTCGATGTGGTGGAGCAACGCCCTAGTGTGAAACCTAGGTTGCCCGGAACGTAGAAATGACCATAGCTTTCACATTGGTTGCAATTATTCCTGTTATACAAGGGAAACACTGTTGTATTTATATTGTATTTTATGCTTCTGGCGTTGACTTCTTAGGCCCTAACTATTCGATCTGGTGGAGCAACGCGCTAGAGTGAAGCCTAGGTTATCCGGACCGTAGAAATGACCAGTACTTTCACACTGGTTGCAGTTATTCCTGTTATACAATGGAAAAACTGTTGCATCTTTATTGTATTTTATGCTTCTAGCGTTGTATTCACAGTCCCTAACTATTCGATCTGGAGGAGCAACGCCCTGGAGTTAAGCCAAGGTTGCCCGGAACGTAGAAATGACCATAACTTTAACACTGGTTGCAATTACTCGTTCCATACGATGGAAAAACTGTTCTATTTACTTTGTATTTCATGATTCGGGCGTTGACTTCTAAGGCCCCAACTATACGATCTGGTGGAGCAACGCCCTGGAGTTAAGCCAAGGTTGCCCGGAACGTTGAAATGACCATAACTTTAACACTGGTTGCAATTATTCGTTCTATACAATGGAAAAACTGTTCTATTTATTTTGTATTTCATGATTCGGCCGTTGACTTCTAAGGCCCTAACTATTCGATCTGGTGGACCAACGCCCTAGAGTGAAGCCTAGGTTGCCCGGAACGTAGAAATGACCATAACATTCATACTGGTTGCAATTATTCGTTTTATACGATGGAAAAACTGTTGTATTTTTATTTTCTCTTATGCTTCTGGCGTTGACTTCTAAGTCCCTAGCTATTCGATCTGGTGGAGCAACGCCCTAGAGTGAAGCCTAGGTTGCCCGGACCGTAGGAATGACCTTTACTTTCACACTGTTTGCAAATATACATTATATACGATGGTAAAACTGTTGCACTTGGGTTGTATTTTATGCTTCTGGCCTTGACTTCTAAGGCCCTAACTGTTCGACGTGGTGGAGCAACGCCCTAGTGTGAAACCCAGGTTGCCCGGAACGTAGAAATGACCATTACTTTCACACTGGTTGCAATTATTTCTGTTATACGATGGAAAAACTATTGCATTTTTATTTTATTTTATGCTTCTGGCGTTGACTTCTTAGGCCCTAACTATTCGATCTGGTGCAGCAACGCCCTGGAGTGAAGGCCAGGTTGCCTGGAACGTAGAAATGACCATAACTTTCACACCGCTTGCAATTATTCGTTTTACACGATGGAAAATCTGTTGTATTTATTTTGTATTTTATGTTTCTGGCGTTGACTTGTAAGGACCTAACAATTAGATCTGGTGGAACAACGCCATAGAGTGAAGCCTAGGTTGCCCGGAACGTAGAAATGACCATCACCTTCACTCTGGTTGCAATTATTCCTGTTATACGATGGAAAAACTGTTGTATTTATATAATATTTTATGCTTCAGCCGTTGACTTCTGAGGCCGTAGCTATTCGATGTGGTGGAGCAACGCCCTAGTGTGAAACCTAGGTTGCCCTGGAGCGTTGAAATGACCGTTACTCCCACACTGTTTGCAATTATTCATGTTATACAAGGGAAAAACTGTTGTACTTATATTGTATTTTTTGCTTCTGGCGTTGACTTCTTATGCCCTAACTATTCGATCTCGTGGAGCAACGCCCTTTAGTGAAGCCTAGGTTGCCCGGAACGTAGAAATGACCATTACCTTCACACTGCTTGCAATTACACATTTTATACGATGGTAAAACTGTTTTACTTGTGTTGTATTTTATTCTTCTGGCGCTGAATTCTACGTCCCTAGCTATTCGATCTGGTGGAGCAACGCCCTAGAGTGAAGCCTAGGTTACCCGAAACGTACAAATGACCATTACCTTCAGGCTTGTTGCAATTATTCCTGTTACACGATGAAAAAACTGTTGTATTTATATTGTATTTTATGCTTCTGGCATTGACTTCTACTGCCCTAACTATTCGACCTGGTGGAGCAACGCCCTTGAGTAGAGCCTAGGTTGCCCGGAACGTAGAAATGCCCATTACTTTCACACTGTAGCAATTATTCATTTTATACGATGGAAAAACTGTTGTGCTTTTATTGTATTTTATGCTTCTGGCGTTGACTTCTAAGGCCGTAGCTATACGATGTGGTGGAGCAACGGCCTAGAGTGAAGCCTAGGGTGCCCGGAACGTAGAAATGACCATTACCTTCACACTGGTTGCAAATATTCGTTTTATACGATGGAATAACTGTTCTATTTATTTTGTATTTGGTGCATCTGGCGTTGACTTCTGAGGCCCTAACTACTGGATCTGGTTGACCAACGCCCTAGAGTGAAGCCTAGGTTGCCCAGAACGTAGAAATGACCATCACTTTCACACTGGTTGCAATTATTCCTGTTATACAAAGTAAAAACTTCTGTATTTATACTGTATTTTATGTTTCCGGCGTTGCCCTCTAAGGCCCTAACTATTCCATCTGGTGGAACAACGCCCTAGAGAAAAGCCTAGGTTGCCCGGAACGTAGAAATGACCATTACTTTCACACTGGTTGCAATTACTCCTGTTATACAATGTAAAAACGTCTGTATTTATAATGTATTTTATGCTTGCGGCGTTGACCTCTTGGGCCCTAACTCTTCGATCTGGTGGAGCAATGCCTCAGAGTTAAGTCTAGGATGTCCTGAACGTAGAAATGTCCGTTACTTTCACAGTAGTTGCAATTATTCCTGTTATACGATGGAAAAGCTGTTGTATTTATATTGTATTTTATGCTTCTGGCGTTGACTTCTTAGGCCCTAACTAATCGATCTGGTGCAACAACGCCCTAGAGTGAAGCCTAGGGTGCCCGGAACGTAGAAATGATCTTTACTTTCACACTGTTTGCAAATATACATTATATACGATGGAAAAGCTGTTGTATTTATATTGTATTTTATGCTTCTGGAGTTGACTTCTAAGGCCGTAGCTATTCGGTGTGGTGGAGCAACGCCCAAGAGTAAAACCTAGGTTGCCCGGAACGCAGAAATGACCATTACTTTCACACTGGTTGCAATTATTCCTGTTATACAAGGGAAACACTGTTGTATTTATATTGTATTTTATGCTTCTGGCGTTGACTTCTTATACCCTAACTATTCGATCTCGTGGAGCAACGCCCTAGAGTGAAGCCTAGGATGCCCGGAACGTAGAAATGACCATTACCTTCACACTGCTTGCAATTATACATTTTATACGATGGTAAAACTGTTGTACATATGATGTATTTTATTCTTCTGGCGCTGAATTCTACGTCCCTAGCTATTCGATCGGGTGGAGCAACGCCCTAGAGTGAAGCCTAGGTTGCCCGGATCGTAGAAATGACCATAGCTTTCATACTGGTTGCAATTATTCGTTTTATACGATGGAAAAACTGTTGTATTTATTTTGTATTTGGTGCTCCTGGCGTTGACTTCTTAGGCCCTAGCTATTGGATCTGGTGGACCAACGCCCCAGAGTGAAGCCTAGGTTGCCCGGAACGTAGAAATGACCTTTACTTTCACACTGTTTGCAAATATACGTTATATACGATGGTAAAACTGTTGTACTTGGGTTGTATTTTATGCTTCTGGCCTTGACTTCTAAGGCCCTAACTGTTCGATGTGGTGGACCAACGCCCTAGTGTGATACCTAGGTTGCCCGGAACGTAGAAATGACCATAGCTTTCACATTGGTTGCAATTATTCCTGTTATACAAGGGAAACACTGTTGTATTTATATTGTATTTTATCCTTCTGGCGTTGACTTCTTAGGCCCTAACTATTCGATCTGGTGGAGCAACGCCCTAGAGTGAAGCCTGGGTTACCCGGAAAGTAGAAATGACCAGTACTTTCACACTGTTTGCAAATATACATTATATACGATGGAAAAGCTGTTGTATTTAATTTGTATTTCATGCTTCGGGCGTTGACTTCTAAGGCCCTAACTATTCGATCTGTTGGAGCGACTCCCTACAGTTAAGCCTAGGTTGCCCGGAACGTAGAAATGACCTTTACTTTCACACTGTTTGCAAATATACATTATATACGATGGAAAAGCTGTTGTATTTATATTGTATTTTATGCTTCTGGCGTTGACTTCTTAGGCCCTAACTAATCGATCTGGTGTAACAACGCCCTAGAGTGAAGCCTAGGTTACCCGAAACGTAGAAATGACTACTACCTTCAGGCTTGTTGCAATTATTCCTGTTATACGATGAAAAAACTGTTGTATTTATATTGTACTTTATGCTTCTGGCATTGACTTCTAAGGCCCTAACTTTTCGATGTGGTGGAGCAACGCCATAGAGCGAAATCTAGGTTGCTCGGAACGTAGAAATGACCATTACTTGCACACTGGTTGCAATTATTCATTCTATACGATGGAAAAACTGTTGTACATATATCGTATTTTATGCTTGTGGCGTTGACTTCTTAGGCCCTAACTATTCGATCTGGTGGTGCAACGCCCTATGGTGAAGCCTAGCTTGCCCGGAACGTAGAAATGACCATAACTATCAGACTGGTTGCAATTATCTGTTTTATACGATGGAAAGACTGTTGTATTTATATTGTATTTTATAGTTATGGCGTTGTCTTCTAGGGCCGTAGCTATTCGATATGGTTGAGCAACGCCCTAGGGTGAAACCTAGGTTGCCCGGAACGTAGAAATGACCATAGCTTTCATACTGGTTGCAATTATTCGTTTTATACGATGGAAAAGCTGTTGTATTTATTTTGTATTGGGTGCTCCTGGCGTTGTCTTCTTAGGCCCTAACTGTTCGATCTGGTGGAGCACCGCCCTAGACTGAAGCCTAGGTTACCCGGAACGTAGAAAAGACAAGTACTTTCACACTGGTTGCAGTTATTCGTTCTATACAATGGAAAAACTGTTCTATTTATTTTGTATTTCATGATTCGGCCGTTGACTTCTAAGGCCCTAACTATTCGATCTGGTGGACCAACGCCCTAGAGTGAAGCCTAGATTGCCCGGAACGTAGAAATGACCACAACATTCATACTGGTTGCAATTATTCGTTTTATACGATGGAAAAACAGTTGTACTTTTATTCTATTTTATGCTTCTGGCGTTGACTTCTAAGTCCCTAGCTATTCGATCTGGTGGAGCAACGCCCTTGAGTAAAGTCTAGGTTGCCCGGAAAGTAGAAATGACCATCACCTTCACTCTGGTTGCAATTATTCCTGTTATACGATGGAAAATCTGTTGTATTTATATTGTATTTTATGCTTCTGGCATTGACTTCTACTGCCCTAACTATTCGACCAGGTGGAGCAACGCCCTTGAGTAGAGCCTAGGTTGCCCGGAACGTAGAAATGCCCATTACTTTCACACTGTAGCAATTATTCATTTTATACGATGGAAAAACTGTTGTGCTTTTATTGTATTTTATGCTTCTGGCGTTGACTTCTAAGGCCGTAGCTATACGATGTGGTGGAGCAACGGCCTAGAGTGAAGCCTAGGGTGCCCGGAACGTAGAAATGACCATTACCTTCACACTGGTTGCAAATATTCGTTTTATACGATGGAATAACTGTTCTATTTATTTTGTATTTGGTGCATCTGGCGTTGACTTCTGAGGCCCTAACTACTGGATCTGGTTGACCAACGCCCTAGAGTGAAGCCTAGGTTGCCCAGAACGTAGAAATGACCATCACTTTCACACTGGTTGCAATTATTCCTGTTATACAAAGTAAAAACTTCTGTATTTATACTGTATTTTATGTTTCCGGCGTTGCCCTCTAATGCCCTAACTATTCGATCTGGTGGAACAACGCCCTAGAGAAAAGCCTAGGTTGCCCGGAACGTAGAAATGACCATTACTTTCACACTGGTTGCAATTACTCCTGTTATACAATGTAAAAACGTCTGTATTTATAATGTATTTTATGCTTGCGGCGTTGACCTCTTGGGCCCTAACTCTTCGATCTGGTGGAGCAATGCCTCAGAGTTAAGTCTAGGATGTCCTGAACGTAGAAATGTCCGTTACTTTCACAGTAGTTGCAATTACTCCTGTTATACGATGGAAAAGCTGTTGTATTTATATTGTATTTTATGCTTCTGGCGTTGACTTCTTAGGCCCTAACTAATCGATCTGGTGCAACAACGCCCTAGAGTGAAGCCTAGGGTGCCCGGAACGTAGAAATGATCTTTACTTTCACACTGTTTGCAAATATACATTATATACGATGGAAAAGCTGTTGTATTTATATTGTATTTTATGCTTCTGGAGTTGACTTCTAAGGCCGTAGCTATTCGGTGTGGTGGAGCAACGCCCAAGAGTAAAACCTAGGTTGCCCGGAACGCAGAAATGACCATTACTTTCACACTGGCTGCAATTATTCCTGTTATACAAGGGAAACACTGTTGTATTTATATTGTATTTTATGCTTCTGGCGTTGACTTCTTATACCCTAACTATTCGATCTCGTGGAGCAACGCCCTAGAGTGAAGCCTAGGATGCCCGGAACGTAGAAATGACCATTACCTTCACACTGCTTGCAATTATACATTTTATACGATGGTAAAACTGTTGTACATATGATGTATTTTATTCTTCTGGCGCTGAATTCTACGTCCCTAGCTATTCGATCTGGTGGAGCAACGCCCTAGAGTGAAGCCTAGGTTGCCCGGATCGTAGAAATGACCATAGCTTTCATACTGGTTGCAATTATTCGTTTTATACGATGGAAAAACTGTTGTATTTATTTTGTATTTGGTGCTCCTGGCGTTGACTTCTTAGGCCCTAGCTATTGGATCTGGTGGACCAACGCCCCAGAGTGAAGCCTAGGTTGCCCGGAACGTAGAAATGACCTTTACTTTCACACTGTTTGCAAATATACGTTATATACGATGGTAAAACTGTTGTACTTGGGTTGTATTTTATGCTTCTGGCCTTGACTTCTAAGGCCCTAACTGTTCGATGTGGTGGACCAACGCCCTAGTGTGATACCTAGGTTGCCCGGAACGTAGAAATGACCATAGCTTTCACATTGGTTGCAATTATTCCTGTTATACAAGGGAAACACTGTTGTATTTATATTGTATTTTATGCTTCTGGCGTTGACTTCTTAGGCCCTAACTATTCGATCTGGTGGAGCAACGCCCTAGAGTGAAGCCTGGGTTACCCGGAAAGTAGAAATGACCAGTACTTTCACACTGTTTGCAAATATACATTATATACGATGGAAAAGCTGTTGTATTTAATTTGTATTTCATGCTTCGGGCGTTGACTTCTAAGGCCCTAACTATTCGATCTGTTGGAGCGACTCCCTACAGTTAAGCCTAGGTTGCCCGGAACGTAGAAATGACCTTTACTTTCACACTGTTTGCAAATATACATTATATACGATGGAAAAGCTGTTGTATTTATATTATATTTTATGCTTCTGGCGTTGACTTCTTAGGCCCTAAGTAATCGATCTGGTGTAACAACGCCCTAGAGTGAAGCCTAGGTTACCCGAAACGTAGAAATGACTACTACCTTCAGGCTTGTTGCAATTATTCCTTTTATACGATGAAAAAACTGTTGTATTTATATTGTACTTTATGCTTCTGGCATTGACTTCTAAGGCCCTAACTTTTCGATGTGGTGGAGCAACGCCATAGAGCGAAATCTAGGTTGCTCGGAACGTACAAATGACCATTACTTGCACACTGGTTGCAATTATTCATTCTATACGATGGAAAAACTGTTGTACATATATCGTATTTTATGCTTGTGGCGTTGACTTCTTAGGCCCTAACTATTCGATCTGGTGGTGCAACGCCCTATGGTGAAGCCTAGCTTGCCCGGAACGTAGAAATGACCATAACTATCAGACTGGTTGCAATTATCTGTTTTATACGATGGAAAGACTGTTGTATTTATATTGTATTTTATAGTTATGGCGTTGTCTTCTAGGGCCGTAGCTATTCGATATGGTTGAGCAACGCCCTAGAGTGAAACCTAGGTTGCCCGGAACGTAGAAATGACCATAGCTTTCATACTGGTTGCAATTATTCGTTTTATACGATGGAAAAGCTGTTGTATTTATTTTGTATTGGGTGCTCCTGGCGTTGTCTTCTTAGGCCCTAACTGTTCGATCTGGTGGAGCACCGCCCTAGACTGAAGCCTAGGTTACCCGGAACGTAGAAAAGACAAGTACTTTCACACTGGTTGCAGTTATTCGTTCTATACAATGGAAAAACTGTTCTATTTATTTTGTATTTCATGATTCGGCCGTTGACTTCTAAGGCCCTAACTATTCGATCTGGTGGACCAACGCCCTAGAGTGAAGCCTAGATTGCCCGGAACGTAGAAATGACCACAACATTCATACTGGTTGCAATTATTCGTTTTATACGATGGAAAAACAGTTGTACTTTTATTCTATTTTATGCTTCTGGCGTTGACTTCTAAGTCCCTAGCTATTCGATCTGGTGGAGCAACGCCCTTGAGTAAAGTCTAGGTTGCCCGGAAAGTAGAAATGACCATCACCTTCACTCTGGTTGCAATTATTCCTGTTATACGATGGAAAATCTGTTGTATTTATATTGTATTTTATGCTTCTGGCATTGACTTCTACTGCCCTAACTATTCGACCAGGTGGAGCAACGCCCTTGAGTAGAGCCTAGGTTGCCCGGAACGTAGAAATGCCCATTACTTTCACACTGTAGCAATTATTCATTTTATACGATGGAAAAACTGTTGTGCTTTTATTGTATTTTATGCTTCTGGCGTTGACTTCTAAGGCCGTAGCTATACGATGTGGTGGAGCAACGGCCTAGAGTGAAGCCTAGGGTGCCCGGAACGTAGAAATGACCATTACCTTCACACTGGTTGCAAATATTCGTTTTATACGATGGAATAACTGTTCTATTTATTTTGTATTTGGTGCATCTGGCGTTGACTTCTGAGGCCCTAACTACTGGATCTGGTTGACCAACGCCCTAGAGTGAAGCCTAGGTTGCCCAGAACGTAGAAATGACCATCACTTTCACACTGGTTGCAATTATTCCTGTTATACAAAGTAAAAACTTCTGTATTTATACTGTATTTTATGTTTCCGGCGTTGCCCTCTAATGCCCTAACTATTCGATCTGGTGGAACAACGCCCTAGAGAAAAGCCTAGGTTGCCCGGAACGTAGAAATGACCATTACTTTCACACTGGTTGCAATTACTCCTGTTATACAATGTAAAAACGTCTGTATTTATAATGTATTTTATGCTTGCGGCGTTGACCTCTTGGGCCCTAACTCTTCGATCTGGTGGAGCAATGCCTCAGAGTTAAGTCTAGGATGTCCTGAACGTAGAAATGTCCGTTACTTTCACAGTAGTTGCAATTATTCCTGTTATACGATGGAAAAGCTGTTGTATTTATATTGTATTTTATGCTTCTGGCGTTGACTTCTTAGGCCCTAACTAATCGATCTGGTGCAACAACGCCCTAGAGTGAAGCCTAGGGTGCCCGGAACGTAGAAATGATCTTTACTTTCACACTGTTTGCAAATATACATTATATACGATGGAAAAGCTGTTGTATTTATATTGTATTTTATGCTTCTGGAGTTGACTTCTAAGGCCGTAGCTATTCGGTGTGGTGGAGCAACGCCCAAGAGTAAAACCTAGGTTGCCCGGAACGCAGAAATGACCATTACTTTCACACTGGCTGCAATTATTCCTGTTATACAAGGGAAACACTGTTGTATTTATATTGTATTTTATGCTTCTGGCGTTGACTTCTTATACCCTAACTATTCGATCTCGTGGAGCAACGCCCTAGAGTGAAGCCTAGGATGCCCGGAACGTAGAAATGACCATTACCTTCACACTGCTTGCAATTATACATTTTATACGATGGTAAAACTGTTGTACATATGATGTATTTTATTCTTCTGGCGCTGAATTCTACGTCCCTAGCTATTCGATCTGGTGGAGCAACGCCCTAGAGTGAAGCCTAGGTTGCCCGGATCGTAGAAATGACCATAGCTTTCATACTGGTTGCAATTATTCGTTTTATACGATGGAAAAACTGTTGTATTTATTTTGTATTTGGTGCTCCTGGCGTTGACTTCTTAGGCCCTAGCTATTGGATCTGGTGGACCAACGCCCCAGAGTGAAGCCTAGGTTGCCCGGAACGTAGAAATGACCTTTACTTTCACACTGTTTGCAAATATACGTTATATACGATGGTAAAACTGTTGTACTTGGGTTGTATTTTATGCTTCTGGCCTTGACTTCTAAGGCCCTAACTGTTCGATGTGGTGGACCAACGCCCTAGTGTGATACCTAGGTTGCCCGGAACGTAGAAATGACCATAGCTTTCACATTGGTTGCAATTATTCCTGTTATACAAGGGAAACACTGTTGTATTTATATTGTATTTTATGCTTCTGGCGTTGACTTCTTAGGCCCTAACTATTCGATCTGGTGGAGCAACGCCCTAGAGTGAAGCCTGGGTTACCCGGAAAGTAGAAATGACCAGTACTTTCACACTGTTTGCAAATATACATTATATACGATGGAAAAGCTGTTGTATTTAATTTGTATTTCATGCTTCGGGCGTTGACTTCTAAGGCCCTAACTATTCGATCTGTTGGAGCGACTCCCTACAGTTAAGCCTAGGTTGCCCGGAACGTAGAAATGACCTTTACTTTCACACTGTTTGCAAATATACATTATATACGATGGAAAAGCTGTTGTATTTATATTATATTTTATGCTTCTGGCGTTGACTTCTTAGGCCCTAAGTAATCGATCTGGTGTAACAACGCCCTAGAGTGAAGCCTAGGTTACCCGAAACGTAGAAATGACTACTACCTTCAGGCTTGTTGCAATTATTCCTTTTATACGATGAAAAAACTGTTGTATTTATATTGTACTTTATGCTTCTGGCATTGACTTCTAAGGCCCTAACTTTTCGATGTGGTGGAGCAACGCCATAGAGCGAAATCTAGGTTGCTCGGAACGTACAAATGACCATTACTTGCACACTGGTTGCAATTATTCATTCTATACGATGGAAAAACTGTTGTATTTTTATTGTATTTTATGCTTCTGGCGTTGACTTCATAGGCCCTAACTATTCGATCTGGTGGACCAACGCCCTAGAGTCAAGCCTAGGTTGCCCGGAACGTAGAAATGGCCATTAGCTTCACACTGGTTTCAGTTATTCCAGTTATACGTTGGAAAAACTGTAGTATTTTTATTGTATTTTATGCTTCTGGCGTTGACTTCTTAGGCCCTAACTATTCGATCTGGTGGAGCAACGCCCAAGGGTGATGCCTAGCTTGCCCGGAACGTAGAAATGACCATAACTATCAGACTGGTTGCAATTATCCGTTTTATACGATGGAAAGACTGTTGTATTTATTTTGTATTTTATAGTTATGGCGTTGCCTTGTAGGGCCGTAGCTATTCGATATGGCTGAGCAACGCCCTAGAGTGAAGCCTAGGTTGCCCGGAACGTAGAAATGACCATAGCTTTCATACTGGTTGCAATTATTCGTTTTATACGATGGAAAAACTGTTGAATTTATTTTGTATTTTATGCTTCTGGCGTTGACTTCATAGGCCCTAACTATTCGATCTGGTGGACCAACGCCCTAGAGTGAAGCCTAGGTTGCCCGGAACGTAGAAATGGCCATTAGCTTCACACTGGTTTCAATTATTCCAGTTATACGTTGGAAAAACTGTAGTATTTTTATTGTATTTTATGCTTCGGGCGTTGACTTCTAAGGCCCTAACTATTCAATCTGGTGGAGCAACGCCCTAGAGTGAAGCCTAGGTTGCCCGGAACGTAGAAATGGCCATTAGCTTCACACTGGTTTCAATTATTCCAGTTATACGTTGGAAAAACTGTAGTATTTTTATTGTATTTTATGCTTCTGGCGTTGACTTCTTAGGCCCTAACTATTCGATCTGGTGGAGCAACGCCCAAGGGTGATGCCTAGCTTGCCCGGAACGTAGAAATGACCATAACTATCAGACTGGTTGCAATTATCCGTTTTATACGATGGAAAGACTGTTGTATTTATATTGTATTTTATAGTTATGGCGTTGTCTTGTAGGGCCGTAGCTATTCGATATGGCTGAGCAACGCCCTAGAGTGAAGCCTAGGTTGCCCGGAATGTAGAAATGACCATAGCTTTCATACTGGTTGCAATTATTCGTTTTATACGATGGAAAAACTGTTGAATTTATTTTGTATTTTATGCTTCTGGCGTTGACTTCATAGGCCCTGACTATTCGATCTGGTGGACCAACGCCCTAGAGTGAAGCCTAGGTTGCCCAGAACGTAGAAATGACCATTACCTTCACACTGGTTGCAATTACTCCTGTTACGCGATGGAAAAACTGTGGTATCTTTATTGTATTTTATGCTTCGGGCGTTGACTTCTAAGGCCCTAACTATTCCATCTGGTGGAGCAACGCCCTAGAGTGAAGGCTAGGTTGCCCGCAATGTAGAAATGGCCATTACTATCACACTGGATGCAATTATTCCTGTTATAGGATGGAAGAACTGTTGTATCTAAACTGTCTTTTATGCTTCGGCGGTTGACTTCTAAGGCCCTAACTATTCGATCTGGTGCAGCAACGCCCTAGAGTCAAGCCGAGGTTGCCCGGAACGTAGAAATGGCCATTAGCTTCACACTGGTTTCAATTATTCCAGTTATACGTTGGAAAAACTGTACTATTTTTATTGTATTTTATGCTTCTGGTGTTGACTTCTATGTCGCTAGCAATTCGATATGGTGGACCAAAGCCCTAGAGTGAAGCCTAGGTAGCCCGGAACGTAGAAATGACCATTACCTTAACACTGGTTGCAATTATTCCTGTTATACGATGCAAAAACTGTTGGATTTTTATTGTATTTTATGCTTCTGGAGTTGACTTCTAAGTCGCCAGCTATTCGATCTGGTGGAGGAACGACCTAGAGCGAAGCATAGGTTGCCCGGAACGTAGAAATGACCCTCCCTTTCTCACTGTTTGCAATTATTCATTTTATACGATGGAGAAACCCTTGTATTTGTATTGTATTTTATGCTTCTGGCGTTGACTTCGAAGGCCGTAGCTATTAGATGTGGTGGAGCAACGCCCTTGAGTGAATCCTAGGTATCCCGGAACGTAGAAGAGACCATTACTTTCATACTGGTTGCAATTATTCGTTTTATACGATGGAAAAACTGTTGTATTTATATTGTGTTTTATGCTTCTGGCGTTGACTTCTGAGGCCCTAACTATTCGATCTGGTGGAGCAACGCCCTAGAGTGGAGCCTGGGTTGCCCGGAACATAGAAATACCCATAACTTTCACACCGGTTGCAATTATTCGTTTTATACGATGGAAAAACTTATGTATTTGTTTTGTATTTTATGACTCTGGCGTAGACTTCTTAGGCCCTAACAATTCGATCTGGAGGAACAACGCCCTAGAGTGAAGCCTAGGTTGCCCGGAACGTAGAAATGACCATCACCTTCACACTGGTTGCGATTACTCCTGTTACGCGATGGAAAACCTGTTGTGTCTTTATTGTATTTTATGCTTCGGGCGTTGACTTCTAAGGCCCTAACTATTCGATCTGGTGCTGCAACGCCCTAGAGTCAAGCCTAGGTTGCCCGGAACGTTGAAATGACCATTACCTTCACACTGGTTGCAATTATTCCAGTTAGACGTTGGAAAAACTGTTGTATTTTTATTGTATTTTATGCTTCTGGTGTTGACCTCTATGTCGCTAGCAATTCGATATGGTGGACCAAAGCCCTAGAGTGAAGCCTAGGTTGCCGGGAACGTAGAAATGACCATTACCTTCGCACTGGTTGCAATTATTCCTGTTATACGATGGAAAAGCTGTTGGATTTTTATTGTATTTTAAGCTTCTGGCGTTGACTTCTAAGTCGCTAGCTATTCGATCTGGTGGAGCAACGCCCTAGTGTGAAGCCTAGGTTGCCGGGAACGTAGAAATGACCATCACTTCCACACTGGTTGCGATTACTACTGTTATACGATGGAAAAGCTGTTGCATCTTTATTGAATTTTATGCTTCGGGCTTTGACTTCTAAGGCCCTAACTATTCGATCTGGTGGAGCAACGCCCTAGAGTGAAGCCTAGGTTGACCTGAACGTAGAAATGACCATTCTTTTCACACTGTTTGCAACAATTCATTTTATACGATGGAGAAACCCTTGTATTTGTATTGTATTTTATGCTTCTGGCGTTGACTTCTAAGGCCGTAGCTGTTAGATGTGGTGGAGCAACGCCCTTGAGTGAAGCCTAGGTATCCCGGAACGTAGAAATGACCATTACTTTCACACTGGTTGCAATTATTCGTTTTATACGATGGAGCAGCTGTTGTATTTATATTGTGTTTTATGCTTCTGGCGTTGACTTCTGAGGCCCTAACTATTCGATTAGGAGGAGCAACGACTCAGAGTTATATCTAGGATGCCTGAACGAAGAAATGGCCGTCACTTTCACACTGGTTGCAATTATTCGTTTTATACGATGGAACAGCTGTTGTATTTATATTGTGTTTTATGCTTCTGGCGTTGACTTCTTAGGACCTAACTATTCGATCTGGTGGAGCAACGCCCTAGAGTGAAGCCTAGGTTGCCCGGAACGTAGAAATGACCATTACTTTCACACAAATTGCAATTATTCATTTTATAGGATGGTAAAACGGTTGCATTTTTATTGTATTTTCTGCTTCTGGCGTTGACTTCTTAGGCCCTATCTATCCGATCTGGTGGAGCAACGCCCTAGAGTGAAGCCTAGGTTGCCCGGAACGTAGAAATGACCATTACCTTTACACTGATCGCAATTATTCATTTTATACGATGGAAAAACTGTTGTATTTTTATTGTATTTTATGCTTCTGGCGTTGACTTCATAGGCCCTAACTATTCGATCTGGTGGACCAACGCCCTAGAGTCAAGCCTAGGTTGCCCGGAACGTAGAAATGGCCATTAGCTTCACACTGGTTTCAGTTATTCCAGTTATACGTTGGAAAAACTGTAGTATTTTTATTGTATTTTATGCTTCTGGCGTTGACTTCTTAGGCCCTAACTATTCGATCTGGTGGAGCAACGCCCAAGGGTGATGCCTAGCTTGCCCGGAACGTAGAAATGACCATAACTATCAGACTGGTTGCAATTATCCGTTTTATACGATGGAAAGACTGTTGTATTTATTTTGTATTTTATAGTTATGGCGTTGCCTTGTAGGGCCGTAGCTATTCGATATGGCTGAGCAACGCCCTAGAGTGAAGCCTAGGTTGCCCGGAACGTAGAAATGACCATAGCTTTCATACTGGTTGCAATTATTCGTTTTATACGATGGAAAAACTGTTGAATTTATTTTGTATTTTATGCTTCTGGCGTTGACTTCATAGGCCCTAACTATTCGATCTGGTGGACCAACGCCCTAGAGTGAAGCCTAGGTTGCCCGGAACGTAGAAATGGCCATTAGCTTCACACTGGTTTCAATTATTCCAGTTATACGTTGGAAAAACTGTAGTATTTTTATTGTATTTTATGCTTCGGGCGTTGACTTCTAAGGCCCTAACTATTCCATCTGGTGGAGCAACGCCCTAGAGTGAAGGCTAGGTTGCCCGCAATGTAGAAATGGCCATTACTATCACACTGGATGCAATTATTCCTGTTATAGGATGGAAGAACTGTTGTATCTAAACTGTCTTTTATGCTTCGGCGGTTGACTTCTAAGGCCCTAACTATTCGATCTGGTGCAGCAACGCCCTAGAGTCAAGCCGAGGTTGCCCGGAACGTAGAAATGGCCATTAGCTTCACACTGGTTTCAATTATTCCAGTTATACGTTGGAAAAACTGTACTATTTTTATTGTATTTTATGCTTCTGGTGTTGACTTCTATGTCGCTAGCAATTCGATATGGTGGACCAAAGCCCTAGAGTGAAGTCTAGGTAGCCCGGAACGTAGAAATGACCATTACCTTAACACTGGTTGCAATTATTCCTGTTATACGATGCAAAAACTGTTGGATTTTTATTGTATTTTATGCTTCTAGAGTTGACTTCTAAGTCGCCAGCTATTCGATCTGGTGGAGGAACGACCTAGAGCGAAGCATAGGTTGCCCGGAACGTAGAAATGACCCTCCCTTTCTCACTGTTTGCAATTATTCATTTTATACGATGGAGAAACCCTTGTATTTGTATTGTATTTTATGCTTCTGGCGTTGACTTCGAAGGCCGTAGCTATTAGATGTGGTGGAGCAACGCCCTTGAGTGAATCCTAGGTATCCCGGAACGTAGAAGAGACCATTACTTTCATACTGGTTGCAATTATTCGTTTTATACGATGGAAAAACTGTTGTATTTATATTGTGTTTTATGCTTCTGGCGTTGACTTCTGAGGCCCTAACTATTCGATCTGGTGGAGCAACGCCCTAGAGTGGAGCCTGGGTTGCCCGGAACATAGAAATACCCATAACTTTCACACCGGTTGCAATTATTCGTTTTATACGATGGAAAAACTTATGTATTTGTTTTGTATTTTATGACTCTAGCGTAGACTTCTTAGGCCCTAACAATTCGATCTGGAGGAACAACGCCCTAGAGTGAAGCCTAGGTTGCCCGGAACGTAGAAATGACCATCACCTTCACACTGGTTGCGATTACTCCTGTTACGCGATGGAAAAACTGTTGTGTCTTTATTGTATTTTATGCTTCGGGCGTTGACTTCTAAGGCCCTAACTATTCGATCTGGTGCTGCAACGCCCTAGAGTCAAGCCTAGGTTGCCCGGAACGTAGAAATGACCATTACCTTCACACTGGTTGCAATTATTCCAGTTATACGTTGGAAAAACTGTTGTATTTTTATTGTATTTTATGCTTCTGGTGTTGACCTCTATGTCGCTAGCAATTCGATATGGTGGACCAAAGCCCTAGAGTGAAGCCTAGGTTGCCGGGAACGTAGAAATGACCATTACCTTCGCACTGGTTGCAATTATTCCTGTTATACGATGGAAAAACTGTTGGATTTTTATTGTATTTTAAGCTTCTGGCGTTGACTTCTAAGTCGCTAGCTATTCGATCTGGTGGAGCAACGCCTTAGTGTGAAGCCTAGGTTGCCGGGAACGTAGAAATGACCATCACTTCCACACTGGTTGCGATTACCACTGTTATACGATGGAAAAGCTGTTGTATCTTTATTGAATTTTATGCTTCGGGCTTTGACTTCTAAGGGCCTAACTATTCGATCTGGTGGAGCAACGCCCTAGAGTGAAGCCTAGGTTGCCTTAACGTAGAAATGACCATTCCTTTCACACTGTTTGCAACAATTCATTTTATACGATGGAGAAACCCTTGTATTTGTATTGTATTTTATGCTTCTGGCGTTGACTTCTAAGGCCGTAGCTGTTAGATGTGGTGGAGCAACGCCCTTGAGTGAAGCCTAGGTATCCCGGAACGTAGAAATGACCATTACTTTCACACTGGTTGCAATTATTCGTTTTATACGATGGAGCAGCTGTTGTATTTATATTGTGTTTTATGCTTCTGGCGTTGACTTCTGAGGCCCTAACTATTCGATCTGGTGGAGCAACGCCCTAGAGTGGAGCCTGGGTTGCCCGGAACATAGAAATACCCATAACTTTCACACCGGTTGCAATTATTCGTTTTATACGATGGAAAAACTTATGTATTTGTTTTGTATTTTATGACTCTGGCGTAGACTTCTTAGGCCCTAACAATTCGATCTGGAGGAACAACACCCTAGAGTGAAGCCTAGGTTGCCCGGAACGTAGAAATGACCATCACTTTCACACTGGTTGCGATTACTCCTGTTACGCGATGGAAAAACTGTTGTGTCTTTATTGTATTTTGTGCTTCGGGCGTTGACGTCTAAGGCCCTAACTATTCGATCTGGTGCTGCAACGCCCTAGAGTCAAGCCTAGGTTGCCCGGAACGTAGAAATGACCATTACCTTCACACTGGTTGCAATTATTCCAGTTATACGTTGGAAAAACTGTTGTATTTTTATTGTATTTTATGCTTCTGGTGTTGACCTCTATGTCGCTAGCAATTCGATATGGTGGACCAAAGCCCTAGAGTGAAGCCTAGGTTGCCGGGAACGTAGAAATGACCATTACCTTCGCACTGGTTGCAATTATTCCTGTTATACGATGGAAAAACTGTTGGATTTTTATTGTATTTTAAGTTTCTGGCGTTGATTTCTAAGTCGCTAGCTATTCGATCTGGTGGAGCAACGCCCTAGTGTGAAGCCTAGGTTGCCGGGAACGTAGAAATGACCATCACTTCCACACTGGTTGCGATTACTACTGTTATATGATGGAAAAGCTGTTGTATCTTTATTGAATTTTATGCTTCGGGCTTTGACTTCTAAGCCCCTAACTATTCGATCTGGTGGAGCAACGCCCTAGAGTGAAGCCTAGGTTGCCCTGAACGTAGAAATGACCATTCTTTTCACACTGTTTGCAACAATTCATTTTATACGATGGAGAAACCCTTGTATTTGTATTGTATTTTATGCTTCTGGCGTTGACTTCTAAGGCCGTAGAGGTTAGATGTGGTGGAGCAACGCCCTTGAGTGAAGCCCAGGTATCCCGGAACGTAGAAATGACCATTACTTTCACACTGATTGCAATTATTCGTTTTATACGATGGAGCAGCTGTTGTATTTATATTGTGTTTTATGCTTCTGGCGTTGACTTCTGAGGCCCTAACTATTCGATTAGGAGGAGCAACGACTCAGAGTTATATCTAGGATGCCTGAACGAAGAAATGGCCGTCACTTTCACACTGGTTGCAATTATTCGTTTTATACGATGGAACAGCTGTTGTATTTATATTGTGTTTTATGCTTCTGGCGTTGACTTCTTAGGACCTAACTATTCGATCTGGTGGAGCAACGCCCTAGAGTGAAGCCTAGGTTGCCCGGTACGTAGAAATGACCATTACCTTCACACAAATTACAATTATTCATTTTGTAGGATGGTAAAACGGTTGCACTTTTATTGTATTTTCTGCTTCTGGCGTTGACTTCTTAGGCCCTATCTATCCGATCTCGTGGAGCAACGCCCTAGAGTGAAGCCTAGGTTGCCCGGAACGTAGAAATGGCCATTACCTTTACAATGATTGCAATTATTCATTTTATACGATGGAAAAACTGTTGTATTTTTATTGTATTTTATGCTTCCGGCGTTGACTTCTAAGGGCCTAACTATTCGATCTGGTGGAGCAACGCCCCAGAGTCCAGCCTAGGTTGCCCGGAACGTAGAAATGTCCATAACTTTCACACGGGTTGCAATTATTCGATTTATACGATGGAAAAACTGTTGAATTTATTTTGTATTTTATGCTTCTGGCGTTGACTTCATAGGCCCTAACTATTCGATCTGGTGGACCAACGCCCTAGAGTCAAGCCTAGGTTGCCCGGAACGTAGAAGTGGCCATTAGCTTCACACTGGTTTCAATTATTCCAGTTATACGTTGGAAAAACTGTAGTATTTTTATTGTGTTTTATGTTTCTGGCGTTGACTTCTGAGGCCCTAACTATTCGATCTGGAGGAGCAACGCCTCAGAGTTATATCTAGGATGCCCGAACGAAGAAATGGCCGTCACTTTCACACTGGTTGCAATTATTCGTTTTATACGATGGAACAGCTGTTGTATTTATATTGTGCTTTATGCTTCTGGCGTTGACTTCTTAGGACCTAACTATTCGATCTGGTGGAGCAACGCCCTAAGGTGAAGCCTAGGTTGCCGGGAACGTAGATATGACCATTACCTTCACACAAATTACAATTATTCATTTTATACTATGGAAAAACTGTTGTATTTTTATTGTATTTTCTGCTTCTGGCGTTGACTTCTTAGGCCCTATCTATCCGATCTGGTGGAGCAACGCCCTAGAGTGAAGCCTAGGTTGCCCGGAACGTAGAAATGACCATAGCTTTCATACTGGTTGCAATTATTCGTTTTATACGATGTAAAAACTGTTGAATTTATTTTGTATTTTATGCTTCTGGCGTTGACTTCATAAGCCCTAACTATTCGATCTGGTGGACCAACGCCCTAGAGTGAAGCCTAGGTTGCCCGGAACGTAGAAATGGCCATTAGCTTCACACTGGTTTCAATTATTCCAGTTATACGTTGGAAAAACTGTAGTATTTTTATTGTATTTTATGCTTCTGGCGTTGACTTCTATGTCGTTAGCAATTCGATATGGTGGACCAAATCCCTAGAGTGAAGCCTAGGTAGCCCGGAACGTAGAAATGACTATTACCTTAACACTGGTTGCAATTATTCCTGTTATACGATGCAAAAACTGTTGGATTTTTATTGTATTTTATGCTTCTGGAGTTGACTTCTAAGTCGCCAGCTATTCGATCTGGTGGAGGAAAGCCCTAGAGCGAGGCATAGGTTGCGCGGAACGTAGAAATGACCCTCCCTTTCTCACTGTTTGCAATTATTCATTTTATACGATGGAGAAACCCTTGTATTTGTATTGTATTTTATGCTTCTGGCGTTGACTTCGAAGGCCGTAGCTATTAGATGTGGTGGAGCAACGCCCTTGAGTGAAGCCTAGGTATCCCGGCACGTAGAAGAGACCATTACTTTCATACTGGTTGCAATTATTCGTTTTATACGATGGAAAAACTGTTGAATTTATTTTGTATTTTATGTTTCTGGCGTTGACTTCATAGGCCCTAACTATTCGATCTGGTGGACCAACGCCCTAGAGTGAAGCCTAGGTTGCCCAGAACGTAGAAATGACCATTACCTTCACACTGGTTGCAATTACTCCTGTTACGCGATGGAAAAACTGTGGTATCTTTATTGTATTTTATGCTTCGGGCGTTGACTTCTAAGGCCCTAACTATTCCATCTGGTGGAGCAACGGCCTAGAGTGAAGGCTAGGTTGCCCGCAATGTAGAAATGGCCATTACTATCACACTGGATGCAATTATTCCTGTTATAGGATGGAAGAACTGTTGTATCTAAACTGTCTTTTATGCTTCGGCGGTTGACTTCTAAGGCCCTAACTATTCGATCTGGTGCAGCAACGCCCTAGAGTCAAGCCTAGGTTGCCCGGAACGTAGAAATGGCCATTAGCTTCACACTGGTTTCAATTATTCCAGTTATACGTTGGAAAAACTGTACTATTTTTATTGTATTTTGTGCTTCTGGTGTTGACTTCTATGTCGCTAGCAATTCGATATGGTGGACCAAAGCCCTAGAGTGAAGCCTAGGTAGCCCGGAACGTCGAAATGACCATTACCTTAACACTGGTTGCAATTATTCCTGTTATACGATGCAAAAACTGATGGATTTTTATTGTATTTTATGCTTCTGGAGTTGACTTCTAAGTCGCCAGCTATTCGATCTGGTGGAGGAACGACCTAGAGCGAAGCATAGGTTGCCCGGAACGTAGAAATGACCCTCCCTTTCTCACTGTTTGCAATTATTCATTTTATACGATGGAGAAACCCTTGTATTTGTATTGTATTTTATGCTTCTGGCGTTGACTTCGAAGGCCGTAGCTATTAGACGTGGTGGAGCAACGCCCTTGAGTGAATCCTAGGTATCCCGGAACGTAGAAGAGACCATTACTTTCATACTGGTTGCAATTATTCGTTTTATACGATGGAAAAACTGTTGAATTTATTTTGTATTTTATGTTTCTGGCGTTGACTTCATAGGCCCTAACTATTCGATCTGGTGGACCAACGCCCTAGAGTGAAGCATAGGTTGCCCGGAACGTACAAATGACCATTACCTTCACACTGGTTGCAATTATTCCTGTTATACGATGCAAAAACTGTTGGATATTTATTGTATTTTATGCTTCTGGCGTTGACTTCTAAGTCGCCAGCTATTCGATCTGGTGGAGGAACGCCCTAGAGTGAAGCCTAGGTTGCCCGGAACGTAGAAATGACCATTACCATTACACTGATTGCAATTATGCCTGTTAATCGATGGAAAAACTGTTGGATTTTTATTGTATTTTAAGCTTCTGGCGTTGACTTCTAAGTCGCTAGCTATTCGATCTGATGGATCAACGCCCAAGGGTGAAACCTAGCTTGCCCGGAACGTAGAAATGACCATAACTATCAGACTGGCTGCAATTATCCGTTTTATACGATGGAAAGGCTGTTGTATTTACATTGTATTTTATAGTTATGGCGTTGTCTTCTAGGGCCGTAGCTATTCGATATGGTTGAGCAACGCCCTAGAGTGAAGCCTAGGTTGCCCGGAACGTAGAAATGACCATAGCTTTCATACTGGTTGCAATTATTCGTTTTATACGATGGAAAAATTGTTGTATTTATTTTGTATTTGGTGCTCCTGGCGTTGACTTCTTAGGCCATAGCTATTGGATCTGGTGGACCAACGCCCTAGAGTGAAGCCTAGGTTGCCCGGAACGTAGAAATGGCCATAACTTTCACACCGATTGCAATTATCCGTTTTATACGATGGAAAAACTGTTGTATTTGTTTTGTATTTTATGTCTCTGGCGTTGACTTCTGAGGCCCTAACAATTCGATTGGGTGGGACGACGCGCTAGAGTGAAGCCTAGGTTGCCCGGAATGTAGAAATGACTATCACTTTCACACTGGTTGCAGTTATTCGTGTTATACGATGGAAAAACTGTTGCATTCTCATTGTATTTTATGCTTCTGGCGTTGACGTCTTGGGTCCTAACTATTCGATCTGGTGTAGCAGCGCCCCACAGTGAATCCTAGGTTGCCGGAACGTAGAAATGACCATAACCTTCACACTGATTGCAATTATTCATTTTATACGATGGAAAAACAGTTGTATTTTTATTGTATTTTATGCTTCGGGCGATGACCTCTAAGACCCTAACTATTCGATCTGGTGGAGCAACGCCCTACAGTGAAGCCTAGGTTGCCCGGAACGTAGAAATGACCATAACTTTCAACGTGTTGCGATTATTCGTTTTATACGATGGAAAAGCTGTTGTATTTATATTGTGTTTTATGCTTCTGGCGTTGACTTCTTAGGCCCTAACTATTCGATCTGGTGGAGCAACGCCCTAGAGTGAAGCCTAGGTTGCACGGAACCTAGAAATGGCCATTACTTTCACACTGGATGCAATTATTCCTGTTATACGATGGAATAACTGTTGTATTTATATTGTATGTTATGCTTCTGGCGTTGACTTCTTAGGCCCTAACTATTCGATCTGGTGGAGCAACGCCCTAGAGTGAAGCCTAGGATGCCCGGAACGTAGAAATGACCATAACTATCAGACTGGTTGCAATTATCCGTTTTATACGATGGAAAAACTGTAGTATTTTTATTGTATTTTATGCTTCTGGTGTTGACTTCTATGTCGCTAGCAATTCGATATGGTGGACCAAAGCCCTAGAGTGAAGCCTAGGTAGCCCTGAACGTAGAAATGACCATTACCTTAACACTGGTTGCAATTATTCCTGTTATACGATGCAAAAACTGTTGGATTTTTATTGTATTTTATGCTTCTGGAGTTGACTTCTAAGACGCCAGCTATTCGATCTGGTGGAGGAACGCCCTAGAGCGAAGCATAGGTTGCCCGGAACGTAGAAATGACCCTTCCTTTCTCACTGTTTGCAATTATTCATTTTATACGATGGAGAAATCCTTGTATTTGTATTGTATTTTATGCTTCTTGCGTTGACTTCGAAGGCCGTAGCTATTAGATGTGGTGGAGCAACGCCCTTGAGTGGAGCCTAGGTATCCCGGAACGTAGAAGAGACCATTACTTTCATACTGGTTGCAATTATTCGTTTTATACGATGGAAAAACTGTTGAATTTATTTTGTATTTTATGTTTCTGGCGTTGACTTCATAGGCCCTAACTATTCGATCTGGTGGACCAACGCCCTAGAGTGAAGCCTAGGTTGCCCGGAACGTAGAAATGGCCATTACTTTCACACTGGTTGCAATTATTCCAGTTATACGTTGTAAAAACTGTTGTATTTTTATTGTATTTTATGCTTCTGGCGTTGACTTCTATGTCGCTAGCTATTCGATCTGGTGGACCGCCGCCCTAGAGTGAAGCCTAGGTTGCCCGGAACGTAGAAATGACCATTACCTTCGCACTGGTTGCAATTATGCCTGTTAATCGATGGAAAAACTGTTGGATTTTTATTGTATTTTAAGCTTCTGGCGTTGACTTCTAAGTCGCTAGCTATTCGATCTGATGGATCAACGCCCAAGGGTGAAACCTAGCTTGCCCGGAACGTAGAAATGACCATAACTATCAGACTGGCTGCAATTATCCGTTTTATACGATGGAAAGGCTGTTGTATTTACATTGTATTTTATAGTTATGGCGTTGTCTTCTAGGGCCGTAGCTATTCGATATGGTTGAGCAACGCCCTAGAGTGAAGCCTAGGTTGCCCGGAACGTAGAAATGACCATAGCTTTCATACTGGTTGCAATTATTCGTTTTATACGATGGAAAAATTGTTGTATTTATTTTGTATTTGGTGCTCCTGGCGTTGACTTCTTAGGCCATAGCTATTGGATCTGGTGGACCAACGCCCTTGAGTGAAGCCTAGGTTGCCCGGAACGTAGAAATGGCCATAACTTTCACACCGATTGCAATTATCCGTTTTATACGATGGAAAAACTGTTGTATTTGTTTTGTATTTTATGTCTCTAGCGTTGACTTCTGAGGCCCTAACAATTCGATTGGGTGGGACGACGCGCTAGAGTGAAGCCTAGGTTGCCCGGAATGTAGAAATGACTATCACTTTCACACTGGCTGCAGTTATTCGTGTTATACGATGGAAAAACTGTTGCATTCTCATTGTATTTTATGCTTCTGGCGTTGACGTCTTGGGTCCTAACTATTCGATATGGTGTAGCAGCGCCCCACAGTGAATCCTAGGTTGCCGGGACGTAGAAATGACCATAACCTTCACACTGATTGCAATTATTCATTTTATACGATGGAAAAACAGTTGTATTTTTATTGTATTTTATGCTTCGGGCGATGACCTCTAAGACCCTAACTATTCGATCTGGTGGAGCAACGCCCTACAGTGAAGCCTAGGTTGCCCGGAACGTAGAAATGACCATAACTTTCAACGTGTTGCGATTATTCGTTTTATACGATGGAAAAGCTGTTGTATTTATATTGTGTTTTATGCTTCTGGCGTTGACTTCTTAGGCCCTAACTATTCGATCTGGTGGAGCAACGCCCTAGAGTGAAGCCTAGGTTGCACGGAACCTAGAAATGGCCATTACTTTCACACTGGATGCAATTATTCCTGTTATACGATGGAATAACTGTTGTATTTATATTGTATGTTATGCTTCTGGCGTTGACTTCTTAGGCCCTAACTATTCGATCTGGTGGAGCAACGCCCTAGGGCGGAGCCTAGGTTGCTCGGAACGTAGAAATGACCATTACCTTCACACTGATTGCAACTATTCATTTTATACGATGGAAAAACTGTCGCATTTTCATTGTATTTTGTGCTTAGGGCGTTGACTTCTAAGGTCCTAACTATTCGATCTGGTGGAGCAATGCCCTAGAGCGAAGCTTAGGTTGCCCGGATCGTAGAAATGGGCATAACTTTCACACCGGTTGCAATTATTCGTTTTATACGAAGGAAAAACTGTTGTATTTGTTTTGTATTTTATGCCTCTGGCGTTGACTTCTTAGGACCTAACAATTCGATATGGTGGTGCAACGCCCTAGAGTGAAGCCTAGGTTGCCCGGAAAGTAGAAATGACCATAACTTTCACACTGGTTGCAATCATTCGTTTTAAACGATGGAAAAGCTGTTGTATTTATATTGTGTATTATGCTTCTGGCGTTGACTTCTTAGGCCCTAACTATTCGATCTGGTGGAGCAACGCCCTAGAGTGAAGCCTAGGATGCCCGGAACGTAGAAATGACCATAACTATCAGACTGGTTGGAATTATCCGTTTTATACGATGGAAAGACTGTTGTATTTATATTGTATGTTATGCTTCTGGCGTTGACTTCTTAGGCCCTAACTATTCGATCTGGTGGAGCAACGCCCTAGGGCGGAGCCTAGGTTGCCCGGTACGTAGAAATGACCATTATCTTCACACTGATTGCAATTATTCATTTTATACGGTGGAAAAACTGTCGCATTTTCATTGTATTTTGTGCTTAGGGCGTTGACTTCTAAGGTCCTAACTATTCGATCTGGTGGAGCAACGCCCTAGAGCGAAGCTTAGGTTGCCCGGAACCTAGAACTGGCCATAACTTTCACACCGGTTGCAATTATTCGTTTTATACGAAGGAAAAACTGTTGTATTTGTTTTGTATTTTATGCCTCTGGCGTTGACTTCTTAGGACCTAACAATTCGATATGGTGGTGCAACGCCCTCGAGTGAAGCCAAGGTTGCCCGGAATGTAGAAATGACCATAACTTTCACACAGGTTGCAATTATTCGTTTTATACGATGGAAAAGCTGTTGTATTTATATTGTGTTTTATGCTTCTGGCGTTGACTTCTTGGGTCCTAACTATTCGGTCTGGTGTAGCAGCGCCCCACAGTGAATCCTAGGTTGCCGGAACGTAGAAATGACCATAACCTTCACAATGATTGCAATTATTTATTTTATACGATGGAAAAACAGTTGTATTTTTATTGTATTTTATGCTTCGGGCGATGTCCTCTAAGACCCTAACTATTCGATCTGGTGGAGCATCGCCCTACAGTGAAGCCTAGGTTGCCCGGAACGTAGAAATGACCATAACTTTCAACCGGTTGCGATTATTCGTTTTATACGATGGAAAAGCTGTTGTATTTATATTGTGTATTATGCTTCTGGCGTTTACTTCTTAGACCCTAACTATTCGATCTGGTGGAGCAACGCCCTAGAGTGAAGCCTAGGTTGCCCGGAACGTAGAAATGACCATTACCTTCACACTGGTTGCAATTATTCGTGATATACGATGGAAAAACTGTTGTACCTTTATTGTATTTTATGCTTCGGGCGTTGACCTCTATGGACCTAACTATTCGATCTGGTGGAGCAACGCCCTAGAGTGAAGCCTAGGTTGCCCGGAACCTAGAAATGGCCATTACTTTCACACTGTATGCAATTATTCGTTTGATACGATGGAAATGCAGTTGTATTTATATTGTATATTATGCATCGTGCGTTGACTTCTAAGGCCCTAACTATTCGATCTGGTGGTGCAACGCCCTAGAGTGAAGCCTAGGTTGCCCGGAAAGTAGAATTGACCATAACATTCACACTGGTTGCAATTATTCGTTTTATACGATGGAAAAGCTGTTGTATTTATATTGTGTTTTATGCTTCTGGCGTTGACTTCTTAGGCCCTAACTATTCGATCTGGTGGAGCAATGCCCTAGGGCGGAGCCTAGGTTGCCCGGAACGTAGAAATGACCATTACCTTCACACTGATTGCAACTATTCATTTTATACGATGGAAAAACTGTCGCATTTTCATTGTATTTTGTGCTTAGGGCGTTGACTTCTAAGGTCCTAACTATCCGATCTGGTGGACCAATGCCCTAGAGCGAAGCTTAGGTTGCCCGGATCGTAGAAATGGCCATAACTTTCACACCGGTTGCAATTATTCGTTTTATACGAAGGAAAAACTGTTGTATTTGTTTTGTATTTTATGCCTCTGGCGTTTACTTCTTAGGACCTAACAATTCGATATGGTGCTGCAACGCCCTAGAGTGAAGCCTAGGTTGCCCGGAAAGTAGAAATGACCATAACTTTCACACTGGTTGCAATTATTCGTTTTATACGATGGAAAAGCTGTTGCATTTATATTGTCTTTTATGCTTCTGGCGTTGACTTCTTAGGCCCTAACTATTCGATCTGGTGGAGCAACGCCCTAGAGTGAAGCCTAGGCTGCACGGAACCTAGAAATGGCCATTACTTTCACACTGGATGCAATTATACCTGTTATACGATGGAATAACTGTTGTATTTATATTGTATGTTATGCTTCTGGCGTTGACTTCTTAGGCCCTAACTATTCAATCTGGTGGAGCAACGCCCTAGGGCGGAGCCTAGGTTACCCGGAACGTAGAAATGACCATTACCTTCACACTGATTGCAATTATTCATCTTATACGATGGAAAAACTGTCGCATTTTCATTGTATTTTGTGCTTAGGGCGTTGACTTCTAAGGTCCTAACTATTCGATCTGGTGGAGCAACGCCCTAGAGCGAAGCTTAGGTTGCCCGGAACGTAGAACTGGCCATAACTTTCACACCGGTTGCAATTATTCGTTTTATACGAAGGAAAAACTGTTGTATTTGTTTTGTATTTTATGCCTCTGGCGTTGACTTCTTAGGACCTAACAATTCGATATGGTGGTGCAACGCCCTAGAGTGAAGCCTAGGTTGCCCGGAAAGTAGAAATGACCATAACTTTCACACTGGTTGCAATTATTCGTTTTATACGATGGAAAAGCTGTTGTATTTATATTGTATTTTGTGCTTAGGGCGTTGACTTCTAAGGTCCTAACTATTCGATCTGGTGGAGCAACGCCCTAGAGCGAAGCTTAGGTTGCCCGGAACGTAGAACTGGCCATAACTTTCACACCGGTTGCAATTATTCGTTTTATACGAAGGAAAAACTGTTGTATTTGTTTTGTATTTTATGCCTCTGGCGTTGACTTCTTAGGACCTAACAATTCGATATGGTGGTGCAACGCCCTAGAGTGAAGCCTAGGTTGCCCGGAAAGTAGAAATGACCATAACTTTCACACTGGTTGGAATTATTCGTTTTATACGATGGAAAAGCTGTTGTATTTATATTGTATTTTGTGCTTAGGGCGTTGACTTCTAAGGTCCTAACTATTCGATCTGGTGGAGCAACGCCCTAGAGCGAAGCTTAGGTTGCCCGGAACGTAGAACTGGCCATAACTTTCACACCGGTTGCAATTATTCGTTTTATACGAAGGAAAAACTGTTGTATTTGTTTTGTATTTTATGCCTCTGGCGTTGACTTCTTAGGACCTAACAATTCGATATGGTGGTGCAACGCCCTAGAGTGAAGCCTAGGTTGCCCGGAAAGTAGAAATGACCATAACTTTCACACTGGTTGGAATTATTCGTTTTATACGATGGAAAAGCTGTTGTATTTATATTGTATTTTGTGCTTAGGGCGTTGACTTCTAAGGTCCTAACTATTCGATCTGGTGGAGCAACGCCCTAGAGCGAAGCTTAGGTTGCCCGGAACGTAGAACTGGCCATAACTTTCACACCGGTTGCAATTATTCGTTTTATACGAAGGAAAAACTGTTGTATTTGTTTTGTATTTTATGCCTCTGGCGTTGACTTCTTAGGACCTAACAATTCGATATGGTGGTGCAACGCCCTAGAGTGAAGCCTAGGTTGCCCGGAAAGTAGAAATGACCATAACTTTCACACTGGTTGGAATTATTCGTTTTATACGATGGAAAAGCTGTTGTATTTATATTGTATTTTGTGCTTAGGGCGTTGACTTCTAAGGTCCTAACTATTCGATCTGGTGGAGCAACGCCCTAGAGCGAAGCTTAGGTTGCCCGGAACGTAGAACTGGCCATAACTTTCACACCGGTTGCAATTATTCGTTTTATACGAAGGAAAAACTGTTGTATTTGTTTTGTATTTTATGCCTCTGGCGTTGACTTCGTAGGACCTAACAATTCGATATGGTGGTGCAACGCCCTAGAGTGAAGCCTAGGTTGCCCGGAAAGTAGAAATGACCATAACTTTCACACTGGTTGCAATTATTCGTTTTATACGATGGAAAAGCTGTTGTATTTATACTGTGTTTTATGCTTCTGGCGTTGACTTCTTACGCCCTAGCTATTCGATCTGGTGGAGCAACGCCCTAGAGTGAAGCCTAGGTTGCCCGGAACGTAGAAATGACCATTACCTTCACAATGGTTGCAATTACTCGTGATATACGATGGAAGAACTGTCGCATTTTCATTGTATTTTATGCTTAGGGCGTTGACTTCTAAGGCCCTAACTATTCGATATGGTGGAGCAACGCCCTAGAGTGAAGCCTAGGTTGCCCGGAACCTAGAAATGGCCATTACCTTCACACTGTTTGCAATTATTCGTTTGATACGATGGAAATGCAGTTGTAATTATATTGTATATTATGCATCGTGCGTTGACTTCTAAGGCCCTAACTATTCGATCTGGTGGTGCAACGCCCTAGAGTGAAGCCTAGGTTGCCCGGAAAGTAGAAATGACCATAACATTCACACTAGTTGCAATTATTCGTTTTATACGATGGAAAAGCTGTTGTATTTATATTGTCTTTTATGCTTCTGGCGTTGACTTCTTAGGCCCTAACTATTCGATCTGGTGGAGCAACGCCCTAGAGTGAAGCCTAGGTTGCCCGGAACCTAGAAATGGCCATTACTTTCACACTGGATGCAATTATTCCTGTTATACGATGGAATAACTGTTGTATTTATATTGTATGTTATGCTTCTGGCGTTGACTTCTTAGGCCCTAACTATTCGATCTGGTGGAGCAACGCCCTAGGGCAGAGCCTAGGTTACCCGGAACGTAGAAATGACCATTACCTTCACACTGATTGCAATTATTCATCTTATACGATGGAAAAACTGTCGCATTTTCATTGTATTTTGTGCTTAGGGCGTTGACTTCTAAGGTCCTAGCTATTCGATCTGGTGGAGCAACGCCCTAGAACGAAGCTTAGGTTGCCCGGAACGTAGAACTGGCCATAAGTTTCACACCGGTTGCAATTGTTCGTTTTATACGAAGGAAAAGCTGTTGTAATTGTTTTGTATTTTATGCCTCTGGCGGTGACTTCTAAGGTCCTAACTATACTATCTGGTGGACCAATGCCCTAGAGCGAAGCTTAGGTTGCCCGGATCGTAGAAATGGCCATAACTTTCACACCGGTTGCAATTATTCGTTTTATACGAAGGAAAAACTGTTGTATTTGTTTTGTATTTTATGCCTCTGGCGTTTACTTCTTAGGACCTAACAATTCGATATGGTGGTGCAACGCCCTAGAGTGACGCCTAGGTTGCCCGGAAAGTAGAAATGACCATAACTTTCACACTGGTTGCAATTATTCGTTTTATACGATGGAAAAGCTGTTGTATTTATATTGTGTATTATGCTTCTGGCGTTGACTTCTTAGGCCCTAACTATTCGATCTGGTGGAGCAACGCCCTAGAGTGAAGCCTAGGTTGCCCGGAACCTAGAAATGGCCATTACTTTCACACTGGATGCAATTATTCCTGTTATACGATGGAATAACTGTTGTATTTATATTGTATGTTATGCTTCTGGCGTTGACTTCTTTGGCCCTAACTATTCGATCTGGTGGAGCAACGCCCTAGGGCGGAGCCTAGGTTGCCCGGAACGTAGAAATGACCATTACCTTCACACTGATTGCAATTATTCATTTTATACGATGGAAAAACTGTCGCATTTTCATTGTATTTTGTGCTTAGGGCGTTGACTTCTAAGGTCCTAACTATTCGATCTGGTGGAGTAACGCCCTAGAGCGAAGCTTAGGTTGCCCGGAACGTAGAACTGGCCATAACTTTCACACCGGTTGCAATTATTCGTTTTATACGAAGGAAAAACTGTTGTATTTGTTTTGTATTTTATGCCTCTGGCGTTGACTTCGTAGGACCTAACAATTCGATATGGTGGTGCAACGCCCTAGAGTGAAGCCTAGGTTGCCCGGAACCTAGAAATGGCCATTACTTTCACACTGGATGCAATTATTCCTGTTATACGATGGAATAACTGTTGTATTTATATTGTATGTTATGCTTCTGGCGTTGACTTCTTAGGCCCTAACTATTCGATCTGGTGGAGCAACGCCCTAGAGTGAAGCCTAGGTTGCCCGGAACGTAGAAATGACCATTACCTTCACAATGGTTGCAATTATTCGTGATATACGATGCAAAAACTGTCGCATTTTCATTGTATTTTATGCTTAGGGCGTTGACTTCTAAGGCCCAAACTATTCGATATGGTGGAGCAACGCCCTAGAGTGAAGCCTAGGTTGCCCGGAACCTAGAAATGGCCATTACCTTCACACTGTTTGCAATTATTCGTTTGATACGATGGAAATGCAGTTGTATTTATATTGTATATTATGCATCGTGCGTTGACTTCTAAGGCCCTAACTATTCGATCTGGTGGTGCAACGCCCTAGAGTGAAGCCTAGGTTGCCCGGAAAGTAGAAATGACCATAACATTCACACTAGTTGCAATTATTCGTTTTATACGATGGAAAAGCTGATGTATTTATATTGTCTTTTATGCTTCTGGCGTTGACTTCTTAGGCCCTAACTATTCGATCTGGTGGAGCAACGCCCTAGAGTGAAGCCTAGGTTGCACGGAACCTAGAAATGGCCATTACTTTCACACTGGATGCAATTATTCCTGTTATACGATGGAATAACTGTTGTATTTATATTGTATGTTATGCTTCTGGCGTTGACTTCTTAGGCCCTAACTATTCAATCTGGTGGAGCAACGCCCAAGGGCGGAGCCTAGGTTACCCGGAACGTAGAAATGACCATTACCTTCACACTGATTGCAATTATTCATCTTATACGATGGAAAAACTGTCGCATTTTCATTGTATTTTGTGCTTAGGGCGTTGACTTCTAAGGTCCTAACAATTCGATCTGGTGGAGCAACGCCTTAGAGCGAAGCTTAGGTTGCCCGGAACGTAGAACTGGCCATAACTTTCACACCGGTTGCAATTATTCGTTTTATACGAAGGAAAAACTGTTGTATTTGTTTTGTATTTTATGCCTCTGGCGTTGACTTCGTAGGACCTAACAATTCGATATGGTGGTGCAACGCCCTAGAGTGAAGCCTAGGTTTCCCGGAAAGTAGAAATGACCATAACTTTCACACTGGTTGCAATTATTCGTTTTATACGATGGAAAAGCTGTTGTATTTATATTGTGTTTTATGCTTCTGGCGTTGACTTCTTACGCCCTAGCTATTCGATCTGGTGGAGCAACGCCCTAGAGTGAAGCCTAGGCTGCCCGGAACGTAGAAATGACCATTACCTTCACGATGGTTGCAATTATTCGTGATATACGATGGAAAAACTGTCGCATTTTCATTGTATTTTATGCTTAGGGCGTTGACTTCTAAGGCCCTAGCTATTCGATCTGGCGGAGCAACGCCCTAGAGTGAAGCCTAGGTTGCCCGGAACCTAGAAATGGCCATTACTTTCACACTGGATGCAATTATTCCTGTTATACGATGGAATAACTGTTGTATTTATATTGTATGTTATGCTTCTGGCGTTGACTTCTTAGGCCCTAACTATTCGATCTGGTGGAGCAACGCCCTAGGGCGGAGCCTAGGTTGCCCGGAAAGTAGAAATGACCATAACTTTCACACTGGTTGCAATTATTCGTTTTATACGATGGAAAAGCTGTTGTATTTATATTGTGTTTTATGCTTCTGGCGTCGACTTCTTACGCCCTAGCTATTCGATCTGGTGGAGCAACGCCCTACAGTGAAGCCTAGGTTGCCCGGAACGCAGAAATGACCATAACTTTCAACCGGTTGCGATTATTCGTTTTATACGATTGAAAAGCTGTTGTATTTATATTGTGTATTATGCTTCTGGCGTTTAGTTCTTAGACCCTAACTATTCGATCTGGTGGAGCAACGCCCTAGAGTGAAGCCTAGGTTGCCCGGAACGTAGAAATGACTATTAGTTTCACACTGGTTGCAATTATTCCTGTCATATGATGAAAAACTGTTGTATTTTTATTGTACTTTATGCTTCTGGCGTTGAATTTTAAGACCCTAGCTATTCTATCTGGTGGACAAACGCGATAGTGTGAAGCCTAGGTTGCCCGGAACGTAGAAATGATTAGTACTTTCACACTGGTTCCAGGTATTCCTGTTATACGATGGAAAGACTGTTGTATTTTTATTGTATTTTTTTCTTCTGGCGTTGAATTCTAAATCCCTAGCTATTCGATCTGGTGGTGCAACGCCCTAGAGTGAAGCCTAGGTTGCCCGGAACGTAGAAATGACCATATCTTTCACACCGGCTGCAATTACTCGTTTTATACGATTGAAAAACTGTTGTATCTTTACTGTATTTTATGCTTCGGCCGTTGACTTCTAAGGCCCTAACTATTCGATCTGGTGGAGCAACGCCCTAGAGTGAAGCCTAGGTTCCCCGGATCGTAGAAATGGCCATTACTTTCAGACTGGTTGCAATTATTCGTTTTATACGATGGAACACCTGTTGTATTTATATTGTGTTTTATGCTTCTGGCGTTGACTTCTTAGGCCCTAACTATTCGATCCGGTGGAGCAACGCCCTAGAGCGAAGTCTAGGTTGCCCGGAACGTAGAAATGACCATAAATTTCACACCGGTTGCAATTATTCGCTTTATACGATGGAACAACTGTTGCACTTGTTTTGTATTTTACGCTTCTGGCGTTGACTTCTAAGGCCCTAACAACTCGATCCGGTGGAGCAACGCCCTAGAGCGAAGCCTAGGTCGCCCAGAACGTAAAAATGACCATCACTTTCACACTAGTTGCAATTACTCCTGTTATACGATGGAAAAACTGTTGTATCTTTATAGTATTTTATGCTTCGGGCGTTGACTTCTAAGGCCCTAACTATTCGATCTGGTGGAGCAACGCCCTAGAGTGAAGCCTAGGTTGCCCGGAACGTAGAAATGGCCATTACTTCCACACTGTTTGCAATTATTCATTTTATACGATGGAAAAACTGTTGTATTTATATTGTATTTTATGCTTCTGGCGTTGACTTCTTAGGCCCTAACTATTGGATCTGGTGGAGCAACGCCCTAGAGCGAAGCCTAGGTTGCCCGGAACGTAGAAATGACCATTACCTTCACACTGATTTCAATTATTCATTTTATACGATGGAAAAACCGTTATATTTTCATTGTATTTTATGCTTCGGGCGATGACTTCTAAGACTCTCACTATATGATCGGGTGGAGCAACGCCCTACAGTGAAGTCTAGGTTGCCCGGGACGTAGAAATGACCATAAATTTCACACCGGTTGCAATTATTCCCTTTAGACGATGGAAAATCTGTTGTATTTATATTGTATTTTATGCTTCGGGCGTTGACTTCTAAGGCCCTAACTCTTCGATCTGGTGGAGCAACGCCCTAGAGCGAAGGCTAGGTTGCCCGGTACGTAGAAATGGCCATAACTTTCACACTGGTTGCAATTATTCGTTTTATACGATGGAAAAACTGTTGTATTTGTTTTGTATTTTATGCCACTGGCGTTGACTTCTTAGGCCCTAACAATTCGATCTGGTGGTGCAACGCCCTAGAGTGAAGCCTAGGTTGCCCGGAACGTAGAAATGACTATTACTTTCACACTGGTTGCAATTATTTCTGTTATATGATGAAAAACTGTTGTATTTTTATTGTATTTTAGGCTTCTGGCGTTGAATTCTTAGTCCCTAGCTATTCTATCTGCTGAAGAAGCGCGCTAGTGTGAAGCCTAGGTTGGCCGGAACGTAGAAATGATCAGTACTTTCACACTGGTTCCAGTTATTCCTGTTATACGATGGAAAGGCTGTTTTATTTTTATTGTATTTTTTGCTTCTGGCGTTGAATTCTAAATCCCTAGCTATTCGATCTGGTGGTGCTAGGCCCTAGAGTGAAGCCTTGGTTGCCCGGAACGTAGAAATGACCATAACTTTCACATCGGTTGCAATTACTCGTTTTATACGATTGAAAAACTGTTGTACCTTTATTGTATTTTATGCTTCAGGCGTTGACATCTAAGGCCCTAACTATTCGATCTGGTGGAGCAACGCCCCAGAGTGAAGCCTAGGTTGCCCGGAACGTAGAAATGACTATCACTTTCACACGGGTTGGAACCATTCGTGTTATACGATGGAAAAACCCTTGAATTTTCATTGTATTTTATGCTTCTGGCGTTGACTTCTTAGGCCCTAACTATTCGATCTGGTGGAGCAACGCCTTAGAGCGAAGCCTAGGTTGCCCAGAACGTAGAAATGACTATCACTTTCATACGGGTTGCCATTATTCGTGTTATACGATGGAAAGACTGTTGCATTTTTATTGCATTTTATGCTTCGGGCGATGACTTCTTAGGCCCTAACAATTAGATCTGGTGGAACAACGCCCTAGAGTGAAGCCTAGGTCGCCCAGAACTTAGAAATGACTATCGCTTTCACACTGGTTGCAATTATTCGTGTTATACGATGGAAAAACCGTTGCATTTTCATTGTATTTTATGCTTCGGGCGTTGACTTCTAGGGCCCTCTCTATTCCATCTGGAGGAGCAACGCCCTAGTGTGAAGCCTAGGTTGCCCGGAACGTAGAAATAACCATAAATTTCACACAGGTTGCAATTATTCGTTTTATACGATGGAAAAACTGTTGCATTTGTTTTGTATTTTATGATTCTGGCGTTGACTTCCAAGGCCCTAACAAATAGATGTGGTGGAACAACGCCCTAGAGTGAAGCCTAGGTTACCCGGATCGTAGAAATGGCCATTACTTTCACACTGGTTGCAATTATTCGTTTTATACGATGGAACACCTGTTGTATTTATATTGTGTTTTATGCTTCTGGCATTGACTTCTAAGGCCCTAACTATTCGATCTGGTGGAGCAACGCCCTAGAGTGAAGCCTAGGTTGCCCGGAACCTAGAAATGGCCATTACTTTCACACTGTATGCAATTATTCGTTTGATACGATGGAAATGCAGTTGTATTTATATATTGTATATTATATTGTATATTATGCATCGTGCGTTGACTTCTAAGGCCCTAACTATTCGATCTGGTGGTGCAACGCCCTAGAGTGAAGCCTAGGTTGCCCGGAAAGTAGAATTGACCATAACATTCACACTGGTTGCAATTATTCGTTTTATACGATTGAAAAACTGTTGAATCTGTATTGTATTTTATGCTTTGGGCGTTGACTTCTAAGGCCCTAACTATTCGATCTCGTGGAGCAACGCCCTAGAGCGAAGCCTAGGTTGCCCGGAATGTAGAAATAACCTTAACTTTCACACTGGTTGCAATTATTCGTTTTATACGATGGAAAAGGTGTTGTATTTATATTGTGTTTTATGCTTCTGGCGTTGACTTCTTAGGCCCTAGCTATTCGATCTGGTGGAGCAACGCCCTAGAGTGATGCCTAGGTTGCCCGGAACGTAGAAATGACCATTACCTTCACACTGATTTGAATTATTCATTTTATACGATGGAAAAACTGTTGTATTTATATTGTATTTTATGCTTCTGGCGTTGACTTCTAAGGCCGTAGCTATTCGGTGTGGTGGAGCAACTCCCTAGAGTGAAGCCTAGGTTGCCCGGAACGTAGAAATGACTATTAGTTTCACACTGGTTGCAATTATTCCTGTTATATGATGAAAAACTGTTGTATTTTTATTGTATTTTATGCTTCTGGCGTTGAAGTTTAAGACCCTAGCTATTCTATCTGGTGGACAAACGCGATAGTGTGAAGCCTAGGTTGCCCGGAACGTAGAAATGATTAGTACTTTCACACTGGTTCCAGTTATTCCTGTGATACGATGGAAAGGCTGTTGTATTTTTATTGTATTTTTTGCTTCTGGCGTTGAATTCTAAATCCCTAGCTATTCGATCTGGTGGTGCTAGGCCCTAGTGTGAAGCCTTGGTTGCCCGGAACGTAGAAATGACCATATCTTTCACACCGGTTGCAATTACTCGTTTTATACGATTGAAAAACTGTTGTATCTTTACTGTATTTTATGCTTCAGGCGTTGACATCTAAGGCCCTAACTATTCGATCTGGTGGAGCAACGCCCCAGAGTGAAGCCTAGGTTTGCCCGGAACGTGGAAATGACCGTTACTTTCACTTTGGATGGAATTATTCGTTTTATACGATGGAAAAACTGTTGTAATTGTTTGGTATTTTATGCGTCTGGCATTGACTTCTTAGGCTCTAACTATTCGATCTGGTGGAGCAACGCCCTAGAGTGAAGCCTAGGTTGCCCGGAACGTAGAAATGGCCATTACTTCCACACTGTTTGCAATTATTCATTTTATACGATGGAAAAACTGTTGTATTTATATTGTATTTTATGCTTCTGGCGTTGACTTCTAAGGCCGTAGCTATTCGATGTGGTGGAGCAACTCCATAGAGTGAAGCCTAGGTTGCCCGGAACGTAGAAATGACTATTACTTTCACACTGGTTGCAATTATTTCTGTTATATGATGAAAAACTGTTGTATTTTTATTGTATTTTAGGCTTCTGGCGTTGAATACTTAGTCCCTAGCTATTCTATCTGGTGAAGAAGCGCGCTAGTGTGAAGCCTAGGTTGGCCGGAACGTAGAAATGATCAGTACTTTCACACTGGTTCCAGTTATTCCTGTTATACGATGGAAAGGCTGTTGTATTTTTATTGTATTTTTTGCGTCTGGCGTTGAATTCTAAATCCCTAGCAATTCGATCTGGTGGTGCTAGGCCCTAGAGTGAAGCCTTGGTTGGCCGGAACGTAGAAATGACCATCACTTTCACACTGGTTGCAATTACTCCTGTTATGCGATGGAAAAGCTGTTTTATCTTTATTGTATTTTATGCTTCGGGCGTTGACTTCTAAGGCGCTAACTATTCGATCTGGTGGAACAACGCCCTAGATTGAATCCTAGGTTGCCCGGAACGTAGAAATGACTATCACTTTCACATTGGTTGCAATTATTCGTTTTATACGATGGAACGGCTGTTGTATTTATATTCTGCTTTATGCTTCTGGCGTTGACTTCTTAGGCCCTAACTATTGGATCTGGTGGAGCAACGCCCTAGAGCGAAGCCTAGGTTGCCCGGAACGTAGAAATGACCATTACCTTCACACTGATTGCAATTATTCATTTTATACGATGGAAAAACCGTTATATTTTCATTGTATTTTATGCTTCGGGCGATGACTTCTAAGACTCTAACTATATGATCGGGTGGAGCAACGCCCTACAGTGAAGTCTAGGTTGCCCAGGACGTAGAAATGACCATAAATTTCACACCGGTTGCAATTATTCCCTTTGGACGATGGAAAATCTGTTGTATTTATATTGTATTTTATGCTTCGGGCGTTGACTTCTAAGGCCCTAACTCTTCGATCTGGTGGAGCAACGCCCTAGAGCGAAGGCTAGGTTGCCCGGTACGTAGAAATGGCCATAACTTTTACACCGGTGGCAATTATTCGTTTTATACGATGGAAAAACTGTTGTATTTGTTTTGTATTTTATGCCACTGGCGTTGACTTCTTAGGCCCTAACAATTCGATCTGGCGGTGCAACGCCCTAGAGTGAAGCCTAAGTTGCCCGGAACGTAGAAATGATCAGTACTTTCACACTGGTTCCAGTTATTCCTGTGATACGATGGAAAGGCTGTTGTATTTTTATTGTATTTTTTGCTTCTGGCGTTGAATTCTAAATCCCTAGCTATTCGATCTGGTGGTGCTAGGCCCTAGTGTGAAGCCTTGGTTGCCCGGAACGTAGAAATGACCATAACTTTCACATCGGTTGCAATTACTCGTTTTATACGTTTGAAAAACTGTTGTATCTTTATTGTATTTTATGCTTCAGGCGTTGACATCTAAGGCCCTAACTATTCGATCTGGTGGAGCAACGCCCCAGAGTGAAGCCTAGGTTTGCCCGGAACGTGGAAATGACCGTTACTTTCACTTTGGATGGAATTATTCGTTTTATACGATGGAAAAACTGTTGTAATTGTTTGGTATTTTATGCGTCTGGCATTGACTTCTTAGGCTCTAACTATTCGATCTGGTGGAGCAACGCCCTAGAGTGAAGCCTAGGTTGCCCGGAACGTAGAAATGACTATCACTTTCACACGGGTTGGAACCATTCGTGTTATACGATGGAAAAACCCTTGAATTTTCATTGTATTTTATGCTTCTGGCGTTGACTTCTTAGGCCCTAACTATTCGATCTGGTGGAGCAACGCCTTAGAGCGAAGCCTAGGTTGCCCAGAACGTAGAAATGACTATCACTTTCATACGGGTTGCCATTATTCGTGTTATACGATGGAAAGACTGTTGCATTTTTATTGCATTTTATGCTTCGGGCGATGACTTCTTAGGCCCTAACAATTAGATCTGGTGGAACAACGCCCTAGAGTGAAGCCTAGGTCGCCCAGAACTTAGAAATGACTATCGCTTTCACACTGGTTGCAATTATTCGTGTTATACGATGGAAAAAAAGTTGCATTTTCATTGTATTTTATGCTTCGGGCGTTGACTTCTAAGGCCCTAACTATTCGATCTGGTGGAGCGACGCCCTAGAGTGAAGCCTAGGTTGCCCGGAACGTAAAAATGGCCATTACTTCCACACCGGTTGCAATTACTCGTTTTATACGATTGAAAAACTGTTGAATCTGTATTGTATTTTAAGCTTTGGGCGTTTACTTCTAAGGCCCTAACTATTCGATCTCGTGGAGCAACGCCCTAGAGTGAAGCCTAGGTTGCCGGAACGCAGAAATGACCGTTACTTTCACTCTGGATGCAATTGTTCGTTTTATACGATGGAAAAACTCTTGTAATCGTTTTCTATTTTATGCGTCTGGCATTGACTTCTTAGGCTCTAACTATTCGATCTGTTGGAGCAACGCCCTAGAGCGAAGCCTAGGTTGCCCGGAATGTAGAAATAACCTTAACTTTCACACTGGTTGCAATTATTCGTTTTATACGATGGAAAAGGTGTTGTATTTATATTGTGTTTTATGCTTCTGGCGTTGACTTCTTAGGCCCTAGCTATTCGATCTGGTGGGGCGACGCCCTAGAGTGATGCCTAGGTTGCCCGGAACGTAGAAATGACCATTACCTTCACACTGATTTGAATTATTCATTTTATACGATGGAAAAACTGTTGTATTTATATTGTATTTTATGCTTCTGGCGTTGACATCTAAGGCCGTAGCTATTCGGTGTGGTGGAGCAACTCCCTAGAGTGAAGCCTAGGTTGCCCGGAACGTAGAAATGACTATTAGTTTCACTCTGGATGCAATTGTTCGTTTTATACGATGGAAAAAGTCTTGTAATCGTTTTCTATTTTATGCGTCTGGCATTGACTTCTTAGGCTCTACCTATTCGATCTGTTGGAGCAACGCCCTAGAGCGAAGCCTAGGTTGCCCGGAATGTAGAAATAACCTTAACTTTCACACCGGTTGCAATTATTCGTTTAATACGATGGAAAAACTGTTGTATTTGTTTTGTATTTTATGCCACTGGCGTTGACTTCTTAGGCCCTAACAATTCGATCTGGTGGTGCAACGCCCTAGAGTGAAGCCTAGGTTGCCCGGAACGTAGAAATGACTATTACTTTCACACTGGTTGCAATTATTTCTGTTATATGATGAAAAACTGTTTTATTTTTATTGTATTTTAGGCTTCTGGCGTTGAATTCTTAGTCCCTAGCTATTCTATCTGGTGAAGGAGCGCGCTAGTGTGAAGCCTAGGTTGGCCGGAACGTAGAAATGATCAGTACTTTCACACTGGTTCCAGTTATTCCTGTTATACGATGGAAAGGCTGTTGTATTTTTGTTGTATTTTATGCTTCAGGCGTTGACATCTAAGGCCCTAACTATTCGATCTGGTGGAGCAACGCCCCAGAGTGAAGCCTAGGTTTGCCCGGAACGTGGAAATGACCGTTACTTTCACTTCGGATGGAATTATTCGTTTTATACGATGGAAAAACTGTGGTAATTGTTTTGTATTTTATGCGTCCGGCATTGACTTCTTAGGCTCTAACTGTTCGATCTGGTGGAGCAACGCCCTAGAGTGAAGCCTAGGTTGCCCGGAACGTAGAAATGACTATCACTTTCACACGGGTTGGAACCATTCGTGTTATACGATGGAAAAACCCTTGAATTTTCATTGTATTTTATGCTTCTGGCGTTGACTTCTTAGGCCCTAACTATTCGATCTGGTGGAGCAACGCCTTAGAGCGAAGCCTAGGTTGCCCAGGACGTAGAAATGACTATCACTTTCATACTGGTTGCCATTATTCGTGTTATACGATGGAAAGACTGTTGCATTTTTATTGCATTTTATGCTTCGGGCGTTGACTTCTAGGGCCCTCTCTATTCCATCTGGAGGAGCAACGCCCTAGTGTGAAGCCTAGGTTGCCCGGAACGTAGAAATAACCATAAATTTCACACCGGTTGCAATTATTCGTTTTATACGATGGAACACCTGTTGTATTTATATTGTGTTTTATGCTTCTGGCATTGACTTCTAAGGCCCTAACTATTCGATCTGGTGGAACAACGCCCCAGAGTGAAGCGTAGGTTGCCCGGAACGTAAAAATGGCCATTACTTCCACACTGTTTGCAATTATTCATTTTATACGATGGAAAAACTGTTGTATTTATATTGTATTTTATGCTTCTGATGTTGACTTCTAAGGCCGTAGCTATTCGATGTGGCGCAACAACGACCTAGATTGAATCCTAGGTTGCCCGGAACGTAGAAATAACCATAAATTTCACACCGGTTGCAATTATTCGCTTTATAAGATGGAAAAACTGTTGCATTTGTTTTGTATTTTACACTTCTGGCGTTGACTTCTAAGGTCCTAACAATTCGATCTGGTGGAGCAACGACCTAGAGCGAAGCCTAGGTCGCCCAGAACGTAAAAATGACCATCACTTTCACACTGGTTGCAATTACTCCTGTTATACGATGGAAAAACTGTTGTATCTTTATTGTATTTTATGCTTCGGGCGTTGACTTCTAAGGCCCTAACTATTCGATCTGGTGGAGCGACGCCCTAGAGTGAAGCCTAGGTTGCCCGGAACGTAAAAATGGCCATTACTTCCACACCGGTTGCAATTACTCGTTTTATACGATTGAAAAACTGTTGTAATCGTTTTCTATTTTATGCGTCTGGCATTGACTTCTTAGGCTCTGACTATTCGATCTGTTGGAGCGACGCCCTAGAGCGAAGCCTAGGTTGCCCGGAATGTAGAAATAACCTTAACTTTCACACTGGTTGCAATTATTCGTTTTATACGATGGAAAAGGTGTTGTATTTATATTGTGTTTTATGCTTCTGGCTTTGACTTCTTAGGCCCTAGCTATTCGATCTGGTGGAGCAACGCCCTAGAGTGATGCCTAGGATGCGCGGAACGTAGAAATGACCATTACCTTCACACTGATTTGAATTATTCATTTTATACGATGGAAAAACTGTTGTATTTATATTGTATTTTATGCTTCTGGCGTTGACTTCTAAGGCCGTAGCTATTCGGTGTGGTGGAGCAACTCCCTAGAGTGAAGCCTAGGTTGCCCGGAACGTAGAAATGACTATTAGTTTCACACTGGTTGCAATTATTCCTGTTATATGATGAAAAACTGTTGTATTTTTATTGTATTTTATGCTTCTGGCGTTGAATTTTAAGACCCTAGCTATTCTATCTGGTGGACAAACGCGATAGTGTGAAGCCTAGGTTGCCCGGAACGTAGAAATGATCAGTACTTTCACACTGGTTCCAGTTATTCCTGTTATACGATGGAAAGACTGTTGTATTTTTGTTGTATTTTTTTCTTCTGGCGTTGAATTCTAAATCCCTAGCTATTCGATCTGGTGGTGCAACGCCCTAGATTGAATCCTAGGTTGCCCGGAACGTAGAAATGACTATCACTTTCACGTTGGTTGCAATTATTCGTTTTATACGATGGAACGGCTGTTGTATTTATATTCTGTTTTATGCTTCTGGTGTTGACTTCTTAGGCCCGAACAATTGGATCTGGTGGAGCAACGCCCTAGAGCGAAGCCTAGGTTGCCCGGAACGTAGAAATGACCATTACCTTCACACTGATTGCAATTATTCATTTTATACGATGGAAAAACCGTTGTATCTTTATTGTATTTTATGCTTCGGGCGTTGACTTCTAAGGCCCTAACTATTCGATCTGGTGGAGCAACGTCCTAGAGTGAAGCCTAGGTTGCCCGGAACATAAAAATGGCCATTACTTCCACACTGTTTGCAATCATTCATTTTATACGAAGGAAAAGCTGTTGCATTTTCATTGTATTTTATCCTCCTGCTGTTGACTTCTTAGGCCCTAACTATTCGATGTGGTGGAGCAAGGCCTCAGAGTTATATCTAGGATGCCCGGAACATAGAAATAGCCATCACTTTCACACTGGTTGCAATTATTCCTGTTATATGATGAAAAACCGTTGTATTTTTATTGTATTTTATGCTTCCTGCGTTGAATTCTAAGTCGCTAGCTATTCTATCTGGTGGAGAAACGCGCTAGTGTGAAGACTAGGTTGCCCGAAACGTAGAAATGATCAGTACTTTCACACTCGTTCCTGTTATTCCTGTTATACGATGGAAAAACTGTTGTATTTTTTTGAATTTTTTGCTTCTGGCGTTGAATTCTAAATCCCTAGCTATTCTATCTGGTGGTGCAACGCCCTAGAGTGAAGCCTAGGTTGCCCGGAACGTAGAAATGACCATAACTTTCACACCGGTTGCAATTACTCCTTTTATACGATGGAAAAACTGTTGTATTTGTTTTGTATTTTATGCTTCTGGCGTTGACTTCTAAGGACCTAACAATTCGATCTGGTGGAACAACGCCCTAGAGTGAAGCCTAGGTTGCCCGGAACGTAGAAATAACCATCACTTTCACACTGGTTGCAATTATTCTTGTTATACGATGGAAAAACTGTTGTATTTATTTTGTATTTTATGCCTCTGTCGTTGACTCCTAAGGCCGTAGCTATTCGATGTGGTGGAGCAACGCCCTAGAGTGAAACCTAGGTTTCCCGGATCGTAGAAATGGCCATTACTTTCACACTGGTTGCAATTACACCTGTTATACGATGGAAAAACTGTTGCATTTGTTTTGTATTTTACGCTCCTGGCGTTGACCTCTAAGGCCCTGACAATTCGATCTGGTGGAACAACGCCCTAGAGTGATGCCTAGGTTGCCCGGAACGTAGAAATGACCATTACCTTCACACCGATTGCAATTATTCGTGTTATACGAAGGAAAAGCTGTTGCATTTTCATTGTATTTTATCCTCCTGCTGTTGACTTCTTAGGCCCTAACTATTCGATGTGGTGGAGCAAGGCCTCAGAGTTATATCTAGGATGCCCGGAACATAGAAATAGCCATCACTTTCACACTGGTTGCAATTATTCCTGTTATATGATGAAAAACCGTTGTATTTTTATTGTATTTTATGCTTCCTGCGTTGAATTCTAAGTCGCTAGCTATTCTATCTGGTGGAGAAACGCGCTAGTGTGAAGACTAGGTTGCCCGAAACGTAGAAATGATCAGTACTTTCACACTCGTTCCTGTTATTCCTGTTATACGATGGAAAAACTGTTGTATTTTTTTGAATTTTTTGCTTCTGGCGTTGAATTCTAAATCCCTAGCTATTCTATCTGGTGGTGCAACGCCCTAGAGTGAAGCCTAGGTTGCCCGGAACGTAGAAATGACCATAACTTTCACACCGGTTGCAATTACTCCTTTTATACGATGGAAAAACTGTTGTATTTGTTTTGTATTTTATGCTTCTGGCGTTGACTTCTAAGGACCTAACAATTCGATCTGGTGGAACAACGCCCTAGAGTGAAGCCTAGGTTGCCCGGAACGTAGAAATAACCATCACTTTCACACTGGTTGCAATTAATCCTGTTATACGATCGAAAAACTGTTGTATTTTTATTCTATTTTATGCTTCGGGCGTTGACTTCTAAGGCCCTAACTATTCGATCTGGTGGAGCAACGCCCTATAGTGAAACCTAGGTTGCCCGGAACGTAGAAATGGCCATTACTATCACACTGTATGGAATTATTCATTTTATACGATGAAAAAACTGTTGCATTTATATTGTATTTTATGCTTCGGGCGTTGACTTCTAAGGCCCTAACTATTCGATCTTGTGGAGCAACGCCAAAGAGTCAAGCGTAGGATGCCCGCCACGTAGAAATGGCCATTACTTGCACACTGGATGCAATTATTCGTTTTATACGATGGAAAAGCCGTTGTATTTATATTGTATGATATGCCTCTGGCGTTGAGTTCTTAGGCCCTTGCTATTCGATCTGGTGGAACAACGCCCTATATTAAATCCTAGGTTGCCCGGAACGTAGAAATGACCATAACTTTCACACCGGTTGCAATTGCTCGTTTTATACGATGCAAAAACTGTTGTATTTGTTTTGTATTTTATGCTTCTGGCGTTGACCTCTAAGGACCTAACAATTCGATCTGGTTGAACAACGCCCTAGAGTGAAGCCAAGGTTGCCCGGAACGTTGAAATAAGCATCACTTTCACACTGGTTGCAATTAATCCTGTTATACGATGGAAAAACTGTTGTATTTTTATTCTATTTTATGCATCGGGCGTTGACTTCTAAGGCCCTCACTATTCGATCTGGTGGAGCAACGCCCTCGAGTGATACCTAGGTTGCCCGGAACATACAAACGGCCATTACTTTCACACTGTCTGCAATTATTCATTTTGTACGATGGAGAAACTGTTGTATCTTTATTGTATTTTATGCTTCGGGCGTTGACTTCGTAGGCCGTAGCTATTTGATGTGGTGGAGCAACTCCCTAGAGTGAAGCCAAGGTTGCCCGGAACGTTGAAATAAGCATCACTTTCACACTGGATGCAATTAATCCTGTTATACGATGGAAAAACTGTTGTATTTTTATTCTATTTTATGCTTCGGTCGTTGACTTCTAAGGCCCTAACTATTCGATCTGGTGGAGCAACGCCCTCGAGTGATACCTAGGTTGCCCGGAACATACAAACGGCCATTACTTTCACACTGTCTGCAATTATTCATTTTGTACGATGGAAGAACTGTTGTATCTTTATTGTATTTTATGCTTCTGGCGTTGACTGCTAAGGCAATAGCTATTCGATGTGGTGGAGCAACGCCCTAGAGTGAAGCCTAGGTTGCCCGGAACGTAGAAATGACCATTACTTTCACACTGGTTGCAATTATTCGTTTTATACGATGGAAAAGCTGTTGTATTTATATTGTGTTTTATGCTTCTGGCGTTGACTTCTTAGGCCCTAACGATTCGATCTGGTGGAGCAACGCCCTAGAGTGAAGCCTAGGTTGCCCGGAACGTAGAAATGACCATCACTTTCACACTGGTTGCAATTACTCCTCTTATACGATGGAAAAACTGATGTATCCTTATTGTATTTTATGCTTCGGGCGTTGACTTCTAAATTCCTATCTACTCGATCTGGTGGAACAACGCCCTAGAGTGAAGCCTAGGTTGCCCGGAACGTAGAAATGACCATCACTTTCACAATGGTTGCAATTACTCCTCTTATACGATGGAAAAACTGTTGTATCTTTATTGTATTTTATGCTTCGGGCGTTGACTTCTAAATTCCTATCTACTCGATCTGGTGGTGCAACGCCCTAGAGTGTAGCCTAGGTTGCCCGGAACGTAGAAATGGCCATTACTTCCACACTGTTTGCAATTATTCATTTTATACGATGGAAAAACTGTTGTATTTATAATGTGTTTTATGCTTCTGGCGTTGACTTCTTAGGCCCTAACTATTCGATCTGGTGGCGCAACGCCCTAGAGTGAGGCCTAGGTTGCCCGGAACGTAAAAATGGCCATTACTTCCACACTGTTTGCTGTTATTCATTTTATACGATGGAAAAACTGTTGTATTTATATTGTATTTTATGCTTCTGGCTTTGACTTCTAAGGCCGTAGCTATTCGATGTGGTTGAACGGCGCCCTAGATTGAATCCTAGGTTGCCCGGAACGTAGAAATGACCATAAATTTCACACCGGTTGCAATTATTCGCATTATACGATGGAAAAACTGTTGCATCTGTTATGTATTTTACGCTTCTGGCGTTGACTTCTAAGGCCCTAACAATCCGATCTGGTGGAGCAACGCCCTAGGGCCAAGCCTATGTCGCCCAGAACGTAGAAATGACCATCACTTTCACACTGGTTGCAATTACTCCTGTTAAACGATTTAAAAACTGTTGTATCTTTATTGTATTTTATGCTTCGGACGTTGACTTCTAAGGCCCTAACTATTCGATCTGGTGGAGCAACGTCCTAGAGTGAAGCCTAGGTTGCCCGGAACACAAAAATGGCATTACTTCCACACTATTTGCAAACATTCATTTTATAAGATGGAAAAACTGTTGCATTTGTTTTGTATTTTACACTTCTGGCGTTGACTTCTAAGGTCCTAACTATTCGATCTGGTGGAGCGACGCCCTAGAGTGAAGCCTAGGTTGCCCGGAACGTAAAAATGGCCATTACTTCCACACCGGTTGCAATTACTCGTTTTATACGATTGAAAAACTGTTGTAATCGTTTTCTATTTTATGCGTCTGGCATTGACTTCTTAGGCTCTGACTATTCGATCTGTTGGAGCGACGCCCTAGAGCGAAGCCTAGGTTGCCCGGAATGTAGAAATAACCTTAACTTTCACACTGGTTGCAATTATTCGTTTTATACGATGGAAAAGGTGTTGTATTTATATTGTGTTTTATGCTTCTGGCTTTGACTTCTTAGGCCCTAGCTATTCGATCTGGTGGAGCAACGCCCTAGAGTGATGCCTAGGATGCGCGGAACGTAGAAATGACCATTACCTTCACACTGATTTGAATTATTCATTTTATACGATGGAAAAACTGTTGTATTTATATTGTATTTTATGCTTCTGGCGTTGACTTCTAAGGCCGTAGCTATTCGGTGTGGTGGAGCAACTCCCTAGAGTGAAGCCTAGGTTGCCCGGAACGTAGAAATGACTATTAGTTTCACACTGGTTGCAATTATTCCTGTTATATGATGAAAAACTGTTGTATTTTTATTGTATTTTATGCTTCTGGCGTTGAATTTTAAGACCCTAGCTATTCTATCTGGTGGACAAACGCGATAGTGTGAAGCCTAGGTTGCCCGGAACGTAGAAATGATCAGTACTTTCACACTGGTTCCAGTTATTCCTGTTATACGATGGAAAGACTGTTGTATTTTTGTTGTATTTTTTTCTTCTGGCGTTGAATTCTAAATCCCTAGCTATTCGATCTGGTGGTGCAACGCCCTAGAGTGAAGCCTAGGTTGCCCGGAACGTAGAAATGACCATATCTTTCACACCGGTTGCAATTACTCGTTTTATACGATTGAAAAACTGTTGTATCTTTACTGTATTTTATGCTTCGGGCGTTGACTTCTAAGGCCCTAACTATTCCATCTGGTGGAACAACGCCCTAGATTGAATCCTAGGTTGCCCGGAACGTAGAAATGACTATCACTTTCACGTTGGTTGCAATTATTCGTTTTATACGATGGAACGGCTGTTGTATTTATATTCTGTTTTATGCTTCTGGTGTTGACTTCTTAGGCCCGAACAATTGGATCTGGTGGAGCAACGCCCTAGAGCGAAGCCTAGGTTGCCCGGAACGTAGAAATGACCATTACCTTCACACTGATTGCAATTATTCATTTTATACGATGGAAAAACCGTTGTATCTTTATTGTATTTTATGCTTCGGGCGTTGACTTCTAAGGCCCTAACTATTCGATCTGGTGGAGCAACGTCCTAGAGTGAAGCCTAGGTTGCCCGGAACATAAAAATGGCCATTACTTCCACACTGTTTGCAATCATTCATTTTATACGATGGAAAAACTGTTGTAATTATCTTGTATTTTATGCATCTGGCGTTGACTTGTAAGGCCGTAGCTATTCGATGTGGTGGAGCAACTCCCTAGAGTGAAGCCTAGGATGCCCGGAACGTAGAAATGATCAATACTTTCACACTGGTTCCAGTTATTCCTGTTATACGATGGAAAGACTGTTGTATTTTTATTGTATTTTTTTCTTCTGGCGTTGAATTCTAAATCCCTAGCTATTCGATCTGGTGTTGCAACGCCCTAGAGTGAAGCCTAGGTTGCCCGGAACGTAGAAATGACCATAACTTTCACACCGGTTGCAATTACTCGTTTTATACGATTGAAGAACTGTTGTATCTTTATTGTATTTTATGCTTCGGGCGTTGACTTCTAAGGCCCTAACTATTCGATCTGATGGAGCAACGCCCTAGAGTGAAACCTAGGTTTCCCGGATCGTAGAAATGGCCATTACTTTCACACTGGTTGCAATTACACCTGTTATACGATGGAAAAACTGTTGCATTTGTTTTGTATTTTACGCTCCTGGCGTTGACCTCTAAGGCCCTGACAATTCGATCTGGTGGAACAACGCCCTAGAGTGATGCCTAGGTTGCCCGGAACGTAGAAATGACCATTACCTTCACACCGATTGCAATTATTCGTGTTATACGAAGGAAAAGCTGTTGCATTTTCATTGTATTTTATCCTCCTGCTGTTGACTTCTTAGGCCCTAACTATTCGATGTGGTGGAGCAAGGCCTCAGAGTTATATCTAGGATGCCCGGAACATAGAAATAGCCATCACTTTCACACTGGTTGCAATTATTCCTGTTATATGATGAAAAACCGTTGTATTTTTATTGTATTTTATGCTTCCTGCGTTGAATTCTAAGTCGCTAGCTATTCTATCTGGTGGAGAAACGCGCTAGTGTGAAGACTAGGTTGCCCGAAACGTAGAAATGATCAGTACTTTCACACTCGTTCCTGTTATTCCTGTTATACGATGGAAAAACTGTTGTATTTTTTTGAATTTTTTGCTTCTGGCGTTGAATTCTAAATCCCTTGCTATTCTATCTGGTGGTGCAACGCCCTAGAGTGAAGCCTAGGTTGCCCGGAACGTAGAAATGACCATAACTTTCACACCGGTTGCAATTACTCCTTTTATACGATGGAAAAACTGTTGTATTTGTTTTGTATTTTATGCTTCTGGCGTTGACTTCTAAGGACCTAACAATTCGATCTGGTGGAACAACGCCCTAGAGTGAAGCCTAGGTTGCCCGGAACGTAGAAATAAACATCACTTTCACACTGGTTGCATTTAATCCTGTTATACGATCGAAAAACTGTTGTATTTTTATTCTATTTTATGCTTCGGGCGTTGACTTCTAAGGCCCTAACTATTCGATCTGGTGGAGCAACGCCCTATAGTGAAACCTAGGTTGCCCGGAACGTAGAAATGGCCATTACTATCACACTGTATGGAATTATTCATTTTATACGATGAAAAAACTGTTGCATTTATATTGTATTTTATGCTTCGGGCGTTGACTTCTAAGGCCCTAACTATTCGATCTTGTGGAGCAACGCCAAAGAGTCAAGCGTAGGATGCCCGCCACGTAGAAATGGCCATTACTTGCACACTGGATGCAATTATTCGTTTTATACGATGGAAAAGCCGTTGTATTTATATTGTATGATATGCCTCTGGCGTTGAGTTCTTAGGCCCTTGCTATTCGATCTGGTGGAACAACGCCCTATATTAAATCCTAGGTTGCCCGGAACGTAGAAATGACCATAACTTTCACACCGGTTGCAATTGCTCGTTTTATACGATGCAAAAACTGTTGTATTTGTTTTGTATTTTATGCTTCTGGCGTTGACCTCTAAGGACCTAACAATTCGATCTGGTTGAACAACGCCCTAGAGTGAAGCCAAGGTTGCCCGGAACGTTGAAATAAGCATCACTTTCACACTGGTTGCAATTAATCCTGTTATACGATGGAAAAACTGTTGTATTTTTATTCTATTTTATGCATCGGGCGTTGACTTCTAAGGCCCTCACTATTCGATCTGGTGGAGCAACGCCCTCGAGTGATACCTAGGTTGCCCGGAACATACAAACGGCCATTACTTTCACACTGTCTGCAATTATTCATTTTGTACGATGGAGAAACTGTTGTATCTTTATTGTATTTTATGCTTCGGGCGTTGACTTCGTAGGCCGTAGCTATTTGATGTGGTGGAGCAACTCCCTAGAGTGAAGCCAAGGTTGCCCGGAACGTTGAAATAAGCATCACTTTCACACTGGATGCAATTAATCCTGTTATACGATGGAAAAACTGTTGTATTTTTATTCTATTTTATGCTTCGGTCGTTGACTTCTAAGGCCCTAACTATTCGATCTGGTGGAGCAACGCCCTCGAGTGATACCTAGGTTGCCCGGAACATACAAACGGCCATTACTTTCACACTGTCTGCAATTATTCATTTTGTACGATGGAAGAACTGTTGTATCTTTATTGTATTTTATGCTTCTGGCGTTGACTGCTAAGGCAATAGCTATTCGATGTGGTGGAGCAACGCCCTAGAGTGAAGCCTAGGTTGCCCGGAACGTAGAAATGACCATTACTTTCACACTGGTTGCAATTATTCGTTTTATACGATGGAAAAGCTGTTGTATTTATATTGTGTTTTATGCTTCTGGCGTTGACTTCTTAGGCCCTAACGATTCGATCTGGTGGAGCAACGCCCTAGAGTGAAGCCTAGGTTGCCCGGAACGTAGAAATGACCATCACTTTCACACTGGTTGCAATTACTCCTCTTATACGATGGAAAAACTGATGTATCCTTATTGTATTTTATGCTTCGGGCGTTGACTTCTAAATTCCTATCTACTCGATCTGGTGGAACAACGCCCTAGAGTGAAGCCTAGGTTGCCCGGAACGTAGAAATGACCATCACTTTCACACTGGTTGCAATTACTCCTCTTATACGATGGAAAAACTGTTGTATCTTTATTGTATTTTATGCTTCGGGCGTTGACTTCTAAATTCCTATCTACTCGATCTGGTGGTGCAACGCCCTAGAGTGTAGCCTAGGTTGCCCGGAACGTAGAAATGGCCATTACTTCCACACTGTTTGCAATTATTCATTTTATACGATGGAAAAACTGTTGTATTTATATTGTGTTTTATGCTTCTGGCGTTGACTTCTTAGGCCCTAACTATTCGATCTGGTGGCGCAACGCCCTAGAGTGAGGCCTAGGTTGCCCGGAACGTAAAAATGGCCATTACTTCCACACTGTTTGCTGTTATTCATTTTATACGATGGAAAAACTGTTGTATTTATATTGTATTTTATGCTTCTGGCTTTGACTTCTAAGGCCGTAGCTATTCGATGTGGTTGAACAGCGCCCTAGATTGAATCCTAGGTTGCCCGGAACGTAGAAATGACCATAAATTTCACACCGGTTGCAATTATTCGCATTATACGATGGAAAAACTGTTGCATCTGTTATGTATTTTACGCTTCTGGCGTTGACTTCTAAGGCCCTAACAATCCGATCTGGTGGAGCAACGCCCTAGGGCCAAGCCTATGTCGCCCAGAACGTAGAAATGACCATCACTTTCACACTGGTTGCAATTACTCCTGTTAAACGATTTAAAAACTGTTGTATCTTTATTGTATTTTATGCTTCGGACGTTGACTTCTAAGGCCCTAACTATTCGATCTGGTGGAGCAACGTCCTAGAGTGAAGCCTAGGTTGCCCGGAACACAAAAATGGCATTACTTCCACACTATTTGCAAACATTCATTTTATACGATGGAAAAAGTGTTGTATTTATATTGTATTTTATGCTTCGGGCGTTGACTTCTAAGGCCCTAACTATTCGATCTGGTGGAGCAACGCCCTAGGGTGAAACCTAGGTTGCCCTGAACGTGGAAATGACTACTACTTTCACACTGGTTGCAATTATTCCTGTTATACGATGAAACACTGTTGTATCTTTATTGTATTTTATGCTTCGGGCGTTGACTTCTGAGGCCCTAACTATTCGATCTGGTGGAGCAACGCCCTAGAGTGAAGCGTAGGGTGCCCGCCACGTAGAAATGGCCATTACTTGCACACTGGATGCAATTATTCGTTTTATACGATGGAAAAACCGTTGTATTTATATTGTATGTTATGCTTCTGGCGTTGACTTCTTAGACCCTTGCTATTCGATCTGGTGGAACAATGCCCTATTTTAAATCCTAGGTTGCCCGGAACGTAGAAATGGCCATAACCTTCACACCGGTTGCAATTGCTCGTTTTATACGATGGAAAAACTGTTGTATTTTTATTCTATTTTATGCTTCGGGCGTTGACTTCTAAGGCCCTAACTATTCGATCTGGTGGAGCAACGCCCTCGAGTGATACCTAGGTTGCCCGGAACATACAAACGGCCATTACTTTCACACTGTCTGCAATTATTCATTTTGTACGATGGAAAAACTGTTGTATCTTTATTGTATTTTATGCTTCGGGCGTTGACTTCGTAGGCCGTAGCTATTTGATGTGGTGGAGCAACTCCCTAGAGTGAAGCCTAGGTTGGCCGGAACGTAGAAATGACCATTACTTTCACACTGGTTGCAATTATTCCTGCTATACGATGAAAAGCTGTTGTATCTTCATTGTATTTTATGCTTCGGGCGTTGACTTCTAAGGCCCTAACTATTCGATCTGGTGGAGAAACGCCCTAGTCTGAAGCCTAGGTTGCCCGGGACGTAGAAATGACCAGTACTTTCACACTGGTTGTAGTTATTCCTGTTGTACGATGGAAAAACTGTTTTATTTGTATTGTATTTTATGCTTCTGGCGTTGACTGCTAAGGCCGTAGCTATTCGATGTGGTGGAGCAACGCCCTAGAGTGAAGCCTAGGTTGCCCGGAACGTAGAAATGACCATTACTTTCACACTGGTTGCAATTATTCGTTTTATACGATGGAAAAGCTGTTGTATTTATATTGCGTTTTATGCTTCTGGCGTTGACTTCTTAGGCCGTAACTATTCGATCTGGTGGAGCAACGCCCTAGAGTGAAGCCTAGGCTGCCCGGAACGTAGAAATGACCATCACTTTCACACTGGTTGCAATTACTCCTCTTATACGATGGAAAAACTGATGTATCCTTATTGTATTTTATGCTTCGGGCGTTGACTTCTAAATTCCTATCTACTCGATCTGGTGGTGCAAAGCCCTAGAGTGTAGCCTAGGTTGCCCGGAACGTACAAATGGCCATTACTTCCACACTGTTTGCAATTATTCATTTTATACGATGGAAAAACTGTTGTATTTATATTGTATTTTATGCTTCTGGCTTTGACTTCTAAGGCCGTAGCTATTCGATGTGGTTGAACAACGCCCTAGATTGAATCCTAGGTTGCCCGGAACGTAGAAATGACCATAAATTTCACACCGGTTGCAATTATTCGCATTATACGATGGAAAAAATGTTGCATCTGTTATGTATTTTACGCTTCTGGCGTTGACTTCTAAGGCCCTAACAATCCGATCTGGTGGAGCAGCGCCCTAGGGCCAAGCCTAGGTCGCCCAGAACGTAGAAATGACCATCACTTTCACACTGGTTGCAATTACTCCTGTTAAACGATTTAAAAACTGTTGTATCTTTATTGTATTTTATGCTTCGGACGTTGACTTCTAAGGCCCTAACTATTCGATCTGGTGGAGCAACGTCCTAGAGTGAAGCCTAGGTTGCCCGGAACATAAAAATGGCATTACTTCCACACTATTTGCAAACATTCATTTTATACGATGGAAAAAGTGTTGTATTTATATTGTATTTTATGCTTCGGGCGTTGACTTCTAAGGCCCTAACTATTCGATCTGGTGGAGCAACGCCCTAGGGTGAAACCTAGGTTGCCCTGAACGTAGAAATGACCATCACTTTCACACTGGTTGCAATTACTCCTCCTATACGATGGAAAAACTGTTGTATCTTTATTGTAATTTATGCTTCGGGCGTTGACTTCTAAATTCCTAGCTACTCGATCTGGTGGTGCAACTCCCTCGACTAAACCCTAGGTTGCCCGGAACGTAGAAATGTCCATTACTTTCACGCTGGATGCAATCATTCGTTTTATATGATGGAAAAACTGTTGTAATTGTTTTATATTTTATGCTTCTGCCGTTGACTTCTAAGGCCCTAACAATTCGATCTGGTGGAGCAACGGCCTAGAGTGAAGCCTAGGTTGCCCGGAACGTAGAAGTGACCATAACTTTCACACAGCTTGCAATTATTCGTTTTATACGACGGAAAAACTGTTGTATTTGTTTTGTATTTTATGCTTCTGCCGTTGACTTCTAAATCCCTAGCTATTCGATCTGGTGGTGCAGCACCCTAGAGTGAAGCCTAGGATGCCCGGAACGTAGAAATGACCATAACTTTCACACCGGTTGCAATCATTCACTTTATACGATGGAAAAACTGTTGTATTTTAACTGTATTTTATGCTCCGGGCGTAGACTTCTAAGGCCCTGGATATTCGATCTGGTGGAGCAACGCCCTAGAGTGAAGCCTAGGTAACCCGGAACGTAGGAATGACCATTACCTTCATACTGGTTGCAATTATTCCTGTTATACGATGGAAAAAATGTTGTATTTATATTGCATTTTATGCTTCTGGCGTTGACTTCTTAGGCCCTAGCTATTGGATCTGGTGGAGCAACGCCCTAGAGTGTAGCCTAGGTTGCCCGGCACCTAGAAATGGCCATCACTTTCACACTGGTTGCAATTACTCCTGTTATACGATGGAAAAACTGTTGTATCTTTATTGTATTTTATGCTTTGGGCGTTGACTTCTAAGGCCCCAACTATTCGATCTGGTGGAGCAACGCCAAAGAGTCAAGCGTAGGATGCCCGCCACGTAGAAATGGCCATTACTTGCACACTGGATGCAATTATTCGTTTTATACGATGGAAAAGCCGTTGTATTTATATTGTATGATATGCCTCTGGCGTTGAGTTCTTAGGCCCTTGCTATTCGATCTGGTGGAACAACGCCCTATATTAAATCCTAGGTTGCCCGGAACGTAGAAATGACCATAACTTTCACACCGGTTGCAATTGCTCGTTTTATACGATGCAAAAACTGTTGTATTTGTTTTGTATTTTATGCTTCTGGCGTTGACCTCTAAGGACCTAACAATTCGATCTGGTTGAACAACGCCCTAGAGTGAAGCCAAGGTTGCCCGGAACGTTGAAATAAGCATCACTTTCACACTGGTTGCAATTAATCCTGTTATACGATGGAAAAACTGTTGTATTTTTATTCTATTTTATGCATCGGGCGTTGACTTCTAAGGCCCTCACTATTCGATCTGGTGGAGCAACGCCCTCGAGTGATACCTAGGTTGCCCGGAACATACAAACGGCCATTACTTTCACACTGTCTGCAATTATTCATTTTGTACGATGGAGAAACTGTTGTATCTTTATTGTATTTTATGCTTCGGGCGTTGACTTCGTAGGCCGTAGCTATTTGATGTGGTGGAGCAACTCCCTAGAGTGAAGCCAAGGTTGCCCGGAACGTTGAAATAAGCATCACTTTCACACTGGATGCAATTAATCCTGTTATACGATGGAAAAACTGTTGTATTTTTATTCTATTTTATGCTTCGGTCGTTGACTTCTAAGGCCCTAACTATTCGATATGGTGGAGCAACGCCCTCGAGTGATACCTAGGTTGCCCGGAACATACAAACGGCCATTACTTTCACACTGTCTGCAATTATTCATTTTGTACGATGGAAGAACTGTTGTATCTTTATTGTATTTTATGCTTCTGGCGTTGACTGCTAAGGCAATAGCTATTCGATGTGGTGGAGCAACGCCCTAGAGTGAAGCCTAGGTTGCCCGGAACGTAGAAATGACCATTACTTTCACACTGGTTGCAATTATTCGTTTTATACGATGGAAAAGCTGTTGTATTTATATTGTGTTTTATGCTTCTGGCGTTGACTTCTTAGGCCCTAACGATTCGATCTGGTGGAGCAACGCCCTAGAGTGAAGCCTAGGTTGCCCGGAACGTAGAAATGACCATCACTTTCACACTGGTTGCAATTACTCCTCTTATACGATGGAAAAACTGATGTATCCTTATTGTATTTTATGCTTCGGGCGTTGACTTCTAAATTCCTATCTACTCGATCTGGTGGAACAACGCCCTAGAGTGAAGCCTAGGTTGCCCGGAACGTAGAAATGACCATCACTTTCACACTGGTTGCAATTACTCCTCTTATACGATGGAAAAACTGTTGTATCTTTATTGTATTTTATGCTTCGGGCGTTGACTTCTAAATTCCTATCTACTCGATCTGGTGGTGCAACGCCCTAGAGTGTAGCCTAGGTTGCCCGGAACGTAGAAATGGCCATTACTTCCACACTGTTTGCAATTATTCATTTTATACGATGGAAAAACTGTTGTATTTATATTGTGTTTTATGCTTCTGGCGTTGACTTCTTAGGCCCTAACTATTCGATCTGGTGGCGCAACGCCCTAGAGTGAAGCCTAGGTTGCCCGGAACGTAAAAATGGCCATTACTTCCACACTGTTTGCTGTTATTCATTTTATACGATGGAAAAACTGTTGTATTTATATTGTATTTTATGCTTCTGGCTTTGACTTCTAAGGCCGTAGCTATTCGATGTGGTTGAACAGCGCCCTAGATTGAATCCTAGGTTGCCCGGAACGTAGAAATGACCATAAATTTCACACCGGTTGCAATTATTCGCATTATACGATGGAAAAACTGTTGCATCTGTTATGTATTTTACGCTTCTGGCGTTGACTTCTAAGGCCCTAACAATCCGATCTGGTGGAGCAACGCCCTAGGGCCAAGCCTATGTCGCCCAGAACGTAGAAATGACCATCACTTTCACACTGGTTGCAATTACTCCTGTTAAACGATTTAAAAACTGTTGTATCTTTATTGTATTTTATGCTTCGGACGTTGACTTCTAAGGCCCTAACTATTCGATCTGGTGGAGCAACGTCCTAGAGTGAAGCCTAGGTTGCCCGGAACACAAAAATGGCATTACTTCCACACTATTTGCAAACATTCATTTTATACGATGGAAAAAGTGTTGTATTTATATTGTATTTTATGCTTCGGGCGTTGACTTCTAAGGCCCTAACTATTCGATCTGGTGGAGCAACGCCCTAGGGTGAAACCTAGGTTGCCCTGAACGTGGAAATGACTACTACTTTCACACTGGTTGCAATTATTCCTGTTATACGATGAAACACTGTTGTATCTTTATTGTATTTTATGCTTCGGGCGTTGACTTCTGAGGCCCTAACTATTCGATCTGGTGGAGCAACGCCCTAGAGTGAAGCGTAGGGTGCCCGCCACGTAGAAATGGCCATTACTTGCACACTGGATGCAATTATTCGTTTTATACGATGGAAAAACCGTTGTATTTATATTGTATGTTATGCTTCTGGCGTTGACTTCTTAGACCCTTGCTATTCGATCTGGTGGAACAATGCCCTATTTTAAATCCTAGGTTGCCCGGAACGTAGAAATGGCCATAACCTTCACACCGGTTGCAATTGCTCGTTTTATACGATGGAAAAACTGTTGTATTTTTATTCTATTTTATGCTTCGGGCGTTGACTTCTAAGGCCCTAACTATTCGATCTGGTGGAGCAACGCCCTCGAGTGATACCTAGGTTGCCCGGAACATACAAACGGCCATTACTTTCACACTGTCTGCAATTATTCATTTTGTACGATGGAAAAACTGTTGTATCTTTATTGTATTTTATGCTTCGGGCGTTGACTTCGTAGGCCGTAGCTATTTGATGTGGTGGAGCAACTCCCTAGAGTGAAGCCTAGGTTGGCCGGAACGTAGAAATGACCATTACTTTCACACTGGTTGCAATTATTCCTGCTATACGATGAAAAGCTGTTGTATCTTCATTGTATTTTATGCTTCGGGCGTTGACTTCTAAGGCCCTAACTATTCGATCTGGTGGAGAAACGCCCTAGTCTGAAGCCTAGGTTGCCCGGGACGTAGAAATGACCAGTACTTTCACACTGGTTGTAGTTATTCCTGTTGTACGATGGAAAAACTGTTTTATTTGTATTGTATTTTATGCTTCTGGCGTTGACTGCTAAGGCCGTAGCTATTCGATGTGGTGGAGCAACGCCCTAGAGTGAAGCCTAGGTTGCCCGGAACGTAGAAATGACCATTACTTTCACACTGGTTGCAATTATTCGTTTTATACGATGGAAAAGCTGTTGTATTTATATTGCGTTTTATGCTTCTGGCGTTGACTTCTTAGGCCCTAACTATTCGATCTGGTGGAGCAACGCCCTAGAGTGAAGCCTAGGCTGCCCGGAACGTAGAAATGACCATCACTTTCACACTGGTTGCAATTACTCCTCTTATACGATGGAAAAACTGATGTATCCTTATTGTATTTTATGCTTCGGGCGTTGACTTCTAAATTCCTATCTACTCGATCTGGTGGTGCAAAGCCCTAGAGTGTAGCCTAGGTTGCCCGGAACGTACAAATGGCCATTACTTCCACACTGTTTGCAATTATTCATTTTATACGATGGAAAAACTGTTGTATTTATATTGTATTTTATGCTTCTGGCTTTGACTTCTAAGGCCGTAGCTATTCGATGTGGTTGAACAACGCCCTAGATTGAATCCTAGGTTGCCCGGAACGTAGAAATGACCATAAATTTCACACCGGTTGCAATTATTCGCATTATACGATGGAAAAAATGTTGCATCTGTTATGTATTTTACGCTTCTGGCGTTGACTTCTAAGGCCCTAACAATCCGATCTGGTGGAGCAGCGCCCTAGGGCCAAGCCTAGGTCGCCCAGAACGTAGAAATGACCATCACTTTCACACTGGTTGCAATTACTCCTGTTAAACGATTTAAAAACTGTTGTATCTTTATTGTATTTTATGCTTCGGACGTTGACTTCTAAGGCCCTAACTATTCGATCTGGTGGAGCAACGTCCTAGAGTGAAGCCTAGGTTGCCCGGAACATAAAAATGGCATTACTTCCACACTATTTGCAAACATTCATTTTATACGATGGAAAAAGTGTTGTATTTATATTGTATTTTATGCTTCGGGCGTTGACTTCTAAGGCCCTAACTATTCGATCTGGTGGAGCAACGCCCTAGGGTGAAACCTAGGTTGCCCTGAACGTAGAAATGACCATCACTTTCACACTGGTTGCAATTACTCCTCCTATACGATGGAAAAACTGTTGTATCTTTATTGTAATTTATGCTTCGGGCGTTGACTTCTAAATTCCTAGCTACTCGATCTGGTGGTGCAACTCCCTCGACTAAACCCTAGGTTGCCCGGAACGTAGAAATGTCCATTACTTTCACGCTGGATGCAATCATTCGTTTTATATGATGAAAAAACTGTTGTAATTGTTTTATATTTTATGCTTCTGCCGTTGACTTCTAAGGCCCTAACAATTCGATCTGGTGGAGCAACGGCCTAGAGTGAAGCCTAGGTTGCCCGGAACGTAGAAGTGACCATAACTTTCACACAGCTTGCAATTATTCGTTTTATACGACGGAAAAACTGTTGTATTTGTTTTGTATTTTATGCTTCTGCCGTTGACTTCTAAATCCCTAGCTATTCGATCTGGTGGTGCAGCACCCTAGAGTGAAGCCTAGGATGCCCGGAACGTAGAAATGACCATAACTTTCACACCGGTTGCAATCATTCACTTTATACGATGGAAAAACTGTTGTATTTTAACTGTATTTTATGCTCCGGGCGTAGACTTCTAAGGCCCTGGATATTCGATCTGGTGGAGCAACGCCCTAGAGTGAAGCCTAGGTAACCCGGAACGTAGGAATGACCATTACCTTCATACTGGTTGCAATTATTCCTGTTATACGATGGAAAAAATGTTGTATTTATATTGCATTTTATGCTTCTGGCGTTGACTTCTTAGGCCCTAGCTATTGGATCTGGTGGAGCAACGCCCTAGAGTGTAGCCTAGGTTGCCCGGCACCTAGAAATGGCCATCACTTTCACACTGGTTGCAATTACTCCTGTTATACGATGGAAAAACTGTTGTATCTTTATTGTATTTTATGCTTTGGGCGTTGACTTCTAAGGCCCCAACTATTCGATCTGGTGGCTAAACGCCCTAGAGAGAAGCCTAGGTTGCCCGGAACGTAGATATGACCACAACTTTCACACCGGTTGCAATTATTCGTTTTATACGATGGAAAAACTGTTGTATTTATTTTGCTTTTTATGCCCCGGGCGTAGACTTCTAAGGCCCTAGATATTCGACCTGGTGGAGCAACGCCCTAGAGTGAAGCCTAGGTTGCCCGGAATGCAGAAATGACCATAACTTTCACACTGGTTGCAATTTTTCGTTTTATACGATGGAAAAGCTGTTGTATTTGTAGAGTATTTTATGCTTCTGGCGTTGAATTCTAAGCCCCTAGCTATTCGACGTGTTGGAGCAACTCCCTAGGGTGAGGCCTAGGTTGCCCGGAACGTAGAAATGACCATAACTTTCACACCGGTTGCAATCATTCACTTTATACGATGGAAAAACTGTTGTATTTTAACTGTATTTTATGCTCCGGGCGTAGACTTCTAAGGCCCTGGATATTCGATCTGGTGGAGCAACGCCCTAGAGTGAAGCCTAGGTAACCCGGAACGTAGGAATGACCATTACCTTCATACTGGTTGCAATTATTCCTGTTATACGATGGAAAAAATGTTGTATTTATATTGCATTTTATGCTTCTGGCGTTGACTTCTTAGGCCCTAGCTATTGGATCTGGTGGAGCAACGCCCTAGAGTGTAGCCTAGGTTGCCCGGCACCTAGAAATGGCCATCACTTTCACACTGGTTGCAATTACTCCTGTTATACGATGGAAAAACTGTTGTATCTTTATTGTATTTTATGCTTTGGGCGTTGACTTCTAAGGCCCCAACTATTCGATCTGGTGGCTAAACGCCCTAGAGAGAAGCCTAGGTTGCCCGGAACGTAGATATGACCACAACTTTCACACCGGTTGCAATTATTCGTTTTATACGATGGAAAAACTGTTGTATTTATTTTGCTTTTTATGCTCCGGGCGTAGACTTCTAAGGCCCTAGATATTCGACCTGGTGGAGCAACGCCCTAGAGTGAAGCCTAGGTTGCCCGGAATGCAGAAATGACGATAACTTTCACACTGGTTGCAATTTTTCGTTTTATACGATGGAAAAGCTGTTGTATTTGTAGAGTATTTTATGCTTCTGGCGTTGAATTCTAAGCCCCTAGCTATTCGACGTGTTGGAGCAACTCCCTAGGGTGAGGCCTAGGTTGCCCGGAACGTAGAAATGACCATTACTTTCACACTGGTTGCAATTATACCTGCTATACGATGAAAAACTGTTGCATGTTCACTGTATTTTATGCTTCGGGCGTTGACTTCTAAGGCCCTAACTATTCGATCTGTTGCAGAAACGCCCTAGTCTGAAGCCTAGGTTGCTCGGAACGTAGAAATGACCACAACTTTCACACCGGTTGCAATCATTAGTTTTATACGATGGAAAAACTGTTGTAATTGTTTTATATTTTATGCTTCTGCCGTTGACTTCTAAGGCCCTGACAATTCGATCTGGTGGAGCAACGGCCTAGAGTGAAGCCTAGGTTGCCCGGAACGTAGAAATGACCATTACCTTCACAATGGTTGCAATTATTCGTGATATACGATGCAAAAACTGTCGCATTTTCATTGTATTTTATGCTTAGGGCGTTGACTTCTAAGGACCTAACAATTCGATCTGGTGGAACAACGCCCTAGAGTGAAGCCTAGGTTGCCCGGAACGTAGAAATAACCATCACTTTCACACTGGTTGCAATTAATCCTGTTATACGATCGAAAAACTGTTGTATTTTTATTCTATTTTATGCTTCGGGCGTTGACTTCTAAGGCCCTAACTATTCGATCTGGTGGAGCAACGCCCTATAGTGAAACCTAGGTTGCCCGGAACGTAGAAATGGCCATTACTATCACACTGTATGGAATTATTCATTTTATACGATGAAAAAACTGTTGCATTTATATTGTATTTTATGCTTCGGGCGTTGACTTCTAAGGCCCTAACTATTCGATCTTGTGGAGCAACGCCAAAGAGTCAAGCGTAGGATGCCCGCCACGTAGAAATGGCCATTACTTGCACACTGGATGCAATTATTCGTTTTATACGATGGAAAAGCCGTTGTATTTATATTGTATGATATGCCTCTGGCGTTGAGTTCTTAGGCCCTTGCTATTCGATCTGGTGGAACAACGCCCTATATTAAATCCTAGGTTGCCCGGAACGTAGAAATGACCATAACTTTCACACCGGTTGCAATTGCTCGTTTTATACGATGCAAAAACTGTTGTATTTGTTTTGTATTTTATGCTTCTGGCGTTGACCTCTAAGGACCTAACAATTCGATCTGGTTGAACAACGCCCTAGAGTGAAGCCAAGGTTGCCCGGAACGTTGAAATAAGCATCACTTTCACACTGGTTGCAATTAATCCTGTTATACGATGGAAAAACTGTTGTATTTTTATTCTATTTTATGCATCGGGCGTTGACTTCTAAGGCCCTCACTATTCGATCTGGTGGAGCAACGCCCTCGAGTGATACCTAGGTTGCCCGGAACATACAAACGGCCATTACTTTCACACTGTCTGCAATTATTCATTTTGTACGATGGAGAAACTGTTGTATCTTTATTGTATTTTATGCTTCGGGCGTTGACTTCGTAGGCCGTAGCTATTTGATGTGGTGGAGCAACTCCCTAGAGTGAAGCCAAGGTTGCCCGGAACGTTGAAATAAGCATCACTTTCACACTGGATGCAATTAATCCTGTTATACGATGGAAAAACTGTTGTATTTTTATTCTATTTTATGCTTCGGTCGTTGACTTCTAAGGCCCTAACTATTCGATATGGTGGAGCAACGCCCTCGAGTGATACCTAGGTTGCCCGGAACATACAAACGGCCATTACTTTCACACTGTCTGCAATTATTCATTTTGTACGATGGAAGAACTGTTGTATCTTTATTGTATTTTATGCTTCTGGCGTTGACTGCTAAGGCAATAGCTATTCGATGTGGTGGAGCAACGCCCTAGAGTGAAGCCTAGGTTGCCCGGAACGTAGAAATGACCATTACTTTCACACTGGTTGCAATTATTCGTTTTATACGATGGAAAAGCTGTTGTATTTATATTGTGTTTTATGCTTCTGGCGTTGACTTCTTAGGCCCTAACGATTCGATCTGGTGGAGCAACGCCCTAGAGTGAAGCCTAGGTTGCCCGGAACGTAGAAATGACCATCACTTTCACACTGGTTGCAATTACTCCTCTTATACGATGGAAAAACTGATGTATCCTTATTGTATTTTATGCTTCGGGCGTTGACTTCTAAATTCCTATCTACTCGATCTGGTGGAACAACGCCCTAGAGTGAAGCCTAGGTTGCCCGGAACGTAGAAATGACCATCACTTTCACACTGGTTGCAATTACTCCTCTTATACGATGGAAAAACTGTTGTATCTTTATTGTATTTTATGCTTCGGGCGTTGACTTCTAAATTCCTATCTACTCGATCTGGTGGTGCAACGCCCTAGAGTGTAGCCTAGGTTGCCCGGAACGTAGAAATGGCCATTACTTCCACACTGTTTGCAATTATTCATTTTATACGATGGAAAAACTGTTGTATTTATATTGTGTTTTATGCTTCTGGCGTTGACTTCTTAGGCCCTAACTATTCGATCTGGTGGCGCAACGCCCTAGAGTGAAGCCTAGGTTGCCCGGAACGTAAAAATGGCCATTACTTCCACACTGTTTGCTGTTATTCATTTTATACGATGGAAAAACTGTTGTATTTATATTGTATTTTATGCTTCTGGCTTTGACTTCTAAGGCCGTAGCTATTCGATGTGGTTGAACAGCGCCCTAGATTGAATCCTAGGTTGCCCGGAACGTAGAAATGACCATAAATTTCACACCGGTTGCAATTATTCGCATTATACGATGGAAAAACTGTTGCATCTGTTATGTATTTTACGCTTCTGGCGTTGACTTCTAAGGCCCTAACAATCCGATCTGGTGGAGCAACGCCCTAGGGCCAAGCCTATGTCGCCCAGAACGTAGAAATGACCATCACTTTCACACTGGTTGCAATTACTCCTGTTAAACGATTTAAAAACTGTTGTATCTTTATTGTATTTTATGCTTCGGACGTTGACTTCTAAGGCCCTAACTATTCGATCTGGTGGAGCAACGTCCTAGAGTGAAGCCTAGGTTGCCCGGAACACAAAAATGGCATTACTTCCACACTATTTGCAAACATTCATTTTATACGATGGAAAAAGTGTTGTATTTATATTGTATTTTATGCTTCGGGCGTTGACTTCTAAGGCCCTAACTATTCGATCTGGTGGAGCAACGCCCTAGGGTGAAACCTAGGTTGCCCTGAACGTGGAAATGACTACTACTTTCACACTGGTTGCAATTATTCCTGTTATACGATGAAACACTGTTGTATCTTTATTGTATTTTATGCTTCGGGCGTTGACTTCTGAGGCCCTAACTATTCGATCTGGTGGAGCAACGCCCTAGAGTGAAGCGTAGGGTGCCCGCCACGTAGAAATGGCCATTACTTGCACACTGGATGCAATTATTCGTTTTATACGATGGAAAAACCGTTGTATTTATATTGTATGTTATGCTTCTGGCGTTGACTTCTTAGACCCTTGCTATTCGATCTGGTGGAACAATGCCCTATTTTAAATCCTAGGTTGCCCGGAACGTAGAAATGGCCATAACCTTCACACCGGTTGCAATTGCTCGTTTTATACGATGGAAAAACTGTTGTATTTTTATTCTATTTTATGCTTCGGGCGTTGACTTCTAAGGCCCTAACTATTCGATCTGGTGGAGCAACGCCCTCGAGTGATACCTAGGTTGCCCGGAACATACAAACGGCCATTACTTTCACACTGTCTGCAATTATTCATTTTGTACGATGGAAAAACTGTTGTATCTTTATTGTATTTTATGCTTCGGGCGTTGACTTCGTAGGCCGTAGCTATTTGATGTGGTGGAGCAACTCCCTAGAGTGAAGCCTAGGTTGGCCGGAACGTAGAAATGACCATTACTTTCACACTGGTTGCAATTATTCCTGCTATACGATGAAAAGCTGTTGTATCTTCATTGTATTTTATGCTTCGGGCGTTGACTTCTAAGGCCCTAACTATTCGATCTGGTGGAGAAACGCCCTAGTCTGAAGCCTAGGTTGCCCGGGACGTAGAAATGACCAGTACTTTCACACTGGTTGTAGTTATTCCTGTTGTACGATGGAAAAACTGTTTTATTTGTATTGTATTTTATGCTTCTGGCGTTGACTGCTAAGGCCGTAGCTATTCGATGTGGTGGAGCAACGCCCTAGAGTGAAGCCTAGGTTGCCCGGAACGTAGAAATGACCATTACTTTCACACTGGTTGCAATTATTCGTTTTATACGATGGAAAAGCTGTTGTATTTATATTGCGTTTTATGCTTCTGGCGTTGACTTCTTAGGCCCTAACTATTCGATCTGGTGGAGCAACGCCCTAGAGTGAAGCCTAGGCTGCCCGGAACGTAGAAATGACCATCACTTTCACACTGGTTGCAATTACTCCTCTTATACGATGGAAAAACTGATGTATCCTTATTGTATTTTATGCTTCGGGCGTTGACTTCTAAATTCCTATCTACTCGATCTGGTGGTGCAAAGCCCTAGAGTGTAGCCTAGGTTGCCCGGAACGTACAAATGGCCATTACTTCCACACTGTTTGCAATTATTCATTTTATACGATGGAAAAACTGTTGTATTTATATTGTATTTTATGCTTCTGGCTTTGACTTCTAAGGCCGTAGCTATTCGATGTGGTTGAACAACGCCCTAGATTGAATCCTAGGTTGCCCGGAACGTAGAAATGACCATAAATTTCACACCGGTTGCAATTATTCGCATTATACGATGGAAAAAATGTTGCATCTGTTATGTATTTTACGCTTCTGGCGTTGACTTCTAAGGCCCTAACAATCCGATCTGGTGGAGCAGCGCCCTAGGGCCAAGCCTAGGTCGCCCAGAACGTAGAAATGACCATCACTTTCACACTGGTTGCAATTACTCCTGTTAAACGATTTAAAAACTGTTGTATCTTTATTGTATTTTATGCTTCGGACGTTGACTTCTAAGGCCCTAACTATTCGATCTGGTGGAGCAACGTCCTAGAGTGAAGCCTAGGTTGCCCGGAACATAAAAATGGCATTACTTCCACACTATTTGCAAACATTCATTTTATACGATGGAAAAAGTGTTGTATTTATATTGTATTTTATGCTTCGGGCGTTGACTTCTAAGGCCCTAACTATTCGATCTGGTGGAGCAACGCCCTAGGGTGAAACCTAGGTTGCCCTGAACGTAGAAATGACCATCACTTTCACACTGGTTGCAATTACTCCTCCTATACGATGGAAAAACTGTTGTATCTTTATTGTAATTTATGCTTCGGGCGTTGACTTCTAAATTCCTAGCTACTCGATCTGGTGGTGCAACTCCCTCGACTAAACCCTAGGTTGCCCGGAACGTAGAAATGTCCATTACTTTCACGCTGGATGCAATCATTCGTTTTATATGATGGAAAAACTGTTGTAATTGTTTTATATTTTATGCTTCTGCCGTTGACTTCTAAGGCCCTAACAATTCGATCTGGTGGAGCAACGGCCTAGAGTGAAGCCTAGGTTGCCCGGAACGTAGAAGTGACCATAACTTTCACACAGCTTGCAATTATTCGTTTTATACGACGGAAAAACTGTTGTATTTGTTTTGTATTTTATGCTTCTGCCGTTGACTTCTAAATCCCTAGCTATTCGATCTGGTGGTGCAGCACCCTAGAGTGAAGCCTAGGATGCCCGGAACGTAGAAATGACCATAACTTTCACACCGGTTGCAATCATTCACTTTATACGATGGAAAAACTGTTGTATTTTAACTGTATTTTATGCTCCGGGCGTAGACTTCTAAGGCCCTGGATATTCGATCTGGTGGAGCAACGCCCTAGAGTGAAGCCTAGGTAACCCGGAACGTAGGAATGACCATTACCTTCATACTGGTTGCAATTATTCCTGTTATACGATGGAAAAAATGTTGTATTTATATTGCATTTTATGCTTCTGGCGTTGACTTCTTAGGCCCTAGCTATTGGATCTGGTGGAGCAACGCCCTAGAGTGTAGCCTAGGTTGCCCGGCACCTAGAAATGGCCATCACTTTCACACTGGTTGCAATTACTCCTGTTATACGATGGAAAAACTGTTGTATCTTTATTGTATTTTATGCTTTGGGCGTTGACTTCTAAGGCCCCAACTATTCGATCTGGTGGCTAAACGCCCTAGAGAGAAGCCTAGGTTGCCCGGAACGTAGATATGACCACAACTTTCACACCGGTTGCAATTATTCGTTTTATACGATGGAAAAACTGTTGTATTTATTTTGCTTTTTATGCCCCGGGCGTAGACTTCTAAGGCCCTAGATATTCGACCTGGTGGAGCAACGCCCTAGAGTGAAGCCTAGGTTGCCCGGAATGCAGAAATGACCATAACTTTCACACTGGTTGCAATTTTTCGTTTTATACGATGGAAAAGCTGTTGTATTTGTAGAGTATTTTATGCTTCTGGCGTTGAATTCTAAGCCCCTAGCTATTCGACGTGTTGGAGCAACTCCCTAGGGTGAGGCCTAGGTTGCCCGGAACGTAGAAATGACCATTACTTTCACACTGGTTGCAATTATACCTGCTATACGATGAAAAACTGTTGCATGTTCACTGTATTTTATGCTTCGGGCGTTGACTTCTAAGGCCCTAACTATTCGATCTGTTGCAGAAACGCCCTAGTCTGAAGCCTAGGTTGCTCGGAACGTAGAAATGACCACAACTTTCACACCGGTTGCAATCATTAGTTTTATACGATGGAAAAACTGTTGTAATTGTTTTATATTTTATGCTTCTGCCGTTGACTTCTAAGGCCCTGACAATTCGATCTGGTGGAGCAACGGCCTAGAGTGAAGCCTAGGTTGCCCGGAACGTAGAAATGACCATAACTTTCACACAGCTTGCAATTATTCGTTTTATGCGACAGAAAAACTGTTGTATTTATTTTGCTTTTTATGCTCCGGGCGTAGACTTCTAAGGCCCTAGATATTCGACCTGGTGGAGCAACGCCCTAGAGTGAAGCCTAGGTTGCCCGGAATGTAGAAATGACCATAACTATCACACTGGTTGCAATTTTTCGTTTTATACGATGGAAAAGCTGTTGTATTTATATTGTATTTTATGCTTCTGGCGTTGACTTCGAAGGCCGTAGCTATTCGACGTGGTGGAGCAACTCCCTAGGGTGAGGCCTAGGTTGCCCGGAACGTAGATATGACCATTACTTTCACACTGGTTGCAATTATACCTGCTATACGATGAAAAACTGTTGCATTTTCATTGTATTTTATGCTTCGGGCGTTGACTTCTAAGGCCCTAAGAATTCGATCTGGTGGAACAACGCCCTAGAGTGAAGCCTAGGTTGCCCGGAACGTAGAAATGACCATCACTTTCACACTGGTTGCAATTACTCCTCTTATACGATGGAAAAACTGTTGTATCTTTATTGTAATTTATGCTTCGGGCGTTGACTTCTAAATTCCTAGCTACTCGATCTGGTGGTGCAACGCCCTCGACTAAACCCTAGGTTGCCCGGAACGTAGAAATGTCCATTACTTTCACGCTGGATGCAATCATTCGTTTTATATGATGGAAAAACTGTTGTAATTGTTTTATATTTTATGCTTCTGCCGTTGACTTCGAAGGCCCTAACAATTCGATCTGGTGGAGCAGCGGCCTAGAGTGAAGCCTAGGTTGCCCGGAACGTAGAAATGACCATAACTTTCACACAGCTTGCAATTTATTCGTTTTATACGACGGAAAAACTGTTGTATTTGTTTTGTATTTTATGCTTCTGCCGTTGACTTCTAAATCCCTAGCTATTCGATCTGGTGGTGCAACACCCTTGAGTGAAGCCTTGGATGCCCTGAACGTAGAAATGACCATAACTTTCACACCGGTTGCAATTATTCATTTTATACGATGGAAAAACTGTTGTATTTTAACTGTATTTTATGCTCCGGGCGTAGACTTCTAAGGCCCTAGATATTCGATCTGGTGGAGCAACGGCCTAGAGTGAAGCCTAGGTTACCCGGAACGTAGGAATGACCATTACCTTCATACTGGTTGCAATTATTCCTGTTATACGATGGAAAAAATGTTGTATTTATATTGCATTTTATGCTTCTGGCGTTGACTTCTTAGGCCCTAGCTATTGGATCTGGTGGAGCAACGCCCTAGAGTGTAGCCTAGGTTGCCCGGCACCTAGAAATGGCCATCACTTTCACACTGGTTGCAATTACTCCTGTTATACGATGGAAAAACTGTTATATCTTTATTGTATTTTATGCTTCGGGCGTTGACTTCTAAGGCCCTAACTATTCGATCTGGTGGCTAAACGCCCTAGAGAGAAGCCTAGGTTGCCCGGAACGTAGATATGACCACAACTTTCACACCGGTTGCAATTATTCGTTTTATACGATGGAAAAACTGTTGTATTTATTTTGCTTTTTATGCTCCGGGCGTAGACTTCTAAGGCCCTAGATATTCGACCTGGTGGAGCAACGCCCTAGAGTGAAGCCTAGGTTGCCCGGAATGTAGAAATGACTATCACCTTCACACAGGTTACAATTATTCCTGTTAAACGATGGAAAAGCTGTTGCATTTTTACTGTATTTTATGCTTCTGCCGTTGAATTCTAAGTCCCTAGCTATTCGATCTGGTGGAGCAACGCCCTAGAGTGAAGCCTAGGTTGCCCAAACGTAGAAATGACTACAACTTTCACACTGGTTGCAATTATTTCTGTTTTACGATGGAAAAACTGTTGCATCTTTATTCTATTTTATGCTTCGGGCGCTGACTTCTAAGGCCCTAACTATTCGATCTGGTGGAGCAACGCCCTAGAGTGAAACCTAGGTTGCCCGGAACGTAGAAATGACCAGTACTTTCACACTGGTTGCAGTTATTCCTGTCATACGATGGAAAAACTGTTGTATTGTTATTGTATTTTTTGCTTCTGGCATTGAATTCTAAGTCCCTAGCTATTCGATCTGTTGGACCAACGCCCTAGAATGAAGCCTAGGTTTCCCGGAACGTAGAAGTGGCCATTACTTTCACACCGGTTGCAATTATTCGCTTTATACGATTGAAAAACTATTGCATTTGTTTTGTATTTTACGCTCCTGGCGTTGACTTCTAAGGCCCAAACAATTCGATCTGGTGGAGCAACGCCCTAGAGCGAAGCCTAGGTCGCCCAGAACGTAAAAATGACCATCACTTTCACACTGGTTGCAATTACTCCTGTTATACGATGGAAAAACTGTTGTATCTTTATTACATTTTATGCTTCGGGCGTTGACTTCTAAGGCCCTAACTATTCGATCATGTGGAGCAACGCCCTAGAGCGAAGCCTAGATCGCCCAGAACGTCAAAATGACCATCACTTTCGCTCTGGTTGCAATTACTCCTGTTATACGATGGAAAATCAGTTGTATCTTTATTGTATTTTATGCTTCGGGCGTTGACTCCTAAGGCCCTAACTATTCGATCTGGTGGAGGAATACACTAGAGTGAAGCCTAGGTTGCCCGGAACGTAAAAATGGCCATTACTTTCACACTGTTTCCAGTTATTCCTGTTATACGATTGAAAGACTGTTGTATTTTTATTGAATTTTTTGCTTCTGGCGTTGAATTCTAAATCCCTAGTTATTCGATCTGGTGGTGCAACGCCCTATAGTGAAGCCTAGGTTGCCCTGAACGTAGAAATGACCATCACTTTCACACTGGTTGCAATTACTCCTGTTATACGATGGAAAAACTGTTGTATCTTTATTGAATTTTATGCTTCTGGCGTTGACTTCTAAGGCCGTAGCTATTCGATGTGGTGGAGCAACGCCCTAGAGTGAAGCCTAGGTTGCCCGGAACGTGGAAATGACCACTACTTTCACACTGGTTGCAATTATTCCTGTTATACGATGAAAGACTGTTGTAACTTTATTGTATTTTATGCTTCGGGCGTTGACTTCTAAGGCCCTAACTATTAGATCTGGTAGAGCAACGCGCTACAGTGAAGCGTAGGTTGCCCGGAACGTAGAAATGGCCATTAGTTGCACACTGGATGCAATTATTCGTTTTATACGATGGAAAAACCGTTGTATTTATATTGTGTGATATGCTCTGGCGTTGACTTCTTAGGCCCTTGCTATTCGATCTGGTGGAACAACGCCCTATATTAAATCCTAGGTTGCCCGAAACGTAGAAATGACCATAACTTTCACACCGGTTGCAATTACTCCTTTTATACGATGGAAAAACTGTTGTATTTGTTTTGTATTTTATGCTTCTGGCGTTGACTTCTAAGTACCTAACAATTCGATCTGGTGGAACAACGCCCTAGAGTGAAGCCTAGGTTGCCCGGAACGTAGAAATGACCATCACTTTCACACTGGTTGCAATTACTCCTGTTATACCATGGAAAAACTCTTGTATCTTTATTGTATTTTATGCTTCGGGCGTTGACTTCTAAGGCCCTAACAATTCGATCTGGTGGAACAACGCCCTAGAGTGAAGGCTAGGTTGCCCGGAGCGTAGAAATAACTATCACTTCCACATTGACTGCATTTATTCGTTTTATACGATGGAACGGCTGTCGTATTTATATTCTGTTTTATGCTTCTGGCGTTGACTTCCTAGGACCTAACTATTCGATCTGGTGAAGCAACGCCCTAGAGCGAAGCCTAGGTTGCCCGGAACGTAGAAATGACCATTACCTTCACACTGATTGCAATTATTCATTTTATGCGATGGAAAAACAGTTGTATTTTTATTGTATTTTATGCTCCGGGCGCAGACTTCTAAGGCCCTAGCTATTCGATCTGGTGGAGCAACGCCCTAGAGTGAAGCCTGGGTTGCCCGGAACGTAGAAATGACTATCACCTTCACACGGGTTGCAACTATTCGTGTTATACGATGAAAAAACCGTTGCATTTTCATTGTATTTTATGCTTCGGGCGTTGACTTCCAAGGCCCTAACTATTCTGTATGGTGGAGCAACGCCCGAGACTAGAGCCTAGGTTGCCCGGAACATAGAAATGACCATAACTTTCACACCGGTTGCAATTATTCGTTTTATACGATGGAAGAACTGTTGCATTTGTCTTGTATTTTATGATTCTGGCGTTGACTTCCAAGGCCCTAACATTCGATGTGGTGGAACAACGACCTAGAGTGAAGCCTAGGTTGCCCGGAACGTAGAAATGACCATCACTTTCACACTGGTTGCAATTATTTCTGTTTTACGATGGAAAAACTGTTGCATCTTTATTCTATTTTATGCTTCGGGCGCTGACTTCTAAGGCCCTAACTATTCGATCTGGTGGAGCAACGCCCTAGAGTGAAACCTAGGTTGCCCGGAACGTAGAAATGACCAGTACTTTCGCACTGGTTGCAATTATTCGCTTTATACGATTGAAAGACTGTTGCATTTGTTTTGTATTTTACGCTCCTGGCGTTGGCTTCTAAGACCCAAACAATTCGATCTGGTGGAGCAACGCCCCAGAGCGAAGCCTAGGTCGCCCAGAACGTAAAAATGACCATCACTTTCACACTGGTTGCAATTACTCCTCTTATACGATGGAAAAACTGTTGTATCTTTATTGTAATTTATGCTTCGGGCGTTGACTTCTAAATTCCTAGCTACTCGATCTGGTGGTGCAACGCCCTCGACTAAACCCTAGGTTGCCCGGAACGTAGAAATGTCCATTACTTCCACGCTGGATGCAATCATTCGTTTTATATGATGGAAAAGCTGTTGTAATTGTTTTATATTTTATGCTTCTGCCGTTGACTTCGAAGGCCCTAACAATTCGATCTGGTGGAGCAACGGCCTAGAGTGAAGCCTAGGTTGCCCGGAACGTAGAAATGACCATAACTTTCACACAGCTTGCAATTATTCGTTTTATACGACGGAAAAACTGTTGTATTTGTTTTGTATTTTATGCTTCTGCCGTTGACTTCTAAATCCCTAGCTATTCGATCTGGTGGTGCAACACCCTTGAGTGAAGCCTAGGATGCCCGGAACGTAGAAATGACCATAACTTTCACACCGGTTGCAATTATTCATTTTATACGATGGAAAAACTGTTGTATTTTAACTGCATTTTATGCTCCGGGCGTAGACTTCTAAGGCCCTAGATATTCGATCTGGTGGAGCAACGCCCTAGAGTGAAGCCTAGGTTACCCGGAATGTAGGAATGACCATTACCTTCATACTGGTTGCAATTATTCCTGTTATACGTTGGAAAAAATGTTGTATTTATATTGCATTTTATGCTTCTGGCGTTGACTTCTAAGGCCCTAGATATTCGACCTGGTGGAGCAACGCCCTAGAGTGAAGCCTAGGTTGCCCAAACGTAGAAATGACTACAACTTTCACACTGGTTGCAATTATTTCTGTTTTACGATGGAAAAACTGTTGCATCTTTATTCTATTTTATGCTTCGGGCGCTGACTTCTAAGGCCCTAACTATTCGATCTGGTGGAGCAACGCCCTAGAGTGAAACCTAGGTTGCCCGGAACGTAGAAATGACCAGTACTTTCACACTGGTTGCAGTTATTCCTGTCATACGATGGAAAAACTGTTGTATTTTTATTGAATTTTTTGCTTCTGGCGTTGAATTCTAAATCCCTAGCTATTCGATCTGGTGGTGCAACGCCCTATAGTGAAGCCTAGGTTGCCCTGAACGTAGAAATGACCATCACTTTCACACTGCTTGAAATTACTCCTGTTATACGATGGAAAAACTGTTGCATTTGTTTTGTATTTTACGCTTCTGGCGTTGACTTCTAAGGCCCTAACAATTCGATGTGGTGGAACAACGGCCTAGAGTGAAGCCTAGGTTGCCCGGATCGTAGAAATGACCATCACTTTCACACTGGTTGCCATTACCCCTCTTATACGATGGAAAAACTGTTGTATCTTTATTGTATTTTATGCTTCTGGCGTTGACTTCTAAGGCCGTAGCTATTCGATGTGGTGGAGCAGCGCCCTAGAGTGAAGCCTAGGTTGCCCGGAACGTGGAAATGACCACTACTTTCACACTGGTTGCAATTATTCCTGTTATACGATGAAAGACTGTTGTAACTTTATTGTATTTTATGCTTCGGGCGTTGACTTCTAAGGCCCTAACTATTAGATCTGGTGGAGCAACGCGCTACAGTGAAGCGTAGGTTGCCCGGAACGTAGAAATGGCCATTAGTTGCACACTGGATGCAATTATTCGTTTTATACGATGGAAAACCCGTTGTATTTATATTGTATAATATGCCTCTGGCGTTGTCTTCTTAGGCCCTTGCTATTCGATTTGGTGGAACAACGCCCTATATTAAATCCTAGGTTGCCCGGAACGTAGAAATGACCATAACTTTCACACCGGTTGCAATTACTCCTTTTATACGATGGAAAAACTGTTGTATTTGTTTTGTATTTTATGCTTCTGGCGTTGACTTCTAAGTACCTAACAATTCGATCTGGTGGAACAACGCCCTAGAGTGAAGCCTAGGTTGCCCGGAACGTAGAAATGACCATCACTTTCACACTGGTTGCAATTACTCCTGTTATACGATGGAAAAACTCTTGTATCTTTATTGTATTGTTGCGAGCACCCGGTACACAGCCACGGCCAACTGGTGCTCGCGAGAAGAATAATCGAAAATCGAAAGAGATCGATTAGAGTGACAGCTGTCAAGCTGTCAGTGGAGACCGCGATCGCGAGTGAATTGGTTGTACGCGAAACTATCGGCCAACTAACGGTATACTCAAGTGTAAATAAAGTGTATTATAAACTAAAATGCCCCGTGGAGTTCCTCGAGCGGCGGTGGGCCGTCGCCGGCGGACCTACCGTCGCAACAGTGGTGTCAGAAGTGGGATTCCACCCGGGATGGATCTCGCTTCCGGCGACCCTCTCCGCGTATTTTGCAGAGAACTGAACGAGTCTCTGATGCATCAACTACAGGAACAGCGGAGAATGATTGAGGAACAACGGAGCGCCGATCGGGTGAGGCAGGAGGAGACCGCGGCTTTCTTACAAGCTCGCGTTGAGGCCCTGCTAGTCGCCGATCGAGCCGTACAGGAGGAGACCGCAGCCGCTGTGCGTGCTCGCGTTGAGGCCCTGGAACGGCGGATGCAGGTGACGTGTATACCTGCAGCTGTAGATAGCGCGATATGTGGTGCGGGGAGTGCGGGATTCGGGTCGGTCGGAGCGAGGGCTGCTGTAAATAATGTAAATAGTAGCGAAGTAGTTGCACCCCCTTCGATCGCTCCGGGTCCCTCGGCTGCCCCGACCTGTTTCTCGTTGCCGTGTCCGGGTTTGCCTGTCGCGGGGGATTGTGAACGCCGCGTACCCCTGAGCTTGGGATACGCGGTCAAGCCGGCGAGGTACGACGGAAGAACGTCCTGGGAAGAGTACCTCATTCAGTTCGAGGCGGTGGCGCGGGCAAATGGTTGGGACGGGGCGGCCAAAGCTACGGCTTTGATCGCTTCGTTGGACGGAACGGCAAGGGGAATCTTAACCTCTTCCTCTGCTGCCCAGTTACTAAATTACCCCTCCCTTATTTCGGCCCTGGAGCTCCGTTTTGGAGCTAGAAATTTGGCAAGTTTGAATTACGTATTGTTTCAAAACTGCCGGCAGCGGGGGTGAGAGTCGATTTCGTCGCTTGCGGCCGAAGTAGAGAGGTTGGCCAGGGCTGCTTTCGCAGATTGTCCTGCGGAAGTGCGAGACAAGCTGGCGGCCTCTCAATTTATTTCGGCGCTACGCAGCGACGAAATGCGGAAAGTGCTGCGCCTCGGCGGGTTCGCTACCTTGGGGGCTGCGGTGACGAGGGCCCTCGAGGTGGAGGCTGTGGAGGCGCTGTCGCGTACCCCGACGCGGCGTGAAGAACCATCTATTAATACTGTATGTTCTGAATTTCGAGGAGTTAGCTTGACAAGGCGCAAGAGGAGGATGACCGCACCCTCTGGACGAGACAGAGGGTGCTGGACCTGCGGAGAGAACGGCCACCTGAGCAGAAACTGTCCTGACGGGAACAGTTCGAGGAAGAAGAGGAAACTAGCGGAAAACACGAAGAGGACTGCGTAGCGGGGGAGCGTCGGTCCTCAGCAATTCTGCCTCCGCCAACGAGGGATCATGGGGCTCGCATTCGACGAGCGAAGAGGATTAAAAAACAGCGTTGGGCAGAAAATCACGAGGCTCGCATTCGACGAGCGAAGAGGACACCGGGACAGCGTGGGACGGAGAACGATGCGGTTCAGCGTGGGACAGAAGACGCGGTGATCCATGGGCGAATCGGAAATGTCGAATGTGAGATGATCCTTGACACGGGCTCACCAGTAAATTTATTGAACAAGAATTTGTGTCCGCCCGGTGGCCTACGAGAAGCTCCATTGAAGATTCGCTCCAGCGTGGGAGAAGAAATGCCAGTGCTCGGTACGAAACTCCTGAAGCTACAGATTCAGGAGTTCGTTACCGAAGAAGAATTCTACGTCGCCGAGATGTTGGAACCGTGCATCCTTGGGATGACCTTCCTACGGAAGCATCGCTGCCAGATCGACCTGTTGCGGAATCTGGTTCGCCTGCCCGATAATCGGCTGGTACCGTTAAGAAGAACGGCAGAAGAGGAGGTACGAGGAAGAAAAGAAGACACAAGGAGGAAAGAAGAGGACGCGCCGGACCAAGCGGTACCAAAACACTTGGCAGGGCTGTACGAGCGATGCTGCACGGAGCTGTCCAATAGTCAGCGACAGCAGTTCGCGAAAATGTTGAACGAATACCAGGACGTGTTCGCTAGCGATCCAGATGAAGTGGGCAGGTGCGGAATAGTTAAACACCGCATTGACACCGGCGACCATTCCCCGATTAAACAGGCGCCGAGGAGACTACCGTTCAACCGGCGACAAGAAGTCGAAGATTTGCTTAAGAAGATGAAGGCTCAAGGCGTAATAGAAGAGTCGCTGAGCCCATGGTCGTCGCCAATCGTCCTCGTGAAAAAAAAGGACGGGTCCACGAGATTCTGCGTGGACTACCGCCGGCTGAACGATGTAACTAAGAAGGACTCCTATCCCCTGCCCAGGATCGAGGACACGTTGGACGCCCTAGTCGATTCAACCTGGTTCTCTACCTTGGATCTGCAAAGCGGATATTGGCAGATCCTGGTAGACGAAAGAGACCGCGAGAAGACTGCTTTCTGCGTAGGCGCAGGGCTATGGCAGTTCAAAGTCATGCCCTTTGGTTTGTGCAACGCGCCGGCTACGTTTGAGCGGTTGATGGAGAACGTGCTACAGGGGCTGAATTGGCGGATCTGCCTGGTCTATCTCGACGACGTCATCGTACACGGAAGAAGCTTCGAAGAGGAGTTAGATAACTTGCGATTGGTGTTCTCCCGATTAAGAAAAGCGAAGCTCCTGATGTCACCGAAGAAGTGTTCATTCTTCAAAAAGGAGGTGAAGTATTTGGGGCATGTTGTGACGGAGATGGGAGTGAAGACGGATCCTGAGAAGATTAAAGCAATTCAAGATTGGCCAGTCCCGCAAAACATAACCGAATTGAGAAGTTTCCTGGGACTGTGCACGTACTACAGGAAATTCGTAAAGAACTTTTCTCACATCGCAAAGCCCCTGCATCGCTTAACTGAGGATAGGCAACAATTCCAGTGGACAGGAGAGGCACAAAGAGCCTTCGAAGAATTGAAGAGGCGAATGACTGGGTCCCCTGTTCTGGCGTATCCTGTGCCAGGAGCTGACTTCGTGCTGGATACGGACGCCTCCGCTTTCGCCATTGGAGCGGTTCTCTCTCAGATACAGGAGGGACAGGAAAAGGTCATCGCCTATTTCTCCAAGACCCTTGGAAAGCCAGAACGCAACTACTGCGTGACCAGAAGAGAGTTACTCGCAGTAGTGAAGGCGGTGGGGCACTTTCACCATTATTTGTACGGGCGGAGATTCCTGCTAAGGACGGACCATGCAGCGCTGCGTTGGCTGATGTCCTTTAAGAATCCGGAAGGACAAGTGGCCCGATGGATCGAACGACTACAGGAGTATGATTTCGAAGTTCGCCATCGAGACGGAAAGGCACACGGGAACGCCGACGCACTATCCCGGAGACCGTGTGAGATTTCCGCTTGCAAGCGATGCTTACGCATGGAAAAGAACGAGGAGGAACTCAAGGCAACGAGAGTCCTGAGAACCCGATGCGAGACTGCGACGACAGAAGAATGGAAGAAAGCGCAGTCTGAAGACGAAGACGTCGGGAATATCCTCCGTTGGAAACAGCAAAGGCACAAACCCGACTGGCAGGAAATCGCAAAATACTCGCCCCTGACCAAATTCTATTGGACGGTGTGGGATTCCCTGGAAGTCAGAGAAGAGCTTCTATTCCGGAAGTGGGAATCCGCGAATGAAACAGCGTCCACGTGGCTTTTGGTTGTGCCCCAAGGGAAAGTACCGCAGGTCCTGCAAGAATGCCATGGATCCCCTATAGCAGGGCACTTTGGCATCAAGAAAACACTTGCGAAGGCACGGCAACAGTACTACTGGGCGAGCTGCCGCCGAGACGTGGAAGAGTGGTGCCAGCGCTGCAAGATATGCGCGGCGAAGAAAGGGCCACGACAGAAAGGAGCGGGACCCCTGAAGACTTATAACGTGGGAGCCCCCTTTGAAAGGATTGCACTGGATGTCGTGGGTCCACTTCCAAAGTCAAATGCAGGGAACAAATACTTGCTGGTAGTGGCCGACTATTTCACGAAGTGGCCAGAGGCGATACCCATGCCGAATCAGCAAGCCGTGACCGTAGCCAGGGCCCTCCTGGTGCACGTGATCAGTCGACACGGAGTCCCCTTGGAGCTACACTCGGACCAAGGAAGAAACTTCGAGTCGGCTGTGTTCCAGGAGTTGATGCGGATACTGGGAATCCGGAAGACTCGGACTACGCCGCTGCACCCCCAGTCAGATGGAATGGTGGAACGCCTGAATCGAACATTGCTGCAGTACCTGGCCATGTTCGTTTCGGAACACCAAAGAGACTGGGACGAATGGATCCCGCTATTCCTACTGGCGTATCGGTCCTCCAAACACGAGTCGACACAGATGACACCGTCAATGGTGCTTTATGGAGAAGAGATACGCCTCCCAGCTCATCTCTGGAGAGGATCCCCACCAGAGGAGGAGCATGACGATGTAGAGACAGAATACACCACTCGCATCAGAGAGAAGATGAAGAGGATCCATCGATTCGTTCGTCATTGCCTGGACTTGACCAGCACAAAAATGAAAACCTGGTACGATAGCCACGTCCGAGCAATCGTCTTCGTCCCAGGCGAAAAGGTCTGGTTGTTCCAACCACGGAGGACCAAAGGAAAATGTCCAAAACTCCAGTCCGACTGGGAAGGACCGTACACGGTGGAAGACAAACTAAATGACATCATCTACCGTATTCGACGCTCGCCGAGGTGCAAATGCAAGATCGTGCACGTGAACCGTTTGGCGAAGTATGAAGGGCAGGAACACCCATTCCCTTAGCAAGCATGACTTCAAGAGGATAACATGCAAAGAAGAGAAGAAACAAGGTCGCAAGAAACATCAAGAGGCAAGAGGAGAGCTAAGGGAAGCCGGAGGAAAACCCTTCACAGTATAGTTTCCCCAGTCAGCAACGAGAGGACGAACGAAGCAGCCATGAATCCCCACTTGGACGAGCAAGAATGTGGAGGACGTCATCGTGGGTCCCGTAGGACTGGACGCCTGTCTCCGTAAGACGTCTGAAGCCAGGTCTTGCGCTCCTGGCAGGACGCAGAGACGAGAGGGCGTCGCCTGCCACCGCGGGATGCCGGATGGTTTTCTCTGGCCAAACGCACGTCCAAGGTCACCGCCGAAGAAGAGAGATCAATCACAATACCGACAGGAAGTCGAAGGAGGGACCTGGAGACAATCAAGGAAGAATGGGAGTTCACGAAACTTCGGACCGTCCTCACCCAAGAAGAAGATGCGCCATCGAAGAAGACTAGGGTGAGTTTCCCTTCTCTACTCTTCGTACTGCTTCGCCGTCCAGGGACACAACGGCTACCATCGTGTGCCGCCCGGGGTCCGCAGTGCGGGCCGGCCGACAGCGGGTGGGGGACTTAACCGTACGCGGGTCTGCTTCCCCACACCGGAGAAGTCTCGCTTTCCCGGGAAGGCGGGCCTCCGGGGCCGGTCCCTGGATTTGCGGCGCACCTATGGATCTATATAGAGATCCCCTTGCCATACGAGGAATGATGATTCCTCGGTGGGAAACAAGGAGGTGCGTCCGGCGGGGTTGCTTCGTCGGGAGAGACCGTAGGGAACAGGACCCGAGAAAACGTCAAGAGAGAAGCACGCAAGTCACAAGAAGCAAGAGGAAGGGTGAGGAACCAAAGAAGAAAACTCCCATGGAAACAGGACCAGGTCCCAGAGAACCACCACCTTGCCCAAGGTTTTTGCGTGGTTTTCCTTGGGACAAAGGGCGAATGCCAAGGTGGCATCTGTCTGGAAAGGCCACGCAGGTATTATTCTTGTATACCTCTTTTTCCAGGCAGCAGTTTCCGAGTGCCGACCGTTCCAGAGGACTGACTTGAAGCGGTCGGGACGCCCGCTCTAGAAGGAGGGGAGCAATGTTGCGAGCACCCGGTACACAGCCACGGCCAACTGGTGCTCGCGAGAAGAATAATCGAAAATCGAAAGAGATCGATTAGAGTGACAGCTGTCAAGCTGTCAGTGGAGACCGCGATCGCGAGTGAATTGGTTGTACGCGAAACTATCGGCCAACTAACGGTATACTCAAGTGTAAATAAAGTGTATTATAAACTAAAATGCCCCGTGGAGTTCCTCGAGCGGCGGTGGGCCGTCGCCGGCGGACCTACCGTCGCAACAGTATTTTATGCTTCGGGCGTCGACTTCTAAGGCCCTAACAATTCGATCTGGTGGAACAACGCCCTAGAGTGAAGCCTAGGTTGCCCGGAACGTAGAAATGGCCATCACTTTCAAACTGGTTGCAATTACTCCTGTTATACTCTGGAAATACTATTGTAACTTTATTGTATTTTATGCTTCGGGCGTTGACTTCTAAGGCCCTAACTATTCGATCTGGTGGCTAAACGCCCTAGAGAGAAGCCTAGGTTGCCCGGAACGTAGAAATGACCACAACTTTCACACCGGTTGCAATTATTCCAGTTATACCATGGAAAAACTGTTGTATCTTTATTGCATTTTATGCTTCGTGCTTTGACTTCTAAGGCCCTAACCATTCGATCTGGTGGAGCAACGCCCTAGAGTCAAGCCTAGGTTGCCGGAACGTAGAAATGAGCATAACTTGCACACTGGTTGCAATTATTCGTTTTATACGATGGAAAAACTGTTGTATTTATTTTGTATTTTATGCTCCGGGCGTAGACTTCTAAGGCCCTAGATATTCGATCTGGTGGAGCAACGCCCTAGAGTGTAGCCTAGGTTGCCCGGAACGTAGGAATGACCATTACTTTCACACTGGTTGCAATTATTCCTGTTATACGATGGAAAAACCGTTGTATTTATATTGTATGTTATGATTCTCGCGTTGACTTCTTAGGCCCTTGCTATTCGATATGGTGGGACAGCGCCCTATATTAAATCCTAGGTTGCCCGGAACGTAGAAATGACCATAACTTTCACACCGGTTGCAATTACTCGTTTTATACGATGGAAAAGCTGTTGTGTTTGTTTTGTATTTTATGCTTCTGGCGTTAATTTCTAAGTCCCTAACTATGCGATCTGGTGGAGCAACGCCCTACAGTTAAGCCTAGGTTGCCCGGAACGTAGTAATGTCCATAACTTTCACACTGGTTGCAATTATTCGTTTTATACAATGGAAAAACTGTTCCATTTATTTTGTATTTTATGCTTCGGGCGTTGACATCTAAGGCCCTAACTATTCGATCTGGTGAAGCAACGCTCTACAGTGAAGCCTAGGTTGCCCGAAACGTAGAAATGACCATTACCTTCACACTGCTTGCAAATATACATTATATACGATGGAAAAGCTGTTGTATTTATATTGTATTTTATGCTTCTGGCGTTAATTTCTAAGTCCCTAACTATTCGATCTGGTGGAGCAACGCCCTAGAGTGAAGCCTAGGTCGCCCGGATTGTAGAAATGACCATAACTTTCACACTGGTTGCAATTATTCGTTTTATAAAATGGAAAAACTGTTGTATTTATTTTGTATTTTATGCTTCTGGCGTTAATTTCTAAGTCCCTAACTATGCGATCAGGTGGAGCAACGCCCTACAGTTAAGCCTAGGTTGCCCGGAACGTAGAAATGACCAGTACTTTCACACTGGTTGCAGTTATTCCTGTCATACGATGGAAAAACTGTTGTATTGTTATTGTATTTTTTGCTTCTGGCATTGAATTCTAAGTCCCTAGCTATTCGATCTGTTGGAGCAACGCCCTAGAATGAAGCCTAGGTTTCCCGGAACGTAGAAGTGGCCATTACTTTCACACCGGTTGCAATTATTCGCTTTATACGATTGAAAAACTGTTGCATTTGTTTTGTATTTTACGCTCCTGGCGTTGACTTCCAAGGCCCTAACAATTCGATGTGGTGGAACAACGACCTAGAGTGAAGCCTAGGTTGCCCGGAACGTAGAAATGACCATCACTTTCACACTGGTTGCAATTACTCCTCTTATACGATGGAAAAACTGTTGTATCTTTATTGTAATTTATGCTTCGGGCGTTGACTTCTAAATTCCTAGCTACTCGATCTGGTGGTGCAACGCCCTCGACTAAACCCTAGGTTGCCCGGAACGTAGAAATGTCCATTACTTTCACGCTGGATGCAATCATTCGTTTTATATGATGGAAAAGCTGTTGTAATTGTTTTATATTTTATGCTTCTGCCGTTGACTTCGAAGGCCCTAACAATTCGATCTGGTGGAGCAACGGCCTAGAGTGAAGCCTAGGTTGCCCGGAACGTAGAAATGACCACAACTTTCACACCGGTTGCAATTATTCGTTTTATACGATGGAAAAACTGTTGTATTTATTTTGCTTTTTATGCTCCGGGCGTAGACTTCTAAGGCCCTAGATATTCGACCTGGTGGAGCAACGCCCTAGAGTGAAGCCTAGGTTGCCCGGAATGTAGAAATGACTATCACCTTCACACAGGTTACAATTATTCCTGTTAAACGATGGAAAAGCTGTTGTATTTTTACTGTATTTTATGCTTCTGCCGTTGAATTCAAAGTCCCTAGCTATTCGATCTGGTGGAGCAACGCCCTAGAGTGAAGCCTAGGTTGCCCAAACGTAGAAATGACTACAACTTTCACACTGGTTGCAATTATTTCTGTTTTACGATGGAAAAACTGTTGCATCTTTATTCTATTTTATGCTTCGGGCGCTGACTTCTAAGGCCCTAACTATTCGATCTGGTGGAACAACGCCCTAGAGTGAAGCCTAGGTTGCCCGGAACGTAGAAATGACCATCACTTTCACACTGGTTGCAATTACTCCTGTTATACGATGGAAAAACTCTTGTATCTTTATTGTATTTTATGCTTCGGGCGTTGACTTCTAAGGCCCTAACAATTCGATCTGGTGGAACAACGCCCTAGAGTGAAGGCTAGGTTGCCCGAAGCGTAGAAATGACTATCACTTCCACATTGGCTGCATTTATTCGTTTTATACGATGGAACGGCTGTCGTATTTATATTCTGTTTTATGCTTCTGGCGTTGACTTCCTAGGCCCTAACTATTCGATCTGGTGAAGCAACGCCCAAGAGCGAAGCCTAGGTTGCCCGGAACGTAGAAATGACCATTACCTTCACACTGATTGCAATTATTCGTTTTATACGATGGAAAAACTTTTGCATTTATATTGTGTTTTATGCTCCTGGCGTTGACTTCTTAGGCCCTAACTATTCGACCTGGTGGAGCAACGCCCTAGAGTGAAGCCTAGGTTGCCCGGAACGTAGGAATGACCATTATCTTCACGCTGGTTGCAATTATTCCTGTTATACGATGGAAAAAATCTTGTATTTATATTGTATTTTACGCTCCTGGAGTTGACTTCTAAGTCCGTAGCTAATCGATCTGGTGGAGCAACGCCCTAGAGTGAAGCCTAGGTTGCACGGAACGAAGAAGTGACCATAACTATCACACCAGTTGCAATTATTCGTTTTATACAATGGAAAAACTGTTGTATTTATTTTGCTTTTTATGCTCCGGGCGTAGACTTCTAAGGCCCTAGATATTCGATCTGGTGGAGCAACGCCCTAGAGTGAAGCCTAGGTGGCCCGGAATGTAGAAATGACCATAACTTTCACACTGGTTGCAATTATTCGTTTTATACGATGGTAAAGCTGTAGTATTTATAGAGTATTTTATGCTTCTGGCGTTGAATTCTAAGCCCCTAGCTATACGATCTGGTGGAGCAACGCCCTAGAGTCTAGCCTAGGTTGCCCGGAGCGTAGAAATGACCATCACTTCCACACTGGTTGCAATTACTCCTGTTATACTCTGGAAAAACTGTTGTATTTATATTGTATTTTATGCTTCTGGCGTTGACTTCTAAGGCCCTAACAATTCGATCCGGTGGAACAACGCCCTAGAGTGAAGCCTAGGTTGCCCGGAACGTAGAAATGGCCATCACTTTCAAACTGGTTGCAATTACTCCTGTTATACTCTGGAAATACTATTGTAACTTTATTGTATTTTATGCTTCGGGCGTTGACTTCTAAGGCCCTAACTATTCGATCTGGTGGCTAAACGCCCTAGAGAGAAGCCTAGGTTGCCCGGAACGTAGAAATGACCACAACTTTCACACCGGTTGCAATTATTCCAGTTATACCATGGAAAAACTGTTGTATCTTTATTGCATTTTATGCATCGTGCTTTGACTTCTAAGGCCCTAACCATTCGATCTGGTGGAGCAACGCCCTAGAGTCAAGCCTAGGTTGCCGGAACGTAGAAATGAGCATAACTTGCACACTGGTTGCAATTATTCGTTTTATACGATGGAAAAACTGTTGTATTTATTTTGTATTTTATGCTCCGGGCGTAGACTTCTAAGGCCCTAGATATTCGATCTGGTGGAGCAACGCCCTAGAGTGAAGCCTAGGTTGCCCGGAACGTAGGAATAACCATTACTTTCACACTGGTTGCAATTATTCCTGTTATACGATGGAAAAACCGTTGTATTTATATTGTATGTTATGATTCTCGCGTTGACTTCTTAGGCCCTTGCTATTCGATATGGTGGAACAGCGCCCTATATTAAATCCTAGGTTGCCCGGAACGTAGAAATGACCATAACTTTCACACCGGTTGCAATTATTCGTTTTATAAAATGGAAAAACTGTTCTATTTATTTTGTATTTTATGCTTCTGGCGTTAATTTCTAAGTCCCTAACTATGCGATCTGGTGGAGCAACGGCCTACAGTTAAGCCTAGGTTGCCCGGAACGTAGAAATAAGCATAACTTTCACACTGGTTGCAATTATTCGCTTTATACAATGGAAAAACTGTTCCATTTATTTTGTATTTTATGCTTCGGGCGTTGAGTTGTAAGGCCCTAGCTATTCGATCTGGTGTAGCAATGCCCTAGAGTGAAGCCTAGGTTACCCGGAACATAGAAATGACCAGTACTATCACACTGGTTGCAGCTTTCCTGTTATACGATGGAAAAACTGTTGCATTTTTATTGTATTTTATGCTTCTGGCGTTGTATTCAAAGCCCCTAACTATTCGATCTGGTGGAGCAACGTCCTGGAATTAAGCCTAGGTTGCCAGGAACGTAGAAATGACCGTAACTTTCACACTGTTTGCAATCATTCGTTTTATACGATGGAAAAACTGTTGTATTTTTATTGTATTTTATGCTTATGGCGTTGACTTCTAAGTCCATAGCTATTCGATCTGGTGGAGCAGCGCCCTACAGCGAAACCTAGGCTGCCCGGGACGTAGAAATGACCTTTACTTTCACACTGTTTGCAAATATACATTATATACGATGGAAAAACTGTTGCATTTTTATTGTATTTTATGCTTCTGACGTTGTATTCAAAGTCCCTAACTATTCGATCTGGTGGAGCAACGCCCTGAAGTTAAGCCTAGGTTGCCAGGAACGTAGTAATCACCGTAACTTTCACACTGTTTGCAATCATACATTTTATACGTTGGAAAAGCTGTTGTATTTATATTGTATTTTATGCTCCTGGAGTTGACTTCTAAGGCCGTAGATATTCGGTGTGGTGGAGCAACGCCCAAGAGTGAAACCTAGGTTGCCCGGAACGTAGAAATGACCGTCACTTTCACACTGGTAGCAATTATTCCCTTTATACGATGGAAAAACTGGTCTATTTATTTTGTATTTTATGCTTCGGGCGTTGACATCTAAGGCCCTAACTATTTGATCTGGTGGAACAACGCCCTAGAGTGAAGCCTAGGTCGCCCGGAACGTAGGAATGACCATAACTTTCACACTGGTTGCAATTATTCGTTTTATAAAATGGAAAAACTGATCTATTTATTTTGTATTTTATGCTTCTGGCGTTAATTTCTAAGTCCCTAACTATGCGATCTGGTGGAGCAACGCCCTACAGTTAAGCCTAGGTCGCCCGGAACGTAGTAATGAAGATAACTTTCACACTGGTTGCAAATATTCGTTTTATACAATGGAAAAACTGTTCTATTTATTTTGTATTTTATGCTTCTGGCGTTGACTTCTAAGGCCCTCACTATTCGATCAGGTGGATCAACGCCCTAGAGTGAAGCCTAGGTTGCCCGGAATATAGAAATGACCATCACCTTCATACGGTTCGCGATTAATCATTTTATACGATGGTAAAACTGTTGTACATATATCGTATTTTATGCTTCTGGCGTTGACTTCTTAGGCCCTCACTATTCGATCAGGTGGAGCAACGCCCTTGGGTGAAGCCTAGGTTGCTCGGAACGTAGAAATGACCATTGCCTTCACACTGTTTGCAAATATACATTATATACAATGGAAAAGCTGTTGTATCTATTTTGTATTTTATGCTTCTGGCGCTGACTTCTTAGGTCCTAACTATTGGATCTGGTGGAGCAACGCCCAGGGGTGAAGCCTAGGTTGCGCGGAACGTAGAAATGACCATTACTTCCACACTGTTTGCAATTATTCATATTATACAGTGGAAAAACTGTTGTATTTATATTGCATTTTATGCTTCTGGCATTGACTTCTAAGGACCTAACTATTCGATGTGGTGGAGCAACGCCCTAGAGTGAAGCCAAGGTTGCCCGGAACGTAGAAATGACCATAGCTATCACAGTAGTTGCAATTATTCCTGTTATACAAGGGAAAAACTGTTGTATTTATATTGTATTTTATGCTTCTGGCGTTGACTTCTTAGGCCCTAACTAATCGATCTGGTGGAGCAACGCCCTAGAGTGAAGTCTAGGTTGCCCGGAATGTAGAAATGACCATCACTTTCACACTGGTCGCAATTATTCTTGTTATACGATGGAAAAACTGTTGTATTTATTTTGTATTTTATGCCTCTGGCGTTGCCCCCTAATGCCGTAGCTATTCGATGTGGTGGAGCAACGCCCTAGAGTGAAGCCTAGGTTGCCCGGAACGTAGAAATGACCATGCCTTTCACACTGGCTGCAATTATATCTGTTATACGATGGAAAAACTGTTGTATTTATATTAAATTTTATGCTTCAGACGTTGACTTCTAAGGCCGTAGCTATTCGATGTGGTGGAGAAATGCCCTAGAGTGAAGCATTGGTTGCCCGGAAAGTAGAAATGACCATTACCTCCACACTGTTTGCAATTATTCATTTTATACAATGGAAAAACTGTTGTATTTATATTGTCTTTTATAGTTATGGCGTTGCCCCCTAAGGCCGTAGCTATTCGATCTGGTGGAGCAACGCCCTAGAGCGAAGCCTAGGTTGCCCGGAACGTAGAAATGACCATTACCTTCACACTGATTGCAATTATTCATTTTATACAATTGACAAACAGTTGTATTTTTATTGTATTTTATGCTCCGGGCGTAGACTTCTAAGGCCCTAGCTATTCGATCTGGTGGCGCAACGCCCTAGAGTGAAGCCTAGGTCGCCCGGAACGTAGAAATGACCATTACCTTCACACTGATTGCAATTAATCATTTTATACGATAGAGAAACTGTTGCATTCTTATTGTATTTTATGCTGCGGGCGTTGACTTCTAAGGCCCTAACTTTTCGATCTGGTGGAGCAACGCCCTAGTGTGAAGGCTAGGTTGCCCGGAACGTAGAAATGGCCATTACCTTCACACTGGTTGCAGTTACTCCTGTTATACGATGGAAAAACTGTTGTATTTTTATTGTATTATATGCTTCTGGCATTGACTTCTAAGTCCCCAGCTATTCGATCTGGTGGAGCAACGCCTTGGAGTAAAGCCTATGTTACCCGGAACGTAGAAATGACCATGCCTTTCACACTGGCTGCAATTATATCTGTTATACGATGGAAAAACTGTTGTATTTATATTAAATTTTATGCTTCAGACGTTGACTTCTCAGGCCGTAGCTATTCGATGTGGTGGAGAAATGCCCTAGAGTGAAGCATTGGTTGCCCGGTAAGTAGAAATGACCATTACCTCCACACTGTTTGCAATTATTCATTTTATACAATGGAAAAACTGTTGTATTTATATTGTCTTTTATAGTTATGGCGTTGCCCCCTAAGGCCGTAGCTATTCGATCTGGTGGAGCAACGCCCTAGAGCGAAGCCTAGGTTGCCCGGAACGTAGAAATGACCATTACCTTCACACTGATTGCAATTATTCATTTTATACAATTGACAAACAGTTGTATTTTTATTGTATTTTATGCTCCGGGCGTAGACTTCTAAGGCCCTAGCCATTCGATCTGGTGGCGCAACGCCCTAGAGTGAAGCCTAGGTCGCCCGGAACGTAGAAATGACCATTACCTTTACACTGATTGCAATTAATCATTTTATACGATGGAAAAACTGTTGTATCTTTATTGTATTTTATGCTTCGGGCGTTGACTTCTAAGGCCCTAACTATTCGATCATGTGGAGCAACGCCCTAGAGCGAAGCCTAGATCGCCCAGAACGTCAAAATGACCATCACTTTCGCGCTGGTTGCAATTACTCCTGTTATACGATGGAAAATCAGTTGTATCTTTATTGTATTTTATGCTTCGGGCGTTGACTCCTAAGGCCCTAACTATTCGATCTGGTGGAGGAATGCACTAGAGTGAAGCCTAGGTTGCCCGGAACGTAAAAATGGCCATTACTTTCACACTGGTTCCAGTTATTCCTGTTATACGATTGAAAGACTGTTGTATTTTTATTGAATTTTTTGCTTCTGGCGTTGAATTCTAAATCCCTAGCTATTCGATCTGGTCGTGCAACGCCCTATAGTGAAGCCTAGGTTGCCCTGAACGTAGAAATGACCATCACTTTCACACTGGTTGCAATTACTCCTGTTATACGATGGAAAAACTGTTGCATTTGTTTTGTATTTTACGCTTCTGGCGTTGACTTCTAAGGCCCTAACAATTCGATCTGGTGGAACAACGCCCTATAGTGAAGCCTAGGTTGCCCGGATCGTAGAAATGACCATCACTTTCACACTGGTTGCCATTACCCCTCTTATACGATGGAAAAACCGTTGTATCTTTATTGTATTTTATGCTTCTGGCGTTGACTTCTAAGGCCGTAGCTATTCGATGTGGTGGAGCAGCGCCCTAGAGTGAAGCCTAGGTTGCCCGGAACGTGGAAATGACCACTACTTTCACACTGGTTGCAATTATTCCTGTTATACGATGAAAGACTGTTGTAACTTTATTGTATTTTATGCTTCGGGCGTTGACTTCTAAGGCCCTAACTATTAGATCTGGTGGAGCAACGCGCTACAGTGAAGCGTAGGTTGCCCGGAACGTAGAAATGGCCATTAGTTGCACACTGGATGCAATTATTCGTTTTATACGATGGAAAACCCGTTGTATTTATATTGTATAATATGTCTCTGGCGTTGACTTCTTAGGCCCTTGCTATTCGATCTGGTGGAACAACGCCCTATATTAAATCCTAGGTTGCCCGGAACGTAGAAATGACCATAACTTTCACACCGGTTGCAATTACTCCTTTTATACGATGGAAAAACTGTTGTATTTGTTTTGTATTTTATGCTTCTGGCGTTGACTTCTAAGTACCTAACAATTCGATCTGGTGGAACAACGCCCTAGAGTGAAGCCTAGGTTGCCCGGAACGTAGAAATGACCATCACTTTCACACTGGTTGCAATTACTCCTGTTATACGATGGAAAAACTCTTGTATCTTTATTGTATTTTATGCTTCGGGCGTCGACTTCTAAGGCCCTAACAATTCGATCTGGTGGAACAACGCCCTAGAGTGAAGCCTAGGTTGCCCGGAGCGTAGAAATGACTATCACTTCCACATTGGCTGCATTTATTCGTTTTACACGATGGAACGGCTGTCGTATTTATATTCTGTTTTATGCTTCTGGCGTTGACTTCCTAGGCCCTAACTATTCGATCTGTGAAGCAACGCCCTAGAGCGAAGCCTAGGTTGCCCGGAACGTAGAAATGACCATTACCTTCACACTGATTGCAATTATTCATTTTATACGATGGAAAAACCGTTGCATTGTCATTGTATTTTATGCTTCGGGCGTTGACTTCCAAGGCCCTAACTATTCTGTATGGTGGAGCAACGCCCGAGACTGGAGCCTAGGTTGCCCGGAACATAGAAATGACCATAACTTTCACACCGGTTGCAATTATTCGTTTTATACGATGGAAGAACTGTTGCATTTGTCTTGTATTTTATGATTCTGGCGTTGACTTCCAAGGCCCTAACAATTCGATGTGGTGGAACAACGACCTAGAGTGAAGCCTAGGTTGCCCGGAACGTAGAAATGACCATCACTTTCACACTGGTTGCAATTACTCCTCTTATACGATGAAAAAACTGTTGTATCTTTATTGTAATTTATGCTTCGGGCGTTGATTTCTAAATTCCTAGCTTCTCGATCTGGTGGTGCAACGCCCTAGAGTGAACCCTAGGTTGCCCGGAACGTAGAAATGTCCATCACTTTCACGCTGGATGCAATTATTCGTTTTATACGATGGAAAAACTTTTGCATTTATATTGTGTTTTATGCTCCTGGCGTTGACTTCTTAGGCCCTAACTATTCGACCTGGTGGAGCAACGCCCTAGAGTGAAGCCTAGGTTGCCCGGAACGTAGGAATGACCATTATCTTCACGCTGGTTGCAATTATTCCTGTTATACGATGGAAAAAATCTTGTATTTATATTGTATTTTACGCTCCTGGAGTTGACTTCTAAGTCCGTAGCTAATCGATCTGGTGGAGCAACGCCCTAGAGTGAAGCCTAGGTTGCACGGAACGAAGAAGTGACCATAACTATCACACCAGTTGCAATTATTCGTTTTATACAATGGAAAAACTGTTGTATTTATTTTGCTTTTTATGCTCCGGGCGTAGACTTCTAAGGCCCTAGATATTCGATCTGGTGGAGCAACGCCCTAGAGTGAAGCCTAGGTGGCCCGGAATGTAGAAATGACCATAACTTTCACACTGGTTGCAATTATTCGTTTTATACGATGGTAAAGCTGTAGTATTTATAGAGTATTTTATGCTTCTGGCGTTGAATTCTAAGCCCCTAGCTATACGATCTGGTGGAGCAACGCCCTAGAGTCTAGCCTAGGTTGCCCGGAGCGTAGAAATGACCATCACTTCCACACTGGTTGCAATTACTCCTGTTATACTCTGGAAAAACTGTTGTATTTATATTGTATTTTATGCTTCTGGCGTTGACTTCTAAGGCCCTAACAATTCGATCCGGTGGAACAACGCCCTAGAGTGAAGCCTAGGTTGCCCGGAACGTAGAAATGGCCATCACTTTCAAACTGGTTGCAATTACTCCTGTTATACTCTGGAAATACTATTGTAACTTTATTGTATTTTATGCTTCGGGCGTTGACTTCTAAGGCCCTAACTATTCGATCTGGTGGCTAAACGCCCTAGAGAGAAGCCTAGGTTGCCCGGAACGTAGAAATGACCACAACTTTCACACCGGTTGCAATTATTCCAGTTATACCATGGAAAAACTGTTGTATCTTTATTGCATTTTATGCTTCGTGCTTTGACTTCTAAGGCCCTAACCATTCGATCTGGTGGAGCAACGCCCTAGAGTCAAGCCTAGGTTGCCGGAACGTAGAAATGAGCATAACTTGCACACTGGTTGCAATTATTCGTTTTATACGATGGAAAAACTGTTGTATTTATTTTGTATTTTATGCTCCGGGCGTAGACTTCTAAGGCCCTAGATATTCGATCTGGTGGAGCAACGCCCTAGAGTGAAGCCTAGGTTGCCCGGAACGTAGGAATAACCATTACTTTCACACTGGTTGCAATTATTCCTGTTATACGATGGAAAAACCGTTGTATTTATATTGTATGTTATGATTCTCGCGTTGACTTCTTAGGCCCTTGCTATTCGATATGGTGGAACAGCGCCCTATATTAAATCCTAGGTTGCCCGGAACGTAGAAATGACCATAACTTTCACACCGGTTGCAATTACTCGTTTTATACGATGGAAAAGCTGTTGTGTTTGTTTTGTATTTTATGCTTCTGGCGTTAATTTCTAAGTCCCTAACTATGCGATCTGGTGGAGCAACGCCCTACAGTTAAGCCTAGGTTGCCCGGAACGTAGTAATGTCCATAACTTTCACACTGGTTGCAATTATTCGTTTTATACAATGGAAAAACTGTTCCATTTATTTTGTATTTTATGCTTCGAGCGTTGACATCTAAGGCCCTAACTATTCGATCTGGTGAAGCAACGCTCTACAGTGAAGCCTAGGTTGCCCGAAACGTAGAAATGACCATTACCTTCACACTGCTTGCAAATATACATTATATACGATGGAAAAGCTGTTGTATTTATATTGTATTTTATGCTTCTGGCGTTAATTTCTAAGTCCCTAACTATTCGATCTGGTGGAGCAACGCCCTAGAGTGAAGCCTAGGTCGCCCGGATTGTAGAAATGACCATAACTTTCACACTGGTTGCAATTATTCGTTTTAAAGAATGGAAAAACTGTTCTATTTATTTTGTATTTTATGCTTCTGGCGTTAATTTCTAAGTCCCTAACTATGCGATCTGGTGGAACAACGCCCTAGAGTGAAGCCTAGATCGCCCCGATTGTAGAAATGACCATAACTTCCACACTGGTTGCAATTATTCGTTTTATAAAATGGAAAAACTGTTCTATTTATTTTGTATTTTATGCTTCTGGCGTTAATTTCTAAGTCCCTAACTATGCGATCTGGTGGAGCAACGCCCTACAGTTAAGCCTAGGTTGCCCGGAACGTAGAAATAAGCATAACTTTCACACTGGTTGCAATTATTCGCTTTATACAATGGAAAAACTGTTCCATTTATTTTGTATTTTATGCTTCGGGCGTTGAGTTGTAAGGCCCTAGCTATTCGATCTGGTGTAGCAATGCCCTAGAGTGAAGCCTAGGTTACCCGGAACATAGAAATGACCAGTACTATCACACTGGTTGCAGCTTTCCTGTTATACGATGGAAAAACTGTTGCATTTTTATTGTATTTTATGCTTCTGGCGTTGTATTCAAAGCCCCTAATTATTCGATCTGGTGGAGCAACGCCCTGGAATTAAGCCTAGGTTGCCAGGAACGTAGAAATGACCGTAACTTTCACACTGTTTGCAATCATTCGTTTTATACGATGGAAAAACTGTTGTATTTTTATTGTATTTTATGCTTATGGCGTTGACTTCTAAGTCCATAGCTATTCGATCTGGTGGAGCAGCGCCCTACAGCGAAACCTAGGCTGCCCGGGACGTAGAAATGACCTTTACTTTCACACTGTTTGCAAATATACATTATATACGATGGAAAAACTGTTGCATTTTTATTGTATTTTATGCTTCTGGCGATGACTTCCTAGGCCCTAACTATTCGATCTGGTGGAACAATGCCCTGGAATTAAGCCTAGGTAGCCCGGAACGTAGAAATGACCATAACTTTCACACTGGTTGCAATTATTCGTTTTATACAATGGAAAAACTGTTCTATTTATTTTGTATTTTATGCTCCGGGCGTTGACTTCTAAGGCCCTAACTATTCGATCTGGTGAAGCAACGCTCTACAGTGAAGCCTAGGTTGCCCGAAACCTAGAAATGACCATTACATTCACACTGCTAGCAATTATACATTTTATATGATGGAAAAACTGTTGTATATATGTTGTATTTTAAGCTTCGGGCGTTGACTTCTAAGGCCCTAGCTATCCGATCTGGTGGAGCAATTCCCTAGAGTGAAGCCTAGGTTACCCGGAACATAGAAATGACCAGTACTTTCTCACTGGTTGCAACTTTCCTGGTATACGATGGAAAAACTGTTGCATTTTTATTGTATTTTATGCTTCTGACGTTGTATTCAAAGTCCCTAACTATTCGATCTGGTGGAGCAACGCCCTGAAGTTAAGCCTAGGTTGCCAGGAACGTAGTAATCACCGTAACTTTCACACTGTTTGCAATCATACATTTTATACGTTGGAAAAGCTGTTGTATTTATATTGTATTTTATGCTCCTGGAGTTGACTTCTAAGGCCGTAGATATTCGGTGTGGTGGAGCAACGCCCAAGAGTGAAACCTAGGTTGCCCGGAACGTAGAAATGACCGTCACTTTCACACTGGTAGCAATTATTCCCTTTATACGATGGAAAAACTGGTCTATTTATTTTGTATTTTATGCTTCGGGCGTTGACATCTAAGGCCCTAACTATTTGATCAGGTGGAACAACGCCCTAGAGTGAAGCCTAGGTCGCCCGGAACGTAGGAATGACCATAACTTTCACACTGGTTGCAATTATTCGTTTTATAAAATGGAAAAACTGATCTATTTATTTTGTATTTTATGCTTCTGGCGTTAATTTCTAAGTCCCTAACTATGCGATCTGGTGGAGCAACGCCCTACAGTTAAGCCTAGGTCGCCCGGAACGTAGTAATGAAGATAACTTTCACACTGGTTGCAAATATTCGTTTTATACAATGGAAAAACTGTTCTATTTATTTTGTATTTTATGCTTCTGGCGTTGACTTCTAAGGCCCTCACTATTCGATCAGGTGGATCAACGCCCTAGAGTGAAGCCTAGGTTGCCCGGAATATAGAAATGACCATCACCTTCATACGGTTCGCGATTAATCATTTTATACGATGGTAAAACTGTTGTACATATATCGTATTTTATGCTTCTGGCGTTGACTTCTTAGGCCCTCACTATTCGATCAGGTGGAGCAACGCCCTTGGGTGAAGCCTAGGTTGCTCGGAACGTAGAAATGACCATCACTTTCACACTGGTCGCAATTATTCTTGTTATACGATGGAAAAACTGTTGTATTTATTTTGTATTTTCTGCGTCTGGCTTTGACTTCTAAGGTCCTAGCTATTCGATCTGGTGGGGCAACGTCCAAGAGTGAAGCCTAGGTTGCCCGGAACGTAGAAATGACCATGCCTTTCACACTGGCTGCAATTATATCTGTTATACGATGGAAAAACTGTTGTATTTATATTAAATTTTATGCTTCAGACGTTGACTTCTAAGGCCGTAGCTATTCGATGTGGTGGAGAAATGCCCTAGAGTGAAGCATTGGTTGCCCGGAAAGTAGAAATGACCATTACCTCCACACTGTTTGCAATTATTCATTTTATACAATGGAAAAACTGTTGTATTTATATTGTCTTTTATAGTTAATGCGTTGCCCCCTAAGGCCGTAGCTATTCGATCTGGTGGAGCAACGCCCTAGAGCGAAGCCTAGGTTGCCCGGAACGTAGAAATGACCATTACCTTCACACTGATTGCAATTATTCATTTTATACAATTGACAAACAGTTGTATTTTTATTGTATTTTATGCTCCGGGCGTAGACTTCTAAGGCCCTAGCTATTCGATCTGGTGGCGCAACGCCCTAGAGTGAAGCCTAGGTCGCCCGGAACGTAGAAATGACCATTACCTTCACACTGATTGCAATTAATCATTTTATACGATAGAGAAACTGTTGCATTCTTATTGTATTTTATGCTGCGGGCGTTGACTTCTAAGGCCCTAACTTTTCGATCTGGTGGAGCAACGCCCTAGTGTGAAGGCTAGGTTGCCCGGAACGTAGAAATGGCCATTACCTTCACACTGGTTGCAGTTACTCCTGTTATACGATGGAAAAACTGTTGTATTTTTATTGTATTATATGCTTCTGGCATTGACTTCTAAGTCCCCAGCTATTCGATCTGGTGGAGCAACGCCCTGGAGTAAAGCCTATGTTACCCGGAACGTAGAAATGACCATTACCTTCACACTGATTGCAATTAATCATTTTATACGATTGAGAAAATTTTGTATTTTTATTGTATTTTATGCTACGGGAGTAGACTTCTAAGGCTCTAGCTATTCGATCTGGTGGAGCAACGACCTAGAGTGAAGCCTAGTTTGCCCGGAAGGTAGAAATGACTATCACTTTCACACTGGTTACAATTATTCGTGTTATACGATGGAAAAGCTGTTGCATTTTCATTGCATTTTATGCTTCGGGCGTTGACTTCTAAGGCCCTAGCAATTCGATCAGGTGGAGCAACGCCCTAGAGTGAAGCCTAGGTTGCCCGGAACGTAGAAATGACTACCACTTTCACACTGGTTGCAATTATTCCTGTTGTACGATGAAAAACGGTTGTATTTTTATTGTATTTTATGCTTCTGGCGTTGAAGTCTAACTGTCTAGCTATTCGATCTGGTGGAGCAACGCCCTAGAGTGAAGCCTAGTTTGCCCGGAAGGTAGAACTGACTATCACTTTCATACTTGTTGCAATTAATCATTTTATACGATTGAGAAACTGTTGCATTCTTATTGTATTTTATGCTTCTGGCGTTAATTTCTAAGTCCCTAACTATTCGATCTGGTGGAACAACGCCCTAGAGTGAAGCCTAGGTCGCCCGGATTGTAGAAATGACCATAACTTTCACACTGGTTGCAATTATTCGTTTTATAAAATGGAAAAACTGTTCTATTTATTTTGTATTTTATGCTTCTGGCGTTAATTTCTAAGTCCCTAACTATGCGATCTGGTGGAGCAACGCCCTAGAGTGAAGCCTAGTTTGCCCGGAAGGTAGAAATGACTATCACTTTCACACTGGTTACAATTATTCGTGTTAAACGATGGAAAAGCTGTTGCATTTTCATTGCATTTTATGCTTCGGGCGTTGACTTCTAAGGCCCTAGCAATTCGATCTGGTGGAGCGACGCCCTAGAGTGAAGCCTAGGTTGCGCGGAACGTAGAAATGACTACCACTTTCACACTGGTTGCAATTATTCCTGTTGTACGATGAAAAACGGTTGTATTTTTATTGTATTTTATGCTACGGGAGTAGACTTCTAAGTCTCTAGCTATTCGATCTGGTAGAGCAACGCCCTAGAGTGAAGCCTAGTTTGCCCGGAAGGTAGAAATGACTATCACTTTCATACTTGTTGCAATTACTCCTGTTATACAATGGAAAAACTGTTGCCTTTTTATTGTATTTTATGCTTCGGGCGTTGACTTCTAAGGCCCTAGCTATTCGATCTGGTGGAGCAACGCCCTAGAGTGAAGCCTAGGTTGCCCGGAACTTAGAAATGACCATTACCTTCACACCGGTTGCAATTATTCGTTTTATACGATCGAATAACTGTTGCCTTTTTATTGTATTTTATGCTTCGGGCGTTGACTTCTAAGGCCCTAGCTATTCGACCTGGTGGAGCAACGCCCTAGAGTGAAGCCTAGGATGCCCGGAACTTAGAAATGACCATTACCTTCACACCGGTTGCAATTATTCGTTTTATACGATGGAAAAACTGTTGCATTTATTTTGTATTTTATGCTTCTGGTGTTGACTTCATAGGCCCTGAATATTCGATCTGGTGGAGCAACGCCCTAGAGTGAAGCCTAGGTTGCCCGGAACTTAGAAATGACCATCACTTTCACACTGGATGCAATTATTCGTTTTATACGATGGAAAAACTTTTGTCTTTATATTGTATGTTATGCTTCTGGCGTTGACTTCTTAGGCCCTTGCTATTCGATCTGGTGGAACAACGCCCTAGATTGAATCCTAGGTTGCCCGGAACGTAGAAATGACTATCACTTTCACATTGGATGCAATTATTCGTTTTATGCGATGGAACAGCTGTTGTATATATACTCTGTTTTATGCTTCTGGCGTTGACTTCTTAGGCCCTAACTATTCGATCTGGTGGAGCAACGCCCTAGAGCGAAGCCTGGGTTGCCCGGAACGTAGAAATGACCATTACCTTCACACTGATTGCAATTATTCATTCTATACAATTGACAAACAGTTGTATTTTTATTGTATTTTATGCTCCGGGCGTAGACTTCTAAGGCCCTAGCTATTCGATATGGTGGCGCAACGCCCTAGAGTGAAGCCTAGGTCGCCCGGAACATAGAAATGGCCTTTACTTTCACACTGTTTGCAAATATACATTATATACGATGGAAACGCTGTTGTATTTATATTGTATTTTATGTTTCTGGCGTTAATTTCTAAGTCCCTAACTATTCGATCTGGTGGAACAACGCCCTAGAGTGAAGCCTAGGTCGCCCGGATTGTAGAAATGACCATAACTTTCACACTGGTTGCAATTATCCGTTTTATAAAATGGAAAAACTGTTCTATTTATTTTGTATTTTATGCTTCTGGCGTTAATTTCTAAGTCCCTAACTATGCGATCTGGTGGAGCAACGCCCTAGAGTGAAGCCTAGTTTGCCCGGAAGGTAGAAATGACTATCACTTTCACACTGGTTACAATTATTCGTGTTAAACGATGGAAAAGCTGTTGCATTTTCATTGCATTTTATGCTTCGTGCTTTGACTTCTAAGGCCCTAACCATTCGATCTGGTGGAGCAACGCCCTAGAGTCAAGCCTAGGTTGCCGGAACGTAGAAATGAGCATAACTTGCACACTGGTTGCAATTATTCGTTTTATACGATGGAAAAACTGTTGTATTTATTTTGTATTTTATGCTCCGGGCGTAGACTTCTAAGGCCCTAGATATTCGATCTGGTGGAGCAACGCCCTAGAGTGAAGCCTAGGTTGCCCGGAACGTAGGAATGACCATTACTTTCACACTGGTTGCAATTATTCCTGTTATACGATGGAAAAACCGTTGTATTTATATTGTATGTTATGCTTCTCGCGTTGACTTCTTAGGCCCTTGCTATTCGATCTGGTGGAACAGCGCCCTATATTAAATCCTAGGTTGCCCGGAACGTAGAAATGACCATAACTTTCACACCGGTTGCAATTATTCGTTCTATACGATGGAAAAACTGTTGTATTTGTTTTGTATTTTATGCTTCTGGCGGTGACTTCTAAGGCCCTAACAATTCGAGTTGGAGGAACAACGCCCTAGAGTGAAGCCTAGGTCGCCCAGAGCGTAGAAATGACCATCACTTTCACACTGGTTGCAATTACTCCTGTTATACGATGGAAAAAATGTTTAATCTTTATTGTATTTTATGCTTCTGAAGTTGACTTCTAGGGCCGTAGCTATTCGATGTGGTGGGGCAACGCCCTAGAGTGAAGCCTAGGTTGCACGGAACGTAGAAATGACCACTACTCTCACACTGGTTGCAATTATTCCTGTTATACGATGGAAAAACTGTTGTATCTTTATTGTATTTTATGCTTCGGGCGTTGACTCCTAAGGCCGTAGCTATTCGATGTGTTGGAGCAACGCCCTAGAGTGAAGCCTAGGTTGCCCGGAACGTGGAAATGACCACTACTTTCACGCTGGTTGCAATTATTCGTTTTATACGATGGAAAAACCGTTGTATTTATATTGTATGTTATGCTTCTGGCGTTGACTTCTTAGGCCCTTGCTATTCGATCTGGTGGAACAGCGCCCTATATTGAATCCTAGGTTGCCCGAAAGGTAGAAATGACCATAACTTTCACACTGGTTGCAATTATTCGTTTTATAAAATGGAAAAACTGTTCTATTTATTTTGTATTTTATGCTTCTGGCGTTAATTTCTAAGTCCTTAACTATGCGATCTGGTGGAGCAACGCCCTACAGTTAAGCCTAGGTTGCCCGGAACGTAGTAATGTCCATAACTTTCACACTGGTTGCAATTATTCGTTTTATACAATGGAAAAGCTGTTCCATTTAATTTGTATTTTATGCTTCGGGCGTTGACATCTAAGGCCCTAACTATTCGATCTGGTGAAGCAACGCTCTACAGTGAAGCCTAGGTTGCCCGAAACGTAGAAATGACCATTACCTTCACACTGCTTGCAATTATACATTTTATACGATGGAAAAACTGTTGTACTTATGTTGTACTTTATCCTTCTGGCGTTGAATTCTAAGTCCCTAGTTATTCGATCTGGTGGAGCAATGCCCTAGAGTGAAGCCTAGGTTACGCGGAACGTAGAAATGACTACCACTTTCACAATGGTTGCAATTATACCTGTTGTACGATGAAAAACGGTTGTATTTTTATTGTATTTTATGCTACGGGAGTAGACTTCTAAGTCTCTAGCTATTCGATCTGGTGGAGCAACGCCCTAGAGTGAAGCCTAGTTTGCCCGGAAGGTAGAAATGACTATCACTTTCACACTGGTTACAATTATTCGTGTTAAACGATGGAAAAGCTGTTGCATTTTCATTGCATTTTATGCTTCGGGCATTGACTTCTAAGGCCCTAGCAATTCGATCTGGTGGAGCAACGCCCTAGAGTGAAGCCTAGGTTGCCCGGAACGTAGAAATGACTACCACATTCAGACTGGTTGCAATTATTCCTGTTGTACGATGAAAAACGGTTGTATTTTTATTGTATTTTATGCTACGGGAGTAGACTTCTAAGTCTCTAGCTATTCGATCTGGTGGAGCAACGCCCTAGAGTGAAGCCTAGTTTGCCCGGAAGGTAGAAATGACTATCACTTTCATACTTATTGCAATTACTCCTGTTATACAATGGAAAAACTGTTGCCTTTTTATTGTATTTTATCCTTCGGGCGTTGACTTCTAAGGCCCTAGCTATTCGATCTGGTGGAGCAACGCCCTAGAGTGAAGCCTAGGTTGCCCGGAACTTAGAAATGACCATTACCTTCACACCGGTTGCAATTATTCGTTTTATACGATCGAATAACTGTTGCCTTGTTATTGTATTTTATGCTTCGGGCGTTGACTTCTAAGGCCCTAGCTATTCGACCTGGTGGAGCAACGCCCTAGAGTGAAGCCTAGGTTGCCCGGAACGTAGGAATGACCATTACTTTCACACTGGTTGCAATTATTCCTGTTATACGATGGAAAAACCGTTGTATTTATATTGTATGTTATGCTTCTCGCGTTGACTTCTTAGGCCCTTGCTATTCGATCTGGTGGAACAGCGCCCTAGATTGAATCCTAGGTTGCCCGGAACGTAGAAATGACTATCACTTTCACATTGGATGCAATTATTCGTTTTATGCGATGGAACAGCTGTTGTATATATACTCTGTTTTATGCTTCTGGCGTTGACTTCTTAGGCCCTAACTATTCGATCTGGTGGAGCAACGCCCTAGAGCGAAGCCTGGGTTGCCCGGAACGTAGAAATGACCATTACCTTCACACTGATTGCAATTATTCATTCTATACAATTGACAAACAGTTGTATTTTTATTGTATTTTATGCTCCGGGCGTAGACTTCTAAGGCCCTAGCTATTCGATATGGTGGCGCAACGCCCTAGAGTGAAGCCTAGGTCGCCCGGAACATAGATATGGCCTTTACTTTCACACTGTTTGCAAATATACATTATATACGATGGAAACGCTGTTGTATTTATATTGTATTTTATGCTTCTGGCGTTAATTTCTAAGTCCCTAACTATTCGATCTGGTGGAACAACGCCCTAGAGTGAAGCCTAGGTCGCCCGGATTGTAGAAATGACCATAACTTTCACACTGGTTGCAATTATCCGTTTTATAAAATGGAAAAACTGTTCTATTTATTTTGTATTTTATGCTTCTGGCGTTAATTTCTAAGTCCCTAACTATGCGATCTGGTGGAGCAACGCCCTAGAGTGAAGCCTAGTTTGCCCGGAAGGTAGAAATGACTATCACTTTCACACTGGTTACAATTATTCGTGTTAAACGATGGAAAAGCTGTTGCATTTTCATTGCATTTTATGCTTCGTGCTTTGACTTCTAAGGCCCTAACCATTCGATCTGGTGGAGCAACGCCCTAGAGTCAAGCCTAGGTTGCCGGAACGTAGAAATGAGCATAACTTGCACATTGGTTGCAATTATTCGTTTTATACGATGGAAAAACTGTTGTATTTATTTTGTATTTTATGCTCCGGGCGTAGACTTCTAAGGCCCTAGATATTCGATCTGGTGGAGCAACGCCCTAGAGTGAAGCCTAGGTTGCCCGGAACGTAGGAATGACCATTACTTTCACACTGGTTGCAATTATTCCTGTTATACGATGGAAAAACCGTTGTATTTATATTGTATGTTATGCTTCTCGCGTTGACTTCTTAGGCCCTTGCTATTCGATCTGGTGGAACAGCGCCCTATATTAAATCCTAGGTTGCCCGGAACGTAGAAATGACCATAACTTTCACACCGGTTGCAATTATTCGTTCTATACGATGGAAAAACTGTTGTATTTGTTTTGTATTTTATGCTTCTGGCGGTGACTTCTAAGGCCCTAACAATTCGAGTTGGAGGAACAACGCCCTAGAGTGAAGCCTAGGTCGCCCAGAGCGTAGAAATGACCATCACTTTCACACTGGTTGCAATTACTCCTGTTATACGATGGAAAAAATGTTTAATCTTTATTGTATTTTATGCTTCTGAAGTTGACTTCTAGGGCCGTAGCTATTCGATGTGGTGGGGCAACGCCCTAGAGTGAAGCCTAGGTTGCACGGAACGTAGAAATGACCACTACTCTCACACTGGTTGCAATTATTCCTGTTATACGATGGAAAAACTGTTGTATCTTTATCGTATTTTATGCTTCGGGCGTTGACTCCTAAGGCCGTAGCTATTCGATGTGTTGGAGCAACGCCCTAGAGTGAAGCCTAGGTTGCCCGGAACGTGGAAATGACCACTACTTTCACGCTGGTTGCAATTATTCGTTTTATACGATGGAAAAACCGTTGTATTTATATTGTATGTTATGCTTCTGGCGTTGACTTCTTAGGCCCTTGCTATTCGATCTGGTGGAACAGCGCCCTATATTGAATCCTAGGTTGCCCGAAAGGTAGAAATGACCATAACTTTCACACTGGTTGCAATTATTCGTTTTATAAAATGGAAAAACTGTTCTATTTATTTTGTATTTTATGCTTCTGGCGTTAATTTCTAAGTCCTTAACTATGCGATCTGGTGGAGCAACGCCCTACAGTTAAGCCTAGGTTGCCCGGAACGTAGTAATGTCCATAACTTTCACACTGGTTGCAATTATTCGTTTTATACAATGGAAAAGCTGTTCCATTTAATTTGTATTTTATGCTTCGGGCGTTGACATCTAAGGCCCTAACTATTCGATCTGGTGAAGCAACGCTCTACAGTGAAGCCTAGGTTGCCCGAAACGTAGAAATGACCATTACCTTCACACTGCTTGCAATTATACATTTTATACGATGGAAAAACTGTTGTACTTATGTTGTACTTTATCCTTCTGGCGTTGAATTCTAAGTCCCTAGTTATTCGATCTGGTGGAGCAATGCCCTAGAGTGAAGCCTAGGTTACGCGGAACGTAGAAATGACTACCACTTTCACAATGGTTGCAATTATACCTGTTGTACGATGAAAAACTGTTGCCTTTTTATTGTATTTTATCCTTCGGGCGTTGACTTCTAAGGCCCTAGCTATTCGATCTGGTGGAGCAACGCCCTAGAGTGAAGCCTAGGTTGCCCGGAACTTAGAAATGACCATTACCTTCACACCGGTTGCAATTATTCGTTTTATACGATCGAATAACTGTTGCCTTGTTATTGTATTTTATGCTTCGGGCGTTGACTTCTAAGGCCCTAGCTATTCGACCTGGTGGAGCAACGCCCTAGAGTGAAGCCTAGGTTGCCCGGAACGTAGGAATGACCATTACTTTCACACTGGTTGCAATTATTCCTGTTATACGATGGAAAAACCGTTGTATTTATATTGTATGTTATGCTTCTCGCGTTGACTTCTTAGGCCCTTGCTATTCGATCTGGTGGAACAGCGCCCTAGATTGAATCCTAGGTTGCCCGGAACGTAGAAATGACTATCACTTTCACATTGGATGCAATTATTCGTTTTATGCGATGGAACAGCTGTTGTATATATACTCTGTTTTATGCTTCTGGCGTTGACTTCTTAGGCCCTAACTATTCGATCTGGTGGAGCAACGCCCTAGAGCGAAGCCTGGGTTGCCCGGAACGTAGAAATGACCATTACCTTCACACTGATTGCAATTATTCATTCTATACAATTGACAAACAGTTGTATTTTTATTGTATTTTATGCTCCGGGCGTAGACTTCTAAGGCCCTAGCTATTCGATATGGTGGCGCAACGCCCTAGAGTGAAGCCTAGGTCGCCCGGAACATAGAAATGGCCTTTACTTTCACACTGTTTGCAAATATACATTATATACGATGGAAACGCTGTTGTATTTATATTGTATTTTATGCTTCTGGCGTTAATTTCTAAGTCCCTAACTATTCGATCTGGTGGAACAACGCCCTAGAGTGAAGCCTAGGTCGCCCGGATTGTAGAAATGACCATAACTTTCACACTGGTTGCAATTATCCGTTTTATAAAATGGAAAAACTGTTCTATTTATTTTGTATTTTATGCTTCTGGCGTTAATTTCTAAGTCCCTAACTATGCGATCTGGTGGAGCAACGCCCTAGAGTGAAGCCTAGTTTGCCCGGAAGGTAGAAATGACTATCACTTTCACACTGGTTACAATTATTCGTGTTAAACGATGGAAAAGCTGTTGCATTTTCATTGCATTTTATGCTTCGTGCTTTGACTTCTAAGGCCCTAACCATTCGATCTGGTGGAGCAACGCCCTAGAGTCAAGCCTAGGTTGCCGGAACGTAGAAATGAGCATAACTTGCACACTGGTTGCAATTATTCGTTTTATACGATGGAAAAACTGTTGTATTTATTTTGTATTTTATGCTCCGGGCGTAGACTTCTAAGGCCCTAGATATTCGATCTGGTGGAGCAACGCCCTAGAGTGAAGCCTAGGTTGCCCGGAACGTAGGAATGACCATTACTTTCACACTGGTTGCAATTATTCCTGTTATACGATGGAAAAACCGTTGTATTTATATTGTATGTTATGCTTCTCGCGTTGACTTCTTAGGCCCTTGCTATTCGATCTGGTGGAACAGCGCCCTATATTAAATCCTAGGTTGCCCGGAACGTAGAAATGACCATAACTTTCACACCGGTTGCAATTATTCGTTCTATACGATGGAAAAACTGTTGTATTTGTTTTGTATTTTATGCTTCTGGCGGTGACTTCTAAGGCCCTAACAATTCGAGTTGGAGGAACAACGCCCTAGAGTGAAGCCTAGGTCGCCCAGAGCGTAGAAATGACCATCACTTTCACACTGGTTGCAATTACTCCTGTTATACGATGGAAAAAATGTTTAATCTTTATTGTATTTTATGCTTCTGAAGTTGACTTCTGGGGCCGTAGCTATTCGATGTGGTGGGGCAACGCCCTAGAGTGAAGCCTAGGTTGCACGGAACGTAGAAATGACCACTACTCTCACACTGGTTGCAATTATTCCTGTTATACGATGGAAAAACTGTTGTATCTTTATCGTATTTTATGCTTCGGGCGTTGACTCCTAAGTCCTTAACTATGCGATCTGGTGGAGCAACGCCCTACAGTTAAGCCTAGGTTGCCCGGAACGTAGTAATGTCCATAACTTTCACACTGGTTGCAATTATTCGTTTTATACAATGGAAAAGCTGTTCCATTTAATTTGTATTTTATGCTTCGGGCGTTGACATCTAAGGCCCTAACTATTCGATCTGGTGAAGCAACGCTCTACAGTGAAGCCTAGGTTGCCCGAAACGTAGAAATGACCATTACCTTCACACTGCTTGCAATTATACATTTTATACGATGGAAAAACTGTTGTACTTATGTTGTACTTTATCCTTCTGGCGTTGAATTCTAAGTCCCTAGTTATTCGATCTGGTGGAGCAATGCCCTAGAGTGAAGCCTAGGTTACGCGGAACGTAGAAATGACTACCACTTTCACAATGGTTGCAATTATACCTGTTGTACGATGAAAAACGGTTGTATTTTTATTGTATTTTATGCTACGGGAGTAGACTTCTAAGTCTCTAGCTATTCGATCTGGTGGAGCAACGCCCTAGAGTGAAGCCTAGTTTGCCCGGAAGGTAGAAATGACTATCACTTTCACACTGGTTACAATTATTCGTGTTAAACGATGGAAAAGCTGTTGCATTTTCATTGCATTTTATGCTTCGGGCATTGACTTCTAAGGCCCTAGCAATTCGATCTGGTGGAGCAACGCCCTAGAGTGAAGCCTAGGTTGCCCGGAACGTAGAAATGACTACCACATTCAGACTGGTTGCAATTATTCCTGTTGTACGATGAAAAACGGTTGTATTTTTATTGTATTTTATGCTACGGGAGTAGACTTCTAAGTCTCTAGCTATTCGATCTGGTGGAGCAACGCCCTAGAGTGAAGCCTAGTTTGCCCGGAAGGTAGAAATGACTATCACTTTCATACTTATTGCAATTACTCCTGTTATACAATGGAAAAACTGTTGCCTTTTTATTGTATTTTATCCTTCGGGCGTTGACTTCTAAGGCCCTAGCTATTCGATCTGGTGGAGCAACGCCCTAGAGTGAAGCCTAGGTTGCCCGGAACTTAGAAATGACCATTACCTTCACACCGGTTGCAATTATTCGTTTTATACGATCGAATAACTGTTGCCTTTTTATTGTATTTTATGCTTCGGGCGTTGACTTCTAAGGCCCTAGCTATTCGACCTGGTGGAGCAACGCCCTAGAGTGAAGCCTAGGATGCCCGGAACTTAGAAATGACCATTACCTTCACACCGGTTGCAATTATTCGTTTTATACGATGGAAAAACTGTTGCATTTATTTTGTATTTTATGCTTCTGGTGTTGACTTCATAGGCCCTGAATATTCGATCTGGTGGAGCAACGCCCTAGAGTGAAGCCTAGGTTGCCCGGAACTTAGAAATGACCATCACTTTCACACTGGATGCAATTATTCGTTTTATACGATGGAAAAACTTTTGTCTTTATATTGTATGTTATGCTTCTGGCGTTGACTTCTTAGGCCCTTGCTATTCGATCTGGTCGAACAACGCCCTAGATTGAATCCTAGGTTGCGCGGAACGTAGAAATGACTATCACTTTCACATTGGATGCAATTATTCGTTTTATGCGATGGAACAGCTGTTATATATATACTCTGTTTTATGCTTCTGGCGTTGACTTCTTAGGCCCTAGCTATTCGATCTGGTGGCTCAACGCCCTAGAGTGAAGCCTAGGTCGCCCGGAACGTAGAAATGACCATCACTTTCACACTGGATGCAATTATTCGTTTTATACGATGGAAAAACTGTTGCATTTATTTTGTATTTTATGCTTCTGGTGTTCACTTCTAAGGCCCTAGCTATTCGATCTGGTGGCGCAACGCCCTAGAGTGAAGCCTAGGTCGCCCGGAACGTAGAAATGACTATAACTTTCACACGGGTTGCAAATATTCGTGATATACGATGGAAAAACCGTTGCATGTTCATTGTATTTTATATTTCGGGCGTTGACTTCTAAGGCCCCAACAATTCTATCTGGTGGAGCAACGCCCTAGAGTGCAGCCTAGGCTGACCGGAACGTAGAAATGACCATAACTTTCAGACCGGTTGCAATTATACGCTTTATACGATCAAAAAACTGTTGTATTTGTTTTGTATTTTATGCTTCTGGCGTTGGCTTCTTAGTCCCTTACTATTCGATCTGGTTGAACAACGCCCTAGGCTGAAGCCTAGGATGCCCGGAATGTAGAAATGACTATCGCTTTCACGCTGGTTGCAATTATTCCAGTTATACGATGGAAAAACTGTTGTATTTATTTTGTATTTTATGCTCCGGACGTAGACTTCTAAGGCCCTAGATATTCGATCTGGTGGAGCAACGCCCTAGAGTGAAGCCTAGGTTGCCCGGAACGTAGGAATGACCATTACTTTCACACTGGTTGCAATTATTCCTGTTATACGATGGAAAAACCGTTGTATTTATATTGTATGTTATGCTTCTCGCGTTGACTTCTTAGGCCCTTGCTATTCGATCTGGTGGAACAGCGCCCTATATTAAATCCTAGGTTGCCCGGAACGTAGAAATGACCATAACTTTCACACCGGTTGCAATTATTCGTTTTATAAAATGGAAAAACTGTTCTATTTATTTTGTATTTTATGCTTCTGGCGTTAATTTCTAAGTCCTTAACTATGCGATCTGGTGGAGCAACGCCCTACAGTTAAGCCTAGGTTGCCCGGAACGTAGTAATGTCCATAACTTTCACACTGGTTGCAATTATTCGTTTTATACAATGGAAAAGCTGTTCCATTTAATTTGTATTTTATGCTTCGGGCGTTGACATCTAAGGCCCTAACTATTCGATCTGGTGAAGCAACGCTCTACAGTGAAGCCTAGGTTGCCCGAAACGTAGAAATGACCATTACCTTCACACTGCTTGCAATTATACATTTTATACGATGGAAAAACTGTTGTACTTATGTTGTACTTTATCCTTCTGGCGTTGAATTCTAAGTCCCTAGTTATTCGATCTGGTGGAGCAATGCCCTAGAGTGAAGCCTAGGTTACGCGGAACGTAGAAATGACTACCACTTTCACAATGGTTGCAATTATACCTGTTGTACGATGAAAAACGGTTGTATTTTTATTGTATTTTATGCTACGGGAGTAGACTTCTAAGTCTCTAGCTATTCGATCTGGTGGAGCAACGCCCTAGAGTGAAGCCTAGTTTGCCCGGAAGGTAGAAATGACTATCACTTTCATACTTATTGCAATTACTCCTGTTATACAATGGAAAAACTGTTGCCTTTTTATTGTATTTTATCCTTCGGGCGTTGACTTCTAAGGCCCTAGCTATTCGATCTGGTGGAGCAACGCCCTAGAGTGAAGCCTAGGTTGCCCGGAACTTAGAAATGACCATTACCTTCACACCGGTTGCAATTATTCGTTTTATACGATCGAATAACTGTTGCCTTTTTATTGTATTTTATGCTTCGGGCGTTGACTTCTAAGGCCCTAGCTATTCGACCTGGTGGAGCAACGCCCTAGAGTGAAGCCTAGGATGCCCGGAACTTAGAAATGACCATTACCTTCACACCGGTTGCAATTATTCGTTTTATACGATGGAAAAACTGTTGCATTTATTTTGTATTTTATGCTTCTGGTGTTGACTTCATAGGCCCTGAATATTCGATCTGGTGGAGCAACGCCCTAGAGTGAAGCCTAGGTTGCCCGGAACTTAGAAATGACCATCACTTTCACACTGGATGCAATTATTCGTTTTATACGATGGAAAAACTTTTGTCTTTATATTGTATGTTATGCTTCTGGCGTTGACTTCTTAGGCCCTTGCTATTCGATCTGGTCGAACAACGCCCTAGATTGAATCCTAGGTTGCGCGGAACGTAGAAATGACTATCACTTTCACATTGGATGCAATTATTCGTTTTATGCGATGGAACAGCTGTTATATATATACTCTGTTTTATGCTTCTGGCGTTGACTTCTTAGGCCCTAGCTATTCGATCTGGTGGCTCAACGCCCTAGAGTGAAGCCTAGGTCGCCCGGAACGTAGAAATGACCATCACTTTCACACTGGATGCAATTATTCGTTTTATACGATGGAAAAACTGTTGCATTTATTTTGTATTTTATGCTTCTGGTGTTCACTTCTAAGGCCCTAGCTATTCGATCTGGTGGCGCAACGCCCTAGAGTGAAGCCTAGGTCGCCCGGAACGTAGAAATGACTATAACTTTCACACGGGTTGCAAATATTCGTGATATACGATGGAAAAACCGTTGCATGTTCATTGTATTTTATATTTCGGGCGTTGACTTCTAAGGCCCCAACAATTCTATCTGGTGGAGCAACGCCCTAGAGTGCAGCCTAGGCTGACCGGAACGTAGAAATGACCATAACTTTCAGACCGGTTGCAATTATACGCTTTATACGATCAAAAAACTGTTGTATTTGTTTTGTATTTTATGCTTCTGGCGTTGACTTCTTAGTCCCTTACTATTCGATCTGGTTGAACAACGCCCTAGGCTGAAGCCTAGGATGCCCGGAATGTAGAAATGACTATCGCTTTCACGCTGGTTGCAATTATTCCAGTTATACGATGGAAAAACTGTTGTATTTATTTTGTATTTTATGCTCCGGACGTAGACTTCTAAGGCCCTAGATATTCGATCTGGTGGAGCAACGCCCTAGAGTGAAGCCTAGGTTGCCCGGAACGTAGGAATGACCATTACTTTCACACTGGTTGCAATTATTCCTGTTATACGATGGAAAAACCGTTGTATTTATATTGTATGTTATGCTTCTCGCGTTGACTTCTTAGGCCCTTGCTATTCGATCTGGTGGAACAGCGCCCTATATTAAATCCTAGGTTGCCCGGAACGTAGAAATGACCATAACTTTCACACCGGTTGCAATTACTCGTTTTATACGATGGAAAAGCTGTTGTGTTTGTTTTGTATTTTATGCTTCTAGCGTTGACTTCTAAGGACCTAACAATTCGATCTGGTGGAACAACGGCCTAGAGTGAAGCCTAGGTTGCCCGGAACGTAGAAATGACCATCACTTTCAAACTGGTTGCAATTACTCCTGTCACACTATGGAAAAACTATTGTATCTTTATTGTATTTTATGCTTCGGGCGTTGACTTCTAAGGCCCTAACTATTCGATCTGGTGGCTAAACGCCCTAGAGAGAAGCCTAGGTTGCCCGGAACGTAGAAATGACCACAACTTTCACACCGGTTGCAATTATTCGTTTTATACGATGGAAAGACTGTTGTAATTGTTTTGTATTTTATGCTTCTGCCGTTGACTTCTAAGGCCCTAACAATTCGATCTGGTGGAAAAACGCCCTCGAGTGAAGCCTAGGTTGCCCGGAACGTAGAAATGACCATAACTTTCACACCGGTTGCAATTATTCGTTCTATACGATGGAAAAACTGTTGTATTTGTTTTGTATTTTATGCTTCTGGCGGTGACTTCTAAGGCCCTAACAATTCGAGTTGGAGGAACAACGCCCTAGAGTGAAGCCTAGGTCGCCCAGAGCGTAGAAATGACCATCACTTTCACACTGGTTGCAATTACTCCTGTTATACGATGGAAAAAATGTTTAATCTTTATTGTATTTTATGCTTCTGAACTTGACTTCTAGGGCCGTAGCTATTCGATGTGGTGGGGCAACGCCCTAGAGTGAAGCCTAGGTTGCACGGAACGTAGAAATGACCACTACTCTCACACTGGTTGCAATTATTCCTGTTATACGATGGAAAAACTGTTGTATCTTTATTGTATTTTATGCTTCGGGCGTTGGCTTCTAAGGCCGTAGCTATTCGATGTGTTGCAGCAACGCCCTAGAGTGAAGCCTAGGTTGCCCGGAACGTGGAAATGACCACTACTTTCACGCTGGTTGCAATTATTCGTTCTATACGATGGAAAAACCGTTGTATTTATATTGTATGTTATGCTTCTGGCGTTGACTTCTTAGGCCCTGGCTATTCGATCTGGTGGAACAGCGCCCTATATTAAATCCTAGGTTGCCCGAAACGTAGAAATGACCATAACATTCACACTGGTTGCAATTATTCGTTTTATAAAATGGAAAAACTGTTCTATTTATTTTGTATTTTATGCTTCTGGCGTTAATTTCTAAGTCCCTAACTATGCGATCTGGTGGAGCAACGCCCTACAGTTAAGCCTAGGTTGCCCGGAACGTAGTAATGTCCATAACTTTCACACTGGTTGCAATTATTCGTTTTATACAATGGAAAAACTGTTCCATTTAATTTGTATTTTATGCTTCGGGCGTTGACATCTAAGGCCCTAACTATTCGATCTGGTGAAGCAACGCTCTACAGTGAAGCCTAGGTTGCCCGAAACGTAGAAATGACCATTACCTTCACACTGCTTGCAATTATACATTTTATACGATGGAAAAACTGTTGTACTTATGTTGTACTTTATCCTTCTGGCGTTGAATTCTAAGTCCCTAGCTATTCGATCTGGTGGAGCAATGCCCTAGAGTGAAGCCTAGGTTACCCGGAACGTAGAAATGACTACCACTTTCACAATGGTTGCAATTATACCTGTTGTACGATGAAAAACGGTTGTATTTTTATTGTATTTTATGCTACGGGAGTAGACTCCTAAGCCTCTAGCTATTCGATCTGGTGGAGCAACGCCCTAGAGTGAAGCCTAGTTTGCCCGGAAGGTAGAAATGACTATCACTTTCACACTGGTTACAATTATTCGTGTTAAACGATGGAAAAGCTGTTGCATTTTCATTGCATTTTATGCTTCGGGCGTTGACTTCTAAGGCCCTAGCAATTCGATCTGGTGGAGCAACGCCCTAGAGTGAAGCCTAGGTTGCCCGGAACGTAGAAATGACTACCACATTCACACTGGTTGCAATTATTCCTGTTGTACGATGAAAAACGGTTGTATTTTTATTGTATTTTATGTTACGGGAGTAGACTTCTAAGTCTCTAGCTATTCGATCTGGTGGACCAACGCCCTAGAGTGAAGCCTAGTTTGCCCGGAAGGTAGAAATGACTATCACTTTCATACTTATTGCAATTACTCCTGTTATACAATGGAAAAACTGTTGCCTTTTTATTGTATTTTATGCTTCGGGCGTTGACTTCTAAGGCCCTAGCTATTCGATCTGGTGGAGCAACGCCCTAGAGTGAAGCCTAGGTTGCCCGGAACTTAGAAATGACCATTACCTTCACACCGGTTGCAATTATTCGTTTTATACGATCGAATAACTGTTGCCTTTTTATTGTATTTTATGCTTCGGGCGTTGACTTCTAAGGCCCTAGCTATTCGACCTGGTGGAGCATCGCCCTAGAGTGAAGCCTAGGATGCCCGGAACGTAGGAATGACCATTACTTTCACACTGGTTGCAATTATTCCTGTTATACGATGGAAAAACCGTTGTATTTATATTGTATGTTATGCTTCTCGCGTTGACTTCTTAGGCCCTTGCTATTCGATCTGGTGGAACAGCGCCCTATATTAAATCCTAGGTTGCCCGGAACGTAGAAATGACCATAACTTTCACACCGGTTGCAATTATTCGTTCTATACGATGGAAAAACTGTTGTATTTGTTTTGTATTTTATGCTTCTGGCGGTGACTTCTAAGGCCCTAACAATTCGAGTTGGAGGAACAACGCCCTAGAGTGAAGCCTAGGTCGCCCAGAGCGTAGAAATGACCATCACTTTCACACTGGTTGCAATTACTCCTGTTATACGATGGAAAAAATGTTTAATCTTTATTGTATTTTATGCTTCTGAAGTTGACTTCTAGGGCCGTAGCTATTCGATGTGGTGGGGCAACGCCCTAGAGTGAAGCCTAGGTTGCACGGAACGTAGAAATGACCACTACTCTCACACTGGTTGCAATTATTCCTGTTATACGATGGAAAAACTGTTGTATCTTTATTGTATTTTATGCTTCGGGCGTTGACTCCTAAGGCCGTAGCTATTCGATGTGTTGGAGCAACGCCCTAGAGTGAAGCCTAGGTTGCCCGGAACGTGGAAATGACCACTACTTTCACGCTGGTTGCAATTATTCGTTTTATACGATGGAAAAACCGTTGTATTTATATTGTATGTTATGCTTCTGGCGTTGACTTCTTAGGCCCTTGCTATTCGATCTGGTGGAACAGCGCCCTATATTGAATCCTAGGTTGCCCGAAAGGTAGAAATGACCATAACTTTCACACTGGTTGCAATTATTCGTTTTATAAAATGGAAAAACTGTTCTATTTATTTTGTATTTTATGCTTCTGGGGTTAATTTCTAAGTCCTTAACTATGCGATCTGGTGGAGCAACGCCCTACAGTTAAGCCTAGGTTTCCCGGAACGTAGTAATGTCCATAACTTTCACACTGGTTGCAATTATTCGTTTTATACAATGGAAAAGCTGTTCCATTTAATTTGTATTTTATGCTTCGGGCGTTGACATCTAAGGCCCTAACTATTCGATCTGGTGAAGCAACGCTCTACAGTGAAGCCTAGGTTGCCCGAAACGTAGAAATGACCATTACCTTCACACTGCTTGCAATTATACATTTTATACGATGGAAAAACTGTTGTACTTATGTTGTACTTTATCCTTCTGGCGTTGAATTCTAAGTCCCTAGTTATTCGATCTGGTGGAGCAATGCCCTAGAGTGAAGCCTAGGTTACGCGGAACGTAGAAATGACTACCACTTTCACAATGGTTGCAATTATACCTGTTGTACGATGAAAAACGGTTGTATTTTTATTGTATTTTATGCTACGGGAGTAGACTTCTAAGTCTCTAGCTATTCGATCTGGTGGAGCAACGCCCTAGAGTGAAGCCTAGTTTGCCCGGAAGGAAGAAATGACTATCACTTTCACACTGGTTACAATTATTCGTGTTAAACGATGGAAAAGCTGTTGCATTTTCATTGCATTTTATGCTTCGGGCATTGACTTCTAAGGCCCTAGCAATTCGATCTGGTGGAGCAACGCCCTAGAGTGAAGCCTAGGTTGCCCGGAACGTAGAAATGACTACCACATTCAGACTGGTTGCAATTATTCCTGTTGTACGATGAAAAACGGTTGTATTTTTATTGTATTTTATGCTACGGGAGTAGACTTCTAAGTCTCTAGCTATTCGATCTGGTGGAGCAACGCCCTAGAGTGAAGCCTAGTTTGCCCGGAAGGTAGAAATGACTATCACTTTCATACTTATTGCAATTACTCCTGTTATACAATGGAAAAACTGTTGCCTTTTTATTGTATTTTATCCTTCGGGCGTTGACTTCTAAGGCCCTAGCTATTCGATCTGGTGGAGCAACGCCCTAGAGTGAAGCCTAGGTTGCCCGGAACTTAGAAATGACCATTACCTTCACACCGGTTGCAATTATTCGTTTTATACGATCGAATAACTGTTGCCTTTTTATTGTATTTTATGCTTCGGGCGTCGACTTCTAAGGCCCTAGCTATTCGACCTGGTGGAGCAACGCCCTAGAGTGAAGCCTAGGATGCCCGGAACTTAGAAATGACCATTACCTTCACACCGGTTGCAATTATTCGTTTTATACGATGGAAAAACTGTTGCATTTATTTTGTATTTTATGCTTCTGGTGTTGACTTCATAGGCCCTGAATATTCGATCTGGTGGAGCAACGCCCTAGAGTGAAGCCTAGGTTGCCCGGAACTTAGAAATGACCATCACTTTCACACTGGATGCAATTATTCGTTTTATACGATGGAAAAACTTTTGTCTTTATATTGTATGTTATGCTTCTGGCGTTGACTTCTTAGGCCCTTGCTATTCGATCTGGTCGAACAACGCCCTAGATTGAATCCTAGGTTGCGCGGAACGTAGAAATGACTATCACTTTCACATTGGATGCAATTATTCGTTTTATGCGATGGAACAGCTGTTATATATATACTCTGTTTTATGCTTCTGGCGTTGACTTCTTAGGCCCTAGCTATTCGATCTGGTGGCTCAACGCCCTAGAGTGAAGCCTAGGTCGCCCGGAACGTAGAAATGACCATCACTTTCACACTGGATGCAATTATTCGTTTTATACGATGGAAAAACTGTTGCATTTATTTTGTATTTTATGCTTCTGGTGTTCACTTCTAAGGCCCTAGCTATTCGATCTGGTGGCGCAACGCCCTAGAGTGAAGCCTAGGTCGCCCGGAACGTAGAAATGACTATAACTTTCACACGGGTTGCAAATATTCGTGATATACGATGGAAAAACCGTTGCATGGTCATTGTATTTTATATTTCGGGCGTTGACTTCTAAGGCCCCAACAATTCTATCTGGTGGAGCAACGCCCTAGAGTGCAGCCTAGGCTGACCGGAACGTAGAAATGACCATAACTTTCACACCGGTTGCAATTACTCGTTTTATACGATGGAAAAGCTGTTGTGTTTGTTTTGTATTTTATGCTTCTAGCGTTGACTTCTAAGGACCTAACAATTCGATCTGGTGGAACAACGCCTTAGAGTGAAGCCTAGGTTGCCCGGAACGTAGAAATGACAATCACCTTCAAACTGGTTGCAATTACTCCTGTCACACTATGGAAAAACTATTGTATCTTTATTGTATTTTATGCTTCGGGCGTTGACTTCTAAGGCCCTAACTATTCGATCTGGTGGCTAAACGCCCTAGAGAGAAGCCTAGGTTGCCCGGAACGTAGAAATGACCACAACTTTCACACCGGTTGCAATTACTCCTGTTATACGATCGAAAAACTGTTGTATCTTTATTGCATTTTATGCTTCGGGCGTTGACTTCTTTGGCCCTTACTATTCGATCTGGTGAGAGCGACGCCCTAGTGCGAATCCTAGGTTGCCCGGAACGCAGAAATGACTATTACCTTCACACTGATTGCAATTATTCATTTTACACGATGGAAAAACTGTTGTATTTTTATTGTATTTAATGCTCCGGGCGTACACTTCTAAGGCCCTAGCTATTCCATCTGGTGGAGCAACACCGCACAGTGAAGCCTAGGTTGCCCGGAATGTAGAAATGACTATCACTTTCACACTGGTTGCAATTACTCCTGTTATACGATCGAAAAACTGTTGTATCTTTATTGCATTTTATGCTTCGGGCGTTGACTTCTAAGGCCCTAAGTTTTCGATCTGGTGGAGCAGCTCACTAGAGTGAAGCCTAGGTTGCCCGGAACGTAGAAATGACCATTACCTTCACGCTGGATGCAATTATTCTTTTTATACGATGGAAAAACTGTTGTACTTTTATTGTATTTTATGCTCCTGGCATAGACTTCTATGGCCCTTTCTATTCGATCTGGTGTAGCAACGCCCTAGGTTGAATCCTAGGTTGCCCGGAACGTAGAAATGACTATCACTTTCACATTGGATGCAATTATTCGTTTTATACGATGGAACAGCCGTTGTATATATACTCTGTTTTATGCTTCTGGCGCTGACTTCTTAGGCCCTAACTATTCGATCTGGTGGAGCAACGCCCTAGAGCGAAGCCTGGGTTGCCCGGAACGTAGAAATGACCATTACCTTCACACTGATTGCAATTATTCATTTTATACAATTGACAAACAGTTGTATTTTTATTGTATTTTATGCTCCGGGCGTAGACTTCTAAGGCCCTAGCTATTCGATCTGGTGGCGCAACGCCCTAGAGTGAAGCCTAGGTCGCCCGGAACGTAGAAATGACTATCACTTTCACACGGGTTGAAGATATTCGTGATATACGATGGAAAAACCGTTGCATGTTCATTGTATTTTATATTTCGGGCGTTGACTTCTAAGGCCCTAACAATTCTATCTGGTGGAGCAACGCCCTAGAGTGCAGCCTAGGCTGACCGGAACGTAGAAATGACCATAACTTTCAGACCGGTTGCAATTATTCGCTTTATACGATCAAAAAACTGTTGTATTTGTTTTGTATTTTATGCTTCTGGCGTTGACTTCTTAGTCCCTTACTATTCGATCTGGTTGAACAACGCCCTAGACTGAAGCCTAGGAAGCCCGGAATGTAGAAATGACTATCGCTTTCACGCTGGTTGCAATTATTCCAGTTATACGATGGAAAAACTGTTGCCTTTTTATTGTATTTTATGCTTCGGGCGTTGACTTCTTTGGCCCTAGCTATTCGATCTGGTGGAAAAACACCGTAGAGTGAACCCTAGGTAGCCCGGAACGTAGAAATTGCCATTACCTTCACACTGGTTGCAGTTACTCCTGTTATACGATGGAAAAACTGTTGTATTTTTATTGTATTATATGCTTCTGGCGTTGACTTCCAAGGCCCTAACTATTCGATCTGGTGCAGCAGCGCCCTAGAATGAACCCTAGGGTGCCCGGAACGTAGAAATGACCATTACTTGCACACTGGTTGCAATTATTACTGTTATACGTTGGAGAAACTGTTGTACTGTTATTGTATTTTATGCTTCTGGCGTTGACTTCTTAGCCTCTAGCTATTCGATCCGGTGGAGCAACGCCCTAGAGCGAGACATAGGTGGCCCGGAACGTAGAAATGACCATTACCTTCACACTGGATGCAGTTACTCCTGTTATACGATGGAAAAGCTGTTGTATTTTTATTGTATTATATGCTTCGGCCGTTGACTTCTAAGGCCTAACTATTCCATCTGGTGGAGCAACGCCCTAGCGTGAAGGCTAGGTTGCCCGGAACGTAGAAGTGACCATAGCTTTCACACTGGTTGCAATTATTCGTTTTATAGGATGGAAAAACAGTTGAATTTATTTTGTATTTTATGCTTCTGGCGTTGAATTCTAAGTCCCTAGCTATTCGATCTGGTGGATCAACGCCCTAGAGTGAAGCCTAGATTGCCCGGAACGTAGAAATGACTATCACTTTCACACGGGTTGCAAATATTCGTGTTATACGATGGAAAAACCGTTGCATTTTCATTGTATTTTATGCTCCGTGCGTAGACTTCTAAGGCCCTAGCTATTCGATCTGGTGGAGCACCGCCCTAGAGTCAAGCCTAGGTTGCCCGGAACGTAGAAATGACTATCACTTTCATACTGGTTGCAATTACTCCTGTTATACGATGGAAAAACTGTTGTATTTTTATTGTATTATATGCTTCTGGCGTTGACCTCTAAGTCCCCAGCTATTCGATCTGGTGGAGCAACGCCCTACAGTAAAGCCTAGGTTGCCCGGAACGTAGAAATGACCATTACTTGCACACTGGTTGCAATTATTACTGTTATACGTTGGAGAAACTGTTGTACTTTTATTGTATTTTATGCTTCTGGCGTTGACTTCTTAGCCTCTAGCTATTCGATCCGGTGGAGCAACGCCCTAGAGCGAGACATAGGTGGCCCGGAACGTAGAAATGACCATTACCTTCACACTGGATGCAGTTACTCCTGTTATACGATGGAAAAGCTGTTGTATTTTTATTGTATTATATGCTTCGGCCGTTGACTTCTAAGGCCTAACTATTCCATCTGGTGGAGCAACGCCCTAGCGTGAAGGCTAGGTTGCCCGGAACGTAGAAGTGACCATAGCTTTCACACTGGTTGCAATTATTCGTTTTATAGGATGGAAAAACTGTTGAATTTATTTTGTATTTTATGCTTCTGGCGTTGAATTCTAAGTCCCTAGCTATTCGATCTGGTGGATCAATGCCCTAGAGTGAAGCCTAGATTGCCCGGAACGTAGAAATGACTATCACTTTCACACGGGTTGCAAATATTCGTGTTATACGATGGAAAAACCGTTGCATTTTCATTGTATTTTATGATCCGTGCGTAGACTTCTAAGGCCCTAGCTATTCGATCTGGTGGAGCAACGCCCTAGAGTCAAGCCTAGGTTGCCCGGAACGTAGAAATGACTATCACTTTCATACTGGTTGCAATTACTCCTGTTATACGATGGAAAAACTGTTACCTTTTTATTGTATTTTATGCTTCGGGCGTTGACTTCTAAGGCCCTAGCTATTCGATCTGGTGGAGCAACGCCCTAGAGTGAAGCCTAGGTTGCCCGGAACTTAGAAATGACCATTACCTTCACACCGGTTGCAATCATTCGTTTCATACGATCGAAAAACTGTTGCCTTTTTATTGTATTTTATGCTTCTGGCGTTGACTTTATAGGCCCTGAATATTCGATCTGGTGGAGCAACGCCCCAGTGTGATGCCTACGTTGCCCGGAACTTAGAAATGACCATCACTTTCACACTGGATGCAATTATTCGTTTTATACGATGGAAAAACTGTTGTACTTATATTGTATTTTATGCTTCTGGCGTTGACTTCTATGGCCCTAACTATTCGATCTGGTGGAGCAACGCCCTAGAGTGAATCCTAGGTTGCCCGGAACGCAGAAATGACCATTGCCTTCACACCGGTTGCAATTATTCGTTTTATACGATGGAAAAACTGTTGCATTTATTTTGTATTTTATGCTTCTGGCGTTGACTTTATAGGCCCTGAATATTCGATCTGGTGGAGCAACGCCCCAGAGTGATGCCTAGGTTGCCCGGAACGTAGAAATGGCTATCACTTTCACACTGGATGCAATTATTCGTGTTATACGATGGAAAAACTGTTGCATTTTCATTGTATTTTATGCTTCGGGCGTTGACTTCTAAGGCCCTAGCAATTCGATCTGTTGTAACAACACCCTAGAGTGAAGCCTAGGTTGCCCGGAATGTAGAAATGACCATAACTTTCACACCGGTTGCAATTATTCGCTTTATATGATGGAAAAACTTTTGTGACTGTTTTGTATTTTATGCTCCGGGCGTAGAGTTCTAAGGCCCTAGCTATTCGATCTGGTAGCGTAACGCCCTAGAGTGAAGCCAAGGTTGCCCGGAACGTAGAAATGACTATCACTTTCATACTGGATGCAATTATGCGTGTCATACGATGGAAAAACTGTTGCATTTTCATCGTATTTTATGCTTCGGGCGTTGACTTCCAAGGCCCTAACTATTCGAACTGGTGCAGCAGCGCCCTAGAATGAACCCTAGGTTGCCCGGAACGTAGAAATGACCATAACATTCACACCGGTTGCAATTATTCGCTTTATACGATGGAAAAACTGTTGTAACTGTTTTGTATTTTATGCGTCTGGCGTTGTCTTCTAAGGCCCTAACTATTCCATCTGGTGGAGCAACGCCCTAGAGTCAAGCCTAGGTTGCCCGGAACGTAGAAATGACTATCACTTTCATACTGGTTGCAATTACTCCTGTTATACGATGGAAAAACTGTTGCCTTTTTATTGTATTTTATGCTTCGGGCGTTGACTTCTAAGGCCCTAGCTATTCGATCTGGTGGAGCAACGCCCTAGAGTGAAGCCTAGGTTGCCCGGAACTTAGAAATGACCATTACCATCACACCGGTTGCAATTATTCGTTTTATACAATCGATAAACTTTTGTCTTTATATTGTATGTTATGCTTCTGGCGTTGACTTCTTAGGCCCTTGCTATTCGATCTGGTGGAACAACGCCCTAGGTTGAATTCTAGGTTGCCCGGAACGTAGAAATGACTATCACTTTCACATTGGATGCAATTATTCGTTTTATACGATGGAACAGCCGTTGCATATATACTCTGTTTTATGCTTCGGGCGTTGACTTCTAAGGCCCTAGCTACTCGATCTGGTGGAGCAACGCCCTAGAGTGAAGCCTAGGTTGCCCGGAACTTAGAAATGACCATTACCTTCACACCGGTTGCAATTATTCGTTTTATACGATGGAAAAACTGTTGCATTTATTTTGTATTTTATGCTTCTGGCGTTGACTTCATAGGCCCTGAATATTCGATCTGGTGGAGGAACGCCCCAGAGTGATGCCTAGGTTGCCCGGAACTTAGAAATGACCATCACTTTCACACTGGATGCAATTATTCGTTTTATACGATGGAAAAACTGTTGTACTTATATTGTATTTTATGCTTCTGGCGTTGACTTCTATGGCCCTAACTATTCGATCTGGTGGAGCAACGCCCTAGAGTGAATCCTAGGTTGCCCGGAACGCAGAAATGACCATTGCCTTCACACTGATTGCAATTATTCATTTTACACGATGGAAAAACTGTTGTATTTTTATTCTATTTTATGCTCCGGGCGAAGACTTGTAAGGCCCTAGCTATTGCATCTGGAGGAGCAACACCCGACAGTGAAGCCTAGGTTGCCCGGAACGTAGAAATGGCTATCACTTTCACACTGGATGCAATTATTCGTGTTATACGATGGAAAAACTGTTGCATTTTCATTGTATTTTATGCTTCGGGCGTTGACTTCTAAGGCCCTAACAATTCGATCTGTTGTAACAACACCCTAGAGTGAAGCCTAGGTTGCCCGGAATGTAGAAATGACCATAACTTTCACACCGGTTGCAATTATTCGCTTTATATGATGGAAAAACTGTTGTGACTGTTTTGTATTTTATGCTCCGGGCGTAGAGTTCTAAGGCCCTAGCTATTCGATCTGGTAGCGCAACGCCCTAGAGTGAAGCCAAGGTTGCCCGGAACGTAGAAATGACTATCACTTTCATACTGGATGCAATTATGCGTGTCATACGATGGAAAAACTGTTGCATTTTCATCGTATTTTATGCTTCGGGCGTTGACTTCCAAGGCCCTAACTATTCGATCTGGTGCAGCAGCGCCCTAGAATGAACCCTAGGTTGCCCGGAACGTAGAAATGACCATAACTTTCACACCGGTTGCAATTATTCGCTTTATATGATGGAAAAACTGTTGTAACTGTTTTGTATTTTATGCGTCTGGCGTTGTCTTCCAAGGCCCTAACAATTCGATCTGGTGGAACAACGCCCTAGAGTGTAGCGTAGGTTGCCCGGAACGTAGAAAGAACCATAACTTTCACACGGGTTGCAATTATTCGTTTTATACGATGGAAAAACTGTCGAATTTGTTTTGCGTTTTATGCTTCTGGCGTTGACTTCTAAGGCCCTAACAGTTCGATGTGTTGGAACAGCGCCGGAGAGTGAAGCCTAGGTTGCCCGGAACGTTGAAAGAACCATAACTTTCACACGGGTTGCAATTATTCGCTTTATATGATGGAAAAACTGTTGTAACTGTTTTGTATTTTATGCTTCTGGCGTTGAATTCTAAGTCCCTAGCTATTCGATCTGGTGGAGCAACGCCCTAGAATGAAGCCTAGGTTGCCCGGAACGTAGAAATGACCATTACCTTCACACTGATTGCAATTATTCATTTTATACAATGGTCAAACAGTTGTATTTTTGTTGTATTTTATGCTCCGGGCGTAGACTTCTAAGGCCCTAGCTATTCGATCTGGTAGCGCAACGCCCTAGAGTGAAGCCTAGGTTGCCCGAAACGTAGAAATGACCATTACATTCACACTGTTTGCAATTATTCATTTTATTCGATGTGAAAACTGTTGTATTTATAATATATTTTATGCTCCTGGCGTTGACTTCTAAGGCCGTAGCTATTCGATCGGGTGGAGCAACGCCCTAGAGTGAAGCCTATGTTGCACGGAACGTAGAAATGACCATAACTTTCACACCGGTTGCAATTATTCCAGTTATACGACGGAAAAACTGTTGTATCTTTATTGTATTTTATGCTTCGGGCGTTGACTTCCATGGCCCTAACTATTCGATCTGGTGGAGCAACGCCCTAGAGTGAATCCTAGGTTGCCCGGAACGCAGAAATGACCATTGCCTTCACACTGATTGCAATTATTCATTTTACACGATGGAAAAACTGTTGTATTTTTATTCTATTTTATGCTCCGGGCGAAGACTTCTAAGGCCCTAGCTATTCCATCTGGAGGAGCAACAACCGACAGTGAAGCCTAGGTTGCCCGGAACGTAGAAATGGCTATCACTTTCACACTGGATGCAATTATTCGTGTCAAACGATGGAAAAACTGTTGCATTTTCATCGTATTTTATGCTTCGGGCGTTGACTTCCAAGGCCCTAACTATTCGATCTGGTGGAGCAACACCCTACAGTGAAGCCTAGGTTGCCGGAACGTAGAAATGACCATTACCTTCACCCCGGTTGCAATTATTCGTTTTATACGATGGAGAACCTGTTGTACTTATATTGTATTTTATGCTTCTGGCGTTCACTTCTTATGCCCTAACTATTCGATCTGGTGGAGCAACGCCCTACAGTGAAGCCTAGGTTGCCCGGAACGTAGAAATGACCATTACTTTCACACTGTTTGCATTAATTCATATTATACGATGCAAAAACTGTTGTATTTATTCTGTATTTTATGCTTCGGGAGTTGACTTCTAAGGCCCTAACCATTCGATCGGGTGGAGCAACGCCCTAGAGTCAATCCTAGGTTGCCCGGCACGTAGAAATGACCAAAGCTTTCACACTGGTTGCAATTATTCGTTTTATAGGATGGAAAAACTGTAGAATTTATTTTGTATTTTATGCTTCTGGCGTTGAATTCTAAGTCCCTAGCTATTCGATCTGGTGGAGCAACGCCCTAGAGTGAAGCCTAGGTTGCCTGGAACGTAGAAATGACCATTACCTTCGCACTGGTTGCAATTATTCCAGTTATACGATGGAAAAGCTGTTGTATCTTTATTGTATTTTATGCTTCGTGCGTTGACTTCTAAGGCCCTAACTATACGATCTGGTGGAGCAACGCGCTAGAGTCAAGTCTAGGTTGCACGGAACGTAGAAATGGCCATTACTTTCACACTGGATACAAGTACTCGTTTTATACGATGGAAAAACCGTTGTACTTATATTGTATTTTATGCTTCTGGCGTTGACTTCTTAGGCCCCAACTATTCGATCTGGTGGAGCAACGCCTCAGAGTTATGCCTAGGATTCCCGGAACGTAGAAATGGCCATAACTTTCACACTGGTTGCAATTATTCGTTTTATACGATGAAAAGCTGTTGTATTTATATTGTGTTTTAGGCTTCTGGCGTTGACTTCTTAGGCGCTAACTATTCGATCTGGTGGAGCAACTCCCTAGAGTGAAGGCTAGGTTGCCGGAACGTAGAAATGACAATAATTTTCACACCGGTTGCAATTATTCGTCTTATACGATGGAAATACTGTTGTATTTGGTTTTGTATTTTATGCTTCTGGCGTTGACTTCTGAGGCCCCAACAATTCGACCTGGTGGAACAGCGCCCTAGAGTGAAGCCTAGGTTTCCCGGAACGTAGAAATGGCCAGTACGTTCACACTGGATGCAGTTTTTCGTTTTATACGATGGAAAAACTGTTGTACTTATATTGTATTTTATGCTTCGGGCGTTGACTTCTAACGCCCTAACTATTCGATCTGGTGGAGCAACGCCCTAGAGTGAAGCCTAGGTTGCACGGAACGTAGAAATGACCATTACATTCACACTGTTTGCAATTATTCGTTTTATACAATGGAGAAACCCTTGTATTTGTATTGTATTTTATGCTTCTGGCGCTGAATTCTAAGGCCCTGACCATTAGAGATCGTGGAGCAACGCCCTAGAGTCAAGCCGAGGTTGCCTGGAACGTAGCAATGACCATAAGTTTCACAGGGGTTGCAATTATTCGTTTTATACGGTGGAAAAACTGTTGTATTTATTTTGTATTTTATGCTTCTGGCGTTGACTTCTAAGGCCCTAACTACTCGATCTGGTGGAGCAACGACCTAGATTCAAGCCTAGGTTGCACGGAACGTAGAAATGACCAGTACCTTCATACTGGTTGTAGTTATTCCTGGTATGCGATGGAAAAGCTGTTGTATTTAAATTGTATTTTATGCTCCTGGTGTTGACTTCTTAGGCCCCAACTATTCGATCTGGTGGAGCAATGCCTCAGAGTTATGCCTAGGATTCCCGGAACGTCGAAATGGCCATAACTTTCACACTGGTTGCAATTATTCGTTTTATACGATGAAAAGCTGTTCTATTTATACTGTGTTTTGGGCTTCTGGCGTTGACTTCTTAGGAGCTAACTATTCGATCTGGTGGAGCAACTCCCTAGAGTGAAGGCTAGGTTGCCGGAACGTAGGAATGACCATAGCTTTCACACTGTTTGAAATTATTCATTCTATACGATGTAAAAACCGTTGTATTTATATCGTATTTTATTCTTCTGGCGTTGACTTCGTAGGGCCTAACTATTCGATCTGGTGGAACAACGCCCTAGAGTCATGCCTAGGTTGCCCGGAACGTAGAAATGGCCATTACCTTCACACCGGATGCAATTATTCGTTAATACGAATGAAGAACTGTTGTATTTATATTGTATTTTATGCTTCTGGCCTTGACTTCTTGAGCACTAATTATTCGATCTGGTGGAACAACGCCACAGATTGAAGCCTAGGTTGCCTGGAACGTAGAAATGACCATTACCTTCACACTGATTGCAATTATTCATTTTATACAATTGACAAACAGTTGTATTTTTATTGTATTTTATGCTCCGGGCGTAGACTTCTAAGGCTCTAGCTATTCGATCTGGTGGAGCAACGCCCTAGTGTGAAGGCTAGGTTGCCCGGAACGTAGAAAAGGCCATTACTATCACACTGGATGCAATTATTCCTGTTATACTGTGGAAACACTGTTGTATTTTTATTGTATTTTATGCTTCTGGCGTTGAATTCTAAGCCCCTAGCTATTCGATCTGGTGGAGCAACGCCCTAGAGTGAAGCCTAGGTTGCCCGGAACGTAGAAATAACCATAACTTTCACACCGGTAGCAATTATTCGTTTTATACGATTGAGAGACTTTTGTATTTTTATTGTATTTTATGCTACGGGAGTAGACTTCTAAGGCTCTAGCTATTCGATCTGGTGGAGCAACGCCCTAGAGTGAAGCCTAGTTTGCCCGGAAGGTAGAAATGACTATCACTTTCACACTGGTTACAATTATTCGTTTTATACGATGGAAAAACTGTTGCATTTATTTTGTATTTTATGGTTCTGGCGTTGACTTCATAGGCCCTGAATATTCGATCTGGTGTTGCAACGCCCTAGGGTCAAGCCTAGTTTGCACGGAACGTAGAAATGACCATTACCTTCACACTGATTGCAATTAATCATTTTATACGATTGCGAAACCTTTGTATTTTTATTGTATTTTATGCTACGGGAGTAGACTTCTAAGGCCCTAGCTATTCGATCTGGTGTAGCAACGCCCTAGGGTGAAGCATAGTTTGCCCGGAACGTAGAAATGACCATAACTTTCAGACCGGTTGCAATTATTCGTTTTATACGATGGAAAAACTGTTGTATCTTTATTGTATTTTATGCTTCGTGCGTTGACTTCTAAGGCCCTAACTATTCCATCTGGTGGAGCAACGCCCTAGAGTCAAGCCTAGGTTGCCCGGAACGTAGAAATGACTATCACTTTCATACTGGTTGCAATTACTCCTGTTATACGATGGAAAAACTGTTGCCTTTTTATTGTATTTTATGCTTCGGGCGTTGACTTCTAAGGCCCTAGCTATTCGATCTGGTGGAGCAACGCCCTAGAGTGAAGCCTAGGTTGCCCGGAACTTAGAAATGACCATTACCATCACACCGGTTGCAATTATTCGTTTTATACGATCGATAAACTTTTGTCTTTATATTGTATGTTATGCTTCTGGCGTTGACTTCTTAGGCCCTTGCTATTCGATCTGGTGGAACAACGCCCTAGGTTGAATCCTAGGTTGCCCGGAACGTAGAAATGACTATCACTTTCACATTGGATGCAATTATTCGTTTTATACGATGGAACAGCCGTTGTATATATACTCTGTTTTATGCTTCGGGCGTTGACTTCTAAGGCCCTAGCTACTCGATCTGGTGGAGCAACGCCCTAGAGTGAAGCCTAGGTTGCCCGGAACTTAGAAATGACCATTACCTTCACACCGGTTGCAATTATTCGTTTTATACGATGGAAAAACTGTTGCATTTATTTTGTATTTTATGCTTCTGGCGTTGACTTCATAGGCCCTGAATATTCGATCTGGTGGAGCAACGCCCCAGAGTGATGCCTAGGTTGCCCGGAACTTAGAAATGACCATCACTTTCACACTGGATGCAATTATTCGTTTTATACGATGGAAAAACTGTTGTACTTATATTGTATTTTATGCTTCTGGCGTTGACTTCTATGGCCCTAACTATTCGATCTGGTGGAGCAACGCGCTAGAGTGAATCCTAGGTTGCCCGGAACGCAGAAATGACCATTGCCTTCACACTGATTGCAATTATTCATTTTACACGATGGAAAAACTGTTGTATTTTTATTCTATTTTATGCTCCGGGCGAAGACTTGTAAGGCCCTAGCTATTGTATCTGGAGGAGCAACACCCGACAGTGAAGCCTAGGTTGCCCGGAACGTAGAAATGGCTATCACTTTCACACTGGATGCAATTATTCGTGTTATACGATGGAAAAACTGTTGCATTTTCATTGTATTTTATGCTTCGGGCGTTGACTTCTAAGGCCCTAACAATTCGATCTGTTGTAACAACACCCTAGAGTGAAGCTTAGGTTGCCCGGAATGTAGAAATGACCATAACTTTCACACCGGTTGCAATTATTCGCTTTATATGATGGAAAAACTGTTGTGACTGTTTTGTATTTTATGCTCCGGGCGTAGAGTTCTAAGGCCCTAGCTATTCGATCTGGTAGCGCAACGCCCTAGAGTGAAGCCAAGGTTGCCCGGAACGTAGAAATGACTATCACTTTCATACTGGATGCAATTATGCGTGTCATACGATGGAAAAACTGTTGCATTTTCATCGTATTTTATGCTTCGGGCGTTGACTTCCAAGGCCCTAACTATTCGATCTGGTGCAGCAGCGCCCTAGAATGAACCCTAGGTTGCCCGGAACGTAGAAATGACCATAACTTTCACACCGGTTGCAATTATTCGCTTTATATGATGGTAAAACTGTTGTAACTGTTTTGTATTTTATGCGTCTGGCGTTGTCTTCCAAGGCCCTAACAATTCGATCTGGTGGAACAACGCCCTAGAGTGTAGCGTAGGTTGCCCGGAACGTAGAAAGAACCATAACTTTCACACGGGTTGCAATTATTCGTTTTATACGATGGAAAAACTGTCGAATTTGTTTTGCGTTTTATGCTTCTGGCGTTGACTTCTAAGGCCCTAACAGTTCGATGTGTTGGAACAGCGCCGGAGAGTGAAGCCTAGGCTGCCCGGAACGTTGAAAGAACCATAACTTTCACACGGGTTGCAATTATTCGCTTTATATGATGGAAAAACTGTTGTAACTGTTTTGTATTTTATGCTTCTGGCGTTGAATTCTAAGTCCCTAGCTATTCGATCTGGTGGAGCAACGCCCTAGAATGAAGCCTAGGTTGCCCGGAACGTAGAAATGACCATTACCTTCACACTGATTGCAATTATTCATTTTATACAATGGTCAAACAGTTGTATTTTTGTTGTATTTTATGCTCCGGGCGTAGACTTCTAAGGCCCTAGCTATTCGATCTGGTAGCGCAACGCCCTAGAGTGAAGCCTAGGTTGCCCGAAACGTAGAAATGACCATTACATTCACACCGGTTGCAATTATTCCAGTTATACGACGGTAAAACTGTTGTATCTTTATTGTATTTTATGCTTCGGGCGGTGACTTCCAAGGCCCTAACAATTCGATGTGGTGGAACAACGCCCTAGAGTGAAGCCTAGGTTGCCAGGAACGTAGAAAGGACCATCACTTTCACACTGGTTGCAATTACTCCTGTTATACGATTGAAAGCTGTTGTATCTTTATTGTATTTTATACTTCAGGCGTTTACTTCTTAGACCCTTACTATTCGAGCTGGTGGAACAACGCCCTAGAGTGATGCCTAGATTGCCCGGAACGTAGAAATGGCCGATACTTTCGCACTGGTTGCAATTATTCGTTCTATAGGAAGGAAAAACTGTTGAATTTATTTTGTATTTTATGCTTCTGGCGTTGAATTCTAAGTCCCTAGCTATTCGATCTGGTGGAGCAACGCCCTAGAGTGAAGCCTAGGTTGCCTGGAACGTAGAAATGACCATTACCTTCGCACTGGTTGCAATTATTCCAGTTATACGATGGAAAAGCTGTTGTATCTTTATTGTATTTTATGCTTCGTGCGTTGACTTCTAAGGCCCTAACTATACGATCTGGTGGAGCAACGCGCTAGAGTCAAGTCTAGGTTGCACGGAACGTAGAAATGGCCATTACTTTCACACTTGATACAAGTACTCGTTTTATACGATGGAAAAACCGTTGTACTTATATTGTATTTTATGCTTCTGGCGTTGACTTCTTAGGCCCCAACTATTCGATCTGGTGGAGCAACGCCTCAGAGTTATGCCTAGGATTCCCGGAACGTAGAAATGGCCATAACTTTCACACTGGTTGCAATTATTCGTTTTATACGATGAAAAGCTGTTGTATTTATATTGTGTTTTAGGCTTCTGGCGTTGACTTCTTAGGCGCTAACTATTCGATCTGGTGGAGCAACTCCCTAGAGTGAAGGCTAGGTTGCCGGAACGTAGAAATGACAATAATTTTCACACCGGTTGCAATTATTCGTCTTATACGATGGAAATACTGTTGTATTTGGTTTTGTATTTTATGCTTCTGGCGTTGACTTCTGAGGCCCCAACAATTCGACCTGGTGGAACAGCGCCCTAGAGTGAAGCCTAGGTTTCCCCGAACGTAGAAATGGCCAGTACGTTCACACTGGATGCAGTTTTTCGTTTTATACGATGGAAAAACTGTTGTACTTATATTGTATTTTATGCTTCGGGCGTTGACTTCTAACGCCCTAACTATTCGATCTGGTGGAGCAACGCCCTAGAGTGAAGCCTAGGTTGCACGGAACGTAGAAATGACCATTACATTCACACTGTTTGCAATTATTCGTTTTATACAATGGAGAAACCCTTGTATTTGTATTGTATTTTATGCTTCTGGCGCTGAATTCTAAGGCCCTGACCATTAGAGATCGTGGAGCAACGCCCTAGAGTCAAGCCGAGGTTGCCTGGAACGTAGCAATGACCATAAGTTTCACAGGGGTTGCAATTATTCGTTTTATACGGTGGAAAAACTGTTGTATTTATTTTGTATTTTATGCTTCTGGCGTTGACTTCTAAGGCCCTAACTACTCGATCTGGTGGAGCAACGACCTAGATTCAAGCCTAGGTTGCACGGAACGTAGAAATGACCAGTACCTTCATACTGGTTGTAGTTATTCCTGGTATGCGATGGAAAAGCTGTTGTATTTAAATTGTATTTTATGCTCCTGGTGTTGACTTCTTAGGCCCCAACTATTCGATCTGGTGGAGCAATGCCTCAGAGTTATGCCTAGGATTCCCGGAACGTCGAAATGGCCATAACTTTCACACTGGTTGCAATTATTCGTTTTATACGATGAAAAGCTGTTCTATTTATACTGTGTTTTAGGCTTCTGGCGTTGACTTCTTAGGAGCTAACTATTCGATCTGGTGGAGCAACTCCCTAGTGTGAAGGCTAGGTTGCCGGAACGTAGGAATGACCATAGCTTTCACACTGTTTGAAATTATTCATTCTATACGATGTAAAAACCGTTGTATTTATATCGTATTTTATTCTTCTGGCGTTGACTTCGTAGGCCCTAACTATTCGATCTGGTGGAACAACGCCCTAGAGTCATGCCTAGGTTGCCCGGAACGTAGAAATGGCCATTACCTTCACACCGGATGCAATTATTCGTTAATACGAATGAAGAACTGTTGTATTTATATTGTATTTTATGCTTCTGGCGTTGACTTCTTGAGCACTAGTTATTCGATCTGGTGGAACAACGCCACAGATTGAAGCCTAGGTTGCCTGGAACGTAGAAATGACCATTACCTTCACATTGTTTGTAATTATTGATTTTATGTGATGCAAAAACTGTTGTATTTATAATCTGTTTTATGTTTCTGGAGTTCACTTCTAAGGCCCTAACTATTCGATCTGGTGGAGCAACGCCCTAGAGTGAAGCCTAGGTTGCCCGGAACGTAGAAATGACCATTACTTTCACACTGTTTGCAATTATTCCTGTTATACGATGGAAAGAATGTTGTATTTATAATATATTTTATGCTTCTGGCGTCGACTTCTAAGGCCCTAGCTATTGGACCTGGTGGAGCAACGCCCTAGAGTCAAGCCGAGGTTGCCCGGAACGTAGCAATGACCACAAGTTTCACAGGGGTTGCAATTATTCGTTTTATACGGTGGAAAAACTGTTGTATTTATTTTGTATTTTATGCTTCTGGCGTTGACTTCTAAGGCCCTACCTATTCGATCTGGTGGAGCAACGCCCTAGATTCAAGCCTAGGTTGCACGGAACGTAGAAATGACCATAACTTTCACACTGGTTGCAATAATTCCACTTATACCATAGAGAAACTGTTGTATTTATATTGTATTTTATGCTTCTGGCGTTGACTTCTAAGGCCGTAGCTATTCGGTGTGGTGGTGCAACGCCCTAGAGTGAAGACTAGGTTGCCCGGAACATAGAAATGACCATAACTTTCACACTGGTTGCAACTATTCGTTTTATGCGATGGAAAAACTGTTGTATTTATTTTGTACTTTATGCTCCGGGCGTAGACTTCTAAGGACCTAGCTATTTGATCTGATGGAGCAACGCCCTAGAGTGAAGCCTAGGTTACCGGGAACGTAGAAATGACCAGTGCTTTCACACTGGTTGCAGTTATCCCTGTTATACGATGGAAAAACTGTTCTATTTATTTTGTATTTCATGCTTCGGGCGTTGACTTCTAAGGCCCTAACTATTCGATCTGGTGGAGTAACGCCCTACAGTTAAGCCTAGGTTGCCCGGAACGTAGAAATGACCTTTACCTTCACACTGTTTGCAAATATACATTATATACGATGGAAAAACTGTTGTACTTTTATTGTATTTTATGCTTCTGGCGTTGACTTCTTAGCCTCTAGCTATTCGATCCGGTGGAGCAACGCCCTAGAGCGAGACATAGGTGGCCCGGAACGTAGAAATGACCATTACCTTCACACTGGATGCAGTTACTCCTGTTATACGATGGAAAAGCTGTTGTATTTTTATTGTATTATATGCTTCGGCCGTTGGCTTCTAAGGCCTAACTATTCCATCTGGTGGAGCAACGCCCTAGCGTGAAGGCTAGCTTGCCCGGAACGTAGAAGTGACCATAGCTTTCACACTGGTTGCAATTATTCGTTTTATAGGATGGAAAAACTGTTGAATTTATTTTGTATTTTATGCTTCTGGCGTTGAATTCTAAGTCCCTAGCTATTCGATCTGGTGGATCAATGCCCTAGAGTGAAGCCTAGATTGCCCGGAACGTAGAAATGACTATCACTTTCACACGGGTTGCAAATATTCGTGTTATACGATGGAAAAACCGTTGCATTTTCATTGTATTTTATGATCCGTGCGTAGACTTCTAAGGCCCTAGCTATTCGATCTGGTGGAGCAACGTCCTAGAGTCAAGCCTAGGTTGCCCGGAACGTAGAAATGACTATCACTTTCATACTGGTTGCAATTACTCCTGTTATACGATGGAAAAACTGTTACCTTTTTATTGTATTTTATGCTTCGGGCGTTGACTTCTAAGGCCCTAGCTACTCGATCTGGTGGAGCAACGCCCTAGAGTGAAGCCTAGGTTGCCCGGAACTTAGAAATGACCATTACCTTCACACCGGTTGCAATTATTCGTTTTATACGATGGAAAAACTGTTGCATTTATTTTGTATTTTATGCTTCTGGCGTTGACTTTATAGGCCCTGAATATTCGATCTGGTGGAGCAACGCCCCAGAGTGATGCCTAGGTTGCCCGGAACTTAGAAATGACCATCACTTTCACACTGGATGCAATTATTCGTTTTATACGATGGAAAAACTGTTGTACTTATATTGTATTTTATGCTTCTGGCGTTGACTTCTATGGCCCTAACTATTCGATCTGGTGGAGCAACGCCCTAGAGTGAATCCTAGGTTGCCCGGAACGCAGAAATGACCATTGCCTTCACACTGATTGCAATTATTCATTTTACACGATGGAAAAACTGTTGTATTTTTATTCTATTTTATGCTCCGGGCGAAGACATCTAAGGCCCTAGCTATTCCATCTGGAGGAGCAACACCCGACAGTGAAGCCTAGGTTGCCCGGAACGTAGAAATGGCTATCACTTTCACACTGGATGCAATTATTCGTGTTATACGATGGAAAAACTGTTGCATTTTCATTGGATTTTATGCTTCGGGCGTTGACTTCTAAGGCCCTAGCAATTCGATCTGTTGTAACAACACCCTAGAGTGAAGCCTAGGTTGCCCGGAATGTAGAAATGACCATAACTTTCACACCGGTTGCAATTATTCGCTTTATATGATGGAAAAACTTTTGTGACTGTTTTGTATTTTATGCTCCGGGCGTAGAGTTCTAAGGCCCTAGCTATTCGATCTGGTAGCGCAACGCCCTAGAGTGAAGCCAAGGTTGCCCGGAACGTAGAAATGACTATCACTTTCATACTGGATGCAATTATGCGTGTCATACGATGGAAAAACTGTTGCATTTTCATCGTATTTTATGCTTCGGGCGTTGACTTCCAAGGCCCTAACTATTCGATCTGGTGCAGCAGCGCCCTAGAATGAACCCTAGGTTGCCCGGAACGTAGAAATGACCATAACATTCACACCGGTTGCAATTATTCGCTTTATACGATGGAAAAACTGTTGTAACTGTTTTGTATTTTATGCGTCTGGCGTTGTCTTCTAAGGCCCTAACAATTCGATCTGGTGGAACAACGCCCTAGAGTGTAGCGTAGGTTGCCCGGAACGTAGAAAGAACCATAACTTTCACACGGGTTGCAATTATTCGTTTTATACGATGGAAAATCTGTTGTATTTGTTTTGTATTTTATGTTTCGGGCGTTGAATTCTAAGTCCCTAGCTATTCGATCTGGTGGAGCCACGCCCTAGAGTGAAGCCTAGGTTGCCCGGAACGTAGAAATAACCATCACTTTCACACTGGTTGCAATTAATCCTGTTATACGACGGAAAAACTGTTGTATTTTTATTCTATTTTATGCTTCGGGCGTTGACTTCTAAGGCCCTAACTACTCGATCTGGTGGAGCAACGCCCTAGAGTGAAACCTAGGTTGCCCGGAACGTAGAAATGGCCATTACTTTCACACAGTCTGGAATTATTCATTTTATACGATGAAAAAACTGTTGCATTTATATTGTATTTTATGCTTCTGGCGTTGACTTCGAAGGCCGTAGCTATTCGATGTGGTGGAGCAACTCCCTATAGTGAAGCCTAGGCTGCCCGGAACGTAGAAATGAGCATTACCTTCACACCGATTGCAATCATTCGTTTCATACGATGGAAAAACTGTTTTATCTGTTTTGTATTTTATGATTCTGGCGTTGACTTCCAAGGCCCTAACAATTCGATGTGGTGGAACAACGCCCTAGGGTGAAGCCTAGGTTGCGCGGAACGTAGAAATGACTATCACTTTCACACTGGTTGCCATTATTCGTGTTATACGATGGAAAAACTGTTGCATTCTTATTGTATTTTCTGCTTCGGTCGTTGACTTCTAAGGCCCTAGCTATTCGATCTGATGGAGCAACGCCCTAGAGTGAAGCCTAGGTTGCCAGGAACGTAGAAATGACTATCACTTTCATACTGGTTGCAATTATTCGTTTTATACGATGGAAAAACTGTTGCATTTATTTTGTATTTTATGCTTCTGGCATTGACTTCATAGGCCCTGAATATTCGATCTGGTGGAGCAACGCCCTAGAGCGAAGCCTAGGTTGCCCGGAACGTAGAAATGACCATTACCTTCACACTGATTGCAATTATTCATTTTATACAATTGACAAACAGTTGTATTTTTATTGTATTTTATGCTCCGGGCGTAGACTTCTAAGGCTCTAGCCATTCGATCTGGTGGAGCAACGCCCTAGTGTGAAGGCTAGGTTGCCCGGAACGTAGAAAAGGCCATTACTATCACACTGGATGCAATTATTCCTGTTATACTGTGGAAACACTGTTGTATTTTTATTGTATTTTATGCTTCTGGCGTTGAATTCTAAGCCCCTAGCTATTCGATCTGGTGGAGCAACGCCCTAGAGTGAAGCCTAGGTTGCCCGGAACGTAGAAATAACCATAACTTTCACACCGGTAGCAATTATTCGTTTTATACGATTGAGAGACTTTTGTATTTTTATTGTATTTTATGCTACGGGAGTAGACTTCTAAGGCTCTAGCTATTCGATCTGGTGGAGCAACGCCCTAGAGTGAAGCCTAGTTTGCCCGGAAGGTAGAAATGACTATCACTTTCACACTGGTTACAATTATTCGTTTTATACGATGGAAAAACTGTTGCATTTATTTTGTATTTTATGGTTCTGGCGTTGACTTCATAGGCCCTGAATATTCGATCTGGTGTTGCAACGCCCTAGGGTCAAGCCTAGTTTGCACGGAACGTAGAAATGACCATTACTTTCACACTGCTTGCAATTATACATATTATACGATGCAAAAACTGTTGTATTTACATTGTATTTTATGCTTCTGGCGTTGACTTCTTTGGCCCTTACTATTCGATCTGGTGAGAGCGACGCCCTAGTGTGAATCCTAGGTTGCCCGGAACGCAGAAATGACTATTACCTTCACACTGATTGCAATTATTCATTTTACACGATGGAAAAACTGTTGTATTTTTATTGTATTTTATGCTCCGGGCGTACACTTCTAAGGCCCTAGCTATTCCATCTGGTGGAGCAACACCGCACAGTGAAGCCTAGGTTGCCCGGAATGTAGAAATGACTATCACTTTCACACTGGTTGCAATTACTCCTGTTATACGATCGAAAAACTGTTGTATCTTTATTGCATTTTATGCTTCGGGCGTTGACTTCTAAGGCCCTAAGTTTTCGATCTGGTGGAGCAGCTCACTAGAGTGAAGCCTAGGTTGCCCGGAACGTAGAAATGACCTTTACCTTCACGCTGGATGCAATTATTCTTTTTATACGATGGAAAAACTGTTGTACTTTTATTGTATTTTATGCTCCTGGCATAGACTTCTATGGCCCTTTCTATTCGATCTGGTGGACCAACACCGTAGAGTGAAGCCTAGGTTGCCCGGAACGTAGAAATGACCATTACCTTCACACTGATTGCAATTAATCATTTTATACGATTGCGAAACCTTTGTATTTTTATTGTATTTTATGCTACGGGAGTAGACTTCTAAGGCCCTAGCTATTCGATCTGGTGTAGCAACGCCCTAGGGTGAAGCATAGTTTGCCCGGAACGTAGAAATGACCATAACTTTCAGACCGGTTGCAATTATTCGTTTTATACGATGGAAAAACTGTTGTATCTTTATTGTATTTTATGCTTCGTGCGTTGACTTCTAAGGCCCTAACTATTCCATCTGGTGGAGCAACGCCCTAGAGTCAAGCCTAGGTTGCCCGGAACGTAGAAATGACTATCACTTTCATACTGGTTGCAATTACTCCTGTTATACGATGGAAAAACTGTTGCCTTTTTATTGTATTTTATGCTTCGGGCGTTGACTTCTAAGGCCCTAGCTATTCGATCTGGTGGAGCAACGCCCTAGAGTGAAGCCTAGGTTGCCCGGAACTTAGAAATGACCATTACCATCACACCGGTTGCAATTATTCGTTTTATACGATCGATAAACTTTTGTCTTTATATTGTATGTTATGCTTCTGGCGTTGACTTCTTAGGCCCTTGCTATTCGATCTGGTGGAACAACGCCCTAGGTTGAATCCTAGGTTGCCCGGAATGTAGAAATGACTATCACTTTCACATTGGATGCAATTATTCGTTTTATACGATGGAACAGCCGTTGTATATATACTCTGTTTTATGCTTCGGGCGTTGACTTCTAAGGCCCTAGCTACTCGATCTGGTGGAGCAACGCCCTAGAGTGAAGCCTAGGTTGCCCGGAACTTAGAAATGACCATTACCTTCACACCGGTTGCAATTATTCGTTTTATACGATGGAAAAACTGTTGCATTTATTTTGTATTTTATGCTTCTGGCGTTGACTTCATAGGCCCTGAATATTCGATCTGGTGGAGCAACGCCCCAGAGTGATGCCTAGGTTGCCCGGAACTTAGAAATGACCATCACTTTCACACTGGATGCAATTATTCGTTTTATACGATGGAAAAACTGTTGTACTTATATTGTATTTTATGCTTCTGGCGTTGACTTCTATGGCCCTCACTATTCGATCTGGTGGAGCAACGCCCTAGAGTGAATCCTAGGTTGCCCGGAACGCAGAAATGACCATTGCCTTCACACTGATTGCAATTATTCATTTTACACGATGGAAAAACTGTTGTATTTTTATTCTATTTTATGCTCCGGGCGAAGACTTGTAAGGCCCTAGCTATTGCATCTGGAGGAGCAACACCCGACAGTGAAGCCTAGGTTGCCCGGAACGTAGAAATGGCTATCACTTTCACACTGGATGCAATTATTCGTGTTATACGATGGAAAAACTGTTGCATTTTCATTGTATTTTATGCTTCGGGCGTTGACTTCTAAGGCCCTAACAATTCGATCTGTTGTAACAACACCCTAGAGTGAAGCCTAGGTTGCCCGGAATGTAGAAATGACCATAACTTTCACACCGGTTGCAATTATTCGCTTTATATGATGGAAAAACTGTTGTGACTGTTTTGTATTTTATGCTCCGGGCGTAGAGTTCTAAGGCCCTAGCTATTCGATCTGGTAGCGCAACGCCCTAGAGTGAAGCCAAGGTTGTCCGGAACGTAGAAATGACTATCACTTTCATACTGGATGCAATTATGCGTGTCATACGATGGAAAAACTGTTGCATTTTCATCGTATTTTATGCTTCGGGCGTTGACTTCCAAGGCCCTAACTATTCGATCTGGTGCAGCAGCGCCCTAGAATGAACCCTAGGTTGCCCGGAACGTAGAAATGACCATAGCTTTCACACCGGTTGCAATTATTCGCTTTATATGATGGAAAAACTGTTGTAACTGTTTTGTATTTTATGCGCCTGGCGTTGTCTTCCAAGGCCCTAACAATTCGATCTGGTGGAACAACGCCCTAGAGTGTAGCGTAGGTTGCCCGGAACGTAGAAAGAACCATAACTTTCACACGGGTTGCAATTATTCGTTTTATACGATGGAAAAACTGTCGAATTTGTTTTGCGTTTTATGCTTCTGGCGTTGACTTCTAAGGCCCTAACAGTTCGATGTGTTGGAACAGCGCCGGAGAGTGAAGCCTAGGTTGCCCGGAACGTTGAAAGAACCATAACTTTCACACGGGTTGCAATTATTCGCTTTATATGATGGAAAAACTGTTGTAACTGTTTTGTATTTTATGCTTCTGGCGTTGAATTCTAAGTCCCTAGCTATTCGATCTGGTGGAGCAACGCCCTAGAATGAAGCCTAGGTTGCCCGGAACGTAGAAATGACCATTACCTTCACACTGATTGCAATTATTCATTTTATACAATGGTCAAACAGTTGTATTTTTGTTGTATTTTATGCTCCGGGCGTAGACTTCTAAGGCCCTAGCTATTCGATCTGGTAGCGCAACGCCCTAGAGTGAAGCCTAGGTTGCCCGAAACGTAGAAATGACCATTACATTCACACTGTTTGCAATTATTCATTTTATTCGATGTGAAAACTGTTGTATTTATAATATATTTTATGCTCCTGGCGTTGACTTCTAAGGCCGTAGCTATTCGATCGGGTGGAGCAACGCCCTAGAGTGAAGCCTATGTTGCACGGAACGTAGAAATGACCATAACTTTCACACCGGTTGCAATTATTCCAGTTATACGACGGAAAAACTGTTGTATCTTTATTGTATTTTATGCTTCGGGCGTTGACTTCCATGGCCCTAACTATTCGATCTGGTGGAGCAACGCCCTAGAGTGAATCCTAGGTTGCCCGGAACGCAGAAATGACCATTGCCTTCACACTGATTGCAATTATTCATTTTACACGATGGAAAAACTGTTGTATTTTTATTCTATTTTATGCTCCGGGCGAAGACTTCTAAGGCCCTAGCTATTCCATCTGGAGGAGCAACACCCGACAGTGAAGCCTAGGTTGCCCGGAACGTAGAAATGGCTATCACTTTCACACTGGATGCAATTATTCGTGTCATACGATGGAAAAACTGTTGCATTTTCATCGTATTTTATGCTTTGGGCGTTGACTTCCAAGGCCCTAACTATTCGATCTGGTGGAGCAACACCCTACAGTGAAGCCTAGGTTGCCGGAACGTAGAAATGACCATTACCTTCACCCTGGTTGCAATTATTCGTTTTATACGATGGAGAACCTGTTGTACTTATATTGTATTTTATGCTTCTGGCGTTCACTTCTTATGCCCTAACTATTCGATCTGGTGGAGCAACGCCCTACAGTGAAGCCTAGGTTGCCCGGAACGTAGAAATGACCATTACTTTCACACTGTTTGCATTAATTCATATTATACGATGCAAAAACTGTTGTATTTATTCTGTATTTTATGCTTCGGGAGTTGACTTCTAAGGCCCTAACCATTCGATCGGGTGGAGCAACGCCCTAGAGTCAATCCTAGGTTGCCCGGAACGTAGAAATGACCAAAGCTTTCACACTGGTTGCAATTACTCCTGTTATACGATGGAAAAACTGTAGAATTTATTTTGTATTTTATGCTTCTGGCGTTGAATTCTAAGGCCCTAACAATTCGATGTGGTGGAACAACGCCCTAGAGTGATGCCTAGGTTGCCCGGAACGTAGGAATGACCATCCCTTTCACACTGGTTGCAATTACTCCTGTTATACGATGGAAAAACTGATGTATCTTTATTGTATTTTATGCTTCGTGCGTTGACTTCTAAGGCACTAACTATTCGATCTGGTGGAGCAACGCCCTAGAGTCAAGTCTAGGTTGCACGGAACGTAGAAATGGCCATTACTTTCACACTGGATACAATTACTCGTTTTATACGATGGAAAAACTGTTGTACTTATATTGTACTTTATGCTTCTGGCGTTGACTTCTAAGGCCCTAACTATTCGATCTGGTCGTGCAACGCCCTAGAGTGCAGCCTAGGATGCCCGGAACGTAGAAATGACCATAACTTTCACACCGGTTGCAATTATTCCAGTTATACGACGGTAAAACTGTTGTATCTTTATTGTATTTTATGCTTCGGGCGGTGACTTCCAAGGCCCTAACAATTCGATGTGGTGGAACAACGCCCTAGAGTGAAGCCTAGGTTGCCAGGAACGTAGAAAGGACCATCACTTTCACACTGGTTGCAATTACTCCTGTTATACGATTGAAAGCTGTTGTATCTTTATTGTATTTTATACTTCAGGCGTTTACTTCTTAGACCCTTACTATTCGAGCTGGTGGAACAACGCCCTAGAGTGATGCCTAGGTTGCCCGGAACGTAGAAATGGCCGATACTTTCGCACTGGTTGCAATTATTCGTTCTATAGGAAGGAAAAACTGTTGAATTTATTTTGTATTTTATGCTTCTGGCGTTGAATTCTAAGTGCCTAGCTATTCGATCTGGTGGAGCAACGCCCTAGAGTGAAGCCTAGGTTGCCTGGAACGTAGAAATGACCATTACCTTCGCACTGGTTGCAATTATTCCAGTTATACGATGGAAAAGCTGTTGTATCTTTATTGTATTTTATGCTTCGTGCGTTGACTTCTAAGGCCCTAACTATACGATCTGGTGGAGCAACGCGCTAGAGTCAAGTCTAGGTTGCACGGAACGTAGAAATGGCCATTACTTTCACACTGGATACAAGTACTCGTTTTATACGATGGAAAAACCGTTGTACTTATATTGTATTTTATGCTTCTGGCGTTGACTTCTTAGGCCCCAACTATTCGATCTGGTGGAGCAACGCCTCAGAGTTATGCCTAGGATTCCCGGAACGTAGAAATGGCCATAACTTTCACACTGGTTGCAATTATTCGTTTTATACGATGAAAAGCTGTTGTATTTATATTGTGTTTTAGGCTTCTGGCGTTGACTTCTTAGGCGCTAACTATTCGATCTGGTGGAGCAACTCCCTAGAGTGAAGGCTAGGTTCCCGGAACGTAGAAATGACAATAATTTTCACACCGGTTGCAATTATTCGTCTTATACGATGGAAATACTGTTGTATTTGGTTTTGTATTTTATGCTTCTGTCGTTGACTTCTGAGGCCCCAACAATTCGACCTGGTGGAACAGCGCCCTAGAGTGAAGCCTAGGTTTCCCGGAACGTAGAAATGGCCAGTACGTTCACACTGGATGCAATTTTTCGTTTTATACGATGGAAAAACTGTTGTACTTATATTGTATTTTATGCTTCGGGCGTTGACTTCTAACGCCCTAACTATTCGATCTGGTGGAGCAACGCCCTAGAGTGAAGCCTAGGTTGCACGGAACGTAGAAATGACCATTACATTCACACTGTTTGCAATTATTCGTTTTATACAATGGAGAAACCCTTGTATTTGTATTGTATTTTATGCTTCTGGCGCTGAATTCTAAGGCCCTGACCAGTAGAGATCGTGGAGCAACGCCCTAGAGTCAAGCCGAGGTTGCCTGGAACGTAGCAATGACCATAAGTTTCACAGGGGTTGCAATTATTCGTTTTATACGGTGGAAAAACTGTTGTATTTATTTTGTATTTTATGCTTCTGGCGTTGACTTCTAAGGCCCTAACTACTCGATCTGGTGGAGCAACGACCTAGATTCAAGCCTAGGTTGCACGGAACGTAGAAATGACCAGTACCTTCATACTGGTTGTAGTTATTCCTGGTATGCGATGGAAAAGCTGTTGTATTTAAATTGTATTTTATGCTCCTGGTGTTGACTTCTTAGGCCCCAACTATTCGATCTGGTGGAGCAATGCCTCAGAGTTATGCCTAGGATTCCCGGAACGTCGAAATGGCCATAACTTTCACACTGGTTGCAATTATTCGTTTTATACGATGAAAAGCTGTTCTATTTATACTGTGTTTTAGGCTTCTGGCGTTGACTTCTTAGGAGCTAACTATTCGATCTGGTGGAGCAACTCCCTAGAGTGAAGGCTAGGTTGCCGGAACGTAGGAATGACCATAGCTTTCACACTGTTTGAAATTATTCACTCTATACGATGTAAAAACCGTTGTATTTATATCGTATTTTATTCTTCTGGCGTTGACTTCGTAGGCCCTAACTATTCGATCTGGTGGAACAACGCCCTAGAGTCATGCCTAGGTTGCCCGGAACGTAGAAATGGCCATTACCTTCACACCGGATGCAATTATTCGTTAATACGAATGAAGAACTGTTGTATTTATATTGTATTTTATGCTTCTGGCGTTGACTTCTTGAGCACTAATTATTCGATCTGGTGGAACAACGCCACAGATTGAAGCCTAGGTTGCCTGGAACGTAGAAATGACCATTACCTTCACATTGTTTGTAATTATTGATTTTATGTGATGCAAAAACTGTTGTATTTATAATCTGTTTTATGTTTCTGGAGTTCACTTCTAAGGCCCTAACTATTCGATCTGGTGGAGCAACGCCCTAGAGTGAAGCCTAGGTTGCCCGGAACGTAGAAATGACCATTACTTTCACACTGTTTGCAATTATTCCTGTTATACGATGGAAAGAATGTTGTATTTATAATATATTTTATGCTTCTGGCGTCGACTTCTAAGGCCCTAGCTATTGGACCTGGTGGAGCAACGCCCTAGAGTCAAGCCGAGGTTGCCCGGAACGTAGCAATGACCACAAGTTTCACAGGGGTTGCAATTATTCGTTTTATACGGTGGAAAAACTGTTGTATTTATTTTGTATTTTATGCTTCTGGCGTTGACTTCTAAGGCCCTACCTATTCGATCTGGTGGAGCAACGCCCTAGATTCAAGCCTAGGTTGCACGGAACGTAGAAATGACCATAACTTTCACACTGGTTGCAATAATTCCACTTATACCATAGAGAAACTGTTGTATTTATATTGTATTTTATGCTTCTGGCGTTGACTTCTAAGGCCGTAGCTATTCGGTGTGGTGGTGCAACGCCCTAGAGTGAAGACTAGGTTGCCCGGAACATAGAAATGACCATAACTTTCACACTGGTTGCAACTATTCGTTTTATGCGATGGAAAAACTGTTGTATTTATTTTGTACTTTATGCTCCGGGCGTAGACTTCTAAGGACCTAGCTATTTGATCTGGTGGAGCAACGCCCTAGAGTGAAGCCTAGGTTACCGGGAACGTAGAAATGACCAGTACTTTCACACTGGTTGCAGTTAGCCCTGTTATACGATGGAAAAACTGTTCTATTTATTTTGTATTTCATGCTTCGGGCGTTGACTTCTAAGGCCCTAACTATTCGATCTGGTGGAGTAACGCCCTACAGTTAAGCCTAGGTTGCCCGGAACGCAGAAATGACCTTTACCTTCACACTGTTTGCAAATATACATTATATACGATGGAAAAACTGTTGCATTTTTATTGTATTTTATGCTTCTGGTGTTGTATTCAAAGTCCCTAACTATTCGATCTGGTGGAGCAATGCCCTGGTGTTATGCCTAGGTTGCCCGGAACGTAGAAATGACCATAACTTTCACACTGGTTGCAATTATTCCTTTTATACGATGGAAAAACTGTTGTATTTTTATTGTGTTTTATGCTTCTAGCGTTGACTTCCAAGTCGCTAGCTATTCGATCTGGTGGAGCAACGCCCTACAGCGTAACCTAGGTTGCCCGGAACGTAGGAATGACCTGTACCTTCACACTGGTTGCAATTACTCCTGTTATACGATGGAAAAACTGTTGCATTTTTATTGTATTTTATGCTTCTGGCGTTAAATTTTAAGTCCCGAGCTATGCGATCTGGTGGAGCAACGCCCTACAGTTAAGCCTAGGTTGCCCGGAACCTAGTAATGACCTTTACTTTCACACTGTTTGCAAATATACATTATATACGTTGGAAAAGTTGTTGTATTTATATTGTATTTTGTGCTTCTGACGTTGACTTCTCAGGCCCTAACTATTCGATCTGGTGGAACAACGCCCTAGAGTGAAGCCTAAGTTGCCCGGAACGTAGAAATGACCATAACTTTCACACTGGTTGCTATTATTCGTTTCATACAATGGAAAAACTGTTCTATTTATTTTGTATTTTATGCTTCGCGCGTTGACTTCTAAGGCCCTAACTATTCGATCTGGTGGAGCAACGCTCATGAGTGAAGCCTAGGTTGCCCGAAACGTAGAAATGACCATTACCTTCACACTGGTTGCAATTATTCTATCTATAAGATGGAAAAACTGTTGCATTTTTATTGTATTTTATGCTTCTGGCGTTAAATTCTATGTACCGAACTATGCGATCTGGAGGTGCAACGCCCTACAGTTAAGCCTATGCTGCCCGGAACGTAGAAATGACCTTTACTTTCACACTGTTTGCAAACATACATCATATACGATGGAAAAACTGTTGTATTTATATTGTATTTTATGCTTCTGGAGTTGACTTCTAAGGCCGTAGCTATTCGATGTGGTGGAGCAACGCCCAAGAGTGAAACCTAGGTTGCCCGGTACGTAGAAATGACCATTACTTTCACACTGGATGCAAACATACATCATATACGATGGAAAAGCTGTTGTATTTATATTGTATTTTATGCTTCTGGCGTTGACTTCTTAGGCCAAACTATTCGACCTGGTGGAGCAACGCCCTACAGTGAAGCCTAGGTTGCTCGGAACATAGAAATGACCAGTACTTTCACACTGATTGCAGCTTTCCTGTTATACGATGGAAAAACTGTTGCATTTTTATTGTATTTTATGCTTCTGGTGTTGTATTCAAAGTCCCTAACTATTCGATCTGGTGGAGCAACGCCCTGGTGTTATGCCTAGGTTGCCCGGAACGTAGAAATGACCATAACTTTCACACTGGTTGCAATTATTCCTTTTATACGATGGAAAAACTGTTGTATTTTTATTGTGTTTTATGCTTCTGGCGTTGACTTCCAAGTCGCTAGCTATTCGATCTGGTGGAGCAACGCCCTACAGCGAAACCTAGGTTGCCCGGAACGTAGGAATGACCTGTACCATCACACTGGTTGCAATTATTCCTGTTATACGATGGAAAAACTGTTGCATTTTTATTGTATTTAATGCTTCTGGCGTTAAATTTTAAGTCCCGAGCTATGCGATCTGGTGGAGCAACGCCCTACAGTTAAGCCTAGGTTGCCCGGAACCTAGTAATGACCTTTATTATCACACTGTTTGCAAATATACATTATATACGTTGGAAAAGCTGTTGTATTTATTTTGTATTTTAAGCTTCTGACGTTGACTTCTCAGGCCCTAACTATTCGATCTGGTGGAACAACGGCCTAGAGTGAAGCCTAAGTTGCCCGGAACGTAGAAATGACCATAACTTTCACACTGGTTGCAATTATTCGTTTCATACAATGGAAAATCTGTTCTATTTATTTTATATTTTATGCTTTGCGCGTTGACTTCTAAGGCCCTAACTATTCGATCTGGTGGAGCAACGCTCTTGAGTGAAGCCTAGGTTGCCCGAAACGTAGAAATGACCATTACTTTCACACTGGTTGCAATTATTCTTTCTATAAGATGGAAAAACTGTTGCATTTTTATTGTATTTTATGCTTCTGGCGTTAAATTCTATGTACCGAACTATGCGATCTGGAGGAGCAACGCCCTACAGTTAAGCCTATGCTGCCCGGAACGTAGAAATGACCTTTACTTTCACACTGTTTGCAAACATACACCATATACGATGGAAAAGCTGTTGTATTTATATTGTATTTTATGCTTCTGGCGTTAACTTCTTAGGCCAAACTATTCGATCTGGTGGAGCACCGCCCTAGAGTGAAGCCTAGGTTGCCCGGAACGTAGAAATGACCAGTACTTTCACTCTGGTTGCAGTTATTCCTGTTATACAATGGAGAAACTGTTGAATTTTTAATGTATTTTATGCTTCTGCCGTTGTACTCAAAGTCCCTAACTATTCGATCTGGTGGAGCAACGCCCTGGAGTTAAGCCAAGGTTGCCCGGAACGTAGAAATGACCATTACCTTCACACTGCTTGCAATTATGCATTTTATACGACGGAAAAAACCGTTGTACATATGTTGTATTTTATTCTTCTGGCGCTGAATTCTAAGTCCCTAGCTATTCGGTCTGGTGCAGCAACGCCCTAGAGTGAAGCCTAGGTTACCGGGAACATAGAAATGACCAGTACTTTCACACTGGTTGCAGTTATCCCTGTTGTACGATGGAAAAACTGTTCTATTTATTTTGTATTTCATGCTTCGGGCGTTGACTTCTAAGGCCTTAACTATTCGATCTGGTGGAGTAACGCCCTACAGTTAAGCCTAGGTTGCCCGGAAGGTAGAAATGACCTTTACCTTCACACTGTTTGCAAATATACATTATATACGATGGAAAAACTGTTGTCTTTTTATTGTATTTTATGCTTCTGGCGTTGACTTCTAAGTCCCTAGCTATTCGATCTGGTGGAGGAACGCCCTTAAGCGAAGCCTAGGTTGCTCGGAACATAGAAATGACCAGTACTTTCACACTGGTTGCAGCTTTCCTGTTATACGATGGAAAAACTGTTGTATTTATATTGTATTTTATGCTTCTGGCGTTGACTTCTAAGTCCCTAGCTATTCGATCTGGGTGGAGCAATGCTTCAGTGTTAAGTCCATGATACCCGGAACGTAGAAATGGGCATTACTTTCACACTGGTTGCAGTTATTCGTTAATACGAATGAAGAACTGTTGTATTTATATTGTATTTTATGCTTCTGGCATTGACTCCTTAGGCGCTAACTATTCGATCTGGTTGACCAACGCCCTAGAGTGAAGCCTAGGATACCGGAACGTAGGAATGACCATAACTTTCACACTGCTTGCAATTATTCATTTTATACGATGGAAAAACCGTTGTATTTATATTGTATTTTATTCTTCTGGCGTTGACTTCGTATGCCCTAACTATTCGGTCTGGTGGAACAACGCCCTAGAGTCAAGCCGAGGTTGCCCGGAACGTAGAAATGACTACCACTTTCACACTGGTTGCAATAATTCCACTTATACCATAGTGAAACTGTTGTATTTATATTGTATTTTATGCTTCTGGCGTTGACTTCTAAGGCCGTAGCTATTCGATGTGGTGGTGCAACGCCCTAGGGTGAAGACTAGGTTGCCCGGAACATAGAAATGACCATAACTTTCACACTGGTTGCAACTATTCGTTTTATGCGATGGAGAAACTGTTGTATTTATATTGTATTTTATGCTTCTGGCGTTGTCTTCTTAGGCCCTAACTATTCGATCTGGTGCAGCTATACCCTAGAGTAAAGCCTAGGTTGCCCGGAAAGTAGAAATGACCATTACCTTCACACTGCTTGCAATTATACATTTTATACGATGGAAACACTGTTATACTTATGTTGTATTTTATTCTTCTGGCGTTGAATTCTAAGTCCCTAGCTGTTCGATCTGGTGGAGCAACGCCCTAGAGTGAAGCCTAGGTTACCGGGAACATAGAAATGACCAGTACTTTCACACTGGTTGCAGTTATCCCTGTTATACGATGGAAAAACTGTTCTATTTATTTTGTATTTCATGCTTCGGGCGTTGACTTCTAAGGCCCTAACTATTCGATCTGGTGGAGTAACGCCCTACAGTTAAGCCTAGGTTGCCCGGAACGTAGAAATGACCTTTACCTTCACACTGTTTGCAAATATACATTATATACGATGGAAAAACTGTTGCATTTTTATTGTATTTTATGCTTCTGGTGTTGTATTCAAAGTCCCTAACTATTCAATCTGGTGGAGCAATGCCCTGGTGTTATGCCTAGGTTGCCCGGAACGTAGAAATGACCATAACTTTCACACTGGTTGCAATTATTCCTTTTATACGATGGAAAAACTGTTGTATTTTTATTGTGTTTTATGCTTCTGGCGTTGACTTCCAAGTCGCTAGCTATTCGATCTGGTGGAGCAACGCCCTACAGCGAAACCTAGGTTGCCCGGAACGTAGGAATGACCTGTACCTTCACACTGGTTGCAATTACTCCTGTTATACGATGGAAAAACTGTTGCATTTTTATTGTATTTTATGCTTCTGGCGTTAAATTTTAAGTCCCGAGCTATGCGATCTGGTGGAGCAACGCCCTACAGTTAAGCCTAGGTTGCCCGGAACCTAGTAATGACCTTTATTTTCACACTGTTTGCAAATATACATTATATACGTTGGAAAAGCTGTTGTATTTATTTTGTATTTTAAGCTTCTGACGTTGACTTCTCAGGCCCTAACTATTCGATCTGGTGGAACAACGGCCTAGAGTGAAGCCTAAGTTGCCCGGAACGTAGAAATGACCATAACTTTCACACTGGTTGCAATTATTCGTTTCATACAATGGAAAATCTGTTCTATTTATTTTGTATTTTATGCTTTGCGCGTTGACTTCTAAGGCCCTAACTATTCGATCTGGTGGAGCAACGCTCTTGAGTGAAGCCTAGGTTGCCCGAAACGTAGAAATGACCATTACTTTCACACTGGTTGCAATTATTCTTTCTATAAGATGGAAAAACTGTTGCATTTTTATTGTATTTTATGCTTCTGGCGTTAAATTCTATGTACCGAACTATGCGATCTGGAGGAGCAACGCCCTACAGTTAAGCCTATGCTGCCCGGAACGTAGAAATGACCTTTACTTTCACACTGTTTGCAAACATACACCATATACGATGGAAAAGCTGTTGTATTTATATTGTATTTTATGCTTCTGGCGTTAACTTCTTAGGCCAAACTATTCGATCTGGTGGAGCACCGCCCTAGAGTGAAGCGTAGGTTGCCCGGAACGTAGAAATGACCAGTACTTTCACTCTGGTTGCAGTTATTCCTGTTATACAATGGAGAAACTGTTGCATTTTTAACGTATTTTATGCTTCTGCCGTTGTACTCAAAGTCCCTAACTATTCGATCTGGTGGAGCAACGCCCTGGAGTTAAGCCAAGGTTGCCCGGAACGTAGAAATGACCATTACCTTCACACTGCTTGCAATTATGCATTTTATACGATGGAAAAAACCGTTGTACATATGTTGTATTTTATTCTTCTGGCGCTGAATTCTAAGTCCCTAGCTACTCGGTCTGGTGCAGCAACGCCCTAGAGTGAAGCCTAGGTTACCGGGAACATAGAAATGACCAGTACTTTCACACTGGTTGCAGTTATCCCTGTTATACGATGGAAAAACTGTTCTATTTATTTTGTATTTCATGCTTCGGGCGTTGACTTCTAAGGCCCTAACTATTCGATCTGGTGGAGTAACGCCCTACAGTTAAGCCTAGGTTGCCCGGAACGTAGAAATGACCTTTACCTTCACACTGTTTGCAAATATACATTATATACGATGGAAAAACTGTTGTCTTTTTATTGTATTTTATGCTTCTGGCGTTGACTTCTAAGTCCCTAGCTATTCGATCTGGTGGAGGAACGCCCTTAAGCGAAGCCTAGGTTGCCCGGAACGTAGAAATGACCTGTACTTTCACACTGGTTGCAGCTTTCCTGTTATACGATGGAAAGACTGTTGTATTTATATTGTATTTTATGCTTCTGGCGTTGACTTCTAAGTCCCTAGCTATTCGATCTGGGTGGAGCAATGCTTCAGTGTTAAGTCCATGATACCCGGAACGTAGAAATGGGCATTACTTTCACACTGGTTGCAGTTATTCGTTAATACGAATGAAGAACTGTTGTATTTATATTGTATTTTATGCTTCTGGCATTGACTCCTTAGGCGCTAACTATTCGATCTGGTATAACAACGCCCTAGAGTCAAGCCTAGGTTGCCCGCTACGTAGAAATGACTACCACTTTCACACTGGTTGCAATTATTCCACTTATACCATGGAGAAACTGTTGTATTTTTATTGTACTTTATGCTTCTGGCGTTGACTTCTAAGGCCGTAGATATTGGATGTGGTGGAGCAACTCCCTAGAGTGATGCCTAGCTTGCCCAGAACGTAGAAACGACCATTACTTTCACACTGTTTGAAATTATTCATTCTATACGATGTAAAAACCGTTGTATTTATATCGTATTTTATTCTTCTCGCGTTGACTTCGTAGGCCCTAACTATTCGATCTGGTGGAACAACGCCCTAGAGTCAAGCCGAGGTTGCCCGGAACGTAGAAATGACTACCAATTTCACACTGGTTGCAATTATTCCACTTACACCATGGAGAAACTATTGTATTTATATTGTATTTTATGCTTCTGGCGTTGACTTCTAAGGCCCTAGCTATTCGATCTGGTGGAGCAACGCCCTAGAGTGAAGCGTAGGTTGCCCGGAACGTAGAAATGACCAGTACCTTCACACTGGTTGTAGTTATTCCTGTTATACGATGGAAAAGCTGTTGTATTTAAATTTTATTTTATGCTCCTGGTGTTGACTTCTTAGGCCTCAACTATTCGATCTGGTGGAGCAACGCCTCAGAGTTATGCCTAGGATTGCCGGATCGTAGAAATGGCCATAACTTTCACACTGGTTGCAATTATTCGTCTTATACGATGAAAAGCTGTTGTATTTATATTGTGTTTTAGGCTTCTGGCGTTGACTTCTTAGGCGCTAACTATTCCATCTGGTGGAGCAACTCCCTAGAGTGAAGGCTAGGTTGCCGGAACGTAGGAATGACCATACCTTTAACACTGTTTGAAATTTTTCATTCTATACGATGTAAAAACCGTTGTATTTATATCGTATTTTATCCTTCTGGCGTTGACTTCGTAGGCCCTAACTATTCGATCTGGTGGAACAACGCCCTAGAGTCAAGCCGAGGTTGCCCGGAACGTAGAAATGACTACCACTTTCACACTGGTTGCAATAATTCCACTTATACCATAGTGAAACTGTTGTATTTATATTGTATTTTATGCTTCTGGCGTTGACTTCTAAGGCCGTAGCTATTCGATGTGGTGGTGCAACGCCCTAGGGTGAAGACTAGGTTGCCCGGAACATAGAAATGACCATAACTTTCACACTGGTTGCAACTATTCGTTTTATGCGATGGAGAAACTGTTGTATTTATATTGTATTTTATGCTTCTGGCGTTGTCTTCTTAGGCCCTAACTATTCGATCTGGTGCAGCTATACCCTAGAGTAAAGCCTAGGTTGCCCGGAAAGTAGAAATGACCATTACCTTCACACTGCTTGCAATTATACATTTTATACGATGGAAACACTGTTATACTTATGTTGTATTTTATTCTTCTGGCGTTGAATTCTAAGTCCCTAGCTGTTCGATCTGGTGGAGCAACGCCCTAGAGTGAAGCCTAGGTTACCGGGAACATAGAAATGACCAGTACTTTCACACTGGTTGCAGTTATCCCTGTTATACGATGGAAAAACTGTTCTATTTATTTTGTATTTCATGCTTCGGGCGTTGACTTCTAAGGCCCTAACTATTCGATCTGGTGGAGTAACGCCCTACAGTTAAGCCTAGGTTGCCCGGAACGTAGAAATGACCTTTACCTTCACACTGTTTGCAAATATACATTATATACGATGGAAAAACTGTTGCATTTTTATTCTATTTTATGCTTCTGGTGTTGTATTCAAAGTCCCTAACTATTCAATCTGGTGGAGCAATGCCCTGGTGTTATGCCTAGGTTGCCCGGAACGTAGAAATGACCATAACTTTCACACTGGTTGCAATTATTCCTTTTATACGATGGAAAAACTGTTGTATTTTTATTGTGTTTTATGCTTCTGGCGTTGACTTCCAAGTCGCTAGCTATTCGATCTGGTGGAGCAACGCCCTACAGCGAAACCTAGGTTGCCCGGAACGTAGGAATGACCTGTACCTTCACACTGGTTGCAATTACTCCTGTTATACGATGGAAAAACTGTTGCATTTTTATTGTATTTTATGCTTCTGGCGTTAAATTTTAAGTCCCGAGCTATGCGATCTGGTGGAGCAACGCCCTACAGTTAAGCCTAGGTTGCCCGGAACCTAGTAATGACCTTTATTTTCACACTGTTTGCAAATATACATTATATACGTTGGAAAAGCTGTTGTATTTATTTTGTATTTTAAGCTTCTGACGTTGACTTCTCAGGCCCTAACTATTCGATCTGGTGGAACAACGGCCTAGAGTGAAGCCTAAGTTGCCCGGAACGTAGAAATGACCATAACTTTCACACTGGTTGCAATTATTCGTTTCATACAATGGAAAATCTGTTCTATTTATTTTGTATTTTATGCTTTGCGCGTTGACTTCTAAGGCCCTAACTATTCGATCTGGTGGAGCAACGCTCTTGAGTGAAGCCTAGGTTGCCCTAAACGTAGAAATGACCATTACTTTCACACTGGTTGCAACTATTCTTTTTATACGATGGAAAAACTGTTGTATTTATTTTGTATTTTATGCTCCGGGCGTAGACTTCTAAGGCCCTAGCTATTCGAACTGGTGGAGCAATGCCCTAGAGTGAAGCCTAGGTTGCCCGGAACGAAGAAATGACCAGTACTTTCACACTGGTTGCCATTATTCCTGTTATACGATGGGAAAACTGTTGTATTTATATTGTATTTTATCTTTCTGGCGTTGGCTTCTTAGGCCCTAACTATTCGATCTGGTGGGGCAACGCCCTAGACTGAAGACTAGGTTGCCCGGAACATAGAAATGGCCATTACCTTCACACCGGATGCAATTATTCGTTAATACGAATGAAGAACTGTTGTATTTATATTGTATTTTATGCTTCTGGCATTGACTACGTAGGCCCTAAATATTCGATCTGGTATAACAACGCCCTAGAGTCAAGCCTAGGTTGCCCGGAACGTAGGAATGACTACCACTTTCACACTGGTTTCAATTATTCCACTTATACCATGGAGAAACTGTTGTATTTTTATTGTATTTTATGCTTCTGGCGTTGACTTCTAAGGCCGTAGCTATTCGATGTGGTAGAGCAACGCCCTAGAGTGAAGGCTAGGTTTCCGGAACGTAGAAATGACAATAACTTTCACACTGGTTGCAACTATTCGTTTTATACGATGGAAAAGCTGTTGTATTTATTTCGTACTTTATGCTCCGGGCGTAGGCTTCTAAGGCCCCAACTATTCGATCTGCTAGAGGAACACCCTAGAGTGAAGCCTAGGTTGCCCGGAACGTAGAAATGACCAGGACCTTCACACTGGTTGAGGTTATTCCTGTTATACGATGGAAAAGCTGTTGTATTTAAATTGTATTTTATGCTCCTGGTGTTGACTTCTTAGGCCCCAACTATTCGATCTGGTGGAGCAACGCCTCACAGTTATACCTAGGATTCCCGGAACGTAGAAATGGCCATCACTTTCACACTGGTTGCAATTATTTGTCTTATACGATGGAAAAGCTGTTGCATTTATATTGTGTTTTATGCTTCTGGCGTTGACATCTTAGGCGCTAAGTATTCGATCTGGTGGACCAACGCCCTAGAGTGAAGCCTAGGTTACCGGAACGTAGAAATGGCCATCACTTTCACACTGGTTGCAATTATTTGTTTTATACGATGGAAAAGCTGTTGCATTTATATTGTGTTTTATGCTTCTGGCGTTGACTTCTTAGGCGCTAAGTATTCGATCTGGTGGACCAATGCCCTAGAGTCAAGCCGAGGTTACCCGGAACGTAGAAATGACTACCACTTTCACACTGGTTGCAATAACTCCACTTATACCATAGAGAAACTGTTGTATTTATATTGTATTTTATGTTTCTGGCGTTGACTTCTAAGGCCGTAGCTATTCGATGTGGTGGTGCAACGCCCTAGAGTGACGACTAGGTTGCCCGGAACATAGAAATGACCATAACTTTCACACTGGTTGCAACTATTCGTTTTATGCGATGGAAAAACTGTTGTATTTATTTTGTACTTTATGCTCCGGGCGTAGACTTCTAAGGCCCTAGCTATTTGATCTGGTGGAGCAACGCCCTAGAGTGAAGCCTAGGTTGCCGGGAACGTAGAAATGACCAGTACTTTCACACTGGTTGCCATTATTACTGTTATACGATGGGAAAACTGTTGTATTTATATTGTATTTTATGCTTCTGGCGTCGACTTCTAAGGCCCTGGCTATTCGACTTGGTGGAGCAACGCCCTAGGGTGAAGCCCAGGTTGCCCGGAACGTAGAAATGACTACCAATTTCACACTGGTTGCAATTATTCCACTTACACCATGGAGAAACTATTGTATTTATATTGTATTTTATGCTTCTGGCGTTGACTTCGTAGGCGCTAACTATTCGATCTGGTGGAGCAACGCCCTAGAGTGAAGATTAGGTTGCCCGGAACGTAGAAAAGACCATAACTTACACACTGGTTGCAACTATTCGTTTTATACGATGGAAAAACTGTTGTATTTATTTTGTATTTTATGCTCCGGGCGTAGACTTCTAAGGCCCTAGCTATTCGGTCTTGTGGAGCAACGCCCTAGAGTGAAGCCTAGGTTGCCCGGAACGAAGAAATGACCAGTACTTTCACACTGGTTGCCATTATTCCTGTTATACGATGGGAAAACTGTTGTATTTATATTGTATTTTATCTTTCTGGCGTTGGCTTCTTAGGCCCCAACTATTCGATCTGGTGGAGCAACGCCTCAGAGTTAAACCTAGGATTCCCGGAACGTAGAAATGGCCATCACTTTCACACTGGTTGCAATTATTCGTCTTATAGGATGATAAGCTGTTGTATTTATATTGTGTTTTAGGCTTCTGGCGTTGACTTCTTAGGCGCTAACTATTCCATCTGGTGGAGCAACTCCCTAGAGTGAAGGCTAGGTTGCCGGAACGTAGGAATGACCATAACTTTCACACTGTTTGAAATTTTTCATTCTATACGATGTAAAAACCGTTGTATTTATATCGTATTTTATTCTTCTGGCGTTGACTTCGTAGGCCCTAACTATTCGATCTGGTGGAACAACGCCCTAGAGTCAAGCCGAGGTTGCCCGGAACGTAGAAATGACTACCAATTTCACACTGGTTGCAATTATTCCACTTATTCCATAGAGAAGCTGTTGTATTTAAATTTTATTTTATGCTTCGTGCGTTGACTTCTAAGGCCCTAGCTATTCGATGTGGTGGAGCAACGCCCTAGAGTGAAGATTAGGTTGCCCGGAACGTAGAAATGACCATAACTTTCACACTGGTTGCAACTATTCTTTTTATACGATGGAAAAACTGTTGTATTTATTTTGTATTTTATGCTCCGGGCGTAGACTTCTAAGGCCCTAGCTATTCGATCTGGTGGAGCAACGCCCTAGAGTGAAGCCCAGGTTGCCCGGAACGAAGAAATGACCAGTACTTTCACACTGGTTGCTATTATTCCTGTTATGCGATGGGAAAACTGTTGTATTTATATTGTATTTTATCTTTCTGGCGTTGGCTTCTTAGGCCCTAACTATTCGATCTGGTGGGGCAACGCCCTAGAGTGAAGCCTAGGTTGCCCGGAACATAGAAATGGCCATTACCTTCACACCGGATGCAATTATTCGTTAATACGAATGAAGAACTGTTGTATTTATATTGTATTTTATGCTTCTGGCATTGACTCCGTAGGCGCTAAATATTCGATCTGGTATAACAACGCCCTAGAGTCAAACCTAGGTTGCCCGGAACGTAGAAATGACGACCACTTTCACACTGGTTACAATTATTCCACTTATACCATGGAGAAACTATTGTATTTATGTTGTATTTTATGCTTCTGGCGTTGACTTCGTAGGCGCTAGCTATTCGATCTGGTGGAGCAACTCCCTAGAGTGAAGGCTAGGTTGCCGGAACGTAGGAATGACCATAACTTTCACACTGTTTGAAATTATTCATTTTATACGATGTAAAAACCGTTGCATTTATATTGTATATTATGCTTCTGGCGTTGACTTCTTAGGCGCTAGGTATTCGATCTGGTGGACCAACGCCCTAGAGTGAAGCCTAGGTTACCGGAACGTAGGAATGACCATAACTTTCACACTGCTTGCAATTATTCATTTTATACGATGGAAAAACCCTTGTATTTATATTGTATTTTATTCTTCTGGCGATGACTTCGTAGGCCCTAACTATTCGATCATGTGGAACGACGCCCTAGAGTCAGGCCGAGGTTCCCCGGAACGTAGAAATGACTACCAATTTCACACTGGTTGCAATTATTCCACTTACACGATGGAGAAACTATTGTATTTATATTGTATTTTATGCTTCTGGCGTTGACTTCTAAGGCCGTAGCTATTCGATGTGGTAGAGCAACGCCCTAGAGTGAAGCCTAGGTTGCCCGGAACGTAGAAATGACAATAACTTTCACACTGGTTGCAACTATTCGTTTTATACGATGGAAAAGCTGTTGTATTTATTTTGTACTTTATGCTTCGGGCGTAGACTTCTAAGGCCCCAACTATTCGATCTGGTTGAGGAACACCCTAGAGTGAAACCTAGGTTGCCCGGAACGTAGAAATGACCAGGACCTTCAACTGGTTGTAGTTATTCCTGTTATACGATGGAAAAGCTGTTGTATTTAAATTGTATTTTATGCTCCTGGTGTTGACTTCTTAGGCCCCAACTATTCGATCTGGTGGAGCAACGCCTCAGAGTTATACCTAGGATTCCCGGAACGTAGAAATGGCCATCACCTTCACACTGGTTGCAATTATTTGTTTTATACGATGGAAAAGCTGTTGCATTTATATTGTGTTTTATGCTTCTGGCGTTGACTTCTTAGGCGCTAACTATTCGATCTGGTTGACCAACGCCCTAGAGTGAAGCCTAGGTTACCGGAACGTAGGAATGACCATAACTTTCACACTGCTTGCAATTATTCATTTTATACGATGGAAAAACCGTTGTATTTATATTGTATTTTATTCTTCTGGCGTTGACTTCGTAGGCCCTAACTATTCGATCTGGTGGAACAACGCCCTAGAGTCATGCCGAGGTTGCCCGGAACGTAGAAATGACTACCACTTTCACACTGGTTGCAATAATTCCACTTATACCATAGTGAAGCTGTTGTATTTATATTGTATTTTATGCTTCTGGCGTTGACTTCTAAGGCCGTAGCTATTCGATGTGGTGGTGCAACGCCCTAGGGTGAAGACTAGGTTGCCCGGAACATAGAAATGACCATAACTTTCACACTGGTTGCAACTATTCGTTTTATGCGATGGAAAAACAGTTGTATTTATTTTGTACTTTATGCTCCGGGCGTAGACTTCTAAGGCCCTAGCTATTTGATCTGGTGGAGCAACGCCCTAGAGTGAAACCTAGGTTGCCCGGAACGTCGTAATGACCAGTACTTTCACACTGGTTGCCATTATTCCTGTTATACGACGGGAAAACTGTTGTATTTATATTGTATTTTATGCTTCTGGCGTTGACTCCACAGGCGCTAACTATTCGATCTGGTGGAACAACGCCCTAGAGTCAAGCGTAGGTTGCCCGGAACGTAGAAATGACTACCACTTTCACACTGGTTGCAACTATTCCACTTATACCACGGAGAAACTGTTGTATTTATATTGTATTTTATGCTTCTGGCGTTGTCTTCATAGGCCCTAACTATTCGATCTGGTGGAGCTCTGCCCTAGAGTAAAGCCTAGGTTGCCCGGAAAGTAGAAATGACCATTACCTTCACACTGCTTGCAATTATACATTTTATACGATGGAAACACTGTTATACTTATGTTGTATTTTATTCTTCTGGCGTTGAATTCTAAGTCCCTAGCTGTTCGATCTGGTGGAGCAACGCCCTACAGTTAAGCCTAGGTTGCACGGAACGTAGAAATGACCTTTACCTTCACACTGTTTGCAAATATACATTATATACGATGGAAAAACTGTTGTCTTTTTATTGTATTTTATGCTTCTGGTGTTAACTTCTAAGGCCCTAACTATTCGATCTGGTGGAGCAACGCCCTACAGATAAGCCTAGGTTGCCCGGAACGTAGAAATGACCTTTACTTTCACACTGTTTGCAAATATACATTATATACGATGGAAAAACTGTTGTATTTTTATTGTATTTTATGCTTCTGGCGTTGACTTCTAAGTCCCTAGCTATTCGGTCTGGTGCAGCAACGCCCTAGAGTGAAGCCTAGGTTACCGGGAACATAGAAATGACCAGTATTTTCACACTGGTTGCAGTTATTCCTGTTATACGATGGAAAAACTGTTGCATTTTTATTGTATTTTATGCACCTGGCGTTGTATTCAAAGTCCCTAACTATTCGATCTGGTGGAGCAACGCCCTGGAGTTAGGCCTAGGCTGCCCGGAACGTAGAAATGACCATAACTTTCACACTGTTTGCAATCATTCATTTTATACGTTGGAAATGCTGTTGTATCTATATTGTATTTTATGCTTCTGGAGTTGACTTCTAAGGCCGTAGCTATTCTATGTGGTGGAGCAACGCCCTAGAGTGTAGCCTAGGTTGCCCGGAACGTAGAAATGACCTGTACTTTCACACTGGTTGCAATTATTCCTGTTATACGATGGAAAAACTGTTGCATTTTTATTGTATTATATGCTTCTGGCGTTAAATTCTAGGTACCGAACTATGCGATCTGGAGGAGCAACGGCCTACAGTTAAGCCTATGTTGCCCGGAACGTAGAAATGACCGTTACTTTCACAATGTTTCCAAATATACATTATATATCATGGAAAAGCAGTTGTATTTATATTGTATTTTATGTTTCTGGCGTTGTCTTCTTAGGCAGTAACTATTCGATCTGGTGGAGCAATTCTCTAGAGTAAAGCCTAGGTTGCCCGAAACGTAGAAACGACCATTACTTTCACACTGGATGCAATTATTCCTGTTATACGATGAAAAACTGTTGTATTTTTATTGTATTTTTAGCTTCTGGCGTTGAATTCTAAGTCCCTGGTTATTCGATTTGGTGGAGCAACGCCTCAGAGTTATACCTAGGATTCCCGGAACGTAGAAATGGCCGTCACTTTCACACTGGTTGCAATTATTCGTTTTATACAATGGAAAAGCTGTTGTATTTATATTGTGTTTTAAACTTCTGGCGTTGACTTCTTAGGCGCTAACTATTCGATCTGGTCGGGCAACGCCCCAGAGTGAAGCCTAGGTTGCCCGGAACGTAGAAATGACCTTTACCTTCACACTGTTTGCAAATATACATTATATACGATGGAAAAACTGTTGTCTTTTTATTGTATTTTATGCTTCTGGCGTTGACTTCTAAGTCCCTAGCTATTCGATCTGGTGGAGGAACGCCCTTAAGCGAAGCCTAGGTTGCCCGGAACGTAGAAATGACCTGTACTTTCACACTGGTTGCAATTATTCCTGTTATACGATGGAAAAACTATTGTACTTATGTTGTATTTTATGCTTCTGGCGTTGAATACTAAGTCCCTAACTATTGGATCAGGTGGAGCAACGCCGTGGGGTGAAACCTAGGTTGCGCGGAACGTAGGAAAGATCATAGCATTCACACTGCTTTCAATTATTCGTGTTATACAATGGAAAAACTGTTGCATTTTTATTGTATTTTATGCTTCTGGTGTTGTATTCAAAGTCCCTAACTATTCGATCTGGTGGAGCAATGCCCTGGTGTTATGCCCAGGTTGCCCGGAACGTAGAAATGACCATAACTTTCACACTGGTTGCAATTATTCCTTTTATACGATGGAAAAACTGTTGTATTTTTATTGTGTTTTATGCTTCTGGCGTTGACTTCCAAGTCGCTAGCTATTCGATCTGGTGGAGCAACGCCCTACAGCGAAACCTAGGTTGCCCGGAACGTAGGAATGACCTGTACCTTCACAATGGTTGCAAATATACATTATATACGTTGGAAAAGCTGTTGTATTTATATTGTATTTTATGCTTCTGACGTTGACTTCTCAGGCCCTAACCATTCGATCTGGTGGAACAACGCCCTAGAGTGAAGCCTAAGTTGCCCGGAACGTAGAAACGACCATAACTTTCACACTGGTTGCAATTATTCGTTTCATACAATGGAAAGCTGTTCTATTTATTTTGTATTTTATGCTTCGCGCGTTGACTTCTAAGGCCCTAACTATTCGATCTGGTGGAGCAACGCTCTTGAGTGTAGCCTAGGTTGCCCGGAACGTAGAAATGACCTGTACTTTCACACTGGTTGCAATTATTCCTGTTATACGATGGAAAAACTGTTGCATTTTTATTGTATTATATGCTTCTGGCGTTAAATTCTAGGTACCGAACTATGCGATCTGGAGGAGCAACGGCCTACAGTTAAGCCTATGTTGCCCGGAACGTAGAAATGACCGTTACTTTCACAATGTTTCCAAATATACATTATATATCATGGAAAAGCAGTTGTATTTATATTGTATTTTATGTTTCTGGCGTTGTCTTCTTAGGCAGTAACTATTCGATCTGGTGGAGCAATTCTCTAGAGTAAAGCCTAGGTTGCCCGAAACGTAGAAACGACCATTACTTTCACACTGGATGCAATTATTCCTGTTATACGATGAAAAACTGTTGTATTTTTATTGTATTTTTAGCTTCTGGCGTTGAATTCTAAGTCCCTGGTTATTCGATTTGGTGGAGCAACGCCTCAGAGTTATACCTAGGATTCCCGGAACGTAGAAATGGCCGTCACTTTCACACTGGTTGCAATTATTCGTTTTATACAATGGAAAAGCTGTTGTATTTATATTGTGTTTTAAACTTCTGGCGTTGACTTCTTAGGCGCTAACTATTCGATCTGGTCGGGCAACGCCCCAGAGTGAAGCCTAGGTTGCCCGGAACGTAGAAATGACCTTTACCTTCACACTGTTTGCAAATATACATTATATACGATGGAAAAACTGTTGTCTTTTTATTGTATTTTATGCTTCTGGCGTTGACTTCTAAGTCCCTAGCTATTCGATCTGGTGGAGGAACGCCCTTAAGCGAAGCCTAGGTTGCCCGGAACGTAGAAATGACCTGTACTTTCACACTGGTTGCAATCATTCCTGTTATACGATGGAAAAACTTGTGTATCTATATTGTATTTTATGCCTCCGGCGTTGACTTCTAAGTCTCCATCTCTTCGGTCCGGTGGAGCAATGCCTCAGAGTTAAGTCAAGGGTGCCCGGAACGTAGAAAAGACCTGTACTTTCACACTGGTTGCAATTATTCCTGTTATACGATGGAAAAACTATTGTACTTATGTTGTATTTTATGCTTCTGGCGTTGAATACTAAGTCCCTAACTATTGGATCAGGTGGAGCAACGCCGTGGGGTGAAACCTAGGTTGCGCGGAACGTAGGAAAGATCATAGCATTCACACTGCTTTCAATTATTCGTGTTATACAATGGAAAAACTGTTGCATTTTTATTGTATTTTATGCTTCTGGTGTTGTATTCAAAGTCCCTAACTATTCGATCTGGTGGAGCAATGCCCTGGTGTTATGCACAGGTTGCCCGGAACGTAGAAATGACCATAACTTTCACACTGGTTGCAATTATTCCTTTTATACGATGGAAAAACTGTTGTATTTTTATTGTGTTTTATGCTTCTGGCGTTGACTTCCAAGTCGCTAGCTATTCGATCTGGTGGAGCAACGCCCTACAGCGAAACCTAGGTTGCCCGGAACGTAGGAATGACCTGTACCTTCACAATGGTTGCAAATATACATTATATACGTTGGAAAAGCTGTTGTATTTATATTGTATTTTATGCTTCTGACGTTGACTTCTCAGGCCCTAACCATTCGATCTGGTGGAACAACGCCCTAGAGTGAAGCCTAAGTTGCCCGGAACGTAGAAACGACCATAACTTTCACACTGGTTGCAATTATTCGTTTCATACAATGGAAAGCTGTTCTATTTATTTTGTATTTTATGCTTCGCGCGTTGACTTCTAAGGCCCTAACTATTCGATCTGGTGGAGCAACGCTCTTGAGTGAAGCCTAGGTTGCCCGAAACGTAGAAATGACCATTACTTTCACACTGGTTGCAATTATTCTATCTATAAGATGGAAAAACTTTGTATTTTTATTGTATTTTATGCTTCTGGCGCTAAATTCTATGTGCCGAACTATGCGATCTGGAGGAGCAACGCCCTACAGTTAAGCCTATGCTGCCCGGAACGTAGAAATGACCTTTACTTTCACACTGTTTGCAAACATACATCATATACGATGGAAAAACTGTTGTATTTATATTGTATTTTATGCTTCTGGAGTTGACTTCTAAGGCCGTAGCTATTCGATGTGGTGGAGCAACGACCTACAGCGAAACCTAGGTTGCCCGGAACATAGAAATGAGCTTTACTTTCACACTGTTTGCAAATATACATTATATACGATGGAAAAGCTGTTGTATTTATATTGTATTTTATGCTTCTGGCGTTGACTTCTTAGGCCCTAACTATTCGATCTGGTGGCACAGTGCCCTAGAGTGAAGCCTAGGTTGCCCGGAACGTAGAAATGACCATTACTTTCACACTGGTTGCAATTACTCCTTTTATACGATGGAAAAACTGTTGCATTTTTATTGTATTTTATGCTCCTGGCGTTGTATTCAAAGTCCCTAACTATTCGATCTGGTGGAGCAACGCCCTGGTGTTAAGCCAAGGTTGCGCGGAACGTAGAAATGACCATTACCTTCACACTGCTTGCAATTATGCATTTTATACGATGGAAAAAACCGTTGTACATATGTTGTATTTTATTCTTCTGGCGCTGAATTCTAAGTCCCTAGCTATTCGGTCTGGTGCAGCAGCGCCCTAGAGTGAAGCCTAGGTTACCGGGAACATAGAAATGACCAGTACTTTCACACTGGTTGCAGTTATTCCTGTTATACGATGGAAAAACTGTTGCATTTTTATTGTATTTTATGCTCCTGGCGTTGTATTCAAAGTCCCTAACTATTCGATGTGGTGGAGCAACGCCCTGGAGTTAGGCCTAGGCTGCCCGGAACGTAGAAATGACCATAACTTTCACACTGTTTGCAATCATTCATTTCATACGTTGGAAATGCTGTTGTATCTATATTGTATTTTATGCTTCTGGAGTTGACTTCTAAGGCTGTAGCTATTCTATGTGGTGGAGCAACGCCCTAGAGTGTAGCCTAGGTTGCCCGGAAAGTAGAAATGACCAGTACTTTCACACTGGTTGCAGTTATTCCTGTTATACGGTGGAAAAACTGATGCATTTTTATTGTATTTTATGCTTCTGGCGTTGACTTCTAAGTCCCTAGCTATTCGATCTGGTGGAGCACGGCCCTAGAGCGAAGCCTAGGTTACCGGGAACATAGAAATGACCAGTACTTTCACACGGGTTGCAGCCTTCCTGTTATACGATGGAAAAACTGTTGCATTTTTATTGTATTTTATGCTTCTGGCGTTGTATTCAAAGTCCCTGGCTATTCGATCTGGTGGAGCAACGCCATGGAGTTAAGCCTAGGCTGCCCGGGAACGTAGAAATGACCATAACTTTCACACTGGTTGCAATTATTCCTTTTATACGATGGAAAAGCTGTTGTATTTTTATTGTATTTTATGCTTCTGGCGTTGGCTTCTAAGTCGCTAGTTATTGGATCTGGTGGAGTAACGCCCTACAGCGAAACCTAGGTTGCCCGGAACGTAGAAATCACCTGTACTTTCACACTGGTTGCAATTATTCCTGTTATACTATGGAAAAACTGTTGCATTTTTATTGTATTTTATGCTTCTGGCGTTGTATTCAACGTCCCTAACTATTCGATCTGGTGGAGCAATGCCCTGGAGTTATGCCTAGGTTGCTCGGAACGTGGAAATGACCATAACTTTCACACTGTTTGCAATCATTCGTTTTATACGATGGAAAAGCAGTTGTATTTATATTGTATTTTATGCTTCTGGAATTGACTTCTAAGGCCGTAGCTATTAGGTGTGGTGGAGCAACGCCCAAGAGTGAAACCTGGGTTGAGCGGAACGTAGAAATGACCATTACTTTCACACTGGTTGCAATTATTCCTTTTATACGATGGAAAAACTGTTGTATTTTTATTGTATTTTATGCTTCTGGCGTTGACTTCTAAGTCCCAAGCTATTCGATCTGGTGGAGCAACGCCCTACAGCGAAACCTAGGTTGCCCGGAACGTAGAAATGAGCTTTACTTTCACACTGTTTGCAAATATACATTATATATACGATGGAAAAGCTGTTGCACCTATGATGTATTTTATTCTTCTGGCGTTGAATTCTAAGTCCCTAGGTATTCGATCTGGTGGAGCAAGGCCCTAGAGCGAAGCCTAGGTTGCCCGGAACGTAGAAATGACCTGTACTTTCACACTGGTTGCAATTATTCCTGTTATACTATGGAAAAACTGTTGCATTTTTATTGTATTTTATGCTTCTGGCGTTGACTTCTAAGTCCCAAACTATGCGATCTGGTGGAGCAGCGCCCTACAGTTAAGCCTAGGTTGCCCGGAACGTAGAAATGACCTTTACTTTGACACTGTTTGCAAATATACATTATATACGATGGTAAAGCTGTTGCATTTATATTGTATTTTATGCTTCTGGCGTTGTTTTCTTAGGCCCTAACTATTCGATCTGATGGAACAACGACCTAGAGTGAAGCCTAGGTTGCCCGGAACGTGTAAATGACCATAACTTTCACACTGGTTGCAATTATTCGTTTTATACAATGGAAAAACTGTTCTTTTTATTTTATATTTTATGCTTCGGTCGTTGACATCTAAGGCCCTAACTATTCGATCTGGTGAAGCAACGCTCTAGAGCGAAGCCTAGGTTGCCGGAACGTAGAAATGACCATTACACTCACACTGCTTGCAATTATACATTTTATACGATGGAAGAACTGTTGTAATTATGTTGTATTTTATTCTTCTGGCGTTGAATTCTAAGTCCCTAGCTATTCGATCTGGTGATGCAATGCCCTAGAGTGAAGCCTAGGTTACCCGGAACATAGAAATGACCAGTACTTTCACACTTGTTGCAGCTTTCCTGTTATACGATGGAAAAACTGTTGCATTTTTATTGTATTTTACGCTTCTGGCGTTGTATTCAAAGTCCCTAACTATTCGATCTGGTGGAGCAACGCCCTGGAGTTAAGCCTAGGTTGCCCGGAACGTCAAAATGACCATAACTTTCACACTGGTTGCAATTATTCGTTTTATACAATGGAAAAACTGTTCTATTTATTTTGTATTTTATGGTTCGGACGTTGACATCTAAGGCCCTAACTATTCCATCTGGTGGAGCAACGCTCTAGAGTGAAGCCTAGGTTGCCCGGAACGTAGAAATGACCATTACCTTCACACTGCTTGCAATTATACATTTCATACGATGGAAAAACTGTGGCACTTATGTTGTATTTTATTCTTCTGGCGTTGAATTCTAAGTCCATATCTATTCGATCTGGTGGAGCAACGCCCTACAGTGAAGCCTAGGTTACCCGGAACATAGAAATATCCAGTACTTTTACACTGGTTGCAGCTTTCCTGTTATACGATGGAAAAACTGTTGCATTTTTATTGTATTTTATGCTTCTGGAGTTGACTTCTTCGGCCGTAGCTATTCGGTGTGGTGGAGCAACGCCCAAGACTGAAACCTAGGTTGCCCGGAACGTAGAAATGACCTTTACTTTCACACTGTTTGCAAATATACATTACATACGATGTAAAAGCTGTTGTATTTATATTGTATTTTCTGCTTCAGGCGTTGACTTCTAAGGCCGTAGCTATTCGATGTGGTGGAGCAACGCCCTAGAGTGAAGCCTAGGTTGCCCGGAAAGTAGAAATGACCATTACTTCCACACTGTTTGCAATTATTCATTTTATACAACGGAAAAACTGTTGTATTTATATTGTTTTTTATAGTTATGGCGCTGACTCCTAAGGCCGCAGCTATTCGATGTGGTGGAGCAATGCCCTAGAGTGAAGCCTAGGATGCCCGCAACGTAGAGATGACCTGTACTTTCACACTGGTTGCAATTATTCCTGTTATACTATGGAAAAACAGTTGCATTTTTATTGTATTTTATGCTTCTGGCGTTAAATTCTAAGCCCCTAACTATGCGATCTTGTGGAGCACCGCCCTACAGATAAGCCTAGGTTGCCCGGCACGTAGAAATGACATTTACTTTCACACTGTTTGCAAATATACATTATATACGATGGAAAAGCTGTTGCATTTATATTGTATTTTATGCTTCTGGCGTTGACTTCGTAGGCCCTAACTATTCGATCTGGTGGAACAACGCCCTGGAGTTAAGCCTAGGTTGCCCGGAACGTAGAAGTGACCATAACTTTCACACTGGTTGCAGTTATTCGTTTTATACAACGGAAAAACTGTACTATTTATTTTGTATTTTATGCTTCGGGAGTCGACAGCTAAGGCCCTAACTATTCGATCTGGTGGAGCAACGCCCAAGAGTGAAACCTGGGTTGAGCGGAACGTAGAAATGACCATTACTTTCACACTGGTTGCAATTATTCCTTTTATACGATGGAAAAACTGTTGTATTTTTATTGTATTTTATGCTTCTGGCGTTGACTTCTAAGTCCCAAGCTATTCGATCTGGTGGAGCAACGCCCTACAGCGAAACCTAGGTTGCCCGGAACGTAGAAATGAGCTTTACTTTCACACTGTTTGCAAATATACATTATATATACGATGGAAAAGCTGTTGCACCTATGATGTATTTTATTCTTCTGGTGTTGAATTCTAAGTCCCTAGGTATTCGATCTGGTGGAGCAAGGCCCTAGAGCGAAGCCTAGGTTGCCCGGAACGTAGAAATGACCTGTACTTTCACACTGGTTGCAATTATTCCTGTTATACTATGGAAAAACTGTTGCATTTTTATTGTATTTTATGCTTCTGGCGTTGACTTCTAAGTCCTAAACTATGCGATCTGGTGGAGCAACGCCCTACAGTTAAGCCTAGGTTGCCCGGAACGTAGAAATGACCTTTACTTTGACACTGTTTGCAAATATACATTATATACGATGGTAAAGCTGTTGCATTTATATTGTATTTTATGCTTCTGGCGTTGTTTTCTTAGGCCCTAACTATTCGATCTGATGGAACAACGACCTAGAGTGAAGCCTAGGTTGCCCGGAACGTGTAAATGACCATAACTTTCACACTGGTTGCAATTATTCGTTTTATACAATGGAAAAACTGTTCTTTTTATTTTATATTTTATGCTTCGGTCGTTGACATCTAAGGCCCTAACTATTCGATCTGGTGAAGCAACGCTCTAGAGCGAAGCCTAGGTTGCCGGAACGTAGAAATGACCATTACACTCACACTGCTTGCAATTATACATTTTATACGATGGAAGAACTGTTGTAATTATGTTGTATTTTATTCTTCTGGCGTTGAATTCTAAGTCCCTAGCTATTCGATCTGGTGATGCAATGCCCTAGAGTGAAGCCTAGGTTACCCGGAACATAGAAATGACCAGTACTTTCACACTTGTTGCAGCTTTCCTGTTATACGATGGAAAAACTGTTGCATTTTTATTGTATTTTACGCTTCTGGCGTTGTATTCAAAGTCCCTAACTATTCGATCTGGTGGAGCAACGCCCTGGAGTTAAGCCTAGGTTGCCCGGAACGTCGAAATGACCATAACTTTCACACTGGTTGCAATTATTCGTTTTATACAATGGAAAAACTGTTCTATTTATTTTGTATTTTATGGTTCGGACGTTGACATCTAAGGCCCTAACTATTCCATCTGGTGGAGCAACGCTCTAGAGTGAAGCCTAGGTTGCCCGGAACGTAGAAATGACCATTACCTTCACACTGCTTGCAATTATACATTTCATACGATGGAAAAACTGTGGCACTTATGTTGTATTTTATTCTTCTGGCGTTGAATTCTAAGTCCATATCTATTCGATCTGGTGGAGCAACGCCCTACAGTGAAGCCTAGGTTACCCGGAACATGGAAATATCCAGTACTTTTACACTGGTTGCAGCTTTCCTGTTATACGATGGAAAAACTGTTGCATTTTTATTGTATTTTATGCTTCTGGAGTTGACTTCTTCGGCCGTAGCTATTCGGTGTGGTGGAGCAACGCCCAAGACTGAAACCTAGGTTGCCCGGAACGTAGAAATGACCTTTACTTTCACACTGTTTGCAAATATACATTACATACGATGTAAAAGCTGTTGTATTTATATTGTATTTTATGCTTCAGGCGTTGACTTCTAAGGCCGTAGCTATTCGATGTGGTGGAGCAACGCCCTAGAGTGAAGCCTAGGTTGCCCGGAAAGTAGAAATGACCATTACTTCCACACTGTTTGCAATTATTCATTTTATACAACGGAAAAACTGTTGTATTTATATTGTTTTTTATAGTTATGGCGCTGACTCCTAAGGCCGTAGCTATTCGATGTGGTGGAGCAATGCCCTAGAGTGAAGCCTAGGATGCCCGCAACGTAGAGATGACCTGTACTTTCACACTGGTTGCAATTATTCCTGTTATACTATGGAAAAACAGTTGCATTTTTATTGTATTTTATGCTTCTGGCGTTAAATTCTAAGTCCCTAACTATGCGATCTTGTGGAGCACCGCCCTACAGATAAGCCTAGGTTGCCCGGCACGTAGAAATGACATTTACTTTCACACTGTTTGCAAATATACATTATATACGATGGAAAAGCTGTTGCATTTATATTGTATTTTATGCTTCTGGCGTTGACTTCGTAGGCCCTAACTATTCGATCTGGTGGAACAACGCCCTCGACTTAAGCCTAGGTTGCCCGGAACGTAGAAGTGACCATAACTTTCACACTGGTTGCAGTTATTCGTTTTATACAACGGAAAAACTGTACTATTTATTTTGTATTTAATGCTTCGGGCGTTGACATCTAAGGCCCTCCTAACTATTCGATCTGGTGGAGCAACGCCCTAGAGTGAAGCCTAGGTTGCCCGGAACGTAGAAACGACCATTACCTTCACACTGCTTGCAATTATACATTTTATACGATGGAAAAACTGTGGTACTGATGTTGTATTTTATTCTTCTGGCGTTGAATTCTAAGTCCATAGCTATTCGATCTGGTGGAGCAACGCCCTAGAGTGAAGCCTCGGTAACCCGGAACATAGAAATGACCAGTACTTTCACACTGGTTGCCGCTTTCCTGTTATAAGATGGAAAAACTGTTGCATTTTTATTGTATTTTATACTTCTGGCGTTGTATTCAAAGTCCCTAGCTATTCGATCTGGTGGGGCAACACACTGGAGTTAAGCCTAGGTTGTCCGGAACGTAGAAATGACCACAACATTCACACTGTTTGCAACCATTCATTTTATACGATGGAAAAGCTGTTGTATTTATATAGTATTTTATGCTTCTGGATTTGACTTCTACGGCCGTAGCTATTCGGTGTGGTGGAGCAACGACCAAGAGTGAAACCTAGGTTGCCCGGAACGTAGAAATGACCATTACTTTCACACTGGTTGCAAATATACATTTATACGATGGAAAAACTGTTGTATTTTTATTGTATTTTATGCTTCTGGCGTTGACTTCTATGTCCCTAGCTATTCGATCTGGTGGAGCAGCGCTCTACAGCGAAAGCTAGGTTGCCCGGAACGTAGAAGTGACCTTTACTTTCACACTGGTTGCAAATATACATTATATACGATGCGATAGCTGTTGTATTTATATTGTATTTTACGCTTCTGGTGTTGACTTCTTAGGCCCTAACTATTCGATCTGGTGGAACAATGCCCTAGAGTGAAGCCTAGGTTGCCCGGAACGTAGAAATGACCATAACTTTCACACTGGTTGCAATTATTCGTTTTATACAATGGAAAAACTGTTCTATTTATTTTGTATTTTATGCTTCGAGCGTTGACTTCTAAGGCCCTAACTATTCGATCTGGTTTAGCAACGCTCTAGAGTGAAGCCTAGGTTATCCAGAACGTAGAAATGACCATTACCTTCACACTGCTTGCAATTATACATTTTATACGATGGAAAAACTGCTGTACATATGTTGTATTTTATTCTTCTGGCGTTGAATTCCAAGTCCCTAGCTATTCGATCTGGTGGAGCAACGCCCTAGAGTGAAGCCTAGGTTGCCCGGAACGTAGAAATGACCATAACTTTCACACTGGTTGCAATCATTCGTTTTATACAATGGAAAAACTGTTCTTTTTATTTTGTATTTTATGCTTCGGTCGTTGACATCTAAGGCCCTAACTATTCGATCTGGTGAAGCAACGCTCTAGAGTGAAGCCTAGGTTGCCGGAACGTAGAAATGACCATTACACTCACACTGCTTGCAATTATACATTTTATGCGATGGAAGAACTGTTGTAATTATGTTGTATTTTATTCTTCTGGCGTTGAATTCTAAGTCCCTAGCTATTCGATCTGGTGGTGCAATGCCCTAGAGTGAAGCCTAGGTTACCCGGAACATAGAAATGACCAGTACTTTCACACTTGTTGCAGCTTTCCTGTTATACGATGGAAAAACTGTTGCATTTTTATTGTATTTTACGCTTCTGGCGTTGTATTGAAAGTCCCTAACTATTCGATCTGGTGGAGCAACGCCCTACAGTTAAGCCTAGGTTGCCCGGAACGTAGAAATGACCTTTACTTTCACACTGTTTGCAAATATACATTATATACGATGTTAAAGCTGTTGCATTTATATTGTATTTTATGCTTCTGGCGTTGTTTTCTTAGGCCCTAACTATTCGATCTGATGGAACAACGACCTAGACTGAAGCCTAGGTTGCCCGGAACGTATAAATGACCATAACTTTCACACTGGTTGCAATTATTCGTTTTATACAATGGAAAAACTGTTCTATTTATTTTGTATTTAATGCTTCGGGCGTTGACATCTAAGGCCCTCCTAACTATTCGATCTGGTGGAGCAACGCTCTAGAGTGAAGCCTAGGTTGCCCGGAACGTAGAAACGACCATTACCTTCACACTGCTTGCAATTATACATTTTATACGATGGAAAAACTGTGGTACTGATGTTGTATTTTATTCTTCTGGCGTTGAATTCTAAGTCCATAGCTATTCGATCTGGTGGAGCAACGCCCTAGAGTGAAGCCTCGGTAACCCGGAACATAGAAATGACCAGTACTTTCACACTGGTTGCAGCTTTCCTGTTATACGATGGAAAAGCTGTTGCATTTTTATTGCGTTTTATGCTTCTGGCGTTGTGTTCAAAGTCCCTAACTATTCGATCTGGTGGAGCACCGCCCTGGAGTTAAGCCTAGGTTGCCCGGAACGTAGAAATGACCATCACTTTCACACTGGTTGAAATTATTCGTTTTATACGATGAAAAAACTGTTGTATTTTTATTTTATCTTTTACTTCTGGCATTGACTTCTAATGCCCTAGCTATTCGATCTCGTGGAGCTACGCCATAGAGTCAAGTCTAGGTTGACCGGGACGTAGAAATGACCATTACTTTCACTCTGGTTGCAATTATTCATGCTATACGATGGAAAAACTGTTGTATCTTTATTGTATTTTATGCTTCGGGCGTTGACTTCTTAGGCCCTAACTATTGGATCCGGTGGAACAACGCCCTATAGTGAAGCCTAGGTTGCCCGGAACGTAGAAATGACCATCATTTTCACACTGTTTGCAATTATTCCTGTTATACGATGGAAAAACTCTTGTACATATATCGTATTTTATGCTTCTGGCGTTGACTTCTAAGGCCCTAGCTATTCGATGTGGTGGAGCAACGCCCTAGAGTGAAACCTATGTTGCACGAAACGTAGAAACGGCCATAACTTTCACACTGTTTGCAATTAGTCATTTTATACGATGGAAACACTATTGTATCTTTATTGTATTTTATGTTTCGGGCGTTGACTTCTAAGGCCCTAACTATTCGATCTGGTGGAGCAACGACCTGGAGTCAAGCCGAGGTTGCCCGGAACGTAGAAATGACCATAACTTTCACACTGGTTGCAATTATTCGTTTTATACAATGGAAAGACTGTTCTATTTATATTGCATTTTATGTATCTGGCATTCACTTCTAAGGCCCTAACTATTCGATGTGGTGGTGCAACGCCCTAGTGCGAAACCTAGGTTGTCCGGAACGTAGAAATGACAATTACTTTCACACTGGTTGCAATTATTCATGATATACGATGGAAAAACTGTAGTACATATATCGTGTTTGTGCTTCTGGCGTTGACTTCTTAGGCCCTAGCTATTCGATCTGGTGGATCAACGCCCTAGAGTGAAGCCTAGGTTGCCCGGAACGTAGAAATGACCATCACTTTCACACTTGTTGCAATTACTCCTGTTATACGATGGAAAAACTGTTATACTTTTATCGTATTTTATGCTTTGGGCATTGACTTCTATGGCCCTACCTCTTCGATCTGGTGGAGCAACGCCCTAGATTCAAGCCTAGATTGCCCCGAACGTAGATCTGACCATTACTTTCACACTGGTTGCAATTATTCGTTTTATACGACGGAAGAACTGTTGTATTTATATTGTATTTTATGCTTCGGGCGTTGACTTCTAAGGCCCTAACTATTCGATCTGGTGGAGCAACGCCCTAGAGTCAAGACTAGGTTGCCCGGAACGCAGAAATGACCGTTACTATCACAATGTTTGCAATTACTTATTCTATACGATGGAAAAACTGTTGTATTTATATAGTATTTTATGCTTCGGGCGTTGACTTCTAAGGCCCTATGTATTCGATCTGGTGGAGCGATGCTTCAGAGTTAAGTCTAGGATGCGCGGAACGTAGAAGTGACCACGACTTTCACACTGGTTGCAATTATTCGTGATATACGATGGAAAAACTGTTGTACATATATCGTATTTTATGCTTCTGGCGTTGACTTCTTAGGCCCTAACTATTCGATCTGGTAGAGCAACGCCCTAGGGTGAGGCCTAGGTTGCCCGGACCGTAGGAGTGGCCATTACTTTCACACTGGATGCAATCATTCGTTTTATACGATGGAAAAACTGTTGTACTTATTTTGTATTTGGTGCTTCTGGCGTTGACTTCTAAGGCCCTAGCTATTCGATCTGGCGGAGCAACGCCCTAGAGTGAAGCCTAGGTTGCCCGGAACGTAGAAATGACCATTACTTTCACACTGTTTGCAATTATTCAATTTATACGATGGAAAAACTGTTGTACTTATGTTGTATTTTATACTTCTGGCGTTGAATTCCAAGTCCCTAGCTATTCGATCTGGTGGAGCAACGACCTGGAATCAAGCCTAGGTTGCCCGGAACGTAGAAATGACCATAACTTTCACACTGGTTGCAATTATCCCTTTTATACGATGGAAAAGCTGTTGTATTTTTATTGTACTTTATGCTTCTGACGTTAACTTCATGGGCCCTAACTATTCGATCTGGTGGAGCAACGCCCTGGAGTGAAGCCTAGGTTGCCCGGAACGTAGAAATGGCCATTACTTTCACACTGGTTGCAATTATCCCTTTTATACGATGGAAAAGCTGTTGCATTTTTATTGTCCTTTATGCTTCTGGCGTTGACTTCTAAGGCCCTAGCTGTTCGATATGGCGGAGCAACGCCCTACAGTGAAGCCTAGGTTACAGGGAATGTAGAAATGACCAGTACCTTCACACTGTTTGCAATTAGTCATTTTATACAATGGAAAAGCTGTTCTATTAATTTTGTATTTTATGCTTCGGACGTTGACTTCTAAGGCCCTAACTATTCGATCTGGTGGAGCAACGCCCTAGAGTGAAGCCTAGGTGGCCCGGAACGTGGAAATGACCATCACTTTCACACTGGCTGTAATTATTCCCGGTATGCGATGGAAAAATTGTTGCATTTATATTGTGTTTTATGCTTCTGGCGTTGACTTTTAAGGCCCTAACTATTGGATGTGGTGGATCAACGCCCTAGAGTGAAGCCTAGGTTGACGGGAGCGTAGAAGTGGCCATTACCTTCACAGTGTTTGGAATTATTCCTGTTATACGATGGAAAAACTGTTGGATTTTTATTGTATTTTATGCTTCTGGCGTTGACTTCTAAGACCGTAGCTATTCGATGTGGTGGAGCAACGCCCTAGAGTGAAGCCTATGTTGCACGAAACGTAGAAACGGCCATAACTTTCACACTGTTTGCAATTACTCCTGTTATACGATGGAAAAACTGTTGTATTTATATTGTATTTTATGCTTCGGGCTTTGACTTCTAAGGCCCTAACTATTCGATCTGGTGGAGCAACGCCCTAGAGTCAAGAGTAGGTTGCCCGGAACGCAGAAATGACCATTACCTTCACACTTGTTGCAATTACTCATTTTATACGATGGATAAACTGTTATAGCTTTATCGTATTTTATGCTTCGGGCGTTGACTTCTTAGGCCCTAACTATTGGATCCGGTGGAACAACGCACTAGAGTGAAGCCTAGGTGGCCCGGAACGTAGAAATGACCACCATTTTCACACTGTTTGCAATTATTCCTGTTATACGATGGAAAAACTGTTGTGCATATATCGTATTTTATGCTTCTGGCGTTGACTTCTTAGGCCCTAACTATTCGATCTGGTAGAGCAACGCCCTAGGGTGAAGCCTAGGTTGGCCGGAACGTAGAAGTGGCCATTACTTTCACACTGTTCGCAATTATTCATTTTATACGATGGAAAAGCTGTTGTACTTATGTCGTATTTTATACTTCTGGCGTTAAATTCTAAGTCCCTAGCTATTCGATCTGGTGGAGCAACGAACTGGAATCAAGCCTAGGTTGCCCGGAACGTAGAAATGACCATAACTTACACACTGGTTGCAATTATCCCTTTTATACGATGGAAAAGCTGTGGTATTTTTATTGTACTTTATGCTTCTGACGTTAACTTCTTGGGCCCTAACTATTCGATCTGGTGGAGCAACGCCCTAGAGTGAAGCCTAGGTTGCCCGGAACGTAGAAATGGCCATTACTTTCACACTGGTGGCAATTATACCTTTTATACGATGGAAAAGCTGTTGCATTTTTATTGACCTTCATGCTTCTGGCGTTGACTTCTAAGGCCCTAGCTATTCGATCTGGCGGAGCAACGCCCTAGAGTGAAGTCTAGGTTACCCGGAATGTAGAAATGACCAGTACCTTCACACTGTTTGCAATTAGTCATTTTATACGATGGAAAAACTATTGTATTTTTATTGTATTTTATGCTTCGGGCGTTGACTTCTAAGGCTCTAACTATTCGATCTGGAGGAGCAACGACCTGGAGTCAAGCCGAGGTTGCCCGGAACGTAGAAATGACCATAACTTTCACACTGGTTGCAATTATTCGTTTTATACAATGGAAAGACTATTCTATTTATATTGTATTTTATGTATCTGGCATTCACTTCTAAGGCCCTAACTATTCGATGTGGTGGTGCAACGCCCTAGTGCGAAACCTAGGTTGTCCGGAACGTAGAAATGACAATTACTTTCACACTGGTTGCAATTATTCGTGATATACGATGGAAAAACTGTTGTACATATATCGTGTTTGTGCTTCTGGCGTTGACTTCTTAGGCCCTAGCTATTCGATCTGGTGGAACAACGCCCTAGAGTGAAGCCTAGGTTGCCCGGAACGTAGAAATGACCATCACTTTCACACTTGTTGCAATTACTCCTGTTATACGATGGAAAAACTGTTATACTTTTATCGTATTTTATGCTTTGGGCATTGACTTCTATGGCCCTACCTCTTCGATCTGGTGGAGCAACCCCCTAGATTCAAGCCTAGATTGCCCCGAACGTAGATCTGACCATTACTTTCACACTGGTTGCAATTATTCGTTTTATACGTTGGAAAAACTGTTGTATTTAGTTTGTATTTGGTGCTTCTGGCGTTGACTTCTTAGGCCCTAACTAATGGATCTGGTGGACCAACGCCCTAGAGTGAAGCCTAGGTGGCCTGGAACGTGGAAATGACCATCACTTTCACACTGGTTGCAATTATTCGTTTTATACGATGGAAAAACTGTTGTATTTATGTTGTATTTTATGCTTCTGGCGTTGACTTCTAAGGCCCTAGCTATTCGATCTGGCGGAGCAACGCCCTAGAGTGAAGCCTAGGTTGCCCGGAACGTAGAAATGACCATTACTTTCACACTGTTTGCAATTATTCATTTTATACGATGGAAAAACTGTTGTACTTATGTTGCATTTTATACTTCTGGCGTTGAATTCTAAGTCCCTAGCTATTCGATCTGGTGGAGTAACGCCCTAGAGTGAAGCCTAGGTTGCCCGGAACGTAGGAATGGCCATTACTTTCACACTGGTTGCAATTATCCCTTTTATACGATGGAAAAGCTGTTGCATTTTTATTGACCTTCATGCTTCTGGCGTTGACTTCTAAGGCCCTAGCTATTCGATCTGGCGGAGCAACGCCCTAGAGTGAAGTCTACGTTACCCGGAATGTAGAAATGACCAGTACCTTCACACTGTTTGCAATTAGTCATTTTATACGATGGAAAAACTATTGTATTTTTATTGTATTTTATGCTTCGGGCGTTGACTTCTAAGGCTCTAACTATTCGATCTGGTGGAGCAACGACCTGGAGTCAAGCCGAGGTTGCCCGGAACGTAGAAATGACCATAACTTTCACACTGGTTGCAATTATCCCTTTTATACGATGGAAAAGCTGTTGTATTTTTATTGTACTTTATGCTTCTGACGTTAACTTCATGGCCCCTAACTATTCGATCTGGTGCAGCAACGCCCTGGAGTGAAGCCTAGGTTGCCCGGAACGTAGAAATGGCCATTACTTTCACACTGGTTGCAATTATCCCTTTTACACGATGGAAAAGCTGTTGCATTTTTATTGTCCTTTATGCTTCTGGCGTTGACTTCTAAGGCCCTAGCTATTCGATATGGCGGAGCAACGCCCTAGAGTGAAGCCTAGGTTACAGGGAATGTAGAAATGACCAGTACCTTCACACTGTTTGCAATTAGTCATTTTATACAATGGAAAAGCTGTTCTATTAATTTTGTATTTTATGCTTCGGACGTTGACTTCTAAGGCCCTAACTATTCGATCTGGTGGAGCAACGCCGTAGAGTGAAGCCTAGGTTGCCAGGAACGTAGAAATAACCATCACTTTCACACTGTTTGGAATTATTCCTGTTATACGATGGAAAACTGTTGGATTTTTATTGTATTTTATGCTTCTGGCGTTGACTTCTAAGGCCGTAGCTATTCGATGTGGTGGAGCAACGCCCTAGAGTGAAGCCTAGGTTGCCGGGAACGTAGAAATGGCCATTACTTCCACACTGGTTGCTATTATCCCTTTTATACGATGGAAAAGCTGTTGCACTTTTATTGTCCTTTATGCTTCTGGCGTTGACTTCTAAGGCCCTAGCTATTCGATGTGGTGGAGCAACGCCCTAGAGTGAAACCTATGTTGCACGAAACGTAGAAACGGCCATAACTTTCACACTGTTTGCAATTAGTCATTTTATACGATGGAAACACTATTGTATCTTTATTGTATTTTATGTTTCGGGCGTTGACTTCTAAGGCCCTAACTATTCGATCTGGTGGAGCAACGACCTGGAGTCAAGCCGAGGTTGCCCGGAACGTAGAAATGACCATAACTTTCACACTGGTTGCAATTATTCGTTTTATACAATGGAAAGACTGTTCTATTTATATTGCATTTTATGTATCTGGCATTCACTTCTAAGGCCCTAACTATTCGATGTGGTGGTGCAACGCCCTAGTGCGAAACCTAGGTTGTCCGGAACGTAGAAATGACAATTACTTTCACACTGGTTGCAATTATTCATGATATACGATGGAAAAACTGTAGTACATATATCGTGTTTGTGCTTCTGGCGTTGACTTCTTAGGCCCTAGCTATTCGATCTGGTGGATCAACGCCCTAGAGTGAAGCCTAGGTTGCCCGGAACGTAGAAATGACCATCACTTTCACACTTGTTGCAATTACTCCTGTTATACGATGGAAAAACTGTTATACTTTTATCGTATTTTATGCTTTGGGCATTGACTTCTATGGCCCTACCTCTTCGATCTGGTGGAGCAACGCCCTAGATTCAAGCCTAGATTGCCCCGAACGTAGATCTGACCATTACTTTCACACTGGTTGCAATTATTCGTTTTATACGACGGAAGAACTGTTGTATTTATATTGTATTTTATGCTTCGGGCGTTGACTTCTAAGGCCCTAACTATTCGATCTGGTGGAGCAACGCCCTAGAGTCAAGACTAGGTTGCCCGGAACGCAGAAATGACCGTTACTATCACAATGTTTGCAATTACTTATTCTATACGATGGAAAAACTGTTGTATTTATATAGTATTTTATGCTTCGGGCGTTGACTTCTAAGGCCCTATGTATTCGATCTGGTGGAGCGATGCTTCAGAGTTAAGTCTAGGATGCGCGGAACGTAGAAGTGACCACGACTTTCACACTGGTTGCAATTATTCGTGATATACGATGGAAAAACTGTTGTACATATATCGTATTTTATGCTTCTGGCGTTGACTTCTTAGGCCCTAACTATTCGATCTGGTAGAGCAACGCCCTAGGGTGAGGCCTAGGTTGCCCGGACCGTAGGAGTGGCCATTACTTTCACACTGGATGCAATCATTCGTTTTATACGATGGAAAAACTGTTGTACTTATTTTGTATTTGGTGCTTCTGGCGTTGACTTCTAAGGCCCTAGCTATTCGATCTGGCGGAGCAACGCCCTAGAGTGAAGCCTAGGTTGCCCGGAACGTAGAAATGACCATTACTTTCACACTGTTTGCAATTATTCAATTTATACGATGGAAAAACTGTTGTACTTATGTTGTATTTTATACTTCTGGCGTTGAATTCCAAGTCCCTAGCTATTCGATCTGGTGGAGCAACGACCTGGAATCAAGCCTAGGTTGCCCGGAACGTAGAAATGACCATAACTTTCACACTGGTTGCAATTATCCCTTTTATACGATGGAAAAGCTGTTGTATTTTTATTGTACTTTATGCTTCTGACGTTAACTTCATGGGCCCTAACTATTCGATCTGGTGGAGCAACGCCCTGGAGTGAAGCCTAGGTTGCCCGGAACGTAGAAATGGCCATTACTTTCACACTGGTTGCAATTATCCCTTTTATACGATGGAAAAGCTGTTGCATTTTTATTGTCCTTTATGCTTCTGGCGTTGACTTCTAAGGCCCTAGCTGTTCGATATGGCGGAGCAACGCCCTACAGTGAAGCCTAGGTTACAGGGAATGTAGAAATGACCAGTACCTTCACACTGTTTGCAATTAGTCATTTTATACAATGGAAAAGCTGTTCTATTAATTTTGTATTTTATGCTTCGGACGTTGACTTCTAAGGCCCTAACTATTCGATCTGGTGGAGCAACGCCCTAGAGTGAAGCCTAGGTGGCCCGGAACGTGGAAATGACCATCACTTTCACACTGGCTGTAATTATTCCCGGTATGCGATGGAAAAATTGTTGCATTTATATTGTGTTTTATGCTTCTGGCGTTGACTTTTAAGGCCCTAACTATTGGATGTGGTGGATCAACGCCCTAGAGTGAAGCCTAGGTTGACGGGAGCGTAGAAGTGGCCATTACCTTCACAGTGTTTGGAATTATTCCTGTTATACGATGGAAAAACTGTTGGATTTTTATTGTATTTTATGCTTCTGGCGTTGACTTCTAAGACCGTAGCTATTCGATGTGGTGGAGCAACGCCCTAGAGTGAAGCCTATGTTGCACGAAACGTAGAAACGGCCATAACTTTCACACTGTTTGCAATTACTCCTGTTATACGATGGAAAAACTGTTGTATTTATATTGTATTTTATGCTTCGGGCTTTGACTTCTAAGGCCCTAACTATTCGATCTGGTGGAGCAACGCCCTAGAGTCAAGAGTAGGTTGCCCGGAACGCAGAAATGACCATTACCTTCACACTTGTTGCAATTACTCATTTTATACGATGGATAAACTGTTATAGCTTTATCGTATTTTATGCTTCGGGCGTTGACTTCTTAGGCCCTAACTATTGGATCCGGTGGAACAACGCACTAGAGTGAAGCCTAGGTGGCCCGGAACGTAGAAATGACCACCATTTTCACACTGTTTGCAATTATTCCTGTTATACGATGGAAAAACTGTTGTGCATATATCGTATTTTATGCTTCTGGCGTTGACTTCTTAGGCCCTAACTATTCGATCTGGTAGAGCAACGCCCTAGGGTGAAGCCTAGGTTGGCCGGAACGTAGAAGTGGCCATTACTTTCACACTGTTCGCAATTATTCATTTTATACGATGGAAAAGCTGTTGTACTTATGTCGTATTTTATACTTCTGGCGTTAAATTCTAAGTCCCTAGCTATTCGATCTGGTGGAGCAACGAACTGGAATCAAGCCTAGGTTGCCCGGAACGTAGAAATGACCATAACTTACACACTGGTTGCAATTATCCCTTTTATACGATGGAAAAGCTGTGGTATTTTTATTGTACTTTATGCTTCTGACGTTAACTTCTTGGGCCCTAACTATTCGATCTGGTGGAGCAACGCCCTAGAGTGAAGCCTAGGTTGCCCGGAACGTAGAAATGGCCATTACTTTCACACTGGTGGCAATTATACCTTTTATACGATGGAAAAGCTGTTGCATTTTTATTGACCTTCATGCTTCTGGCGTTGACTTCTAAGGCCCTAGCTATTCGATCTGGCGGAGCAACGCCCTAGAGTGAAGTCTAGGTTACCCGGAATGTAGAAATGACCAGTACCTTCACACTGTTTGCAATTAGTCATTTTATACGATGGAAAAACTATTGTATTTTTATTGTATTTTATGCTTCGGGCGTTGACTTCTAAGGCTCTAACTATTCGATCTGGAGGAGCAACGACCTGGAGTCAAGCCGAGGTTGCCCGGAACGTAGAAATGACCATAACTTTCACACTGGTTGCAATTATTCGTTTTATACAATGGAAAGACTGTTCTATTTATATTGTATTTTATGTATCTGGCATTCACTTCTAAGGCCCTAACTATTCGATGTGGTGGTGCAACGCCCTAGTGCGAAACCTAGGTTGTCCGGAACGTAGAAATGACAATTACTTTCACACTGGTTGCAATTATTCGTGATATACGATGGAAAAACTGTTGTACATATATCGTGTTTGTGCTTCTGGCGTTGACTTCTTAGGCCCTAGCTATTCGATCTGGTGGAACAACGCCCTAGAGTGAAGCCTAGGTTGCCCGGAACGTAGAAATGACCATCACTTTCACACTTGTTGCAATTACTCCTGTTATACGATGGAAAAACTGTTATACTTTTATCGTATTTTATGCTTTGGGCATTGACTTCTATGGCCCTACCTCTTCGATCTGGTGGAGCAACCCCCTAGATTCAAGCCTAGATTGCCCCGAACGTAGATCTGACCATTACTTTCACACTGGTTGCAATTATTCGTTTTATACGTTGGAAAAACTGTTGTATTTAGTTTGTATTTGGTGCTTCTGGCGTTGACTTCTTAGGCCCTAACTAATGGATCTGGTGGACCAACGCCCTAGAGTGAAGCCTAGGTGGCCTGGAACGTGGAAATGACCATCACTTTCACACTGGTTGCAATTATTCGTTTTATACGATGGAAAAACTGTTGTATTTATGTTGTATTTTATGCTTCTGGCGTTGACTTCTAAGGCCCTAGCTATTCGATCTGGCGGAGCAACGCCCTAGAGTGAAGCCTAGGTTGCCCGGAACGTAGAAATGACCATTACTTTCACACTGTTTGCAATTATTCATTTTATACGATGGAAAAACTGTTGTACTTATGTTGCATTTTATACTTCTGGCGTTGAATTCTAAGTCCCTAGCTATTCGATCTGGTGGAGTAACGCCCTAGAGTGAAGCCTAGGTTGCCCGGAACGTAGGAATGGCCATTACTTTCACACTGGTTGCAATTATCCCTTTTATACGATGGAAAAGCTGTTGCATTTTTATTGACCTTCATGCTTCTGGCGTTGACTTCTAAGGCCCTAGCTATTCGATCTGGCGGAGCAACGCCCTAGAGTGAAGTCTACGTTACCCGGAATGTAGAAATGACCAGTACCTTCACACTGTTTGCAATTAGTCATTTTATACGATGGAAAAACTATTGTATTTTTATTGTATTTTATGCTTCGGGCGTTGACTTCTAAGGCTCTAACTATTCGATCTGGTGGAGCAACGACCTGGAGTCAAGCCGAGGTTGCCCGGAACGTAGAAATGACCATAACTTTCACACTGGTTGCAATTATCCCTTTTATACGATGGAAAAGCTGTTGTATTTTTATTGTACTTTATGCTTCTGACGTTAACTTCATGGGCCCTAACTATTCGATCTGGTGCAGCAACGCCCTGGAGTGAAGCCTAGGTTGCCCGGAACGTAGAAATGGCCATTACTTTCACACTGGTTGCAATTATCCCTTTTACACGATGGAAAAGCTGTTGCATTTTTATTGTCCTTTATGCTTCTGGCGTTGACTTCTAAGGCCCTAGCTATTCGATATGGCGGAGCAACGCCCTAGAGTGAAGCCTAGGTTACAGGGAATGTAGAAATGACCAGTACCTTCACACTGTTTGCAATTAGTCATTTTATACAATGGAAAAGCTGTTCTATTAATTTTGTATTTTATGCTTCGGACGTTGACTTCTAAGGCCCTAACTATTCGATCTGGTGGAGCAACGCCGTAGAGTGAAGCCTAGGTTGCCAGGAACGTAGAAATAACCATCACTTTCACACTGTTTGGAATTATTCCTGTTATACGATGGAAAACTGTTGGATTTTTATTGTATTTTATGCTTCTGGCGTTGACTTCTAAGGCCGTAGCTATTCGATGTGGTGGAGCAACGCCCTAGAGTGAAGCCTAGGTTGCCGGGAACGTAGAAATGGCCATTACTTCCACACTGGTTGCTATTATCCCTTTTATACGATGGAAAAGCTGTTGCACTTTTATTGTCCTTTATGCTTCTGGCGTTGACTTCTAAGGCCCTAGCTATTCGATGTGGTGGAGCAACGCCCTAGAGTGAAACCTATGTTGCACGAAACGTAGAAACGGCCATAACTTTCACACTGTTTGCAATTAGTCATTTTATACGATGGAAACACTATTGTATCTTTATTGTATTTTATGTTTCGGGCGTTGACTTCTAAGGCCCTAACTATTCGATCTGGTGGAGCAACGACCTGGAGTCAAGCCGAGGTTGCCCGGAACGTAGAAATGACCATCACTTTCACACTGGTTGCAATTATCCCTTTTATACGATGGAAAAACTGTTGTACTTATGTTGTATTTTATACTTCTGGCGTTGAATTCTAAGTCCCTAGCAATTCGATCTGGTGGAGCAACGACCTGGAATCAAGCCTAGGTTGCCGGGAACGTAGAAATGACCATAACTTTCACACTGGTTGCAATTATCCCTTTTATACGATGGAAAAGCTGTTGTATTTTTATTGTACTTTATGCTTCTGACGTTAACTTCATGGGCCCTAACTATTCGATCTGGTGCAGCAACGCCCTGGAGTGAAGCCTAGGTTGCCCGGAACGTAGAAATGGCCATTACTTTCACACTGGTTGCTATTATCCCTTTTATACGATGGAAAAGCTGTTGCACTTTTATTGTCCTTTATGCTTCTGGCGTTGACTTCTAAGGCCCTAGCTATTCGATATGGCGGAGCAACGCCCTAGAGTGAAGCCTAGCATACAGGGAATGTAGAAATGACCAGTACCTTCACACTGTTTGCAATTAGTCATTTTATACGATGGAAAAACTATTGTATCTTTATTGTATTTTATGTTTCGGGCGTTGACTTCTAAGGCCCTAACTATTCGATCTGGTGGAGCAACGACCTGGAGTCAAGCCGAGGTTGCCCGGAACGTAGAAATGACCATAACTTTCACACTGGATGCAATTATTCGTTTTATACAATGGAAAGACTGTTCTTTTCATATTGTATTTTATGGCATCTGACATTCACTTCTAAGGCCCTAACTATTCGATGTGGTGGAGCAACGCCCTAGAGTGAAGCCTAGGTTGCACGAAACGTAGAAATGACCATAACTTTCACACTGGATGCAATTATCCGTTTTATGGGATGGAAAAACTGTTGTATTTATTTTGTATTTGGTGCTTCTGGCGGTGACTTCTTAGGCCCTAACTATTTGATCTGGTGGAGGACCGCCCTGTAGTGATGCCTAGGTTGCCCGGAACGTAGAAAAGACCTTTACTTTCACACCGTTTGCAAATATACATTATATACGATAGAAAAACTGTTGTATTTATTTTGTATTTTATGATTCTGGCACTGACTTCATAGGGCCTAACTATTGGATCTGGTGGAGCAACGGCCACGGGTGAAGCCTATGTTGCGCGGAACGTAGAAATGACCACAACTTTCAAACTGGTTTCAATTATTTGTTTTATAGAATGGAAAAACTGTTCTAGTTATTCTGTATTTTATGCTTCGGGCGTTGACTTCTTAGGCCCTAACTGCTGCATGTGGTGGACCAACGCCCTAGAGTGAAGCCTAGGTTGCCCGGAATGTAGAAATGACCATTACCTTCACACTGTTTGCGATTATTCATTTTATACGATGGTAAAACTGTTGCACATATATCGTATTTTATGCTTCTGGCGTTGTCTTCATAGGCCCTAACTATTCGATCAGGTGGAGCAACGCCCTAGGGTGAAGCCTAGGTTGCCCGGAACGTAGAAATGAACATACCTTTCATACTGGTTGCAATTATTCGTTTTATACGTTGGAAAAGCTGTTGTATTTATTTTGTATGTGGTGCTTCTGGCGTTAAATTCTAAGTCCCTAACCATTCGATCTGGTGGACCAACGCCCTAGACTGAAGCGGAGGTTGCCAGGAACGTAGAAATGACCATCACTTTCACACTGTTTCCAATTATTCCTGTTATACGATGGAAAAACTGTTGTACATATATCGTATTTTATGCTTCTGGCGTTGACTTCTTAGGCCCTAACTATTCGATCTGGTAGAGCAACGCCCTAGGGTGAAGTCTATGTTGCCCGGAACGTAGAAGTGGCCATTACTTTCACACTGGATGCAATTATTCGTTTTATACGATGGAAAAACTGTTGTATTTATGTTGTATTTGATGCTTCTGGCGTTGACTTCTAAGGCCCTAGCTATTCGATCTGGCGGAGCAACGCCCTAGAGTGAAGCCTAGGTTGCCCGGAACGTAGAAATGACCATTACTTTCACACTGTTTGCAATTATTCATTTTATACGATGGAAAAACTGTTGAACTTATGTTGTATTTTATACTTCTGGCGTTGAATTCTAAGTCCCTAGCAATTCGATCTGGTGGAGCCACGACCTGGAATCAAGCCTAGGTTGCCCGGAACGTAGAAATGACCATAACTTTCACACTGGTTGCAATTATCCCTTTTATACGATGGAAAAGCTGTTGTATTTTTATTGTACTTTATGCTTCTGACGTTAACTTCATGGGCCCTAACTATTCGATCTGGTGCAGCAACGCCCTGGAGTGAAGCCTAGGTTGCCCGGAACGTAGAAATGGCCATTACTTTCACACTGGTTGCAATTATCCCTTTTATACGATGGAAAAGCTGTTGCATTTTTATTGTCCTTTATGTTTCTGGCGTTGACTTCTAAGGCCCTAGCTATTCGATATGGCGGAGCAACGCCCTAGAGTGAAGCCTAGGTTACTGGGAATGTAGAAATGACCAGTACCTTCACACTGTTTGCAATTAGTCATTTTATACAATGGAAAAGCTGTTCTATTAATTTTGTATTTTATGCATCGGACGTTGACTTCTAAGGCCCTAACTATTCGATCTGGTGGAGCAACGCCCTAGAGTGAAGCATAGGTTGCCCGGAACGTAGGTATGACCATAACTTTCACACTGGTTGCAATTATTCGTTTCATACGATGGAAAGACTGTTGTATCTATATTGTATTTTATGTTTCTGGCGTTGACGTCTAAGGCCCTAACTATTCGATCTGATGGAGCAACGCCCTAGCGTGAAGCCTAGGTTGCCAGGAACGTAGAAATGACCATCACTTTCACACTGGTTGCAATTATTCGTTTCATACGATGGAAAGACTGTTGTATCTATATTGTATTTTATGTTTCTGGCGTTGACGTCTAAGGCCCTAACTATTCGATCTGATGGAGCAACGCCCTAGAGTGAAGCATAGGTTGCCCGGAACGTAGGTATGACCATAACTTTCACACTGGTTGCAATTATTCGTTTCATACGATGGAAAGACTGTTGTATCTATATTGTATTTTATGTTTCTGGCGTTGACTTCTAAGGCCCTAACTATTCGATCTGGTGGAGCAACGCCCTAGTGCGAAACCTAGGTTGTCCGGAACGTAGAAATGACAATTACTTTCACACTGGTTTCAATTATTCGTGATATACGATGGAAAAACTGTTGTACATATATCGTGTTTGTGCTTCTGGCGTTGACTTCTTAGGCCCTAGCTATTCGATCTGGTCGAACAATGCCCTAGATTCAAGCCTAGATTGCCCGGAACGTAGATGTGACCATTACTTTCACACTGGTTGCAATTATTCGTTTTATACTTTGGAAAAACTGTTGTATTTAGTTTGTATTTGGTGCTTCTGGCGTTGACTTCTTAGGCCCTAACTAAAGGATCTGGTGGACCAACGCCCTAGAGTGAAGCCTAGGTGGCCCGGAACGTGGAAATGACCATCACTTTCACACTGGTTGCAATTATTCCCGGTATACGATGGAAAAATTGTTGCATTTATGTTGTGTTTTATGCTTCTGGCGTTGACTTTTAAGGCCCTAACTATTGGATGTGGTGGATCAACGCCCTAGAGTGAAGCCTAGGTTGACGGGAGCGTAGAAATGGCCATTACCTTCACAGTGTTTGGAATTATTCCTGTTATACGATGGAAAAACTGTTGGATTTTTATTGTATTTTATGCTTCTGGCGTTGACTTCTAAGGCCGTAGCTATTCGATGTGGTGGAGCAACGCCCTAGAGTGAAACCTATGTTGCACGAAACGTAGAAACGGCCATAACTTTCACACTGTTTGCAATTACTCCTGTTATACGATGGAAAAACTGTTGTATTTATATTGTATTTTATGCTTCGGGCGTTGACTTCTAAGGCCCTAACTATTCGATCTGGTGGAGCAACGCCCTAGAGTCAAGAGTAGGTTGCCCGGAACGCAGAAATGACCATTACCTTCACACTTGTTGCAATTACTCATTTTATACGATGGAAAAACTGTTATATCTTTATCGTATTTTATGCTTCGGGCGTTGACTTCTATGGCCCTACCTCTTCGATCTGGTGGAGCAACGCCCTAGAGTCAAGCCTAGATTGCCCGGAACGTAGATATGACCGTTACTTTCACACTGGTTGCAATTATTCGTTTTATGCGATGGAAAAACGGTTGTATTTATTTTGTATTTTATGCTTCTGGCGTTGACTTTTAAGGCCCTAACTATTGGATGTGGTGGATCAACGCCCTAGAGTGAAGCCTAGGTTGACGGGAGCGTAGAAATGGCCATTACCTTCACAGTGTTTGGAATTATTCCTGTTATACGATGGAAAAACTGTTGGATTTTTATTGTATTTTATGCTTCTGGCGTTGACTTCTAAGGCCGTAGCTATTCGATGTGGTGGAGCAACGCCCTAGAGTGAAACCTATGTTGCACGAAACGTAGAAACGGCCATAACTTTCACACTGTTTGCAATTACTCCTGTTATACGATGGAAAAACTGTTGTATTTATATTGTATTTTATGCTTCGGGCGTTGACTTCTAAGGCCCTAACTATTCGATCTGGTGGAGCAACGCCCTAGAGTCAAGAGTAGGTTGCCCGGAACGCAGAAATGACCATTACCTTCACACTTGTTGCAATTACTCATTTTATACGATGGAAAAACTGTTATATCTTTATCGTATTTTATGCTTCGGGCGTTGACTTCTATGGCCCTACCTCTTCGATCTGGTGGAGCAACGCCCTAGAGTCAAGCCTAGATTGCCCGGAACGTAGATATGACCGTTACTTTCACACTGGTTGCAATTATTCGTTTTATGCGATGGAAAAACGGTTGTATTTATTTTGTATTTTATGCTTCGGGCGTTGACTTCTAAGGCCCTACCTTTTCGATCTGGTGGAGCAACGCCCTAGAGTCAAGCCTAGATTGCCCGGAACGTAGATATGACCATTACTTTCACACTGGATGCAATTATTCGTTTTATACGATGGAAGAACTGTTGTATTTATTTTGTATTTGGTTCTTCTGGCGGTGACTTCTTAGGCCCTAACCATTGGATCTGGTGGACCGACGCCCTAGAGTGAAGCCTAGGTTGCCCGGAAAGTGGAAATGACCATCACTTTCACACTGGTTGCAATTATTCCCGTTATACGATGGAAAAACTGTTGTATTTATATTGTATTTTATGCTTCTGGAGTTGACTTTTAAGGCCCTAACTATTCGATGTGGTGGAGCAACGCCCTAGAGTGAAGCCTAGGTTGACGGGAGCGGAGAAATGACCATTACCTTCACACTGTTTGGAATTATTCCTGTTATACGATGGAAAACTGTTGGATTTTTATTGTATTTTATGCTTCTGGCGTTGACTTTTAAGGCCGTAGCTATTCGATGTGGTGGAGCAACGCCCTAGAGTGAAGCCTAGGTTGCACGAAACGTAGAAATGACCATAACTTTCACACTGGATGCAATTATCCGTTTTATGCGATGGAAAAACTGTTGTATTTATTTTGTATTTGGTGCTTCTGGCCGTGACTTCTTAGGCCCTAACTATTTGATCTGGTGGAGGACCGCCCTGTAGTGATGCCTAGGTTGCCCGGAACGTAGAAAAGACCATTACCTTCACACTGGTTGCAATTATTCCTGTTATACGATGGAAAAACTGTTGCATCTTTATTGCATTTCATGCATCGGGCGCTGACTTCTAAGGCACTAACTTTTCGATCTGGTGCAGCACCGCCCTGTAGTGAAACCTAGGTTGCCCGGAACGTAGAAATGACCGGTACTTTCACACTGGTTGCAGTTATTCCAGTTATATGAAGGAAAATCTGTTGCATTTTTATTGTATTTTATGCTTCTGTCGTTGAATTCTAAGTCCCTAACTATGCGATCTGGTGGAGAAACGCCCTACAGCTAAGCCTAGGTTGCCCGGAACGTAGAAAAGACCTTTACTTTCACACCGTTTGCAAATATACATTATATACGATAGAAAAACTGTTGTATTTATTTTGTATTTTATGCTTCTGGCACTGACTTCATAGGGCCTAACTATTGGATCTGGTGGAGCAACGGCCACGGGTGAAGCCTAGGTTGCGCGGAACGCAGAAATGACCACAACTTTCAAACTGGTTTCAATTATTTGTTTTATACAATGGAAAAACTGTTCTAGTTATTCTGTATTTTATGCTTCGGGCGTTGACTTCTTAGGCCCTAACTGCTGGATGTGGTGGACCAACGCCCTAGAGTGAAGACTAGGTTGCCCGGAATGTAGAAATGACCATTACCTTCACACTGTTTGCGATTATTCATTTTATACGATGGTAAAACTGTTGCACATATATCGTATTTTATGCTTCTGGCGTTGTCTTCATAGGCCCTAACTATTCGATCAGGTGGAGAAACGCCCTAGGGCGAAGCCTAGGTTGCCCGGAACGTAGAAATGAACATACCTTTCATACTGGTTGCAATTATTCGTTTTATACGATGGAAAAGCTGTTGTATTTATTTTGTATGTGGTGCTTCTGGCGTTAAATTCTAAGTCCCTAACCATTCGATCTGGTGGAGCAACGCCCTAGAGTGAAGCCTAGGTTGCCCGGAACGTAGAAATGACCTTTACTTTCACACTGTTTGCAAATATACATCATATAGGATATAAAAGCTGTTGTATTTATATTGTATTTTATGCTTCTGGCGTTGACTTCTGAGGCACTAGCTATTCGATCTGTTGGAGCAACGCCCTAGAGTGAAGCCCAGGTTACCCGGAACATAGAAATAACCAGTACCTACACACTGGTTGCAGCTTTCTTGTTATACGATGGAAAAACTGTTGCATTTTTGTTGTATTTTATGCTTCTGGCGATGTATTCAAAATCCCTAACTATTCGATCTGGTGATGCAACGCCCTGGAGTTAAGCCTCGGTTGCCCGGAACGTAGAAATGACCATAACCTTCTCACTGTTTGCAATCATTCATTTTATACGATGGAAAAGCTGTTGTATTTATATTGTATTTTGTGCTTCTGCAGTTGACTTCTAAGGCCGTAGCTATTCGATGTGGTGGAGCAACGGCCAAGAGTGAAACCTAGGTTGCGCGGAACGTAGAAATGTCCATTACTGTCGCACTGGTTACTATTATCCCTTTTATACGATGGAAAAGCTGTTGCACTTTTATTGTCCTTTATGCTTCTGGCGTTGACTTCTAAGGCCCTAGCTATTCGAAATGGCGGAGCAACGCCCTAGAGTGAAGCCTAGGTTACAGGGAATGTAGAAATGACCAGTACCTTCACACTGTTTGCAATTAGTCATTTTATACGATGGAAAAACTATTGTATCTTTATTGTATTTTATGTTTCGGGCGTTGACTTCTAAGGCCCTAACTATTCGATCTGGTGGAGCAACGACCTGGAGTCAAGCCGAGGTTGCCCGGAACGTAGAAATGACCATAACTTTCACACTGGTTGCAATTATTCGTTTTATACAATGGAAAGACTGTTCTTTTTATATTGTATTTTATGTATCTGGCATTCACTTCTAAGGCCGTAACTATTCGATGTGGTGGTGCAACGCCCTAGTGCGAAATCTAGGTTGTCCGGAACGTAGAAATGACAATTACTTTCACACTGGTTTCAATTATTCGTGATATACGATGGAAAAACTGTTGTACATATATCGTGTTTGTGCTTCTGGCGTTGACTTCTAAGGCCGTAGCTATTCGATCTGGTCGAACAATGCCCTAGATTCAAGCCTAGATTGCCCGGAACGTAGATGTGACCATTACTTTCACACTCGTTGCAATTATTCGTTTTATACTTTGGAAAAACTGTTGTATTTAGTTTGTATTTGGTGCTTCTGGCGTTGACTTCTTAGGCCCTAACTAATGGATCTGGTGGACCAACGCCCTAGAGTGAAGCCTAGGTGGCCCGGAACGTGGAAATGACCATCACTTTCACACTGGTTGCAATTATTCCCGGTATACGATGGAAAAATTGTTGCATTTATATTGTGTTTTATGCTTCTGGCGTTGACTTTTAAAGCCCTAACTATTGGATGTGGTGGATCAACGCCCTAGAGTGAAGCCTAGGTTGACGGGAGCGTAGAAATGGCCATTACCTTCACAGTGTTTGGAATTATTCCTGTTATACGATGGAAAAACTGTTGGATTTTTATTGTATTTTATGCTTCTGGCGTTGACTTCTAAGGCCGTAGCTATTCGATGTGGTGGAGCAACGTCCTAGAGTGAAACCTATGTTGCACGAAACGTAGAAACGGCCATAACTTTCACACTGTTTGCAATTACTCCTGTTATACGATGGAAAAACTGTTGTATTTATATTGTATTTTATGCTTCGGGCGTTGACTTCTAAGGCCCTAACTATTCGATCTGGTGGAGCAACGCCCTAGAGTCAAGAGTAGGTTGCCCGGAACGGAGAAATGACCATTACCTTCACACTTGTTGCAAATACTCATTTTATACGATGGAAAAACTGATATATCTTTATCGTATTTTATGCTTCGGGCGTTGACTTCTATGGCCCTACCTCTTCGATCTGGTGGAGCAACGCCCTAGAGTCAAGCCTAGGTTGCCCGGAAAGTGGAAATGACCATCACTTTCACACTGGTTGCAATTATTCCCGTTATACGATGAAAAACTGTTGTATTTATGTTGTATTTTATGCTTCTGGAGTTGACTTTTATGGCCCTAACTATTCGATGTGGTGGAGCAACGCCCTAGAGTGAAGCCTAGGTTGACAGGAGCGGAGAAATGACCGTTACCTTCACACTGTTTGGAATTATTCCTGTTATACGATGGAAAACAGTTGGATTTTTATTGTATTTTATGCTTCTGGCGTTGACTTTTAAGGCCGTAGCTATTCGATGTGGTGGAGCAACGCCCTAGAGTGAAGCCTAGGTTGCACGAAACGTACAAATGACCATAACTTTCACACTGGATGCAATTATCCGTTTTATGCGATGGAAAAACTGTTGTATTTATTTTGTATTTGGTGCTTCTGGCGTTGACTTCTGAGGCACTAGCTATTCGATCTGTTGGAGCAACGCCCTAGAGTGAAGCCTAGGTTACCCGGAACATAGAAATAACCAGTACCTACACACTGGTTGCAGCTTTCTTGTTATACGATGGAAAAACTGTTGCATTTTTGTTGTATTTTATGCTTCTGGCGATGTATTCAAAATCCCTAACTATTCGATCTGGTGAAGCAACGCCCTGGAGTTAAGCCTCGGTTGCGCGGAACGTAGAAATGACCATAACTTTCTCACTGTTTGCAATCATTCATTTTATACGATGGAAAGGCTGTTGTATTTATATTGTATTTTGTGCTTCTGCAGTTGACTTCTAAGGCCGTAGCTATTCCATGTGGTGGAGCAACGGCCAAGAGTGAAACCTAGGTTGCGCGGAACGTAGAAATGTCCATTACTGTCGCACTGGTTGCAATTACTCCTTTTTATACGATGGAAAAGCTGTTGTATTTTTAGTGTATTTTATGCTTCTGGCGTTGACATCTTACGCCCTAACTATTTGATCTAGTGGAGCACCGCCCTGTAGTGAAGCCTAGGTTGCCCGGAACGTAGAAAAGACCATTACCTTCACACTGGTTGCAATTATTCCTGTTATACGATGGAAAAACTGTTGCATCTTTATTGTATTTTATGCTTCGGGCGCTGACTTCTAAGGCACCAACTAATCGATCTGGTGGAGCACCGCCCTCTAGTGAAGCCTAGGTTGCCCGGAACGTAGAAATGACCTGTACTTTCACACTGGTTGCAATTATTCCTGTTATACGATGGAAAAACTGGTGCGTTTTTATTGCATTTTATGCTTCTGGCGTTAAATTCTAAGTCCCGGAATATGCGATCTGGTGGAGCAACGCCCTGCAGTTAAGCCTAGGTTGCCCGGAACTTAGAAATGACCTTTACTTTCGCACTGTATACAAATATACATCATATACGATGTAAAAGCTGTTGTATTTATATTGTATTTTATGCTTCTGGCGTTGACTTCTTAGGCCCGAACTATTCGACCTGGTGGAGCAACGCCCGAGGGTGAAGCCTAGGTTGCCCGGAACGTAGAAATGACCGTTACTTTTACACTGTTTGCAAATATACATTATATACGATGGAAAAGCTGTTGTATTCATATTGTATTTTATGCTTCTGGCGTTGACTTCTTACGCCCTAACTATTTGATCTGGTGGAGCACCGCCCTGTAGTGAAGCCTAGGCTGCCCGGAACGTAGAAATGACCGTTACTTTCACACTGTTTGCAAATGTACATTATATACGATGGAAAAGCTGTTGTATTTATATTGCATTTTATGCTCCTGGCGTTGACTTCTTAGGCCCTAACTATTAGATCTGGTGGAGCACCGCCCTGTAGTGAAGCCTAGGTTGCCCGGAACGTAGAAAAGACCATTACCTTCACACTGGTTGCAATTATTCCAGTTATACGATGGAAAAACTGCTGCATCTTTATTGTATTTTATTTTTCGGGCGCTGACTTCTAAGGCACTAACTATTCGATCTGGTGGAGCAACGCACTAGAGTGAAGCCTAGGTTACCCGGAACGTAGACATGACCATTACCTTCACGTTTGTTGCAGTTATTCCTGTTATACGATGGTCAAACTGTTGGATTTTGATTGAACTTTATGATTCTGGCGTTGACTTCTAAGGCCCTATGTATTCGATCTGGTGGAGCAATGCCTCAGAGTTAAGTCTAGGATGCCCGGAACGTAGAAATGGCCATTACTTTCACACTGGTTGCAATTATTCCTTTTATACGTTGGAAAAGCTGTTGTATTTATTTTGTATGTGGTGCTTCTGGCGTTAAATTCTAAGTCCCTAACCATTCGATCTGGTGGAGCACCGCCCTAGAGTGAAACCTATGTTGCACGAAACGTAGAAACGGCCATAACTTTCACACTGTTTGCAATTACTCCTGTTATACGATGGAAAAACTGTTGTATTTATATTGTATTTTATGCTTCGGGCGTTGACTTCTAAGGCCCTAACTATTCGATCTGGTGGAGCAACGCCCTAGAGTCAAGAGTAGGTTGCCCGGAACGCAGAAATGACCATTACCTTCACACTTGTTGCAAATACTCATTTTATACGATGGAAAAACTGATATATCTTTATCGTATTTTATGCTTCGGGCGTTGACTTCTATGGCCCTACCTCTTCGATCTGGTGGAGCAACGCCCTAGAGTCAAGCCTAGGTTGCCCGGAAAGTGGAAATGACCATCACTTTCACACTGGTTGCAATTATTCCCGTTATACGATGAAAAACTGTTGTATTTATGTTGTATTTTATGCTTCTGGAGTTGACTTTTATGGCCTTAACTATTCGATGTGGTGGAGCAACGCCCTAGAGTGAAGCCTAGGTTGACGGGAGCGGAGAAATGACCATTACCTTCACACTGTTTGGAATTATTCCTGTTATACGATGGAAAACAGTTGGATTTTTATTGTATTTTATGCTTCTGGCGTTGACTTTTAAGGCCGTAGCTATTCGATGTGGTGGAGCAACGCCCTAGAGTGAAGCCTAGGTTGCACGAAACGTACAAATGACCATAACTTTCACACTGGATGCAATTATCCGTTTTATGCGATGGAAAAACTGTTGTATTTATTTTGTATTTGGTGCTTCTGGCGTTGACTTCTGAGGCACTAGCTATTCGATCTGTTGGAGCAACGCCCTAGAGTGAAGCCTAGGTTACCCGGAACATAGAAATAACCAGTACCTACACACTGGTTGCAGCTTTCTTGTTATACGATGGAAAAACTGTTGCATTTTTGTTGTATTTTATGCTTCTGGCGATGTATTCAAAATCCCTAACTATTCGATCTGGTGAAGCAACGCCCTGGAGTTAAGCCTCGGTTGCGCGGAACGTAGAAATGACCATAACTTTCTCACTGTTTGCAATCATTCATTTTATACGATGGAAAGGCTGTTGTATTTATATTGTATTTTGTGCTTCTGCAGTTGACTTCTAAGGCCGTAGCTATTCGATGTGGTGGAGCAACGGCCAAGAGTGAAACCTAGGTTGCGCGGAACGTAGAAATGTCCATTACTGTCGCACTGGTTGCAATTACTCCTTTTTATACGATGGAAAAGCTGTTGTATTTTTAGTGTATTTTATGCTTCTGGCGTTGACATCTTACGCCCTAACTATTTGATCTAGTGGAGCACCGCCCTGTAGTGAAGCCTAGGTTGCCCGGAACGTAGAAAAGACCATTACCTTCACACTGGTTGCAATTATTCCTGTTATACGATGGAAAAACTGTTGCATCTTTATTGTATTTTATGCTTCGGGCGCTGACTTCTAAGGCACCAACTAATCGATCTGGTGGAGCACCGCCCTCTAGTGAAGCCTAGGTTGCCCGGAACGTTGAAATGACCTGTACTTTCACACTGGTTGCAATTATTCCTGTTATACGATGGAAAAACTGGTGCGTTTTTATTGCATTTTATGCTTCTGGCGTTAAATTCTAAGTCCCGGAATATGCGATCTGGTGGAGCAACGCCCTGCAGTTAAGCCTAGGTTGCCCGGAACTTAGAAATGACCTTTACTTTCGCACTGTATGCAAATATACATCATATACGATGTAAAAGCTGTTGTATTTATATTGTATTTTATGCTTCTGGCGTTGACTTCTTAGGCCCGAACTATTCGACCTGGTGGAGCAACGCCCGAGGGTGAAGCCTAGGTTGCCCGGAACGTAGAAATGACCGTTACTTTTACACTGTTTGCAAATATACATTATATACGATGGAAAAGCTGTTGTATTCATATTGTATTTTATGCTTCTGGCGTTGACTTCTTACGCCCTAACTATTTGATCTGGTGGAGCACCGCCCTGTAGTGAAGCCTAGGCTGCCCGGAACGTAGAAATGACCGTTACTTTCACACTGTTTGCAAATGTACATTATATACGATGGAAAAGCTGTTGTATTTATATTGTATTTTATGCTCCTGGCGTTGACTTCTTAGGCCCTAACTATTAGATCTGGTGGAGCACCGCCCTGTAGTGAAGCCTAGGTTGCCCGGAACGTAGAAAAGACCATTACCTTCACACTGGTTGCAATTATTCCAGTTATACGATGGAAAAACTGCTGCATCTTTATTGTATTTTATTTTTCGGGCGCTGACTTCTAAGGCACTAACTATTCGATCTGGTGGAGCAACGCACTAGAGTGAAGCCTAGGTTACCCGGAACGTAGACATGACCATTACCTTCACGTTTGTTGCAGTTATTCCTGTTATACGATGGGCAAACTGTTGGATTTTGATTGAACTTTATGATTCTGGCGTTGACTTCTAAGGCCCTATGTATTCGATCTGGTGGAGCAATGCCTCAGAGTTAAGTCTAGGATGCCCGGAACGTAGAAATGGCCATTACTTTCACACTGGTTGCAATTATTCCTTTTATACGTTGGAAAAGCTGTTGTATTTATTTTGTATGTGGTGCTTCTGGCGTTAAATTCTAAGTCCCTAACCATTCGATCTGGTGGAGCACCGGCCTAGGGTGAAGCCTAGGTCGCCCGAAACGTACAAATGGCCATTACTTTCACACTGCTTGCAATTATTCCTTTTATACGATGGAAAAACTGTTCTATTTATTTTGTATTTTATGCTTAAGGCGGTGACATCTAAGGCCGTAGCTAATCGATGTGGTGGGGCAACGCCCTAGAGGGAAGGCTAGGTTGCCCGGGACGCAGTAATGGTCATTACTTTCACACTGGTTGCAATTATTCTTTTTATACGATGGAAAAACTGTTGTATTTTTATTGTATTTTATGCTTCTGGCGTTGACTTCTTAGGCCGTAACTATTCGACCTGGTGGAGCAACGCTCTAGTGTGAAGCGTAGGTTGCCCGGAACGTAGAAACGACCATAACTTTCACACTGGTTGCAATTATTCGATTTATACAATGGAAAAACTGTTCCATTTATTTTGTATTTTATTTTTCGGGCGCTGACTTCTAAGGCACTAACTATTCGATCTGGTGGAGCAACGCACTAGAGTGAAGCCTAGGTTACCCGGAACGTATAAATGACCATTACCTTCACGTTTGTTGCAATTATTCCTGTTATACGATGGGCAAACTGTTGGATTTTGGTTGAACTTTATGCTTCTGGCGTTGACTTCTAAGGCCCTATCTATTCGATCTGGTGGAGCAATGCCTCAGAGTTAAGTCTAGGATGCCCGGAACGTAGAAATGGCCATTACATTCACACTGGTTGCAATTATTCCTTTTATACGATGGAAAAACTGTTGTATTTTTACTGTATTTTATGCTCCTGGCGTTGACTTCCTAGGCCCTAACTATTTGATCTGGTGGAGCACCGCCCTGTAGTGAAGCCTAGGCTGCCCGGAACGTAGAAATGACCGTTACTTTCACACTGGTTGCAGTTATTCCTGTTATACGATGGAAAAACTGTTGCATTTTTATAGCATTTTATGCTTCTGTCGTTGAATTCTAAGTCCCTAACTATGCGATCTTGTGGAGAAACGCCCTACAGTTAAGCCTAGGATGCCCGCAATGTAGAAAAGACCATTACCTTCACACTGGTTACAATTATTCCTGTTATACGATGGAATAACTGTTGCATCTTTATTGTATTTTATTTTTCGGTCGCTGACTTCTAAGGCACTAACTATTCGATCTGGTGGAGCAACGCACTAGAGTGAAGCCTAGGTTACCCGGAACGTAGAAATGACCATTACCTTCACGTTTGTTGCAATTATTCCTGTTATACGATGGGCAAACTGTACGATTTTGATTGAACATTATGCTTCTGGCGTAGACTTCTAAGGCACTATGTATTCGATCTGGTGGAGCAATGCCTCAGAGTTAAGTCTAGGATGCCCGGAACGTAGAAAAGACCATTACCTTCACACTGGTTGCAATTATTCCTGTTATACGATGGAAAAACTGTTGCATCTTTACTGTATTTTATGCTTCGGGCGCTGACTTCTAAGGCACTAACTATTCGATCTGGTGGAGCACCGCCCTGTAGTGAAGCCTAGGTTGCCCGGAACGTAGAAGTGACCTGTACATTCACACTGTTTGCAGTTATTCCTGCTTTACGATGGAAAAAATGTTGCATTTTTATAGCATTTTATGCTTCTGTCGTTGAATTCTAAGTCCCTAACTATGCGATCTTGTGGAGAAACGCCCTACAGTTAAGCCTAGGTTGCCCGGAACGTAGAAATGACCTTTTCTTTCACACTGTTTGCAAATATACATTATGTACGATAGAAAAACTGTTGTATCTACTTTGTATTTTACGCTTCTGGCGTTGACTTCTTAGGCAATAGCAATTCGATCTGGTGAAACAACGCCCTAGGGTGAAGCCTAGGTTTGCCGGAACGTAGAAATGACCATAACTTTCATACTGGTTGCAATTATTCGATTTACACGATGGAAAAACTGTTGTATTTATTTTGTATTCGGTGCTCCTGGCGTTGACTTCTTAAGCCCTAGCCATTGGATCTGGTGGACCAACGGCCTAGAGTGAAGCCTAGGTTGCCCTGAACGTAGAAATGACCATAACAGTCATACTGGTTGCAATTATTCGTTTCATACGATGGAAAAACTGTTGTATTTTTAATTTATTTTATCCTTCTGGCGTTGACTTCTAAGTCCCTAGCTATTCGATCTGGTGGAGCAACGCCCTACAGTGAAGCCTAGGTTGCTCGGAACGTAGAAATGACCTTTACTTTCACACTGTTTGCATATATACATTATATACGATGGAAAAGCTGTTGTATTTATATTGTATTTTATGCTTCTGGCGTTGCCATCTTAGGCCCTAACTATTCGATCTGGTGGAGCAACGCCCTAGGGTGAATCCTAGATTGTCTGGAACGTAGAAATGACCATAACTATCAGACTGGTTGCAATTATTCGTTTTATACGATGGAAAGACTGTTGTATTTATATTGTATTTTATAGTTATGACGTTGTCTTCTAGGTCCGTAGCTATTCGATGTGGTTGAGCAACGCCCTAGAGTTACGCCTGGGTTGCCCGGAAAGTAGAAATGACCATAACTTTTACACTGTTTGCAATAATTCATTTTATACGATGGACAAGCTGTTGTATTTATATTGTATTTTATGCTTCTGGAGTTGACTTCTAAGGCCGTAGCTATTCGATGTGATGGACCAACGCCCAAGAGTGACGCCTAGGTTATCCGGAACGTAGAAAAGACCATTACCTTCACACTGGTTTCAATTATTCCTGTTATACGATGGAAAAACTGTTGCATTTTTATTGTATTTTAGGCTTCTGGCGTTTAATTCTAAGTCCCTAACTATGCGATCTGTTGGAGCACCGCCCTACAGTTAAGCCTAGGTTGCCCGGAACGTAGAAATGACCATAACTTTCTCACTGTTTGCAATCATTCATTTTATACGATGGAAAGGCTGTTGTATTTATATTGTATTTTGTGCTTCTGCAGTTGACTTCTAAGGCCGTAGCCATTCGATGTGGTGGAGCAACGGCCAAGAGTGAAACCTAGGTTGCGCGGAACGTAGAAATGTCCATTACTGTCGCACTGGTTGCAATTACTCCTTTTTATACGATGGAAAAGCTGTTGTATTTTTAGTGTATTTTATGCTCCTGGCGTTGACTTCTTAGGCCCTAACTATTTGATCTAGTGGAGCACCGCCCTGTAGTGAAGCCTAGGTTGCCCGGAACGTAGAAAAGACCATTACCTTCACACTGGTTGCAATTATTCCAGTTATACGATGGAAAAACTGCTGCATCTTTATTGTATTTTATTTTTCGGGCGCTGACTTCTAAGGCACTAACTATTCGATCTGGTGGAGCAACGCACTAGAGTGAAGCCTAGGTTACCCGGAACGTAGACATGACCATTACCTTCACGTTTGTTGCAGTTATTCCTGTTATACGATGGGCAAACTGTTGGATTTTGATTGAACTTTATGATTCTGGCGTTGACTTCTAAGGCCCTATGTATTCGATCTGGTGGAGCAATGCCTCAGAGTTAAGTCTAGGATGCCCGGAACGTAGAAATGGCCATTACTTTCACACTGGTTGCAATTATTCCTTTTATACGTTGGAAAAGCTGTTGTATTTATTTTGTATGTGGTGCTTCTGGCGTTAAATTCTAAGTCCCTAACCATTCGATCTGGTGGAGCACCGCCCTAGAGTGAAACCTATGTTGCACGAAACGTAGAAACGGCCATAACTTTCACACTGTTTGCAATTACTCCTGTTATACGATGGAAAAACTGTTGTATTTATATTGTATTTTATGCTTCGGGCGTTGACTTCTAAGGCCCTAACTATTCGATCTGGTGGAGCAACGCCCTAGAGTCAAGAGTAGGTTGCCCGGAACGCAGAAATGACCATTACCTTCACACTTGTTGCAAATACTCATTTTATACGATGGAAAAACTGATATATCTTTATCGTATTTTATGCTTCGGGCGTTGACTTCTATGGCCCTACCTCTTCGATCTGGTGGAGCAACGCCCTAGAGTCAAGCCTAGGTTGCCCGGAAAGTGGAAATGACCATCACTTTCACACTGGTTGCAATTATTCCCGTTATACGATGAAAAACTGTTGTATTTATGTTGTATTTTATGCTTCTGGAGTTGACTTTTATGGCCCTAACTATTCGATGTGGTGGAGCAACGCCCTAGAGTGAAGCCTAGGTTGACGGGAGCGGAGAAATGACCATTACCTTCACACTGTTTGGAATTATTCCTGTTATACGATGGAAAACAGTTGGATTTTTATTGTATTTTATGCTTCTGGCGTTGACTTTTAAGGCCGTAGCTATTCGATGTGGTGGAGCAACGCCCTAGAGTGAAGCCTAAGTTGCACGAAACGTACAAATGAGCATAACTTTCACACTGGATGCAATTATCCGTTTTATGCGATGGAAAAACTGTTGTATTTATTTTGTATTTGGTGCTTCTGGCGTTGACTTCTGAGGCACTAGCTATTCGATCTGTTGGAGCAACGCCCTAGAGTGAAGCCTAGGTTACCCGGAACATAGAAATAACCAGTACCTACACACTGGTTGCAGCTTTCTTGTTATACGATGGAAAAACTGTTGCATTTTTGTTGTATTTTATGCTTCTGGCGATGTATTCAAAATCCCTAACTATTCGATCTGGTGAAGCAACGCCCTGGAGTTAAGCCTCGGTTGCGCGGAACGTAGAAATGACCATAACTTTCTCACTGTTTGCAATCATTCATTTTATACGATGGAAAGGCTGTTGTATTTATATTGTATTTTGTGCTTCTGCAGTTGACTTCTAAGGCCGTAGCTATTCGATGTGGTGGAGCAACGGCCAAGAGTGAAACCTAGGTTGCGCGGAACGTAGAAATGTCCATTACTGTCGCACTGGTTGCAATTACTCCTTTTTATACGATGGAAAAGCTGTTGTATTTTTAGTGTATTTTATGCTTCTGGCGTTGACATCTTACGCCCTAACTATTTGATCTAGTGGAGCACCGCCCTGTAGTGAAGCCTAGGTTGCCCGGAACGTAGAAAAGACCATTACCTTCACACTGGTTGCAATTATTCCTGTTATACGATGGAAAAACTGTTGCATCTTTATTGTATTTTATGCTTCGGGCGCTGACTTCTAAGGCACCAACTAATCGATCTGGTGGAGCACCGCCCTCTAGTGAAGCCTAGGTTGCCCGGAACGTAGAAATGACCTGTACTTTCACACTGGTTGCAATTATTCCTGTTATACGATGGAAAAACTGTTGCATCTTTATTGTATTTTATGCTTCGGGCGCTGACTTCTAAGGCACCAACTAATCGATCTGGTGGAGCACCGCCCTCTAGTGAAGCCTAGGTTGCCCGGAACGTAGAAATGACCTGTACTTTCACACTGGTTGCAATTATTCCTGTTATACGATGGAAAAACTGGTGCGTTTTTATTGCATTTTATGCTTCTGGCGTTAAATTCTAAGTCCCGGAATATGCGATCTGGTGGAGCAACGCCCTGCAGTTTAGCCTAGGTTGCCCGGAACTTAGAAATGACCTTTACTTTCGCACTGTATACAAATATACATCATATACGATGTAAAAGCTGTTGTATTTATATTGTATTTTATGCTTCTGGCGTTGACTTCTTAGGCCCGAACTATTCGACCTGGTGGAGCAACGCCCGAGGGTGAAGCCTAGGTTGCCCGGAACGTAGAAATGACCGTTACTTTTACACTGTTTGCAAATATACATTATATACGATGGAAAAGCTGTTGTATTCATATTGTATTTTATGCTTCTGGCGTTGACTTCTTACGCCCTAACTATTTGATCTGGTGGAGCACCGCCCTGTAGTGAAGCCTAGGCTGCCCGGAACGTAGAAATGACCGTTACTTTCACACTGTTTGCAAATGTACATTATATACGATGGAAAAGCTGTTGTATTTATATTGTATTTTATGCTCCTGGCGTTGACTTCTTAGGCCCTAACTATTAGATCTGGTGGAGCACCGCCCTGTAGTGAAGCCTAGGTTGCCCGGAACGTAGAAAAGACCATTACCTTCACACTGGTTGCAATTATTCCAGTTATACGAGGGAAAAACTGCTGCATCTTTATTGTATTTTATTTTTCGGGCGCTGACTTCTAAGGCACTAACTATTCGATCTGGTGGAGCAACGCACTAGAGTGAAGCCTAGGTTACCCGGAACGTAGACATGACCATTACCATCACGTTTGTTGCAGTTATTCCTGTTATACGATGGTCAAACTGTTGGATTTTGATTGAACGTTATGATTCTGGCGTTGACTTCTAAGGCCCTATGTATTCGATCTGGTGGAGCAATGCCTCAGAGTTAAGTCTAGGATGCCCGGAACGTAGAAATGGCCATTACTTTCACACTGGTTGCAATTATTCCTTTTATACGTTGGAAAAGCTGTTGTATTTATTTTGTATGTGGTGCTTCTGGCGTTAAATTCTTAGTCCCTAACCATTCGATCTGGTGGAGCACCGCCCTAGAGTGAAACCTATGTTGCACGAAACGTAGAAACGGCCATAACTTTCACACTGTTTGCAATTACTCCTGTTATACGATGGAAAAACTGTTGTATTTATATTGTATTTTATGCTTCGGGCGTTGACTTCTAAGGCCCTAACTATTCGATCTGGTGGAGCAACGCCCTAGAGTCAAGAGTAGGTTGCCCGGAACGCAGAAATGACCATTACCTTCACACTTGTTGCAAATACTCATTTTATACGATGGAAAAACTGATATATCTTTATCGTATTTTATGCTTCGGGCGTTGACTTCTATGGCCCTACCTCTTCGATCTGGTGGAGCAACGCCCTAGAGTCAAGCCTAGGTTGCCCGGAAAGTGGAAATGACCATCACTTTCACACTGGTTGCAATTATTCCCGTTATACGATGAAAAACTGTTGTATTTATGTTGTATTTTATGCTTCTGGAGTTGACTTTTATGGCCCTAACTATTCGATGTGGTGGAGCAACGCCCTAGAGTGAAGCCTAGGTTGACGGGAGCGGAGAAATGACCATTACCTTCACACTGTTTGGAATTATTCCTGTTATACGATGGAAAACAGTTGGATTTTTATTGTATTTTATGCTTCTGGCGTTGACTTTTAAGGCCGTAGCTATTCGATGTGGTGGAGCAACGCCCTAGAGTGAAGCCTAGGTTGCACGAAACGTACAAATGACCATAACTTTCACACTGGATGCAATTATCCGTTTTATGCGATGGAAAAACTGTTGTATTTATTTTGTATTCGGTGCTTCTGGCGTTGACTTCTGAGGCACTAGCTATTCGATCTGTTGGAGCAACGCCCTAGAGTGAAGCCTAGGTTACCCGGAACATAGAAATAACCAGTACCTACACACTGGTTGCAGCTTTCTTGTTATACAATGGAAAAACTGTTGCATTTTTGTTGTATTTTATGCTTCTGGCGATGTATTCAAAATCCCTAACTATTCGATCTGGTGAAGCAACGCCCTGGAGTTAAGCCTCGGTTGCGCGGAACGTAGAAATGACCATAACTTTCTCACTGTTTGCAATCATTCATTTTATACGATGGAAAGGCTGTTGTATTTATATTGTATTTTGTGCTTCTGCAGTTGACTTCTAAGGCCGTAGCTATTCGATGTGGTGGAGCAACGGCCAAGAGTGAAACCTAGGTTGCGCGGAACGTAGAAATGTCCATTACTGTCGCACTGGTTGCAATTACTCCTTTTTATACGATGGAAAAGCTGTTGTATTTTTAGTGTATTTTATGCTTCTGGCGTTGACATCTTACGCAATAACTATTTGATCTAGTGGAGCACCGCCCTGTAGTGAAGCCTAGGTTGCCCGGAACGTAGAAAAGACCATTACCTTCACACTGGTTGCAATTATTCCTGTTATACGATGGAAAAAGTGTTGCATCTTTATTGTATTTTATGCTTCGGGCGCTGACTTCTAAGGCACCAACTAATCGATCTGGTGGAGCACCGCCCTCTAGTGAAGCCTAGGTTGCCCGGAACGTAGAAATGACCTGTACTTTCACACTGGTTGCAATTATTCCTGTTATACGATGGAAAAACTGGTGCGTTTTTATTGCATTTTATGCTTCTGGCGTTAAATTCTAAGTCCCGGAATATGCGATCTGGTGGAGCAACGCCCTGCAGTTAAGCCTAGGTTGCCCGGAACTTAGAAATGACCTTTACTTTCGCACTGTATACAAATATACATCATATACGATGTAAAAGCTGTTGTATTTATATTGTATTTTATGCTTCTGGCGTTGACTTCTTAGGCCCGAACTATTCGACCTGGTGGAGCAACGCCCGAGGGTGAAGCCTAGGTTGCCCGGAACGTAGAAATGACCGTTACTTTTACACTGTTTGCAAATATACATTATATACGATGGAAAAGCTGTTGTATTCATATTGTATTTTATGCTTCTGGCGTTGACTTCTTACGCCCTAACTATTTGATCTGGTGGAGCACCGCCCTGTAGTGAAGCCTAGGCTGCCCGGAACGTAGAAATGACCGTTACTTTCACACTGTTTGCAAATGTACATTATATACGATGGAAAAGCTGTTGTATTTATATTGTATTTTATGCTCCTGGCGTTGACTTCTTAGGCCCTAACTATTAGATCTGGTGGAGCACCGCCCTGTAGTGAAGCCTAGGTTGCCCGGAACGTAGAAAAGACCATTACCTTCACACTGGTTGCAATTATTCCAGTTATACGATGGAAAAACTGCTGCATCTTTATTGTATTTTATTTTTCGGGCGCTGACTTCTAAGGCACTAACTATTCGATCTGGTGGAGCAACGCACTAGAGTGAAGCCTAGGTTACCCGGAACGTAGACATGACCATTAGCTTCACGTTTGTTGCAGTTATTCCTGTTATACGATGGTCAAACTGTTGGATTTTGATTGAACTTTATGATTCTGGCGTTGACTTCTAAGGCCCTATGTATTCGATCTGGTGGAGCAATGCCTCAGAGTTAAGTCTAGGATGCCCGGAACGTAGAAATGGCCATTACTTTCACACTGGTTGCAATTATTCCTTTTATACGTTGGAAAAGCTGTTGTATTTATTTTGTATGTGGTGCTTCTGGCGTTAAATTCTAAGTCCCTAACCATTCGATCTGGTGGAGCACCGCCCTAGAGTGAAACCTATGTTGCACGAAACGTAGAAACGGCCATAACTTTCACACTGTTTGCAATTACTCCTGTTATACGATGGAAAAACTGTTGTATTTATATTGTATTTTATGCTTCGGGCGTTGACTTCTAAGGCCCTAACTATTCGATCTGGTGGAGCAACGCCCTAGAGTCAAGAGTAGGTTGCCCGGAACGCAGAAATGACCATTACCTTCACACTTGTTGCAAATACTCATTTTATACGATGGAAAAACTGATATATCTTTATCGTATTTTATGCTTCGGGCGTTGACTTCTATGGCCCTACCTCTTCGATCTGGTGGAGCAACGCCCTAGAGTCAAGCCTAGGTTGCCCGGAAAGTGGAAATGACCATCACTTTCACACTGGTTGCAATTATTCCCGTTATACGATGAAAAACTGTTGTATTTATGTTGTATTTTATGCTTCTGGAGTTGACTTTTATGGCCCTAACTATTCGATGTGGTGGAGCAACGCCCTAGAGTGAAGCCTAGGTTGACGGGAGCGGAGAAATGACCATTACCTTCACACTGTTTGGAATTATTCCTGTTATACGATGGAAAACAGTTGGATTTTTATTGTATTTTATGCTTCTGGCGTTGACTTTTAAGGCCGTAGCTATTCGATGTGGTGGAGCAACGCCCTAGAGTGAAGCCTAGGTTGCACGAAACGTACAAATGACCATAACTTTCACACTGGATGCAATTATCCGTTTTATGCGATGGAAAAACTGTTGTATTTATTTTGTATTCGGTGCTTCTGGCGTTGACTTCTGAGGCACTAGCTATTCGATCTGTTGGAGCAACGCCCTAGAGTGAAGCCTAGGTTACCCGGAACATAGAAATAACCAGTACCTACACACTGGTTGCAGCTTTCTTGTTATACAATGGAAAAACTGTTGCATTTTTGTTGTATTTTATGCTTCTGGCGATGTATTCAAAATCCCTAACTATTCGATCTGGTGAAGCAACGCCCTGGAGTTAAGCCTCGGTTGCGCGGAACGTAGAAATGACCATAACTTTCTCACTGTTTGCAATCATTCATTTTATACGATGGAAAGGCTGTTGTATTTATATTGTATTTTGTGCTTCTGCAGTTGACTTCTAAGGCCGTAGCTATTCGATGTGGTGGAGCAACGGCCAAGAGTGAAACCTAGGTTGCGCGGAACGTAGAAATGTCCATTACTGTCGCACTGGTTGCAATTACTCCTTTTTATACGATGGAAAAGCTGTTGTATTTTTAGTGTATTTTATGCTTCTGGCGTTGACATCTTACGCAATAACTATTTGATCTAGTGGAGCACCGCCCTGTAGTGAAGCCTAGGTTGCCCGGAACGTAGAAAAGACCATTACCTTCACACTGGTTGCAATTATTCCTGTTATACGATGGAAAAAGTGTTGCATCTTTATTGTATTTTATGCTTCGGGCGCTGACTTCTAAGGCACCAACTAATCGATCTGGTGGAGCACCGCCCTCTAGTGAAGCCTAGGTTGCCCGGAACGTAGAAATGACCTGTACTTTCACACTGGTTGCAATTATTCCTGTTACACGATGGAAAAACTGGTGCGTTTTTATTGCATTTTATGCTTCTGGCGTTAAATTCTAAGTCCCGGAATATGCGATCTGGTGGAGCAACGCCCTGCAGTTAAGCCTAGGTTGCCCGGAACTTAGAAATGACCTTTACTTTCGCACTGTATACAAATATACATCATATACGATGTAAAAGCTGTTGTATTTATATTGTATTTTATGCTTCTGGCGTTGACTTCTTAGGCCCGAACTATTCGACCTGGTGGAGCAACGCCCGAGGGTGAAGCCTAGGTTGCCCGGAACGTAGAAATGACCGTTACTTTTACACTGTTTGCAAATATACATTATATACGATGGAAAAGCTGTTGTATTCATATTGTATTTTATGCTTCTGGCGTTGACTTCTTACGCCCTAACTATTTGATCTGGTGGAGCACCGCCCTGTAGTGAAGCCTAGGCTGCCCGGAACGTAGAAATGACCGTTACTTTCACACTGTTTGCAAATGTACATTATATACGATGGAAAAGCTGTTGTATTTATATTGTATTTTATGCTCCTGGCGTTGACTTCTTAGGCCCTAACTATTAGATCTGGTGGAGCACCGCCCTGTAGTGAAGCCTAGGTTGCCCGGAACGTAGAAAAGACCATTACCTTCACACTGGTTGCAATTATTCCAGTTATACGATGGAAAAACTGCTGCATCTTTATTGTATTTTATTTTTCGGGCGCTGACTTCTAAGGCACTAACTATTCGATCTGGTGGAGCAACGCACTAGAGTGAAGCCTAGGTTACCCGGAACGTAGACATGACCATTAGCTTCACGTTTGTTGCAGTTATTCCTGTTATACGATGGTCAAACTGTTGGATTTTGATTGAACTTTATGATTCTGGCGTTGACTTCTAAGGCCCTATGTATTCGATCTGGTGGAGCAATGCCTCAGAGTTAAGTCTAGGATGCCCGGAACGTAGAAATGGCCATTACTTTCACACTGGTTGCAATTATTCCTTTTATACGTTGGAAAAGCTGTTGTATTTATTTTGTATGTGGTGCTTCTGGCGTTAAATTCTAAGTCCCTAACCATTCGATCTGGTGGAGCACCGCCCTAGAGTGAAACCTATGTTGCACGAAACGTAGAAACGGCCATAACTTTCACACTGTTTGCAATTACTCCTGTTATACGATGGAAAAACTGTTGTATTTATATTGTATTTTATGCTTCGGGCGTTGACTTCTAAGGCCCTAACTATTCGATCTGGTGGAGCAACGCCCTAGAGTCAAGAGTAGGTTGCCCGGAACGCAGAAATGACCATTACCTTCACACTTGTTGCAAATACTCATTTTATACGATGGAAAAACTGATATATCTTTATCGTATTTTATGCTTCGGGCGTTGACTTCTATGGCCCTACCTCTTCGATCTGGTGGAGCAACGCCCTAGAGTCAAGCCTAGGTTGCCCGGAAAGTGGAAATGACCATCACTTTCACACTGGTTGCAATTATTCCCGTTATACGATGGAAAACAGTTGGATTTTTATTGTATTTTATGCTTCTGGCGTTGACTTTTAAGGCCGTAGCTATTCGATGTGGTGGAGCAACGCCCTAGAGTGAAGCCTAGGTTGCACGAAACGTACAAATGACCATAACTTTCACACTGGATGCAATTATCCGTTTTATGCGATGGAAAAACTGTTGTATTTATTTTGTATTCGGTGCTTCTGGCGTTGACTTCTGAGGCACTAGCTATTCGATCTGTTGGAGCAACGCCCTAGAGTGAAGCCTAGGTTACCCGGAACATAGAAATAACCAGTACCTACACACTGGTTGCATCTTTCTTGTTATACAATGGAAAAACTGTTGCATTTTTGTTGTATTTTATGCTTCTGGCGATGTATTCAAAATCCCTAACTATTCGATCTGGTGAAGCAACGCCCTGGAGTTAAGCCTCGGTTGCGCGGAACGTAGAAATGACCATAACTTTCTCACTGTTTGCAATCATTCATTTTATACGATGGAAAGGCTGTTGTATTTATATTGTATTTTGTGCTTCTGCAGTTGACTTCTAAGGCCGTAGCTATTCGATGTGGTGGAGCAACGGCCAAGAGTGAAACCTAGGTTGCGCGGAACGTAGAAATGTCCATTACTGTCGCACTGGTTGCAATTACTCCTTTTTATACGATGGAAAAGCTGTTGTATTTTTAGTGTATTTTATGCTTCTGGCGTTGACATCTTACGCAATAACTATTTGATCTAGTGGAGCACCGCCCTGTAGTGAAGCCTAGGTTGCCCGGAACGTAGAAAAGACCATTACCTTCACACTGGTTGCAATTATTCCTGTTATACGATGGAAAAACTGTTGCATCTTTATTGTATTTTATGCTTCGGGCGCTGACTTCTAAGGCACCAACTAATCGATCTGGTGGAGCACCGCCCTCTAGTGAAGCCTAGGTTGCCCGGAACGTAGAAATGACCTGTACTTTCACACTGGTTGCAATTATTCCTGTTATACGATGGAAAAACTGGTGCGTTTTTATTGCCTTTTATGCTTCTGGCGTTAAATTCTAAGTCCCGGAATATGCGATCTGGTGGAGCAACGCCCTGCAGTTAAGCCTAGGTTGCCCGGAACTTAGAAATGACCTTTACTTTCGCACTGTATGCAAATATACATCATATACGATGTAAAAGCTGTTGTATTTATATTGTATTTTATGCTTCTGGCGTTGACTTCTTAGGCCCGAACTATTCGACCTGGTGGAGCAACGCCCGAGGGTGAAGCCTAGGTTGCCCGGAACGTAGAAATGACCGTTACTTTTACACTGTTTGCAAATATACATTATATACGATTTAAAAGCTGTTGTATTCATATTGTATTTTATGCTTCTGGCGTTGACTTCTTACGCCCTAACTATTTGATCTGGTGGAGCACCGCCCTGTAGTGAAGCCTAGGCTGCCCGGAACGTAGAAATGACCGTTACTTTCACACTGTTTGCAAATGTACATTATATACGATGGAAAAGCTGTTGTATTTATATTGTATTTTATGCTCCTGGCGTTGACTTCTTAGGCCCTAACTATTAGATCTGGTGGAGCACCGCCCTGTAGTGAAGCCTAGGTTGCCCGGAACGTAGAAAAGACCATTACCTTCACACTGGTTGCAATTATTCCAGTTATACGATGGAAAAACTGCTGCATCTTTATTGTATTTTATTTTTCGGGCGCTGACTTCTAAGGCACTAACTATTCGATCTGGTGGAGCAACGCACTAGAGTGAAGCCTAGGTTACCCGGAACGTAGACATGACCATTACCTTCACGTTTGTTGCAGTTATTCCTGTTATACGATGGGCAAACTGTTGGATTTTGATTGAACTTTATGATTCTGGCGTTGACTTCTAAGGCCCTATGTATTCGATCTGGTGGAGCAATGCCTCAGAGTTAAGTCTAGGATGCCCGGAACGTAGAAATGGCCATTACTTTCACACTGGTTGCAATTATTCCTTTTATACGTTGGAAAAGCTGTTGTATTTATTTTGTATGTGGTGCTTCTGGCGTTAAATTCTAAGTCCCTAACCATTCGATCTGGTGGAGCACCGGCCTAGGGTGAAGCCTAGGTCGCCCGAAACGTACAAATGGCCATTACTTTCACACTGGTTGCAATTATTCCTTTTATACGATGGAAAAACTGTTCTATTTATTTTGTATTTTATGCTTAAGGCGGTGACATCTAAGGCCGTAGCTAATCGATGTGGTGGGGCAACGCCCTAGAGGGAAGGCTAGGTTGCCCGGGACGCAGTAATGGTCATTACTTTCACACTGGTTGCAATTATTCGATTTATACAATGGAAAAACTGTTCCATTTATTTTGTATTTTATTTTTCGGGCGCTGACTTCTAAGGCACTAACTATTCGATCTGGTGGAGCAACGCACTAGAGTGAAGCCTAGGTTACCCGGAACGTATAAATGACCATTACCTTCACGTTTGTTGCAATTATTCCTGTTATACGATGGGCAAACTGTTGGATTTTGGTTGAACTTTATGCTTCTGGCGTTGACTTCTAAGGCCCTATCTATTCGATCTGGTGGAGCAATGCCTCAGAGTTAAGTCTAGGATGCCCGGAACGTAGAAATGGCCATTACATTCACACTGGTTGCAATTATTCCTTTTATCCGATGGAAAAACTGTTGTATTTTTACTGTATTTTATGCTCCTGGCGTTGACTTCCTAGGCCCTAACTATTTGATCTGGTGGAGCACCGCCCTGTAGTGAAGCCTAGGCTGCCCGGAACGTAGAAATGACCGTTACTTTCACACTGGTTGCAGTTATTCCTGTTATACGATGGAAAAACTGTTGCATTTTTATAGCATTTTATGCTTCTGTCGTTGAATTCTAAGTCCCTAACTATGCGATCTTGTGGAGAAACGCCCTACAGTTAAGCCTAGGATGCCCGCAATGTAGAAAAGACCATTACCTTCACACTGGTTACAATTATTCCTGTTATACGATGGAATAACTGTTGCATCTTTATTGTATTTTATTTTTCGGGCGCTGACTTCTAAGGCACTAACTATTCGATCTGGTGGAGCAACGCACTAGAGTGAAGCCTAGGTTACCCGGAACGTAGAAATGACCATTACCTTCACGTTTGTTGCAATTATTCCTGTTATACGATGGGCAAACTGTACGATTTTGATTGAACATTATGCTTCTGGCGTAGACTTCTAAGGCACTATGTATTCGATCTGGTGGAGCAATGCCTCAGAGTTAAGTCTAGGATGCCCGGAACGTAGAAAAGACCATTACCTTCACACTGGTTGCAATTATTCCTGTTATACGATGGAAAAACTGTTGCATCTTTACTGTACTTTATGCTTCGGGCGCTGACTTCTAAGGCACTAACTATTCGATCTGGTGGAGCACCGCCCTGTAGTGAAGCCTAGGTTGCCCGGAACGTAGAAGTGACCTGTACATTCACACTGGTTGCAGTTATTCCTGCTTTACGATGGAAAAAATGTTGCATTTTTATAGCATTTTATGCTTCTGTCGTTGAATTCTAAGTCCCTAACTATGCGATCTTGTGGAGAAACGCCCTACAGTTAAGCCTAGGTTGCCCGGAACGTAGAAATGACCTTTTCTTTCACACTGTTTGCAAATATACATTATGTACGATAGAAAAACTGTTGTATCTACTTTGTATTTTACGCTTCTGGCGTTGACTTCTTAGGCAATAGCAATTCGATCTGGTGAAACAACGCCCTAGGGTGAAGCCTAGGTTTGCCGGAACGTAGAAATGACCATAACTTTCATACTGGTTGCAATTATTCGATTTACACGATGGAAAAACTGTTGTACTTATTTTGTATTCGGTGCTCCTGGCGTTGACTTCTTAGGCCCTAACTATTGGATCTGGTAGACCAACGCCCTAGAGTGAAGCCTAGGTTGCGCGGAACGTAGAAATGACCATAACATTCATACTGGTTGCAATTATTCGTTTCATACGATGGAAAAGCTGTTGTATTTTTATTTTATTTTATGCTTCTGGCGTTGACTTCTAAGTCCCTAGCTATTCGATCTGGTGGAGCAACGCCCTACAGTGAAACCTAGGTTGCCCGGAACGTAGAAATGACCTGTACTTTCACACTGGTTGCAATTATTCCTGTTATACGATGGAAAAAATGTTGCGTTTTTATTGTATTTTATGCTTCTGGCGTTAAATTCTAAGTCCCTAACTACTCGATCTGGTGGAACATGCCCTAGAGTTACGCCTGGGTTGCCCGGAAAGTAGAAATGACCATAACTTTTACACTGTTTGCAATAATTCATTTTATACGATGGACAAGCTGTTGTATTTATATTGTATTTTATGCTTCTGGAGTTGACTTCTAAGGCCGTAGCTATTCGATGTGATGGACCAACGCCCAAGAGTGACGCCTAGGTTATCCGGAACGTAGAAAAGACCATTACCTTCACACTGGTTTCAATTATTCCTGTTATACGATGGAAAAACTGTTGCATTTTTATTGTATTTTAGGCTTCTGGCGTTTAATTCTAAGTCCCTAACTATGCGATCTGTTGGAGCACCGCCCTACAGTTAAGCCTAGGTTGCCCGGAACGTAGAAATGACCATAACTTTCTCACTGTTTGCAATCATTCATTTTATACGATGGAAAGGCTGTTGTATTTATATTGTATTTTGTGCTTCTGCAGTTGACTTCTAAGGCCGTAGCTATTCGATGTGGTGGAGCAACGGCCAAGAGTGAAACCTAGGTTGCGCGGAACGTAGAAATGTCCATTACTGTCGCACTGGTTGCAATTACTCCTTTTTATACGATGGAAAAGCTGTTGTATTTTTAGTGTATTTTATGCTCCTGGCGTTGACTTCTTAGGCCCTAACTATTTGATCTAGTGGAGCACCGCCCTGTAGTGAAGCCTAGGTTGCCCGGAACGTAGAAAAGACCATTACCTTCACACTGGTTGCAATTATTCCAGTTATACGATGGAAAAACTGCTGCATCTTTATTGTATTTTATTTTTCGGGCGCTGACTTCTAAGGCACTAACTATTCGATCTGGTGGAGCAACGCACTAGAGTGAAGCCTAGGTTACCCGGAACGTAGACATGACCATTACCTTCACGTTTGTTGCAGTTATTCCTGTTATACGATGGGCAAACTGTTGGATTTTGATTGAACTTTATGATTCTGGCGTTGACTTCTAAGGCCCTATGTATTCGATCTGGTGGAGCAATGCCTCAGAGTTAAGTCTAGGATGCCCGGAACGTAGAAATGGCCATTACTTTCACACTGGTTGCAATTATTCCTTTTATACGTTGGAAAAGCTGTTGTATTTATTTTGTATGTGGTGCTTCTGGCGTTAAATTCTAAGTCCCTAACCATTCGATCTGGTGGAGCACCGCCCTAGAGTGAAACCTATGTTGCACGAAACGTAGAAACGGCCATAACTTTCACACTGTTTGCAATTACTCCTGTTATACGATGGAAAAACTGTTGTATTTATATTGTATTTTATGCTTCGGGCGTTGACTTCTAAGGCCCTAACTATTCGATCTGGTGGAGCAACGCCCTATAGTCAAGAGTAGGTTGCCCGGAACGCAGAAATGACCATTACCTTCACCCTTGTTGCAAATACTCATTTTATACGATGGAAAAACTGATATATCTTTATCGTATTTTATGCTTCGGGCGTTGACTTCTATGGCCCTACCTCTTCGATCTGGTGGAGCAACGCCCTAGAGTCAAGCCTAGGTTGCCCGGAAAGTGGAAATGACCATCACTTTCACACTGGTTGCAATTATTCCTGTTATACGATGGAAAAACTGTTGCATCTTTATTGTATTTTATGCTTCTGGCGTTGACTTTTAAGGCCGTAGCTATTCGATGTGGTGGAGCAACGCCCTAGAGTGAAGCCTAGGTTGACGGGAGCGGAGAAATGACCATTACCTTCACACTGTTTGGAATTATTCCTGTTATACGATGGAAAACAGTTGGATTTTTATTGTATTTTATGCTTCTGGCGTTGACTTTTAAGGCCGTAGCTATTCGATGTGGTGGAGCAACGCCCTAGAGTGAAGCCTAGGTTGCACGAAACGTACAAATGACCATAACTTTCACACTGGATGCAATTATCCGTTTTATGCGATGGAAAAACTGTTGTATTTATTTTGTATTTGGTGCTTCTGGCGTTGACTTCTGAGGCACTAGCTATTCGATCTGTTGGAGCAACGCCCTAGAGTGAAGCCTAGGTTACCCGGAACATAGAAATAACCAGTACCTACACACTGGTTGCAGCTTTCTTGTTATACGATGGAAAAACTGTTGCATTTTTGTTGTATTTTATGCTTCTGGCGATGTATTCAAAATCCCTAACTATTCGATCTGGTGAAGCAACGCCCTGGAGTTAAGCCTCGGTTGCGCGGAACGTAGAAATGACCATAACTTTCTCACTGTTTGCAATCATTCATTTTATACGATGGAAAGGCTGTTGTATTTATATTGTATTTTGTGCTTCTGCAGTTGACTTCTAAGGCCGTAGCTATTCGATGTGGTGGAGCAACGGCCAAGAGTGAAACCTAGGTTGTGCGGAACGTAGAAATGTCCATTACTGTCGCACTGGTTGCAATTACTCCTTTTTATACGATGGAAAAGCTGTTGTATTTTTAGTGTATTTTATGCTTCTGGCGTTGACATCTTACGCCCTAACTATTTGATCTAGTGGAGCACCGCCCTGTAGTGAAGCCTAGGTTGCCCGGAACGTAGAAAAGACCATTACCTTCACACTGGTTGCAATTATTCCTGTTATACGATGGAAAAACTGTTGCATCTTTATTGTATTTTATGCTTCGGGCGCTGACTTCTAAGGCACCAACTAATCGATCTGGTGGAGCACCGCCCTCTAGTGAAGCCTAGGTTGCCCGGAACGTAGAAATGACCTGTACTTTCACACTGGTTGCAATTATTCCTGTTATACGATGGAAAAACTGGTGCGTTTTTATTGCATTTTATGCTTCTGGCGTTAAATTCTAAGTCCCGGAATATGCGATCTGCTGGAGCAACGCCCTGCAGTTAAGCCTAGGTTGCCCGGAACTTAGAAATGACCATTACTTTCGCACTGTATGCAAATATACATCATATACGATGTAAAAGCTGTTGTATTTATATTGTATTTTATGCTTCTGGCGTTGACTTCTTAGGCCCGAACTATTCGACCTGGTGGAGTAACGCCCGAGGGTGAAGCCTAGGTTGCCCGGAACGTAGAAATGACCGTTACTTTTACACTGTTTGCAAATATACATTATATACGATGGAAAAGCTGTTGTATTCATATTGTATTTTATGCTTCTGGCGTTGACTTCTTACGCCCTAACTATTTGATCTGGTGGAGCACCGCCCTGTAGTGAAGCCTAGGCTGCCCGGAACGTAGAAATGACCGTTACTTTCACACTGTTTGCAAATGTACATTATATACGATGGAAAAGCTGTTGTATTTATATTGTATTTTATGCTCCTGGCGTTGACTTCTTAGGCCCTAACTATTAGATCTGGTGGAGCACCGCCCTGTAGTGAAGCCTAGGTTGCCCGGAACGTAGAAAAGACCATTACCTTCACACGGGTTGCAATTATTCCAGTTATACGATGGAAAAACTGCTGCATCTTTATTGTATTTTATTTTTCGGGCGCTGACTTCTAAGGCACTAACTATTCGATCTGGTGGAGCAACGCACTAGAGTGAAGCCTAGGTTATCCGGAACGTAGACATGACCATTACCTTCACGTTTGTTGCAGTTATTCCTGTTATACGATGGGCAAACCGTTGGATTTTGATTGAACTTTATGATTCTGGCGTTGACTTCTAAGGCCCTATGTATTCGATCTGGTGGAGCAATGCCTCAGAGTTAAGTCTAGGATGCCCGGAACGTAGAAATGGCCATTACTTTCACACTGGTTGCAATTATTCCTGCTTTACGATGGAAAAAATGTTGCATTTTTATAGCATTTTATGCTTCTGTCGTTGAATTCTACGTCCCTAACTATGCGATCTTGTGGAGAAACGCCCTACAGTTAAGCCTAGGTTGCCCGGAACGTAGAAATGACCTTTTCTTTCACACTGTTTGCAAATATACATTATGTACGATAGAAAAACTGTTGTATCTACTTTGTATTTTACGCTTCTGGCGTTGACTTCTTAGGCAATAGCAATTCGATCTGGTGAAACAACGCCCTAGGGTGAAGCCTAGGTTTGCCGGAACGTAGAAATGACCATAACTTTCATACTGGTTGCAATTATTCGATTTACACGATGGAAAAACTGTTGTATTTATTTTGTATTCGGTGCTCCTGGCGTTGACTTCTTAAGCCCTAGCCATTGGATCTGGTGGACCAACGGCCTAGAGTGAAGCCTAGGTTGCCCTGAACGTAGAAATGACCATAACAGTCATACTGGTTGCAATTATTCGTTTCATACGATGGAAAAACTGTTGTATTTTTATTTTATTTTATCCTTCTGGCGTTGACTTCTAAGTCCCTAGCTATTCGATCTGGTGGAGCAACGCCCTACAGTGAAGCCTAGGTTGCTCGGAACGTAGAAATGACCTTTACTTTCACACTGTTTGCATATATACATTATATACGATGGAAAAGCTGTTGTATTTATATTGTATTTTATGCTTCTGGCGTTGCCATCTTAGGCCCTAACTACTCGATCTGGTGGAACATGCCCTAGAGTTACGCCTGGGTTGCCCGGAAAGTAGAAATGACCATAACTTTTACACTGTTTGCAATAATTCATTTTATACGATGGACAAGCTGTTGTATTTATATTGTATTTTATGCTTCTGGAGTTGACTTCTAAGGCCGTAGCTATTCGATGTGATGGACCAACGCCCAAGAGTGACGCCTAGGTTATCCGGAACGTAGAAAAGACCATTACCTTCACACTGGTTTCAATTATTCCTGTTATACGATGGAAAAACTGTTGCATTTTTATTGTATTTTAGGCTTCTGGCGTTTAATTCTAAGTCCCTAACTATGCGATCTGTTGGAGCACCGCCCTACAGTTAAGCCTAGGTTGCCCGGAACGTAGAAATGACCTTTACTTTCACATTCTTTGCAATTATACATTATATATGATGGAAAAGCTGTTGTATTTATAGTGTATTTTATGCTTGTGGCGTTGTCTCCTTAGGCCCTAATTATTCGATTTGTTCGAACAACGCCCTAGAGTGAAGCCTAGGTTGCCCGGAACGTAGAAATGACCATTACCTTCACACTGCTCGCAATTATACATTGTAAACGATGGAAAAACTGTTGTACTTATGTTGTATCTTATGCTTCTGGCGTCGAATTCTAAGTCCCTAACTATTCGATCTGGTGGAGCAGCGCCCTATCGTTAAGCCTAGGTTGCCGGGAACGTAGAAACGACCGTTACTTTCACACTGTTTGCAAATATACATTATATACGATGGAAAAGCTGTTGTATTTATATTGTGTTTTATGCTTCTGGCGTTGACTACTTAGGCCCTAACTATTCGACCTGGTGGAGCAACGCCCTAGCGTTAAGCCTAGGTTGCCCGGAACGTAGAAATGACAGCTGCTTTCACACTTTTCTCAAATATACGTTATATACGATGGAAAAGCTATTGTATTTGGATTGTATTTAATGCTTCTGGCGTTCACTTCTTACGCCCTAACTATTTGATCTGGTGGAGCACCGCCCTGTAGTGAAGCCTAGGTTGCCCGGAACGTAGAAAAGACCATTACCTTCACACTGGTTGCAATTGTTGCTGTTATACGATGGAAAAACTGTTGCATCTTTATTGAATTTTATGCTTCGGTCGCTGACTTCTAAGGCACTAACTATTCGAACTGGTGGAGCAACGCCCTAGAGTGAAGCCTAGGTTGCCCGGAACGTAGAAATGACGTTTACTTTCACACTGTTTGCAAATATACATTATATACGATGGAAAAGCTGTTTTATTTTTATTGTATTTTATGCTTCTGGCGTTGCCTACTAAGTCCCTAACTATGCGATCTGGAGGAGCAACGCCCTACAGTTAAGCCTAGGTTGCCCGGAACGTAGAAATGACCCTTACTTTCACTCTGTTTGCAAATATACATCATATACGATGGAAAAGCTGTTGTATTTATATTGTATTTTATGCCTCTGGAGTTGACCTCTAAGGCCGTAGCTATTCCATGTGGTGGAGCAACGCCCAAGAGTGAAACCTAGGTTGCCCGGAACGTAGAAATGACCATCACCTTCACTCTGGTTGCAATTATTCCTGCTATACGATGGAAAAACTGTTGTATTTATATTATATTTTATGCTTCAGGCGTTGACTTCTAAGGCCCTAACTATTCGATCTGTTGGAGCAACGCCCTAGAGTGAAGCCTAGGTTCCCCAGAACGTGGAAATGATCATCACGTTCACCTTTGTTGCAATTATTCCCGTTATACGATGAAAAAACTGTTGTATTTTTATTGTATTTTATGTTTCGGGCGTTGACTTCTAAGGCCCTGGCTATTCGATATGGTGGATCAACGACCTAGAGTGAAGCCTAGGTCGCCCGAAACGTAGAAATGACCATTACTTTCACTCTGGTTGCAATTGTTCATGCTATACGATGGAAAAACTATTGTATTTTTATTGTATTTCATGCTTCTGGCGTTGACTTGTTAGGCCCTAGCTATTCGATCTGGCGGAGCAACGCCCTGGAGTGAAGCCTGGGTTGCGCGGAACGTAGAAATGACCATTACCTTCACACTGTTTGCAAATATACATTATATACGATGGAAAAGCTGTGTTATCTATTTTGTATTTTATGCTTCTGGCGCTGACTTCTTAGGCCCTAGCTATTGGATCTGGTGGAGCAACGCCCAGGGGTGAAGTCTAGGTTGTTCGGAACGTAGAAATGACCATAAATTTCACACTGGTTTCAATTATTCGTTTTATACAATGGAAAAACTGTTGTATTTATTTTGTTTTTGGTGCTTCTGTCGTTGACTTCTTAGGCTCTAACTATTGAATCTGGTGGACCAACGCCCTAGAGTGAAGCCTAGGTTGCCCGGAACGTGGTAATGACCATCACTTACACATTTGCTGCAATTATTCCCGTTATACGATGGAAAAACTGTTGTATTTTTATTCTATTTTAGGTTTCGGGCGTTGACTTCTAAGGCCGTAGCTAATCGATGTGGTGGAACAACGACCTAGAGTGAAGCCTAGGTTGCCCGGAACGTAGAAATGACCATAGCTTTCACACTGGTTGCAATTATGCGTTTTATACGATGGAAAAACTGGTGTATTTATATTGTATTTTATGCTTCTGGCGTTGTCTTCTTAGGCCCTAACTATTCGATCTGGTGGAGCAATGCTCTAGAGTAAAGCCTAGGTTGCCCGGAACGTAGAAATGACCATTACCTTCACACTGCTTGCAATTATACATTTTATACGATGGAAAAACTGTTATACTTATGTTGTATTTTATTATTCTGGCGTTGAATTCTAAGTCCCTAGCTATTCGATCTGGTGGAGCAACGCCCAAGGGTGAACCCTAGGTTAGCCGGAACATAGAAATCACCAGTACTTTCACACTGGTTGCAGCTTTCCTGTTATACGATGGAAAAACTGTTGCATTTTTATTGTATTTTATGCTTCTGGCGTTGTATTCAAGGTCCCTAACTATTCGATCTGGTGGAGCAACGCCCTGGAGTTAAGCCAAGGTTGCCCGGAACGTAGAAATGACTGTTACTTTCACACTGTTTGCAAATATACATTATAAACGATGGAAAAGCTGTTGTATTTATATTGTATTTTATGCTTCTGGCGTTGACTTCTAAGGCCGTAGCTATTCGATGTGGTGGGGCAACGCCCTAGAGTGAAGCCTAGGTTTCCCGGTACGCAGAAATGGCCAATACTTTCACACTGGTTGCAATTATTCGTTTTAAACGATGGAAAAGCTGTTGTTTTTATTTTGTATTTGGTGCATCTGTCGTAGACTTCTTAGGCCCTAACTATTGGATCTGGTAGACCAATGACCTACAGTGAACCCTAGGTTGCCCGGAACGTGGTAATGACCATCTCTTTCACATTTCTTGCAATTATTCCCGGTATGCGGTGGAAAAGCTGTTGTATTTTAATTGTATTTTAGGTTTCCGGCGTTGACTTCTAAGGCCCTAGCTATTCGACCTGGTGGAGCAACGCCCTAGAGTGAAGCCTAGGTCGCCCGAAACGTAGAAACGACCATTACTTTCACTCTGGTTGCAATTATTCCTGTTATTAGATGAAAAAACTGTTCCATTTTTATTGTATCTTATTCTTCTGGCGTTGAGTTCTAAGCCCCTAGCTATTCGATCTGGTGAAGCAACGCCCTAGAGTGAAGCCTAGATTGCCCGGAACGTAGAAATGACCATCGCTTTCACACTGTTTGCAAATATACATTATATACGATGGAAAAACTGTTGTATTTATACTGTATTTTATGCTTCAGGCGTTGACTTCTATGGCCCTACCTATTCGATCTGGTGGAGCAATGCCATAGAGTCAAGCATTGGTTGCCCGGAACGTAGAAATGACCATAACTTTCACTCAGGTTGCTATCATTCGTTTTATACGACGGAAAGGCTGTTGTATTTATTTTGTATTTTATGCTTCTGGCTTTGACTTCTAAGGCCCTAACACTTCGATCTGGTGGAGCAATGACTCAGAGTTAAGTCTAGGATTCCCGGAACGTAGAAATGGGCATTACTTTCACACGGGCTGCAATTATTCCCGTTATACGGTGGAGAAGATGTTGTATTTATATTGTATTTTATGCTTCTCGCGTTGACTTCTTAGGACCTAACTATTAGATCTGGTGGAGCAACGCCCTAGCGTGAAGCCTAGGTTGCCCGGAACGTAGAAGTGACCATCACTTTCACACTGGTTGAAATTATTCGTTTTATACGATGGAAACACTGTTGTATCTTTATTGTATTTTATGCTTCGGGCGTTGACTTCTATAGCCCTACCTATTCGATCTGGTGGAGCAATGCCCTAGAGTCAAGTCTAGGTTGCCCGGAGCGTAGAATTGACCATACCTTTCACACAGGGTGCAATTATTCGTTTTATACGATGGAAAGGCTGTTGTATTTATTTTGTATTTTATGCTTCTGGGTTTGACTTCTAAGGCCCTACCTCTACGATCTGGTTGAGCAATGCCACAGAGTTAGGGCTAGGATTCCCGGAACGTAGAAGTGGCCATTACTTTCTCACTGGCTGCAATTATTTGTGTTATATGATGGAAAAGCTGTTGTATTTATATTGTATTTTATGTTTCTGGCGTTGACTTCTTAGGACCTAACTATTCGATATGGTGGAGAAGCGCCTTAGAGTGAAGCCTAGATTGCCCGGAACGTAGAAATGACCATTGCCTTCACACTGGTTGCAATTATTCCTGTTATACGATGGAAAGGCTGTTGTATTTTTATTATATTTTATGCTTCTGGCGCTGACTGCTTAGGCCTTACCTATTCGATCTGGTGGAACAACGACCTAGAGTGAAGCCTAGGTTGCCCGGAACGTAGAAATGACCCTTACTTTCACAGAGTTTGCAATTACTCATTTTATACGGTGGAAAAACTGTTTTATTTATATTGCGTTTTATGCTTCTGGCGTTGACTTCTTAGGCCCTAACTTTTCGATCTGGTGGAGCAACTCCCTAGAGTGAAGCCTGGCTTGCCCGGAACGTAGAAATGACCATTACCTTCACACTTGTTGCAATTATTCCTGTTATACGATGGAAAAACTGTTGTATTTTTATTGTATTTTATGCTTCAGGAGTTATCTTCTAATGCGCTAGCTATTCGATCTGGTGGAGCAACGCCCTCGAGTTAAGCTTAGGTTGCCCGGAACGTAGAAGAGACCATTACTTTCACACTGGTTGCAATTTTTCCTGTTATACAATGGAAAAACTTCTGTATCTATATTGTATTTTATGCTTCCGGCGTTGACTTCTAATGCCCTATCTCTTCGGTCCGGTGGAGCAATGCCTCAGAGTTAGGTCCAGGATGCCCGGAACGTAGAAATGGCCATTACTTTCACACTGGTTGCAATTATTCCTGTTATACGACGGAAAAGCTGTTGTGTTTATATTGTATTTTATGGTTCTGGCGATGACTTCTTAGGACATAACTATTCAATCTGATGGAGCAACGCCCTAGAGTGAAGCCTAGGTTGCCCGGAACGTGGTAATGGCCATTACATTCACACTGGTTGCAATTATTGCTATTATACGATGGAAAAGCTGTTGTATTTATATTGTATTTTATAGTTCTGGCGTTGACTTCTTAGGCTCTAACTTTTCGATCTGGTGGAGCAACGCCCTAGAGTGAAGCCTAGGTTGCCCGGAACGTAGAAATGACCATAAAATTCACACAGGTTGCTATTATTCGTTTTATACGATGGAAAGGCTGTTGTATTTATTTTGTATTTTATGCTTTTGGCTTTGACTTCTAAGGCCCTAACTCTTCGATCTGGTGGAGCTATGCCTCAGAGTTAAGTCCAGGATTCCCGGAACGCAGAAATGGGCATTACTTTCACACTGGTAGCAAGTATTCCTGTTATACGATGGAAAGGCTGTTGTATTTATATCGTATTTTATGCTTCTGGCGTTGACTTCTAAGGCCGTAGCTATTCGATGTGGTGGAGCAACGCCCTTGGGTGAAGCCTAGGTTGCCCGGTACGCAGAAATGGCCAATACTTTCACACTGGTTGCAATTATTCGTTTTAAACGATGGAAAAGCTGTTGTTTTTATTTTGTATTTGGTGCATCTGTCGTAGACTTCTTAGGCCCTAACTATTGGATCTGGTAGACCAATGACCTACAGTGAACCCTAGGTTGCCCGGAACGTGGTAATGACCATCTCTTTCACATTTCTTGCAATTATTCCCCGTATGCGGTGGAAAAGCTGTTGTATTTTAATTGTATTTTAGGTTTCCGGCGTTGACTTCTAAGGCCCTAGCTATTCGACCTGGTGGAGCAACGCCCTAGAGTGAAGCCTAGGTCGCCCGAAACGTAGAAACGACCATTACTTTCACTCTGGTTGCAATTATTCCTGTTATTAGATGAAAAAACTGTTCCATTTTTATTGTATCTTATTCTTCTGGCGTTGAGTTCTAAGCCCCTAGCTATTCGATCTGGTGAAGCAACGCCCTAGAGTGAAGCCTAGATTGCCCGGAACGTAGAAATGACCATCGCTTTCACACTGTTTGCAAATATACATTATATACGATGGAAAAACTGTTGTATTTATACTGTATTTTATGCTTCAGGCGTTGACTTCTATGGCCCTACCTATTCGATCTGGTGGAGCAATGCCATAGAGTCAAGCATTGGTTGCCCGGAACGTAGAAATGACCATAACTTTCACTCAGGTTGCTATCATTCGTTTTATACGACGGAAAGGCTGTTGTATTTATTTTGTATTTTATGCTTCTGGCTTTGACTTCTAAGGCCCTAACACTTCGATCTGGTGGAGCAATGACTCAGAGTTAAGTCTAGGATTCCCGGAACGTAGAAATGGGCATTACTTTCACACGGGCTGCAATTATTCCCGTTATACGGTGGAGAAGATGTTGTATTTATATTGTATTTTATGCTTCTCGCGTTGACTTCTTAGGACCTAACTATTAGATCTGGTGGAGCAACGCCCTAGCGTGAAGCCTAGGTTGCCCGGAACGTAGAAGTGACCATCACTTTCACACTGGTTGAAATTATTCGTTTTATACGATGGAAACACTGTTGTATCTTTATTGTATTTTATGCTTCGGGCGTTGACTTCTATAGCCCTACCTATTCGATCTGGTGGAGCAATGCCCTAGAGTCAAGTCTAGGTTGCCCGGAGCGTAGAATTGACCATACCTTTCACACAGGGTGCAATTATTCGTTTTATACGATGGAAAGGCTGTTGTATTTATTTTGTATTTTATGCTTCTGGGTTTGACTTCTAAGGCCCTACCTCTACGATCTGGTTGAGCAATGCCACAGAGTTAGGGCTAGGATTCCCGGAACGTAGAAGTGGCCATTACTTTCTCACTGGCTGCAATTATTTGTGTTATATGATGGAAAAGCTGTTGTATTTATATTGTATTTTATGTTTCTGGCGTTGACTTCTTAGGACCTAACTATTCGATATGGTGGAGAAGCGCCTTAGAGTGAAGCCTAGATTGCCCGGAACGTAGAAATGACCATTGCCTTCACACTGGTTGCAATTATTCCTGTTATACGATGGAAAGGCTGTTGTATTTTTATTATATTTTATGCTTCTGGCGCTGACTGCTTAGGCCTTACCTATTCGATCTGGTGGAACAACGACCTAGAGTGAAGCCTAGGTTGCCCGGAACGTAGAAATGACCCTTACTTTCACAGAGTTTGCAATTACTCATTTTATACGGTGGAAAAACTGTTTTATTTATATTGCGTTTTATGCTTCTGGCGTTGACTTCTTAGGCCCTAACTTTTCGATCTGGTGGAGCAACTCCCTAGAGTGAAGCCTGGCTTGCCCGGAACGTAGAAATGACCATTACCTTCACACTTGTTGCAATTATTCCTGTTATACGATGGAAAAACTGTTGTATCTATATTGTATTTTATGCTTCCGGCGTTGACTTCTAATGCCCTATCTCTTCGGTCCGGTGGAGCAATGCCTCAGAGTTAGGTCCAGGATGCCCGGAACGTAGAAATGGCCATTACTTTCACACTGGTTGCAATTATGCGTTTTATACGATGGAAAAACTGGTGTATTTATATTGTATTTTATGCTTCTGGCGTTGTCTTCTTAGGCCCTAACTATTCGATCTGGTGGAGCAATGCTCTAGAGTAAAGCCTAGGTTGCCCGGAACGTAGAAATGACCATTACCTTCACACTGCTTGCAATTATACATTTTATACGATGGAAAAGCTGTTGTATTTATATTGTATTTTATAGTTCTGGCGTTGACTTCTTAGGCTCTAACTTTTCGATCTGGTGGAGCAACGCCCTAGAGTGAAGCCTAGGTTGCCCGGAACGTAGAAATGACCATAAAATTCACACAGGTTGCTATTATTCGTTTTATACGATGGAAAGGCTGTTGTATTTATTTTGTATTTTATGCTTTTGGCTTTGACTTCTAAGGCCCTAACTCTTCGATCTGGTGGAGCTATGCCTCAGAGTTAAGTCCAGGATTCCCGGAACGCAGAAATGGGCATTACTTTCACACTGGTAGCAAGTATTCCTGTTATACGATGGAAAGGCTGTTGTATTTATATCGTATTTTATGCTTCTGGCGTTGACTTCTAAGGCCGTAGCTATTCGATGTGGTGGAGCAACGCCCTTGGGTGAAGCCTAGGTTGCCCGGAACGTGGAAGTGACCATTACCTTCAGACTGGTTGCAATTATTCCTATTATACAATGGAAAGACTGTTGTATCTTTATTGTATTTTATGCTTCGGGCGTTGACTTCAATGGCCCTACCTATTCGATCTGGTGGAACAACGACCTAGAGTGAAGCCTAGGTAGCCCGGAACGTAGTAATGACCCTTACTTTCACAGAGTTTGCAATTACTCATTTTATACGGTGGAAAAACTGTTTTATTTATATTGTATTTTATGCTTCTGGCGTTGACTTCTTAGGCCCTAACTTTTCGATCTGGTGGCAAAACTCCCTAGAGTGAAGCCTAGCTTGTCCGGAACGTAGAAATGACCAGTACCTTCACACTTGTTGCAATTGTTCTTGTTATACGATGGAAAAACTGTTGTATTTTTATTGTATTTTATGCTTCTGGAGTTGACTTCTAATGCGCTAGCTATTCGATCTGGAGGAGCAACGCCCTCGAGTGAAGCTTAGGTTGCCCGGAACGTAGTACAGACCATTACTTTCAGACGGGTTGCAATGTTTCCTGTTATACAATGGAAAAACTTCTGTATCTATATTGTATTTTATGCTTCCGGCGTTGACTTCTAAGGCCCTACCTCTTCGGTCCGATGGTGCAATGCCTCAGAGTTATGTCAAGGATGCCGGGACGTAGAAATGGCTATTACTTTCACACTCGTTGCAATTATTCCTGTTATGCGAAGGAAAAGCTGTTGTATTTATATCGTATGTTATGGTTCTGGCGTTGACTTCTTAAGACCTAACTATTCAATCTGATGGAGCAACGCCCTAGAGTGAAGCCTAGGTTGCCCGGAACGTAGAAATGACCGTTACTTTCACAATGTTTGCAATTATTCATTTTATACGATGGAAAAACTGTTCTATTTATACTGTATTTTATGCTTCTGGCGTTGACTTCTTAGGCCCTAACTTTTCGATCTTGTGGACCAACGCACTAGAGTGAATCCTAGCTTGCCCGTGACGTAGAAATGACCATCACTTTCCCACTGTTTGCAATTATTCCTGTTATACGATGGAAATACTGTTGTATTTATTTTGTATTTAATGCTCCTGGCGTTGACTTCTAAGGCACTAACTCTTCGATCTGGTGCAGCAATGCCTCAGAGTTAAGTCTAGGATGCCCGAAACGTCGAAATGATCATTACTTTCACACTGGTTGCAGTTATTCATGTTATACGATGGAGAAACTGTTGTAATTTTATTTTATTTTATGCTTCTGGCGTTGACTTCTAATGCCCTAGCTATTAGATCTCGAGGAGCAACGCCTTCGGGTGAAGCCTGGGTTGCCCGGAACGTCGAAATGACTATAACTTTCACACTGGTTGCAATTATTCGTTTTATACAATGGAAAAACTGTTCTATTTATTTTGTATTTTATGCTTCGGGCGTTGACTTCTAAGGCCCTAGCTATTCCATCTGGTGGAGCAACGCCCTAGAGTGGAGCCTAGGTCGCCCGAAACGTGTAAATGACCATTACCTTCACTCTGGTTGCAATTATTCCAGCTATACGATGGACAAACTGTTGGATTTTGATTGTACTTTATACTTCTGGCGTTGACTTCTAAGGCCCTATGTATTCGATCTGGTGTAGCAATGCCTCACAGTTAAGCGTAGGATGCCCGCAACGTAGAAATGTCTAATACTTTCACACTGGTTGCAATTATTCGTTTTATACTATGGAAAAACTGTTGTACATATATCGTATTTTATGCTTCTGGCCTTGTCTTCTTAGGCCCTAACTATTCGATCAGGTGGAGCAACGCCCTAGGGTGAAGCCTAGGTTCCGCGGAACGTAGAAATGACCATAACTTTCACACCGGTTTCAATTATTCGTTTTATACAATGGAAAAACTCTTCTACTTATTTTGTATTTTATGCTTCGGCCGTTGGCTCCTAAGGCCCCAACTATTCGATCTGGTGGAGCAGCGCCCTAGAGTGAAGCCTAGGTTGCCCGGAATATAGAAATGACCATCACCTTCACACGGTTTGCGATTATTCATTTTATACGATGGTAAAACTGTTGTACATATATCGTATTTTATGCTTCTGGCGTTGACTTCTTAGGCGCTAACTATTCGATCAAATGGAGCAACGCCCTACGGTGAAGCCTAGGTTGCCGGGAACGTAGAAATGACCTGTACTTTCACACTGGTTGCAAGTATTCTTGTTATACGATGGAAAAACTGTTGTACTTATGTTGTATTTTATGCTTCTGGCGTCGAATTCTAAGTCCCTAACTATTCGATCTGGTGGAGCAACGCCCTAGAGTGAAGCCTAGGTTGCCCGGAACGTAGAAATGACCGTTACTTTCACTCTGTTTGCAAATGTACATTATATACGATGGAAAAGCGGTTGTATTTATATTGTACTTTATGGTTCTGGCGTTGACTTCATAGGCCCTAACTATTTGATCTGGTGGAGCACCGCCCTGTAGGGAAGCCTAGGTTGCCCGGAACGTAGAAATGAACATAACTTTCACACTGGTTTCAATTATTCGTTTTATACAATGGAAAAACTGTTCTATTTATTTTGTATTTTATGCTTCGGGCGTTGACTTCTATGGCCCTAACTATTCGATCTGGTGGAGCAACGCCCTAGAGTGAAGCCTAGGTTGCCCGGAACGTAGAAATGACCATTACCTTCACACTGTTTGCGATTATTCATTTTATACGATGGTAAAACTGTTGTATTTATTTTGTATTTTATGCTTCGGGCGTTGACTTCTAAGTCCCTAGCTATTCGATATGGTGGAGCAACGCCCTAGAGTGAAGTCTAGGTTGCTCGGAACGTAGAAATGACCATTACTTTCACACTGTTTGCAAATATACATTTTATACGATGGAAAAGCTGTAGTATTTATTTTGTATTTTATGCTTCTGGCGTTGACTTCTAAGGCCGTAACTATTCGATATGGTGGAGCAACGCCCTTAAGCGAAGCCTAGGTTGCCCGGAACGTGGAAATGTCCATTACCTTCACACTGATTGCAATTATTCGCTTCATACGATGTAAAAAGTGTTGTACATAAATCGTATTTTATTTTTCTGGCGTTGACTTCTTAGGACCTAACTATTCGATCTGGTGGAACAACGCCCTAGAGTGAAGCCTAGGTTGCCCGGAACGTAGAAATGACCATCACTTTCACACTGGTTGCAATTATTCCTGTTATACGATGGAAAATCTGTTGTATCTATCTTGTATTTTATGCTTCTGGAGTTGACCTCTTAGGCCCTAACTATTGGATCTGTCGGAGCAACGCCCTAGGGTGAAGCCTAGGTTGCGCGGAACGTATAAATGACCATAACTTTCATACTGATTGCAATTATTCGTTTTATACGATGGATAAGCTGTTGTATTCCTAATGTATTTTATGTTTCTGGCGTTGACTTGTTAGGCCCTAACTATTCGAACTGGTGGAGCAACGCCCTAGAGAGAAGCCTAGATTGCCCGGAACGTAGAAATGACCATTACCTTCAGGCTTGTTGCAATTACTCCTGTTATACGATGGAAAAGCTGTAGTATTTATATTGTATTTTATGCTTCTGGCGTTGACTTCTAAGGCCGTAACTATTCGATATGGTGGAGCAACGCCCTGGAGTGAAGCCTAGGTTGCCCGGAACGTAGAAATGACCATCACTTTCACACTGGTTGAAATTATTCCTATTATACGTTGGAAAAGCTGTTGTATTTATATTGTATTTTATGCTTCTGGCGTAGACGTCTAAGGCGCTAACTATTCGATCTCGTGGAGCAACGCCCTGGAGTGAAAACTAGGTTGCCCGGAACGTGGAAATGTCCATTACTTTCACACTGATTGCAATTATTCGCTTCATACGATGGAAAAAGTGTTGTACATAAATCGTATTTTATTTTTCTGGCGTTGACTTCTTAGGACCTAACTATTCGTTCTGGTGGAACAACGCCATAGAGTGAAGCCTAGGTTGCCCGGAACGTAGAAATGACCATACCTTTCACACTCGTGCAATTATAAGTTTTAGACGATGGAAAAACTATTGTATCAATTTGGAATTTTATGCCTCTGGCGTTGACTTCTTAGGCCCTAACTATTCGATCTGGTGGAGCAACGCCCTGGAGTGAAGCCTAGGTAGCGCGGAACGTAGAAACGACCATTACCTTCACGCTGTTTGCAAATATACATTATATACGATGGAAAAGCTGTTGTATCTATTTTGTATTTTATGCTTCTGGCGCTGACTTCTTAGGTCCTAACTATTGGATCTGGTGGAGTAACGCCCAGGGGTGAAGTCTAGTTTGTGCGGAACGTAGAAATGGCCATAAGTTTCACACTGGCTTCAATTATTCGTTTTATACAATGGAAAAACTATTGTATTTATTTTGTTTTTGGTGCTACTGTCGTTGACTTCTTAGGCCCTAACTATTGGATCTGGTGGACCAACGCCCTAGAGTGAACCCTAGGTTTTCCGCAACGTGGTAATGACCATCACTTTCACATTTGCTGCAATTATTCCCGTAATACGATGGAAAAACTGTTGTATTTTTATTGTATTTTAGGCTTCGGGCGTTGACTTCTAGGGCCCTAGCTATTCGATCTGGTGGAGCAACGCCCTCGAGTGAAGCCTAGGTTGCCCAGAACGTAGAAATGACCATTACTTTCACACTGATTGCAATTATTCGCTTCATACGATGGAAAAAGTGTTGTACATAAATCGTATTTTATTTTTCTGGCGTTGACTTCTTAGGACCTAACTATTCGATCTGGTGGAACAACGCCATAGAGTGAAGCCTAGGTTGCCCGGAACGTAGAAATGACCATACCTTTCACACTCGTGCAATTATAAGTTTTAGACGATGGAAAAACTATTGTATCAATTTGGAATTTTATGCCTCTGGCGTTGACTTCTTATGCCCTAACTATTCGATCTGGTGGAACAACGCCCTAGAGTGAAGCCTAGGTTGCCCGGAACGTAGAAATGACCATCACTTTCACACTGGTTGCATTTATTCCTGTTATACGACGGAAAAACTATTGTATCTAAATTGTGTTTTATGCTTTGGGCGTTGACTTCTATGGCCCTACCTATTCGATCTGGTGGAGCAACGCCATAGAGTCAAGCCTAGGTTGCCCGGAGCGTAGACATGACCATAACTTTCACACGGGCTGCAGTTATTCGTTGTATACGATAGAAAGGCTGTTGTATTTATTTTGTATCTTACGCTTCTGGCTTTGACTTCTAAGGCCCTAACTCTTCGATCTGGTGGAGCAATACCTCAGAGTTGAGTCTAGGATTCCCGGAACGTTGAAATGGCCATTACCTTCACACTGGTTGTAATTATGCCTTGTATACGATGGAACAACGGTTGTATTTTTATTTTATTTTGTGCTTCTGGCGTTGACTTCTAAGGTCCTAGCTATTCGATCTCGTGAGACAACGTCCAAGTGTCAAGCCTATGTTGCCCGAAACGTAGAAATGATCATTACTTTCACACTGGTTGCAATTATACGTGCTATGCGATGGAAAAACTGTTGCATTTTTATTGTATTTTCTGCTTCTGGCTTTGACTTCTAAGGTCCTAGCTATCCGATCTGTTGGGGCTACGTCCAAGAGTGAAGCCTATGTTGCGCGGGACGTAGAAATGACCATTACCTTCACACTGTTTGCAAATATACATTATATACGATGGAAAAACTGTAGTATATATATTGTTTTTAATGCTTCTGGCGTCGACAAATTAGGCCCTAACTATTTGATCTGGTGGAGCACCGCCCTAGATTGAAGCCTAGGTTGCCCGGTACGTAGAAAAGACCATTACCTTCACACTGGTTGCAATTATCCGTTTTAGACAATGGAAAAACTATTGTATTTATTTTGTATTTTATGCCTCTGGCGTTGACCTCTTAGACCCTAACTATTCGATCCGGAGGACCAACGCCCCAGAGTGAAGCCTAGGTCGCCCCGAACGTAGAAATGACCACCACCTTCACTCTGGTTGCAATTATTTCTGTTATACGGTGGAAAGACTGATGTAACTTTATTGTATTTTATGCTTCGGGCGTTGACTTCTAAGGCCCTAGCTATTCGATATGGTGGAGCAACGCCCTAGAGTGAAGTCTAGGTTGCCCGGAACGTAGAAATGACCGTTACTTTCACAATGGTTGCAAATATACATTTTATAAGATGGAAAAGCTGTAGTATTTATATTGTATTTTATGGTTCTGGCGTTGACTTCTAAGGCACTACCTATTCGATCTGGTGGAGGAACGCCCTAGAGTGAAGCCTAGGTTGCCCGGAACGTGGAAATGACCACCACTTTCACACTGGTTGCAATTATTCATGCTATACGATGAAAAAACTGATGTATTTATATTGTATTTTATGCTTCTGGCGTTGACTTCTAAGGTCCTAGCTATTCAATCGCGTGAGGCAACGTCCAGGAATGAAGCCAATGTCGTCCGAAACGTAGAAATGACCACTACTTTCAAACTGGTTGCAATTATTCATTTTATACGATGGAAAAACTGTTGTATTTATTTTGTATTTGGTGCTTCTGGCGTTGACTTCTTAGGCCCTAACTATTGGAGCTGGTGGAACAACGCCCTAGAGTGAAGCCGAGGTTGCCCTGAATGTAGAAATGACCATCACTTTCACACTGGTTGCAATTATTCCTTTTATACGAGGGAAAGGCTGCTGTATTTATATTGTATTTTATGCCTCTGGCGTTGACTTCTTATGCCCTAACTATTCGATCTGGTGGAACAACGCCCTAGAGTGTAGCCTAGGTAGCCCGGAACGTAGACATGACCATAACTTTCACACGGGTTGCAATTATTCGTTTTATACGATAGAAAGGCTGTTGTATTTATTTTGTATCTTATGCTTCTGGCTTTGACTTCTAAGGCCCTAACTCTTCGATCTGGTGGCACAATACCTCAGAGTTGAGTCTAGGATTCCCGGAACGTAGAAATGACCATTACCTTCACACTTGTTGCAATTATTCCTGCTATACGATGGAAAAACTGTTGTATTTTTATCGTGTTTTATGCTGCAGGAGTTGACTTCTAATGCCCTAGCTATTCGACCTGGAGGAGCAACGCCCACGAGTAAAGCCTGGGTTGCCCGGAACGTCGAATTGACCATTACTTTCACACTGTTTGCAATTATTCGTTTTATACGATGGAAAAACTTTTGTATTTATTTTGTATATGGTACTTCCGGCGTTGACTTCTTAGGCCCTAACTATTGGATGTGGTGGACCAACGCCCTAGAGTGAAGCCTAGGTTGCCCGGAACGTAGAAATGACCATACGTTTCACACTGGCTGCAATTATGCCAGTTATACGATGGTAAAACTGTTGTATTTTTATTGTATTTTACGTTTCGGGCGTTGACTTCTAAGGCCCTAGCTATTCCATATAGTGGATCAACGCCCTAGAGTGAAGCCTAGGTCGCCCGAAACGTAGAAATGACTATTACTTTCACTCTGGTTGCAATTATTCATGCTATACGATGGAAAAACTGTTGTATTTTTATTGTATTTTATGCTTCTGGCGCTCACTTCTTAGGTCCTAGCTATTGGATCTGGTGGAGCAACGCCCAGGGGTGAAGCCTAGGTTGAGCGGAACGTAGAAATGACCATAACTTTCACACTGGTTTCAATTATTCGTTTTATACAATGGAAAAACTGTTCTATTTATTTTTTATTTTATGCTCCGGGCTTTGACTTCTAAGGCCCTAGCTATTCGACCTGTTGGAGCAACGCCCTAGGGTGAAGCCTAGGTTGCCCGGAACGTAGAAATGACCATCACCTTCATTCTGGCTGCAATTATTCCTGTTATACGTTGGAAAAGCTGTTGTACCTTTATTGTATTTTATGCTTCTGTCGTTGACTTCTTAGGCCCTAACTATTGGATCTGGTGGACCAACGCCCTAGAGTGAACACTAGGTTGCCCAGAACGTGGAAATGATCATCACGTTCACATTTGTTGCAATTATTCCCGTTATACGATGGAAAAACTGTTATATTTTTATTGTATTTTATGCTTCGGGCGTTGACTTCTAAGGCCCTAGCTATTCGATGTGGTGGAGCAACGCCCTAGAGACAAAACCTAGGTTGCCCGGAACGTAGAAACGACCATTACCTTCACGCTTGTTGCAATTATTCCTGTTATACGATGGACAAGCTGTTGGATTTTGATTGTACTTTATGCTTCTGGCGTTGTCTTCTAAGGCCCTATGTATTCGATCTGGTGGAGCAATGCCTCAGAGTTAAGTCCAGGATGCCCGGAACGTACAAATGGCCATTACCTTCGCACTGGTTGCAATTATTCGTTTTATACGATGGAAAAACTGTTGTATTTATATTGTATTTTATGCTTCTGGCATTGACTTCTAAGGCCATAGCTATTCGATCTGGTGGAGCAACGCCATGGAGTGAAGCCTAGGTCGCCCGAAACGTAGAAATGACCACTACTTTCACTCTGGTTGCTATTATTCATGCTATACGATGGAAAAACTGTTGTATTTTTATTGTATTTTATGCTTCTCGCGTTGACTTCCTAGGCCCTAACTATTCGATCTGGTGGAGCAACGCCCTGGAGTGAAGCCTAGGTTGCCCGGAACGTAGAAATGACGATTACCTTCCCACTGTTTGCATATATACATTATATACGATGGAAATGCTGTTGTATCTATTTTGTATTTTATGCTTCTGGCGCTGACTTCTTAGGCCCTAACTATTCGATCTGGTGGAGCAACGCCCTGGAGTGAAGCCTAGGTTGCCCGGAACGTAGAAATGACGATTACCTTCCCACTGTTTGCATATATACATTATATACGATGGAAATGCTGTTGTATCTATTTTGTATTTTATGCTTCTGGCGTTGACTTCTTAGGCCCTAACTATTCGACCTGGTGGAGCAACGCCCTAGTGTTAAGCCTAGGTTGCCCAGAACGTAGAAGTGACCCTAACTTTCACACTGGTTGCAATTATTCGATTTATACAATGGAAAAACTGTTCTATTTATTTTGTATTTTATGCTTCGGGCGTTGACTTCTAAGGCCCTAACTATTCTATCTGGTGGAGCAACGCTGTAGAGTGAAGCCTATGTTGCCCGGAACGTAGAAATGACCATTACCTTCACATTGCTTGCAATTATACTTTTTGTACAATGGACGACTGTTGTATTTTTATTGAATTTTATGCTTCTGGCGTTGACTTCTAAGTCCCTTGTTATTCGATCTGGTGGAGCAACGCCCTAGAGTGAAGCCTAGGTTGCCCGGAACGTAGAAATGACCATTAGTTTCACACTGGTTGCAATTATTCGTTTTATACGATGGAAAAACTGTTGTATTTTTATTGTATTTTACGCTTCAGGCGTTGACTTCTAAGGCCCCAACTATTCGATGAGGTGGAGCAACGCCCTAGAGCAAAACCTAGGTTGCCCGGAACGTAGAAATGACCATTACCTTCAAGCTTGTTGCAAACATTCCTGTTATACGATGGACAAACTGTTGGATTTTGATTGTACTTTATGCTTCTGACGTTGACTTCTAAGGCCCTATGTATTCGATCTGGTGGAGCAATGCCTCAGAGTTAAGTCTAGGATGCCCGGAACATAGAAATAGCCACTACTTTCACGTTGGTTGCAATTATTCGTTTTATACGATGGAAAAACTGTTGTACGTATATCGTATTTTATGCTTCTGGCGTTGACTTCTTAGGCCCTAACTGTTGGGTGTGGTGGAGCAACGCCCTGGAGTGAAGCCTAGGTTGCGCGGAACGTAGAAATGACCATTACCTTCACACTGCTGGCGATTATTCATTTCATACGATGGTAAAACTGTTGTACATATATCGTATTTTATGCTTCTGGCGTTGACTTCTTAGGCCCTAGCTAATCGATCTGGTGGAGCAACGCCCTAGAGTGAAGTCTAGGTTGCCCGGAACGTAGAAATGACCATAACTATCAGACTGGTTGCAATTATTCGTTTTATACGATGGAAAGACTGTTGTATTTATATTGTATTTTATAGTTATGGCGTTGTCTTCTAGGGCCGTAGCTATTCGATGTGGTGGAGCAACGCCCTCGAGTGAAGCCTAGGTTGCCCGGAACGTAGAAATGCCCATTACTTTCACACTGGTTGTAATTATTCCTTTTATACGATGTAATAACTGTTGTATTTTTATTTTATTTTGTGCTTCTGGCGTTGACTTCTAAGGTCCTAGCTATTCGATCTGGTGGAGCACCGCTCTAGAGTGAAGCCTAGGTTGCCCGGAACTTAGAAATGACCATCACCTTCACTCTGGTTGCAATTATTCCTGTTATACGATGGAAAAACTGTGGTATATATATTGTATTTTATGCTTCTGGCGTAGGCTTCTTAGGCCCTAACTATTCGAATTGGGGGAACCGCGCCCTAGACTGAAGCCTAGGTTGCCCGGAACGTAGAAATGACCATCACTTTCACACTGGTTGCAATTATTCCTGTTATCCGATGGAAAAACTGTTGTATTTATATTGTATTTTATGCTTCTGGTGTAGACTTGTTAGGCCCTAGCTATTCGATCTGGAGGAACAACGCCCTAGAGTGAAGCGTAGGTTGCCCGGAACGTAGAAATGACCATCACTTTCACACTGGTGGCAATTACTCCTGTTATACGATGGACAAACTGTTGTATTTTTAATGTACTTTATGCTTCTGGCGTTGACTTCTAAGGCCCTATGTATTCGATCTGGTGGAGCAATGACTCAGTGTTAAGTCTAGGATGCCCGGAACGTAGAAATGGCCGTTACTTTCACACTGGCTGCAAGTACTCATTTTATGCGATGGAGTATCTGTTGTACATATATCATATTTTATGCTTCTGGCATTGACTTCTTTGGCCCTAACTATTCGATATGGTGGAGCAACGCCCTAGGGTGAAGCCTAGGTTGCCCGGAACGTCGAAATGACCATATCTATCAGACTGGTTGCAATTATTCGATTTATACGATGGAAAGACTGTTGTATTTATATTGTATTTTATAGTTATGGCGTTGTCTTCTAGGGCCGTAGCTATTCGATGTGGTTGCGCAACGCCCTAGAGTGAAGCCTAGGTTGGACGGAACGTAGAAATGACCATTACTTCCACACTGTTTGCAATTATTCATATTATACAGTGGAAAAACTGTTGTATTTATATGGCATTTTATGCTTCCGGCATTGACTTCTAAGGCCCTAACTACTCGATGTGGTGGAGCAACGCCCTAGAGTGAAGGCTTGGTTGCCCGGAACGTAGAAGTGACCATATCTTTCACACTGTTTGCAATTATTCCTGTTATACGATTGAAGAACTGTTGCATTTATATTGTATTTTATGCTTCTGGCGTTGACTTCTAAGGCCGCAGCTATTGGATGTGGTGGAGCAACGCCCTAGAGAGAAGCCTGGGTTTCCCGGAAAGAAGAAATGACCATTACTTCCACACTGTTTGCAATTATACATTTTATACAATGGACAAACTGTTGTATTTATATCCTTTTTTATAGTTATGGCGTTGACTTCAAAGACCGTAGCTATTCGATGTGGTGGAGCAATGCCCTAGAGTGAAGCCTAGATTGCCCGGAACGTAGAAATGACCATAACTTTCACAATGGTTGCAATTATTCGTTTTATACAATGAAAAACTGTTCTATTTATTCTGTATTTTATGCTTCGGGCGTTGACATCTAAGGCCCTAACTATTCGATCTGGTGGAACAACGCCCTAGAGTGAAGCCTAGGTTGCCCAGAACGTTGAAATGACCATTACCTTCACACTGCTTGCAATTATACATCTTATACGATGGAAAAACTGTTGCACATATGTTGTATTTTATACTTCTGGCGCTGAATTCTAAGTCCCTAGCTATTCGATCTGGTGGAGGAACGCCCTAGAGTGAAGCCTAGGTTACCCGGAACATAGAAATGACCAGTACTTTCACACTGGTTGCAGCTTTCCTGTTATACGATGGAAAACCTGTTGCATTTTTATTGTATTTTATGCTTCTGGCGTTGTATTCAAAGTCCCTAACTATTCGATCTGGTGGAACAACACCCTGGCGTTAAGCCTAGGTTGCACGGAATGTAGAAATGACCATAACTTTCACACTGTTTGCAATCATTCATTTTATGCGATGGAAAAGCTGTTGTATTTATATTTTTATTTTATGCTTCTGGAGTTGATTTCTAAGGCCGCAGCTATTCGATGTGATGGAGCAACGCCCAAGAGTGAGGTCTAGGTTGCCCGGAACGTAGAAATGACCATTAATTTCACACTGGTTGCAATTATTCCTTTTATACGATGGAAAAACTGTTGTATTTATATTGTATTTTATGCTTCTGGCGTTGAGTTCTTAGGCCCTAACTATTTGATCTGGTGGATCACCGCCCTGTAGTGAAGCCTAGGTTGCCCGGAACGTAGAAATGACCATAGCTTTCACACTGGTTGCAATTATTCCTGTTATACAAGGGAAAAACTGTTGTATTTATATTGTATTTTATGCTTCTGGCATTGTATTCAATGTCCCTAACTATTCGATCTGGTGGAGCAACGCCCTAGGGTTAAGCCTAGGTTGCCCGGAACGTGGAAATGACCATAACTTTTATACTGGTTGCAATTATTCGTTCTATACGATGGAAAAACTGTTGTATTTTTATTGTATTTTATGCTTCGGGCGATGACTTCTAAGGCCCTAGCTATTCGATTTGGTGTAGCAACGCCCTAGAGTGGAGCCTAGGTTGCCCGAAACGGAGAAATGACCATTACTTTCACACTGGTTGCATTTATTCATGCTATACGGGAGAAAACGGTTGTACTTTTATTGTATTTTATGCTTCTGGCGTTGACTTCTAAGGTCCTTGCTATTCGATCTCGTGAGGCAACGTCCAAGAGGGAAACCAATCTTGCCCGAAACGTAGAAAAGACCATTACTTTCACACTGGTTGCAATTATTCCTGTTATACGATGGAAAGCTGTTGTATTTTTATTGTAATTTATGCTTCTGGCGTTGACTTCTAAGTCCCTAGCTATTCGACCTGGTGGAGCAACGCCCTAGAGCGAAACCTAGGTTGCCCGGAACGTAGAAATGACCTGTACCTTCACACCGGTTGCAATTATTCCAGTTATACGATGGAAAAAGTGTAGCGTTTTTATTGTATTTTATGCTTCTGGCGATAAATTCTAAGTCCCGAACTATGCGTTCTGGTGTAGCAACGCCCTAGAGTGAAGCCTAGGTTGCCCGGAACGTAGAAATGGCCATTACTTTCACACTGGTTGCAATTATTCGTTTTATAGAATGGAAAAGCTGTTGTATTTATATTGTATTTTATGCTTCTGGAGTTGACTTCTAAGGCCGTAGCTATTCGATGTGGTGGAGCAACGCCCAAGAGTGAAACCTAGGTTGCCCGGTACGTAGAAATGACCATTACTTTCACACAGGTTGCAATTATTCCTTTTATACGAAGGAAAAACTGTTGCATTTTTATTGTATTTTATGCTTCTGGCGTTAAATACTAAGTCCCTAACTATGCGATCTGGTGGAGCAACGCCCTACAGTTAAGCCTAGGTTGCCCGGAACGTACAAATGACCTTTACTTTCACACTGTCTGCAAATATACATTATGTACGATGGAAAAGCTGTTGTACTTATAGTGTATTTTATGCTTCTGGCGTTGACTTCTTAGGCCCTAACTATGCGATCTGGTGGAGAAACGCCCTACAGTTAAGCCTAGGTTGCTCGGAACGTAGAAATGACCTTTACTTTCACACTGTTTGCAAATATACATTATATCCGATGGAAAAACTGTTATATCTATTTTGTATTTTATGCTTCTGGCGCTGACTTCTTAGGTCCTAACTATTGGATCTGGGGGAGCAACGCCCAGGGGTGAAGCCTAGGTTGCGCGGAACGTAGAAATGACCACTACGTTCACTGTGGTTGCAATTATTCATGCTATACGATGGAAAAACTGTTGCATTTTTATTTTGTTATATGCTTCTGGCGTTGACTTCTTAGGCCCTACCTATTGGATCTGGTGGACCAACGCCCTAGAGTCAAGCCTAGGTTGCCCGGAACGTAGAAATGACCATCACTTTCACACTGGTTGCAATTATTCCTGTTATACGATGGAAAAGCTGTAGTATCTATTTTGTATTTTATGCTTCTGGCGTTGACTTCTTAGGTCCTAACTATTGTATCTGGTGGAGCAACGCCCTCGGGTGAAGCCTAGGTTGCCCGGAACGTAGAAATGACCATAACTTTCATACTCATTGCAATTATTCGTTTTATACGATGTAAAAGCTGTTGTATTTATATTGTATTTTATGCTTCTGGCGTTGACTTGTTAGGCCCTAACTATTCTACCTGGTGGAGCAACGCCCTAGGGTGAAGCCTAGGTTGCCCGGAACGTAGAAATGACCGTAACTATCAGACTGGTTGCAATTATTCGTTTTATACGATGGAAATGCTGTTGAATTTATATTATATTTTATGCTTCAGGCGTTGACTTCTAACGCCGTAGCTATTCGATGTGGTGGAGGAACGCCCTAGAGTGAAGCCTAGGTTGCCCGGAAAGTAGAAATGACCATTACCTCCACACTGTTTGCAATTATTCATTTTATACAGTGGAAAAACTGTTGTATTTATATTGTTTTTAATAGTTATGGCGTTGACTTCTAAGGCCGTTGCTATTCGATGTGGTGCAGCAACGGCCTAGAGTGAAGCCTAGGTTGCCCGCAACGTAGAAATGACCATATCTTTCACACTGGTTGCAATTATTCTTGTTATACGATGGAAAAACTGTTGTATTTATTTTGTATTTTATGCCTCTGTCGTTGACTTCTAAGGCCATAGCTGTTCGATGTGGTCGAGCAACGCCCTAGAGCGAAACCTAGGTTGCCCGGAACGTAGAAATGACCATTACTTTCACAGTGGTTGCAATTAGTCCTGTTATACGATGGACAAGCTGTTGGATTTTTATTGTACTTTATGCTTCTGGCGTTGACTTCTTAGGCCCTAATTATTGGATCTGGTGGAGCTATGCCTAGCGTGAAGCCTAGGTCGCCCGGAATGTAGAAATTACCATAACCTTCATACTGATTGCAATTATTCGTTTTATACGATGGAAAAACTGTTGTACTTATATTGTATGTTATGCCTCTGGCGTTGACTTCTTAGGCCCTATCTATTCAATCTGGTGGAACAACGCCCTAGAGTGAAGCCTAGGTTGCCCGGAACGTAGAACTGACCATAGCTTTCATACAGGTTGCAATTATCCGTTTTATACGATGGAAAAACTATTGTATTTATTTTGTATTTGGTGCTCCTGGCGTTGACTTCTTAGGCCCTAACTATCCGACCTGGTGAAGCAACGCCCTAGAGTGAAGATTAGGTTGCCCGGAACGTAGAAATGACCATTACTTTCACTCTGTTTGCAATTATTCATTTTATACAATGGAAAAACTGTTGTATTTATTTTGTATTTGATGCTTCTGGCGTTGAATTCCAAGTACCTAGCTATTCGATCTGGTGGAGCAACGCCCTAGAGTGATGCCTAGGAAGCCCAGAGCGTTGAAATGTCCATCAATTTCACACTGGTTGCAATTATCCCTGTTATACGATGGAAAAACTGTTGTAATCTTATTTTATTTTATGCTTCTGGCGTTGACTTCTTAGGCCCTAACTTTTCGATCCAGTGGGGCAACGTCCAAGAATGAAGGCTTTGTTGCCCGGAACGTAGAACTGACCATTACTTTCACATTGGTGGCAATTATACCTTTTATAGGATGGAAAAGCTGTTTTGTTTTTATTGTATTTTACGCGTCTGGCGTTGTTTTCTAAGGCCCTAACTATTCGACCTGGTGGAGGAACGCCCTAGATTGAAGCCTTGGTTGCCCGGAACGTAGAAATGACCATTACTTTCACACGGGTTGCAATCATTCCTGTTATACGATGGAAAAACTGTTGTATTTATATTATATTTTATGCTTCAGGCGTTGACTTCTAAGGCCGTAGCTGTTCGATGTGGCGGAGGAACGCACTAGAGTGAAGCCTAGGTTGCCCGGAAAGAAGAAATGACCATTACCTCCACACTGTTTGCAATTATTCATTTTATACAATGGATAAACTGTTGCATTTATATTGTTTTTTATAGTTATGGCGTTGACTTCTTAGGCCCTAACTATACGATCTGGTGGAGCAACGCCCTAGAGAGAAGCCTAGATTGCCCGGCACGTAGAAATAAACATTACCTTCTGGCTTGTTGCAATTATTCCTGTTATACGATGTAAAAACCGTTGTAATTTTATTGTATTTTATGCGTCTGGAGTTGTTTTCTAAGGCCCTGACTATTCGACGTGGTGGAGCAACGCCCTAGAGCGAAACCTACGTTGCCCGGAACGTAGAAATGACCATTACTTTCACACTGGTTACAATTATTCCTGTTATACGATGGAAAAGCTGTTGAATTTATATTATATTTTATGCTTCAGGCGTTGACTTCTAACGCCGTAGTTATTCGATGTGGTGGAGGAACGCCCTAGAGTGAAGCCTAGGTTGCCCGGAAAGTAGAAATGACCATTACCTCCACACTGTTTGCAATTATTCATTTTATACAGTGGAAAAACTGTTGTATCTGTATTGTTTTTTATAGTTATGGCGTTGACTTCTAAGGCCGTAGCTATTCGATATGGAGGAGCAATGCACTAGAGTGAAGCCTAGGTTGCTGGCAACGTAGACATGACCATATCTTTCACACTGGTTGCAATTATTCTTGTTATACGATGGAAAAACTGTTGTATTTATTTTGTATTTTATGCCTCTGTCGTTGACTTCTATCGCCATAGCCATTCGATGTGGTCGAGCAACGCCCTAGAGCGAAACCTAGGTTGCCCGGAACGTAGAAATGACCATTACTTTCACACTGGTTGCAATTATCCGTTTTATACGATGGAAAAGCTATTGTATTTATTTTGTATTTGGTGCTCCTGGCGTTGACTTCTTAGGCCCTAACTATCCGACCTGGTGGAACAACGCCCTAGAGTGAAGCCTAGGTTGCCCGGAACGTAGAAATGACCATTACTTTCACACTGTTTGCAATTCTTCATTTTATACAATGGAAAAACTGTTGTATTTATATTGTATTCTATGCTTCTGGCGTTGACTTCTAACGTCCTAGCTATTCGATCTCTTGGAGCAACGTCCAAGAGTGAAGCCTATGTTGCCCGGAACGTAGAGATGACCATTACTCTCACACTGGTTGCAATTATTCGTTTTGTACAACAGAAAACCTGTTGTATTTTTACTGTATTTTATGCGTCTGGCCTTGTTTTCTAAGCCCCTAACTATTCGATCTGGTGGAGCACGCCCTAGAGTGAAACCTAGGTTGCGCTGAATGTAGAAATAGCCATTTCTTTCCCACTGGTTGCAATTATTCCTGTCTTGCGATGGAAAAACTGTTGTATTTATTTTGTATTTGATGCTCCTGGCGTTGGCTTCTTAAGCCCTAACTATTGGATCTGGTGGACCAACGCCCAAGAGTGATGCCTAGGTTGCCCGGAACGTAGAAATGACCATCACTTTCACACTGGTTGCAATTATTACTGTTATTCGATGGACAAACTCTTGTATTTTTATTGCATTTTATGCTTCTGGCTTTAACTTCTAATGCCGTAGCTATTCGATGCTGTGGAGCAACACTCTAGGGTGAAGTCTAGGTTGCCCGGAACGTAGAAACGACCATAACTTTCATACTGGTTGCAATAATTCGTTTTATACGATGGAAAAACTGTAGTAATTTTATTTTATTTTATGCTTCTGGCGTTGACTTCTTAGGCCCGAACCTTTCGATCCGGTGAGGCAACGTCCAAGAATGAAGCCTATGTTGCCCGGAACGTAGAAATGACCATTACTTTCACACTAGTTGCAAATATTCCTGTTATACGATCTACAAACTGTTGGATTTTTATTGTACTTTATGATTCTGACGTTGACTTCTCAGGCCCTAGCTATAGGATCTGGTGGACCAACGCCCCAGAGTGAAGCCTAGCATGCCCGTAGCGCAGAAATGGCCATTACTTTCAGAATAGTTGCAATTATTCGTTTTATACGATGGAAAAACTGTTGTACTTATATTGTATTTTATGCTTCTGGCGTTGACTTCTTAGGCCCTGACTATTCGGTCTGGTGGAACAACGCCCTAGAGAGAGGCCTAGGCTGCCCGGAACGTAGAAATGTCCATCACTTTCACAGTGGTTGCAGTTACTCCTGTTATACGGTGGAAAAACTGTTGCATTTTAATTGTATTATAGGCTTCTGGCGTTGAATTCTAAGACCCTTGCTATTCGAACTGGTGGAGCGACGCCCTAGAGTGAAGCCTAGGTTGCCTGGAACGTAGAAATGACCATTACTTTCACACTGGTTGCAATTATTCGTTTTATACAATGGAAAAACTGTTGTATTTATTTTGTATTTTATGCTTCGGGCGTTGACTTCTAAGGCCCTAACTATTCGATCTGGTGCAGCAACGCTCTAGAGTGAAGCCTAGGTTGCCCAGAACGTAGAAATGACCATTACCTTCACACTGCTTGCAATTATACATTTTATTCGATGGAAAAACTGTTGTACATATATCGTATTTTATGCTTCTGGCGTTGACTTCTTAGGCCCTAACCATTCGATCAGGTGGAGCAACGCCCTAGGGTGAAGCCTAGGTTGCCCGGAACGTAGAAATGACCGTAACTTTCATACTGGTTGCAAGTATTCGTTTTATACGATGGAAAAACTGTTGTATTTATACTGTATTTTATGCTTCTAGCGTTGACTTCTTAGGCCCTAACTATTCGAACTGTTGGAACAACGCCCTAGAGTGAAGCCTAGGTTGCCCGGAACGTAGAAATGACCATTACTTTCACACTTGTTGCAATTATTCGTTTTATTCGATGGAAAAACTGTTGTATTTATTTTGTATTTGGTGCTTCTGGCGTTGACTCCTTAGGCCCGAACTATTGGATCTGGTGGAGCAACGCCCTAGGGTGAAGCCTAGGTTGCCCGAGACGTAGAAATGACCATTACTTTCACACTGGTTGCAATTATACATGCTGTACGATGGAAAAACTGTTGTAATTTTATTGTATTTTATGCTACTGGCGTTGACTTCTAAGGCCGTAGCTATTCGATGTGGTGGGGCAACGCACTAGAGTGAAGCCTAGGTTGCCCGGAACGTAGAAATGACCATTACTTTCACACTGGTTGCAATTATTCATGCTATACGATGGAAGAACTGTTGTATTTTTATTGTATTTTATGCTTCTGGCTTTGACTTCTACGGTCCTAGCTATTCGATCTGGTGGAGCAACGCCCTAGAGTGAAGCCTAGGTTGCCCGGAACGTAGAAATGACCATAACTTTCACACTGGTTGCTATTATTCGTTTTACACGATGGAAAAACTGTTGTATTTATATTGTATTTTATGCTTCTGGCGTTGACGTCTTAGGCGGTAATCGTTCGATCTGGTGGAACAACGCCCTGGAATGAAGCCTAGGCTTACCGGAACGTAGAAATGACCATTACTTTCACACTGGTTGCAGTTATTCATGCTATACGATGGAAAAACTGTTGCATTTTTATTGTATTTTCTTCTTCTGGCTTTGACTTCTAAGGTCCTAGCTATTCGATCTTGTGGGGCAACGCCCTAGGGTGAAGCATAGGTTGCCCGAGACGTAGAAATGACCATTACTTTCACACTGGTTGCAATTATTCATGCTATACGATGGAAAAACTGTTGTATTTTTATTGTATTTTATGCTTCTGGCGTTGACTTCTAAGGCCGTAGCTATTCGATGTGGTGGAGCTACGCCCTAGAGTGATGCCTAGGTCGCCTGGAACGTAGAAATGACCATATCCTTCACACTGGTTGCAATTATACCTGTTATACGATGGAAAAACTGTTGTATTTATACTGTATTTTATGCTTCTAGCGTTGACTTCTTAGGCCCTAACTATTCGAACTGTTGGAACAACGCCCTAGAGTGAAGCCTAGGTTGCCCGGAACGTAGAAATGACCATTACTTTCACACTTGTTGCAATTATTCGTTTTATTCGATGGAAAAACTGTTGTATTTATTTTGTATTTGGTGCTTCTGGCGTTGACTCCTTAGGCCCGAACTATTGGATCTGGTGGAGCAACGCCCTAGGGTGAAGCCTAGGTTGCCCGAGACGTAGAAATGACCATTACTTTCACACTGGTTGCAATTATACATGCTATACGATGGAAAAACTGTTGTAATTTTATTGTATTTTATGCTACTGGCGTTGACTTCTAAGGCCGTAGCTATTCGATGTGGTGGGGCAACGCACTAGAGTGGAGCCTAGATTGCCCGGAACGTATAAATGACCATTACTTTCACACTGGTTGCAATTATTCGTTTTATACGATGGAAAAACTGTTGTATTTATTTTCTATTTGGTGCTTCTGGCGTTGACTTCTCAGGCCCTAGCTATTGGATCTGGTGGAGCAACGCCCTATGGTGAAGCCCAGGTTGCCCGAGACGTAGAAATGACCATTACTTTCACACTGGTTGCAATTATTCATGCTATACGATGTAAAAACTGTTGTATTTTTATTGTATTTTATGTATCGGGCGTTGACTTCTAAGGCGCTAGCTATTCGATCTGGTGTAGCATCGCCCTAGAGTGAAGCCTAGGTTGCCCGGAACATAGAAATGACCATTACTTCCTCACTGGTTGCAATTATTCGTTTTATACAATGGAAAAACTGTTGTACTTTTATTGTATTTTATGCTTCTAGCGTTGTCTTCTAAGGTCCTAGTTATTCGACCTGGTGCAGCAACTCCCTAGAGTGAAGCCTAGGTTGCACGGAACGTAGAAATGCCCATTACTTTCACACTGGTTGTAATTATTCCTGTTATGCGATGGAATAACTGTTGTAAGTTCATTTTATTTTATGATCCTGGTGTTGACTTCTAAGGAACTAGCTATTCGATCTGGTGGAGCAACGCCCTAGAGTGAAGCGTAGGTTGCCCGAACCGTAGAAATGACCATCACCTTCACTCTGGTTGCAATTATTCCTGTTATACGATGGAAAAACTGATGTATTTGTATTGTATTTTATGCTTCGGCCGTTGACTTTTGAGGCCCTAACTATTGGATCTGTTGGAGCAACGCCCTAGGGTGAAGCCGAGGTTGGCCGGAACGTCGAAGTGACCATAACTTTTATACTGGTTGCAATTATTGGTTTTATACGATGGAAAAACAGTTGCACTTTTATTGTATTTTATTCTTCTGGCGTTGACTTCTAAGGTCCTAGCTATCCGATTTCGTGGGGCAACGTCCAAGAGTGAAGCCTAGGATGCCCGGAACGTAGAAATGACCACCACTTTCACACTGGTTGCAATTATTCATTTTATACAATGGAAAGACTGTTGTGTTTATATAGTATTTTATGCTTCTGGCGTTGACTTCTAAGGTCCAAGCTATTCGATCTGGTGGAGCAACGCCCTAGAGTGAAGCCTAGGATGCCCGGAACGTAGAAATGACCACCACTTTCACACTGGTTGCAATTATTCGTTTTATTCGATGGAAAAACTGTTGTATTTATTTTGTATTTGGTGCTTCTGGCGTTGACTCCTTAGGCCCGAACTATTGGATCTGGTGAAGCAACGCCCTAGGGTGAAGCCTAGGTTGCCCGAGACGTAGAAATGACCATTACTTTCACACTGGTTGCAATTATACATGCTATACGATGGAAAAACTGTTGTAATTTTATTGTATTTTATGCTACTGGCGTTGACTTCTAAGGCCGTAGCTATTCGATGTGTTGGGGCAACGCCCTAGAGTGAAGCCTAGGTTGCCCGGAACGTATAAATAACCATTACTTTCACACTGGTTGCAATTATTCGTTTTATACGATGGAAAAACTGAGGTATTTATTTTGTATTTGGCGCTTCTGGCGTTGACTTCTTAGGCCCTAACTATTCGATCTGGTGCAGCAACGCCCTAAAGTTAAGCCTAGGTTGCACGGAACGTAGAAATGACCATTACTTTCAAACTGGTTGCAATTATTCGTTTTATACGATGGAAAGACTGTTGTGTTTATATAGTATTTTATGCTTCTGGCGTTGACTTCTAAGGTCCAAGCTATTCGATCTGGTGGAGCAACGCCCTAGAGTGAAGCCTAGGATGCCCGGAACGTAGAAATGACCACCACTTTCACACTGGTTGCAATTATTCATTTTATACAATGGAAAAACAGTTGCACTTTTATTGTATTTTATTCTTCTGGCGTTGACTTCTAAGGTCCTAGCTATCCGATTTCGTGGGGCAACGTCCAAGAGTGAAGCCTATGTTGCCCGAAACGTAGAAAAGACCATTACTTTCACACTGGTTGCAATAATTCTTTTTATACTATGGAAAAACTGTTCTGTTTATTTTGTTTTTGGTGCTTCTGGCGTTGACTTCTTAGGCCCTAACTATTGGATCTGGTGGACCAACGCCCTAGAGTGAAGCCTAAGTTGCCCGGAACGGGGAAATGACCATCGCTTTCACACTGGTTGCAATTATTCATTCTATACAATGGAAAAACTGTTGTATTTTTATTGTATTTTATGCTTCTGGCGTTGACTTCTAAGGTCCTAGCTATTCGATCTCGTGGGGCAACGTCCAAGAGTGAAGCCTATGCTGCCCGAAACGTAGAAAAGACCATTACTTTCACACTGGTTGCTATTATTCGTTTTATCCGATGGAGAAACTGTTGTATTTATATTGTATTTTATGCTTCTGGCGTTGACATCTTAGGCGGTAACTGTTCGATCTGGTGGAACATCGCCCTAGAGTGGAGCCTAGGTTGCCCGGAACGTATAAATGACCATTACTTTCACACTGGTTGCAATTATTCGTTTTATGCGACGGAAAAACTGTTGTATTTATTTTCTATTTGGTGCTTCTGGCGTTGACTTCTTAGGCCCTAACTATTGGATCTGGTGGAGCAACGCCCTAGGGTGAAGCCGAGGTTGGCCGGAACGTCGAAGTGACCATAACTTTTATACTGGTTGCAATTATTGGTTTTATACGATGGAAAAACAGTTGCACTTTTATTGTATTTTATTCTTCTGGCGTTGACTTCTAAGGTCCTAGCTATCCGATTTCGTGGGGCAACGTCCAAGAGTGAAGCCTAGGATGCCCGGAACGTAGAAATGACCACCACTTTCACACTGGTTGCAATTATTCATTTTATACAATGGAAAGACTGTTGTGTTTATATAGTATTTTATGCTTCTGGCGTTGACTTCTAAGGTCCAAGCTATTCGATCTGGTGGAGCAACGCCCTAGAGTGAAGCCTAGGATGCCCGGAACGTAGAAATGACCACCACTTTCACACTGGTTGCAATTATTCGTTTTATTCGATGGAAAAACTGTTGTATTTATTTTGTATTTGGTGCTTCTGGCGTTGACTCCTTAGGCCCGAACTATTGGATCTGGTGAAGCAACGCCCTAGGGTGAAGCCTAGGTTGCCCGAGACGTAGAAATGACCATTACTTTCACACTGGTTGCAATTATACATGCTATACGATGGAAAAACTGTTGTAATTTTATTGTATTTTATGCTACTGGCGTTGACTTCTAAGGCCGTAGCTATTCGATGTGTTGGGGCAACGCCCTAGAGTGAAGCCTAGGTTGCCCGGAACGTATAAATAACCATTACTTTCACACTGGTTGCAATTATTCGTTTTATACGATGGAAAAACTGAGGTATTTATTTTGTATTTGGCGCTTCTGGCGTTGACTTCTTAGGCCCTAACTATTCGATCTGGTGCAGCAACGCCCTAAAGTTAAGCCTAGGTTGCACGGAACGTAGAAATGACCATTACTTTCAAACTGGTTGCAATTATTCGTTTTATACGATGGAAAGACTGTTGTGTTTATATAGTATTTTATGCTTCTGGCGTTGACTTCTAAGGTCCAAGCTATTCGATCTGGTGGAGCAACGCCCTAGAGTGAAGCCTAGGATGCCCGGAACGTAGAAATGACCACCACTTTCACACTGGTTGCAATTATTCATTTTATACAATGGAAAAACAGTTGCACTTTTATTGTATTTTATTCTTCTGGCGTTGACTTCTAAGGTCCTAGCTATCCGATTTCGTGGGGGAACGTCCAAGAGTGAAGCCTATGTTGCCCGAAACGTAGAAAAGACCATTACTTTCACACTGGTTGCAATAATTCTTTTTATACTATGGAAAAACTGTTCTGTTTATTTTGTTTTTGGTGCTTCTGGCGTTGACTTCTTAGGCCCTAACTATTGGATCTGGTGGACCAACGCCCTAGAGTGAAGCCTAAGTTGCCCGGAACGGGGAAATGACCATCGCTTTCACACTGGTTGCAATTATTCATTCTATACAATGGAAAAACTGTTGTATTTTTATTGTATTTTATGCTTCTGGCGTTGACTTCTAAGGTCCTAGCTATTCGATCTCGTGGGGCAACGTCCAAGAGTGAAGCCTATGCTGCCCGAAACGTAGAAAAGACCATTACTTTCACACTGGTTGCAATTATTCTTTTTATACTATAGAAAAACTGTTGTATTTGTATTGTATTTTATGCGTCTGGTGTTGTTTTCTAAGGCCCTAACTATTCGACCTGGTGGAGCAACGCCCTAGAGTGAAGCCTAGGTTGCCCGGAACGTAGAAATGACCATTACTTTCACACTGGATGCAATTATTCATGCTATACGATGAAAAAACTGTTGCATTTTTATTGTATTTTCTTCTTCTGGCTTTGACTTCTAAGGTCCTAGCTATTCGATCTTGTGGGGCAACGCCCTAGGGTGAAGCCTAGGTTGCCCGAGACGTAGAAATGACCATTACTTTCACACTGGTTGCAATTATTCATGCTATACGATGGAAAAACTGTTGTATTTTTATTGTATTTTATGCTTCTGGCGTTGACTTCTAAGGTCCTAGCTATTCGATCTGGTGCAGCAACGCCCTAGAGTGAAGCCTAGGTTGCCCGGAACGTAGAAATGACCATAACTTTCACACTGGTTGCTATTATTCGTTTTATACGATGGAAAAACTGTTGTATTTATATTGTATTTTATGCTTCTGGCGTTGACATCTTAGACCGTAACTGTTCGATCTGGTGGAACAACGCCCTAGAATGAAGCCTAGGTTTACCGGAACGTAGAAATGACCATAACTTTCACACTGGTTGCAGTTATTCATGCTATACGATGGAAAAACTGTTGCATTTTTATTGTATTTTCTTCTTCTGGCTTTGACTTCTAAGGTCCTAGCTATTCGATCTTGTGGGGCAACGTCTAAGAGTGAAGCCTATGATGCCGGGAACGTACAAATGGCCATAACTTTCTTACTGGTTGCAATTATTCATTTTATACGATGGAAGAACTGTTGTATTTAAATTGTATTTTATGCTTCTGGCGTTGTCTTCTAAGGCCGTAGCTATTCGATGTGGTGGAGCAACGCCCTAGAGTGATGCCTAGGTCGCCTGGAACGTAGAAATGACCATATCTTTCACACTGGTTGCAATTATACCTGTTATACGATGGAAAAACTGTTGTATTTATATTGTATTTTATGCTTCTGGGGTTGACTTCTTAGGACCTAACTATTCGAACTGTTGGAACAACGCCCTAGAGTGAAGCCTAGGTTGCCCGGTACGTAGAAATGACCATTACTTTCACTATTGTTGCAATTATTCGTTTTATTCGATGGAAAAACAGTTGTATTTATTTTGTATTTGGTGCTTCTGTCGTTGACTTCTAAGGCCCTAGCTATTCGATCTGGTGCAGCAACGCCCTAGAGTGAAGCCTAGGTTGCCCGGACCGTAGAAATGACCATCACCTTCACTCTGGTTGCAATTATTCCTGTTATACGATGGAAAAACTGATGTATTTGTATTGTATTTTATGCTTCGGCCGTTGACTTCTGAGGCCCTAACTATTGGATCTGGTGGAGCAACGCCCTAGCGTGAAGCCGAGGTTGGCCGGAACGTATAAATGACCATTACTTTCACACTGGTTGCAATTATTCGTTCTATACGATGGAAAAACTGTTGTATTTATTTTCTATTTGGTGCTTCTGGCGTTGACTTCTTAGGCCCTAACTATTGGATCTGGTAGAGCAACGCCCTAGGGTGAAGCCTAGGTTGCCCGAGGCGTAGAAATGACCATTACTTTCACACTGGTTGCAATTATTCATGCTATACGATGGAAAAACTGTTGTATTTTTATTGTATTTTATGCTTCTGGCGTTGACGTCTAAGGTCCTAGCTATTCGATCTGGTGGAGCAACACCCTAGAGTGAAGCCTAGGTTGCCCGGAACGTAGAAATGACCATAACTTTCACACTGGTTGCTATTATTCGTTTTATCCGATGGAGAAACTGTTGTATTTATATTGTATTTTATGCTTCTGGCGTTGACATCTTAGGCGGTAACTGTTCGATCTGGTGGAACATCGCCCTAGAGTGGAGCCTAGGTTGCCCGGAACGTATAAATGACCATTACTTTCACACTGGTTGCAATTATTCGTTTTATGCGACGGAAAAACTGTTGTATTTATTTTCTATTTGGTGCTTCTGGCGTTGACTTCTTAGGCCCTAACTATTGGATCTGGTGGAGCAACGCCCTAGGGTGAAGCCCAGGTTGCCCGAGACGTAGAAATGACCATTACTTTCACACTGGTTGCAATTGTTCATGCTATACGATGGAAAAACTGTTGTATTTTTATTGTATTTTATGTATCGCGCGCTGACTTCTAAGGCGCTAGCTATTCGATCTGGTGTAGCATCGCCCTAGAGTGAAGCCTAGGTTGCCCGGAACATAGAAATGACCATTACTTCCACACTGGTTGCAATTATTCGTTTTATACAATGGAAAAACTGTTGTACTCTTATTGTATTTTCTGCTTCTGGCGTTGACTTCTAAGGCCGTAGCTATTCGATGTGGTGGGGCAACGCCCTAGAGTGAAGCCTAGGTTCCCCGGAACGTATAAATGACCATTACTTTCACACTGGTTGCAATTATTCGTTTTATACGATGGAAAAACTGTTGTATTTATTTTGTATGTGGTGCTTCTGGCGTTGACTTCTTAGGCCCTAACTATTGGATCTGGTGGACCAACGCCCTAGGGTGAAGCCTAGGTTGCCCGAGACGTAGAAATGACCATTACTTTCACACTGGTTGCTATTATTCGTTTTACACGATGGAAAAACTGTTGTATTTATACTGTATCTTATGCTCCTGGCGATGACTTCTTAGGCCCTAACTATTCGAACTGTTGGAACAACGCCCTAGAGTGAAGCCTAGGTTGCCCGGAACGTAGAAATGACCATTACTTTCACACTGGTTGCAATTATTCATGCTATACGATGGAAGAACTGTTGTATTTTTATTGTATTTTATGCTTCTGGCTTTGACTTCTACGGTCCTAGCTATTCGATCTGGTGGAGCAACGCCCTAGAGTGAAGCCTAGGTTGCCCGGAACGTAGAAATGACCATAACTTTCACACTGGTTGCTATTATTCGTTTTACACGATGGAAAAACTGTTGTATTTATATTGTATTTTATGCTTCTGGCGTTGACGTCTTAGGCGGTAACCGTTCGATCTGGTGGAACAACGCCCTGGAATGAAGCCTAGGCTTACCGGAACGTAGAAATGACCATTACTTTCACACTGGTTGCAGTTATTCATGCTATACGATGGAAAAACTGTTGCATTTTTATTGTATTTTCTTCTTCTGGCTTTGACTTCTAAGGTCCTAGCTATTCGATCTTGTGGGGCAACGCCCTAGGGTGAAGCCTAGGTTGCCCGAGACGTAGAAATGACCATTACTTTCACACTGGCTGCAATTATACCTGTTATACGATGGAAAAACTGTTGTATTTATACTGTATTTTATGCTTCTAGCGTTGACTTCTTAGGCCCTAACTATTCGAACTGTTGGAACAACGCCCTAGAGTGAAGCCTAGGTTGCCCGGAACGTAGAAATGACCATTACTTTCACACTTGTTGCAATTATTCGTTTTATTCGATGGAAAAACTGTTGTCTTTATTTTGTATTTGGTGCTTCTGGCGTTGACTCCTTAGGCCCGAACTATTGGATCTGGTGGAGCAACGCCCTAGGGTGAAGCCTAGGTTGCCCGAGACGTAGAAATGACCATTACTTTCACACTGGTTGCAATTATACATGCTATACGATGGAAAAACTGTTGTAATTTTATTGTATTTTATGCTACTGGCGTTGACTTCTAAGGCCGTAGCTATTCGATGTGGTGGGGCAACGCACTAGAGTGGAGCCTAGATTGCCCGGAACGTATAAATGACCATTACTTTCACACTGGTTGCAATTATTCGTTTTACACGATGGAAAAACTGTTGTATTTATTTTCTATTTGGTGCTTCTGGCGTTGACTTCTCAGGCCCTAGCTACTGGATCTGGTGGAGCAACGCCATATGGTGAAGCCCAGGTTGCCCGAGACGTAGAAATGACCATTACTTTCACACTGGTTGCAATAATTCATGCTATACGATGTAAAAACTGTTGTATTTTTATTGTATTTTATGTATCGGGCGTTGACTTCTAAGGCGCTAGCTATTTGATCTGGTGTAGCATCGCCCTAGAGTGAAGCCTAGGTTGCCCGGAACATAGAAATGACCATTACTTCCTCACTGGTTGCAATTATTCGTTTTATACAATGGAAAAACTGTTGTACTTTTATTGTATTTTATGCTTCTGGCGTTGACTTCTAAGGCCGTAGCTATTCGATGTGGTGCGGCAACGCCCTAGAGTGAAGCCTAGGTTCCCCGGAACGTATAAATGACCATTACTTTCACACTGGTTGCAATTATTCGTTTTATACGATGGAAAAACTGTTGTATTTATTTTGTATTTTATGCTTCTGGCGTTGACTTCACAGGCCCTAACTATTGGATCTGGTGGAGCAACGCCCTAGGGTGAAGCCTAGGTTGCCCGAGACGTGGAAATGACCATTACTTTCACACTGGTTGCAATTATTCATGGTATACGATGGAAAAACTGTTGTATTTTTATTGTATTTTATGCTACTGGCGTTGACTTCTAAGGCCTTAACTATTGGATCTGGTGGGTCAACGCCCTAGGGTGAAGCTGAGGTTGGCCGGAACGTAGAAATGATCATAACTTTCATAGTGGTTGCAATTATTCGTTTTATACGATGGAAAAGCTGTTGTATTTTTATTGTATTTTGTGCTTCTGGCGTTGAATTTTAATGTCCTAGCTATTCGATCTCGTGGGGCAACGTCCAAGATTGAAGCCTATGCTGGCCGAAACGTAGAAAAGACCATTACTTTCACACTGGTGGCAATTACTCTTTTTATACTATGGAAAAACTGTTGTATTTGTATTGTATTTTATGCGCCTGGAGTTGTTTTCTAATGCCCTAACTATTCGACCTGGTGGAGCAACGCCCTAGAGTGAAGCCTAGGTTGCACGGAACGTAGAAATGCCCATTACTTTCACACTGGTTGCAATTATTCGTTTTATACGATGGAAAAATTGTTGTATTTTCATTGAATTTTATGCTTCTGGCGTTGACTTCTAAGGCCCTAGCTATTCAATCTGGTGGAACAACGCCCTAGAATGAAGCCTAGGTTGCCCGGAACGTAGAAATGACCATTACTTTCACACTGGTTGCAATTATTCGTTTTATACGATGGAAAAACTGTTGCATTTTTATTGTATTTTCTTCTTCTGGCTTTGACTTCTAAGGTCCTAGCTATTCGATCTTGTGGGGCAACGTCTAAGAGTGAAGCCCATGTTGCCGGGAACGTAGAAATGGCCATAACTTTCTTACTGGTTGCAATTATTCGTTTTATACAATGGAAAAACTGTTGTACTTTTATTGTATTTTATGCTTCTGGCGTTGACTTCTAAGGCCGTAGCTATTCGATGTGGTGGGGCAACGCCCTAGAGTGAAGCCTAGGTTGCCCGGAACGTAGAAATGACCATTACTTTCACACTGGTTGCAATTATTCATGCTATACGATGGAAGAACTGTTGTATTTTTATTGTATTTTATGCTTCTGGCTTTGACTTCTACGGTCCTAGCTATTCGATCTGGTGGAGCAACGCCCTAGAGTGAAGCCTAGGTTGCCCGGAACGTAGAAATGACCATAACTTTCACACTGGTTGCTATTATTCGTTTTACACGATGGAAAAACTGTTGTATTTATATTGTATTTTATGCTTCTGGCGTTGACGTCTTAGGCGGTAACCGTACGATCTGGTGGAACAACGCCCTGGAATGAAGCCTAGGTTGCCCGGAACGTAGAAATGACCATTACTTTCACTCTGGTTGCAGTTATTCATGCTATACGATGGAAAAACTGCTGCATTTTTATTCGATTTTCTTCTTCTGGCTTTGACTTCTAAGGTCCTAGCTATTCGATCTTGTGGGGCAACGTCTAAGAGTGAAGCCTATGTTGCCGGGAACGTAGAAATGGCCATAACTTTCTTACTGGTTGCAATTATTCATTTTATACGATGGAAGAACTGTTGTATTTAAATTGTATTTTATGCTTCTGGCGTTGTCTTCTAAGGCCGTAGCTATTCGATGTGGTGGAGCAACGCCCAAGAGTGATGCCTAGGTCGCCTGGAACGTAGAAATGACCATATCCTTCACACTGGTTGCAATTATACCTGTTATACGATGGAAAAACTGTTGTATTTATACTGTATTTTATGCTTCTAGCGTTGACTTCTTAGGCCCTAACTATTCGAACTGTTGGAACAACGCCCTAGAGTGAAGCCTAGGTTGCCCGGAACGTAGAAATGACCATTACTTTCACACTTGTTGCAATTATTCGTTTTATTCGATGGAAAAACTGTTGTATTTATTTTGTATTTGGTGCTTCTGGCGTTGACTCCTTAGGCCCGAACTATTGGATCTGGTGGAGCAACGCCCTAGGGTGAAGCCTAGGTTGCCCGAGACGTAGAAATGACCATTACTTTCACACTGGTTGCAATTATACATGCTATACGATGGAAAAACTGTTGTATTTTTATTGTATTTTATGCTACTGGCGTTGACTTCTAAGGCCGTAGCTATTCGATGTGGTGGGGAAACGCACTAGAGTGGAGCCTAGATTTCCCGGAACGTATAAATGACCATTACTTTCACACTGGTTGCAATTATTCGTTTTATACGATGGAAAAACTGTTGTATTTATTTTCTATTTGGTGCTTCTGGCGTTGACTTCTCAGGCCCTAGCTATTGGATCTGGTGGAGCAACGCCCTATGGTGAAGCCCAGGTTGCCCGAGACGTAGAAATGACCATTACTTTCACACTGGTTGCAATTATTCATGCTATACGATGTAAAAACTGTTGTATTTTTATTGTATTTTATGTATCGGGCGTTGACTTCTAAGGCGCTAGCTATTCGATCTGGTGTAGCATCGCCCTAGAGTGAAGCCTAGGTTGCCCGGAACATAGAAATGACCATTACTTCCTCACTGGTTGCAATTATTCGTTTTATACAATGGAAAAACTGTTGTACTTTTATTGTATTTTATGCTTCTGGCGTTGACTTCTAAGGCCGTAGCTATTCGATGTGTTGCGGCAACGCCCTAGAGTGAAGCCTAGGTTCCCCGGAACGTATAAATGACCATTACTTTCACACTGGTTGCAATTATTCGTTTTATACGATGGAAAAACTCTTGTATTTATTTTGTATTTGGTGCTTCTGGCGTTGACTTCTCAGGACCTAACTATTGGATCTGGTGGAGCAACGCCCTAGGGTGATGCCCAGGTTGCCCGAGACGTAGAAATGACCATTACTTTCACACTGGTTGCAATTATTCATGCTATACGATGGAAAAACTGTTGTATTTATATTGTATTTTATGCTTCTGGCGTTGACATCTTAGGCGGTAACTGTTCGATCTGGTGGAACAACGCCCTAGAGTGAAGCCTAGGTTGCCCGGAACATTGAAATGACCATTACTTCCACACTGGTTGCAATTATTCGTTTTATACAATGGAAAAACTGTTGTACTTTTATTGTATTTTATGCTTCTGGCGTTGACTTCTAAGGCCGTAGCTATTCGATGTGGTGGGACAACGCCCTAGAGTGAAGCCTAGGTTCCCCGGAACATATAAATGACCATTACTTTCACACTGGTTGCAATTATTCGTTTTATACGATGGAAAAACTGTTGTATTTATTTTGTATTTGGTGCTTCTGGCGTTGACTTCTTAGGCCCTAACTATTGGATCTGGTGGACCAACGCCCTAGGGTGAAGCCTAGGTTGCCCGAGGCGTAGAAATGACCATTACTTTCACACTGGTTGCAGTTATTCATGCTATACGATGGAAAAACTGTTGCATTTTTATTGTATTTTCTTCTTCTGGCTTTGACTTCTAAGGTCCTAGCTATTCGATCTTGTGGGGCAACGTCTAAGAGTGAAGCCCATGTTGCCGGGAACGTAGAAATGGCCATAACTTTCTTACTGGTTGCAATTATTCGTTTTATACAATGGAAAAACTGTTGTACTTTTATTGTATTTTATGCTTCTGGCGTTGACTTCTAAGGCCGTAGCTATTCGATGTGGTGGGGCAACGCCCTAGAGTGAAGCCTAGGTTGCCCGGAACGTAGAAATGACCATTACTTTCACACTGGTTGCAATTATTCATGCTATACGATGGAAGAACTGTTGTATTTTTATTGTATTTTATGCTTCTGGCTTTGACTTCTACGGTCCTAGCTATTCGATCTGGTGGAGCAACGCCCTAGAGTGAAGCCTAGGTTGCCCGGAACGTAGAAATGACCATAACTTTCACACTGGTTGCTATTATTCGTTTTACACGATGGAAAAACTGTTGTATTTATATTGTATTTTATGCTTCTGGCGTTGACGTCTTAGGCGGTAACCGTACGATCTGGTGGAACAACGCCCTGGAATGAAGCCTAGGTTGCCCGGAACGTAGAAATGACCATTACTTTCACTCTGGTTGCAGTTATTCATGCTATACGATGGAAAAACTGCTGCATTTTTATTCGATTTTCTTCTTCTGGCTTTGACTTCTAAGGTCCTAGCTATTCGATCTTGTGGGGCAACGCCCTAGGGTGAAGCCTAGGTTGCCCGAGACGTAGAAATGACCATTACTTTCACACTGGTTGCAATTATTCATGCTATACGATGGAAAAACTGTTGTATTTTTATTGTATTTTATGCTTCTGGCGTTGACTTCTAAGGTCCTAGCTATTCGATCTGGTGCAGCAACGCCCTAGAGTGAAGCCTAGGTTGCCCGGAACGTAGAAATGACCATAACTTTCACACTGGTTGCTATTATTCGTTTTTTACGATGGAAAAACTGTTGTATTTATATTGTATTTTATGCTTCTGGCGTTGACATCTTAGGCCGTAACTGTTCGATCTGGTGGAACAACGCCCTAGAATGAAGCCTAGGTTTACCGGAACGTAGAAATGACCATAACTTTCACACTGGTTGCAATTATTCGTTTTATACGATGGAAAAACTTTTGTATTTATTTTGTATTTGGTGCTTCTGGCGTTGTCTTCTCAGGCCCTAACCATTGGATCTGGTGGAGCAACGCCCTAGGGTGAAGCCTAGGTTGCCCGAGGCGTAGAAATGACCATTACTTTCACACTGGTTGCAATTATTCATGCTATACGATGGAAAAACTGTTGTATTTTTATTGCATTTTATGCTTCTGGCGTTGACTTCTAAGGTCCTAGCTATTCGATCTGGTGGAACAACGCCCTAGAATGAAGCCTAGGCTTACCGGAACGTAGAAATGACCATTACTTTCACACTGGTTGCAGTTATTCATGCTATACGATGGAAAAACTGTTGCATTTTTATTGTATTTTCTTCTTCTGGCTTTGACTTCTAAGGTCCCAGCTATTCGATCTTGTGGGGCAACGTCTAAGAGTGAAGCCTATGTTGCCGGGAACGTAGAAATGGCCATAACTTTCTTACTGGTTGCAATTATTCATTTTATACGATGGAAGAACTGTTGTATTTAAATTGTATTTTATGCTTCTGGCGTTGTCTTCTAAGGCCGTAGCTATTCGATGTGGTGGAGCAACGCCCAAGAGTGATGCCTAGGTCGCCTGGAACGTAGAAATGACCATATCCTTCACACTGGTTGCAATTATACCTGTTATACGATGGAAAAACTGTTGTATTTATACTGTATTTTATGCTTCTAGCGTTGACTTCTTAGGCCCTAACTATTCGAACTGTTGGAACAACGCCCTAGAGTGAAGCCTAGGTTGCCCGGAACGTAGAAATGACCATTACTTTCACACTTGTTGCAATTATTCGTTTTATTCGATGGAAAAACTGTTGTATTTATTTTGTATTTGGTGCTTCTGGCGTTGACTCCTTAGGCCCGAACTATTGGATCTGGTGGAGCAACGCCCTAGGGTGAAGCCTAGGTTGCCCGAGACGTAGAAATGACCATTACTTTCACACTGGTTGCAATTATACATGCTATACGATGGAAAAACTGTTGTATTTTTATTGTATTTTATGCTACTGGCGTTGACTTCTAAGGCCGTAGCTATTCGATGTGGTGGGGCAACGCACTAGAGTGGAGCCTAGATTTCCCGGAACGTATAAATGACCATTACTTTCACACTGGTTGCAATTATTCGTTTTATACGATGGAAAAACTGTTGTATTTATTTTCTATTTGGTGCTTCTGGCGTTGACTTCTCAGGCCCTAGCTATTGGATCTGGTGGAGCAACGCCCTATGGTGAAGCCCAGGTTGCCCGAGACGTAGAAATGACCATTACTTTCACACTGGTTGCAATTATTCATGCTATACGATGTAAAAACTGTTGTATTTTTATTGTATTTTATGTATCGGGCGTTGACTTCTAAGGCGCTAGCTATTCGATCTGGTGTAGCATCGCCCTAGAGTGAAGCCTAGGTTGCCCGGAACATAGAAATGACCATTACTTCCTCACTGGTTGCAATTATTCGTTTTATACAATGGAAAAACTGTTGTACTTTTATTGTATTTTATGCTTCTGGCGTTGACTTCTAAGGCCGTAGTTATTCGATGTGTTGCGGCAACGCCCTAGAGTGAAGCCTAGGTTCCCCGGAACGTAGAAATGACCATTACTTTCACACTGGTTGCAATTATTCATGCTATACGATGAAAAAACTGTTGCATTTTTATTGTATTTTCTTCTTCTGGCTTTGACTTCTAAGGTCCTAGCTATTCGATCTTGTGGGGCAACGTCTAAGAGTGAAGCCTATGTAGCCCGGAACGTAGAAATGACCATAACTTTCTTACTGGTTGCAATTATTCGTTTTATACGATGGAAAAATTGTTGTATTTTCATTGAATTTTATGCTTCTGGCGTTGACTTCTAAGGCCCTAGCTATTCGATCTGGTGGAACAACGCCCTAGAATGAAGCCTAGGTTGCCCGGAACGTAGAAATGACCATTACTTTCACACTGGTTGCAATTATTCATGCTATACGATGAAAAAACTGTTGCATTTTTATTGTATTTTCTTCTTCTGGCTTTGACTTCTAAGGTCCTAGCTATTCGATCTTGTGGGGCAACGTCTAAGAGTGAAGCCTATGTAGCCCGGAACGTAGAAATGACCATAACTTTCTTACTGGTTGCAATTACTCCTTTTATAAGATGGAAAAACTGTTGTATTTTTATTGTATTTTATGCTTCTGGCGTTGTCTTCTAAGGCCGCAGCTATTCGATGTGGTGGAGCAACGCCCTAGAGTGATGCCTAGGTCGCCTGGAACGTAGAAATGACCATACCTTTCACACTGGTTGCAATTATACCTGTTATACGATGCAAAAACTGTTGTATTTATATTGTGTTTTATGCTTCTGGCGTTGACTTCTTAGGCCCTAACTATTCGAACTGTTGGAACAACGCCCTAGAGTGAAGCCTGGGTTGCCCGGTACGTAGAAATGACCATTACTTTCACTATTGTTGCAATTATTCGTTTTATTCGATGGAAAAACTGTTGTATTTATTTTGTATTTGGTGCTTCTGTCGTTGACTTCTAAGGCCCTAGCTATTCGATCTGGTGCAGCAACGCCCTAGAGTGGAGCCTAGGTTGCCCGGACCGTAGAAATGACCATCACCTTCACTCTGGTTGCAATTATTCCTGTTATACGATGGAAAAACTGATGTATTTGTATTGTATTTTATGCTTCGGCCGTTGACTTCTGAGGCCCTAACTATTGGATCTGGTGGAGCAACGCCCTAGCGTGAAGCCGAGGTTGGCCGGAACGTATAAATGACCATTACTTTCACACTGGTTGCAATTATTCGTTCTATACGATGGAAAAACTGTTGTATTTATTTTCTATTTGGTGCTTCTGGCGTTGACTTCTTAGGCCCTAACTATTTGATCTGGTAGAGCAACGCCCTAGGGTGAAGCCTAGGTTGCCCGAGGCGTATAAATGACCATTACTTTCACACTGGTTGCAATTATTCATGCTATACGATGGAAAAACTGTTGTATTTTTATTGTATTTTATGCTTCTGGCGTTGACGTCTAAGGTCCTAGGTATTCGATCTGGTGGAGCAACACCCTAGAGTGAAGCCTAGGTTGCCCGGAACGTAGAAATGACCATAACTTTCACACTGGTTGCTATTATTCGTTTTATACGATGGAGAAACTGTTGTATTTATATTGTATTTTATGCTTCTGGCGTTGACATCTTAGGCGGTAACTGTTCGATCTGGTGGAACATCGCCCTAGAGTGGAGCCTAGGTTGCCCGGAACGTATAAATGACCATTACTTTCACACTGGTTGCAATTATTCGTTTTATGCGACGGAAAAACTGTTGTATTTATTTTCTATTTGGTGCTTCTGGCGTTGACTTCTTAGGCCCTAACTATTGGATCTGGTGGAGCAACGCCCTAGGGTGAAGCCCAGGTTGCCCGAGACGTAGAAATGACCATTACTTTCACACTGGTTGCAATTGTTCATGCTACACGATGGAAAAACTGTTGTATTTTTATTGTATTTTATGTATCGCGCGTTGACTTCTAAGGCGCTAGCTATTCGATCTGGTGTAGCATCGCCCTAGAGTGAAGCCTAGGTTGCCCGGAACATAGAAATGACCATCACTTCCACACTGGTTGCAATTATTCGTTTTATACAATGGAAAAACTGTTGTACTTTTATTGTATTTTCTGCTTCTGGCGTTGACTTCTAAGGCCGTAGCTATTCGATGTGGTGGGGCAACGCCCTAGAGTGAAGCCTAGGTTCCCCGGAACGTATAAATGACCATTACTTTCACACTGGTTGCAATTATTCGTTTTATACGATGGAAAAACTGTTGTATTTATTTTGTATTTGGTGCTTCTGGCGTTGACTTCTTAGGCCCTAACTATTGGATCTGGTGGACCAACGCCCTAGGGTGAAGCCTAGGTTGCCCGAGACGTAGAAATGACCATTACTTTCACACTGGTTGCTATTATTCGTTTTACACGATGGAAAAACTGTTGTATTTATACTGTATCTTATGCTCCTGGCGTTGACTTCTTAGGCCCTAACTATTCGAACTGTTGGAACAACGCCCTAGAGTGAAGCCTAGGTTGCCCGGAACGTAGAAATGACCATTACTTTCACACTGGTTGCAATTATTCATGCTATACGATGGAAGAACTGTTGTATTTTTATTGTATTTTATGCTTCTGGCTTTGACTTCTACGGTCCTAGCTATTCGATCTGGTGGAGCAACGCCCTAGAGTGAATCCTTGGTTGCCCGGAACGTAGAAATGACCATAACTTTCACACTGGTTGCTATTATTCGGTTTACACGATGGAAAAACTGTTGTATTTATATTGTATTTTATGCTTCTGGCGTTGACGTCTTAGGCGGTAACCGTTCGATCTGGTGGAACAACGCCCTGGAATGAAGCCTAGGCTTACCGGAACGTAGAAATGACCATTACTTTCACACTGGTTGCAGTTATTCATGCTATACGATGGAAAAACTGTTGCATTTTTATTGTATTTTCTTCTTCTGGCTTTGACTTCTAAGGTCCTAGCTATTCGATCTTGTGGGGCAACGCCCTAGGGTGAAGCCTAGGTTGCCCGAGACGTAGAAATGACCCTTACTTTCACACTGGTTGCAATTATTCATGCTATACGTGGAAAAACTGTTGTATTTTTATTGTATTTTATGCTTCTGGCGTTGACTTCTAAGGTCCTAGCTATTCGATCTGGTGCAGCAACGCCCTAGAGTGAAGCCTAGGTTGCCCGGAACGTAGAAATGACCATAACTTTCACACTGGTTGCTATTAGTCGTTTTATACGATGGAAAAACTGTTGTATTTATATTGTATTTTATGCTTCTGGCGTTGACATCTTAGACCGTAACTGTTCGATCTGGTGGAACAACGCCCTAGAATGAAGCCTAGGTTTACCGGAACGTAGAAATGACCATTACTTTCACACTGGTTGCAGTTATTCATCCTATACGATGGAAAAACTGTTGCATTTTTATTGTATTTTCTTCTTCTGGCGTTGACTTCTTAGGCCCTAACTATTCGAACTGTTGGAACAACGCCCTAGAGTGAAGCCTAGGTTGCCCGGAACGTAGAAATGACCATTACTTTCACACTTGTTGCAATTATTCGTTCTATTCGATGGAAAAACTGTTGTATTTATTTTGTATTTGGTGCTTCTGGCGTTGACTCCTTAGGCCCGAACTATTGGATCTGGTGGAGCAACGCCCTAGGGTGAAGCCTAGGTTGCCCGAGACGTAGAAATGACTATTACTTTCACACTGGTTGCAATTATACATGCTATACGATGGAAAAACTGTTGTAATTTTATTGTATTTTATGCTACTGGCGTTGACTTCTAAGGCCGTAGCTATTCGATGTGGTGGGGCAACGCACTAGAGTGGAGCCTAGATTGCCCGGAACGTATAAATGACCATTACTTTCACACTGGTTGCAATTATTCGTTTTATACGATGGAAAAACTGTTGTATTTATTTTCTATTTGGTGCTTCTGGCGTTGACTTCTCAGGCCCTAGCTATTGGATCTGGTGGAGCAACGCCATATGGTGGAGCCCAGGTTGCCCGAGACGTAGAAATGACCATTACTTTCACACTGGTTGCAATTATTCATGCTATACGATGTAAAAACTGTTGTATTTTTATTGTATTTTATGTATCGGGCGTTGACTTCTAAGGCGCTAGCTATTCGATCTGGTGTAGCATCGCCCTAGAGTGAAGCCTAGGTTGCCCGGAACATAGAAATGACCATTACTTCCTCACTGGTTGCAATTATTCGTTTTATACAATGGAAAAACTGTTGTACTTTTATTGTATTTTATGCTTCTGGCGTTGACTTCTAAGGCCGTAGCTATTCGATGTGGAGCGGCAACGCCCTAGAGTGAAGCCTAGGTTCCCCGGAACGTATAAATTACCATTACTTTCACACTGGTTGCAATTATTCGTTTTATACGATGGAAAAACTCTTGTATTTATTTTGTATTTGGTGCTTCTGGCGTTGACTTCTCAGGCCCTAACTATTGGATCTGGTGGAGCAACGCCCTAGGGTGAAGCCTAGGTTGCCCGAGACGTAGAAATGACCATTACTTTCACACTGGTTGCAATTATTCATGGTATACGATGGAAAAATTGTTGTATTTTTATTGTATTTTATGCTACTGGCGTTGACTTCTAAGGCCTTAACTATTGGATCTGGTGGGTCAACGCCCTAGGGTGAAGCTGATGTTAGCCGGAACGTAGAAATGACCATAACTTTCATAGTGGTTGCAATTATTCGTTTTATACGATGGAAAAGCTGTTGTATTTTTATTGTATTTTGTGCTTCTGGCGTTGAATTTTAATGTCCTAGCTATTCGATCTCGTGGGGCAACGTCCAAGATTGAAGCCTATGCTGGCCGAAACGTAGAAAAGACCATTACTTTCACACTGGTGGCAATTACTCTTTTTATACTATGGAAAAACTGTTGTATTTGTATTGTATTTTATGCGCCTGGAGTTGTTTTCTAATGCCCTAACTATTCGACCTGGTGGAGCAACGCCCTAGAGTGAAGCCTAGGTTGCACGGAACGTAGAAATGCCCATTACTTTCACACTGGTTGCAATTATTCGTTTTATACGATGGAAAAATTGTTGTATTTTCATTGAATTTTATGCTTCTGGCGTTGACTTCTAAGGCCCTAGCTATTCAATCTGGTGGAACAACGCCCTAGAATGAAGCCTAGGTTGCCCGGAACGTAGAAATGACCATAACTTTCACACTGGTTGCTATTAGTCGTTTTATACGATGGAAAAACTGTTGTATTTATATTGTATTTTATGCTTCTGGCGTTGACATCTTAGACCGTAACTGTTCGATCTGGTGGAACAACGCCCTAGAATGAAGCCTAGGTTTACCGGAACGTAGAAATGACCATTACTTTCACACTGGTTGCAGTTATTCATCCTATACGATGGAAAAACTGTTGCATTTTTATTGTATTTTCTTCTTCTGGCGTTGACTTCTTAGGCCCTAACTATTCGAACTGTTGGAACAACGCCCTAGAGTGAAGCCTAGGTTGCCCGGAACGTAGAAATGACCATTACTTTCACACTTGTTGCAATTATTCGTTCTATTCGATGGAAAAACTGTTGTATTTATTTTGTATTTGGTGCTTCTGGCGTTGACTCCTTAGGCCCGAACTATTGGATCTGGTGGAGCAACGCCCTAGGGTGAAGCCTAGGTTGCCCGAGACGTAGAAATGACTATTACTTTCACACTGGTTGCAATTATACATGCTATACGATGGAAAAACTGTTGTAATTTTATTGTATTTTATGCTACTGGCGTTGACTTCTAAGGCCGTAGCTATTCGATGTGGTGGGGCAACGCACTAGAGTGGAGCCTAGATTGCCCGGAACGTATAAATGACCATTACTTTCACACTGGTTGCAATTATTCGTTTTATACGATGGAAAAACTGTTGTATTTATTTTCTATTTGGTGCTTCTGGCGTTGACTTCTCAGGCCCTAGCTATTGGATCTGGTGGAGCAACGCCATATGGTGAAGCCCAGGTTGCCCGAGACGTAGAAATGACCATTACTTTCACACTGGTTGCAATTATTCATGCTATACGATGTAAAAACTGTTGTATTTTTATTGTATTTTATGTATCGGGCGTTGACTTCTAAGGCGCTAGCTATTCGATCTGGTGTAGCATCGCCCTAGAGTGAAGCCTAGGTTGCCCGGAACATAGAAATGACCATTACTTCCTCACTGGTTGCAATTATTCGTTTTATACAATGGAAAAACTGTTGTACTTTTATTGTATTTTATGCTTCTGGCGTTGACTTCTAAGGCCGTAGCTATTCGATGTGGAGCGGCAACGCCCTAGAGTGAAGCCTAGGTTCCCCGGAACGTATAAATTACCATTACTTTCACACTGGTTGCAATTATTCGTTTTATACGATGGAAAAACTCTTGTATTTATTTTGTATTTGGTGCTTCTGGCGTTGACTTCTCAGGCCCTAACTATTGGATCTGGTGGAGCAACGCCCTAGGGTGAAGCCTAGGTTGCCCGAGACGTAGAAATGACCATTACTTTCACACTGGTTGCAATTATTCATGGTATACGATGGAAAAATTGTTGTATTTTTATTGTATTTTATGCTACTGGCGTTGACTTCTAAGGCCTTAACTATTGGATCTGGTGGGTCAACGCCCTAGGGTGAAGCTGATGTTAGCCGGAACGTAGAAATGACCATAACTTTCATAGTGGTTGCAATTATTCGTTTTATACGATGGAAAAGCTGTTGTATTTTTATTGTATTTTGTGCTTCTGGCGTTGAATTTTAATGTCCTAGCTATTCGATCTCGTGGGGCAACGTCCAAGATTGAAGCCTATGCTGGCCGAAACGTAGAAAAGACCATTACTTTCACACTGGTGGCAATTACTCTTTTTATACTATGGAAAAACTGTTGTATTTGTATTGTATTTTATGCGCCTGGAGTTGTTTTCTAATGCCCTAACTATTCGACCTGGTGGAGCAACGCCCTAGAGTGAAGCCTAGGTTGCACGGAACGTAGAAATGCCCATTACTTTCACACTGGTTGCAATTATTCGTTTTATACGATGGAAAAATTGTTGTATTTTCATTGAATTTTATGCTTCTGGCGTTGACTTCTAAGGCCCTAGCTATTCAATCTGGTGGAACAACGCCCTAGAATGAAGCCTAGGTTGCCCGGAACGTAGAAATGACCATTACTTTCACACTGGTTGCAATTATTCATGCTATACGATGAAAAAACTGTTGCATTTTTATTGTATTTTCTCCTTCTGGCTTTGACTTCTAAGGTCCTAGCTATTCGATCTTGTGGGGCAACGTCTAAGAGTGAAGCCTATGTAGCCCGGAACGTAGAAATGACCATAACTTTCATAGTGGTTGCAATTATTCGTTTTATACGATGGAAAAACTGTTGTACTTTTATTGTATTTTATGCTTCTGGCGTTGACTTCTAAGGCCGTAGCTATTCGATGTGGAGCGGCAACGCCCTAGAGTGAAGCCTAGGTTCCCCGGAACGTATAAATTACCATTACTTTCACACTGGTTGCAATTATTCGTTTTATACGATGGAAAAACTCTTGTATTTATTTTGTATTTGGTGCTTCTGGCGTTGACTTCTCAGGCCCTAACTATTGGATCTGGTGGAGCAACGCCCTAGGGTGAAGCCTAGGTTGCCCGAGACGTAGAAATGACCATTACTTTCACACTGGTTGCAATTATTCATGGTATACGATGGAAAAACTGTTGTATTTTTATTGTATTTTATGCTACTGGCGTTGACTTCTAAGGCCTTAACTATTGGATCTGGTGGGTCAACGCCCTAGGGTGAAGCTGATGTTAGCCGGAACGTAGAAATGACCATAACTTTCATAGTGGTTGCAATTATTCGTTTTATACGATGGAAAAGCTGTTGTATTTTTATTGTATTTTGTGCTTCTGGCGTTGAATTTTAATGTCCTAGCTATTCGATCTCGTGGGGCAACGTCCAAGATTGAAGCCTATGCTGGCCGAAACGTAGAAAAGACCATTACTTTCACACTGGTGGCAATTACTCTTTTTATACTATGGAAAAACTGTTGTATTTGTATTGTATTTTATGCGCCCGGAGTTGTTTTCTAATGCCCTAACTATTCGACCTGGTGGAGCAACGCCCTAGAGTGAAGCCTAGGTTGCACGGAACGTAGAAATGCCCATTACTTTCACACTGGTTGCAATTATTCGTTTTATACGATGGAAAAATTGTTGTATTTTCATTGAATTTTATGCTTCTGGCGTTGACTTCTAAGGCCCTAGCTATTCAATCTGGTGGAACAACGCCCTAGAATGAAGCCTAGGTTGCCCGGAACGTAGAAATGACCATTACTTTCACACTGGTTGCAATTATTCATGCTATACGATGAAAAAACTGTTGCATTTTTATTGTATTTTCTCCTTCTGGCTTTGACTTCTAAGGTCCTAGCTATTCGATCTTGTGGGGCAACGTCTAAGAGTGAAGCCTATGTAGCCCGGAACGTAGAAATGACCATAACTTTCTTACTGGTTGCAATTATTCGTCTTATACGATGGAAAAATTGTTGTATTTTCATTGAATTTTATGCTTCTGGCGTTGACTTCTAAGGCCCTAGCTATTCGATCTGGTGGAACAACGCCCTAGAATGAAGCCTAGGTTGCCCGGAACGTGGAAATGACCATCACTTTCACACTGGTTGCAATTATTCCCGCTATACGATGGAAAAACTGTTGTATTTTTATTGTATTTTATGCTTCGGGCGTTGACTTCTAAGGTCATAGCTATTCGATCTTGTGGGGCAACGTCTAAGAGTGAAGCCTATGTAGCCCGGAACGTAGAAATGACCATAACTTTCTTACTGGTTGCAATTATTCCTTTTATAAGTTGGAAAAACTGTTGTATTTTTATTGTATTTTATGCTTCTGGCGTTGTCTTCTAAGGCCGCAGCTATTCGATGTGGTGGAGCAACGCCCTAGAGTGATGCCTAGGTCGCCTGGAACGTAGAAATGACCATACCTTTCACACTGGTTGCAATTATACCTGTTATACGATGGAAAAACTGTTGTATTTATATTGTATTTTATGCTTCTGGCGTTGACTTCTTAGGCCCTAACTATTCGAACTGTTGGAACAACGCCCTAGAGTGAAGCCTATGTTGCCCGGAACGTAGAAATGACCATCGCTTTCACACTGGTTGCAATTATTCCCATTATACGATCGAAAAACTGTTGTATTTTTAGTATTATATGTATCGGGCATTGACTTCTAAGGCCCTAAGTATTCGATGTGGCGGAGCAACGCCATAGAGCGAAACCTAGGTTGCACGGAACGTAGAAATGATCATTACTTTCACACTGGTTGCAATTATTTGTTTTATACGATTAAAAAACTGTTGTATTTATATTGTATTTTATGCTTCTGGCGTTGACTTCATAGGTCCCAACTGTTCCATCTGGTGGAAGAACGCCCTAGAATGAAGCCTAGGTTGCCCGTAACGTAGAAATGACCATTACTTTCACACTGGTTGCAGTTACTCATGCTATAGGATGGAAAAACTGTTGCATTTTTATTGTACTTTCTTCTTCTGGCTTTGACTTCTAATGTCTTAGCTATTCCATCTGGTGGGGCAACGTCCAAGAGTGAAGCCTATGTTGCCCGGAACGTAGAAATGACCATAACTTTCACACTGGTTGCAATTATTCGTTTTGTACAGCGGAAAAACTGTTGTATTTATTTTGTATTTTCTGCTTCGGGCGTTGACTTCTTAGGCCCTAACTATTGGATCTGGTGGACCAACGTCCTAGAGTGAAGCCTAAGTTGCCCGGAACGTGGAAATGACCATCACTTTCACACTGGTTGCAATTATTCATTTTGTACAATGGAAAAACTGTTGTATTTTTATTGTATTTTATTCTTCTGGCGTTGACTTCTAAGGTCCTAGCTATCCGATCTCGTGGGGCAACGTCCAAGAGTGAAGCCTATGTTGCCCGAAACGTAGAAAAGACCATTACTTTCACACTGGTTGCAATAATTCTTTTTATACGATGGAAAAACTGATGTATTTATATTGTATTTTATGCGTCTGGCGTTGTCTTCTAAGGCGCTAGCTATTCGATCTGGTGTAGCATCGCCCTAGAGTGAAGCTGAGGTTGGCCGGAACGTAGAAATGACCATAACTTTCACACTGGTTGCAATTATTCCAGTTATACGATGGAAAAACTGTTGTATTTATATTGTATTTTATGCTTCTGGCGTTGACTTCTTAGGCCCTAACTATTGGATCTGCTGGAGCAACGCCCTAGGGTGAAGCCGAGGTTGGCCGGAACGTCGAAATGACCATAACTTTTATACTGGTTGCAATTATTGGTTTTATACGATGGAAAACCTGTTGTATTTATATTGTGTTTTATGCTTCTGGCGTTGACTTTTAAGGCCGTACTTATTCGATGTGGTGGGGCAACGCCCTAGAGTGAAGCCTAAGTTGCCCGGAACGTGGAAATGACCATCACTTTCACACTGGTTGCAATTATTCATTTTGTACAATGGAAAAACTGTTGTATTTTTATTGTATTTTATTCTTCTGGCGTTGACTTCTAAGGTCCTAGCTATCCGATCTCGTGGGGCAACGTCCAAGAGTGAAGCCTATGTTGCCCGAAACGTAGAAAAGACCATTACTTTCACACTGGTTGCAATAATTCTTTTTATACGATGGAAAAACTGATGTATTTATATTGTATTTTATGCGTCTGGCGTTGTCTTCTAAGGCGCTAGCTATTCGATCTGGTGTAGCATCGCCCTAGAGTGAAGCTGAGGTTGGCCGGAACGTAGAAATGACCATAACTTTCACACTGGTTGCAATTATTCCAGTTATACGATGGAAAAACTGTTGTATTTATATTGTAATTTATGCTTCTGGCGTTGACTTCTTAGGCTCTAACTATTGGATCTGCTGGAGCAACGCCCTAGGGTGAAGCCGAGGTTGGCCGGAACGTCGAAATGACCATAACTTTTATACTGGTTGCAATTATTGGTTTTATACGATGGAAAACCTGTTGTATTTATATTGTGTTTTATGCTTCTGGCGTTGACATTTAAGGCCGTACTTATTCGATGTGGTGGGGCAACGCCCTAGAGTGAAGCCTAAGTTGCCCGGAACGTGGAAATGACCATCACTTTCACACTGGTTGCAATTATTCATTTTGTACAATGGAAAAACTGTTGTATTTTTATTGTATTTTATTCTTCTGGCGTTGACTTCTAAGGTCCTAGCTATCCGATCTCGTGGGGCCACGTCCAAGAGTGAAGCCTATGTTGCCCGAAACGTAGAAAAGACCATTACTTTCACACTGGTTGCAATAATTCTTTTTATACGATGGAAAAACTGATGTATTTATATTGTATTTTATGCTTCTGGCGTTGTCTTCTAAGGCGCTAGCTATTCGATCTGGTGTAGCATCGCCCTAGAGTGAAGCCGAGGTTGGCCGGAACGTAGAAATGACCATAACTTTCACACTGGTTGCAATTATTCCAGTTATACGATGGAAAAACTGTTGTATTTATATTGTATTTTATGCTTCTGGCGTTGACTTCTTAGGCCCTAACTATTGGATCTGCTGGAGCAACGCCCTAGGGTGAAGCCGAGGTTGGCCGGAACGTCGAAATGACCATAACTTTTATACTGGTTGCAATTATTGGTTTTATACGATGGAAAACCTGTTGTATTTATATTGTGTTTTATGCTTCTGGCGTTGACTTCTAAGGCCGTAACTATTCTATGTTGTGGAGCAACGCCCTAGAGTGAAGCCTAGGTTGCCCGGAACGTAGAAATGACCATTACTTCCTCACTGTTTGCAATTATTCATTATATACATGGAAAAACTGTTGTATTTATATTGTATTTTATGCTTCTGGCATTGACTTCTAAGGCCCTAGCTATTCGATGTGGCGGAACAACGCCATAGAGCGAAACCTAGGTTGCACGGAACGTAGAAATGACCATAACTATAAGACTGGTTGCAATTATTTGTTTTATACGATGGAAAGACTGTTGTATTTGTATTGTATTTTATAGTTATGGCGTTGTCTTCTAGGGCCGCAGCTGTTCGATGTGGTTGAGAAACGCCCTAGAGTGAAGCCTAGGTTGCCCGGAACGTAGAAATGACCATAACATTCATACTCGTTGCAATTATTCGTTTTATACGATGGAAAAACTGTTGTATTTTTATTTTATTTTTGGCTTCTGTCGTTGACTTCTAAGTCCCTAGCTATTCGATCTGGTGGAGCAACGCCCTAGAGTGAAGCCTAGGTTGCCCGGAACGTAGAAATGACCATTACTTCCTCACTGTTTGCAATTATTCATTTTATACGTGGAAAAACTGTTGTATTTATATTGTATTTTATGCTTCTGGCACTGACTTCTAGGGCCCAAATTATTCGATATGGTGGAGCAACGCCATGGAGCGAAACCTAGGTTGCTCGGAACATAGAAATGACCATTACTTTCACACTGGTTGCAATTATTCATTTTATACGATGGAAAAACTGTTGTACATATATCGTACTTTATGCTTCTGGCGTTGACTTCTTAGGCCCTAACTATTCGATCTGGTGGAGCAACGCCCTGGTGTGAAGCCTAGGTTGCCCGGAACGTAGAAATGACCATTACCTTCACACTGTTTGCAAATATACATTATTTACGGAGGAAAAACTGTTGTATTTATATTGTATTTTATGCTTCTGGCATTGAGTTCTAAGGCCCTAACTATTCGATGTGGTGGAGCAACGCCATAGAGCGAAACCTAGGCTGCTCGGAACGTAGAAATGACCAAAACATTCATACTGGTAGCAATTACTCGTTTTATACGATGGAAAAACTGTTGTATTTTTATTTTATTTTATGCTTCTGGTGTTGACTTCTAAGTCCCTAGCTATTCGATCTAGTGGAGCAACACCCTAGAGTGAAGCTAGGTTGCCCGGAACGTAGAAATGACCATCACCTTCACTCTGGTTCCAATCATTCCTGTTATACGATGGAAAAACTGTTGTATTTATATTATACTTTATGCTTCAGGCGTTGACTTCTAAGGCCGTAGCTATTCGACGTGCTGGAGCAACGCCCTAGAGTGAAGCCTAGGTTGCCCGGAACGTAGAAATGACCATTACTTCCACACTGTTTGCAAGTATACATTATATACGATGGAAAAGCTGTTGCATTTATATTGTATTTTATGCTTCTGGCGTTGTCTTCTTAGGCACTAACTATTCGATCTGGTGGAGCAATGCTCTAGAGTAAAGCCTAGGTTGCCCTGAACGTAGAAATGACCATAACTATCAGACTGGTTGCAATTATTCGTTTTATACGATGGAAAGACTGTTGTATTTGTATTGTATTTTATAGTTATGGCGTTGTCTTCTAGGGCCGCAGCTGTTCGATGTGGTTGAGAAACGCCCTAGAGTGAAGCCTAGGTTGCCCGGAACGTAGAAATGACCATAACATTCATACTCGTTGCAATTATTCGTTTTATACGATGGAAAAACTGTTGTATTTTTATTTTATTTTTGGCTTCTGTCGTTGACTTCTAAGTCCCTAGCTATTCGATCTGGTGGAGCAACGCCCTAGAGTGAAGCCTAGGTTGCCCGGAACGTAGAAATGACCATTACTTCCTCACTGTTTGCAATTATTCATTTTATACGTGGAAAAACTGTTGTATTTATATTGTATTTTATGCTTCTGGCACTGACTTCTAGGGCCCAAATTATTCGATATGGTGGAGCAACGCCATGGAGCGAAACCTAGGTTGCTCGGAACATAGAAATGACCATTACTTTCACACTGGTTGCAATTATTCATTTTATACGATGGAAAAACTGTTGTACATATATCGTACTTTATGCTTCTGGCGTTGACTTCTTAGGCCCTAACTATTCGATCTGGTGGAGCAACGCCCTGGTGTGAAGCCTAGGTTGCCCGGAACGTAGAAATGACCATAGCTTTCATACTGGTTGCAATTATTCGTTTTATACGATGGAAAAACTGTTATACTTATGTTGTATTTTATTCTTCTGGCGTTGAATTCTAAGTCCCTAGCCATTCGATCTGGTGGAGCAACGCCCTAGAGTGAAGCCTAGGTTACCCGAAATGTAGAAATGACCATTACCTTCAGGCTTGTTGCAATTATTCCTGTTATACGATGAAAAAACTGTTGTATTTTTATTGTATTTAATGCTTCAGGCGTTGAATTCTCAGGCCGTAGCTATTCGATGTGGTGGAGCAACGCCCTAGAGTGAAGCCTAGGTTGCCCGGAACGATAGAAATGACCATTACTTCCTCACTGTTTGCAATTATTCATTTTATACATGGAAAAACTGTTGTGTTTATATTGTATTTTATGCTTCTGGCATTGACTTCTAAGGCCCTAACTATTCGATGTGGTGGAGCAACGCCATAGAGCGAAACCTAGGCTGCTCGGAACGTAGAAATGACCATAACATTCATACTGGTTGCAATTATTCGTTTTATACGATGGAAAAACTGTTGTATTTTCATTTTATTTTATTCTTCTGGCGTTGACTTCTTAGGCCCTAACTATTCGATCTGGTGGAGCAACGCCATAGAGAGAAACCTAGGTTGCTCGGAACGTAGAAATGACCATTACCTTCAGGCTTATTGCAATTATTCCTGTTATACGATGAAAAAACTGTTGTATTTTTATTGTATTTAATGCTTCAGGCGTTGACTTCTCAGGCCGTAGCTATTCGATGTGGTGGAGCAACGCCCTAGAGAGATGCCTAGGTTGCCCGGAACGTAGAAATGACCTTTACTTTCACACTGTTTGCAAATATACATTATATACGATGGAAAAGCTGTTGTATTTATATTGTATTTTATGCTTCTGGCGTTGTCTTCTTAGGCCCTAACTATTCGACCTGGTGGATCAACTCCCTAGAGTGAAGCCTAGGTTGCCCGGAACGTAGAAGTGACCTTTAATTTCACACTGTTTGCAAGTATACATTATTTACGGTGGAAAAGCTGTTGTATTTATATTGTATTTTATGCTTCTGGCGTTGTCTTCTTAGGCACTACCTATTCGATCTGGTGGAGCAATGCTCTAGAGTGAGGCCTAGGTATCCCGGAACGTAGAAATGACCACCAGCTTCACTCTGGTTGCAATTATTCCTGTTATACGATGGAAAAACTGATGTATTTGTATTGTATTTTATGCTTCGGGCGTTGACTTCTAAGGCCCTAACTATTGGATCTGGTGGAGCAACTACCCAGGGTGAAGCCAAGGTTGCCCGGAACGTAGAAATGACCATTACTTTCACACTGTTTGCAGTTATTCATGCTATACGATGGAAAAACTGTTGCATTTTTATTGTATTTTCATCTTCTGGCTTTGACTTCTAAGGTCCTAGCTATTCGATCTGATGGAGCACCGCCGTAGAGTGAAGCCTAGCTTGCGCGTGACGTTGAAGTGACCATACCTTTAACACTTGTTGCAATTATTCGTTTTATTCGATGGAAAAACTGTTTTATTTTTACTGTATTTTATGCTTCAGGCGTTGACTTCTAAGGCCGTAGCTATTCGACGTGGTGGAGCAACGCCCTAGAGTGAAGCCTAGGTTGCCCGGAACGTAGAAATGACCATCACCTTCACTCTGGTTGCAATCATTCCTGTTATACGATGGAAAAACTGTTTTATTTTTACTGTATTTTACGTTTCGGGCGCTGACTTCTAAGGCCCTAACTATTCGATCTGGTGGAGCGACGCTCTACAGTTAAGCCTAGGTTGCCCGGAACGTAGAAATGACCTTTACTTTCACACTGTTTGCAAATATACATTATATACAATGGAAAAGCCGTTGCATTTATATTGTGTTTTATGTTTCTGGCGTTGACTTCTTAGGCCCTAACTATTCGACCTGGTGGAACAACTCCCTAGAGTGAAGCCTAGGTTGCCCGGAACGTAGAAATGACCTTTAATTTCACACTGTTTGCAAGTATACATTATATACGGTGGAAAAGCTGTTGTATTTATATTGTATTTTATGCTTCTGGCGTTGTCTTCTTAGGCTCTACCTATTCGATCTGGTGGAGCAATGCTCTGGAGTAAAGCCTAGGTTGCCCGGAACGTAGGAATGACTATAACTATCAGACTGGTTGCAATTATTCGTTTTATAGAATGGAAAGACTGTTGTATTTATATTGTTTTTAATAGTTATGGCGTTGTCTTCTAGGGCCCTAGCTACTCGATGTGGTTGAGCAACGCCCCAGAGTGAAGCCTAGGTTGCCCGGAACGTAAAAATGACCATAGCTTTCATACTGGTTGCAATTATTCGTTTTATACGATGGAAAAACTGTTGTATTTATTTTGTATTTGGTGCTCCTTGCGTTGACTTCTTAGGCCCTAACTATTGTATCTGGTGGAGCAACGCCCTAGCGTGAAGCCGAGGTTCGCCAGAACGTAGAAATGGCCATAACTTTCATACTGGTTGCAATTATTCCCGTTATACGATGGAAAAACTGTTGTATTTTGATTGTATTTTATGTTTCGGGCGTTGACTTATAAGGCCCTAGCTATTCGATCTCGTGGATCAACGCCCTAGACTGAAGCCTAGGCTGCACGGAATGTAGAAGTGACCACAACCTTCACACTGCTTGCAATTACTCGTTTTATACAATGGAAAACTGTTGTATTAATTTTGTATTTTATGCTTCCGGCGTTGTCTTGTAAGGCCCTGACTATTCGATCTGGTGGAGCAACGCCCTAGAGAGAAGCCTAGGTTGCCCGGAACGTAGAAATGACCATAGCTTTCATACTGGTTGCAATTATTCGTTTTATACGATGGAAAAACTGTTATACTTATGTTGTATTTTATTCTTCTGGCGTTGAATTCTAAGTCCCTAGCCATTCGATCTGGTGGAGCAACGCCCTAGAGTGAAGCCTAGGTTACCCGAAATGTAGAAATGACCATTACCTTCAGGCTTGTTGCAATTATTCCTGTTATACGATGAAAAAACTGTTGTATTTTTATTGTATTTAATGCTTCAGGCGTTGAATTCTCAGGCCGTAGCTATTCGATGTGGTGGAGCAACGCCCTAGAGTGAAGCCTAGGTTGCCCGGAACGATAGAAATGACCATTACTTCCTCACTGTTTGCAATTATTCATTTTATACATGGAAAAACTGTTGTGTTTATATTGTATTTTATGCTTCTGGCATTGACTTCTAAGGCCCTAACTATTCGATGTGGTGGAGCAACGCCATAGAGCGAAACCTAGGCTGCTCGGAACGTAGAAATGACCATAACATTCATACTGGTTGCAATTATTCGTTTTATACGATGGAAAAACTGTTGTATTTTCATTTTATTTTATTCTTCTGGCGTTGACTTCTTAGGCCCTAACTATTCGATCTGGTGGAGCAACGCCATAGAGAGAAACCTAGGTTGCTCGGAACGTAGAAATGACCATTACCTTCAGGCTTATTGCAATTATTCCTGTTATACGATGAAAAAACTGTTGTATTTTTATTGTATTTAATGCTTCAGGCGTTGACTTCTCAGGCCGTAGCTATTCGATGTGGTGGAGCAACGCCCTAGAGAGATGCCTAGGTTGCCCGGAACGTAGAAATGACCTTTACTTTCACACTGTTTGCAAATATACATTATATACGATGGAAAAGCTGTTGTATTTATATTGTATTTTATGCTTCTGGCGTTGTCTTCTTAGGCCCTAACTATTCGACCTGGTGGATCAACTCCCTAGAGTGAAGCCTAGGTTGCCCGGAACGTAGAAGTGACCTTTAATTTCACACTGTTTGCAAGTATACATTATTTACGGTGGAAAAGCTGTTGTATTTATATTGTATTTTATGCTTCTGGCGTTGTCTTCTTAGGCACTACCTATTCGATCTGGTGGAGCAATGCTCTAGAGTGAGGCCTAGGTATCCCGGAACGTAGAAATGACCACCAGCTTCACTCTGGTTGCAATTATTCCTGTTATACGATGGAAAAACTGATGTATTTGTATTGTATTTTATGCTTCGGGCGTTGACTTCTAAGGCCCTAACTATTGGATCTGGTGGAGCAACTACCCAGGGTGAAGCCAAGGTTGCCCGGAACGTAGAAATGACCATTACTTTCACACTGTTTGCAGTTATTCATGCTATACGATGGAAAAACTGTTGCATTTTTATTGTATTTTCATCTTCTGGCTTTGACTTCTAAGGTCCTAGCTATTCGATCTGATGGAGCAACGCCGTAGAGTGAAGCCTAGCTTGCGCGTGACGTTGAAGTGACCATACCTTTAACACTTGTTGCAATTATTCGTTTTATTCGATGGAAAAACTGTTTTATTTTTACTGTATTTTATGCTTCAGGCGTTGACTTCTAAGGCCGTAGCTATTCGACGTGGTGGAGCAACGCCCTAGAGTGAAGCCTAGGTTGCCCGGAACGTAGAAATGACCATCACCTTCACTCTGGTTGCAATCATTCCTGTTATACGATGGAAAAACTGTTTTATTTTTACTGTATTTTACGTTTCGGGCGCTGACTTCTAAGGCCCTAACTATTCGATCTGGTGGAGCGACGCTCTACAGTTAAGCCTAGGTTGCCCGGAACGTAGAAATGACCTTTACTTTCACACTGTTTGCAAATATACATTATATACAATGGAAAAGCCGTTGCATTTATATTGTGTTTTATGTTTCTGGCGTTGACTTCTTAGGCCCTAACTATTCGACCTGGTGGAACAACTCCCTAGAGTGAAGCCTAGGTTGCCCGGAACGTAGAAATGACCTTTAATTTCACACTGTTTGCAAGTATACATTATATACGGTGGAAAAGCTGTTGTATTTATATTGTATTTTATGCTTCTGGCGTTGTCTTCTTAGGCTCTACCTATTCGATCTGGTGGAGCAATGCTCTGGAGTAAAGCCTAGGTTGCCCGGAACGTAGGAATGACTATAACTATCAGACTGGTTGCAATTATTCGTTTTATAGAATGGAAAGACTGTTGTATTTATATTGTTTTTAATAGTTATGGCGTTGTCTTCTAGGGCCCTAGCTACTCGATGTGGTTGAGCAACGCCCCAGAGTGAAGCCTAGGTTGCCCGGAACGTAAAAATGACCATAGCTTTCATACTGGTTGCAATTATTCGTTTTATACGATGGAAAAACTGTTGTATTTATTTTGTATTTGGTGCTCCTTGCGTTGACTTCTTAGGCCCTAACTATTGTATCTGGTGGAGCAACGCCCTAGCGTGAAGCCGAGGTTCGCCAGAACGTAGAAATGGCCATAACTTTCATACTGGTTGCAATTATTCCCGTTATACGATGGAAAAACTGTTGTATTTTGATTGTATTTTATGTTTCGGGCGTTGACTTATAAGGCCCTAGCTATTCGATCTCGTGGATCAACGCCCTAGACTGAAGCCTAGGCTGCACGGAATGTAGAAGTGACCACAACCTTCACACTGCTTGCAATTACTCGTTTTATACAATGGAAAACTGTTGTATTAATTTTGTATTTTATGCTTCCGGCGTTGTCTTGTAAGGCCCTGACTATTCGATCTGGTGGAGCAACGCCCTAGAGAGAAGCCTAGGTTGCCCGGAACGTAGAAATGACCATAACTTTCACACTGGTTGCTATTATTCGTTTTATACGATGGAAAAACTGTTGTATTTATATTGTATGTTATGCTTCGGGCCTCGACTTCTAAGGCCCTAACAATTGGATCTGGTGGAGCAACTACCCAGGGTGAAGCCAAGGTTGCCGGGAACGTAGAAATGACCATTACTTTCACACTGGTTGCAGTTATTCATGCTATACGATGGAAAAACTGTTGCATTTTTATTGTACTTTCTTCTTCTGGCTTTGACTTCTAAGGTCTTAGCTATTCGATCTGGTGGTGCAACGACCTAGAGTGAAGCCTAGGTTGCACGGACTGTAGAAGTGACCATAACTTTCACACTGGTTGCAATTACTCGATTTATACAATGGAAAAACTGTTGTATTAATTTTGTATTTTATGTTTCGGGCGTTGACTTCTTAGGCCCTAACTATTCGATCTGGTGGAGCAACGCCCTAGAGTGAAGCCTAGGTTGCCCGGAACGTAGAAATGACCATAACTTTCACACTGGTTGCTATTATTCGTTTTATACGTTGGAAAATCTGTTGTGTTTATATTGTATTTTATGCTTCTGGCGTTGTCTTCTGAGGCCCTAACTGTTCGATCTGGTGGGACAACGCCCTAGAATGAAGCCTAGGTTGCCCGGAACGTAGAAATGACAATTACTTTCACACAGGTTGCAGTTATTCATGCTATACGATGGAAAAACTGTTGCATTTTTATTGTACTTTCTTCTTCTGTCTTTGACTTCTAAGGTCTTAGCTATTCGATCTGGTGGGGCAACATCCAAGAGAGAAGCCTTTGTTTCCCGGAACGTAGAAATGTCTATCACCTTCACACTGGTTGCAATTATTCCCGTTATACGATGGAAAAACTGTTTTATTTTTACTGTATTTTACGTTTCGGGCGCTGACTTCTAAGGCCCTAGCTATTCGATCTGGTGGAGCAACGCCCTAGGGTGAAGCCGAGGTTGGCCGGAACGTAGAAATGACCATAACCTTTATACTGGTTGCAATTATTCGTTTTATACGATGGAAAAACTGTTGCATTTATTTTGTATTTGGTGCTTCTGGCGTTGACTTCTTAGGCCCTAACTATTGGATCTGGTGTACCAACACCCTAGAGTGAAGCCTATCTTTCCCGGAACGTGGAAATGACCATCACCTTCACACTGGTTGCTATTATTCGTTTTATAAGATGGAAAAACTGCTGTATTTATATTGTATTTTATGCTTCGGGCGTAGACTTCTAAGCTCCCAACTATTGGATCTGGTGGAGCAACGCCCTAGGATGAAGCCGAGGTTGCCCGGAACGTAGGAATGACCATTACCTTCACACTGGTTGCAATTATTCGTTCTATACGATGGAAAAACTGTTTTATTTTCACTGTATTTTATGTTTCGGGCGTTGCCTTCTGAGTCCCTAGCTGTTCGATGTGGTGGTACAACGACCTAGAATGAAGCCTAGGTTGCCCGGAACGTAGAAATGACCATTACTTTCACACTGGTCGCAGTTATTCATGCTATACGATGGAAAAACTGTTGTATTTTTATTGTACTTTCTTCTTCTGGCTTTGACTTCTAAGGTCTTAGCTATTCGATCTGGCGGATCAACATCCAAGAGTGAAGCCTATGTTTCCCGGAACGTAGAATAGACCATAACTATCACACTGGTTGCAATTATTTGTTTTGTACAATGGAAAAACTGTTGTATTTATATTGTATTTTATGCTTCTGGCGTTGACTTCTAAGGCAATTGCTATTCGATCTGGTGGAGCAACGCCCTAGAGTGAAGCCTAGGTAGCCCGGATCGTAGAAATGACCATCACCTTAACTCTGGTTGCAATTATTCCTGTTATACGATGGAAAAACTGTTGTATTTTTTGTGTATTTTATGTTTCGGGCGTTGACTTCTAAGGCCCTAGCTATTCGATCTGGTGGAGCAACTACCCAGGGTGAAGCCAAGGTTGCCCGGAACGTGGAAATGACCATTACTTTCACACTGGTTGCAGTTATTCATGCTATACGATGGAAAAACTGTTTTATTTTTACTGTATTTTACGTTTCGGACGCTGACTTCTAAGGCCCTAGCTATTCGATCTGGTGGAGCAACGCCCTAGAGTGAGGCCTAGGTATCCCGGAACGTAGAAATGACCACCAGCTTCACTCTGGTTGCAATCATTCATGCTATACGATTGAAAAACTGCTGTACTTTTACTTTATTTTATGCTTCTGGCGTTGACTTCTAAGTCCCTAGCTATTCGATCTGGTGGAGCAACGCCCTAGAGTGAAGCCTAGGTTGCCCGGAACGTAGAAATGACCATCACCTTCATTCTGGTTGCAATCATTCCTGTTATACGATGGAAAAGCTGTTGTATATATATTATACTTTATGCTTCTGGCATTGACTTCTAAGGCCCTAACAATTCGATGTGGTGGAGCAACGCCCTAGAGTGAAGCCTAGGTTGCCCGGAACGTAGAAATGACCATAGCTTTCACACTGGTTGCAATTATTCCTGTTATACAAGCGAAAAACTGTTGTATTTACATTGTATTTTATGCTTCTGGCGCTGACTTCTTAGGCCCTAACTATTCGATCTGGTGGAGAGACGCCCTACATTTAAGCCTAGGTTGCCCGGAACGTAGAAATGACCTTTACTTTCACACTGTTTGCAAATATACATTATATACGATGGAAAAGCTGTTGTATTTATATTGTGTTTTATGTTTCTGGCGTTGACTTCTTAGGCCCTAACTATTCGACCTGGTGGATCAACTCCCTAGAGTGAAGCCTAGGTTGCCGGGAACGTAGAAATGACCTTTAATTTCACACTGTTTGCAAGTATACATTATTTACGGTGGAAAAGCTGTTGTATTTATATTGTATTTTATGCTTCTGGCGTTGTCTTCTTAGGCTCTACCTATTCGATCTGGTGGAGCAATGCTCTAGAGTAAAGCCTAGGTTGCCCGGAACGTAGAAATGACTATAACTATCAGACTGGTTGCAATTATTCGTTTTATAGGATGGAAAGACTGTTGTATTTATATTGTATTTAATAGTTATGGCGTTGTCTTTTAGGGCCCTAGCTACTCGATGTGGTTGAGCAACGCCCCAGAGTGAAGCCTAGGTTGCCCGGAACGTAGAAATGACCATAGCTTTCATACTGGTTGCAATTATTCGTTTTATACGATGGAAAAACTGTTGTATTTATTTTGTATTTGGTGCTCCTTGCGTTGACTTCTTAGGCCCTAACTATTGTATCTGGTGGAGCAACGCCCTAGGGTGAAGCCGAGGTTCGCCAGAACGTAGAAATGGCCATAACTTTCATACTGGTTGCAATTATTCCCGTTATACGATGGAAAAACTGTTGTATTTTGATTGTATTTTATGTTTCGGGCGTTGACTTATAAGGCCCTAGCTATTCGATCTCGTGGATCAACGCCCTAGACTGAAGCCTAGGCTGCACGGAATGTAGAAGTGACCATAACCTTCACACTGCTTGCAATTGCTCGTTTTATACAATGGAAAACTGTTGTATTAATTTTGTATTTTATGCTTCCGGCGTTGTCTTGTAAGGCCCTGACTATTCGATCTGGTGGAGCAACGCCCTAGAGAGAAGCCTAGGTTGCCCGGAACGTAGAAATGACCATAACTTTCACACTGGTTGCTATTATTCGTTTTATACGATGGAAAAACTGTTGTATTTATATTGTATGTTATGCTTCGGGCCTCGACTTCTAAGGCCCTAACAATTGGATCTGGTGGAGCAACTACCCAGGGTGAAGCCAAGGTTGCCGGGAACGTAGAAATGACCATTACTTTCACACTGGTTGCAGTTATTCATGCTATACGATGGAAAAACTGTTGTATTTATTTTGTATTCGGTGCTTCTGGCGTTGACTTCTGAGGCACTAGCTATTCGATCTGTTGGAGCAACGCCCTAGAATGAAGCCTAGGTTGTCCGGAACGTAGAAATGACAATTACTTTCACACAGGTTGCAGTTATTCATGCTATACGATGGAAAAACTGTTGCATTTTTATTGTACTTTCTTCTTCTGGCTTTGACTTCTAAGGTCTTAGCTATTCGATCTGGTGGGGCAACATCCAAGAGAGAAGCCTTTGTTTCCCGGAACGTAGAAATGTCTATCACCTTCACACTGGTTGCAATTATTCCCGTTATACGATGGAAAAACTGTTTTATTTTTTCTGTATTTTACGTTTCGGGCGCTGACTTCTAAGGCCCTAGCTATTCGATCTGGTGGAGCAACGCCCTAGAGTGAGGCCTAGGTATCACGGAACGTAGAAACGACCACCAGCTTCACTCTGGTTGCAATTATTCCTGTTTTACGATGGAAAAACTGATGTATTTGTATTGTATTTTATGCTTCGGGCGTTGACTTCTAAGGCCCTAACTATTGGATCTGGTGGAGCAACTACCCAGGGTGAAGCCAAGGTTGCCCGGAACGTAGAAATGACCATTACTTTCACACTGGTTCCAGTTATTCATGCTATACGATGGAAAAACTGTTGCATTTTTATTGTACTTTCTTCTTCTGGCTTTGACTTCTAAGGTCTTAGCTATTCGATCTGGTGGTGCAACGACCTAGAGTGAAGCCTAGGTTGCACGGAATGTAGAATTGACCATAACTTTCACACTGGTTGCAATTACTCGATTTATACAATGGAAAAACTGTTGTATTAATTTTGTATTTTATGTTTCGGGCGTTGACTTCTTAGGCCCTAACTATTCGATCTGGTGGAGCAACGCCCTAGAGTGAAGTCTAGGTTGCCCGGAACGTAGAAATGACCATAACTTTCACACTGGTTGCTATTATTCGTTTTATACGATGGAAAATCTGTTGTATTTATATTGTATTTTATGCTTCTGGCGTTGTCTTCTGAGGCCCTAACTGTTCGATCTGGTGGGACAACGCCCTAGAATGAAGCCTAGGTTGCCCGGAACGTAGAAATGACAATTACTTTCACACAGGTTGCAGTTATTCATGCTATACGATGGAAAAACTGTTGCATTTTTATTGTACTTTCTTCTTCTGGCTTTGACTTCTAAGGTCTTAGCTATTCGATCTGGTGGGGCAACATCCAAGAGAGAAGCCTTTGTTTCCCGGAACGTAGAAATTTCTATCACCTTCACACTGGTTGCAATTATTCCCGTTATACATTGGAAAAACAGTTTTATTTTTACTGTATTTTACGTTTCGGGCGCTGACTTCTAAGGCCCTAGCTATTCGATCTGGTGGAGCAACACCCTAGAGTGAGGCCTAGGTATCCCGGAACGTAGAAATGACCACCAGCTTCACTCTGGTTGCAATTATTCCTGTTATACGATGGAAAAACTGATGTATTTGTATTGTATTTTATGCTTCGGGCGTTGACTTCTAAGGCCCTAACTATTGGATCTGGTGGAGCAACGCCCTAGGGTGAAGCCGAGGTCGGCCGGAACGTAGAAATGACCATAACCTTTATACTGGTTGCAATTATTGGTTTTATACGATGGAAAAACTGTTGCATTTATATTGTGTTTTATGCTTCTGGCGTTGACTTCTAAGGCCCTAACTATTGGATCTGGTGGAGCAACTCCCCAGGGTGAAGCCACGGTTGCCCGGAACGTAGAAATAACCATAACTTTCACACTGGTTGCAATTATTCGTATTATAGATGGAAAAGCTGTTGTATTTATTTTGTATCTGGTGATGCTGGCGTTGACTTCTTAGGCCCTAACTATTGGATCTGGTGTACCAACGCCCTGAAGTGAAGCCTAGGTTTCCCGGAATGAGGAAATGACCATCACTTTCACACTGGATGCAATTATTCCCGTTATACGATGAAAAAACTGTTGTATTTTTATTGTATTTTATGTTTCGGGCGTTGACTTCTTAGGTCCTAGCTATTCGAGCTGGTGGTGCGACGACCTAGAGTGAAGCCCAGGTTGCACGGAATGTAGAAGTGACCATAACTTTCACACTGGTTGCAATTACTCGTTTTATACAATGGAAAAGCTGTTGTATTTATATTGTATTTTATGCTTCTGGCGTTGTCTTCTGAGGCCCTAACTGTTCGATCTGGTGGAACATCGCCCTAGAATGAAGCCAAGGTTGGCCGGAACGTAGAAATGATCATAACTTTTATACTGGTTGCAATTATTCGTTTTATACGATGGAAAAACTGTTGCATTTATTTTGTATTTGGTGCTTCTGGCGTTGACTTCTTAGGCCCTAACTATTGGATCTGGTGTACCCACACCCTAGAGTGAAGCCTATCTTTCCCGGAACGTGGAAATAACCATCACCTTCACACTGGTTGCTATTATTCGTTTTATACGATGGAAAAACTGCTGTATTTATATTGTATTTTATGCTTCGGGCGTAGACTTCTAAGCTCCCAACTATTGGATCTGGTAGAGCAACGCCCAAGGATGAAGCCGAGGTTGCCCGGAACGTAGAAATGACCATTACCTTCACACTGGTTGCAATTATTCGTTCTATACGATGGAAAAACTGTTTTATTTTCACTGTATTTTATGTTTCGGGCGTTGCCTTCTGAGGCCCTAACTGTTCGATCTGGTGGTACAACGACCTAGAATGAAGCCTAGGTTGCCCGGAACGTCGAAATGATCATTACGTTCACACTGGTTGCAATTATTCATGCTATACGATGGAAAGGCTGTTGCATTTTTACTGTATTTCTGCTTCTGGCGTTGACTTCTTAGGCCCTAACTATTCGATCTGGTGGACCAACGCCGTAGAGTGAAGCCTAGGTTGCACGGAACGTAGAAATCGCAATTACCTTCAAAATGGTTGCAATTATTCCTGTTATACGATGGAAAGACTGTTGCATTTTTATTGAATTTTATGCTTCTGGCGTTGACTTGTTAGGCCCTAACTATTCGATCTGGTGGACCAACGCCCTAGAGTGAAACCTAGGTTGTCCGGAACGTAGAGATGGCCATTACCTTCACTCTGGTTGCAATTATTCCTGTTATACGATGGAAAGACTGTTGCATTTTTATTGAATTTTATGCTTCTGGCGAGGACTTGTTAGGCCCTAACTATTCGATCTGGTGGACCAACGCCCTAGAGTGAAACCTAGGTTGCCCGGAACGTAGAAATGGCCATTACCTTCACTCTGGTTGCAATTATTCCTGTTATACGATGGAAAAACTGTTGTATTTATATTGTATTTTACGCTTCGGCCGCTGACTACTAAGGCTCTAACTACTCGATCTTGTGGAGCAACGGCCTAGTGTGAAGCCTATATTGCCCGGAACGTAGAAATGACCATTACTTTCACACTGGTTGCAAATATTCGTTTTATACGATGGAAAAACTGTTGTATTTATTTTGTATTTGGTGCTTCTGGCGTTGACTTCTTAGGCCCTAACTATTGGATCTGGTGGAGCAACGCCCTAGAGTCAAGCCTAGGTTGCCCGGAACGTAGAAATGACCATAACTTTCACACTGGTTGCAATTGTTCGTTTTATACAATGGAAAGGCTGTTGTATTTGTTTTGTATTTTATGCTTCTGGCTTTGACTTCTAAGGCCCTGACTCATCGATCTGGTGGAGCAATGCCTCAGAGTTAAGTCTACGATTACCGGAACGTAGAAATGGCCATTACGTTCACACTGACTGCAACTATTCCTGTTATACGATTGAAAAGCTGTCGTATTTATATTGTATTTTATGCTTCAGGCGTTGACTTCTAAGGCCGTAGCTATTCGATGTAGTGGAGCAACGCCTTAGAGTGAAGCCTAGTTTCCCGGAAGGTGGAAATGACAATTACTTTCACACTGTTTGCAATTATTCATTTTATACAATGGAAAAACTGTTGTATTTATATTGTATTTTATGCTTCTGGCGTTGACTTCTGAGCCCCTAGCTATTGGATGTGGTGGAGCAACGCCCTAGAGCGAAACCTAGGTTGCCCGGAACGTAGAAATAACCATAACTTTCACACTGGTTGCAATTATTCGTATTATAGATGGAAAAGCTGTTGTATTTATTTTGTATCTGGTGATGCTGGCGTTGACTTCTTAGGCCCTAACTATTGGATCTGGTGTACCAACGCCCTGAAGTGAAGCCTAGGTTTCCCGGAATGAGGAAATGACCATCACTTTCACACTGGATGCAATTATTCCCGTTATACGATGGAAAAACTGTTGTATTTTTATTGTATTTTATGTTTCGGGCGTTGACTTCTTAGGTCCTAGCTATTCGAGCTGGTGGTGCGACGACCTAGAGTGAAGCCCAGGTTGCACGGAATGTAGAAGTGACCATAACTTTCACACTGGTTGCAATTACTCGTTTTATACAATGGAAAAGCTGTTGTATTTATATTGTATTTTATGCTTCTGGCGTTGTCTTCTGAGGCCCTAACTGTTCGATCTGGTGGAACATCGCCCTAGAATGAAGCCTAGGTTGGCCGGAACGTAGAAATGATCATAACTTTTATACTGGTTGCAATTATTCGTTTTATACGATGGAAAAACTGTTGCATTTATTTTGTATTTGGTGCTTCTGGCGTTGACTTCTTAGGCCCTAACTATTGGATCTGGTGTACCCACACCCTAGAGTGAAGCCTATCTTTCCCGGAACGTGGAAATAACCATCACCTTCACACTGGTTGCTATTATTCGTTTTATACGATGGAAAAACTGCTGTATTTATATTGTATTTTATGCTTCGGGCGTAGACTTCTAAGCTCCCAACTATTGGATCTGGTAGAGCAACGCCCAAGGATGAAGCCGAGGTTGCCCGGAACGTAGAAATGACCATTACCTTCACACTGGTTGCAATTATTCGTTCTATACGATGGAAAAACTGTTTTATTTTCACTGTATTTTATGTTTCGGGCGTTGCCTTCTGAGGCCCTAACTGTTCGATCTGGTGGTACAACGACCTAGAATGAAGCCTAGGTTGCCCGGAACGTCGAAATGATCATTACGTTCACACTGGTTGCAATTATTCATGCTATACGATGGAAAGGCTGTTGCATTTTTACTGTATTTCTGCTTCTGGCGTTGACTTCTTAGGCCCTAACTATTCGATCTGGTGGACCAACGCCGTAGAGTGAAGCCTAGGTTGCACGGAACGTAGAAATCGCAATTACCTTCAAAATGGTTGCAATTATTCCTGTTATACGATGGAAAGACTGTTGCATTTTTATTGAATTTTATGCTTCTGGCGTTGACTTGTTAGGCCCTAACTATTCGATCTGGTGGACCAACGCCCTAGAGTGAAACCTAGGTTGTCCGGAACGTAGAAATGGCCATTACCTTCACTCTGGTTGCAATTATTCCTGTTATACGATGGAAAGACTGTTGCATTTTTATTGAATTTTATGCTTCTGGCGAGGACTTGTTAGGCCCTAACTATTCGATCTGGTGGACCAACGCCCTAGAGTGAAACCTAGGTTGCCCGGAACGTAGAAATGGCCATTACCTTCACTCTGGTTGCAATTATTCCTGTTATACGATGGAAAAACTGTTGTATTTATATTGTATTTTACGCTTCGGCCGCTGACTACTAAGGCTCTAACTACTCGATCTTGTGGAGCAACGCCCTAGTGTGAAGCCTATATTGCCCGGAACGTAGAAATGACCATTACTTTCACACTGGTTGCAAATATTCGTTTTATACGATGGAAAAACTGTTGTATTTATTTTGTATTTGGTGCTTCTGGCGTTGACTTCTTAGGCCCTAACTATTGGATCTGGTGGAGCAACGCCCTAGAGTCAAGCCTAGGTTGCCCGGAACGTAGAAATGACCATAACTTTCACACTGGTTGCAATTGTTCGTTTTATACAATGGAAAGGCTGTTGTATTTGTTTTGTATTTTATGCTTCTGGCTTTGACTTCTAAGGCCCTGACTCATCGATCTGGTGGAGCAATGCCTCAGAGTTAAGTCTAGGATTACCGGAACGTAGAAATGGCCATTACGTTCACACTGACTGCAACTATTCCTGTTATACGATTGAAAAGCTGTCGTATTTATATTGTATTTTATGCTTCAGGCGTTGACTTCTAAGGCCGTAGCTATTCGATGTAGTGGAGCAACGCCCTAGAGTGAAGCCTAGTTTCCCGGAAGGTGGAAATGACAATTACTTTCACACTGTTTGCAATTATTCATTTTATACAATGGAAAAACTGTTGTATTTATATTGTATTTTATGCTTCTGGCGTTGACTTCTGAGCCCCTAGCTATTGGATGTGGTGGAGCAACGCCCTAGAGCGAAACCTAGGTTGCCCGGAACGTAGAAATGACCATCACTTTCAGACTGGTTGCATTTATTCCTGTTGTGCGATGGAAAAAATGTTGTAATCTTATTATACATTATGCTTCTGGCGTTGACTTTTTAGGCCCTAACTATTCGATGTGGTGGAGCAACGCCCTAGAGTGAAGCCTAGGTTGCCCGGAACGCAGAAATAACCATTACTTTCACATTGGTTGCAATCATTCCTGTTGTACGAAGGAAAAACGGTTGTATTTATATTGTATTTTATGCTTCTAGCGTTGACTTCTAAGGCCGTACCTATTCGATCTGGTTTAGCAACACCCTAGAGTTAAGGCTAGGTTTCCCGGATCGTAGAAACGACCACCACTCTCACACTGGTTGCAGTTACACCTGTCGTACGATGGAAAAACTGTCGCATTTTTTTGTATTTTATGCTTCTGGCGTTGTATTCAAAGTCCCTATCTATACGATCTGGTTGAGAAGCGCCCTAGAGTTAAGCCTAGGTTGCCCGGAACGTAGAAATGACCATCACCTTCACACTGGTTCCAGTTATTCCTGTTGCACGATGGAAAAACTGTTGTAATTTTATTTTATTTTATGCTTCTGGCGTTGACTTCTAATGCCCTAGCTATTCGATCTGGAGGAGCAATGCCCTAGGGTGAAGCCTAGGTTACCCGGAACGTAGAAATGACCATTGCTTTCACACTGGTTGCTGTTATACGTTTTATACGATGGAAAAACTGTTGTATTTATTTTGTACTTGATGCTTCTGGCGTTGACTTCTTAGGCCCTAACTATTCGATCTGGAGGAACAACGCCCTAGCGTGAAGCCTAGGTTGCACGGAACGTAGAAATGACCATCACTTTCACACTGGTTGCATTTATTCCTGTTGTGCGATGGAAAAACTGTTGTATCTTTATTGTATTTTATGCTTCGGGCGTTGACCTCTATGGCCCTACCTATTCGATCTGGTGGAGCAACGCCCTAGAGGGAAGCCTAGTTTCCCGAAAGGTGCAACTGACAATTACTTTCACACTGTTTGCAATTATTCATTTTATACAATGGAAAAACTGTTGTATTTATATTGTATTTTATGCTTCTGGCGTTGACTTCTAAGCCCCTAGCTATTGGATGTGGTGGAGCAACACCCTAGAGCGAAACCTAGGTTGCCCAGAACGTAGAAATGACCTTTACTTTCACACTGATTGCAATTATTCCTGTTATACGATGTACAAACTGTTGGATTTTTATTGTACTTTACGCTTCCGTCGTCGACCTCTAAGGACCTATGTATTCGATCTGGTGGAGCAATGCCTCCGAGTTAAGTCTAGGATACCCGGAGCGTTGAAATGGCCATTACTTTCACACTGGTTGCAATTATTCGTTTTATACTATGGAAAAACTGTTCTATTTAATTTGTGTTTTATGCTTCGGGCGTTGACTTCTAAGGCCCGAGCTATTCGACGTTGTAGAGCAACGCCCTAGAGAGAAGCCTAGGTTGCCCGGAACGTAGAAATGACCATAACTTTCACACAGGTTGCAATTGTCCGTTTTATACGATGGAAAGGCTGTTGTATTTATTTTGTATTTTATGCTTCTGGCTTTGACTTCTAAGGACCTAACTGATCGATCTGGTGGAGCAATGCCTCAGAGTTAAGTCTAGGATTACCGGAACGTAGAAATGGCCGTTAGGTTCACACTGGCTGCAATTACTCCTGTTATACGATTGAAAAGCTGTCGTATTTATACTGTATTTTATGCTTCAGGCGTTGACTTCTAAGGCCGTAGCTATTCGATGTAGTGGAGCAACGCCCTAGAGGGAAGCCTAGTTTCCCGAAAGGTGCAACTGACAATTACTTTCACACTGTTTGCAATTATTCATTTTATACAATGGAAAAACTGTTGTATTTATATTGTATTTTATGCTTCTGGCGTTGACTTCTAAGCCCCTAGCTATTGGATGTGGTGGAGCAACGCCCTACAGCGAAACCTAGGTTGCCCGGAACGTAGAAGTGACCTTTACTTTCACACTGATTGCAATTATTCCTGTTATACGATGTACAAACTGTTGGATTTTTATTGTACTTTACGCTTCCGTCGTCGACCTCTAAGGACCTATGTATTCGATCTGGTGGAGCAATGCCTCCGAGTTAAGTCTAGGATACCCGGAGCGTTGAAATGGCCATTACTTTCACACTGGTTGCAATTATTCGTTTTATACTATGGAAAAACTGTTCTATTTATTTTGTACTTGATGCTTCTGGCGTTGACTTCTTAGGCCCTAACTATTCGATCTGGTGGAACAACGCCCTAGAGTGAAGCCTATGTTGCACGGAACGTAGAAATGACCATCACTTTCACACTAGTTGCATTTATTCGTGTTGTGCGATGGAAAAACTGTTGTATCTTTATCGTATTTTATGCTTCGGGCGTTGACCTCTATGGCCCTACCTATTCGATCTGGTGGAGCAACGCCCTAGAGTCAGGCCTAGGTTGCCCGGAACGTAGAAATGACCATAACTTTCACACAGGTTGCAATTGTTCGTTTTATACGATGGAAAGGCTGTTGTATTTATTTTGTATTTTATGCTTCTGGCTTTGACTTCTAAGGACCTAACTCATCGATCTGGTGGAGCAATGCCTCAGAGTTAAGTCTAGGATTACCGGAACGTAGAAATGGTCATTACGTTCACACTGGCTGCAATTATTCCTGTTATACGATTGAAAAGCTGTCGTATTTATATTGTATTTTATGCTTCAGGCGTTGACTTCTAAGGCCGTAGCTATTCGATGTAGTTGGGCAACGCCCTAGAGTAAAGCCTAGTTTCCCGGAAGGTGGAAATGACAATTGCTTTCACGCTGTTTGCAATTATTCATTTCATACAATGGAAAAACTGTTGTATTTATATTGTATTTTATGCTTCTGGCGTTGACTTCTGAGCCCCTAGCTATTGGATGTGGTGGAGCAACTCCCTAGAGCGAAACCTAGGTTGCCCGGATCGTAGAAATGACCTTTACTTTCACACTGGTTGAAATTATTCACTATATACGATGGATAAGCTGTTGTATTTTTATTGTACTTTATGCTTCTGGCGTTGACTTCTTAGGCCCTAGCTATTCGATCTGGTGGACCGACGCCCTAGAGTGATGTATAGGTTGCCCGGAACGGAGAAAAGACAATAACTTTCACAATGATTGCAATTATTGCTTTTATACGATGGAATAACTGTTGTATTTTTCTTGTATTTTACATATTGTATTTTCCATCGTATGACTGGAATAATTGCAACCAGTGTGAAAGTTATGGTCATTTCTACGTTCCGGGCAACCTAGACTTCACTCTAGGCCGTTAGTCCACCAGATCGAGTTTCTAGGGCCTTAGATGTCAACGCCAGAAGCTTAAAATACAATAAAAATACAACAGTTTTTACTTCCTATAAAAGGAATAATTGCAACCAGAGTGAAAGTAACAGACATTTCTACGTTCCGGGCAGCCTAGGCTTCACTCTAGGGCGTTGCTTCGCCAAATGGATGAGTATGAGCATTAGAAATTAACGCCAGAAACATAAACTACAAAATAAATGCACCAGTTTTTCCATCGTATAAAAGGTATAATTGCAACCAGTTTGAAAGTTATGGCCATTTCTACGTTCCGGGCAACCTAGGTTTTGCTCTAGGGCGTTGCTCCACCAAATCGAATAGCTAGGGCCTTAGAAGTCAACGCCCGGAGCATAAAAAGCAAAATAAATACAACAGTTTTTCCATTGTATAAAACGAATAATTGCAACCGGTGTGAAAGTTATGGTCACTTCTACGTTCCGTACAAGCTAGGCTTCACTCTAGGGCGTTGCTCCACCAGATCGATTAGCTACGGACTTAGAAGTCAACTCCAGAAGCATAAAATACAATATAAATACAACATTTTTTCCATCGTATAACAGGAATAATTGCAACCAGTGTGAAGATGATGGTCATTCCTACGTTCCGGGCAACCTAGGCTTCACTCTAGTGCGTTGCTCCACCAGATCGAATTGTTAGATCCTAAGAAGTCAACGCCAGAAGCATAAAACACAATATAAATGCAACAGTTTTTCCATCGTATAAAACGAATAATTGCATCCAGCGTGAAAGTAATGGACATTTCTACGTTCCGGGCAACCTAGGCTTCACTCTAGGTCGTTGTTCCACCACATCGAATTGTTAGGGCCTTGGAAGTCAACGCCAGAATCATAAAATACAAAACAAATGCAACAGTTCTTCCATCGTATAAAACGAATAATTGCAACCCGTGTGAAAGTTATGGTCATTTCTACGTTCCGGGCAACTTAGGCTCCAGTCTCGGGCGTTGCTCCACCATATAGAATAGTTAGGGCCTTAGAAGTCAACGCCCGAAGCATAAAATACAATGAAAATGCAACGGTTTTTCCATCGTATAACACGAATAGTTGCAATCCGTGTGAAAGTGATAGTCATTTCTACGTTCCGGGCAACCCAGGCTTCACTCTAGGACGTTGCTCCACCAGATCGAATAGCTAGGGCCTTAGAAGTCAACGCCAGAAGCATAAAATACAATAAAAAGCTACAGCCCTTCCATCGTATAACACGAATAATGGCAACCAGTATGAAAGTGGTAGTCACTTCTACGTTCTGGGCAACCTAGGCTTCGCTCTAGGACGTTGCTCCACCAGATCGAATAGTTAGGGTTTAAGAAGTCAACGCCAGAAGCATAAAACAGAATATAAATACAACAGATGTTACATCGTACAAAACGAGTGATTGCAACCAATGTGAAAGTGATAGTTATTTCTACGTTCCGGGCTACCTAGGCTTCACTATAGGGCGTTGCTCCACCAGATCGTATAGCTAGGGCCTAAGAAGTCAACGCCAGAAGCATAGCACACAATATAAATACAACAGTTATTCCATCGTATAAAACGAATAATTGCATCCAGAGTGAAAGTGATAGTCATTTCTACGCTCCGGGCAGCCTAGGCTTCAGTCTAGGGCGTTGCTCCACCAGATCGAATAGCTAGGGGCATAGAATTCAACGCCAGAAGCATAAAATACTATATAAATACAACAGCTTTTCCATCGTATAAAACGAATAATTGCAACCAGTGTGAAAGTTATTGTCATTTCTACATTCTGGGCAACCTAGGCTTGACTCTAGGGCGTTGCTCCTCCAGATCGAATATCTTGGGCCTTAGAAGTCTACGCCCGGAGCATAAAAAGCAAAATAAATACAACAGTTTTTCCATTGTATAAAACGAATAATTGCAACCGGTGTGAAAGTTATGGTCACTTCTACGTTCCGTGCAAGCTAGGCTTCACTCTAGGGCGTTGCTCCACCAGATCGATTAGCTACGGACTTAGAAGTCAACTCCAGAAGCATAAAATACAATATAAATACAACATTTTTTCCATCGTATAACAGGAATAATTGCAACCAGTGTGAAGATGATGGTCATTCCTACGTTCCGGGCAACCTAGGCTTCACTCTAGGGCGTTGCTCCACCAGATCCAATTGTTAGATCCTAAGAAGTCAACGCCAGAAGCATAAAACACAATATAAATGCAACAGTTTTTCCATCGTATAAAACGAATAATTGCATCCAGCGTGAAAGTAATGGACATTTCTACGTTCCGGGCAACCTAGGCTTCACTCTAGGTCGTTGTTCCACCACATCGAATTGTTAGGGCCTTGGAAGTCAACGCCAGAATCATAAAATACAAAACAAATGCAACAGTTCTTCCATCGTATAAAACGAATAATTGCAACCCGTGTGAAAGTTATGGTCATTTCTACGTTCCGGGCAACTTAGGCTCCAGTCTCGGGCGTTGCTCCACCATATAGAATAGTTAGGGCCTTAGAAGTCAACGCCCGAAGCATAAAATACAATGAAAATGCAACGGTTTTTCCATCGTATAACACGAATAGTTGCAATCCGTGTGAAAGTGATAGTCATTTCTACGTTCCGGGCAACCCAGGCTTCACTCTAGGACGTTGCTCCACCAGATCGAATAGCTAGGGCCTTAGAAGTCAACGCCAGAAGCATAAAATACAATAAAAAGCTACAGCCCTTCCATCGTATAACACGAATAATGGCAACCAGTATGAAAGTGGTAGTCACTTCTACGTTCTGGGCAACCTAGGCTTCGCTCTAGGACGTTGCTCCACCAGATCGAATAGTTAGGGTTTAAGAAGTCAACGCCAGAAGCATAAAACAGAATATAAATACAACAGATGTTACATCGTACAAAACGAGTGATTGCAACCAATGTGAAAGTGATAGTTATTTCTACGTTCCGGGCTACCTAGGCTTCACTATAGGGCGTTGCTCCACCAGATCGTATAGCTAGGGCCTAAGAAGTCAACGCCAGAAGCATAGCACACAATATAAATACAACAGTTATTCCATCGTATAAAACGAATAATTGCATCCAGAGTGAAAGTGATAGTCATTTCTACGCTCCGGGCAGCCTAGGCTTCAGTCTAGGGCGTTGCTCCACCAGATCGAATAGCTAGGGGCATAGAATTCAACGCCAGAAGCATAAAATACTATATAAATACAACAGCTTTTCCATCGTATAAAACGAATAATTGCAACCAGTGTGAAAGTTATTGTCATTTCTACATTCTGGGCAACCTAGGCTTGACTCTAGGGCGTTGCTCCTCCAGATCGAATATCTTGGGCCTTAGAAGTCTACGCCCGGAGCATAAAAAGCAAAATAAATACAACAGTTTTTCCATTGTATAAAACGAATAATTGCAACCGGTGTGAAAGTTATGGTCACTTCTACGTTCCGTGCAAGCTAGGCTTCACTCTAGGGCGTTGCTCCACCAGATCGGTTAGCTACGGACTTAGAAGTCAACTCCAGAAGCATAAAATACAATATAAATACAACATTTTTTCCATCGTATAACAGGAATAATTGCAACCAGTGTGAAGATGATGGTCATTCCTACGTTCCGGGCAACCTAGGCTTCACTCTACGGCGTTGCTCCACCAGATCGAATTGTTAGATCCTAAGAAGTCAACGCCAGAAGCATAAAACACAATACAAATGCAACAGTTTTTCCATCGTATAAAACGAATAATTGCATCCAGCGTGAAAGTAATGGACATTTCTACGTTCCGGGCAACCTAGGGTTCACTCTAGGGCGTTGCACCACCAGATCGAGTAGCTGGGAATTTAGAAGTCAACGCCCGAAGCATAAAATACAATAAAGATACAACAGTTTTTCCATCGTATAAGAGGAGTAATTGCAACCAGTGTGAAAGTGGTGCTCATTTCTACGTTCCGGGCAACCTAGGCTTCACTCTAGGTCGTTGTTCCACCACATCGAATTGTTAGGGCCTTGGAAGTCAACGCCAGAATCGTAAAATACAAAACAAATGCAACAGTTCTTCCATCGTATAAAACGAATAATTGCAACCCGTGTGAAAGTTATGGTCATTTCTACGTTCCGGGCAACTTAGGCTCCAGTCTCGGGCGTTGCTCCACCATATAGAATAGTTAGGGCCTTAGAAGTCAACGCCCGAAGCATAAAATACAATGAAAATGCAACGGTTTTTCCATCGTATAACACGAATAGTTGCAACCCGTGTGAGAGTGATAGTCATTTCTACGTTCCGGGCAACCCAGGCTTCACTCTAGGACGTTGCTCCACCAGATCGAATAGCTAGGGCCTTAGAAGTCAACGCCAGAAGCATAAAATACAATAAAAAGCTACAGCCCTTCCATCGTATAACACGAATAATGGCAACCAGTATGAAAGTGGTAGTCACTTCTACGTTCTGGGCAACCTAGGCTTCGCTCTAGGACGTTGCTCCACCAGATCGAATAGTTAGGGTTTAAGAAGTCAACGCCAGAAGCATAAAACAGAATATAAATACAACAGATGTTACATCGTACAAAACGAATAATTGCAACCAATGTGAAAGTGATAGTTATTTCTACGTTCCGGGCTACCTAGGCTTCACTATAGGGCGTTGCTCAACCAGATCGTATAGCTAGGGCCTAAGAAGTCAACGCCAGAAGCATAGCACACAATATAAATACAACAGTTATTCCATCGTATAAAACGAATAATTGCATCCAGAGTGAAAGTGATAGTCATTTCTACGCTCCGGGCAGCCTAGGCTTCAGTCTAGGGCGTTGCTCCACCAGATCGAATAGCTAGGGGCATAGAATTCAACGCCAGAAGCATAAAATACTATATAAATACAACAGCTTTTCCATCGTATAAAACGAATAATTGCAACCAGTGTGAAAGTTATTGTCATTTCTACATTCCGGGCAACCTAGGCTTGACTCTAGGGCGTTGCTCCACCAGATCGAATATCTAGGGCCTTAGAAGTCTACGCCCGGAGCATAAAAAGCAAAATAAATACAACAGTTTTTCCATCGTATAAAACGAATAATTGCAACCGGTGTGAAAGTTATGGTCACTTCTACGTTCCGTGCAAGCTAGGCTTCACTCTAGGGCATTGCTCCACCAGATCGATTAGCTACGGACTTAGAAGTCAACTCCAGAAGCGTAAAATACAATATAAATACAACATTTTTTCCATCGTATAACAGGAATAGTTGCAACCAGTGTGAAGATGATGGTCATTCCTACGTTCCGGGCAACCTAGGCTTCACTGTTGGGCGTCGTTCCACCAGATCGAATTGTTAGGGCCTTAGAAGTCAACGCCAGAAGCGTAAAATACAAAACAAATGCAACAGTTTTTCCATCGTCTTATACGAATAATTGCAACCGGTGTGAAGGTTATGCTTATTTCAACGTTCCGGGCAACCTAGACTTCACTCTAGGGCGTTGTTCGACCAGATGGAATAGTTAGGCCCATAGAAGTCAACGCCGGAAGCATAAAATACAATATAAATACAACAGTTTTTCCATCGTATAACAGGAAAATTGCATCCAGTGTGAAAGTAATGATCATTTCTACGTTCCGGGCAACCTAAGCTTCATTCTAGGGCGTTGCTCCACCAGATCGAATAGCTAGGGCCCTAGAAGTCTACGCCCGGAGCATAAAATACAATAAAAATACAACTGTTTTTCAATCGTATAAAATGAATAATTGCAATCAGTGTGAAGGTAATGGTCATTTCTACGTTTCGGCAACCTAGGATACACTCTGGGGCGCTGCTACATCAGAGCGAATAGTTAGGGCCCAAGAAGTCAACGCCAGAAGCATAAAATACAGTGAGAATGCAACAGTTTTTCCATGGTATAACACGAATAACTGCAACCAGTATGAAAGTGATAGTCATTTCTACGTTCCGGGCAACCTAGGCTTCACTCTAGGGCGTCGTTCCACCAGATCGAATTGTTAGGGCCTAAGACGTCAACGACAGAGGCATAAAATACAAAACAAATACAACAGTTTTTCCATCGTATAAAACGAATAATTGCAACCAGTGTGAAAGTTATGGCCATTTCTACGTTCCGGGCAACCTAGGCTTCGCTCTAGGGCGTTGCTCCACCAGATCGAATAGTTAGGGCCTTAGAAGTCAACGCCCGGAGCATAAAACACAATAAAAATACAACAGTTCTTCCACCCCATAAACTGAATAATTGCAATCAGTGTGAAGGTAATGGTCATTTCTACGTTCCGGGCAACCTAGGCTCCGCCCTAGGGCGTTGCTCCACCAGATCGAATAGTTAGGGCCTTAGAAGTCAACGCCCGAAGCATAAAATACAATATAAATACATCAGATTTTGCATCGTATATTATGAATAATTGCAAACAGTGTGAAAGTAATGGTCATTTCTACGTTCCGGGCAACCTATGCTTCGCTCTAGGGCGTTGCTCCACCAGATCGAATAGGTAGGGCCTTAGAAGTCAACGCCCGAAGCATAAAATACAATATAAATACAACAGTTTTTCCCTCGTATAAAATGAATAATTGCATCCAGTGTGAAAGTAATGGCCATTTCTAGGTTCCGGGCAACCTAGGCTTCACTCTAGGTCGTTGCTCCACCAGATCGAATAGTTAGGGCCTAAGAAGTCAACGTCAGGAGCATAATACACAATATAAATACAACAGCTTTTCCATCGTATAAAACGAATAATTGCAACCAGTGTGAAAGTTATGGTCATTTCCACTTTCCGGGCAACCTAGGCTTCACTCTAGGGCGTTGCACCACCAGATCGAATAGTTAGGGCCTTAGAAGTCAACGCACGAAGCATAATATACAATATAAATACAACAGCATTTCCATCGTATCAAATGAATAATTGCAAACAGTGTGATAGTAATGAACATTTCTACGTTCCGGGCAACATAGGCATTACTCTAGAGCGCTGCTCCACCAGATCGAATAGTTAGGGCCTAAGAAGTCAACGCCAGAAGCATAATACACAATATAAATACAACAGCTTTTCCATCGTATAAAACGAATAATTGCAACCAGTGTGAAAGTTATGGTCATTTCCACTTTCCGGGCAACCTAGGCTTCACTGTAGGGCGTCGTTCCACCAGATCGAATTGTTAGGGCCTTAGAAGTCAACGCCAGAAGCGTAAAATACAAAACAAATGCAACAGTTTTTCCATTGTCTTATACGAATAATTGCAACCGGTGTGAAGGTTATGCTTATTTCTACGTTCCGGGCAAGTTAGACTTCACTCTAGGGCGTTGTTCGACCAGATGGAATAGTTAGGGCCATAGAAGTCAACGCCCGAAGCGTAAAATACAATATAAATGCAACAGTTTTTCCATCGTACAACAGGAAAATTGCATCCAGTGTGAAAGTAATGATCATTTCTACGTTCCGGGCAACCTAAGCTTCACTCTAGGGCGTTGCTCCACCAGATCGAATAGCTAGCGACTTAGAAGTCAACGCCAGAAGCATAAAATACAATAAAAATACAACAGCTTTTCCATCGTATAACAGGAATAATTGCAAGCAGTGTGAAAGTAATGTTCATTTCTACGCTCCGGGCAACCTAGGCTTCACCCTAGGGCGTTGCTCCACCAGATCGTATAGCTAGGGACTTAGAATTCAACGCCAGAAGCATAAAATACAATAAAAATACAACAGTTTTTCCATCGTATAACAGGAATAATTGCATCCAGTGTGATAGTAATGGCCATTTCTACATTCCGGGCATCCTATCCTTCACTCTAGGCCGTTGATCCACCAGATCAAATAGCTAGGGCCTTAGAAGTCAACGACCGAAGCATAAAATACAATAAGAATGCAACAGTTTTTCAATCGTATAAAATGAATAATTGCAATCAGTGTGAAGGTAATGGTCATTTCTACGTTTCGGCAACCTAGGATACACTCTGGGGCGCTGCTACATCAGAGCGAATAGTTAGGGCCCAAGAAGTCAACGCCAGAAGCATAAAATACAGTGAGAATGCAACAGTTTTTCCATGGTATAACACGAATAACTGCAACCAGTATGAAACTGATAGTCATTTCTACGTTCCGGGCAACCTAGGCTTCACTCTAGGGCGCCGTTCCACCAGATCGAATAGTTAGGGCCTCAGAAGTCAACGCCCGGAGCATAAAACACAATAAAAATACAACAGTTCTTCCACCCCACAAACTGAATAATTGCAATCAGTGTGAAGGTAATGGTCATGTCTACGTTCCGGGCAACCTAGGCTCCGCCCTAGGGCGTTGCTCCACCAGATCGAATAGTTAGGGCCTTAGAAGTCAACGCCCGAAGCATAAAATACAATATAAATACATCAGATTTTGCATCGTATATTATGAATAATTGCAAACAGTGTGAAAGTAATGGTCATTTCTACGTTCCGGGCAACCTATGCTTCGATCTAGGGCGTTGCTCCACCAGATCGAATAGGTAGGGCCTTAGAAGTCAACGCCCGAAGCATAAAATACAATATAAATACAACAGATTTTCCATCGTATAAAGCGAATAATTGCAACCAATGTGAAAGTGATAGTCATTTCTACGTTCCGGGCAACCTAGGATTCAATCTAGGGCGTTGTTCCACGAGATCGAATAGTAAGGGCCTAAGAAGTCAACGCCAGAAGCATAACATACAATATAAATACAACAATTATTCCATCGTGTAACAGGAATAATTGCATCCAGTGTGAAAGTAATGGCCATTTCTAGGTTCCGGGCAACCTAGACTTCACTCTAGGGCGTTGCTCCACCAGATCGATTAGTTAGGTCCACAGAAGTCAACGCCCTAAGTACAAAATACAATGAAAATGCGACAGTATTTCCATGGTATAAAATGAAAAATTGCAATCAGTGTGAAGGTAATGGTCATTTCTACGTTCCGGGCAACCTAGGCTCCGCCCTAGGGCGTTGCTCCACCAGATCGAAGAGTTAGGGCCTTAGAAGTCGACGCCCGAAGCATAAAATACAATATAAATACAACAGATTTCCCATCGTCTAAAGCGAATAATTGCAACCGGTGTGAAATTTATGGTCATTTCTACGTTCCGGGCAACCTAGGCTCCGCCCTAGGGCGTTGCTCCACCAGATTGAAGAGTTAGGGCCTTAGAAGTCAACGCCCGAAGCATAAAATACAATATAAATACAACAGTTTTTCCCTCGTATAAAATGAATAATTGCAAACAGTGTGGAAGTAATGGCCATTTTTACGTTCCGGGCAACCTAGGCTTCACTCTAGGGCGTTGCTCCACCAGATCGAATAGTTAGGGCCTTAGAAGTCTACGCCCGGAGCATGAAATACAATAAAAATACAACAGTTCTTCCATCGTATAAAATGAATAATTGCAATCAGTGTGAAGGTAATTGTCATTTCTACGTTCCGGGCAACCTAGGACTCAATCTAGGGCGTTGTTCCACCACATCGAATAGCTACGGCCTTAGGAGTCAACGCCAGAAGCATAAAATACAATATAAATACAACAGTTTTTCCATCGTATAAAATGAACAATTGCAAACAGTGTGGATGTAATGGCCATTTTTACGTTCCGGGCAACCTAGGCTTCACTCTGGGGCGTTGCTCCACCAGGTCGTATAGTTAGGGCCTTAGAAGTCAACGCCCGAAGCATAAAATACAATAAAGATACAACAGTTTTTCCATCGTATAACAGGAGTAATTGCAACCAGTGTGAAAGTGATGGTCATTTCTACGTTCTGGGCGACCCAGGCTTCACTCTAGGGCGTTGTTTCACCAGATCGAATTGTTAGGGCCTTAGAAGTCATCGCCCGAGGCATAAAATGCAATAAAAATGCAACAGTCTTTCCATCGTATAACACGAATAATGGCAACCAGTATGAAAGTGACGGTCATTTCTACGTTCCGGGCAATCTAGGATTCAATCTAGGGCGTTGTTCCACCAGATCGAATTGTTAGGGCCTCAGAAGTCGACGCCAGAATCATAAAATACGATATAAATACAACAGTTTTTCCATCGTATAAAACGAATAATTGAAACCGGTGTGAAAGTTATGGTTACTTCTAAGTTCCGGGCAACCTAGGCTTTACACTAGGGCGTTGCTCCACCAGATGGAATAGTTAGGGCCCTAGAAGTCAACGCCCGAAGCATAAAATACAATGAAAATGCAACAGCTGTTCCATCGTATAACAGGAATAATTGCATCCAGTGTGAAAGTAATTTCCATTTCTAGGTTCCGGGCAACCTAGGCTTCACTCTAGGGCGTTGCTCCACCAGATCGAATAGTTAGGGCCTAAGAAGTCAACGCCAGGAGCATAATACACAATATAAATACAACAGCTTTTCCATCGTATAAAACGAATAATTGCAACCAGTGTGAAAGTTATGGTCATTTCCACTTTCCGGGCAACCTAGGCTTCACTCTAGGGCGTTGCACCACCAGATCGAATAGTTAGGGCCTTAGAAGTCAACGCACGAAGCATAATATACAATATAAATACAACAGCATTTCCATCGTATCAAATGAATAATTGCAAACAGTGTGATAGTAATGACCATTTCTACGTTCCGGGCAACCTAGGCATTACTCTAGAGCGCTGCTCCACCAGATCGAATAGTTAGGGCCTAAGAAGTCAACGCCAGAAGCATAATACACAATATAAATGCAACAGCTTTTCCATCGTATAAAACGAATAATTGCAACCAGTGTGAAAGTTATGGTCATTTCCACTTTCCGGGCAACCTAGGCTTCACTCTAGGGCGTTGCACCACCAGATCGAATAGTTAGGGCCTTAGAAGTCAACGCACGAAGCATAATATACAATATAAATACAACTGCATTTCCACCGTATCAAACGAATAATTGCAAACAGTGTGAAAGTAATGGCCATTTCTAGGTTCCGGGCAACCTAGGCTTCACTCTAGGGCGTTGCTCCACCAGATCGAATAGTTAGGTCCATAGAAGTCAACGCCCGAAGCATAAAATACAATAAAGATACAACAGTTTTTCCATCGTATATCGCGAATAATTGCAACCAGTGTGAAGGTAATGGTCATTTCTACGTTCCGGGCAACCTAGGCTTCACTCTAGGGCGTTGCTCCACCAGATCGAATAGTTAGGGTCTAAGAAGTCAACGCCAGAAGCATAATACACAATATAAATACAACAGATTTACCATCGTATACAACGAATAATCGCAACCGGTTGAAAGTTATGGTCATTTCGACGTTCCGGGCAACGTAGGCTTCACTGTAGAGCGTTGCTCCACCAGATCGAATAGTTAGGGTCTTAGAGGTCATCGCCCGAAGCATAAAACAGAATATAAATGCAACAGATGTTACATCGTATAAAACGAATAATTGCAACCAATATGAAAGTGATAGTCATTTCTACGTTCCGGGCAATCTAGGATTCAATCTAGGGCGTTGTTCCACCAGATCGAATTGTTAGGGCCTCAGAAGTCGACGCCAGAATCATAAAATACGATATAAATACAACAGTTTTTCCATCGTATAAAACGAATAATTGAAACCGGTGTGAAAGTTATGGTTATTTCTAAGTTCCGGGCAACCTAGGCTTGACACTAGGGCGTTGCTCCACCAGATGGAATAGTTAGGGCCCTAGAAGTCAACGCCCGAAGCATAAAATACAATGAAAATGCAACAGCTATTCCATCGTATAACAGGAATAATTGCATCCAGTGTGAAAGTAATGGCCATTTCTAGGTTCCGGGTAACCTAGGCTTCACTCTAGGGCGTTGCTCCACCAGATCGAATAGTTAGGGCCTAAGAAGTCAACGCCAGGAGCATAATACACAATATAAATACAACAGCTTTTCCATCGTATAAAACGAATAATTGCAACCAGTGTGAAAGTTATGGTCATTTCCACTTTCCGGGCAACCTAGGCTTCACTCTAGGGCGTTGCACCACCAGATCGAATAGTTAGGGCCTTAGAAGTCAACGCACGAAGCATAATATACAATATAAATACAACAGCATTTCCATCGTATCAAATGAATAATTGCAAACAGTGTGATAGTAATGACCATTTCTACGTTCCGGGCAACCTAGGCATTACTCTAGAGCGCTGCTCCACCAGATCGAATAGTTAGGGCCTAAGAAGTCAACGCCAGAAGCATAATACACAATATAAATACAACAGCTTTTCCATCGTATAAAACGAATAATTGCAACCAGTGTGAAGGTAATGGTCATTTCTACGTTCCGGGCAACCTAGGCTTCACTCTAGGGCGTTGCTCCACCAGATCGAATAGTTAGGGTCTAAGAAGTCAACGCCAGAAGCATAATACACAATATAAATACAACAGCTTTACCATCGTATAAAACGAATAATCGCAACCGGTTGAAAGTTATGGTCATTTCTACGTTCCGGGCAACCTAGGCTTCACTGTAGAGCGTTGCTCCACCAGATCGAATAGTTAGGGTCTTAGAGGTCATCGCCCGAAGCATAAAATACAATGAAAATGCAACAGTTTTTCCATCGTATAGAACGAATAATTGCAGCCGGTGTGAAAGTTATGGTCATTTCTACGTTCCGGGCAACCTAGGCTTCACTGTAGGGCGTCGTTCCACCAGATCGAATTGTTAGGGCCTTAGAAGTCAACGCCAGAAGCGTAAAATACAAAACAAATGCAACAGTTTTTCCATCGTCTTATACGAATAATTGCAACCGGTGTGAAGGTTATGCTTATTTCTACGTTCCGGGCAACCTAGACTTCACTCTAGGGCGTTGTTCGACCAGATGGAATAGTTAGGGCCATAGAAGTCAACGCCGGAAGCATAAAATACAATATAAATACAACAGTTATTCCATCGTATAACAAGGAAATTGCATCCAGTGTGAAAGTAATGATCATTTCTACGTTCCGGGCAACCTAAGCTTCACTCTAGGGCGTTGCTCCACCAGATCGAATAGCTAGCGTCTTAGAAGTCAACGCCAGAAGCATAAAATACAATAAAAATACAACAGCTTTTCCATCGTATAACAGGAATAATTGCAAGCAGTGTGAAAGTAATGTTCATTTCTACGCTACGGGCAACCTAGGCTTCACCCTAGGGCGTTGCTCCACCAGATCGAATAGCTAGGGACTTAGAATTCAACGCCAGAAGCATAAAATACAATAAAAATACAACAGTTTTTCCATCATATAACAGGAACAATTGCATCCAGTGTGATAGTAATGGCCATTTCTACATTCCGGGCAACCTATCCTTCACTCTAGGGCTTTGATCCACCAGATCAAATAGCTAGGGCCTTAGAAGTCAACGACCGAAGCATAAAATACAATAAGAATGCAACAGTTTTTCCATCGTATAACACGAATAATTGCATACAGAGTGAAAGTAATGGCCATTTCTACGTTCCGGGCAACCTAGGCTTCACTCTAGGGCGTTGCTCCACCAGATCGAATAGTTAGGGTCTAAGAAGTCAACGCCAGAAGCATAATACACAATATAAATACAACAGATTTACCATCGTATACAACGAATAATCGCAACCGGTTGAAAGTTATGGTCATTTCGACGTTCCGGGCAACGTAGGCTTCACTGTAGAGCGTTGCTCCACCAGATCGAATAGTTAGGGTCTTAGAGGTCATCGCCCGAAGCATAAAACAGAATATAAATGCAACAGATGTTACATCGTATAAAACGAATAATTGCAACCAATATGAAAGTGATAGTCATTTCTACGTTCCGGGCAATCTAGGATTCAATCTAGGGCGTTGTTCCACCAGATCGAATTGTTATGGCCTCAGAAGTCGACGCCAGAATCATAAAATACGATATAAATACAACAGTTTTTCCATCGTATAAAACGAATAATTGAAACCGGTGTGAAAGTTATGGTTATTTCTAAGTTCCGGGCAACCTAGGCTTTACACTAGGGCGTTGCTCCACCAGATGGAATAGTTAGGGCCCTAGAAGTCAACGCCCGAAGCATAAAATACAATGAAAATGCAACAGCTATTCCATCGTATAACAGGAATAATTGCATCCAGTGTGAAAGTAATGGCCATTTCTAGGTTCCGGGTAACCTAGGCTTCACTCTAGGGCGTTGCTCCACCAGATCGAATAGTTAGGGCCTAAGAAGTCAACGCCAGGAGCGTAATACACAATATAAATACAACAGCTTTTCCATCGTATAAAACGAATAATTGCAACCAGTGTGAAAGTTATGGTCATTTCCACTTTCCGGGCAACCTAGGCTTCACTCTAGGGCGTTGCACCACCAGATCGAATAGTTAGGGCCTTAGAAGTCAACGCACGAAGCATAATATACAATATAAATACAACAGCATTTCCATCGTATCAAATGAATAATTGCAAACAGTGTGATAGTAATGACCATTTCTACGTTCCGGGCAACCTAGGCTTCACTGTAGAGCGTTGCTCCACCAGATCGAATAGTTAGGGTCTTAGAGGTCATCGCCCGAAGCATAAAATACAATGAAAATGCAACAGTTTTTCCATCGTATAGAACGAATAATTGCAGCCGGTGTGAAAGTTATGGTCATTTCTACGTTCCGGGCAACCTAGGCTTCACTGTAGGGCGTCGTTCCACCAGACCGAATTGTTAGGGCCTTAGAAGTCAACGCCAGAAGCGTAAAATACAAAACAAATGCAACAGTTTTTCCATCGTCTTATGCGAATAATTGCAACCGGTGTGAAGGTTATGCTTATTTCTACGTTCCGGGCAACCTAGACTTCACTCTAGGGCGTTGTTCGACCAGATGGAATAGTTAGGGCCATAGAAGACAACGCCGGAAGCATAAAATACAATATAAATACAACAGTTATTCCATCGTATAACAAGGAAATTGCATCCAGTGTGAAAGTAATGATCATTTCTACGTTCCGGGCAACCTAAGCTTCACTCTAGGGCGTTGCTCCACCAGATCGAATAGCTAGCGTCTTAGAAGTCAACGCCAGAAGCATAAAATACAATAAAAATACAACAGCTTTTCCATCGTATAACAGGAATAATTGCAAGCAGTGTGAAAGTAATGTTCATTTCTACGCTACGGGCAACCTAGGCTTCACCCTAGGGCGTTGCTCCACCAGATCGAATAGCTAGGGACTTAGAATTCAACGCCAGAAGCATAAAATACAATAAAAATACAACAGTTTTTCCATCATATAACAGGAACAATTGCATCCAGTGTGATAGTAATGGCCATTTCTACATTCCGGGCAACCTATCCTTCACTCTAGGGCTTTGATCCACCAGATCAAATAGCTAGGGCCTTAGAAGTCAACGACCGAAGCATAAAATACAATAAGAATGCAACAGTTTTTCCATCGTATAACACGAATAATTGCATCCAGAGTGAAAGTAATGGCCATTTCTACGTTCCGGGCAACCTAGACTTCACTCTAGGGCGTTGATCCACCAGATCTAATAGCTAGGGCCTTAGAAGTCTACGCCCGGAGCATAAAATACAATAATAATACAACTGTTTGTCCATCGCATAAAATGAATAATTGCAATCAGTGTGAAGGTAATGGTCATTTCTACGTTCCGGGCAACCTAGGCTCCGCCCTAGGGCGTCGCTCCAGCAGATCGAATAGTTAGGGCCTTAGAAGTCAACGCCCGAAGCATAAAATGCAATGTAAATACAACAGTTTTTCCATCTTATAAAGCGAATAATTGCATCCAGTGTGATAGTAATGGCCATTTCTACATTCCGGGCAACCTATCCTTCACTCTAGGGCGTTGATCCACCAGATCAAATAGCTAGGGCCTTAGAAGTCAACGACCGAAGCATAAAATACAATAAGAATGCAACAGTTTTTCCACCGTATAACACGAATAATTGCATCCAGAGTGAAAGTAAGGGCCATTTCTACTTTCCGGGCAACCTGGGCTTCGCTCTAGGGCGTTGCTCCACCAGATCGAATAGTTAGGGGCTTAGAAGTCAATGCCCGAAGCATAAAATACAATATAAATACAACAGTTTTTCCATCGTATCAAATGAATAATTGCAAACAGTGTGAAAGTAATGACCATTTCTACGTTCCGGTCAACCTAGGCATCACTCTAGAGCGCTGCTCCACCAGATCGAATAGTTAGGGCCTAAGAAGTCAACGCCAGAAGCATAATACACAATATAAATACAACAGCTTTTCCATCGTATAAAACGAATAATCGCAACCGGTTGAAAGTTATGGTCATTTCTACGTTCCGTGCAACCTAGGCTTCACTGTAGGGCGTTGCTCCTCCAGATCGAATAGTTAGGGTCTTAGAGGTCATCGCCCGAAGCATAAAATACAATGAAAATGCAACAGATTTTCCATCGTATAAAACGAATAATTGCAGCCGGTGAGAAAGTGATTGTCATTTCTACGTTCCGGGCAACCTAGGCTTCACACTAGGGCGTCGTTCCACCAGATCGAATTGTTAGGGCCTTAGAAGTCAACGCCAGAAGCGTAAAATACAAAACATATGCAACAGTTTTTCCATCGTCTTATACGAATAATTGCAACCGGTGTGAAGGTTATGCTTATTTCTACGTTCCGGGCAACCTAGACTTCACTCTGGGGCGCTGCTACACCAGATCGAATAGTTAGGTCCCAAGAAGTCAACGCCCGAAGCTTAAAATACAATGAGAATGCAACAGTTTTTCCATCGTATGACACGAATAACTGCAACCAGTGTGAAACTGATAGTCATTTCTACGTTCCGGGCAACATAGGCTTCACTCTGGGGCGTTGCTGCACCAGATCGAATAGTTAGGGCCTTAGAAGTCAACGCGCGGAGCATAAAATAAAATAAAAATACAACTGTTTTTCCATCGTATAACACGAATAACTGCAACCAGTGTGAAAGTGATAGTCATTTCTACATTCCGGGCAACCTAGGCTTCACTCTAGGGCGTCGTCCCACCAGATCGAATTGTTAGGGCCTAAGAAGTCAACGCCAGAGGCATAAAATACAAAACAAATACAACAGTTTTTCCTTCATATAAAACGAATAATTGCAACCGGTGTGAAAGTTATGGGCATTTCTACGTTCCGGTCCACCTAGGCTTCACTCTTGGGCGTTGCTCCACCACATCGAATAGTTAGGGCCTTAGAAGTTAACGCCCGAAGCATGAAATACAAAATAAATAGAACAGTTTTTCCATTGCATAGAACGAATAATTGCAACCAGTGTAAAAGTTATGGCAATTTCTACGTTCCGGGCAACCTTGGCTTAACTCCAGGGCGTTGCTCCACCAGATCGAATAGTTAGGGACTTTGAATACAACGCCAGAAGCATAAAATACAATAAAAATGCAACAGCTTTTCCATCGTATTAAATGAATAATCGCAAACAGTTTGAAGGTAATGGTCACTTCCACGTTCCGGGCAGCATAGGCTTAACTGTAGGGCGTTGCTGCACCAGATCGCATAGTTAGGGACTTCGAATTCAACGCAAAAAACATAATATACAATAAAAATGCAAAATTTTTTCCGTCGAATAACAGGAATAACTGCAACCAGTGTGAAAGTACTGGTCATTTCTACGTTCCGGTCCACCTAGGCTTCACTCTTGGGCGTTGCTCCATCACATCGAATAGTTACGGCCTTAGAAGTTAACTCCAGAAGCATAAAATACAATATAAATACAACAGCATTTCCATCGTATAAAATGATTGATTGCAAACAGTGTGAAAGTTATGGTCATTTCTACTTTCCGGGCATCCTAGGCTTAACTCTAGGGCATGTTCCACCAGATTGAGTAGTTAGGGACTTTGAATTCAACGCCAGAAGCATAAAATACAATAAAAATGCAACAGCCTTTCAATCGTATAACAGGAATAACTGCAACGAGTGAGAAAGTACTGGTCATTTCTACGTTCCGGGTAACCTTGGCTTCACTCTAGGGCGTTGCTCCACCAGATCGAACAGCTAGGGAGTTAGAATTCAACGCCAGAAGAATAAAATACAACCTAAGTACAACAGTTTTTCCATTGTATAAAACGAATAATTGAAACCAGTGTGAAAGTTATGATCTTTTCTACGTTCCGCGCAACCTGGGCTTCACCCCAGGGCGTTGCTCCACCAGATCCAACAGTTAGGACCTAAGAAGTCGGCGCCAGAAGCATAAAATGCAAAATAGATACAACAGTTTTTTCATCGTATATAATGTATATTTGCAATCAGTGTGAAAGTAAAGGCCATTTCTACGCTCTGGGCAACCTAGGCTTAACTGTAGGGCGTTGCTCCACCAGATCGCATAGTTAGGGACATAGAATTTAACGCCAGAATCATAAAATACAATAAAGATGCAACAGTTTTTCCATCGTGTAACAGGAATAATTGCAACCAGTGTGAAGGTAATGGTCTTTTCTATTTTCCGGGCAACCTAGGCTTCACTCTAGGGCGTCCTTCCACCAGATCTGATAGCTAGGGCCTACGAAGTCTACGCCAGAAGCATAAAATACAATATAAATACAACAGCTTTACCATCGTATTTAATGTATATTTGCAAACAGTATGAAAGTAAAGGTCACTTCTACGTTCCGGGCAACCTAGGCTTAACTGTAGGGCGCTGCTCCACCAGATCGAATAGTTAGGGCCTTAGAAGTCAACGCCCGTAGCATGAAATACAAGTTAAATACAACAGTTTTTCCATCGTATCAAATGAATATCCGCAAACAGTGTGAAGGTAATGGTCATTTCTACGTTCCGGGCAGCCTAGGCTACACTCTAGGGCGTTGCTCCACCAGACCGAATAGTCAGGGACTTACGAGTCAATGCCCGAAGCATAAAATACAAAATAAATAGAACAGTTTTTCCATTGTATAGAACGAATAATTACAACCAGTGAAAAGTTGTGGTCATTTCTACGTTCCGGGCAACCTTGGCTTAACTCCAGGGCGTTGCTCCACCAGATCGAATTGTTAGGGACTTTGAATACAACGCCAGAAGCATAAAATACAATAAAAATGCAACAGTTTTTCCATTGTATAACAGGAATAACTGCAACCAGTGTGAAAGTACTGGTCATTTCTACGGTCCGGGTAGCCTAGGCTTCACTCTAGGGTGTTGCTCCACCAGATCGAAAAGTTAGGGCCTAAGAAGTCAACGCCAGAAGCATAAAATACAATATAAATACAACAGTGTTTCCCTTGTATAACAGGAATAATTGCAACCAGTGTGAAATCTATGGTCATTTCTACGTTCCGGGCATCCTAGGTTTCACTCTTGGGCGTTGCTCCATCACATCGAATAGTTAGGGCCTTAGAAGTCAAGGCCAGAAGCCCAAAATACAACCCAAGTACAACAGCTTTACCATCGTATAAAATGAATAAACGCAAACAGTGTGAAGGTAATGGTCACTTCCACGTTCCGTACAACCTATGCTTCACTCTAGGGCGTTGCTCCACCAGATCGTATAGTTAGGACCTAAGAAGTCAACGCCAGAAGCATAAAATACAATATAAGTACAACAGTTTTTCCCTTGTATAACAGGAATAATTGCAACCAGTGTGAAAGCTATGGTCATTTCTACGTTCCGGGCAAGCTAGGCTTCACCATTGGGCGTTGCTCCACCAGATCGAATAGCTAGGGACTTAGAATTCATCGCCAGATGGATAAAATACAACATAAGTATAACAGTTCTTCCATCGTATAAAATGTATAATTGCAAGCAGTGTGAAGGTAATGGTCATTTCTACGTTCCGGGCAACCAAGGCTTCACTCTAGAGCATTGCGCCACCAGATCGAATAGTTAGGGCCTTAGAAGTCAACGCCAGATGCATAAAATACGACATATGTACAACAGTTTTTCCATCGTATAGAATAAATAATTGCAACCAGTGCGCAAGTAATGGTCATTTCTACGTTCCGAGCATCCTAGGCTCCACTCTAGGGCGTTGCTCCACCACATCGAATAGTTAGGGCCTTAGAAGTCAACGCCAGAAGCATAAAGTACGATATATGTACAACAGTTTTTCCATAGTATAGAATAAATAATTGCAACCAGTGCGCAAGTAATTCAACGCCAGAGGAACTACGTTCCGAGCAACCTAGCTTTCGCTCTATGGCGTTGCTCCACCACATCGAATAGTTAGGGCCCTAGAAGTCAATGCCAGAAGCATAAAATACAATATAAATACAACAGTTTTTCCATCGTATAAAACGAATAATTGCAACCAGTATGAAAGCTATGGTCATTTCTACGTCCCGGGCAACAAAGGCTTCACTCTAGGGCGTTGCTCAACCATATCGAATATTTACGGCCCTAGAAGATAACGCCATAACTATAACATACAATATAAATACAACAGTCTTTCCATCGTATAAAACGGATAATTGCTACGAGTCTGATAGTTATGGTCATTTCTACGTTCCGGGCAAGCTAGGCTTCACCATTGCGCGTTGCTCCACCAGATCGAATAGTTAGGGATTAAGAAGTCAACGCCAGTAGCATAAAATACGATATATGTACAACAGTTTTTCCATCGTATAGAATGAATAATTGCAACCAGTGTGAAAGTAATGGTCATTTCTACGTTCCGAGCAACCTATGTTTCGCTCTATGGCGTTGCTCCACCACATCGAATAGTTAGGGCCTTAGAAGTCAATGCCAGAAGCATAAAATACAATATAAATACAACAGTTTTTTCATCGTATAACAGGAATAATTGCAACAAGCCTGAAGGTAATGGTCATTTCTACGTTTCGGGTAACCTAGGCTTCACTCTACGGCGTTGCTCCACCAGATCGAATAGCTAGGGACTTAGAATTCAGCGCCAGAAGAATAAAGTACAACATAAGTATAACAGTTCTTCCATCGTATAAAATGTATAATTGCAGGCAGTGTGAAGGTAATGGGCATTTCTACGTTCCGGGAACCTAGGCTTCACTCTAGAGCATTGCTCCACCAGATCGAATAGTTAGGGCCTAAGGAGACAACGCCAGAAACATAAAATACAATATAAATACAACAGCTTTTCCGTCGTATATAATGTATATTTGCAACCAGTGTGCAAGTAATGGTCATTTATACGTTCCGAGCAACCTAGGTTTCGCTCCATGGCGTTGCTCCACCACATCGAATAGTTAGGGCCTCAGAAGTCAATGCCAGAAGCATAAAATACAATATAAATACAACAGTTTTTTCATCGTATAACAGGAATAATTGCAACAAGCCTGAAGGTAATGGTCATTTCTACGTTTCGGGTAACCTAGGCTTCACGCTAGGGCGTTGCTCCACCAGATCGAATAGCTAGGGACTTAGAATTCAACGCCAGAAGAATAAAATACAATAAAAATGCAACAGCATTTCCATCGTATAAAATGATTGATTGCAAACAGTGTGAAAGTTATGGTCATTTCTACTTTCCGGGCAACATAGGCTTAACTCTAGGGCATGTTCCACCAGATTGAGTAGTTAGGGACTTTGAATTCAACGCCAGAAGCATAAAATACGATAAAAATGCAACAGCTTTTCAATCGTATAACAGGAATAACTGCAACCAGTGTGAAAGTACTGGTCATTTCTACGTTCCGGGTAACCTTGGCTTCACTCTAGGGCGTTGCTCCACCAGATCGAACAGCTAGGGAGTTAGAATTCAACGCCAGAAGAATAAAATACAACCTAAGTACAACAGTTTTTCCAATGTATAAAACGAATAATTGAAACCAGTGTGAAAGTTATGATCTTTTCTACGTTCCGCGCAACCTGGGCTTCACCCCAGGGCGTTGCTCCACCAGATCCAACAGTTAGGACCTAAGAAGTCGGCGCCAGAAGCATAAAATGCAAAATAGATACAACAGTTTTTTCATCGTATATAATGTATATTTGCAATCAGTGTGAAAGTAAAGGCCATTTCTACGCTCTGGGCAACCTAGGCTTAACTGTAGGGCGTTGCTCCACCAGATCGCATAGTTAGGGACATAGAATTTAACGCCAGAATCATAAAATACAATAAAGATGCAACAGTTTTTCCATCGTGTAACAGGAATAATTGCAACCAGTGTGAAAGTACTGGTCACTTCTACGTTCCGGGCAACCTAGGCTTAACTGTAGGGCGCTGCTCCACCAGATCGAATAGTTAGGGCCTTAGAAGTCAACGCCCGTAGCATGAAATTCAAGATAAATACAACAGTTTTTCCCTTGTATAACAGGAATAATTGCAACCAGTGTGAAAGCTATGGTCATTTCTACGTTCCGGGCAAGCTAGGCTTCACCATTGGGCGTTGCTCCACCAGATCGAATAGCTAGGGACTTAGAATTCATCGCCAGATGGATAAAATGCAACATAAGTATAACAGTTCTTCCATCGTATAAAATGTATAATTGCAAGCAGTGTGAAGGTAATGGTCATTTCTACGTTCCGGGCAACCTAGGCTTCACTCTAGAGCACTGCGCCACCAGATCGAATAGTTAGGGTCTTAGAAGTCAACGGCAGAAGCATAAAATACGATATATGTACAACAGTTTTTCCATCGTATAGAATAAATAATTGCAACCAGTGCGCAAGTAATGGTCATTTCTACGTTCCGAGCATCCTAGGCTCCACTCTAGGGCGTTACTCCACCACATCGAATAGTTAGGGCCTTAGAAGTCAACGCCAGAAGCATAAAGTACGATATATGTACAACAGTTTTTCCATAGTATAGAATAAATAATTGCAACCAGTGCGCAAGTAATGGTCATTTCTACGTTCCGAGCAACCTAGCTTTCGCTCTTTGGCGTTGCTCCACCACATCGAATAGTTAGGGCCCTAGAAGTCAATGCCAGAAGCATAAAATACAATATAAATACAACAGTTTTTCCATCGTATAAAACGAATAATTGCAACCAGTATGAAAGCTATGGTCATTTCGACGTTCCGGGCAACAAAGGCTTGACTGTAGGGCGTTGCTCAACCATATCGAATATTTACGGCCCTAGAAGATAACGCCATAACTATAACATACAATATAAATACAACAGTCTTTCCATCGTATAAAACGGTTAATTGCTACGAGTCTGATAGTTATGGTCATTTCTACGTTCCGGGCAAGCTAGGCTTCACCATTGGGCGTTGCTCCACCAGATCGAATAGTTAGGGGCTAAGAAGTCAACGCCAGTAGCATAAAATACGATATATGTACAACAGTTTTTCCATCGTATAGAATGAATAATTGCAACCAGTGTGAAAGTAATGGTCATTTCTACGTTCCGAGCAACCTATGTTTCGCTCTATGGCGTTGCTCCACCACATCGAATAGTTAGGGCCTTAGAAGTCAATGCCAGAAGCATAAAATACAATATAAATACAACAGTTTTTTCATCGTACAACAGGAATAATTGCAACAAGCCTGAAGGTAATGGTCATTTCTACGTTCCGGGTAACCTAGGCTTCACTCTAGGGCGTTGCTCCACCAGTTCGAACAGCTAGGGAGTTAGAATTCAACGCCAGAAGAATAAAATGCAACCTAAGTACAACAGTTTTTCCATTGTATAAAACGAATAATTGAAACCAGTGTGAAAGTTATTATCTTTTCTACGTTCCGCGCAACCTGGGCTTCACCCCAGGGCGTTGCTCCACCAGATCCAATAGTTGGGACCTAAGAAGTCGGCGCCAGAAGCATAAAATACAAAATAGATACAACATTTTTTTCATCGTATATAATGTATATTTGCAAACAGTGTGAAAGTAAAGGCCATTTCTACGTTCTGGGCAACCTAGGCTTAACTGTAGGGCGTTGATCCACCAGATCGCATAGCTAGGGACATAGAATTTAACGCCAGAATCATAAAATACAGTAAAGATGCAACAGTTTTTCCATTGCATAGAACGAATAATTGCAACCAGTGTGAAAGTTATGGTCATTTTTACGTTTCGGGTAACCTAGGCTTCACTCTAGGGCGTTGCTCAACCATATCGAATAGCTACGGCCCTAGAAGATAACGCCATAACTATAACATACAATATAAATACAAAAGTCTTTCCATCGTATAAAACGGATAATTGCTACCAGTCTGATAGTTATGGTCATTTCTACGTTCCGGGCAAGCTAGGCTTCACCAGTTGGCGTTGCTCCACCAGATCGAATGGTTAGGGCCTAAGAAGTCAACGCCAGAAGCATAAAATACGATATATGTACAACAGTTTTTCCATCGTATAGAATGAATAATTGCAACCAGTGTGAAAGTAAAGACCATTTCTACGTTCTGGGCAACCTAGGCTTAACTGTAGGGCGTTGCTCCACCAGATCGCATAGTTAGGGACTTCGAATTCAACGCAAAAAACATAAAATACAATAAAAATGCAAAAGTTTTTCCGTCGAATAACAGGAATAACTGCAACCAGTGTGAAAGTACTGGTCATTTCTACGTTCCGGGCCACCTAGGCTTCACTCTTGGGCGTTGCTCCATCACATCGAATAGTTACGGCCTTAGAAGTCAACTCCAGAAGCATAAAATACAATATAAATACAACAGCATTTCCATCGTATAAAATGATTGATTGCAAACAGTGTGAAAGTTATGGTCATTTCTACTTTCCGGGCATCCTAGGCTTAACTCTAGGGCATGTTCCTCCAGATTGAGTAGTTAGGGACTTTGAATTCAACGCCAGAAGCATAAAATACAATAAAAATGCACCAGCTTTTCAATCGTATAACAGGAATAACTGCAACCAGTGTGAAAGTACTGGTCACTTCTACGTTCTGGGTAGACTAGGCTTCACTCCAGCGCGTTGCTCCAGCAGATCGAATAGCTAGGGACTTAGAATTCAACGCCAGAAGAATAAAATACAACTTAAGTACAACAGCTTTACCATCGTATAAAATGAATAATCGCAAACAGTGTGAAGGTGATGGTCACTTCCACGTTCCGTACAACCTAGGCTTCACTCTAGGGCGTTGCTCCACCAGATCGAATAGCTAGGGCCATAGAAGTCAACGCCAGAAGCATAAAATACAAAACAAATACAACAGTTTTTCCATCGTATAAAACGAATAATTGCAACCGGTGCGAAAGTTATGGTCATTGCTACGTTCCGGGCAACCCAGGCTTCACTCTAGGGTGCTGCTCCACCAGATCGAATAGTTAGGGCCTTAGAAGTCTACGCCCGGAGCATAAAATATAATAAAAATACAACAGTTCTTCCATCGTATAAAATGAATAATTGCAATTTGTGTGAAGGTAATGGTCATTTCTACGTTCCGTGCAATCTAGGCTTCACTCTAGGACGTTGCTCCACCAGATCGAATAGTTAGGTAGTAAGAAGTCATCGCCAGAAGCATAAAACACAATATAAATACAACAGCTGTTCCATGGTATAAAACGAATAATTGCAACCAGTGTGAAAGTGACGGCCATTTCTACGTTCGGGCATCCTAGATATAACTCTGAGGCGTTGCTCCGCCAGATCGAATAGTTAGGGCCTTAGAAGTCAACGCCCGAAGCATAAAATACAATAAAAATACAACAGTTTTTCCACCGTATTACACGTATAATTGCAACCAGTGTGAAAGTGATAGTCGTTTCTACGTTCCGGGAAACCTAGGCTTCAATCTAGGGCGCCGTTCCGCCACATGTAATAGCTACGGCCTTAGAAGTCAACGCCAGAAGCATAAAATACAATGAAAATCCATGGGTTTCTCCATCGTATAATATGAATAATTGCAAACAGCGTGAAAGTAGTGGTCATTTCTACGTTCCGGGCAACCTAGGCTTCACTCTAGGGCGTTGCTCCACCAGATCGAATAGTTAGGGCCTAAGAAGTCAACGACAGAAGCAGAAAATACAATATAAGTACAACAGTTTTTCCATCGTATAAAACGAATAATTGCAACCAGTATGAAAGCTATGGTCATTTCTACGTTCCGGGCAACTTAGGCTTCACTCTAGGGCGTTGCTCAACCATATCGAATAGCTACGGACCTAGAAGATAACGCCATAACTATAACATACAATATAAATACAACAGTCTTTCCACCGTATAAAACGGATAATTGCAACCAGTCTGATAGTTATGGTCATTTCTACGTTCCGGGCAAGCTAGGCTTCACCATAGGGCGTTGCTCCACCAGATAGAATAGTTAGGGCCTGAGAAGTCCATGCCAGAAGCATAAAATACGATATATGTACAACAGTTTTTCCATCGCATAGAATGAATAATTGCAACCAGTGTGAAAGTAATGGTCATTTCTACGTTCCGAGCAACCTAGGTTTCGCTCTATGGCGTTGCTCCACCACATCGAATAGTTAGGGCCTTAGAATTCAACGCCAGAAGAATAAAATACAACATAAGTCTAACAGTTCTTCCATCGTATAAAATGTATATTTGCAAGCAGAGTGAAGGTAATGGTCATTTCTACGTTCCGGGCAACCTAGGCTTCACTCTAGAGCATTGCTCTACCAGATCGAATAGTTAGGGCCTAAGAAGACAACGCCAGAAGCATAAAATACAGTATAAATACAACAGCTTTTCCATCGTATATAATGTATATTTGCAAACAGTGTGAAGGTAAAGGTGATTTCTACGTTCCGGGCAACCTAGGCTTCACTCTAGGGCGTTATTCCACCAGATCGATTAGTTAGGGCCTAAGAAGTCAACGCCAGAAGCATAAAATACGATATAAATACAACAACTTTTCCATCGTATATAATGTATATTTGCAAACAGTGTGAAAGTAAAGGTCATTTCTACGTTCCGTGCAACCTAGGCTTAACTGTAGGGCGTCGCTCCACCAGATCGATTAGTTAGGGCCTTAGAAGTCAACGCCCGAAGCATGAAATACAAAATAAATAGAACAGTTTTTCCATTGTATAGAACGAATAATTGCAACCAGTGTGAAAGTTATGGTCATTTCTACGTTCCGGGCAACCTTGACTTAACTCCAGGGCGTCGCTCCACCAGATCGAATAGTTAGGGACTTTCAATACAACGCTAGATGCATAAAATACAATAAAAACGCAACAGTTTTTCCATTGTATAACAGGAATAACTGCAACCAGTGTGAAAGTACTGGTCATTTCTACGGTCCGGGTAACCTAGGCTTCTCTCTAGGGCGTTGCTGCACCAGATCGAATAGTTAGGGCCTAAGAAGTCACCGCCGGAAGCATAAAATACAATATAAATACAACAGTGTTTCCCTTGTATAACAGGAATAATTGCAACCAGTGTGAAAGCTATGGTCATTTCTACGTTCCGGCCAACCTAGGTTTCACTCTAGGGCGTTGCTCCACCACATCGCATAGTTAGGGCCTTAGAAGTCAAGGCCAGAAGCATAAAATACAACCCATGTACAACAGTTTTACCATCGTATATACTGTATATTTGCAAACAGTGTGAAAGTAAAGGTCATTTCTACGTTCCGGGCAACCTAGGCTCCACTCTAGGGCGTTGGTCCACCAGATCCAATAGCTAGGGCCTAAGAAGTCAACGCCAGGAGCACCAAATACAAAATAAATACAACAGTTTTTCCATCGTATAAAACGAATAATTGCAACCAGTATGAAAGCTATGGTCATTTCTACGTTCCGGGCAACCTTGGCTTAACTCCAGGGCGTTGCTCCACCAGATCGAATAGTTAGGGACTTTCAATACAACGCTAGAAGCATAAAATACAATAAAAACGCAACAGTTTTTCCATTGTATAACAGGAATAACTGCAACCAGTGTGAAAGTACTGAACATTTCTACGGTCCGGGTAACCTAGGCTTCTCTCTAGGGCGTTGCTCCACCAGATCGAATAGTTAGGGCCTAAGAAGTCAACGCCGGAAGCATAAAATACAAAATAAATACAACAGTTTTTCCATCGTATAAAACGAATAATTGCAGCCAGTATGAAAGCTATGGTCATTTCTACGTTCCGGGCAACCTAGGCTTCACTCTAGGGATTTGCTCAACCATATCGAATAGTTACGGCCCTAGAAGACAACGCCATAACTATAAAATACAATATAAATACAACAGTCTTTCCATCGTATAAAACGGATAATTGCAACCAGTCTGATAGTTATGGTCATTTCTACGTTCTGGGCAAGCTAGGCTTCACCATAGGTCGTTGTTCCACCAGATCGAATAGCTAGGGACTTAGAATTCAACGCCAGAAGTTTAAAATACAACATAAGTATAACAGTTCATCCATTGTATAAAATGTATAATTGCAAGCAGTGTGAAGGTAATGGTCATTTCTACGTTCCGGGCAACCTAGGCTTCACTCTAGAGCATTGCTCCACCAGATCGAATAGTTAGGGCCTAAGAAGACAACGCCAGAAGCATAATATACAATATACATACAACAGCTTTTCCATCGTATATAATGTATATTTGCAAACAGTGTGAAAGTAAAGGTCATTTCTACGTTCCGGGCAACCTAGGCTTCACTCTAGGGCGTTGCTCCACCACATCTAATAGCTACGGCCTTAGAAGTCAACGCCAGAAGCATAAAATACAATACAAATACAAGGGTTTCTCCATCGTATAAAGTGAATTATTGCAAACAGTGTGAAAGGAATGGTCATTTCTACGTTCAGGGCAACCTAGGCTTCACTCTAGGGCGTTGCTCCACCAGATCGAATAGCTAGGGCCTTAGAAGTCAACGCCCGAAGCATAAAATCCAATAAAGATACAACAGTTTTTCCATCGTATAACAGGAATAATTGCAACCAGTGTGAAGGTAATGGTCATTTCTACGTTCCGGGCAACCTAGGCTTCACACTAGGGCTTTAGTCCACCAGATCGAATAGCTAGCAACATAGAAGTCAACGCCACAACATTAAAATACAATAAAAATACAACAGTTTTCAAACGTATAACTGGAATAATTGCAACCAGTGTGAAGGTAATGGTCATTTCTACGTTCCGGGTAACCTAGGCTTCACTCTAGGGCGTTGCACCACCATATCCAATTGCTAGCGACATAGAAGTCAACACCAGAAGCATAAAATACAATAAAAGCACAACAGTTTTGCAACGTATAAATGGAATAATTGCAACCAGTGTGAAGCTAATGGTCATTTCTACGTTCCGGGATACCTAGGCTTCACTCTAGGGCGTTGTACCACCAGAACTAATAGTTAGGGCCTAAGAAGTCAACGTCACAAGCATAAAATACAATATAAATACAACAGCTTATCCAACGTATAGCTGGAATAATTGCAACCAGTGTGAAGGTAATGGTCATTTCTACGTTCCGGGCAACCTAGGCTTCACTCTAGGGCTTTAGTCCACCAGATCGAATAGCTAGCGATATAGAAGTGAACGCCACAACATTAAAATACAATAAAAATACAACAGTTTTCCAACGTATAACTGGAATAATTGCAACCAGTGTGAAAGTAATGGTCATTTCTGCGTTCCGGGCAACCTAGGCTTTACTCTAGGGCGTTGCTCTACCAGATCGAATAGCTAGCGATATAGAAGTCATCGTCAGAAGCATAAAATACAATAAAAATACAATAGCTTTTGCACCGTATAAAATGAATAATTGCAATCAGTGTGAATGTAATGTTCATTTCTACGTTCCGGGTAACCTAGGCTTCACTCTAGGGCGTTGCACCACCATATCCAATTGCTAGCGACATAGAAGTCAACACCAGAAGCATAAAATACAATAAAAACACAACAGTTTTTCCAACGTATAAATGGAATAATTGCAACCAGTGTGAAGCTAATGGTCATTTCTACGTTCCGGGCAACATAGGCTTCCCTCTAGGGCGTTGGTCCACCAGATCGCATAGTTAGGGCCTATGTAGTCAATGCAAGAAGATAAAATACAAAATAAATTCAACAGTTTTTCCATCGTATAACACAAGTCATTGCAACAAGTGTGATGGTAATGGTCATTTCTACGTTCCGGGCAACCTAGGCTTCACTCTAGGGCGTTGCTCCACCAGATCGAATAGTTAGGGCCTAAGAAGTCAACGCCAGAAGCATAGAATACAATAAAAATACAACAGTTTTTCCATCGTATAAGAGGAATAACTGCAACCAGTGTGAAGGTAATGGTCATTTCTACCTTCCGGACAATCTAGGCTTCACTCTAGGACCTTGCTCTACCAGATCGAATAGTTAGGTAGTAAGAAGTCATCGCCAGAAGCATAAAATACGATATATGTACAACAGTTTTTCCATCGTATAGAATGAATAATTGCCACCAGTGTGCAAGTAATGGTCATTTCTACGTTCCGAGCAACCTAGGTTTCGCTCTATGGCGTTGCTCCACCAGATCGAATAGTTAGGACCAGAAGTCAACGCCAGAAGCATAAAATACAATATAAGTACAACAGTTTTTCCCTTGTATAACAGGAATAATTGCAACCAGTGTGAAAGCTATGGTCACTTCTACGTTCCGGGCAACCTAGGCTTCACTCAAGGGCGTTGGTCCACCACATCGAATAGTTAGGGCCTTAGAAGACAATGCCAGAAGCATAAAATACAATATAAATACAACAGTTTTTCCACTGTATAATATGAATAATTGCAAACAGTGTGGAAGTAATGGTCATTTCTATGTTCCGGGCATCCGAGGCTTCACGATAGGGCGTTACTCCACCAGATCGAATAGTTAGGGCCTAAGAAGTCAACGCCAGAAGCATAAAATACGATATATGTACAACAGTTTTTCCATCGTATAGAATGAATGATTGCAACCACTGTGCAAGTAATGGTCATTTCTGCGTTCCGAGCAACCTAGTTTTCGCTCTATGGCGTTGCTCCACCACATCGAAAAGTTAGGGCCTAAGAAGTCAACGCCAGAAGCATAAAATACCATATAAATACAACAGTGTTTCCCTTGTATAACAGGAATAATTGCAACCAGTGTGAAAGCTATGGTCATTTCTACGTTCCGGGTAGCCTAGGCTTCACTCCTGGGCGTTGCTCAACCATATCGAATAGCTACGGCCCTAGAAGATAACGCCATAACTATAACATACAATATAAATACAACAGTCTTTCCATCGTATAAAACGGATAATTGCTACCAGTCTGATAGTTATGGTCATTTCTACTTTCCGGGCAAGCTAGTCTTCACCATTGGGCGTTGCTCCACCAGATCGAATAGTTAGGGCCTAAGAAGTCATCGCCAGAAGCATAAAATACGATATATGTACAACAGTTTTTCCATCGTATAGAATGAATAATTGCCACCAGTGTGCAAGTAATGGTCATTTCTACGTTCCGAGCAACCTAGGTATCGCTCTATGGCGTTGCTCCACCAGATCGAATAGTTAGGACCTAAGAAGTCAACGCCAGAAGCATAAAATACAATATAAGTACAACAGTTTTTCCCTTGTATAACAGGAATAATTGCAACCAGTGTGAAAGCTATGGTCATTTCTACATTCCGGGCGACCTAGGCTTCACTCTAGGGCGTTGGTCCACCAGATCCAATAGCTAGGGCCTAAGAAGTCAACGCCAGGAGCACCAAATACAAAATAAATACAACAGTTTTTCCATCGTATAAAACGAATAATTGCAACCAGTATGAAAGCTATGGTCATTTCTACGTTCCGGGCAACCTAGGCTTCACTCTAGGGCGTTGGTCCACCAGATCGAATAGTTAGGGCCTAAGAAGTCAACGCCAGAATCATAAAATACAATATAAGTACAACAGTTTTTCCCTTGTATAACAGGAATAATTGCAACCAGTGTGAAAGCTATGGTCATTTCTACGTTCCGGGCAACCTAGGCTTCACTCTAGGGCGTTGCTCCACCACATCGAATAGTTAGGGCCTTAGAAGTCAACGCCAGAAGCATAAAATACGATATATGTACAACAGTTTTTCCATCGTATAGAATGAATAGTTGCAAGCAGTGCGAAAGTAATGGTCATTTCTACGTTCCGAGCAACCTAGGTTTCGCTCTATGGCGTTGCACCACCACATCGAATGGTTAGGGCCTTAGAAGTCAATGCCATAAGCATGAAATACAATATAAATACAACAGTTTTTTCATCGTATAACAGGAAAAATTGAAACAAGCCTGAACGTAATGGTCATTTCTACGTTTCGGGTAACCTAGGCTTCACTCTAGGGCGTCGCTCCACTAGATCGAATAGCTAGGGACTTAGAATTCAACGCCAGAAGGATAAAATACCATATAAATACAACAGCTTTTCCATCGTATATAATGTATATTTGCAAACAGTGTGAAAGTAAAGGTCATTTCTACGTTCCGGGCGACCTAGGCTTCACTCTAGGGCGTTGTCCCACCAGATCGAATAGTTAGTGCCTAAGAAGTCAATGCCAGAAGCATAAAATACAATATAAGTACAACAGCTTTTCCATCGTATATAATGTATATTTGCAAACAGTGTGAAAGTAAAGGTCATTTCAACGTTCCGGGCAACCTAGGCTTAACTGTAGGGCGTCGCTCCACCAGATCGAATAGTTAGGGCCTTAGAAGTTAACGCCCGAAGCATGAAATACAAAATAAATAGAATAGATTTTCCATTGTATAGAACGAATAATTGCAACCAGTGTAAAAGTTATGGTCATTTCTACGTTCCGGGCAACCTTGGCTTAACTCCAGGGCGTCGCTCCACCAGATCGAATAGTTAGGGACTTTGAATACAACGCTAGAAGCATAAAATACAACATAAGTATACCAGTTCTTCCATCGTATAAAATGTATAATTGCAAGCAGTGTGAAGGTAATGGGCATTTCTACGTTCCGGGCAACCTAGGCTTCACTCTAGAGCATTGCTCCACCAGATCGAATAGTTAGGGCCTAAGAAGACAACGCCAGAAGCATAAAATACAACATAAATACAACAGCTTTTCCATCGTATATAATGTATATTTGCAAACAGTGTGAAAGTAAAGATCATTTCTATGTTCCGGGCAACCTAGGCTTCACTCTAGGGCGTTGTTCTACCAGATCGAACAGTTAGGACCTAAGAAGTCAACGCCAGAAGCATAAAATACAATATAAATACAACAGCTTTTCCATCGTATATAATGTATATTTGCAAACAGTGTGAAAGTAAAGGTCATTTCTACGTTCCGGGCAACCTAGGCTTAACTGTAGGGCGTCGCTCCACCAGATCGAATAGTTAGGGCCTTAGAAGTCAACGCCCGAAGCATGAACTACAAAATAAATAGAACAGTTTTTCCATTGTATAGAACGAATAATTGCAACCAGTGTAAAAGTTATGGTCATTTCTACGTTCCGGGCAACCTTGGCTTAACTCCAGGGCGTTGCTCCTCCAGATCGAATAGTTAGGGACTTTGAATACAACGCCAGAAGCATAAAATACAATACAAATGCAACAGTTTTTCCATTGTATAACAGGAATAATTGCAACCAGTGTGAAAGTACTGGTCACTTCTACGTTCCGGGTAGCCTAGGCTTCACTCCAGGGCGTTGCTCCACCAGATCGAATAGCTAGGGACTTAGAATTCAACGCCAGAAGAATAAAATACAACTTAAGTACAACAGCTTTACCATCGTATAAAATGAATAATCGCAAACAGTGTGAAGGTAATGGTCACTTCTACGTTGCGGGCAAGCTAGGCTTCACCATAGGGCGTTGCTCCACCAGACCGAATAGTTAGGGCCTAAGAAGTCAACGCCAGAAGCATAAAATACAATATAAATACAACAGCTTTTCCATCGTATATAATGTATATTTGCAAACAGTGTGAAAGTAAAGGTCACTTCTACGTTCCGGGCAAGCTAGGCTTCACCATAGGGCGTTGCTCCACCAGACCGAATAGTTAGGGCCTAAGAAGTCAACGCCAGAAGCATAAAATGCGATATATGTACAACAGTTTTTCCATCCTATAGAATGAATAATTGCAAACAGCCTGAAGGTAAAGGTCATTTCTACGTTCCGGGCAACCTAGGCATCACTCTAGCGCGTTGTTCCAATAGATCGAATAGTTAGGGCCTAAGAAGTCAACGCCAGAAGCATAAAATACAATATAAATACAACAGCTTTTCCTTCGTATATAATGTATATTTGCAAACAGTGTGAATGTAAAGGTCATTTCTACGTTCCGGGCAACCTAGGCTTAACTGTAGGGCGTCGCTCCACCAGATCGAATAGTTAGGGCCTTAAAAGTCAACGCCCGAAGCATGAAATACAAAATAAATAGAACAGTTTTTCCATTGTATAGAACGAATAATTGCAAGCACTGTGAAGGTAATGGTCATTTCTACGTTCCGGGCAACCTAGGCTTCACTGTAGAGCATTGCTCCACCAGATCGAATAGTTAGGGCCTAAGAGGACAACGCCAGAAGCATAAAATACAATATAAATACAACAGCTTTTTCATCGTATATAATGTATGTTTGCAAACAGTGTGAAGGTAAAGGTCATTTCTACGTTTCGGGCAACCTAGGCTTCACTCTAGGGCGTTGTTCCACCAGATCGGTTAGTTAGGGCCTAAGAAGTCAACGCCAGAAGCGTAAAATACAATATAAATACAACAGCTTTTCCATCGTATATAATGTATATTTGCAAACAGTGTGAAAGTAAAGGTCATTTCTACGTTCCGGGCAACCTAGGCTTAACTGTAGGGCGTCGCTCCACCAGATCGAATAGTTAGGGCCTTAGAAGTCAACGCCCGAAGCATGAAATACAAAATAAATAGAACTGTTTTTCCATTGTATAGAACGAATAATTGCAACCAGTGTGAAAGTTATGGTCATTTCTACGTTACGGACAACCTTGGCTTAACTCCAGGGCGTTGCTCCACCAGATCGAATAGTTAGGGACTTTGAATACAACGCTAGAAGCATAAAATACAATAAAAATGCAACAGTTTTTCCATTGTATAACAGGGATAACTGAAACCAGTGTGAAAGTACTGGTTATTTCTACGGTCCGGGTAACCTAGGCTTCACTCTAGGGCGTTGCTCCACCAGATCGAAAAGTTACGGCCTAATAAGTCAACGCCAGAAGGATAAAATACAATATAAGTACGACAGTGTTTCCCTTGTATAACAGGAATAATTGCAACCAGTGTGAAATCTATGGTCATTTCTACGTTCCGGGCAACCTAGGTTTCACTCTAGGGCGTTGCTCCACCACATCGAATAGTTAGGGCCTTAGAAGTCAAGGCCAGAAGCCTAAAATACAACCCAAGTACAACAGTTTTACCATCGTATAAAATGAATAATCGCAAACAGTGTGAAGGTAATGGCCATTACTACGTCCCGGGCAACCTAGGCTTCACTCTAGGGCGTTGCTCCACCAGACCGAATAGTCAGCGACTTGCGAGTCAACTCCCGAAGCATAAAATACAAAATAAATAGTACAGTTTTTCCATTGTAAGGAACGAATAATTTCAACCAGTGTAAAAGTTATGGTCATTTCTACTATCCGGGCAACCTTGGCTTAACTCCAGGCTGTTGCTCCACCAGATCGAATAGTTAGGGACTTTGAATACAACGCCAGAGGCATAAAATACAATAAAAATGCAACAGTTTTTCCATTGTATAACAGGAATAAATGCAACCAGTGTGAAAGTACTGGTCATTTCTACGTTCCGGGTAGCCGAGGCTTCACTCCAGGGCGTTGCTCCACCAGATCGAATAGCTAGAGACTTAGAATTCAGCGCCAGAAGAATACAATGCAACTTAAGTACAACAGCTTTACCATCGCATAAAATGAATAATCGCAAACAGTGTGAAGGTAATGGTCACTTCTACGTTCCGGGCAACCTAGGCTTCACTCTAGGGCGTTGCTCCACCAGATCGAATAGTTAGGGCCTAAGAAGTCAACGCCAGAAGCATAAAATACAATATAAGTACAACAGTTTTTCCATCGTATAAAACGAATAATTGCAACCAGTATGAAAGCTATGGTCATTTCTACGTTCCGGGCAACCTAGGCTTCACTCTAGGGCGTTGCTCCACCAGATCGAATAGTGAGGGCCTAAGAAGTCAACGACAGAAGCATAAAATACAATATAAGTACAACAGTTTTTCCATCGTATAAAACGAACAATTGCAACCAGTGTGAAAGTTATGGTCATTTCTACGTACCGGGCAACCTTGGCTTAACTCCAGGGCATTGCTCCACCAGATCGAATAGTTAGGGACTTTGAATACAACGCTAGAAGCATAAAATACAGCATAAGTATAGCAGTCCTTCCATCGTATAAAATGTATAATTGCAAGCAGTGTGAAGGTAATGGGCATTTCTACGTTCCGGGCAACCTAGGCTTCACTCTAGAGCATTGCTCCACCAGATCGAATAGTTAGGGCCTAAGAAGACAAAGCCAGAAGCATAAAATACAATATAAATACAACAGCTTTTCCATCGTATATAATGTATATTTGCAAACAGTGTGAAAGTAAAGATCATTTCTACGTTCCGGGCAACCTAGGCTTCACTCTAGGGCGTTGTTCTACCAGATCGAATAGTTAGGACCTAAGAAGTCAACGCCAGAAGCATAAAATACAATATAAATACAACAGCTTTTCCATCGTATATAATGTATATTTGCAAACAGTGTGAAAGTAAAGGTCATTTCTACGCTCCGGGCAACCTAGGCTTAACTGTAGGGCGTCGCTCCACCAGATCGAATAGTTAGGGCCTTAGAAGTCAACGCCCGTAGCATGAACTACAAAATAAATAGAACAGTTTTTCCATTGTATAGAACGAATAATTGCAACCAGTGTAAAAGTTATGGTCATTTCTACGTTCCGGGCAACCTTGGCTTAACACCAGGGCGTTGCTCCACCAGATCGAATAGTTAGGGACTTTGAATACAACGCCAGAAGCATAAAATACAATAAAAATGCAACAGTTTTTCCATTGTATAACAGTAATAACTGCAACCAGTGTGAAAGTTCTAGTCACTTCCACGTTCCGGGCAACCTAGGCTTCACTCTAGGGCGTTGGTCCACCAGATCGAATAGTTAGGGCCTAAGAAGTCAACGCCAGAATCATTAAATACAATATAAGTACAACAGTTTTTCCCTTGTATAACAGGAATAATTGCAACCAGTGTGAAAGCTATGGTCATTTCTACGTTCCGGGCAACCTAGGCTTCACTCCAGGGCGTTGCTCCACCATATCGAATAGCTAGGGACTTAGAATTCAACGCCAGAAGAATAAAATACAACTTAAGTACAACAGCTTTACCATCGTATAAAATGAATAATCGCAAACAGTGTGAAGGCAATGGTCACTTCTACGTTGCGGGCAACCTAGGCTTCACTCTAGGGCGTTGGTCCACCAAATCCAATAGCTAGGGCCTAAGAAGTCAACGCCAGGAGCACCAAACACAAAATAAATACAACAGTTTTTCCATCGTATAAATCGAATAATTGCAACCAGTATGAAGTCTATGGTCATTTCTACGTTCCGGGCAACCTAGGCTTAACTGTAGGGCGTCGCTCCACCAGATCGAATAGTTAGGGCCTTAGAAGTCAACGCCCGAAGCATGAAATACAAAATAAATAGAACAGTTTTTCCATTGTATAGAACGAATAATTGCAAGCAGTGTGAAGGTAATGGTCATTTCTACGTTCCGGGCAACCTAGGCTTCACTGTAGAGCATTGCTCCACCAGATCGAATAGTTAGGGCCTAAGAAGACAACGCCAGAAGCATAAAATACAATATAAATACAACAGCTTTTTCATCGTATATAATGTATGTTTGCAAACAGTGTGAAAGTAAAGGTCATTTCTACGTTTCGGGCAACCTAGGCATCACTCTAGCGCGTTGTTCCAATAGATCGAATAGTTAGGGCCTAAGAAGTCAACGCCAGAAGCATAAAATACAATATAAATACAACAGCTTTTCCATCGTATATAATGTATATTTGCAAACAGTGTGAATGTAAAGGTCATTTCTACGTTCCGGGCAACCTAGGGTTAACTGTAGGGCGTCGCTCCACCAGATCGAATAGTTAGGGACTTTGAATACAACGCTAGAAGCATAAAATACAATAAAAATGCAACAGTTTTTCCATTGTATAACAGGAATAACTGCAACCAGTGTGAAAGTACTGGTCATTTCTACGGTCCGGGTAACCTAGGCTTCACTCTAGGGCGTTGCTCCACCAGATCGAATAGTTAGGGCCTAAGAAGTCAACGCCAGAATCATAAAATACAATATAAGTACAACAGTTTTTCCCTTGTATAACAGGAATAATTGCAACCAGTGTGAAAGCTATGGTCATTTCTACGTTCCGGGCAACCTAGGCTTCACTCTAGGGCGTTGCTCCACCACATCGAATAGTTAGGGCCTTAGAAGTCAACGCCAGAAGCATAAAATACGATATATGTACAACAGTTTTTCCATCGTATAGAATGAATAGTTGCAACCAGTGTGAAAGTAATGGTCATTTCTACGTTCCGAGCAACCTAGGTTTCGCTCTATGGCGTTGCTCCACCACATCGAATAGTTAGGGCCTTAGAAGTCAATGCCATAAGCATGAAATACAATATAAATACAACAGTTTTTTCATCGTATAACAGGAATAATTGAAACAAGCCTGAACGTAATGGTCATTTCTACGTTCCGGGCAACCTTGGCTAAACTCCAGGGCGTTGCTCCACCAGATCGAATAGTTAGGGACTTTGAATACCACGCCAGAAGCATAAAATACAATAAAAATGCGACGGTTTTTCCATTGTATAAACAGGAATAACTGCAACCAGTGTGAAAGTTCTGGTCACTTCTACGTTCCGGGTAGCCTAGGCTTCACTCCAGGGCGTTGCTCCACCATATCGAATAGCTAGGGACTTAGAATTCAACGCCAGAAGAATAAAATACAACTTAAGTACAACAGCTTTACCATCGTATAAAATGAATAATCGCAAACAGTGTGAAGGTAATGGTCACTTCTACGTTGCGGGCAACCTAGGCTTCACTCTAGGGCGTTGGTCCACCAAATCCAATAGCTAGGGCCTAAGAAGTCAACGCCAGGAGCACCAAACACAAAATAAATACAACAGTTTTTCCATCGTATAAATCGAATAATTGCAACCAGTATGAAGTCTATGGTCATTTCTACGTTCCGGGCAACCTAGGCTTAACTGTAGGGCGTCGCTCCACCAGATCGAATAGTTAGGGCCTTAGAAGTCAACGCCCGAAGCATGAAATACAAAATAAATAGAACAGTTTTTCTATTGTATAGAACGAATAATTGCAAGCAGTGTGAAGGTAATGGTCATTTCTACGTTCCGGGCAACCTAGGCTTCACTGTAGAGCATTGCTCCACCAGATCGAATAGTTAGGGCCTAAGAAGACAACGCCAGAAGCATAAAATACAATATAAATACAACAGCTTTTTCATCGTATATAATGTATGTTTGCAAACAGTGTGAAAGTAAAGGTCATTTCTACGTTTCGGGCAACCTAGGCATCACTCTAGCGCGTTGTTCCAATAGATCGAATAGTTAGGGCCTAAGAAGTCAACGCCAGAAGCATAAAATACAATATAAATACAACAGCTTTTCCATCGTATATAATGTATATTTGCAAACAGTGTGAATGTAAAGGTCATTTCTACGTTCCGGGCAACCTAGGGTTAACTGTAGGGCGTCGCTCCACCAGATCGAATAGTTAGGGACTTTGAATACAACGCTAGAAGCATAAAATACAATAAAAATGCAACAGTTTTTCCATTGTATAACAGGAATAACTGCAACCAGTGTGAAAGTACTGGTCATTTCTACGGTCCGGGTAACCTAGGCTTCACTCTAGGGCGTTGCTCCACCAGATCGAATAGTTAGGGCCTAAGAAGTCAACGTCAGAGGCATAAAATACAATATAGATACAACAGTGTTTCCCCTGTATAACAGGAATAATTGCAACCAATGTGAAAGCTATGGTCATTTCTACGTTCCGGGCAACCTAGGTTTCACTCTAGGGCGTTGCTCCACCACATCGAATAGTTAGGGCCTTAGAAGTCAACGCCAGGAGCACCAAATACAAAATAAATACAACAGTTTTTCCATCGTATAAAACGAATAATTGCAGCCAGTATGAAAGCTATGGTCATTTCTGCGTTCCGCGCAACCTAGGCTTCACTCTAGGGCGTTGCTCATCCATATTGAATAGTTACGGCCCTAGAAGACAACGCCATAACTATAAAATACAATATAAATACAACAGTCTTTCCATCGTATAAAACGGATAATTGCAACCAGTCTGATAGTTATGGTCATTTCTACGTTCCGGGCAGGCTAGGCTTCACCATAGGGCGTTGCTCCACCAGATCTAATAGTTTGGGCCTAAGAAGTCAACGCCAGAAGCATAAAATACGATATATGTACAACAGTTTGTCCATCGTATAGAATGAATAATTGCAACCAGTGTGCAGGTAATGGTCATTTCTACGTTCCGAGCAACCTAGGTTTCGCTCCATGGCGTTGCTCCACCACATCGAATAGTTAGGGCCTTAGAAGTCAATGCCAGAAGCATAAAATACAATATAAATACAACACTTTTTTCATCGTATAACAGGAATAATTGCAACAAGCCTGAAGGTAATGGTCAATTCTACGTTTCGGGTAACATAGGCTTCACTCTAGGGCGTTGCTCTACCAGATCGAATAGCTAGGGACTTAGAATTCAACGCCAGAAGAATAAAATACAACATAAGTATAACAGTTCTTCCATCGTATAAAATGTATAATTGCAAGCAGTGTGAAGGTAATGGTCATTTCTACGTTCCGGGCAACCTAGGCTTCACTCTAGGGCTTTAGTCCACCAGATCGAATGGCTAGCGATATAGAAGTGAACGCCACAACATTAAAATACAATAAAAATACAACAGTTTTCCAACGTATAACTGGAATAATTGCAACCAGTGTGAAAGTAATGGTCATTTCTGCGTTCCGGGCAACCTAGGCTTTACTCTAGGGCGTTGCTCCACCAGATCGAATAGCTAGGGACTTAGAATTCATCGCCAGACGCATAAAATACAATAAAAATACAACAGTTTTTTCATCGTATAACACAAGTCATTGCAACAAGTGTGATGGTAATGGTCATTTCTACGTTCCGGGCAACCTAGGCTTCACTCTAGGGCGTTGCTCAACCAGATCGAATAGTTAGGGCCTAAGAAGTCAACGCCAGAAGCATAGAATACAATAAAAATACAACAGTTTTTCCATCGTATAAGAGGAATAACTGCAACCAGTGTGAAGGTAATGGCCATTACTACGTTCCGGGCAACCTAGGCTTCACTCTAGGGCGTTGCTCTACCAGATCGAATAGCTAGCGATATAGAAGTCATCGTCAGAAGCATAAAATACAATAAAAATACAATAGCTTTTGCACCGTATAAAATGAATAATTGCAATCAGAGTGAATGTAATGGTCATTTCTACGTTCCGGGTAACCTAGGCTTCACTCTAGGGCGTTGCACCACCATATCCAATTGCTAGCGACATAGAAGTCAACACCAGAAGCATAAAATACAATAAAAACACAACAGTTTTTCCAACGTATAAATGGAATAATTGCAACCAGTGTGAAGCTAATGGTCATTTCTACGTTCCGGGCAACCTAGGCTTCCCTCTAGGGCGTTGGTCCACCAGATCGCATAGTTAGGGCCTATGTAGTCAATGCAAGAAGATAAAATACAAAATAAATTCAACAGTTTTTCCATCGTATAACACAAGTCATTGCAACAAGTGTGATGGTAATGGTCATTTCTACGTTCCGGGCAACCTAGGCTTCACTCTAGGGCGTTGCTCCACCAGATCGAATAGTTAGGGCCTAAGAAGTCAACGCCAGAAGCATAGAATACAATATAAGTACAACAGTTTTTCCCTTGTATAACAGGAATAATTGCAACCAGTGTGAAAGCTATGGTCATTTCTACGTTCCGGGCAACCTAGGCTTCACTCAAGGGCGTTGGTCCACCACATCGAATAGTTAGGGCCTTAGAAGACAATGCCAGAAGCATAAAATACAATATAAATACAACAGTTTTTCCACTGTATAATATGAATAATTGCAAACAGTGTGGAAGTAATGGTCATTTCTATGTTCCGGGCATCCGAGGCTTCACGATAGGGCGTTACTCCACCAGATCGAATAGTTAGGGCCTAAGAAGTCAACGCCAGAAGCATAAAATACGATATATGTACAACAGTTTTTCCATCGTAGAGAATGAATGATTGCAACCAGTGTGAAACTAATGGTCAATTATACGTTCCGGGCAACCTAGGCTTCACTCTAGGGCGTTGCCCCACCACAACGAATAGCTACGGCCTTAGACGTCAACGCCAGAAGCATAAAACACACTATACATACAACAGGTTTTCCATCGTATAAAACCAATAATTGCAACCAGTATAAAAGTTATGGTCATTTCTACGTTCCGGCCAACCTCGGCTTCACCCTAGGGCGATGCTACACCAGATCGAATAGCTAGCGCCTTAGAAGTCAACGCCCGATACATAAATTACAAAAGAATACAACAGTTTTTCCATCGTATAACGGGAATAATTGCAACCAGTGTGAAAGTGATGGTCATTTCTACGTTCCGGGCAACCTAGGCATCACTCTAGGGCGTTGCTGCACCAGATCCAATAGTTAGGGCCTTAGAAGTCTACGCCCGAAGCATAAAGTACAATTCAAATACAACAGTTTTTCCATCGCATTTCAGGAATAATTGCAACCAGAGTGAAGGTGATGGTCACTTCTACGTTCCGGGCAACCTAGGCTTCACTCTATGGCGTTGCTCCACCAGATTGAATAGCTAGGGCCTTAGAAGTCAACGCCCGAAACATGAAATACAGTAAAAATAAAACAGTTTCTCCCTCGAATAAAACGAATAATTGCAACCAGAGTGAAGGTGATGGTCATTTCTACGTCCCATGCAACCTAGGCTTCAGTCTAGGGCGTTGCTCCACCAGATCGATTAGCTAGGGCCTTAGAAGTCAACGCCCGAAACATAAAATACAATAAAAATACAACAGTTTTTCCATCGCACAACGGGAATAATTGAAACCAGTGTGAAAGTTATGGTCATTTCTACGTTCCGGGCAACAGAGGCTTCACTCTTGGACGTTGCCCCACCAGTTCGAATAGCTAGGACCTTAGAAGTCAACGCCAGAAGCATAAAATACAATATAAATACAACTGTTTTTCCATCGTATAACAGGAATAATTGCAACCAGTAAGAAAGTTATGGTCATTTCTACATTCCGGGCAGCATAGGCTTCACTCTTAGACGTTGCCCCACAAGATCGAATAGCTAGGACATTACAAGTCAAAGCCTGAAGAAGAAACTACAATAAAAATGCAACAGTTTTTCCATCGTATAGCATGAATAATTGCAACCAGTGTGAAAGTAATGGTCATTTCTACGTTCCGGGCAACATAGGCTTCATTCTAGGGCGTTGTTCCACCAGATCGAACAGTTACGGCCTAAGATGTTAATGCCAGAAGCATAAAATACAATATAAATACAACAGTTTTTCCATCGTATAACTGGAATAATTGCAACTAGTGTGAAAGTGATGGTCATTTCCACGTTCCGGGCAACTTAGGCTTCACTCTAGGGCGTTGCCCCACCACATCGAATAGCTACGGCCTTAGAAGTCAACGCCAGCAGCATAAAACACAATATAAATACAACAGGTATTCCATCGTATAAAACCAATAATTGCAACCAGTATAAAAGATATGGTCATTTCTACGTTCCGGCCAACCTCGGCTTCACCCTAGGGCGTTGCTCCACCAGGTCGAATAGCTGCTGTCTTAGAAGACAACGCCAGAAGCATAAAATACAATAGAAATACAACAGTTTTTCCGTCGTATAAAACGAATAATAGCAACCAGTGTGAACGTTATGGTCATTTCTACGTTCTTGCCAACCTCTGGTTCACCCTAGGGCGTTGCTCCACCAGGTCGAATAGTTAGGGCCTCAGAAAACAACTCCAGCCGCATAATATACAATACAAATACAACAGTTTTTCCATAGTATAAAAAGAATAATTGCAACCAGTGTGAAAGTAATGGTCTTTTCTACGTTTCGGGCAGCATAGGCTTCACTCTTGCACGTTGCCCCACGAGATCGAATAGCTAGGACCTTAGAAGTCAACGCCAAAAGCATAGAATACAATAAAAATACAACAATTTTTCCATCGTATAGCATGAATAATTGCAACCAGTGTGAAAGTTATGGTCACTTCTACGTCCCGTGCAACCTAGGCTTCACTCTAGGGCGTTGCTCCACCAGATAGAATAGCTAGGGCCTTAGAAGTCAACGCCCGAAACATAAAATACAATAAAAATACAACAGTTTTTCCATCGTATAACGGGAATAATTGGAACCAGCGTGAAAATTATGGTCATTTCTACGTTCCTGGCAACATAGGCTTCACTCTTGGACGTTGCCCCACCAGATCGAATAGCTTGGACCTTAGAAGTCAAAGCCAGAAGAAGAAAATACAATAAAAATGCAACAGTTCTTCCATCGTATAGCATGAATAACTGCAACCAGTGTCAAAGTAATGGTCATTTCTACGTTCCAGGCGACATAGGCATCACTCTAGGGTGTTGCTCCACCACATCGAATAGCTACGGCCTTAGAAGACAACGCGAGAAGCATAAAATACAATATAAATACAACAGTTTTTCCATCGTATAAAACGAATAATTCCAACCAGTAAGAAAGCTATGGTCATTTCTACGTTCCAGGCAACATAGGCTTCACTCTTAGACGTTGCCCCACAAGATCGAATAGCTAGGACCTTAGAAGTCAAAGCCAGAAGAAGAAAATACAATAAAAATGCAACAGTTCTTCCATCGTATAGCATGAATATACTGCAACCAGTGTGAAAGTAATGGTCATTTCTACGTTCCAGGCGACATAGGCATCACTCTAGGGTGTTGCCCCACCAGATGGAATAGCTAGGACCTTAGAAGTCAAAGCCAGAAGAAGAAAGTACAATAAAAATGCAACAGTTCTTCCATCGTATAGCATGAATAACTGCAACCAGTGTGAAAGTAATGGTCATTTCTACGTTCCGGGCAACCTAGGCTTCATTCTAGGGCGATGTTCAACCATATCGAACAGTTACGGCCGAAGATGTCAACGCCAGAAGCATAAAATACAATATAGATACATCAGTTTTTCCATCGTACAAAACGAATAATAGCAACCAGTGTGAAAGTTATGGTCATTTCTACGTTCGGGGCAACATAGGCTTCACACTAGGGCGTTGCTCCACCAGATCGAATAGCTAGCACCTTAGAAGTCATCGCCAGAAGCATAAAATACAGTAAAAATACAACAGTTTTTCCATCGTATAGCATGAATAATTGAAACCAGTGTGAAAGTAATGGTCATTTCTACGTCTCGGGCAACCTAGTCTTCGCCCTAGGGCGTTGCTCCACCAGATCCAATAGTTAGGGCCTTAGAAGTTAACGCCCGAAGCATAAAATACAATAGAAATACAAGAGTTATTCCATCGTATAACAGGAATAATTACAACCAGTGTTAAAGTAATGGGCATTTCTACGTTCCGTGCAAACTAGGCTTCACTCTAGGGCGTTGCTCCACCACATCTAATAGCTACGGCCTTAGAAGTCAACGCCAGAAGCTTAAAATACAATATAAATACAACAGTTTTTCCATCGTATAACAGGAATAATTGCAACCAGTGTGAAAGATCTGGTCATTTCTGCGTTCCGGGCAACCTAGGCTTCAGTCTAGGGCGTTGCTCCACCACATCCAGTAGCTACGGCCTTAGAAGTCAACGCCAGGTGCATAAAACACAATACAAATACATCAGTTTTTCCATCGTATAAAACCAATAATTGCAACCAGTATAAAAGTTATGGTCATTTCTACGTTCCGGCCAACCTCGATTTCACCCTAGGGCGTTGCTCCACCAGATCCAATGGTTAGGGCCTTAGAAATCAGCGCTCGAAGCATAAAATACAATACAAATACATCAGTTTTTCCATCGTATAACGGGAATAATTGCAACCAGTGTGAAAGTAATGGTCATCTCTACGTTTCGGGCAACCTAGGCTTCACCCTAGGGCGTTGATCCACCAAATCCAATAGTTAGGGCCTAAGAAGTCATCGCCAGAAGCATAAAATACATAATAAATGGAACAGTTTTTCCATCGTATAACAGGAATAATTGCAACAAGTGTGAAAGGTATGGTCATTTCTACGTTCCGGGCAACCTAGGCTTCACTCTAGGGCGTTGCTCCACCAGATTGAATAGCGAGGGCCTTAGAAGTCAACGGCCGAAGCATAAAATACAATAAAAATACAACAGTTTTTCCATCGTATAACGAGAATAATTGCAACCAGTGTGAAAGTTATGGTCATTTCTACGTTCGGGGCAACCTAGGCTTCACTCTAGGGCGTTACTCCACCAGATCGAATAGCTAGGACCTTAGAAGTCATCGCCAGAAGCATAAAATACAGTAAAAATACAACAGTTTTTCCATCGTATAGCATGAATAATTGAAACCAGTGAGAAAGTGATGGTCATTTCTACGTCTCGGGCAACCTACTCTTCGCCCTAGGGCGTTGCTCCACCAGATCCAATAGTTAGGGCCTTAGAAGTTAACGACCGAAGCATAAAATACAATAGAAATACAAGAGTTATTCCATCGTATAACAGGAATAATTACAGTGTTAAAGTAATGGGCATTTCTACGTTCCGTGCAAACTAGGCTTCACTCTAGGGCGTTGCTCCACCACATCGAATAGCTACGGCCTTAGAAGTCAACGCCAGAAGCTTAAAATACAGTATAAATGCAACAGTTTTTCCATCGTATAACGGGAATAATTACAACCAGTGTGAAAGGTCTGGTCATTTCTGCGTTCCGGGCAACCTAGGCTTCAGTCTAGGGCGTTGCTCCAGCACATCCAATAGCCACGGCCTTAGAAGTCAACGCCAGAAGCATAAAACACAATACAAATACATCAGTTTTTCCATCGTGTAAAACCAATAATTGCAACCAGTATAAAAGTTATGGTCATTTCTACGTTCCGGCCAACCTCGGCTTCACCCTAGGGCGTTGCTCCACCAGATCCAATGGTTAGGGCCTAAGAAATCAGCGCTCGAAGCATAAAATACAATACAAATACATCAGTTTTTCCATCGTATAACGGGAATAATTGCAACCAGTGTGAAAGTAATGGTCATCTCTACGTTGCGGGCAACCTAGGCTTCACTCTAGCGTGATGCTACACCAGATCGAATAGCTAGCGCCTTAGAAGTCAACGCCCGATGCATAAAATACAAAAAATACATCAGTTTTTCCATCGTATAAGGGGAATAATTGCAACCAGTGAGAAAGTGATGGTCATTTCTACGTTCCGGGCAACATAGGCTTCACTCTTGGACGTTGCCCCACCAGATGGAACAGCTAGGACCTTAGAAGTCAAAGCCAGAAGAAAAAAATACAATAAAAATGCAACAGTTCTTCCATCGTATAGCATGAATAACTGCAACTAGTGTGAAAGTAATGGTCATTTCTACGTTCCAGGCGACCTAGGCATCACTCTAGGGCGTTGCTCCACCACATCGAATAGCTACGGTCTTAGAAGACAACGCCAGAAGCATAAAATACAATATAAATACAACAGTTTTTCCATCGTATAAAACGAATAATTGCAACCAGTAAGAAAGTTATGGTCATTTCTACGTTCCGGGCAACATAGGCCTCACTCTTAGACGATGCCCCACAAGATCGAATAGCTAGGACCTTAGAAGTCAAAACCAGAAGGAAAAAATACAATAAAAATGCAACTGTTTTTTCATCGTATAGCATGAATAACTGCAACCAGTGTCAAAGTAATGGTCATTTCTACGTTCCGGGCAATCTAGGCTTCATTCTAGGGCGTTGTTCCACCAGATCGATCAGCTACGGCCGAAGATGTCAACGCCAGAAGCATAAAATACAATATAAATACAACAGTTTTTCCATCGTATAAAACGAATAATAGCAACCAGTGTGAAAGTTATGGTCATTTCTACGTTCGGGGCAACCTAGGCTTCACTCTAGGGCGTTGCTCCACCAGATCGAATAGCTAGGACCTTAGAAGTCATCGCCAGAAGCATAAAATACAGTAAAAATACAACAGTTTTTCCATCGTATAGCATGAATAATTGCAACCAGTGTGAAAGTAATGGACATTTCTACGTCTCGGGCAACCTAGTCTTCGCCCTAGGGCGTTGCTCCACCAGATCCAATAGTTAGGGCCTAAGAAGTCAACGCCAGAAGCACCAAATACAAAATAAATACAACAGTTTTTCCATCGTATAAAACGAATAATTGCAACCAGTGTGAAAGTAATGGCCATTTATACGTTCCGGGCAACCTAGGCTTCACTCTAGGGCGTTGCCCCACCACATCGAAAAGCTACGGCCTTAGAAGTCAACGCCAGCAGCATAAAACACAATATAAATACAACAGGTTTTCCATCATATAAAACCAATAATTGCAACCAGTATAAAAGATATGGTCATTTCTACGTTGTTGCCAACCTCGGGTTCACCCTAGGGCGTTGCTCCACCAGGTCGAATAGTTAGGGCCTTAGAAAACAACTCCAGCCGCATAGAATACAATACAAATACAACAGTTTTTCCATACTATAAAAAGAATAATTGCAACCAGTGTGAAAGTAATGGTCTTTTCTACGTTTCGGGCAGCATAGGCTTCACTCTTGCACGTTGCCCCACGAGATCGAATAGCTAGGACCTTAGAAGTCAACGCCAGAAGCTTAAAATACAGTATAAATGCAACAGTTTTTCCATCGTATAACGGGAATAATTACAACCAGTGTGAAAGATCTGGTCATTTCTGCGTTCCGGGCAACCTAGGCTTCAGTCTAGGGCGTTGCTCCAGCACATCCAATAGCCACGGCCTTAGAAGTCAACGCCAGAAGCATAAAACACAATACAAATACATCAGTTTTTCCATCGTGTAAAACCAATAATTGCAACTAGTATAAAAGTTATGGTCATTTCTACGTTCCGGCCAACCTCGGCTTCACCTTAGGGCGCTGCTCCACCAGATCCAATGGTTAGGGCCTTAGAAATCAGCGCTCGAAGCATAAAATACAATACAAATACATCAGTTTTTCCATCGTATAACGGGAATAATTGCAACCAGTGTGAAAGTAATGGTCATCTCTACGTTGCGGGCAACCTAGGCTTCACTCTAGGGCGATGCTACACCAGATCGAATAGCTAGCGCCTTAGAAGTCAACGCCCGATGCATATAATACAAAAAATACATCAGTTTTTCCATCGTATAACGGGAATAATTGCAACCAGTGAGAAAGTGATGGTCATTTCTACGTTCCGGGCAACATAGGCTTCACTCTTGGACGTTGCCCCACCAGATGGAATAGCTAGGACCTTAGAAGTCAAAGCCAGAAGAAAAAAATACAATAAAAATGCAACAGTTCTTCCATCGTATAGCATGAATAACTGCAACTAGTGTGAAAGTAATGGTCATTTCTACGTTCCAGGCGACCTAGGCATCACTCAAGGGCGTTGCTCCACCACATCGAAGAGCTACGGTCTTAGAAGACAACGCCAGAAGCATAAAATACAATATAAATACAACAGTTTTTCCATCGTATAAAACGAATAATTGCAACCAGTAAGAAAGTTATGGTCATTTCTACGTTCCGGGCAACATAGGCTTAACCTTAGGGCGTTGCTCCACCAGATCGAATAACCAGGGATTTAGAATTCAACGCCAGAAGCATAAAATACAATAAAAATGCAACAGATTTTCCATCGTATAACAGGAGTAATTGCAGCCAGTGTGAAAGTAATGGTCATTTCTACGTTCTGGGCAACCTAGGCTTCACTCTAGGGCGTTGTTCCACCAGATCGAATAGTTAGGGCCTAAGAAGTCAGCGCCAGAAGCATAAAATACAATATAAATACAACAGTTTTTCCATCGTATAACGGGAATAATTGCAACCAGTGTGAAAGTGATTGTCATTTCTACGTTCCGGGCAACCTAGGCTTCATTCTAGGGCGTTGTTCCACCAGATCGAACAGTTAGGGCCTGAGAAGTCAACGCCCGAAGCATAAAATACAATAAAAATACAACAGTTTTTCCATCGTATAACGAGAATAATTGCAACCAGTGTGAAAGTGGTGGTCATTTCCACGTTTCGGGCAACCTAGGCTTCACTCCAGGGCGTTGCTCCACCAGATCGAATAGCTAGGGCCTTAGAAGTCAACACCAGGATCATAAATGTAAATAAAATTACAACAGTTATTCCATCGTATACCAGGAGTAATTGCAACAAGTGTGAAAGTTATGGTGATTTCTACGTTCCGGGCAACCTAGGCTTCACTCTAGGGCATTGCTCCACCACATCGAATAGCTACGGCCTTAGAGGTCAACGCCATAACTATAAAAAACAATATAAACACAACAGTTTTTCCATTGTATAAAATGAATAATTGCAAACAGTGTGGAAGTAATGGTCATTTCTACGTTCCGGGCAACCTAGGCCTCACTCTAGGGCGATGGTCCACCAGATCCAATGGTTAGGGCATAAGAAGTCAACGCCAGGAGCACCAAATACAGAATAAATACAACAGTTTTTCCATCGTATAAAACGAATAATTCCAACCAGTATGAAAGCTATGGTCATTTCTACGTTCCGGGCAACCTAGGCTTCACTCTAGGGCGTTGCTCAACCACATCGAATAGCTACGGCCCTAGAAGACAACGCCATAACTATAAAATACAATATAAATACAACAGTCTTTCCATCGTATAAAACGAATACTTGCAACCAGTCTGATAGTTATGGTCATTTCCACGTTCCGGGCAACCTAGGCTACACCCTAGGGCGTTGCTCCACCAGACCAAATAGTTAGGGCCTAAGAAGTCAACGCCAGAAGCATAAGATATGATAAATGTACAACAGTTTTTCCATCGTATAAAATGAATAATTGCAACCAGTGTGAATGTAACGGCCATTTCTACGTTCCGAGCAACCTAGGTTTCGCTCTATGGCGTTGCTCCACCACATCGAATAGTTAGGGCTTTAGAAGTCAATGCCAGAAGCATAAAATACAATATAAATACAACAGTTTTTCCATTGTATACAATGAATAATTGCAAACAGTGAGGATGTAATGGTCATTTCTACCTTCCGGGCAACCTAGGCTTCACTCTATGGCGTTGTTCCACAAGATCGAATAGTTAGGGCCTAATTAGACTACGCCAGAAGCATAAAATACAATATAAATACAACAGCTTTTCCATCGTATAACAAGAATAATTGCAACCAGTGTGAAAGTGATGGTCATTTCTACATTCCGGGCAGCCTAGGCTTCACTCTATGGCGTTGCTCCACCAGATCGAATAGTTAGGGCCAAAGAAGTCAACGCCAGAAGCATAAAATGCAATATAAATACAACAGTTTTTCCCTTGTATAACAGGAATAATTGCAACCAGTGTGAGAGTTATGGTCATTTCTACGTTCGGGGCAACCTAGGCTTCACTCTAGGGCGTTGCTCCACCACATCGAATAGTTAGGTCCTTAGAAGTCAATGCCAGAAACATAAAATGCAATATAAATACAACAGTTTTTCCACTGTATAATATGAATAATTGCAAACAGTGTGGAAGTAATGGTCATTTCTACGTTCCGGTCAACCTAGGCTTCACTCTAGGGCGTTGCTCAACCACATCGAATAGCTACGGCCCTAGAAGTCAACGCCTGAAGCATCAAATATAATATAAATACAACAGTTTTTCCATTGTATAAAATGAATAATTGCAAACAGTGTGGATGTAATGGTCATTTCTACATTCCGGGCAACCTAGGCTTCACTCTAGGGCGTTGCTGCACCAGATCCAATAGTTAGGGCCTAAGAAGTCAACGCCAGAAGCATAAAATACAATATAAATACAACAGTTTTTCCATCGTATAATACGAATAATTGCAATCAGTATGAAAGTTATGGTCATTTCTACGTTCCGGGCAACCTGGGCGACACCAGAGGGCGTTGCTCCACCAGATCCAATAGTTAGGACCTAAGAAGTCAACGCCAGGAGCATAAAATACAAAATAGATACAACAGTTTTTCCATCGTATAACAGGAATAATTGCAACCAGTGTGAAAGTGATGGTCATTTCTACGTCCGGGCAACCTAGGCTTCAGTCTAGGGCGTGGTTCCCCCAGATCGAATAGTTAGGGCCTAAGAAGTCAACGCCAGAAGCATAAACTGCAATATAAATACAACAGTTATTCCCTTGTATAACAGGAATAATTGCAACCAGTGTGAAAGGTATGGTCATTTCTACGTTCCGGGCAACCTAGGCTTCACTCTAGGGCGTTGCTCCACCAGATCCAATAGTTAGGGCCTTAGAAGTTAACGACCGAAGCATAAAATACAATAGAAATACAAGAGTTATTCCATCGTATAACAGGAATAATTACAGTGTTAAAGTAATGGGCATTTCTACGTTCCGTGCAAACTAGGCTTCACTCTAGGGCGTTGCTCCACCACATCGAATAGCTACGGCCTTAGAAGTCAACGCCAGAAGCTTAAAATACAGTATAAATGCAACAGTTTTTCCATCGTATAACGGGAATAATTACAACCAGTGTGAAAGGTCTGGTCATTTCTGCGTTCCGGGCAACCTAGGCTTCAGTCTAGGGCGTTGCTCCAGCACATCCAATAGCCACGGCCTTAGAAGTCAACGCCAGAAGCATAAAACACAATACAAATACATCAGTTTTTCCATCGTGTAAAACCAATAATTGCAACCAGTATAAAAGTTATGGTCATTTCTACGTTCCGGCCAACCTCGGCTTCACCCTAGGGCGTTGCTCCACCAGATCCAATGGTTAGGGCCTAAGAAATCAGCGCTCGAAGCATAAAATACAATACAAATACATCAGTTTTTCCATCGTATAACGGGAATAATTGCAACCAGTGTAAAAGTAATGGTCATCTCTACGTTGCGGGCAACCTAGGCTTCACTCTAGCGTGATGCTACACCAGATCGAATAGCTAGCGCCTTAGAAGTCAACGCCCGATGCATAAAATACAAAAAATACATCAGTTTTTCCATCGTATAAGGGGAATAATTGCAACCAGTGAGAAAGTGATGGTCATTTCTACGTTCCGGGCAACATAGGCTTCACTCTTGGACGTTGCCCCACCAGATGGAACAGCTAGGACCTTAGAAGTCAAAGCCAGAAGAAAAAAATACAATAAAAATGCAACAGTTCTTCCATCGTATAGCATGAATAACTGCAACTAGTGTGAAAGTAATGGTCATTTCTACGTTCCAGGCGACCTAGGCATCACTCTAGGGCGTTGCTCCACCACATCGAATAGCTACGGTCTTAGAAGACAACGCCAGAAGCATAAAATACAATATAAATACAACAGTTTTTCCATCGTATAAAACGAATAATTGCAACCAGTAAGAAAGTTATGGTCATTTCTACGTTCCGGGCAACATAGGCCTCACTCTTAGACGATGCCCCACAAGATCGAATAGCTAGGACCTTAGAAGTCAAAACCAGAAGGAAAAAATACAATAAAAATGCAACTGTTTTTTCATCGTATAGCATGAATAAATGCAACCAGTGTCAAAGTAATGGTCATTTCTACGTTCCGGGCAATCTAGGCTTCATTCTAGGGCGTTGTTCCACCAGATCGATCAGCTACGGCCGAAGATGTCAACGCCAGAAGCATAAAATACAATATAAATACAACAGTTTTTCCATCGTATAAAACGAATAATAGCAACCAGTGTGAAAGTTATGGTCATTTCTACGTTCGGGGCAACCTAGGCTTCACTCTAGGGCGTTGCTCCACCAGATCGAATAGCTAGGACCTTAGAAGTCATCGCCAGAAGCATAAAATACAGTAAAAATACAACAGTTTTTCCATCGTATAGCATGAATAATTGCAACCAGTGTGAAAGTAATGGACATTTCTACGTCTCGGGCAACCTAGTCTTCGCCCTAGGGCGTTGCTCCACCAGATCCAATAGTTAGGGCCTAAGAAGTCAACGCCAGAAGCACCAAATACAAAATAAATACAACAGTTTTTCCATCGTATAAAACGAATAATTGCAACCAGTGTGAAAGTAATGGCCATTTATACGTTCCGGGCAACCTAGGCTTCACTCTAGGGCGTTGCCCCACCACATCGAAAAGCTACGGCCTTAGAAGTCAACGCCAGCAGCATAAAACACAATATAAATACAACAGGTTTTCCATCATATAAAACCAATAATTGCAACCAGTATAAAAGATATGGTCATTTCTACGTTGTTGCCAACCTCGGGTTCACCCTAGGGCGTTGCTCCACCAGGTCGAATAGTTAGGGCCTTAGAAAACAACTCCAGCCGCATAGAATACAATACAAATACAACAGTTTTTCCATACTATAAAAAGAATAATTGCAACCAGTGTGAAAGTAATGGTCTTTTCTACGTTTCGGGCAGCATAGGCTTCACTCTTGCACGTTGCCCCACGAGATCGAATAGCTAGGACCTTAGAAGTCAACGCCAGAAGCTTAAAATACAGTATAAATGCAACAGTTTTTCCATCGTATAACGGGAATAATTACAACCAGTGTGAAAGATCTGGTCATTTCTGCGTTCCGGGCAACCTAGGCTTCAGTCTAGGGCGTTGCTCCAGCACATCCAATAGCCACGGCCTTAGAAGTCAACGCCAGAAGCATAAAACACAATACAAATACATCAGTTTTTCCATCGTGTAAAACCAATAATTGCAACCAGTATAAAAGTTATGGTCAATTCTACGTTCCGGCCAACCTCGGCTTCACCTTAGGGCGCTGCTCCACCAGATCCAATGGTTAGGGCCTTAGAAATCAGCGCTCGAAGCATAAAATACAATACAAATACATCAGTTTTTCCATCGTATAACGGGAATAATTGCAACCAGTGTGAAAGTAATGGTCATCTCTACGTTGCGGGCAACCTAGGCTTCACTCTAGGGCGATGCTACACCAGATCGAATAGCTAGCGCCTTAGAAGTCAACGCCCGATGCATATAATACAAAAAATACATCAGTTTTTCCATCGTATAACGGGAATAATTGCAACCAGTGAGTAAGTGATGGTCATTTCTACGTTCCGGGCAACATAGGCTTCACTCTTGGACGTTGCCCCACCAGATGGAATAGCTAGGACCTTAGAAGTCAAAGCCAGAAGAAAAAAATACAATAAAAATGCAACAGTTCTTCCATCGTATAGCATGAATAACTGCAACTAGTGTGAAAGTAATGGTCATTTCTACGTTCCAGGCGACCTAGGCATCACTCAAGGGCGTTGCTCCACCACATCGAAGAGCTACGGTCTTAGAAGACATCGCCAGAAGCATAAAATACAATATAAATACAACAGTTTTTCCATCGTATAAAACGAATAATTGCAACCAGTAAGAAAGTTATGGTCATTTCTACGTTCCGGGCAACATAGGCTTAACCTTAGGGCGTTGCTCCACCAGATCGAATAACCAGGGATTTAGAATTCAACGCCAGAAGCATAAAATACAATAAAAATGCAACAGATTTTCCATCGTATAACAGGAGTAATTGCAGCCAGTGTGAAAGTAATGGTCATTTCTACGTTCTGGGCAACCTAGGCTTCACTCTAGGGCGTTGTTCCACCAGATCGAATAGTTAGGGCCTAAGAAGTCAGCGCCAGAAGCATAAAATACAATATAAATACAACAGTTTTTCCATCGTATAACGGGAATAATTGCAACCAGTGTGAAAGTGATTGTCATTTCTACGTTCCGGGCAACCTAGGCTTCATTCTAGGGCATTGTTCCACCAGATCGAACAGTTAGGGCCTTAGAAGTCAACGCCCGAAGCATAAAATACAATAAAAATACAACAGTTTTTCCATCGTATAACGAGAATAATTGCAACCAGTGTGAAAGTGGTGGTCATTTCCACGTTTCGGGCAACCTAGGCTTCACTCCAGGGCGTTGCTCCACCAGATCGAATAGCTAGGGCCTTAGAAGTCAACACCAGGATCATAAATGTAAATAAAATTACAACAGTTATTCCATCGTATAACGGGAATAATTGCAACAAGTGTGAAAGTTATGGTGATTTCTACGTTCCGTGCAACCTAGGCTTCACTCTAGGGCGTTGCTCCACCAGATTGAATAGCGAGGGCCTCAGAAGTCAACGCCCGAAGCATAAAATACAATAAAAATACAACAGTTTTTCCATCGTATAACGGGAATAATTGCAACCAGTGTGAAAGTGATGGTCATTTCCACGTTTCGGGCAACCTAGGCTTCACTCTAGGGCGTTGGTCCACCAGATCCAATAGATAGGGCCTGAGAAGTCCACGCCAGAAGCACCAAATGCAAAATAAATACAACAGTTTTTCCATCGTATAAAACGAATAATTGAAACCAGTGTGAAAGTAATGGGTCATTTTTACGGTCCGGCAAAGTAGGCTTCAGTCTAGGGTGTTGCCCCACCACATCGAATAGCTACGGCCTTAGAAGTCAACGTCAGAAGCATAAAACACAATATAAATACAACAGTTTTTCCATCGTATAACGAGAATAATTGCAACCAGTGTGAAAGTGATGGTCATTTCCACGTTTCGGGCAACCTAGGCTTCACTCCAGGGCGTTGCTCCACCAGATCGAATAGCTAGGGCCTTAGAAGTCAACAACAGGATCATAAATGTAAATAAAATTACAACAGTTATTCCATCGTATACCAGGAATAATTGCAACAAGTGTGAAAGTTATGGTGATTTCTACGTTCCGGGCAACCTAGGCTTCACTCTAGGGCATTGCTCCACCACATCGAATAGCTACGGCCTTAGAGGTCAACGCCATAACTATAAAAAACAATATAAACACAACAGTTTTTCCATTGTATAAAATGAATAATTGCAAACAGTGTGGAAGTAATGGTCATTTCTACGTTCCGGGCAACCTAGGCCTCACTCTAGGGCGATGGTCCACCAGATCCAATGGTTAGGGCATAAGAAGTCAACGCCAGGAGCACCAAATACAGAATAAATACAACAGTTTTTCCATCGTATAAAACGAATAATTCCAACCAGTATGAAAGCTATGGTCATTTCTACGTTCCGGGCAACCTAGGCTTCACTCTAGGGCGTTGCTCAACCACATCGAATAGCTACGGCCCTAGAAGACAACGCCATAACTATAAAATACAATATAAATACAACAGTCTTTCCATCGTATAAAACGAATACTTGCAACCAGTCTGATAGTTATGGTCATTTCCACGTTCCGGGCAACCTAGGCTACACCCTAGGGCGTTGCTCCACCAGACCAAATAGTTAGGGCCTAAGAAGTCAACGCCAGAAGCATAAGATATGATAAATGTACAACAGTTTTTCCATCGTATAAAATGAATAATTGCAACCAGTGTGAATGTAACGGCCATTTCTACGTTCCGAGCAACCTAGGTTTCGCTCTATGGCGTTGCTCCACCACATCGAATAGTTAGGGCTTTAGAAGTCAATGCCAGAAGCATAAAATACAATATAAATACAACAGTTCTTCCATTGTATACAATGAATAATTGCAAACAGTGAGGATGTAATGGTCATTTCTACCTTCCGGGCAACCTAGGCTTCACTCTATGGCGTTGTTCCACAAGATCGAATAGTTAGGGCCTAATTAGACTACGCCAGAAGCATAAAATACAATATAAATACAACAGCTTTTCCATCGTATAACAAGAATAATTGCAACCAGTGTGAAAGTGATGGTCATTTCTACATTCCGGGCAGCCTAGGCTTCACTCTATGGCGTTGCTCCACCAGATCGAATAGTTAGGGCCAAAGAAGTCATCGCCAGAAGCATAAAATGCAATATAAATACAACAGTTTTTCCCTTGTATAACAGGAATAATTGCAACCAGTGTGAGAGTTATGGTCATTTCTACGTTCGGGGCAACCTAGGCTTCACTCTAGGGCGTTGCTCCACCACATCGAATAGTTAGGTCCTTAGAAGTCAATGCCAGAAACATAAAATGCAATATAAATACAACAGTTTTTCCACTGTATAATATGAATAATTGCAAACAGTGTGGAAGTAATGGTCATTTCTACGTTCCGGTCAACCTAGGCTTCACTCTAGGGCGTTGCTCAACCACATCGAATAGCTACGGCCCTAGAAGTCAACGCCTGAAGCATCAAATATAATATAAATACAACAGTTTTTCCATTGTATAAAATGAATAATTGCAAACAGTGTGGATGTAATGGTCATTTCTACATTCCGGGCAACCTAGGCTTCACTCTAGGGCGTTGCTGCACCAGATCCAATAGTTAGGGCCTAAGAAGTCAACGCCAGAAGCATAAAATACAATATAAATACAACAGTTTTTCCATCGTATAATACGAATAATTGCAATCAGTATGAAAGTTATGGTCATTTCTACGTTCCGGGCAACCTGGGCGACACCAGAGGGCGTTGCTCCACCAGATCCAATAGTTAGGACCTAAGAAGTCAACGCCAGGAGCATAAAATACAAAATAGATACAACAGTTTTTCCATCGTATAACAGGAATAATTGCAACCAGTGTGAAAGTGATGGTCATTTCTACGTCCGGGCAACCTAGGCTTCAGTCTAGGGCGTGGTTCCCCCAGATCGAATAGTTAGGGCCTAAGAAGTCAACGCCAGAAGCATAAACTGCAATATAAATACAACAGTTATTCCCTTGTATAACAGGAATAATTGCAACCAGTGTGAAAGGTATGGTCATTTCTACGTTCCGGGCAACCTAGGCTTCACTCTAGGGCGTTGCTCCACCAGATCGAATAGTCAGGGCCTTAGAAATCAACGCCCGAATCATAAAATACAATATAAATACAACAGTTTTTCCATCGTATAACAGGAGTAATTGCAAACAGTGTGAAAGTTGTCGTCATTTCTACGTTCCGGTCAACCAAGGCTTCACTCAAGGGCGTTGGTCCACCAGATCCAATAGTTAGGGCCTAAGAAGTCAACGCCAGCTGCACCAAACACAAAATAAATACAACAGTTTTTGCACCGTATAAAACGAATAATTGCAATCAGTGTGAAAGTAATGGTTATTTCTACGTTCCGGGCAACCTCGGCTTCACCCTGCTGCGCTGCTCCAACAGCTCCAATAGTTAGGGCCTTAGAAGTCTACGCCCGAAGCATAAAATACAGTACAAATACATCAGTTTTTCCATCGTATAAAACCAGTAATTGCAACCAGTATGAAAGTGTTGGTCATTTCTACGTTCAGGGCTACCTAGGCTTCACTCTAGGGCGTTGGTCCACCAGATCGAATAGCTAGGGCCTAAGAATTCAACGCCACATGCACCAAATACAAAATAAATACAACAGTTTTTCCATGTTATAAAAAGAATTATTGCTACCAGTGTGAATGTAATGGTCTTTTCTACGTTTCCGGCAACATAGGCTTCACTGTTGGACGTTGACCCACGAGATCGGATAGCTAGGACCTTAGAAGTCAACGCCAGGAGATTAAAATACAATAAAAATACAACAGTTTTTCCATCGTATAAAACGAATAATTGCAACCAGTATGAAAGTAATGGTCATTTCTAAGTTCCGTGCAACCTAGGCTTAACCGTAGGGCGTTGCTCCACCAGATCGAATAGTCAGGGACTTAGAATTTAACGCCAGAAACATAAAATACAATAAAAATGCAACAGATTTTCCATCGTATAACAGGAGTAATTGCAGCCAGTGTGAAAGTAATGGTCATTTCTACGTTCTGGGCAACCTAGGCTTCACTCTAGGGCGTTGTTCCACCAGATCGAATAGTTCGGGCCTAAGAAGTCAGCGCCAGAAGCATAAAATATAATATAAATACAACAGTTTTTCCATCGTATAACAGGAGTAATTGCAACCAGTGTGAAAGCTATTGTCATTTCTACGTTCCGGGCAACCTAGGCTTCACTCTAGGGCGTTGCTCAACCACATCGAATAGCTGCGGCCTTAGAAGTCAACGCCATAACTATAAAAAACAATATAAATACAACAGTTTTTCCATTGTATAAAATGAATAATTGCAAACAGTGTGGAAGTAATGGTCATTTCTACTTTCCGGGCAACCTAGGCTCCACCCTAGGCGTTGCTCCACCAGATCCAATAGGTAGGGCCTTAGAAGTCAACGCCAGAAGCATAAAGTACAATAAGAATCTGTAGGGAGGACGAGCGAGGGTTTAATAGGAAAAATGAACGGTTAATCTATAGCACTAATAGTTTATTTTTGAATTCGGAATCCCGATTGAACTGCGATCGACCTGTCACTCGTGGACTTCTGACCAGTACGCGGATCATGCACGTTGCTACTTCAATTCATTTTCTCAGACCGACTCTCTGACACGCTGTCTCCCTTAAGTCTATCCTGCGTGGTTGTTTTTCCCCACTACGTCCGAATATTTTGGAAAAACCCACCCGCCTAAAACAGTCAGCGGAGTAAGGGCACGTGGATACCGTGGGGTGCACTCGCCCGAGCTCTCGGCCGCTGCCTGGGTTTTCCCCATCTGGCCTGCAGGATGGAGTTTTACGGCGCGTCAATGTCCATTGACAATTTTCTTAACACGATTCTTATAATTCCTCAAAATCGCCACGGGTCACGTCTGCACCATAAACTCCACCTCGGTCTCATCAGGTCGACCTTGCGCCCATGCCTCGGCCACTTGCACCCTCACTTCGCTCACTAAATTGCCTACAGTTCGGCCATTCTGACATTTTAGCCGTCCCGGCTAAACTTAGGTCGATTACGAATCAGTCATCATTCATACTACGCAAAAAAAAAAAATAAACACACTCATATTCATACACTTATTTACACCACACTTACTTAATCATATAAATATTAATTAACATTAATCCGAATCTTATCAAGTATATTATGCCGATACCCCGGTTGTTTCCCACTAGGTGGAGAGAATTCCCTACATCGTAAGCAGTTCGCTATATAATCTTTAGCCTTCTCGCGTAATTTAGGGAACCAATACACTTTCAAGATATTGTCTACTACCTTATCCAAACCAACATGTCCCAGATCGTCGTGGCAAGTACGGATTACATTATTTTCCATTGAGTGTGGTACGTAAAATAGCAGTTTCTTCATTTTATCCTTCCGGTACACTAATCCATTACACAATTCGAAAAACTTCATTTCGGTCTTTTGCAATTTATCGCGTATTTTACATATCTCGTCATCTTTATCCTGACATATTGACAATGTTTGCTCAAAAGTATTTCCTTCTATTGCTAGTATGCTATGGCATCTACTGAGAGCATCAACATGGCTCATTCTTTTACCTGGTCTATACTGTATCTCAAAATCATAGTCCTGCAAGAACATTGCCCAACGTGAGATTCGGGGGTTTATATTCTGCTTGCTTAACGTTAAACGGAAACTATCACAATCTGTCATAATTTTAAAAAAAATTCCGCCTAAATATACATGGAAACGCTTAACTGCATATACCACCGCAAGACATTCTAACTCGAAACTATGATATTTTGATTCGGCGGGTGTTGTCCGTTGACTAAAGTATGATATTGGTCTAAAATTACCATCGCTTTGTTTCTGTAAAAGAATTGCACCGAACCCTGACACGCTCGCATCGCAATGCAATTCTGTTTCTGCCTTCGGAGAATAAATTGCTAGGATCGGTTTACTGGACAATTGTTTCTTTAAGGTTTCAAATGCCTTACTTTCCTCCTCTCTGAATTTAAATTTCACCTCTTTTTTAATGAGATCATACAGTGGTTTTGCAATCATTGAAAATTGCGGGATGAACCGTCTAAAATAACTCGCTAGGGCCACAAACCGAAGGACTTCCTTCGCATTCCGCGGTATCGGGTAATTGATAACTGATGCAATATTATTATCACTTGGTCGTATCCCATCCACACTAACGTGATATCCCAAATAATCTATTTCGTTTTGCGCAAAGAAACACTTGTCCAATCTAAATGTAAGACGATGTTGACCCGCGGTTCGAAATATTTCCTGCAGAATTTCAAGATGTTCTTCCAGAGTCTCCGTTGCAATAAAAAAATCGTCAAAAAATGGTAACATCTTTCCCGTTCTAATTAAGTTGGAGAAAACTTTACGAATAAATCGGTGAAATACCTTGGGTGCATTTGTTAGCCCAAACGGACAATATAAAAACTCGTATTGCCCCAAAGGGGTTACAAAGCTTGTAAACTGAATTGCCTCTCGCGCCATTCGTACATTGTAATACCCATCTTTTAGATCAAGCGTCGTAAAGAATTTTTTCTCTTTTAATTGATCAATATTATCGTCTATCAGCTGACTCGGGAAGTTATCTTTCACAGTAATTCTGTTTAACTCTCTATAATCAATACATAAACGTGTCTCGCCATTCTTCTTACGTACTAAAACTATCGGACTGGCATACGGTGACTCACTCGGACGGATAATCCCTCTCTCTAACAGGTCATCCAAAATGACCTGCAGTTTTTGCTTGTCCGCAAAAGATAATCTCCTCGGTCTAAAACTAACTGGCTGATTATGCTTTAACGCGATCTTCATTTCGAAATCTATTTCCATTGCACTGGTTTCTTTAATTTTTATGTAATCAGACACATACATATCCCTAATTCTTTCTATTTTTTCCGGCCCGATTTTTGAATTGATCTGTAATTTTTCTTGTTCTGTACTCACGCCACTAATACATTCTATATTCATAATTTGTTTGATCGCGCAATCTAATTCATCGGTTATCACTTCCGGTGTTTTCCTTGTAATCACTAATTTCCCATCCCACGTAATTCTAATTAATGGATGTGACGAAAAATCCCGTCCGAGTATCGCCATAAATGCCATAGTATTATCTGGTACAATATAAAAATTTAATTTAATTGAGATGCCCTCAATTTCAACATCCTGATAAAATCTACCTAATATCTTTAACGGCGATCCATTAATACCGCAAAATTCTGGCCGGGTCTCACACCCCTGTGTTCGCGCGTGCAAAGGAACCAAACAATTTTTTATTAGACTGATCGGGGATCCGGAGTCCAACATTGCGCATAGCGTGTACTTACAATTTTGTCCGCTATTATCAGCTATATTGTAACTTATTGAAACCGTGTACGGTGCGTTGAGTGTGGCTGGTTGTACCATGTTCATCGACGTTGCCGCTGAGAGTTCTCTCCTAGTCGTGGTCGTTTCTCTCGCCATGTTGCTCTCGCCTGATTGACTCGCTGTTCGTCGCGGGCATCCCGCTATTCGATGTAGCATCGATCCACACTCGAAACAGCCTCCCTGTTGCCTTTTCGGTTTTTGACAACTTGTCGAAATATGTCCCATTTCGGAACAATTAAAACATCGCACTTCTTTTTTAGGGGGTTTCCCCACTCATGTCTGCTGCTGGATACGGCCAAATTTCGTCTCCTTCTTCTCCTTTAAGTCCCGTTCATTCATTCTCTTCGGGTCCAATTTGATATTCTCAAACGACTCTAATAAGTCTGCTGTCGTTTTGATCCGCATGATGCGTGCTTGGTTCCGCAGCTGTTGATCAGTCACCCCATCAATGATGTATTCCACCAATTCTCCCTCCGCAATTGGTACTCTATTTCCCAATATTATTTTATCATGGAAATAGTCCGTAAAAAGTTCACCCGAATTCCACACTCTATTTTCAAACTGCCTACGAAGCGACAGTCTGCTTGGTCGATGGTCAAACATGATCTTCATTTCCCTCAATAAATCGTCTATTCGGAGGGTGATATGCTCCGCCTTCGAATGAAACCAACTCGCGGCTCGCGCTTTCAATTTTGAACTTATTAACACCCGCGTGGCATTCTCATCCAAATGATACGTTGTACGAAGAAGGTTCACTTGCTGTTCCCATTTCCAGAACGTATTGTCGCGACCATCAAAATCGGATAATAAATCACCGATCGCTCGAATACTCATCGTCGGGGAAGGTCCAGTTGGTCCTCTGACTCTTTCCGCATCTCCTGGAATGTCTGGACTAGCTGAAAAACTTCTCGTGCGCATCTGCTCATTCCTCATGATTTCTAATTCCCTTTGCATCACCATGTTTTCCCTCCTCAGTAAGTCCAATTCTCTCTGCATCTGTTCGTTGAGCATGGTGTCCCATCTCGCCTTATCTCTACGAATACGTTCCGATTCCCTCCTCCGCGTTTCTTCACCATACGCAGCTTGTCCTGCTTCTGTTATCCGCTGGTCGTCCAAGTGACTGGTTCGCGCAGCTTCTCTGGTTACCCTTCCTTCTTCGGCAATATTCTCCCAAATATTTTCGTCGAATTGCTCCAAACGATTTATTAATTCAGCCTTAGTTCCTGCTGAAGATAAGTCTCGAGCCCTTAAAAACTCCTTCAATTCGGCCACGGTATAAGCCATTGTGGTGGCCATGTTGCAAAAAGACAGAGAAAGAAAAAAAATTTTCCTCTTTTTTTTTTTTCTTTTCCCCACCAACGTGTTAAGATTCAAAGTTCGATTCACTTCGTGCCAATTACACGTCGTCCTCTTCCTCTTACACACTTCACGTTGGTCACAATGTCCAAACACAACAAAACACAAAGCAGCTTCACCACAACGGTTTCAACACTGTACACCGTTTGCCCGTCACTGTTCACAAATTCCTTTTGTTTAAGGTTCCACTAACAGATCCGTTCGTTATCCGTTTCAATCCCACTTCTGAATTTGTAGGGAGGACGAGCGAGGGTTTAATAGGAAAAATGAACGGTTAATCTATAGCACTAATAGTTTATTTTTGAATTCGGAATCCCGATTGAACTGCGATCGACCTGTCACTCGTGGACTTCTGACCAGTACGCGGATCATGCACGTTGCTACTTCAATTCATTTTCTCAGACCGACTCTCTGACACGCTGTCTCCCTTAAGTCTATCCTGCGTGGTTGTTTTTCCCCACTACGTCCGAATATTTTGGAAAAACCCACCCGCCTAAAACAGTCAGCGGAGTAAGGGCACGTGGATACCGTGGGGTGCACTCGCCCGAGCTCTCGGCCGCTGCCTGGGTTTTCCCCATCTGGCCTGCAGGATGGAGTTTTACGGCGCGTCAATGTCCATTGACAATTTTCTTAACACGATTCTTATAATTCCTCAAAATCGCCACGGGTCACGTCTGCACCATAAACTCCACCTCGGTCTCATCAGGTCGACCTTGCGCCCATGCCTCGGCCACTTGCACCCTCACTTCGCTCACTAAATTGCCTACAAATCCAACAGTTTGTCCATCGTATAACAGGAATAATGGCAACCAGTGTGAAAATAATGGTCATTTCTACGTTCTGGGCAACCTAGGTTTCGCTCTAGGGCGTTGCTCCACCACATCGAATAGTTAGGGCCTCAGAAGTCAATGCCAGAAGCATAAAATACAAAATAGATACAACAGCTTGTCCACTGTATAATATGAATAATTGCAAACAGTGTGGAAGTAATGGTCATTTCTACGTTCCGGGCAACCTAGGCTTCACTACAGGGCGGTGCTCCACCAGATCAAATAGTTAGGGCCAAAGAAGTCAACGCCAGAAGCATAAAATACAATATAAATACAACAGCTTTTCCATCGTATATTATGCATATTTGCAAACAGTGTGAAAGTAACGGTCATTTCTGCGTTCCGGGCATCCTAGGCTTCACTCTATGGCGTTGCTCCACCAGATCGAATAGTTAGGGACTTCGAATTCGACGCCAGAAGCATAAAATACAACATAAGTACAACAGTTTTTCCATTGTAGAACAGGAATAATTGCAACCAGTGTGAAAGTACAGGTCATTTCTACGTTCCGGGCAACCTCGGCTTGGCTCAAGGGCGTTGCTCCACCAGATCGAATAGCAAGGGACTTAGAAGTCAATGCCAGAAGCATAAAATATAATAAAAACACAACATTTTTTCCATCGTATGAAATGTATGATTGCAAGCAATGTGAAGATAATGTTCATTTCTACGTTCCGGGCAACCTAGGCTTCACTCTAGACCGTTGCTCCACCAGATCGAATAGTTAGGGCCTTAGAAGTCAACGCCCGAAGCATAAAATACAAAATAAATAGAACAGTTTTTCCATTGTATAAAACGAATAATTGTAACCAGTGTGAAAGTTGTGGTCATTTCTACGTTCCCGGCAACCTAGGCTTCACTCTAGGGCGTTGTTCCACCAGATCGAATAGTTAGGGCCTATGAAGTCAACGCCAGAAGCATAAAATACAATATAAATACAACAGCTTTTCCATCGTATATGATGTATATTTGGAAACAGTGTGAAGGTAAAGGTCATATCTACGTTCCGGGCAACCTAGGCTTAACTGTAGGGCGTTGCTCCACCAGAACGCGTAGTTACGGACTTAGAATTTAACGCCAGAAGCATAAAATACAATAAAAATGCAACAGTTTATCCATCGTATAACTGGAGTAATTGCAACCAGTGTGAAAGTAATGGCCATTTCTGCGTACCGGGAAACCTAGGCTTCACTCTAGGGCGTTGCTCCTCCAGATAGAATAGTTAGGACCCAGGAAGTCAACGCCAGAAGCATAAAATACAACATAAATACAACAGTTTTTCCGTTGTATAACAGGAATAATAGCAACTAGTGTTAAAGGTATGGTCATTTCTACGTTCCGGGCAACATAGGCTTCACTCTAGGTCGTTGCTCCACCACATCGAATAGCTACGGCCTTAGGAGTCAACGCCAGAGGCATAAAATGCAAAATAAATACAACAGTTTTCCCATCGTATAACAAGAATAATTGCAACCAGTGTGAAAGCTATGGTCATTTCTACGTTCCGGGCAACCTAGGCTTCACTCTAGGGCGTTGCTCCACCACATCGAATAGCCAGGGCCTTAGAAGTCAATGCCAGAAGCATAAAATACAATATAAATACAACGGTTTTTCCAGTGTATAATATGAATAATTGCAAACAGAATGGAGGTAACGGTCATTTCTACGTTCCGGGCAACCTAGGCTTCACTCTAGGGCATTGCACCACCACATCGAATAGCTACGGCCTTAGAAGTCAACGCCTGAAGCATAAAATATAATATAAATACAACAGTTTTTCCATCGCATAACGGGGATAATTGCAACAAATGTGAACGTGAGGGTCATTTTTACGTTCCGGGCAACCTAGGCTTCACCCTGGTTGCGTTGCTCCACCAGATCGAATAGCTAGGTCCTTAGAAGTCAACGCCATTAGCATAAAATAAAATAAAAATAGAGCAGTTCTTCCATCGTATAACAGGAATAATTACAACCAGTGTGAAAGAAATGGCGCACTTCTGCGTTCCGTGCAACCTAGACTTCACTCTGGGGCGATGCTGCACCAGGCCGAATAGTTGGGGCCTTAGAAAACAACTCCAGACGCATAAAATACAATAAAAATACAACAGTTTTACCATCGTATAACTGGCATAATTGCAACCAGTGTGCAAGATATGGTCATTACTACGTTCCGGGCAACCTAGGCTTCACTCTAGGGCGTTGGTCCACCACAACCAATAGTTAGGGCTTAAGAAGTCAATGCCAGAAGCACCAAATACAAAATAAATACAACAGTTTTTCCATCGTATAGACCGAATAATTGCAACCAGTGTGAAAGTAATGGTCATTTCTACGTTCCGGGCAACCTAGGCTTCACCCGAGGGCGTTGCTCCACCAGATCGAATAGTTAGGGCCTAAGAAGTCAACGCCAGAAGCGTAAACTGCAATATAAATACAACAGTTATTCCCTTGTATAACAGGAATAATTGCAACCAGTGTGAAAGGTATGGTCATTTCTACGTTCCGGGCAACCTAGGCTTCACTCTAGGGCGTTGCTCAACCACATCGAATAGCTGCGGCCTTAGAAGTCAACGCCATAACTATAAAAAACAATATAAATACAACAGCTTTTCCATTGTATAAAATGAATAATTGCAAACAGTGTGGAAGTAATGGTCATTTCTACTTTCCGGCAACCTAGGCTCCACCCTAGGCGTTGCTCCACCAGATCCAATAGGTAGGGCCTTAGAAGTCAACGCCAGAAGCATAAAGTACAATAAAAATCCAACAGTTTGTCCATCGTATAACAGGAATAATGGCAACCAGTGTGAAAATAATGGTCATTTCTACGTTCTGGGCAACCGAGGTTTCGCTCTAGGGCGTTGCTCCACCACATTGAATAGTTAGGGCCTCAGAAGTCAATGCCAGAAGCATAAAATACAAAATAGATACAACAGCTTGTCCACTGTATAATATGAATAATTGCAAACAGTGTGGAAGTAATGGTCATTTCTACGTTCCGGGCAACCTAGGCTTCACTACAGGGCGGTGCTCCACCAGATCAAATAGTTAGGGCCAAAGAAGTCAACGCAAGAAGCATAAAATACAATATAAATACAACAGCTTTTCCATCGTATATTATGCATATTTGCAAACAGTGTGAAAGTAACGGTCATTTCTGCGTTCCGGGCATCCTAGGCTTCACTCTATGGCGTTGCTCCACCAGATCGAATAGTTAGGGACTTCGAATTCGACGCCAGAAGCATAAAATACAACATAAGTACAACAGTTTTTCCATTGTAGAACAATAATAATTGCAACCAGTGTGAAAGTACAGGTCATTTCTACGTTCCGGGCAACCTAGGCTTCACTCTAGGGCGTTGCTCCACCAGATCGAATAGCGAGGGACTTAGAAGTCAACGCCAGAAGCATAAAATAAAATAAAAATACAACAGTTTTTCCATCGTATAAAACGAATAATTGCAACCAGTATGAATGTTATGGCTATGTCTACGTTCCGAGGAACCTAGGCTTCATTCTAGGGCGTTGGTCCACCAGATCCAATAGTTAGGGCCTAAGAAGTCAACTCCAGGAGCACCAAATACAAAATAAATACAACAGTTTTACCATCGTATAAAACGAATAATTGCAACCAGTATGAAAGTTATGGTCATATCTACGTACCGGTCTGCCTAGGCTTCACCCTAGGGCGTTGCTCCACCTGATCGAATCGTTAGGGCCTAAGAAATCAACGCCAGAAGCATAAAATACGATATATGTACAACAGTTTTTCCATCGTATAAAACGAATAATTGCAACCAGTGTGAAAGTAATGGCCATTTCTATGTTGCGGGCATCCTAGACTTAACTCTGAGGTATTGATCCACCAGATCGAATACATAGGGCCTTAGAAGTCAACGCCAGAAGCATAAAGTACAATCAAAATCCAACAGTTTGTCCATCGTATAACAGGAATAATTGAAACAAGCGTGAAGGTAACGGACATTTTTACGTTCCTGGCGTCCTAGACTTAACTCTGAGGCATTGCTCCACCAGATCGAATACATAGGGCCTTAGAAGTCAACGCCAGAAGTATAAAGTACAATCAAAGTCCAACAGTTTGTCCATCGTATAGCATGTATAATAGCAACCAGAGTGAAAGTAATGGTCATTTCTACGTTCCATGCAACCTAGACATCACTCTAGGGCGTTGCTCCGCCAGATCGAATAGCTAGGGCCTTAGAAGTCAACGCCCGAAACATAAAATACAATAAAAATGCAACAGCTTTTCCATCGTATAACGGGAATAATTGCAACCAGTGTGAAAGATATGGTCATTTCTACGTTCCGGGCAACCTAGGCTTCACCCTAGGGCGTTGCTCCACCAGATCGAATAGCTAGGGCCTTAGAAGTCAACGCCAGAAGCATAAAATAAAATAAAAATAGAGCAGTTGTTCCATCGTATAACAGGAATAATTTCAACCAGTGTGAAAGAAATGGGCATTTCTACGTTCCATGCAACCTAGACATCACTCTAGGGCGTTGCTCCGCCAGATCGAATAGCTAGGGCCTTAGAAGTCAACGCCCGAAACATAAAATACAATAAAAATGCAACAGCTTTTCCATCGTATAACGGGAATAATTGCAACCAGTGTGAAAGATATGGTCATTTCTACGTTCCGGGCAACCTAGGCTTCACTCTAGGGCATTGGTCCACCACAACCAATAGTTAGGGCTTAAGAAGTCAATGCCAGAAGCACCAAATACAAAATAAATACAACAGTTTTTCCATCATATAAAACGAATAATTGCAACCAGTGTGAAAGTAATGGTCATTTCTACGTTCCGGGCAACCTAGGCTTCACTCTAGGGCGTTGATCCACCAGATGGAACAGTTAGGGCCTTAGAAGTCAATGCCAGAAGCATAAAATACAATAAAAATACAACAGTTTTTCCATCGTATAACAGGAATAATTGCAACAAGCGTGAAGGTAATGGTCATTTCTACGTTCCGGGCAACCTAGGTTTTGCTCTAGGGCGTTGCTCCACCACATCGAATAGTCAGGGCCTTAGCAGTCAACGCCTGAAGAATAAAATGCAAAATAAATACAACAGTTTTTCCATCGTATAACAAGAATAATTGCAACCAGTGTGAAAGTGATGGTCATTTCTACATTCCGGGCAACCTAGGCTTCACTCTAGGGCGTTGCTCCACCAGATCGAATAGTTCGGGCCTAAGAAGTCAACGCCAGGAGCATAAAATACAATATAAATACAACAGTTTTTCCCTTGTATAACAGGAATAATTGCAACCAGTGTGAAAGCTATGGTCATTTCTACGTTCCGGGCAACCTAGGCTTCACTCTAGGGCGTTGCTCCACCACACCGAATAGTTAGGGCCTTAGAAGTCAATGCCAGAAGCATAAAATACAATATAAATACAACGGTTTTTCCACTGTATAATATGAATAATTGCAAACAGAGTGGAAGTAATGGTCATTTCTACGTTCCGGGCAACCTAGGCTTCACTCTAGGGCGTTGCACCACCACATCGAATAGCTACGACCTTAGAAGTCAACGCCTGAAGCATAAAATACAAAATAAATACAACAGTTTTCCCATCGTATAACAAGAATAATTGCAACCAGTGTGAAAGCTATGGTCATTTCTACGTTCCGGGCAACCTAGGCTTCACTCTAGGGCGTTGCTCCACCAGATCGAATAGTTAGGGCCTAAGAAGTCAACGCCAGAAGCATAAAGTACAATAAAAATCCAACAGTTTGTCCATCGTATAACAGGAATAATGGCAACCAGTGTGAAAGGTATGGTCATTTCTACGTTCCGGGCAACCTAGGCTTCACTCTAGGGCGTTGCTCAACCACATCGAATAGCTGCGGCCTTAGAAGTCAACGCCATAACTATAAAAAACAATATAAATACAACAGCTTTTCCATTGTATAAAATGAATAATTGCAAACAGTGTGGAAGTAATGGTCATTTCTACTTTCCGGCAACCTAGGCTCCACCCTAGGCGTTGCTCCACCAGATCCAATAGGTAGGGCCTTAGAAGTCAACGCCAGAAGCATAAAGTACAATAAAAATCCAACAGTTTGTCCATCGTATAACAGGAATAATGGCAACCAGTGTGAAAATAATGGTCATTTCTACGTTCTGGGCAACCGAGGTTTCGCTCTAGGGCGTTGCTCCTCCACATCGAATAGTTAGGGCCTCAGAAGTCAATGCCAGAAGCATAAAATACAAAATAGATACAACAGCTTGTCCACTGTATAATATGAATAATTGCAAACAGTGTGGAAGTAATGGTCATTTCTACGTTCCGGGCAACCTAGGCTTCACTACAGGGCGGTGCTCCACCAGATCAAATAGTTAGGGCCAAAGAAGTCAACGCCAGAAGCATAAAATACAATATAAATACAACAGCTTTTCCAACGTATATTATGCATATTTGCAAACAGTGTGAAAGTAACGGTCATTTCTGCGTTCCGGGCATCCTAGGCTTCACTCTATGGCGTTGCTCCACCAGATCGAATAGTTAGGGACTTCGAATTCGACGCCAGAAGCATAAAATACAACATAAGTACAACAGTTTTTCCATTGTAGAACAATAATAATTGCAACCAGTGTGAAAGTACAGGTCATTTCTACGTTCCGGGCAACCTAGGCTTCACTCTAGGGCGTTGCTCCACCAGATCGAATAGCGAGGGACTTAGAAGTCAACGCCAGAAGCATAAAATAAAATAAAAATACAACAGTTTTTCCATCGTATAAAACGAATAATTGCAACCAGTATGAATGTTATGGCCATGTCTACGTTCCGAGGAACCTAGGCTTCATTCTAGGGCGTTGGTCCACCAGATCCAATAGTTAGGGCCTAAGAAGTCAACTCCAGGAGCACCAAATACAAAATAAATACAACAGTTTTACCATCGTATAAAACGAATAATTGCAACCAGTATGAAAGTTATGGTCATTTCTACGTTCCGGGCAACCTAGGCTTCACTCTAGGGCGGTGCTCCACCAGATCGAATCGTTAGGGCCTAAGAAATCAACGCCAGAAGCATAAAATACGATATATGTACAACAGTTTTTCCATCGTATAAAACGAATAATTGCAACCAGTGTGAAAGTAATGGCCATTTCTATGTTGCGGGCATCCTAGACTTAACCCTGAGGTATTGATCCACCAGATCGAATACATAGGGCCTTAGAAGTCAACGCCAGAAGCATAAAGTACAATCAAAATCCAACAGTTTGTCCATCGTATAACAGGAATAATTGAAACAAGCGTGAAGGTAACGGACATTTTTACGTTCCTGGCGTCCTAGACTTAACTCTGAGGCATTGCTCCACCAGATCGAATACATAGGGCCTTAGAAGTCAACGCCAGAAGTATAAAGTACAATCAAAGTCCAACAGTTTGTCCATCGTATAGCATGTATAATAGCAACCAGAGTGAAAGTAATGGTCATTTCTACGTTTCGGGCGACCTAGGCTCCAGTCTAGGGCGTTGCTCCACCAGATCGAATAGTTAGGGCCTTAGAAGTCAATACCAGAAGCATAAAATACAATAAAAATACAACAGTTTTTCCATCGTATAACGGGAATAATTGCAACGAATGTGAACGTGATGGTTATTTCCACGTTCCTGGCAATCTAGGCTTCACTCTAGGGCGTTGGTCCACCAGATCCAATAGTTAGGGCCTAAGAAGTCAACGACAGAAGCATAAAATACAATAAAATACAACAGTTTTCCATCGTATAACGGGAGTAATTGCAACAAATGTGAACGTGATGGTCGTTTCCCCGTTCCGGGCAACCTAGGCTTTGCTCTACGACGTTGCTCCACAACATCGAATAGTTAGGGCCTTAGTGGTCAACGCCTGAAGCATAAAATACAATAAAAATACATCATCTTTTTCATCGTATAACAGGAATAATTGCAACCAGTCTGAAAGATATGGTCATTTCTACGTTCCGGGCAACCTAGGCTTCACCCTAGGGGGTTGCTCCACCAGATCGAATAGCTAGGGCCTTAGAAGTCAACGCCAGAAGCATAAAAGAAAATAAAAATAGAGCAGTTATTCCATCGTATAACAGGAATAATTTCAACCAGTGTGAAAGAAATGGGCATTTCTACGTTCCGTGCAACCTAGACATCACTCTAGGGCGTTGCTCCACCAGATCGAATAGCTAGGGCCTTAGAAGTCAACGCCCGAAACATAAAATACAATAAAAATACAACAGTTTTTCCATCGTATAACGGGAATAATTGCAACCACTGTCAAAGATATGGTCATTTCTACGTTCCGGGCAACCTAGGCTTCACTCTAGGGCGTTGGTCCACCACAACCAATAGTTAGGGCTTAAGAAGTCAATGCCAGAAGCACCAAATTCAAAATAAATACAACAGTTTTTCCATCGTATAAAACGAATAATTGCAACCATTGTGAAAGTAATGGTAATTTCTACGTTCCGGGCAACCTAGGCTTCACTCTAGGGCGCTGATCCACCACATCGAATAGCTACGGCCTTGGAAGTCAACGCCAGAAACATAAAATACAATATAAATCCAACAGTTTTTCCATCCTATAACAGGAATAATTGCAACAAGCGTGAAGGTAATGGTCATTTCTACGTTCCGGGAAACCTAGGTTTTGCTCTAGGGCGTTGCTCCACCACATCGAATAGTTAGGGCCTTAGAAGTCAACACCTGGAGCATAAAATACGATAAAAATACATCATTTTTTTCATCGTATGACAGGAATAATTGCAACCAGTCTGAAAGATATGGTCATTTCTACGTTACGGGCAACCTAGGCTACACTCTAGGGCGTTGTTCCACCACATCCAACAGTTAGAGCCTAAGAAGTCAACGCCAGAAGCACCAAATACAAAATCAATACAACAGTTTTTCCATCGTATAGACCGAATAATTGCAACCAGTGTGAAAGTAATGGTCATTTCTACGTTCCGGGCAACCCAGGCTACACCCTAGGGCGTTGCTCCACCTGATCGAATAGTTAGGGCCTAAAAGGCAACGCCAGAAGCTAAAATACAATATAAATACAAGAGTTTTTCTCTTCTATAACAGGAATAACTGCAACCAGTGTGATAGCTATGGTCATTTCTACGTTCTGGGCAACCTAGGCTTCACTCTAGGGCGTTGCTCCACCAGATCGAATAGCTGGGGACTTAGAAGTCAACGCCCGAAACATAAAATACAATAAAAATACAACAGTCATTCCATCGTAAAACGGGAATAATTGCAACAAATGTGAACGTGATGGTCATTTCCACGTTCCGGGCAACCTAGGCTTCACTCTAGTGCGTTGGTCCACCAGATCCAATAGTTAGGGCCTAAGAAGTCACCGCCAGAAGCATAAAATACAATATAAATACAACAGCTTTTCCATCGTACATAATGTATATTTGCAAACAGTGTGAAGGTAATGGTCATTTCTACGTTCCGGGCAACCTAGGCTTCACTGCAGGGCGTTGCTCCACCAGGTCGAATAGCTAGGGCCTTCGAAGTCAACGCCCGAAACATAAAATACAATAAAAATACAACAGTTTTTCCATCGTATAACGGGAATAACTGCAACAAATGTGAACGTGATGGTCATTTCTACGTTCAGGGCAACCTAGGCTTCACCCTAGGGCGCTGCTCCACCAGATCGAATAGCTAGGGGCTTAGAAGTCAACGCCAGATGCATAAAATAAAATAAAAATAGAGCATTTATTCCATCGTATAACAGGAATAATTACAACCAGGGTGAAAGAAATAGGCATTTCTACGTTCTGTGCAATCTAGACTTCACTCTAGGGCGTTGCTCCACCAGGTCGAATAGTTGGGGCCTTAGGAAACAACTCCAGACGCATAATATACAATAAAAATACAACAGTCTTACCATCGTATAACAGGCATAATTGCAACCACTGTGAAAGATATGGTCATTACTACGTTCCGGGCAACCTAGGCTTCACACTAGGGCGTTGGTCCACCACAACCAATAGTTAGGGCTTAAGAAGTCAATGCCAGAAGCACCAAATACAAATTAAATACAACAGTTTTTTCATCGTATAAAACGAATAATTGCAACCAGTGTGAAAGTAATGGTTATTTCTACGTTCCGGGCAACCTAGGCTTCACTCTAGGGCGTTGATCCACCACATCGAATAGCTACGGCCTTAGAAGTCAACGCCAGAAACATAAAATACAATACAAATCCAACAGTTTTTCCATCCTAAAACAGGAATAATTGCAACAAGCGTGAAGGTAATGGTCATTTCTACGTTCCGGGCAACCTACGTTTTGCTGTAGGGCGTTGCTCCACCTGATCGAATAGTTAGGGCCTAAAAGGCAACGCCAGAAGCATAAAATACAATATAAATACAACAGTTTTTCCCTTCTATAACAGGAATAATTGCAACCAGTGTGAAAGCTATGGTCATTTCTACGTTCCGGGCAACCTAGGCTTCACTCTAGGGCGTTGCTCCACCAGATCGAATAGCGAGGGACTTAGAAGTCAACGCCAGAAGCATAAAATAAAATAAAAATACAACAGTTTTTCCATCGTATAAAACGAATAATTGCAACCAGTATGAATGTTATGGCCATGTCTACGTTCCGAGGAACCTAGGCTTCATTCTAGGGCGTTGGTCCACCAGATCCAATAGTTAGGGCCTAAGAAGTCAACTCCAGGAGCACCAAATACAAAATAAATACAACAGTTTTACCATCGTATAAAACGAATAATTGCAACCAGTATGAAAGTTATGGTCATATCTACGTTCCGGTCTGCCTAGGCTTCACCCTAGGGCGTTGCTCCACCTGATCGAATAGTTAGGGCCTATGAAGTCAACGCCAGAAGAATAAAATACGGTATATGTACAAGAGTTACTCCATCGTATAACATGAATAATTGCAACCAGTGTGAATGTGATGATCATTTCTACGTTCCGGGCAACCTAGGCTTCACTCTAGGGCGGTGCTCCACCAGATCGAATCGTTAGGGCCTAAGAAATCAACGCCAGAAGCATAAAATACGATATATGTACAACAGTTTTTCCATCGTATAAAACGAATAATTGCAACCAGTGTGAAAGTAATGGCCATTTCTACGTTGCGGGCATCCTAGACTTAACTCTGAGGTATTGCTCCACCAGATCGAATACATAGGGCCTTAGAAGTCAACGCCAGAAGCATAAAGTACAATCAAAATCCAACAGTTTTTCCATCGTATAACAGGAATAATTGAAACAAGCGTGAAGGTAACGGTCATTTCTACGTTCCTGGCGTCCTAGACTTAACTCTGAGGCATTGCTCCACCAGATCGAATACATAGGGCCTTAGAAGTCAACGCCAGAAGTATAAAGTACAATCAAAGTCCAACTGTTTGTCCATCGTATAGCATGTATAATTGCAACCAGAGTGAAAGTAATGGTCATTTCTACGTTTCGGGCGACCTAGGCTCCAGTCTAGGGCGTTGCTCCACCAGATCGAATAGTTAGGGCCTTAGAAGTCAATGCTAGAAGCATAAAATACAATAAAAATACAACAGTTTTTCCATCGTATAACGGGAATAATTGCAACAAATGTGAACGTGATGGCTATTTCCACGTTCCGGGCAATCTAGGCTTCACTCTAGGGCGCTGGTCCACCAGATCCAATAGTTAGGGCCTAAGAAGTCAACGACAGAAGCATAAAATACAATAAAATACAACAGTTTTCCATCGTATAACGGGAGTAATTGCAACAAATGTGAACGTGATGGTCGTTTCCACGTTCCGGGCAACCTAGGCTTTGCTCTACGACGTTGCTCCACAACATCGAATAGTTAGGGCCTTAGTGGTCAACGCCTGAAGCATAAAATACAATAAAAATACATCATCTTTTTCATCGTATAACAGGAATAATTGCAACCAGTCTGAAAGATATGGTCATTTCTACGGTCCGGGCAACCTAGGCTTCACCCTAGGGGGTTGCTCCACCAGATCGAATAGCTAGGGCCTTAGAAGTCAACGCCAGAAGCATAAAAGAAAATAAAAATAGAGCAGTTATTCCATCGTATAACAGGAATAATTTCAACCAGTGTGAAAGAAATGGGCATTTCTACGTTCCGTGCAACCTAGACATCACTCTAGGGCGTTGCTCCACCAGATCGAATAGCTAGGGCCTTAGAAGTCAACGCCCGAAACATAAAATACAATAAAAATACAACAGTTTTTCCATCGTATAACGGGAATAATTGCAACCAGTGTGAAAGATATGGTCATTTCTACGTTCCGGGCAACCTAGGCTTCACTCTAGGGCGTTGGTCCACCACAACCAATAGTTAGGGCTTAAGAAGTCAATGCCAGAAGCACCAAATTCAAAATAAATACAACAGTTTTTCCATCGTATAAAACGAATAATTGCAACCATTGTGAAAGTAATGGTAATTTCTACGTTCCGGGCAACCTAGGCTTCACTTTAGGGCGTTGATCCACCACATCGAATAGCTACGGCCTTGGAAGTCAACGCCAGAAACATAAAATACAATATAAATCCAACAGTTTTTCCATCCTATAACAGGAATAATTGCAACAAGCGTGAAGGTAATGGTCATTTCTACGTTCCGGGAAACCTAGGTTTTGCTCTAGGGCGTTGCTCCACCACATCGAATAGTTAGGGCCTTAGAAGTCAACACCTGGAGCATAAAATACGATAAAAATACATCATTTTTTTCATCGTATGACAGGAATAATTGCAACCAGTCTGAAAGATATGTTCATTTCTACGTTCCGGGCAACCTAGGCTTCACTCTAGACCGTTGCTCCACCAGATCGAATAGTTAGGGCCTTAGAAGTCAACGCCCGAAGCATAAAATACAAAATAAATAGAACAGTTTTTCCATTGTATAAAACGAATAATTGCAACCAGTGTGAAAGTAATGGTCATTTCTACGTTCCGGGCAACCCAGGCTACACCCTAGGGCGTTGCTCCACCTGATCGAATAGTTAAGGCCTAAAAGGCAACGCCAGAAGCTAAAATACAATATAAATACAAGAGTTTTTCTCTTCTATAACAGGAATAATTGCAACCAGTGTGATAGCTATGGTCATTTCTACGTTCTGGGCAACCTAGGCTTCACACTAGGGCGTTGGTCCACCACAACCAATAGTTAGGGCTTAAGAAGTCAATGCCAGAAGCACCAAATACAAATTAAATACAACAGTTTTTCCATCGTATAACAGGAATAATTGCAACAAGCGTGAAGGTAATGGTCATTTCTACGTTCCGGGCAACCTAGGTTTTGCTCTAGGGCGTTGCTCCACCACATCGAATAGTTAGGGCCTTAGCAGTCAACGCCTGAAGCATAAAATACAATAAAAATACATCATTTTTTTCATCGTATAACAGGAATAATTGCAACCAGTCTGAAAGATATTGTCATTTCTACGTTCCGGGCAACCTAGGCTTCACTCTAGGGCGTTGGTCCACCACATCCAACAGTTAGGGCCTAAGAAGTCAACGCCAGAAGCACCAAATACAAAATAAATGCAACAGTTTTTCCATCGTATAAAACGAATAATTGCAACCAGTATGAAAGTTATGGTCATATCTACGTTCCGGTCTGCCTAGGCTTCACCCTAGGGCGTTGCTCCACCTGATCGAATAGTTAGGGCCTATGAAGTCAACGCCAGAAGAATAAAATACGATATATGTACAAGAGTTACTGCATCGTATAACATGAATAATTGCAACCAGTGTGAATGTGATGATCATTTCTACGTTCCGGGCAACCTAGGCTTCACTCTAGGGCGGTGCTCCACCAGATCGAATCGTTAGGGCCTAAGAAATCAACGCCAGAAGCATAAAATACGATATATGTACAACAGTTTTTCCATCGTATAAAACGAATAATTGCAACCAGTGTGAAAGTAATGGCCATTTCTACGTTGCGGGCATCCTAGACTTAACTCTGAGGTATTGCTCCACCAGATCGAATACATAGGGCCTTAGAAGTCAACGCCAGAAGCATAAAGTACAATCAAAATCCAACAGTTTTTCCATCGTATAACAGGAATAATTGAAACAAGCGTGAAGGTAACGGTCATTTCTACGTTCCTGGCGTCCTAGACTTAACTCTGAGGCATTGCTCCACCAGATCGAATACATAAGGCCTTAGAAGTCAACGCCAGAAGTATAAAGTACAATCAAAGTCCAACAGTTTGTCCATCGTATAGCATTTATAATTGCAACCAGAGTGAAAGTAATGGTCATTTCTACGTTTCGGGCGACCTAGGCTCCAGTCTAGGGCGTTGCTCCACCAGATCGAATAGTTAGGGCCTTAGAAGTCAATGCTAGAAGCATAAAATACAATAAAAATACAGCAGTTTTTCCATCGTATAACGGGAATAATTGCAACAAATGTGAACGTGATGGCTATTTCCACGTTCCGGGCAATCTAGGCTTCACTCTAGGGCGTTGGTCCACCAGATCCAATAGTTAGGGCCTAAGAAGTCAACGACAGAAGCATAAAATACAATAAAATACAACAGTTTTCCATCGTATAACGGGAGTAATTGCAACAAATGTGAACGTGATGGTCGTTTCTACGTTCCGGGCAACCAAGGCTTTGCTCTACGACGTTGCTCCACAACATCGAATAGTTAGGGCCTTAGTGGTCAACGCCTGAAGCATAAAATACAATAAAAATACATCATCTTTTTCACCGTATAACTGGAATAATTGCAACCAGTCTGAAAGATATGGTCATTTCTACGTTCCGGGCAACCTAGGCTTCACCCTAGGGGGTTGCTCCACCAGATCGAATAGCTAGGGCCTTAGAAGTCAACGCCAGAAGCATAAAAGAAAATAAAAATAGAGCAGTTATTCCATCGTATAACAGGAATAATTTCAACCAGTGTGAAAGAAATGGGCATTTCTACGTTCCGTGCATCCTAGACATCACTCTAGGGCGTTGCTCCACCAGATCGAATAGCTAGGGCCTTAGAAGTCAACGCCCGAAACATAAAATACAATAAAAATACAACAGTTTTTCCATCGTATAACGGGAATAATTGCAACCAGTGTCAAAGGTATGGTCATTTCTACGTTCCGGGCAACCTAGGCTTCACTCTAGGGCGCTGATCCACCACATCGAATAGCTACGGCCTTGGAAGTCAACGCCAGAAACATAAAATACAATATAAATCCAACAGTTTTTCCATCCTATAACAGGAATAATTGCAACAAGCGTGAAGGTAATGGTCATTTCTACGTTCCGGGAAACCTAGGTTTTGCTCTAGGGCGTTGCTCCACCACATCGAATAGTTAGGGCCTTAGAAGTCAACACCTGGAGCATAAAATACGATAAAAATACATCATTTTTTTCATCGTATGACAGGAATAATTGCAACCAGTCTGAAAGATATGGTCATTTCTACGTTACGGGCAACCTAGGCTACACTCTAGGGCGTTGTTCCACCACATCCAACAGTTAGAGCCTAAGAAGTCAACGCTAGAAGCACCAAAGACAAAATAAATACAACAGTTTTTCCATCGTATAGACCGAATAATTGCAACCAGTGTGAAAGTAATGGTCATTTCTACGTTCCGGGCAACCCAGGCTACACCCTAGGGCGTTGCTCCACCTGATCGAATAGTTAGGGCCTAAAAGGCAACGCCAGAAGCTAAAATACAATATAAATACAAGAGTTTTTCTCTTCTATAACAGGAATAATTGCAACCAGTGTGATAGCTATGGTCATTTCTACGTCCTGGGCAACCTAGGCTTCACTCTAGGGCGTTGCTCCACCAGATCGAATAGCTGGGGACTTAGAAGTCAACGCCCGAAACATAAAATACAATAAAAATACAACAGTCATTCCATCGTAAAACGGGAATAATTGCAACAAATGTGAACGTGATGGTCATTTCCACGTTCCGGGCAACCTAGGCTTCACTCTAGTGCGTTGGTCCACCAGATCCAATAGTTAGGGCCTAAGAAGTCACCGCCAGAAGCATAAAATACAATATAAATACAACAGCTTTTCCATCGTACATAATGTATATTTGCAAACAGTGTGAAGGTAATGGTCATTTCTACGTTCCGGGCAACCTAGGCTTCACTGCAGGGCGTTGCTCCACCAGGTCGAATAGCTAGGGCCTTCGAAGTCAACGCCCGAAACATAAAATACAATAAAAATACAACAGTTTTTCCATCGTATAACGGGAATAACTGCAACAAATGTGAACGTGATGGTCATTTCTACGTTCAGGGCAACCTAGGCTTCACCCTAGGGCGCTGCTCCACCAGATCGAATAGCTAGGGGCTTAGAAGTCAACGCCAGATGCATAAAATAAAATAAAAATAGAGCATTTATTCCATCGTATAACAGGAATAATTACAACCAGGGTGAAAGAAATAGGCATTTCTACGTTCTGTGCAATCTAGACTTCACTCTAGGGCGTTGCTCCACCAGGTCGAATAGTTGGGGCCTTAGAAAACAACTCCAGACGCATAACATACAATAAAAATACAACAGTCTTACCATCGTATAACAGGCATAATTGCAACCACTGTGAAAGATATGGTCATTACTACGTTCCGGGCAACCTAGGCTTCACACTAGGGCGTTGGTCCACCACAACCAATAGTTAGGGCTTAAGAAGTCAATGCCAGAAGCACCAAATACAAATTAAGTACAACAGTTTTTTCATCGTATAAAACGAATAATTGCAACCAGTGTGAAAGTAATGGTTATTTCTACGTTCCGGGCAACCTAGGCTTCACTCTAGGGCGTTGATCCACCACATCGAATAGCTACGGCCTTAGAAGTCAACGCCAGAAACATAAAATACAATACAAATCCAACAGTTTTTCCATCGTATAACGGGAGTAATTGCAACAAATGTGTACGTGATGGTCGTTTCCCCGTTCCGGGCAACCTAGGCTTTGCTCTACGACGTTGCTCCACAACATCGAATAGTTACGGCCTTAGAAGTCAACGCCTGAAGCATAAAATACAATAAAAATACATCATCTTTTTCATCGTATAACAGGAATAATTGCAACCAGTCTGAAAGGTATGGTCATTTCTACGTTCCGGGCAACCTAGGCTTCACCCTAGGGCGTTGCTCCACCAGATCGAATAGCTAGGGCCTTAGAAGTCAACGCCAGAAGCATAAAATAAAATAAAAATAGAGCAGTTGTTCCATCGTATAACAGGAATAATTTCAACCAGTGTGAAAGAAATGGGCATTTCTACGTTCCATGCAACCTAGACATCACTCTAGGGCGTTGCTCCACCAGATCGAATAGCTAGGGCCTTAGAAGTCAACGCCCGAAACATAAAATACAATAAAAATGCAACAGCTTTTCCATCGTATAACGGGAATAATTGCAACCAGTGTGAAAGATATGGTCATTTCTACGTTCCGGGCAACCTAGGCTTCACTCTAGGGCATTGGTCCACCACAACCAATAGTTAGGGCTTAAGAAGTCAATGCCAGAAGCACCAAATACAACATAAATACAACAGTTTTTCCATCGTATAAAACGAATAATTGCAACCAGTGTGAAAGTAATGGTCATTTCTACGTTCCGGGCAACCTAGGCTTCACTCTAGGGCGTTGATCCACCAGATGGAACAGTTAGGGCCTTAGAAGTCAATGCCAGAAGCATAAAATACAATAAAAATACAACAGTTTTTCCATCGTATAACAGGAATAATTGCAACAAGCGTGAAGGTAATGGTCATTTCTACGTTCCGGGCAACCTAGGTTTTGCTCTAGGGCGTTGCTCCACCACATCGAATAGTTAGGGCCTTAGCAGTCAACGCCTGAAGCATAAAATACAATAAAAATACATCATTTTTTTCATCGTATAACAGGAATAATTGCAACCAGTCTGAAAGATATTGTCATTTCTACGTTCCGGGCAACCTAGGCTTCACTCTAGGGCGTTGGTCCACCACATCCAACAGTTAGGGCCTAAGAAGTCAACGCCAGAAGCACCAAATACAAAATAAATGCAACAGTTTTTCCATCGTATAAAACGAATAATTGCAACCAGTATGAAAGTTATGGTCATATCTACGTTCCGGTCTGCCTAGGCTTCACCCTAGGGCGTTGCTCCACCTGATCGAATAGTTAGGGCCTATGAAGTCAACGCCAGAAGAATAAAATACGATATATGTACAAGAGTTACTGCATCGTATAACATGAATAATTGCAACCAGTGTGAATGTGATGATCATTTCTACGTTCCGGGCAACCTAGGCTTCACTCTAGGGCGGTGCTCCACCAGATCGAATCGTTAGGGCCTAAGAAATCAACGCCAGAAGCATAAAATACGATATATGTACAACAGTTTTTCCATCGTATAAAACGAATAATTGCAACCAGTGTGAAAGTAATGGCCATTTCTACGTTGCGGGCATCCTAGACTTAACTCTGAGGTATTGCTCCACCAGATCGAATACATAGGACCTTAGAAGTCAACGCCAGAAGCATAACGTACAATCAAAATCCAACAGTTTTTCCATCGTATAACAGGAATAATTGAAACAAGCGTGAAGGTAACGGTCATTTCTACGTTCCTGGCGTCCTAGACTTAACTCTGAGGCATTGCTCCACCAGATCGAATACATAAGGCCTTAGAAGTCAACGCCAGAAGTATGAAGTACAATCAAAGTCCAACAGTTTGTCCATCGTATAGCATTTATAATTGCAACCAGAGTGAAAGTAATGGTCATTTCTACGTTTCGGGCGACCTAGGCTCCAGTCTAGGGCGTTGCTCCACCAGATCGAATAGTTAGGGCCTTAGAAGTCAATGCTAGAAGCATAAAATACAATAAAAATACAACAGTTTTTCCATCGTATAACGGGAATAATTGCAACAAATGTGAACGTGATGGCTATTTCCACGTTCCGGGCAATCTAGGCTTCACTCTAGGGCGTTGGTCCACCAGATCCAATAGTTAGGGCCAAAGAAGTCAACGACAGAAGCATAAAATACAATAAAATACAACAGTTTTCCATCGTATAACGGGAGTAATTGCAACAAATGTGAACGTGATGGTCGTTTCTACGTTCCGGGCAACCTAGGCTTTGCTCTACGACGTTGCTCCACAACATCGAATAGTTAGGGCCTTAGTGGTCAACGCCTGAAGCATAAAATACAATAAAAATACATCATCTTTTTCATCGTATAACAGGAATAATTGCAACCAGTCTGAAAGATATGGTCATTTCTACGTTCCGGGCAACCTAGGCTTCACCCTAGGGGGTTGCTCCACCAGATCGAATAGCTAGGGCCTTAGAAGTCAACGCCAGAAGCATAAAAGAAAATAAAAATAGAGCAGTTATTCCATCGTATAACAGGAATAATTTCAACCAGTGTGAAAGAAATGGGCATTTCTACGTTCCGTGCAACCTAGACATCACTCTAGGGCGTTGCTCCACCAGATCGAATAGCTAGGGCCTTAGAAGTCAACGCCCGAAACATAAAATACAATAAAAATACAACAGTTTTTCCATCGTATAACGGGAATAATTGCAACCAGTGTCAAAGATATGGTCATTTCTACGTTCCGGGCAACCTAGGCTTCACTCTAGGGCGTTGGTCCACCACAACCAATAGTTAGGGCTTAAGAAGTCAATGCCAGAAGCACCAAATTCAAAATAAATACAACAGTTTTTCCATCGTATAAAACGAATAATTGCAACCATTGTGAAAGTAATGGTAATTTCTACGTTCCGGGCAACCTAGGCTTCACTCTAGGGCGCTGATCCACCACATCGAGTAGCTACGGCCTAGGAAGTCAACGCCAGAAACATAAAATACAATATAAATCCAACAGTTTTTCCATCCTATAACAGGAATAATTGCAACAAGCGTGAAGGTAATGGTCATTTCTACGTTCCGGGAAACCTAGGTTTTGCTCTAGGGCGTTGCTCCACCACATCGAATAGTTAGGGCCTTAGAAGTCAACACCTGGAGCATAAAATACGATAAAAATACATCATTTTTTTCATCGTATGACAGGAATAATTGCAACCAGTCTGAAAGATATGGTCATTTCTACGTTACGGGCAACCTAGGCTACACTCTAGGGCGTTGTTCCACCACATCCAACAGTTAGAGCCTAAGAAGTCAACGCCAGGAGCACCAAATACAAAATAAATACAACAGTTTTTCCATCGTATAGACCGAATAATTGCAACCAGTGTGAAAGTAATGGTCATTTCTACGTTCCGGGCAACCCAGGCTACACCCTAGGGCGTTGCTCCACCTGATCGAATAGTTAGGGCCTAAAAGGCAACGCCAGAAGCTAAAATACAATATAAATACAAGAGTTTTTCTCTTCTATAACAGGAATAATTGCAACCAGTGTGATAGCTATGGTCATTTCTACGTTCTGGGCAACCTAGGCTTCACTCTAGGGCGTTGCTCCACCAGATCGAATAGCTGGGGACTTAGAAGTCAACGCCCGAAACATAAAATACAATAAAAATACAACAGTCATTCCATCGTAAAACGGGAATAATTGCAACAAATGTGAACGTGATGGTCATTTCCACGTTACGGGCAACCTAGGCTTCACTCTAGTGCGTTGGTCCACCAGATCCAATAGTTAGGGCCTAAGAAGTCACCGCCAGAAGCATAAAATACAATATAAATACAACAGTTTTTCCATCGTATAACGGGAATAACTGCAACAAATGTGAACGTGATGGTCATTTCTACGTTCAGGGCAACCTAGGCTTCACCCTAGGGCGCTGCTCCACCAGATCGAATAGCTAGGGGCTTAGAAGTCAACGCCAGATGCATAAAATAAAATAAAAATAGAGCATTTATTCCATCGTATAACAGGAATAATTACAACCAGGGTGAAAGAAATAGGCATTTCTACGTTCTGTGCAATCTAGACTTCACTCTAGGGCGTTGCTCCACCAGGTCGAATAGTTGGGGCCTTAGAAAACAACTCCAGACGCATAATATACAATAAAAATACAACAGTCTTACCATCGTATAACAGGCATAATTGCAACCACTGTGAAAGATATGGTCATTACTACGTTCCGGGCAACCTAGGCTTCACACAACGGCGTTGGTCCACCACAACCAATAGTTAGGGCTTAAGAAGTCAATGCCAGAAGCACCAAATACAAATTAAATACAACAGTTTTTTCATCGTATAAAACGAATAATTGCAACCAGTGTGAAAGTAATGGTTATTTCTACGTTCCGGGCAACCTAGGCTTCACTCTAGGGCGCTGATCCACCACATCGAATAGCTACGGCCTTAGAAGTCAACGCCAGAAACATAAAATACAATACAAATCCAACAGTTTTTCCATCCTAAAACAGGAATAATTGCAACAAGCGTGAAGGTAATGGTCATTTCTACGTTCCGGGCAACCTAGGTTTTGCTGTAGGGCGTTGCTCCACCTGATCGAATAGTTAGGGCCTAAAAGGCAACGCCAGAAGCATAAAATACAATATAAATACAACAGTTTTTCCCTTCTATAACAGGAATAATTGCAACCAGTGTGAAAGCTATGGTCATTTCTACGTTCCGGGCAACCTAGGCTTCACTCTAGGGCGGTGCTCCACCAGATCGAATCGTTAGGGCCTAAGAAATCAACGCCAGAAGCATAAAATACGATATATGTACAACAGTTTTTCCATCGTATAAAACGAATAATTGCAACCAGTGTGAAAGTAATGGCCATTTCTACGTTGCGGGCATCCTAGACTTAACTCTGAGGTATTGCTCCACCAGATCGAATACATAGGGCCTTAGAAGTCAACGCCAGAAGCATAAAGTACAATCAAAATCCAACAGTTTTTCCTTCGTATAACAGGAATAATTGAAACAAGCGTGAAGGTAACGGTCATTTCTACGTTCCTGGCGTCCTAGACTTAACTCTGAGGCATTGCTCCACCAGATCGAATACATAGGGCCTTAGAAGTCAAAGCCAGAAGTATAAAGTACAATCAAAGTCCAACAGTTTGTCCATCGTATAGCATGTATAATTGCAACCAGAGTGAAAGTAATGGTCATTTCTACGTTTCGGGCGACCTAGGCTCCAGTCTAGGGCGTTGCTCCACCAGATCGAATAGTTAGGGCCTTAGAAGTCAATACCAGAAGCATAAAATACAATAAAAATACAACAGTTTTTCCATCGTATAACGGGAATAATTGCAACAAATGTGAACGTGATGGTTATTTCCACGTTCCTGGCAATCTAGGCTTCACTCTAGGGCGTTGGTCCACCAGATCCAATAGTTAGGGCCTAAGAAGTCAACGACAGAAGCATAAAATACAATAAAATACAACAGTTTTCCATCGTATAACGGGAGTAATTGCAACAAATGTGAACGTGATGGTCGTTTCCCCGTTCCGGGCAACCTAGGATTTGCTCTACGACGTTGCTCCACAACATCGAATAGTTAGGGCCTTAGAAGTCAACGCCAGAAGCATAAAATACAATATAAATACAACAGTTTTGCCATCGTATAACTGGCATAATTGCAACCAGTCTGAAAGATATGGTCATTTCTACGTTCCGGTGCAACCTAGTGTTCACCCTAGGGCGTTGATCCACCAGATCGAATAGCTAAGGCCTTAGAAGTCAACGCCCGAAACATAAAATACAATAAAAATACAACAGTTTTTCCATCGTATAACGGGAATAATTGCAACAAATGTGAACGTGATGGTCATTTCCACGTTCCGGGCAACCTAGGCTTCACTCTAGGGCGTTCCTCCACCAGATCCAAAAGTTAGGGCCTAAGAAGTCAACGACAGAAGCATAAAATACAATAAAGATACAACAGCTTTTCCATCGTATAACAGGAATAATTGCAACCAGAGTGAAGGTGATGGTCATTTTTACGTTCCAGGCAACCTAGGCTTCACCCTAGGGCGATGCTCCACCAGATCGTACAGCCAGGGCCATAGAAGTCAACGCGAGAAGCATAAAATAAAATAAAAATAGAGCAGTTATTCCACCGTATAACAGGAATAATTACAACCAGTGTGAAAGAAATGGACATTTCTACGGTCCGTGCAACCTAGACATCACTCTAGGGCGTGGCTCCACCAGGTCGAATAGTAGGGGCCTTAGAAAACAACTCCAGACGCATAAAATACAATAAAAATACATCAGTTTTACCATCGTATAACTGGCATAATTGCAACCAGTGTTAAAGATACGGTCATTTCTACGTTCCGGGAAACCTAGGTTTCACCCTAGGGCGATGCTCCAACAGATCGAATAGCTAAGGCCTTAGAAGTCAACGCCCGAAACATAAAATACAATAAAAATACAACAGTTTTTCCATCGTATAACGGGAATATTTGCAACAAATGTGAACGTGATGGTCATTTCCACGTTCCGGGCAACCTAGACTTCACTCTAGGGCGTTCCTCCACCAGATCCAATAGTTAGGGCCTAAGAAGTCAACGACAGAAGCATAAAATACAATAAAGATACAACAGCTTTTCCATCGTATAACAGGAATAATTGCAACCAGAGTGAAGGTGATGGTCATTTCTACGTTCCGGGCAACCTAGGCTTCACCCTAGGGCGTTGCTCCACAAGATCGAATAGCTAGGGCCTTAGAAGTCAACACCAGAAGCATAAAATAAAATAATAATACAGCAGTTATTCCATCGTATAACAGGAATAATTACAACCAGTGTGAAAGAAATGGGCATTTCTACATTCCGTGCAACCTAGACTTCACTCTAGGGCGTTGCTCCACCAGGTGGAATAGTTGGGGCCTTAGAAAACAACTCCAGGCGTATAAAATACAATAAAAATACAACAGTTTTACCATCATATAACTGGCACAATAGCAACCAGTGTGAAAGATATGGTCATTTCTACGTTCCGGGCAACCTAGGCTTCACTCTAGGACGTTGGTCCTCCACAACCAATAGTTAGGGCTTAAGAAGTCAATGCCAGAAGCACCAAATACAAAATAAATACAACAGTTTTTCCATCGTATAAAACGAATAATTGCAACCAGTGCGAAAGTAATGGTCATTTCTACGTTCCGGGCAACCTAGGCTTCACTCTAGGGCCTTGCTCCACCACATCGAATAGCTACGGCCTTAGAAGTCAACGCCAGAAGCATAAAATGCAATATAAATAAAACAGTCTTTCCATCGTATAGCATGAATAATTGCAACCAGTGTGAAAGTAATGGTTATCTCTACGTTTCGGGCAACATAGGCTCCACTCTAGGGCGTTGGTCCACCAAATCGAATAGCTAGGGCCTTAGAAGTCAACGCCCGAGGCATAAAATACAAAATTAAAAGAACAGCTTTAACATTGTATAAAACGAATAATTGCAACCAGTGTGAAAGTTATGGTCATTTCTACGTTCCGTGCAACCTAGGCTTCACTCTAGGGCGTTGCTCCAGCAGATCCAATAGTTAGGTCCTCAGAAGTCAACGCCCGGAGCATAAAATACAATAAAAATACAACAGTTTTTCCATCGTATGAAAAGAATAATTGCAACCAGTGTGAAAGTAATGGTCATTTCTACGTTCCGGGCAACCTAGGCTTGACTCTATAGCGTTGCTCCTCCAGATCGAATAGCTCGGGCCTTAGAAGTCCACGCCAGAAACACAAAATAAAATAAAAATACAACAGTTATTCCATCGTATAGCAGGAATAATTACAACCAGTGTGAAAGTAATAGGCATTTCTACGTTCCGGGCAACCTAGGCTTCTCTCTAGGGCGTTGGTCCACCATGTCGAATAGTTAGGGCCTGAGAAAACAACTCCAGACGCATAAAACACAATGAAAATACAACAGTTCTTTCATCGTATAACAGGAACAATTGCAACATGCCTGAAGGTAATGGTCATTTCTACGTTCCGGGAAATCTAGGCTTCTCTGTAGGGCGTTGCTCCACCAGATCGAATAGTTAGGGCCTAAGAAGTCAACGCCAGAGGCATAAAATACAATAGAGATACAACAGTTTTTCCATCGTATAACAGGAATAATTGCAACCAGTGTGAAAGTGATGGGCATTTCTACGTTCCGTGCAACCTAGGCTTCACTCTAGGGCGTTGGTCCACCATGTCGAATAGTTAGGGCCTGAGAAAACAACTCCAGACGCATAAAACACAATGAAAATACAACAGTTCTTTCATCGTATAACAGGAACAATTGCAACATGCCTGAAGGTAATGGTCATTTCTACGTTCCGGGAAATCTAGGCTTCTCTCTAGGGCGTTGCTCCACCAGATCGAATAGTTAGGGCCTAAGAAGTCAACGCCAGAGGCATAAAATACAATAGAGATACAACAGTTTTTCCATTGTATGAAAAGAATAATTGCAACCAGTGTGAAAGTAATGGTCATTTCTACGTTCCGGGCAACCTAGGCTTCACTCTCGGGCGTTGCTCCACCACATCGAATAGCTACGGCCTTAGAAGTCACCGCCAGAAGCATGAAATGCAATATAAATACAACAGTCTTTCCATCGTATAGCATGAATAATTGCAACCAGTGTGAAGGTAAAGGTCATTTCTACGTTCCGGGCAACCTAGGTTTCACTCTAGGGCGTTGGACCACCAGGTCGAACAGATAGGGCCTTAGAAAACAACTCCAGACGCATAAAATACAATATAAATACAACAGTTTTTCCACGGTGTAAAACGAATAATTGCAACCATTAGGAAAATTATGGTCATTTCCACGTTCCGGGCAACCTAAGCTTCACCCTAGGGCGCTACTCCACCAGATCCAATAGTTAGGACCTAAGAAGTCAACGACAGAAGCATAAAATACAATATAAATACAACAGTTATTCCATCGTATAACAGGAATAATTACAACCAATGTGAAAGTAATGGGCATTTCTACGTTCCGTGCAACCTAGGCTTCACTCTAGGGCGTTGGTCCACTAGGTCGAATAGCTAGGGCCTGAGGAAACAACTCCAGACGCATAAAACACAATAAAAATACAACAGTTTTTCCATCGTATGAAAAGAATAATTGCAACCAGTGTGAAAGTAATGGTCATTTCTACGTTCCGGGCAACCTAGGCGTCACTCTCGGGCGTTGCTCCAACACATCGTATAGCTACGGCCTTAGAAGTCACCGCCAGAAGCATGAAATGCAATATAAATACAACAGTCTTTCCATCGTATAGCATGAATAATTGCAACCAGTGTGAAAGTAATGGTCATCTCTACGTTTCGGGCAACATAGGCTCCACTCTAGGGCGTTGGACAACCAAATCGAATAGCTAGGGCCTTAGAAGTCAACGCCCGAGGCATAAAATACAAAATTAAAAGAACAGCTTTAACATTGTGTAAAACGAATAATTGCAACCAGGGTGAAAGTTATGGTCATTTTTACGTTCCGTGCAACCTAGGCTTCACTCTAGGGCGTTGCTCCAGCAGATCCAATAGTTAGAACCTCAGAAGTCAACGCCCGGAGCATAAGATACAATAAAAATACCACAGTTTTTCCATCGTATAACAGGAATAATTGCAACCAGAGTGAGAGTAATGGGCATTTCTACGTTCCGGGCAACCTAGGCTTCACTCTAGAGCGTTGCACCACCAGATCGAATAGCTAGGGCCTTAGAAGTCAACGCCAGAAGCATAAAATAAAATATAAATACAACAGTTATTCCATCGTATAACAGGAATAATTATAACCAATGTGAAAGTAATGGGCATTTCTACGTTCCGTGCAACCTAGGCTTCACTCTATAGCGTTGCTCCACCAGATCGAATAGCTCGGGCCTTAGAAGTCAACTCCAGAAACACAAAATAAAATAAAAATACAACAGTTATTCCATCGTATAGCAGGAATAATTACAACCAGTGTGAGAGTAATGGGCATTTCTACGTTCCGGGCAACCTAGGCTTCTCTCTAGGGCGTTGCTCCACCATATCGAATAGTTAGGGCCTAATAAGTCAACGCCAGAAGCATAAAATACAATAGAGATACAACAGTTTTTCCATCGTATAACAGGAATAATTGCAACCAGTGTGAAAGATATGGCCATTTCTACGATCAGGGCAACATAGCCTTCACTCCAGAGCGTTGCTGCACCACATCGAATAGCTATGGCCTTAGAAGTCAACGCCAGAAGGTTAAAATACAATATAAATACAACAGATTTTCCATCGTATAATACGAATAATTGCAATCAGTATGAAAGTTATGGTCATTTCTACGTTCCGTTCAACCTAGGCTTCACCCTAGGGCGTTGCTCCACCAGATCCAATAGTTAGGACCTAAGAAGTCAACGCCAGAAGCATAAAATACGAAATAGATACAACAGTTTTTCCATCGTTTAACAGAAATAATATCAACCAGCGTGAAAGGTATGGTCATTTCTACGTTCCAGGCAACCTAGGCTTCACACTAGGGCATTGCTCCACCAGATCGAATAGCTGGGGACTTAGAAGTCAACGCCCGAAACATAAAATACAATAAAAATACAACAGTCATTCCATCGTAAAACGGGAATAATTGCAACAAATGTGAACGTGTTGGTCATTTCCACGTTCCGGGCAACCTAGGCTTCACCCTAGGGCGTTGATCCACCAGATCGAATAGTTAGGTCCTAAGAAGTCAACGCTAGAAGCATAAAATACGATATATGTACAAGAGCTTTTCATCGTATCAAACGAATAAGTGCAACCAGTGTGAAAGCAATGGCCATTTCTACGTTCCGGGCATCCTAGACTTAACTCTAGGGCGTTGCTCTACCAGATCGAATAGCTAAGGCCTTAGAAGTCAACGCCCGAAGCATAAAATACAATAAAAATACAACAGTTTTTCCATCGTATAACAGGAATAATAGCAACCAGAGCGAAGGTGATGGTCACTTCTAAGTTCCGGGCAACCTAGGCTTCACTCTAGAGCGTTGCACCACCAGATCGAATAGCTAGGGCCTTAGAAGTCAACGCCAGAAGCATAAAATAAAATATAAATACAACAGTTATTCCATCGTATAACAGGAATAATTATAACCAATGTGAAAGTAATGGGCATTTCTACGTTCCGTGCAACCTAGGCTTCACTCTAGGGCGTTGGTCCACTAGGTCGAATAGCTAGGGCCTGGGAAAACAACTCCAGACACGTAAAACACAATAAAAATACAACAGTTCTTTCATCGTATAACAGGAACAATTGCAACATGCCTGAAGGTAATGGTCATTTCTACGTTCCGTGCAACCTAGGCTTCACTCTAGGGCGTTGCACCACCAGATCGAATAGCTAGGGCCTTAGAAGTCAACGCCAGAAGCATAAAATAAAATATAAATACAACAGTTATTCCATCGTATAAGCGGAATAATTACAACCAATGTGAAAGTAATGGGCATTTCTACGTTCCGTGCAACCTAGGCTTCACTCTAGGGCGTTGGTCCACTAGGTCGAATAGCTAGGGCCTGAGGAAACAACTCCAGACGCATAAAACACAATAAAAATACAACAGTTTTTCCATCGTATGAAAAGAATAATAACAACCAGTGTGAAAGTATGGTCATTTCTACGTTCCGGGCAACCTAGGCGTCACTCTCGGGCGTTGCTCCACCACATCGTATAGCTACGGCCTTAGAAGTCACCGCCAGAAGCATGAAATGCAATATAAATACAACAGTCTTTCCATCGTATAGCATGAATAATTGCAACCAGTGAGAAAGTAATGGTCATCTCTACGTTTCGGGCAACATAGGCTCCACTCTAGGGCGTTGGACAACCAAATCGAATAGCTAGGGCCTTAGAAGTCAACGCCCGAGGCATAAAATTCAAAATTAAAAGAACAGCTTTAACATTGTATAAAACGAATAATTGCAACCAGGGTGAAAGTTATGGTCATTTTTACGTTCCGTGCAACCTAGGCTTCACCCTAGGGCGTTGCTCCAGCAGATCCAATAGTTAGAACCTCAGAAGTCAACGCCCGGAGCATAAAATACAATAAAAATACCACAGTTTTTCCATCGTATAACAGGAATAATTGCAACCAGAGTGAAGGTGATGGTCATTTCTAAGTTCCGGGCAACCTAGGCTTGACCCTATAGCGTTGCTCCACCAGATCGAATAGCTCGGGCCTTAGAAGTCAACTCCAGAAACACAAAATAAAATAAAAATACAACAGTTATTCCATCGTATAGCAGGAATAATTACAACCAGTGTGAAAGTAATAGGCATTTCTACGTTCCGGGCAACCTAGGCTTCTCTCTAGGGCGTTGGTCCACCATGTCGAATAGTTAGGGCCTGAGAAAACAACTCCAGACGCATAAAACACAATGAAAATACAACAGTTCTTTCATCGTATAACAGGAACAATTGCAACATGCCTGAAGGTAATGGTCATTTCTACGTTCCGGGAAATCTAGGCTTCTCTGTAGGGCGTTGCTCCACCAGATCGAATAGTTAGGGCCTAAGAAGTCAACGCCAGAGGCATAAAATACAATAGAGATACAACAGTTTTTCCATCGTATAACAGGAATAATTGCAACCAGTGTGAAAGTGATGGGCATTTCTACGTTCCGTGCAACCTAGGCTTCACTCTAGGGCGTTGGTCCACCATGTCGAATAGTTAGGGCCTGAGAAAACAACTCCAGACGCATAAAACACAATGAAAATACAACAGTTCTTTCATCGTATAACAGGAACAATTGCAACATGCCTGAAGGTAATGGTCATTTCTACGTTCCGGGAAATCTAGGCTTCTCTCTAGGGCGTTGCTCCACCAGATCGAATAGTTAGGGCCTAAGAAGTCAACGCCAGAGGCATAAAATACAATAGAGATACAACAGTTTTTCCATCGTATGAAAAGAATAATTGCAACCAGTGTGAAAGTAATGGTCATTTCTACGTTCCGGGCAACCTAGGCTTCACTCTCGGGCGTTGCTCCACCACATCGAATAGCTACGGCCTTAGAAGTCACCGCCAGAAGCATGAAATGCAATATAAATACAACAGTCTTTCCATCGTATAGCATGAATAATTGCAACCAGTGTGAAGGTAAAGGTCATTTCTACGTTCCGGGCAACCTAGGTTTCACTCTAGGGCGTTGGACCACCAGGTCGAACAGATAGGGCCTTAGAAAACAACTCCAGACGCATAAAATACAATATAAATACAACAGTTTTTCCACGGTGTAAAACGAATAATTGCAACCATTAGGAAAATTATGGTCATTTCCACGTTCCGGGCAACCTAAGCTTCACCCTAGGGCGCTACTCCACCAGATCCAATAGTTAGGACCTAAGAAGTCAACGACAGAAGCATAAAATACAATATAAATACAACAGTTATTCCATCGTATAACAGGAATAATTACAACCAATGTGAAAGTAATGGGCATTTCTACGTTCCGTGCAACCTAGGCTTCACTCTAGGGCGTTGGTCCACTAGGTCGAATAGCTAGGGCCTGAGGAAACAACTCCAGACGCATAAAACACAATAAAAATACAACAGTTTTTCCATCGTATGAAAAGAATAATTGCAACCAGTGTGAAAGTAATGGTCATTTCTACGTTCCGGGCAACCTAGGCGTCACTCTCGGGCGTTGCTCCAACACATCGTATAGCTACGGCCTTAGAAGTCACCGCCAGAAGCATGAAATGCAATATAAATACAACAGTCTTTCCATCGTATAGCATGAATAATTGCAACCAGTGTGAAAGTAATGGTCATCTCTACGTTTCGGGCAACATAGGCTCCACTCTAGGGCGTTGGACAACCAAATCGAATAGCTAGGGCCTTAGAAGTCAACGCCCGAGGCATAAAATACAAAATTAAAAGAACAGCTTTAACATTGTGTAAAACGAATAATTGCAACCAGGGTGAAAGTTATGGTCATTTTTACGTTCCGTGCAACCTAGGCTTCACTCTAGGGCGTTGCTCCAGCAGATCCAATAGTTAGAACCTCAGAAGTCAACGCCCGGAGCATAAGATACAATAAAAATACCACAGTTTTTCCATCGTATAACAGGAATAATTGCAACCAGAGTGAGAGTAATGGGCATTTCTACGTTCCGGGCAACCTAGGCTTCACTCTAGAGCGTTGCACCACCAGATCGAATAGCTAGGGCCTTAGAAGTCAACGCCAGAAGCATAAAATAAAATATAAATACAACAGTTATTCCATCGTATAACAGGAATAATTATAACCAATGTGAAAGTAATGGGCATTTCTACGTTCCGTGCAACCTAGGCTTCACTCTATAGCGTTGCTCCACCAGATCGAATAGCTCGGGCCTTAGAAGTCAACTCCAGAAACACAAAATAAAATAAAAATACAACAGTTATTCCATCGTATAGCAGGAATAATTACAACCAGTGTGAGAGTAATGGGCATTTCTACGTTCCGGGCAACCTAGGCTTCTCTCTCTGGGGCGTTGCTCCACCATATCGAATAGTTAGGGCCTAATAAGTCAACGCCAGAAGCATAAAATACAATAGAGATACAACAGTTTTTCCATCGTATAACAGGAATAATTGCAACCAGTGTGAAAGATATGGCCATTTCTACGATCAGGGCAACATAGCCTTCACTCCAGAGCGTTGCTGCACCACATCGAATAGCTATGGCCTTAGAAGTCAACGCCAGAAGGTTAAAATACAATATAAATACAACAGATTTTCCATCGTATAATACGAATAATTGCAATCAGTATGAAAGTTATGGGCATTTCTACGTTCCGTTCAACCTAGGCTTCACCCTAGGGCGTTGCTCCACCAGATCCAATAGTTAGGACCTAAGAAGTCAACGCCAGAAGCATAAAATACGAAATAGATACAACAGTTTTTCCATCGTTTAACAGAAATAATATCAACCAGCGTGAAAGGTATGGTCATTTCTACGTTCCAGGCAACCTAGGCTTCACACTAGGGCATTGCTCCACCAGATCGAATAGCTGGGGACTTAGAAGTCAACGCCCGAAACATAAAATACAATAAAAATACAACAGTCATTCCATCGTAAAACGGGAATAATTGCAACAAATGTGAACGTGATGGTCATTTCCACGTTCCGGGCAACCTAGGCTTCACCCTAGGGCGTTGATCCACCAGATCGAATAGTTAGGTCCTAAGAAGTCAACGCTAGAAGCATAAAATACGATATATGTACAAGAGCTTTTCATCGTATCAAACGAATAAGTGCAACCAGTGTGAAAGCAATGGCCATTTCTACGTTCCGGGCATCCTAGACTTAACTCTAGGGCGTTGCTCTACCAGATCGAATAGCTAAGGCCTTAGAAGTCAACGCCCGAAGCATAAAATACAATAAAAATACAACAGTTTTTCCATCGTATAACAGGAATAATAGCAACCAGAGCGAAGGTGATGGTCACTTCTAAGTTCCGGGCAACCTAGGCTTCACTCTAGAGCGTTGCACCACCAGATCGAATAGCTAGGGCCTTAGAAGTCAACGCCAGAAGCATAAAATAAAATATAAATACAACAGTTATTCCATCGTATAACAGGAATAATTATAACCAATGTGAAAGTAATGGGCATTTCTACGTTCCGTGCAACCTAGGCTTCACTCTAGGGCGTTGGTCCACTAGGTCGAATAGCTAGGGCCTGGGAAAACAACTCCAGACACGTAAAACACAATAAAAATACAACAGTTCTTTCATCGTATAACAGGAACAATTGCAACATGCCTGAAGGTAATGGTCATTTCTACGTTCCGTGCAACCTAGGCTTCACTCTAGGGCGTTGCACCACCAGATCGAATAGCTAGGGCCTTAGAAGTCAACGCCAGAAGCATAAAATAAAATATAAATACAACAGTTATTCCATCGTATAAGCGGAATAATTACAACCAATGTGAAAGTAATGGGCATTTCTACGTTCCGTGCAACCTAGGCTTCACTCTAGGGCGTTGGTCCACTAGGTCGAATAGCTAGGGCCTGAGGAAACAACTCCAGACGCATAAAACACAATAAAAATACAACAGTTTTTCCATCGTATGAAAAGAATAATAACAACCAGTGTGAAAGTATGGTCATTTCTACGTTCCGGGCAACCTAGGCGTCACTCTCGGGCGTTGCTCCACCACATCGTATAGCTACGGCCTTAGAAGTCACCGCCAGAAGCATGAAATGCAATATAAATACAACAGTCTTTCCATCGTATAGCATGAATAATTGCAACCAGTGAGAAAGTAATGGTCATCTCTACGTTTCGGGCAACATAGGCTCCACTCTAGGGCGTTGGACAACCAAATCGAATAGCTAGGGCCTTAGAAGTCAACGCCCGAGGCATAAAATTCAAAATTAAAAGAACAGCTTTAACATTGTATAAAACGAATAATTGCAACCAGGGTGAAAGTTATGGTCATTTTTACGTTCCGTGCAACCTAGGCTTCACCCTAGGGCGTTGCTCCAGCAGATCCAATAGTTAGAACCTCAGAAGTCAACGCACGGAGCATAAAATACAATAAAAATACCACAGTTTTTCCATCGTATAACAGGAATAATTGCAACCAGAGTGAAGGTGATGGTCATTTCTAAGTTCCGGGCAACCTAGGCTTGACCCTATAGCGTTGCTCCACCAGATCGAATAGCTCGGGCCTTAGAAGTCAACTCCAGAAACACAAAATAAAATAAAAATACAACAGTTATTCCATCGTATAGCAGGAATAATTACAACCAGTGTGAGAGTAATGGGCATTTCTACGTTCCGGGCAACCTAGGCTTCACCCTAGGGCGTTGCTCCACCAGATCGAATAGTTAGGACCCAAGAAGTCAGCTCCAGAAGCATAAAATACAAAATAGATGCAACAGTTTTTCCATCGTATAACAGGAATAATTGCAACCAGAGTGAATGTGATGGTCACTTCTAAGTTCCGGGCAACCTAGGCTTCACTCTAGAGCGTTGCACCACCAGATCGAATAGCTAGGGCCTTAGAAGTCATCGCCAGAAGCATAAAATAAAATATAAGTACAACAGTTATTCCATCGTATAAGTGGAATAATTACAACCAGTGTGAAAGTAATGGGCATTTCTACGTTCCGTGCAACCTAGGGTCCTCTCTAGGGCGTTGCTCCACCATATCGAATAGTTAGGGCCTAATAAGTCAACGCCAGAAGCATAAAATACAATAGAGATACAACAGTTTTTCCATCGTATAACAGGAATAATTGCAACCAGTGTTAAAGATATGGCCATTTCTACGATCAGGGCAACATAGCCTTCACTCCAGAGCGTTGCTGCACCACATCGAATAGCTATGGCCTTAGAAGTCAACGCCAGAAGGTTAAAATACAATATAAATACAACAGATTTTCCATCGTATAATACGAATAATTGCAATCAGTATTAAAGTTATGGTCATTTCTACGTTCCGTTCAACCTAGGCTTCACCCTAGGGCGTTGCTCCACCAGATCGAATAGTTAGGTCCTAAGAAGTCAACGCTAGAAGCATAAAATACGATATATGTACAAGAACTTTTCATCGTATAATACGAATAATTGCATTCAGTATGAAAGTTATGGTCATTTCTACGTTCCGGGAAGCCTGGGCTTCATCAGAGGGCGTTGCTCCACCAGATCCAATAGTTAGGACCTAAGAAGTCAACGCCAGAAGCATAAAATACGAAATAGATACAACAGTTTTTCCATCGTATAACAGAAATAATATCAACCAGCGTGAAAGGTATGGTCATTTCTACGTTCCAGGCAACCTAGGCTTCACACTAGGGCATTGCTCCACCACATCGAATGGCTACGGCCTTAGAAGTCAACGCCATAGCTATAAAATACAATATAAATACAACAGTTTTTCCATTGTATAAAACGAATAATTGCATCCAGTATGAAAGTTATGGTCATTTCTACGTTCCGTTCAACCTAGGCTTCACCCTAGGGCGTTGCTCCACCAGATCGAATAGTTAGGTCCTAAGAAGCCAACGCTAGAAGCATAAAATACGATATATGTACAAGAGCTTTTCATCGTATCAAACGAATAAGTGCAACCAGTGTGAAAGCAATGGTCATTTCTACGTTCCGGGCAACCAAGGCTTCACTCTAGGGCGTTGCTCCACCACATCGAATAGTTAGGGCCTTAGAAGTCAATGCCAGAAGCATAAAATGCCATATAAATACAACAGTTTTTCCACTGTATCATATGAATAATTGCAAACAGTGTGGAAGTAATGGTCATTTCTACGTTCCGCGCAACCTAGGCTTCACTCTAGGGCGTTGCGCAACCACATCGGATAGCTACGGCCCTAGAAGACAACGCCATAACTATAAAATACAATATAAATACAACAGTCTCTCCATCGTATAAAACGAATAATTGCAACCAGTCTAATATTTATGGTCATTTCGACGTTCCGGGCAACCTAGGCTTCACCCTAGGGCGTTGCTCCACCATATCGAATAGTTAGGGCCAAAGAAGTCAATGCCTGAAGCATAAAATATGATATATGTACAACAGTTATTCCATCGTATAAAATGAGTACTTGCAACCGGTGTGAAAGTAACGGCCATTTCTACGTTCCGGGCATCCTAGACTTAACACTGAGGCATTGCTCCACCAGATCGAATACACAGGCCTTTGAAGTCAACGCCAGAAGCATAAAGTACATTAAAAATCCAACAGTTTGTCCATCGTATAAAAGGAATAATTGCCACCAGTGTGAAAGTGAAGGTCATTTCTGCATTCCGGGCAACCTAGGCTTCACTCTAGGGCGTTGCTCCTCCAGATAAGATAGCTAGGGCCCAGGAAGTCAACGCCAGAAGCATAAAATACAATACAAATACAACAGTTTTTCCCTTGTATAACAGGAATAATTGCAACCAGTGGGAATGGTATGGTCATTTCTACGTTCCGGGCAACCTAGGCTTCACTCTAGGGCGTTGCTCCACAACATCGAATAGCTCCGGCCTTAGAAGTCAACGCCAGAAGCATAAAATGCAATTTAAATACAACAGTTTTTGAATCGTATAACAGGAATAATTGCAAACAGTGTAAAAGATATGGCCATTTCTACGTTGCGGGCATCCTAGGCTTCACACTAGGGCATTGCTCCACCACATCGAATAGCTACGGCCTTAGAAGTCAACGCAATAACTATAAAAAACAATATAAATACAACAGTTTTTCCATTGTATAACATGAATCATTGCAAACAGTGAGGAAGTAATGGTCATTTCTACGTTCCGTGCAACCTAGGCTTCACCCTAGGGCGTTGCTCCTCCAGATCGAATAGTTAGGGTCTAAGAAGTCAACGCCAGAAGCATAAAATACAATATAAATACAACAGTTTTTCCCTTGTATAACAGAAATAATTGCAACCAGTATGAATGTTATGGTCATTTCTACGTTCCGGCCAACCTGGGCTTCACTCTAGGGCGTTGGTCCACCAGATCCAATTGCTAGGGCCTAAGACGTCAACGCCAGGAGCACCAAATACAAAATAAATACAACAGTTTTTCCATCGTATGAAACGAATAATTGCATCCAGTGTGCAAGTAATGGTCATTTCCACGATTCGGGCAACCTAGGCATCACTCTAGGGCGTTGTTCCACCAGATCGAATAGTTAGGGCCCAAGAAGTCAACGCCTGAAGCATAAAATACAGTATAAATACAACAGTTTTTCCATCGTATAACAGGAATAATTGCAACCAGTGTGAGAGGCATGGTCATTTCTACGTACCGGGCAACCTAGGCTTCACTCTAGGGCGTTGCTCCACCACATCGAATAGCTACGGCCTTCGGAGTCAACGCCAGAGGCATAAAATACAAAATAAGTACAACAGTTTTACCATCGTATAACAGGAATAATTGCAACCAGTGTGAAAGATATGGTCATTTCTACGATACGGGCAACCTAGGCTGCACTCTAGGGCGTCGTTCCACCAGATCGAATAGTTAGGGCCTAAGAAGCCTACGGCAGAAGCATAAAATACAATACAAATACAACAGCTTTTCCATCGTATAACAGGAATAATTGCAACCAGTGTGAAAGCTATGGTCATTTCTGCGTTCCGGACAACCTAGGCATCACTCTAGGGCGTTGCTCCACCACATGGAATAGTTAGGGCCTTAGAAGTCAGTGCCAGAAGCATAAAATGCCATATAAATACAACAGTTGTTCCACTGTATAATACGAATAATTGCAAACAGTGTGGAAGTAATGGTCATTTCTACGTTCCGGGCATCCTATGCTTCACTCTAGGGTGTAGCTCAACCACATCGAATAGCTACGGCCCTAGAAGACAACGCCATAACTATAAAATACAATACAAATACAACAGTCTAAGCTTCGTATAAAACGAATAATTGCAACCAGTCTGATAGTTATGGTCATTTCTACGTTCCGGGCAACCTAGACTTCACCCTAGGGCGTTGCTCCACCAGATCGAATAGTTAGGGCCCAAGAAGTCAAAGCCAAAAGCATAAAATACGATATATGTACAACAGTTTTTCCATCGCATAAAATGAGTAATTGCAACCAGTGTGAAAGTAACGGCCATTTCTACGTTCCGGGAATCCTAGACTTAACACTCAGACATTGCTCCACAAGATCGAATACATAGGGCCTTAGAAGTCAACACCAGAAGCATAAAGTACATTATAAATCCAACAGTTTGTCCATCGTATAGCAGGAATAATTGCCACCAGTGTGAAAGTTATGGTCATTTCTGCACTCCCGGCAACCTAGGCTTCACTCTAGGGCGTTGCTCCTCCAGGTAGATTAGTTAGGGCCCAGGAAGTCAACGCCAGAAGCATAAAATACAATATAGATACAACAGTTTTTCCCTTGTATAACAGGAATAATTGCAAACAGTGTGGAGGTAATGGTCATTTCTACTTTCCGGGCAACCTAGGCTTCACTCTGGGGCGTTTCTCGACCACATCGAATAGCTGCGGCCTTAGAAGGCAACGCCAGAAGCATAAAGTACAATATAAATACAACAGTTTTTTCATCGTATAACACTAATAATTGCAACCAGTGTGAAAGGTATGGACATTTCTACGTTCCGGGCAACCTAGGCTTCACTCTAGGGCGTTGCTCCACTACATCGAATAGCTACGGCCTTAGGAGTAAACGCCAGAGGCATAAAATACAAAATAAATACAACAGCTTTTCCATCGTATAACACGAATAATTGCAACCAGTGTGAAACTGATGGTCATTTCTACGTTCCAGGCAACCCAGGCTTCACTCTAGGGCGTTGCTCCTCCAGATCGAATAGCTAGAGCCTAAGAAGTCTACACCAGAAGCATAAAATACAATACAAATCCAACAGTTTTTCCATCGTGTAAAAGGAATAATTGCAACGAGTGTGAAAGTGATGGTCATTTCTACGTTCCGGGCAACCGAGACTTCACCCTAGGGCGTTCCTCCACCAGATCGAATAGTTAGGGCCTAAGAAGTCAATGCCAGAAGCATAAAATACGATATATGTACAACAGTTTTTCCATCGCATAATATGAGTAATTGCAACCAGTGTGAAAGTAACGACCATTTCTACGTTCCGGGAATCCTAGACTTAACACTGATGCATTGCTCGACCAGATCGAATACATAGGGACTTAGAAGTCAATGCCAGAAGCATAAAGTACATTAAAAATCCAACAGTTTGTCCTCCGTATAACAGGAATAATTGCCACCAGTGTGAAAGTGATGGTCATTTCTACATTCCGGGCAACATAGGCTTCACTCTAGGGCGTTGCTCCTCCAGATAGAATAGTTAGGGCCCAGGAAGTCAACGCCAGAAGCATAAAATACAATATAAATACAACAGTTTTTTCCTTGTATAACAGGAATAATTGCAACCAGTGTGAAAGCTATGGTCATTTCTACGTTCCGGGCAACCTAGGCTACACTCTAGGGCGCGGCTCCACCACATCGAATAGTTAGGGCCTAAGAAGTCAACGCCAGAAGCATAAAATACAAAATAGATACAACAGTTTTTCCATTGTATAACAGAGATAATTGCAACCAGTGTGAAAGTGATGGTCATTTCTACGCTCCGGGCAACCTAGGCTTCACCCTAGTGCGTTGCTCCACCAGATCGAACAGTTAGGGCCTAAGAAGTCAATGCCAGAAGCATAAAATACGATATATGTACAACAGCTTTTCCATCGCATAAAATGAGTAATTGCAACCAGTGTGAAAGGTATGGTCATTTCTACGTTCTGGCAACCTAGGCTTCACTCTAGGGCGTTGCTCCACTACATCGAATAGCTGCGGCCTTAGAAGGCAACGCCAGAAGCATAAAATACAATATAAATACAACAGTTTTTCAATCGTATAACAGGAATAATTGCAAACAGTGTTAAAGATATGGTCATTTCTACGTTGCGGGAAACCTGGGCTTCATCAGAGGGCGTTGCTCCACCAGATCCAATCGTTAGGACCTAAGAAGTCAACGCCAGAAGCATAAAATACGAAATAGATACAACAGTTTTTCCATCGTGTAACAGAAATAATTGCAACCAGTATGAAAGGTATGGTCATTTCTGCGTTCCGGGCAACCTAGGCTTCACTCTAGGGCGTTGTTCCACCACCTCGAATAGCTACAGCCTTAGGAGTCGATGCCAGAGGCATAACATACAATATAAGTACAACAGTTTTTCCATCGTATAAAACGAATAATTGCAATCAGTATGAAAGTTATGGTCATTTCTACGTTCCGGGCAACCTAGGCTTCACTCTAGGGCGTTGATCCTCCAGATCGAATAGCTAGGGCCTAAGAAGTCTACACCAGAAGCATAAAATACAATATAAATACAACAGTTTTTCCATCGTATAAAACGAATAATTGCAATCAGTATAAAGGTTATGGTCATTTCTACGTTCCGGGCAACCTAGGTATCGCTCTAGGGCGTTGCTCCACCACATCGTATAGTTAGGGCCTTAGAATACAACTCCAGACGCATAAAATACAATAAAAATACAGCAGTTTTTTCATCGTACAACAGGAATAATTGCAAACAGTGTGAAAGATATGGTCATTTCTACGTTGCGGGCATCCTAGGCTTCACTCTAGGTCATTGCTCCACCACATCGAATAGCTACGGCCTTAGAAGTCAACGCCATAACTATAAAAAACAATATAAGTGCAACAGTTTTTCCATTGTATAAAATGAATAATTGCAAACAGTGTGGAGGTAATGTTCGTTTCTACTTTCCGGGCAGCCTAGGCTTCACTCTAGGGCGTTTCTCCACCACATCGAATAGCTACGGCCCTAGAAGTCAACGCCGGAAGCATAAAATATAATATAAATACAACAGTTTTTCCATCGTATAACAGGAATAATTGCAACCAGTGTGAAAGACATGGTCATTTCTACGTTCCGGGCAACCTAGCCTTCACCCTAGGGCGTTGCTCCACCAGATCGAATAGCACGGGCCTTAGAAGTCAACGCCAGAAACACAAAATAAAATAAAATTGCAACAGCTATTCCATCGTATAGCAGGAATAATTACAACCAGTGTGAAAAGAATGCGCGTTTGTACGTTCCGGGCAACCTAGGCTTCACCCTAGGGCGTTGCTCCACCAGATCCAATAGTTAGGACCTAAGAAGTCAACGCCAGAAGCATAAAATACAATGTAAATACAACAGTTTTTCCATCGTATAACAGGAATAATTGCCACCAGTGTGAAAGTGATGGTCATTTCTACGTTCCGGGCAACCTAGGCTTCAGTCCAGGGCGTGGTTCCCCCATATCGAAAAGTTAGGGCCTAAGAAGGCTACGCCAGAAGCATAAAATACAATATAAATGCCACAGTTTTTCCATCGTCTACAGGAATAATTGCAACCAGTGTGAAAGTGATGGTCATTTCTACATTCCGGGCAACCTAGGCTTCACTCTACGGCCATGCTCCATCAGATCGAATTGTTAGGACCTAAGAAGTCAACGCCAGAAGCATAAAATACAACATAAATACAACAGTTTTTCCCTTGTATAACAGGAATAATTGCAACCAGTGTGAAAGATATGGTCATTTCTACGTTCCGGGCAACCTAGGCTACACTCTAGTGCGTTGCTCCACCAGATCGAATAGTTAGGGCCTAAGAAGTCAATGCCAGAAGCATAAAATACGATATATGTACAACAGCTTTTCCATCGCATAAAATGAGTAATTGCAACCAGTGTGAAAGGTATGGTCATTTCTACGTACTGGCAACCTAGGCTTCACTCTAGGGCGTTGCTCCACCACATCGAATAGCTGCGGCCTTAGAAGCCAACGCCAGAAGCATAAAATACAATATAAATACAACAGTTTTTCAATCGTATAACAGGAATAATTGCAAACAGTGTTAAAGATATGGTCATTTCTACGTTACGGGCATCCTAGGCTTCACACTAGGGCATTGCACCACCACATCCAATAGCTACGGCCTTAGAAGTCAACGCCATAACTATAAAAAACAATATAAATACAACAGTTTTTCCATTGTAGAAAATGAATAATTGCAAACAGTGTGGAGGTAATGGTCATTTCTACTTTCCGGGCAACCTAGGCTTCACTCTAGGGCGTTTCTCCACCATATCGAATGGTTAGGGCCAAAGAAGTCAATGCCAGAAGCATAAAATACAGTATAAATACAACAGTTTTTCCATCGTATAACAGCAATAATTGCAACCAGTGTGAAAGACATGGTCATTTCTGCGTACCGGGCAACCTAGGCTTCACTATAGGGCGTTGCTCCACCACATCGAATAGCTACGGCCTTCGGAGTCAACGCCAGAGGCATAAAATACAAAATAAATACAACAGTTTTACCATCGTATAACAGGAATAATTGCAACCAGTGTGAAAGATATGGTCATTTCTACGATACGGGCAACCTTGGCTGCACTCTAGGGCGTCGTTCCACCAGATCGAATCGTTAGGGCCTAAGAAGCCTACGCCAGAAGCATAAAATACAATATCAATACCACAGTTTTTCCCTTGTATAACAGGAATAATTGCAACCAGTGTGAAAGATATGGTCATTTCTACGTTCCGGGCAACCTAGGCTACACTCTAGTGCGTTGCTCCACCAGATCGAATAGTCAGGGCCTAAGAAGTCAATGCCAGAAGCATAAAATACGATATATGCACAACAGCTTTTCCATCGCATAAAATGAATAATTGCAAACAGTGTGGAAGTAATGGTTATTTCTACGTTCCGGGCAATCTAGGCTTCACGCTAGGGCGCTGCTCCACCACATCTAATAGCTACGGCCTTAGGAGTCAACGCCAGAGGCATAACATACAATATAAGTACAACAGTTTTTCCATCGTATAAAACGAATAATTGCAATCAGTATGAAGGTTATGGTCATTTCTACGTTCCGGGCAACCTAGGCTTCACCCGAGGCGTTGCTCCACCAGATCCAATAGTTAAGGCCTAAGAAGTCAACGCCAGAAGCATAACGTACAATAAAAATCCAACAGTTTGTCCATCGTATAACAGGAATAATTGCAACCAGTGTGAAAGTAATGGTCATTTCTACGTTCAGGGCAACCTAGGTTTCGTTCTAGGGCGTTGCTCCACCACATCGAATAGTTAGGGCCTTAGAATACAACTCCAGACGCATAAAATACAATAAAAATACAGCAGTTTTTTCATCGTACAACAGGAATAATTGCAACATGCCAGAAGGTAATGGGCATTTCTACGCTCCGGGCAATCTAGGCTTCTCTCTAGGGCGTTGCTCTACCAGATCGAGCAGCTAGGGCCTTAGAAGTCAACGCCAGAAGCATAAAATAAAATATAAATACAACAGTTATTCCATAGTATAACAGGAATAATAGCAACCACTGTGAAAGGTAGGGTCATTTCTACGTTCCGGGTAACCTAGCCTTCACTCTAGGGCGTTGCTTCACCACATCGAATAGCTACGGCCTTAGGAGTCAACGCCAGAGGCATAAAATACAAAATAAATACAACAGTTTTTCCATCGTATAACAAGAATAATTGCAACCACTGTGAAAGTGATGGTCATTTCTACGTTCCAGGCAACCCAGGCTTCACTCTAGGGCGTTGTTCCTCCAGATCGAATAGCTAGAGCCTAAGAAGTCTACACCAGAAGCATAAAATACAATACAAATCCAACAGCTTTTCCATCGCATAAAATGAGTAATTGCAACCAGTGTGAAAGGTATGGTCATTTCTACGTTCTGGCAACCTAGGCTTCAGTCTAGGGCGTTGCTCCACCACATCGAATAGCTGCGGCCTTAGAAGCCAAGGCCAGAAGCATAAAATACAATATAAATACAACAGTTTTTCAATCGTATAACAGGAATAATTGCAAACAGTGTTAAAGATATGGTCATTTCTACGTTGCGGGCATCCTAGGCTTCACTCTAGGGCATTGCAACACGACATCGAATAGCTACGGCCTTAGAAGTCAACGCCATAACTATAAAAAACAATATAAATACAACAGTTTTTCCATTGTAGAAAATGAATAATTGCAAACAGTGTGGAGGTAATAGTCATTTCTACTTTCCGGGCAACCTAGGCTTCACTCTAGGTCGTTTCTCCACCATATCGAATGGTTAGGGCCAAAGAAGTCAATGCCAGAAGCATAAAATACAGTATAAATACAACTGTTTTTCCATCGTATAACAGGAATAATTGCAACCAGTGTGAAAGACATGGTCATTTCTGCGTACCGGGCAACCTAGGCTTCACTTTAGGGCGTTGCTCCACCACATCGAATAGCTACGGCCTTCGGAGTCAACGCCAGAGGCATAAAATACAAAATAAATACAACAGTTTTACCATCGTAAAACTGGAATAATTGCAACCAGTGTGAAAGATATGGTCATTTCTACGATACGGGCAACCTAGGCTGCACCCTAGGGCGTCGTTCCACCAGATCGAATAGTTAGGGCCTAAGAAGCCTACGCCAGAAGCATAAAATACAATATCAATACCACAGTTTTTCCATCGTATAACAGGAATAATTGCAACCAGTGTGAAAGCTATGTTCATTTCTACGTTCCGGGCAACCAAGGCTGCACCCTAGGGCGTCGTTCCACCAGATCGAATAGTTAGGGCCTAAGAAGCCTACGCCAGAAGCATAAAATACAATATAAATACAACAGTCTCTCCATCGTATAAAACGAATAATTGCAACCAGTCTAATAGTTATGGTCATTTCGACGTTCCGGGCAACCTAGGCTTCACCCTAGGGCGTTGCTGCACCATATCGAATAGTTAGGGCCAAGGAAGTCAATGCCAGAAGCATAAAATATGATATATGTACAACAGTTATTCCATCGTATAAAATGAGTATTTGCAACCAGTGTGAAAGTAACGGCCATTTCTACGTTCCGGGCATCCTAGACTTAACACTGAGGCATTGCTCCACCAGATCGAATACACAGGGCCTTTGAAGTCAACGCCAGAAGCATAAAGTACATTAAAAATCCAACAGTTTGTCCATCGTATAAAAGAAATAATTGCCACCAGTGTGAAAGTCATGGTCATTTCTGCATTCCGGGCAACCTAGGCTTCACTCTAGGGCGTTGCTCCTCCAGATAAGATAGCTAGGGCCCAGGAAGTCCACGACAGAATCATAAAATACAATACAAATACAACAGTTCTTCCCTTGTATAACAGGAATAATTGCAACCAGTGCGAAAGGTGTGGTCGTTTCTACGTTCCGGGCAACCTAGGCTTCACACTAGGGCATTGCTCCACCACATCGAATAGCTACGGCCTTAGAAGACAACGCAATAACTATAAAAAACAATATAAATACAACAGTTTTTCCATTGTATAAAATGAATCATTGCAAACAGTGAGGAAGTAATGGTCATTTCTACGTTCCGTGCAACCTAGGCTTCACTCTAGGGGGTTGCTCCACCAGATCGAATAGTTAGGGCCTAAGAAGTCAACGCCAGAAGCATAAAATACAATATAAATACAACAGTTTTTCCCTTGTATAACAGAAATAATTGCAACCAGAATGAATGTTATGGTCATTTCAACGTTCCGGGCAACCTGGGCTTCACTCTAGGGCGTTGGTCCACCAGATCCAATTGCTAGGGCCTAAGACGTCAACGCCAGGAGCACCAAATACAAAATAAATACAACAGTTTTTCCATCGTATGAAACGAATAATTGCATCCAGTGTGCAAGTAATGGTCATTTCTACGATTCGGGCAACCTAGGCATCACTCTAGGGCGTTGTTCCACCAGAGCGAATAGTTTGGTCCCAAGAAGTCAACTCCTGAAGCATAAAATACAGTATAAATACAACAGTTTTTCCATCGTATAACAGGAATAATTGCAACCAGTGTGAAAGACATGGTCATTTCTACGTACCGGGCAACCTAGGCTTCACTCTAGGGCGTCGCTCCACCACATCGAATAGCTACGGCCTTCGGAGTCAACGCCAGAGGCATAAAATACAAAATAAATACAACAGTTTTACCATCGTATAACAGGAATAATTGCAACCAGTGTGAAAGATATGGTCATTTCTACGATACTGGCAACCTAGGCTGCACTCTAGGGCGTCGTTCCACCAGATCGAATAGTTAGGGCCCAAGAAGCCTACGGCAGAAGCATAAAATACAATACAAATACAACAGCTTTTCCATCGTATAACAGGAATAATTGCAACCAGTGTGCAAGCTATGGTCATTTCTACGTTCCGGACAACCTAGGCTTCACTCTAGGGCGTTGCTCCACCACATGGAATAGTTAGGGCCTTAGAAGTCAGTGCCAGAAGCATAAAATGCCATATAAATACAACAGTTGTTCGACTGTATAATACGAATAATTGCAAACAGTGTGGAAGTAATGGTCATTTCTACGTTCCGGGCAACCTATGCTTCACTCTAGGGCGTAGCTCAACCACATCGAATAGCTACGGCCCTAGAAGACAACGCCATAGCTATAAAATACAGTATAAATACAACAGTCTATGCTTCGTATAAAACGAATAATTGCAACCAGTCTGATAGTTATGGTCATTTCTACGTTCCGGGCAACCTAGACTTCACCCTAGGGCGTTGCTCCACCAGATCGAATAGTTAGGGCCCAAGAAGTCAAAGCCAGAAGCATAAAATACGATATATGTACAACAGTTTTTCCAACGCATAAAATGAGTAATTGCAACCAGTGTGAAAGTAACGGCCATTTCTACGTTCCGGGAATCCTAGACTTAACACTCAGACATTGCTCCACAAGATCGAATACATAGGGCCTTAGAAGTCAACGCCAGAAGCATAAAGTACATTATAAATCCAACAGTTTGTCCATCGTATAGCAGGAATAATTGCAACCAGTGTGAAAGTTATGGTCATTTCTGCACTCCGGGCAACCTAGGCTTCACTCTAGGGCGTTGCTCCTCCAGATAGATTAGTTAGGGCCCAGGAAGTCAACGCCAGAAGCATAAACTACAATATAGATACAACAGTTTTTCCCTTGTATAACAGGAATAATTGCAAACAGTGTGGAGGTAATGGCCATTTCTACTTTCCGGGCAACCTAGGCTTCACTCTGGGGCGTTTCTCGACCACATCGAATAGCTGCGGCCTTAGGAGTCAACGCCAGAGGCTTAAAATACAAAATAAATACAACAGTTTTTCCACCGTATAACAAGAATAATTGCAACCAGTGTGAAAGTGATGGTCATTTCTACATTCCGGGCAACCTAGGCTTCACTCTACGGCCATGCTCCATCAGATCGAATAGTTAGGGCCTAAGAAGTCAACGCCAGAAGCATAAAATACAACATAAATACAACAGTTTTTCCCTTGTATAACAGGAATAATTGCAACCAGTGTGAAAGCTATGGTCATTTCTACGTTCCCGGCAACCTAGACTTCACCCTAGGGCGTTGCTCCACCAGATCGAATAGTTAGGGCCCAAGAAGTCAAAGCCAGAAGCATAAAATACGATATATGTACAACAGTTTTTGCATCGCATAAAATGAGTAATTGCAACCAGTGTGAAAGTAACGGCCATTTCTACGTTCCGGGAATCCTAGACTTAACACTCAGACATTGCTCCACAAGATCGAATACATAGGGCCTTAGAAGTCAACGCCAGAAGCATAAAGTACATTATAAATCCAACAGTTTGTCCATCGTATAGCAGGAATAATTGCCACCAGTGTGAAAGTTATGGTCATTTCTGCACTCCGGGCAACCTAGGCTTCACTCTAGGGCGTTGCTCCTCCAGATAGATTAGTTAGGGCCCAGGAAGTCAACGCCAGAAGCATAAAATACAATATAGATACAACAGTTTTTCCCTTGTATAACAGGAATAATTGCAAACAGTGTGGAGGTAATGGTCATTTCTACTTTCCGGGCAATCTAGGCTTCACTCTAGGGCGTTTCTCCACCACATCGAATAGCTGCGGCCTTAGAAGTCAACGCCAGAAGCATAAAATACAGTATAAATACAACAGTTTTTCAATCGTATAACAAGAATAATTGCAACCAGTGTGAAAGTGATGGTCATTTCTACATTCCTGGCAACCTACGCTTCACTCTAGGGCCATGCTCCACCAGATCGAACACTTAGGGCCTAAGAAGTCAACGCCAGAAGCATAAAATACAATATAAATACAACAGTTTTTCCCTTGTATAACAGGAATAATTGCAACCAGTGTGAAAGCTATGGTCATTTCTACGTTCCGGGCAACCTAGGCTTCACTCTAGGGCGTTCCTCCACCACATCGAATAGCTACGGCCTTAGGAGTCAACGCCAGAGGCATAAAATACAAAATAAATACAACAGCTTTTCCATCGTATAACAAGAATAATTGCAACCAGTGTGAAAGTGATGGTCATTTCTTCATTCCGGGCAACCTAGGCTTCACTCTAGGGCGTTGCTCCACCAGATCGAATAGTTAGGGCCTAAGAAGTCAATGCCAGAAGCATAAAATACGATATATGTACAACAGTTTTTCCATCGTATAAAATGAGTAATTGCAACCAGTGTGAAAGTAACGGCCATTTCTACGTTCCGGGCATCCTAGACTTAACACTGAAACATTGCTCCACCAGATCAAATACATAGGGCCTTAGAAGTCAACGCCAGAAGCATAAAGTACATTAAAAATCCAACAGTTTGTCCATCGTATAACAGGAATAATTGCCACCCGTGTGAAAGTGATGGTTATTTCTGCATTCCTGGCAACCTAGGCTTCACTCTAGGGCGTTGCTCCTCAAGATAGAATAGTTAGGGCCCATTAACTCAACGCCAGAAGCATAGAATACAATATAAATACAACAGTTTTTCCCTTGTATAACAGGAATAATTGCAACCAGTGTGAAAGGTATGGTCATTTCTGCGTTCCGGGCAACCTAGGCTTCACTCTAGGGCGTTGCTCCACCACATCGAATAGCTCCGGCCTTAGAAGTCAACGCCAGAAGCATAAAATACAATATAAATACAACAGTTTTTCCCTTGTATAACAGGAATAATTGCAACCAGTGTGAAAGCTATGGTCATTTCTACGTTCCGGGCAACCTAGGCTTCACTCTAGGGCGTTCCTCCACCACATCGAATAGCTACGGCCTTAGGAGTCAACGCCAGAGGCATAAAATACAAAATAAATACAACAGCTTTTCCATCGTATAACAAGAATAATTGCAACCAGTGTGAAAGTGATGGTCATTTCTTCATTCCGGGCAACCTAGGCTTCACTCTAGGGCCATGCTCCACCAGATCGAATAGTTAGGGCCTAAGAAGTCAACGCCAGAAGCATAAAATACAATATAAATACAACAGTTTTTCCCTTGTATAACAGGAATAATTGCAACCAGTGTGGAAGTAATGGTCATTTCTACGTCCCGGGCAAACTATACTTCACTCTAGGGCGTTGCTCAACCACATCGAATAGCTACGGCCCTAGAAGACAACGCCATAACTATAAAATACAATATAAATACAACAGTCTTTCCATCGCATAAAACGAATAATTGCAACCAGTCTGATAGTTATGGTCATTTCTACGTTCCGGGCAACCTAGGCTTCACTCTAGGGCGTTGCTCCACCAGATCGAATAGTTAGGGCCTAAGAAGTCAATGCCAGAAGCATAAAATACGATATATGTACAACAGTTCTTCCGTCGTATAAAATGAGTAATTGCAACCAGTGTGAAAGTAACGGCCATTTCTACGTTCCGGGCATCCTAGACTCAACACTGAAGCATTGCTCCACCAGATCGAATACATAGGGCCTTAGAAGTCAACGCCAGGAGCATAAAGTACATTAAAAATCCAACAGTTTGTCCATCGTATAACAGGAATAATTGCCACCCGTGTGAAAGTGATGGTTATTTCTGCACTCCGGGCAACCTAGGCTTCACTCTAGGGCGTTGCTCCTCCAGATAGATTAGTTAGGGCCCAGGAAGTCAACGCCAGAAGCATAAAATACAATATAGATACAACAGTTTTTCCCTTGTATAACAGGAATAATTGCAAACAGTGTGGAGGTAATGGTCATTTCTACTTTCCGGGCAATCTAGGCTTCACTCTAGGGCGTTTCTCCACCACATCGAATAGCTGCGGCCTTAGAAGTCAACGCCGGAAGCATAAAATACAGTATAAATACAACAGTTTTTCAATCGTATAACAAGAATAATTGCAACCAGTGTGAAAGTGATGGTCATTTCTACATTCCTGGCAACCTACGCTTCACTCTAGGGCCATGCTCCACCAGATCGAACACTTAGGGCCTAAGAAGTCAACGCCAGAAGCATAAAATACAATATAAATACAACAGTTTTTCCCTTGTATAACAGGAATAATTGCAACCAGTGTGAAAGCTATGGTCATTTCTACGTTCCGGGCAACCTAGGCTTCACTCTAGGGCGTTCCTCCACCACATCGAATAGCTACGGCCTTAGGAGTCAACGCCAGAGGCATAAAATACAAAATAAATACAACAGCTTTTCCATCGTAAAACAAGAATAATTGCAACCAGTGTGAAAGTGATGGTCATTTCTTCATTCCGGGCAACCTAGGCTTCACTCTAGGGCGTTGCTCCACCAGATCGAATAGTTAGGGCCTAAGAAGTCAATGCCAGAAGCATAAAATACGATATATGTACAACAGTTTTTCCATCGTATAAAATGAGTAATTGCAACCAGTGTGAAAGTAACGGCCATTTCTACGTTCCGGGCATCCTAGACTTAACACTGAAACATTGCTCCACCAGATCAAATACATAGGGCCTTAGAAGTCAACGCCAGAAGCATAAAGTACATTAAAAATCCAACAGTTTGTCCATCGTATAACAGGAATAATTGCCACCCGTGTGAAAGTGATGGTTATTTCTGCATTCCTGGCAACCTAGGCTTCACTCTAGGGCGTTGCTCCTCAAGATAGAATAGTTAGGGCCCATTAACTCAACGCCAGAAGCATAGAATACAATATAAATACAACAGTTTTTCCCTTGTATAACAGGAATAATTGCAACCAGTGTGAAAGGTATGGTCATTTCTGCGTTCCGGGCAACCTAGGCTTCACTCTAGGGCGTTGCTCCACCACATCGAATAGCTCCGGCCTTAGAAGTCAACGCCAGAAGCATAAAATACAATATAACTACAACAGTTTTTGAGTCGTATAACAGGAATAATTGCAAACAGTGTGAAAGGTATGGTCATTTCTACGTTGCGGGCATCCTAGGCTACACTCTAGGGCATTGCTCCACCACATCGAATAGCTAAGACCTTAGAAGTCAACGCCATAACTATAAAAAACATTATAAATACAACAGTTTTTCCTTTGTATAGAATGAATAATTGCAAACAGTGTGGAGGTAATGGTCATTTCTACTTTCCGGGCAATCTAGGCTTCACTCTAGGGCGTTTCTCCACCACATCGAATAGCTGCGGCCTTAGAAGTCAACGCCAGAAGCATAAAATACAGTATAAATACAACAGTTTTTCAATCGTATAACAAGAATAATTGCAACCAGTGTGAAAGTGATGGTCATTTCTACATTCCTGGCAACCTACGCTTCACTCTAGGGCCATGCTCCACCAGATCGAACACTTAGGGTCTAAGAAGTCAACGCCAGAAGCATAAAATACAATATAAATACAACAGTTTTTCCCTTGTATAACAGGAATAATTGCAACCAGTGTGAAAGCTATGGTCATTTCTACGTTCCGGGCAACCTAGGCTTCACTCTAGGGCGTTCCTCCACCACATCGAATAGCTACGGCCTTAGGAGTCAACGCCAGAGGCATAAAATACAAAATAAATACAACAGCTTTTCCATCGTATAACAAGAATAATTGCAACCAGTGTGAAAGTGATGGTCATTTCTTCATTCCGGGCAACCTAGGCTTCACTCTAGGGCCATGCTCCACCAGATCGAATAGTTAGGGCCTAAGAAGTCAACGCCAGAAGCATAAAATACAATATAAATACAACAGTTTTTCCCTTGTATAACAGGAATAATTGCAACCAGTGTGGAAGTAATGGTCATTTCTACGTCCCGGGCAAACTATACTTCACTCTAGGGCGTTGCTCAACCACATCGAATAGCTACGGCCCTAGAAGACAACGCCATAACTATAAAATACAATATAAATACAACAGTCTTTCCATCGCATAAAACGAATAATTGCAACCAGTCTGATAGTTATGGTCATTTCTACGTTCCGGGCAACCTAGGCTTCACTCTAGGGCGTTGCTCCACCAGATCGAATAGTTAGGGCCTAAGAAGTCAATGCCAGAAGCATAAAATACGATATATGTACAACAGTTCTTCCGTCGTATAAAATGAGTAATTGCAACCAGTGTGAAAGTAACGGCCATTTCTACGTTCCGGGCATCCTAGACTCAACACTGAAGCATTGCTCCACCAGATCGAATACATAGGGCCTTAGAAGTCAACGCCAGGAGCATAAAGTACATTAAAAATCCAACAGTTTGTCCATCGTATAACAGGAATAATTGCCACCCGTGTGAAAGTGATGGTTATTTCTGCATTCCTGGCAACCTAGGCTTCACTCTAGGGCGTTGCTCCTCAAGATAGAATAGTTAGGGCCCATTAAGTCAACGCCAGAAGCATAAAATACAATATAAATACAACAGTCTTTCCCTTGTATAACAGGAATAATTGCAACCAGTATGAAAGTTATGGTCATTTCTACGTTCCGGGCAACCTAGGCTTCACCCTAGGGCGTTGCTCCCCCTGATCGAATAGTTAGGGCCTAAGAAGTCAACGCCAGAAGCATAAAATACGATATATGTACAACAGTTTTTCCATCGTATAAAACGAATAATTGCAACCAGTATGCAAGTAATGGTCATTTCTACTTTCCAGGCAACCTAGGCTACACCCTAGGGCGCTGCTCCACCAGATCCAATAGCTAGGGCTTAAGAAGTCAACGCCAGGAGCACCAAACACAAAATAAATGCAACAGTTTTTCCATCGTATAAAACGAATAATTGCAACCAGTATGAAAGCTATGGTCATTTCTACGTTCCGGGCAATCTAGGCTTCACTCTAGGGCGTTGCTCAACCACATCGAATAGTTAGGGCCTTAGAGGTCATGCCAGAAGCATAAAATAGAATATAAATACAACAGTTTTTCCACTGTATAATATGAATAATTGCAAACAGTGTGGAAGTAATGGTCATTTCTACGTTCCGGGCAACCTAGGCTTCACTCTAGGGCGTTCGTCCACCAGATCCAATAGTTAGGGCCTAAGAAGTCAACGCCAGGAGCACCAAATGCAAAATAAATACAACAGTTTTTCCATCGTATAAAACGAATAATTGCAACCAGTATGAAAGTTATGGTCATTTCTACGTTCCGGGCAATCTAGGCTTCACTCTAGGGCGTTCCTCAGCGACATCGAATAGTTAGGGCCTTAGAAGTCAACGCCAGAAGCACCAAATACAAAATTAATACAACAGCTTTTCCATCGTATAAAACGAATAATTGCAACCAGTATGAAAGTTATGGTCATTTCTGCACTCCGGGCAACCTAGGCTTCACTCTAGGGCGTTGCTCCTCCAGATAGATTAGTTAGGGCCCAGGAAGTCAACGCCAGAAGCATAAAATACAATATAGATACAACAGTTTTTCCCTTGTATAACAGGAATAATTGCAAACAGTGTGGAGGTAATGGTCATTTCTACTTTCCGGGCAATCTAGGCTTCACTCTAGGGCGTTTCTCCACCACATCGAATAGCTGCGGCCTTAGAAGTCAACGCCAGAAGCATAAAATACAGTATAAATACAACAGTTTTTCAATCGTATAACAAGAATAATTGCAACCAGTGTGAAAGTGATGGTCATTTCTACATTCCTGGCAACCTACGCTTCACTCTAGGGCCATGCTCCACCAGATCGAACACTTAGGGCCTAAGAAGTCAACGCCAGAAGCTTAAAATACAATATAAATACAACAGTTTTTCCCTTGTATAACAGGAATAATTGCAACCAGTGTGAAAGCTATGGTCATTTCTACGTTCCGGGCAACCTAGGCTTCACTCTAGGGCGTTCCTCCACCACATCGAATAGCTACGGCCTTAGGAGTCAACGCCAGAGGCATAAAATACAAAATAAATACAACAGCTTTTCCATCGTATAACAAGAATAATTGCAACCAGTGTGAAAGTGATGGTCATTTCTTCATTCCGGGCAACCTAGGCTTCACTCTAGGGCGTTGCTCCACCAGATCGAATAGTTAGGGCCTAAGAAGTCAATGCCAGAAGCATAAAATACGATATATGTACAACAGTTTTTCCATCGTACAAAATGAGTAATTGCAACCAGTGTGAAAGTAACGGCCATTTCTACGTTCCGGGCATCCTAGACTTAACACTGAAACATTGCTCCACCAGATCAAATACATAGGGCCTTAGAAGTCAACGCCAGAAGCATAAAGTACATTAAAAATCCAACAGTTTGTCCATCGTATAACAGGAATAATTGCCACCCGTGTGAAAGTGATGGTTATTTCTGCATTCCTGGCAACCTAGGCTTCACTCTAGGGCGTTGCTCCTCAAGATAGAATAGTTAGGGCCCATTAACTCAACGCCAGAAGCATAGAATACAATATAAATACAACAGTTTTTCCCTTGTATAACAGGAATAATTGCAACCAGTGTGAAAGGTATGGTCATTTCTGCGTTCCGGGCAACCTAGGCTTCACTCTAGGGCGTTGCTCCACCACATCGAATAGCTCCGGCCTTAGAAGTCAACGCCAGAAGCATAAAATACAATATAACTACAACAGTTTTTGAGTCGTATAACAGGAATAATTGCAAACAGTGTGAAAGGTATGGTCATTTCTACGTTGCGGGCATCCTAGGCTACACTCTAGGGCATTGCTCCACCACATCGAATAGCTAAGACCTTAGAAGTCAACGCCATAACTATAAAAAACATTATAAATACAACAGTTTTTCCTTTGTATAGAATGAATAATTGCAAACAGTGTGGAGGTAATGGTCATTTCTACTTTCCGGGCAATCTAGGCTTCACTCTAGGGCGTTTCTCCACCACATCGAATAGCTGCGGCCTTAGAAGTCAACGCCAGAAGCATAAAATACAGTATAAATACAACAGTTTTTCAATCGTATAACAAGAATAATTGCAACCAGTGTGAAAGTGATGGTCATTTCTACATTCCTGGCAACCTACGCTTCACTCTAGGGCCATGCTCCACCAGATCGAACACTTAGGGTCTAAGAAGTCAACGCCAGAAGCATAAAATACAATATAAATACAACAGTTTTTCCCTTGTATAACAGGAATAATTGCAACCAGTGTGAAAGCTATGGTCATTTCTACGTTCCGGGCAACCTAGGCTTCACTCTAGGGCGTTCCTCCACCACATCGAATAGCTACGGCCTTAGGAGTCAACGCCAGAGGCATAAAATACAAAATAAATACAACAGCTTTTCCATCGTATAACAAGAATAATTGCAACCAGTGTGAAAGTGATGGTCATTTCTTCATTCCGGGCAACCTAGGCTTCACTCTAGGGCCATGCTCCACCAGATCGAATAGTTAGGGCCTAAGAAGTCAACGCCAGAAGCATAAAATACAATATAAATACAACAGTTTTTCCCTTGTATAACAGGAATAATTGCAACCAGTGTGGAAGTAATGGTCATTTCTACGTCCCGGGCAAACTATACTTCACTCTAGGGCGTTGCTCAACCACATCGAATAGCTACGGCCCTAGAAGACAACGCCATAACTATAAAATACAATATAAATACAACAGTCTTTCCATCGCATAAAACGAATAATTGCAACCAGTCTGATAGTTATGGTCATTTCTACGTTCCGGGCAACCTAGGCTTCACTCTAGGGCGTTGCTCCACCAGATCGAATAGTTAGGGCCTAAGAAGTCAATGCCAGAAGCATAAAATACGATATATGTACAACAGTTCTTCCGTCGTATAAAATGAGTAATTGCAACCAGTGTGAAAGTAACGGCCATTTCTACGTTCCGGGCATCCTAGACTCAACACTGAAGCATTGCTCCACCAGATCGAATACATAGGGCCTTAGAAGTCAACGCCAGGAGCATAAAGTACATTAAAAATCCAACAGTTTGTCCATCGTATAACAGGAATAATTGCCACCCGTGTGAAAGTGATGGTTATTTCTGCATTCCTGGCAACCTAGGCTTCACTCTAGGGCGTTGCTCCTCAAGATAGAATAGTTAGGGCCCATTAAGTCAACGCCAGAAGCATAAAATACAATATAAATACAACAGTCTTTCCCTTGTATAACAGGAATAATTGCAACCAGTATGAAAGTTATGGTCATTTCTACGTTCCGGGCAACCTAGGCTTCACCCTAGGGCGTTGCTCCCCCTGATCGAATAGTTAGGGCCTAAGAAGTCAACGCCAGAAGCATAAAATACGATATATGTACAACAGTTTTTCCATCGTATAAAACGAATAATTGCAACCAGTATGCAAGTAATGGTCATTTCTACTTTCCAGGCAACCTAGGCTACACCCTAGGGCGCTGCTCCACCAGATCCAATAGCTAGGGCTTAAGAAGTCAACGCCAGGAGCACCAAACACAAAATAAATGCAACAGTTTTTCCATCGTATAAAACGAATAATTGCAACCAGTATGAAAGCTATGGTCATTTCTACGTTCCGGGCAATCTAGGCTTCACTCTAGGGCGTTGCTCAACCACATCGAATAGTTAGGGCCTTAGAGGTCATGCCAGAAGCATAAAATAGAATATAAATACAACAGTTTTTCCACTGTATAATATGAATAATTGCAAACAGTGTGGAAGTAATGGTCATTTCTACGTTCCGGGCAACCTAGGCTTCACTCTAGGGCGTTCGTCCACCAGATCCAATAGTTAGGGCCTAAGAAGTCAACGCCAGGAGCACCAAATGCAAAATAAATACAACAGTTTTTCCATCGTATAAAACGAATAATTGCAACCAGTATGAAAGTTATGGTCATTTCTACGTTCCGGGCAATCTAGGCTTCACTCTAGGGCGTTCCTCAGCCACATCGAATAGTTAGGGCCTTAGAAGTCAACGCCAGAAGCACCAAATACAAAATTAATACAACAGCTTTTCCATCGTATAAAACGAATAATTGCAACCAGTATGAAAGTTATGGTCATTTCTGCACTCCGGGCAACCTAGGCTTCACTCTAGGGCGTTGCTCCTCCAGATAGATTAGTTAGGGCCCAGGAAGTCAACGCCAGAAGCATAAAATACAATATAGATACAACAGTTTTTCCCTTGTATAACAGGAATAATTGCAAACAGTGTGGAGGTAATGGTCATTTCTACTTTCCGGGCAATCTAGGCTTCACTCTAGGGCGTTTCTCCACCACATCGAATAGCTGCGGCCTTAGAAGTCAACGCCAGAAGCATAAAATACAGTATAAATACAACAGTTTTTCAATCGTATAACAAGAATAATTGCAACCAGTGTGAAAGTGATGGTCATTTCTACATTCCTGGCAACATACGCTTCACTCTAGGGCCATGCTCCACCAGATCGAACACTTAGGGCCTAAGAAGTCAACGCCAGAAGCTTAAAATACAATATAAATACAACAGTTTTTCCCTTGTATAACAGGAATAATTGCAACCAGTGTGAAAGCTATGGTCATTTCTACGTTCCGGGCAACCTAGGCTTCACTCTAGGGCGTTCCTCCACCACATCGAATAGCTACGGCCTTAGGAGTCAACGCCAGAGGCATAAAATACAAAATAAATACAACAGCTTTTCCATCGTATAACAAGAATAATTGCAACCAGTGTGAAAGTGATGGTCATTTCTTCATTCCGGGCAACCTAGGCTTCACTCTAGGGCGTTGCTCCACCAGATCGAATAGTTAGGGCCTAAGAAGTCAATGCCAGAAGCATAAAATACGATATATGTACAACAGTTTTTCCATCGTATAAAATGAGTAATTGCAACCAGTGTGAAAGTAACGGCCATTTCTACGTTCCGGGCATCCTAGACTTAACACTGAAACATTGCTCCACCAGATCAAATACATAGGGCCTTAGAAGTCAACGCCAGAAGCATAAAGTACATTAAAAATCCAACAGTTTGTCCATCGTATAACAGGAATAATTGCCACCCGTGTGAAAGTGATGGTTATTTCTGCATTCCTGGCAACCTAGGCTTCACTCTAGGGCGTTGCTCCTCAAGATAGAATAGTTAGGGCCCATTAACTCAACGCCAGAAGCATAGAATACAATATAAATACAACAGTTTTTCCCTTGTATAACAGGAATAATTGCAACCAGTGTGAAAGGTATGGTCATTTCTGCGTTCCGGGCAACCTAGGCTTCACTCTAGGGCGTTGCTCCACCACATCGAATAGCTCCGGCCTTAGAAGTCAACGCCAGAAGCATAAAATACAATATAACTACAACAGTTTTTGAGTCGTATAACAGGAATAATTGCAAACAGTGTGAAAGGTATGGTCATTTCTACGTTGCGGGCATCCTAGGCTACACTCTAGGGCATTGCTCCACCACATCGAATAGCTAAGACCTTAGAAGTCAACGCCATAACTATAAAAAACATTATAAATACAACAGTTTTTCCTTTGTATAAAATGAATAATTGCAAACAGTGTGGAGGTAATGGTCATTTCTACTTTCCGGGCAATCTAGGCTTCACTCTAGGGCGTTTCTCCACCACATCGAATAGCTGCGGCCTTAGAAGTCAACGCCAGAAGCATAAAATACAGTATAAATACAACAGTTTTTCAATCGTATAACAAGAATAATTGCAACCAGTGTGAAAGTGATGGTCATTTCTACATTCCTGGCAACCTACGCTTCACTCTAGGGCCATGCTCCACCAGATCGAACACTTAGGGTCTAAGAAGTCAACGCCAGAAGCATAAAATACAATATAAATACAACAGTTTTTCCCTTGTATAACAGGAATAATTGCAACCAGTGTGAAAGCTATGGTCATTTCTACGTTCCGGGCAACCTAGGCTTCACTCTAGGGCGTTCCTCCACCACATCGAATAGCTACGGCCTTAGGAGTCAACGCCAGAGGCATAAAATACAAAATAAATACAACAGCTTTTCCATCGTATAACAAGAATAATTGCAACCAGTGTGAAAGTGATGGTCATTTCTTCATTCCGGGCAACCTAGGCTTCACTCTAGGGCCATGCTCCACCAGATCGAATAGTTAGGGCCTAAGAAGTCAACGCCAGAAGCATAAAATACAATATAAATACAACAGTTTTTCCCTTGTATAACAGGAATAATTGCAACCAGTGTGGAAGTAATGGTCATTTCTACGTCCCGGGCAAACTATACTTCACTCTAGGGCGTTGCTCAACCACATCGAATAGCTACGGCCCTAGAAGACAACGCCATAACTATAAAATACAATATAAATACAACAGTCTTTCCATCGCATAAAACGAATAATTGCATCCAGTCTGATAGTTATGGTCATTTCTACGTTCCGGGCAACCTAGGCTTCACTCTAGGGCGTTGCTCCACCAGATCGAATAGTTAGGGCCTAAGAAGTCAATGCCAGAAGCATAAAATACGATATATGTACAACAGTTCTTCCGTCGTATAAAATGAGTAATTGCAACCAGTGTGAAAGTAACGGCCATTTCTACGTTCCGGGCATCCTAGACTCAACACTGAAGCATTGCTCCACCAGATCGAATACATAGGGCCTTAGAAGTCAACGCCAGGAGCATAAAGTACATTAAAAATCCAACAGTTTGTCCATCGTATAACAGGAATAATTGCCACCCGTGTGAAAGTGATGGTTATTTCTGCATTCCTGGCAACCTAGGCTTCACTCTAGGGCGTTGCTCCTCAAGATAGAATAGTTAGGGCCCATTAAGTCAACGCCAGAAGCATAAAATACAATATAAATACAACAGTCTTTCCCTTGTATAACAGGAATAATTGCAACCAGTATGAAAGTTATGGTCATTTCTACGTTCCGGGCAACCTAGGCTTCACCCTAGGGCGTTGCTCCCCCTGATCGAATAGTTAGGGCCTAAGAAGTCAACGCCAGAAGCATAAAATACGATATATGTACAACAGTTTTTCCATCGTATAAAACGAATAATTGCAACCAGTATGCAAGTAATGGTCATTTCTACTTTCCAGGCAACCTAGGCTACACCCTAGGGCGCTGCTCCACCAGATCCAATAGCTAGGGCTTAAGAAGTCAACGCCAGGAGCACCAAACACAAAATAAATGCAACAGTTTTTCCATCGTATAAAACGAATAATTGCAACCAGTATGAAAGCTATGGTCATTTCTACGTTCCGGGCAATCTAGGCTTCACTCTAGGGCGTTGCTCAACCACATCGAATAGTTAGGGCCTTAGAGGTCATGCCAGAAGCATAAAATAGAATATAAATACAACAGTTTTTCCACTGTATAATATGAATAATTGCAAACAGTGTGGAAGTAATGGTCATTTCTACGTTCCGGGCAACCTAGGCTTCACTCTAGGGCGTTCGTCCACCAGATCCAATAGTTAGGGCCTAAGAAGTCAACGCCAGGAGCACCAAATGCAAAATAAATACAACAGTTTTTCCATCGTATAAAACGAATAATTGCAACCAGTATGAAAGTTATGGTCATTTCTACGTTCCGGGCAATCTAGGCTTCACTCTAGGGCGTTCCTCAGCCACATCGAATAGTTAGGGCCTTAGAAGTCAACGCCAGAAGCACCAAATACAAAATTAATACAACAGCTTTTCCATCGTATAAAACGAATAATTGCAACCAGTATGAAAGTTATGGTCATTTCTACGTTCCGGGCAACCTAGGCTTCGCCCTAGGGCGTTGCTCCACCTGATCGTATAGTTAGGGCCTAAGAAGTCAACGCCAGAAGCATAAAATACGATATATGTACAACAGTTTTACCATCGTATAAAATGAATAATCGCAAACAGTGTGAAGATAATGGTCATTTCTACATTCCGGGCAACCTAGGCTTCACTCTAGGGCGTTGCTCCACCAGATCGAATAGTTGGGGCCTTAGAAGTCAACGCCCGAAGCATAAAATACAAAATAAGTAGAACTGTTTTTCCATTGTATAAAACGAACAATTGAAACCAGTGTGAAAGTTATGGTCATTTCTAAGTTCCGCGCAACCTAGTCTTCACCCCAGGACGTTGCTCCACCAGATCGAATAGTTAGGGCCTAAGAAGTCAATGCCAGAAGCATAAAATACGATATATGTACAACAGTTTTTCCATCGCATAAAATGAGTAATTGCAACCAGGGTGAAAGTAACGGACATTACTACGTTCCGGGCATCCTAGACTTAACACTGAGGCATTGCTCCACCAGATCGAATACATAGGGCCTTAGAAGTCGACGCCAGAAGCATAAAGTACATTAAAAATCCAACAGTTTGTCCATCGTATAACAGGAATAATTGCCGCCAGTGTGAAAGTGATGGTCATTTCTGCATTCCGAGCAGCCTAGGCTTCACTCTAGGGCGTTGCTCCTCCAGATAGAATAGTTAGGGCCCAGGAAGTCAACACCAGAAGCATAAAATACTATATAAATACTACAGTTTTTCAATCGTATAACAGGAATAATTGCAAACAGTGTGAAAAATATGGTCATTTCTACGTTGCGGGCACTCTAGGCTACACTCTATTGCATTGCTCCACCCCATCGAACAGCTACGGCCTTAGAAGTCAACGCCATAACTATAAAAAACAATATAAATACAACAGTTTTTCCATTGTATAAAATGAATAATTGCAAACAGTGTGGAGGTAATGGTCATTTCTACGTTACGGGCACCCTAGGCTACACTCTAGGGTATAGCTCCACCACATCGAACAGCTACGGCCTTAGAAGTCAACGCCATAATTATAAAAAACAATATAAATACAACAGTTTTTCCATCGTATAAAACGAATAATTGCAACCAGTATGAAACTTATGGCCATTTCTACGTTCCGGGCAATCTAGGCTTCACTCTATGGCGTTGCTCAACCACATCGAATAGCTACGGCCCTAGAACACAACGCCATAACTATAAAATACAATATAAATACAACAGTCTTTCCATCGTATAAAACGAGTAATTGCAACCAGTATGAAAGTTATGGTCATTTCTACGTTCCAGGCAACGTAGGCTTCGCTCTAGGGCGTTGCTCCACCAGATCGAATAGCTATGGACTTAGAATTCGACGCCAGAAGCATAAAATACAACATAAGTACAACAGTTTTTCCATCGTATAACAGGAATAATTGCAACCAGTGTGAAAGTACAGCTCATTTTTACGTTCCGGGCATCCTAGGCTTCGCTCAAGGGCGTTGCTCCAACACATCGAATAGTTAGGGCCTTAGAAGTCAACGCCTGAGGCATAAAATACAATAGAAATACAACATTTTTTTCATCGTATAACAGGAATAATTGCAACCAGTCTGAAAGATATGGTTATTTCTGCGTTCCGGGCAACCTAGGCTTCACTTTAGGCCGTTGGCCCTCCACATCTAACAGTTAGGGCCTAAGAAGTCAACGCCAGAAGCACCAAATACAAAATAAATACAACAGTTTTTCCATCGTATAAAACGAATAATTGCAACCAGTATTAAAGTTATGGTCATTTCTACGTTCCGGACAACCTAGGCTTCACCCTAGGGCGTTGCTCCTCCTGATCGAATAGCTAGAGCCTAAGAAGTCTACACCAGAAGCATAAAATACAATACAAATCCAACAGCTTTTCCATCGCATAAAATGAGTAATTGCAACCAGTGTGAAAGGTATGGTCATTTCTACGTTCTGGCAACCTAGGCTTCAGTCTAGGGCGTTGCTCCACCACATCGAATAGCTGCGGCCTTAGAAGCCAAGGCCAGAAGCATAAAATACAATATAAATACAACAGTTTTTCAATCGTATAACAGGAATAATTGCAAACAGTGTTAAAGATATGGTCATTTCTACGTTGCGGGCATCCTAGGCTTCACTCTAGGGCATTGCAACACGACATCGAATAGCTACGGCCTTAGAAGTCAACGCCATAACTATAAAAAACAATATAAATACAACAGTTTTTCCATTGTAGAAAATGAATAATTGCAAACAGTGTGGAGGTAATAGTCATTTCTACTTTCCGGGCAACCTAGGCTTCACTCTAGGTCGTTTCTCCACCATATCGAATGGTTAGGGCCAAAGAAGTCAATGCCAGAAGCATAAAATACAGTATAAATACAACTGTTTTTCCATCGTATAACAGGAATAATTGCAACCAGTGTGAAAGACATGGTCATTTCTGCGTACCGGGCAACCTAGGCTTCACTTTAGGGCGTTGCTCCACCACATCGAATAGCTACGGCCTTCGGAGTCAACGCCAGAGGCATAAAATACAAAATAAATACAACAGTTTTACCATCGTAAAACTGGAATAATTGCAACCAGTGTGAAAGATATGGTCATTTCTACGATACGGGCAACCTAGGCTGCACCCTAGGGCGTCGTTCCACCAGATCGAATAGTTAGGGCCTAAGAAGCCTACGCCAGAAGCATAAAATACAATATCAATACCACAGTTTTTCCATCGTATAACAGGAATAATTGCAACCAGTGTGAAAGCTATGTTCATTTCTACGTTCCGGGCAACCAAGGCTGCACCCTAGGGCGTCGTTCCACCAGATCGAATAGTTAGGGCCTAAGAAGCCTACGCCAGAAGCATAAAATACAATATAAATACAACAGTCTCTCCATCGTATAAAACGAATAATTGCAACCAGTCTAATAGTTATGGTCATTTCGACGTTCCGGGCAACCTAGGCTTCACCCTAGGGCGTTGCTGCACCATATCGAATAGTTAGGGCCAAGGAAGTCAATGCCAGAAGCATAAAATATGATATATGTACAACAGTTATTCCATCGTATAAAATGAGTATTTGCAACCAGTGTGAAAGTAACGGCCATTTCTACGTTCCGGGCATCCTAGACTTAACACTGAGGCATTGCTCCACCAGATCGAATACACAGGGCCTTTGAAGTCAACGCCAGAAGCATAAAGTACATTAAAAATCCAACAGTTTGTCCATCGTATAAAAGAAATAATTGCCACCAGTGTGAAAGTCATGGTCATTTCTGCATTCCGGGCAACCTAGGCTTCACTCTAGGGCGTTGCTCCTCCAGATAAGATAGCTAGGGCCCAGGAAGTCCACGACAGAATCATAAAATACAATACAAATACAACAGTTCTTCCCTTGTATAACAGGAATAATTGCAACCAGTGCGAAAGGTGTGGTCGTTTCTACGTTCCGGGCAACCTAGGCTTCACACTAGGGCATTGCTCCACCACATCGAATAGCTACGGCCTTAGAAGACAACGCAATAACTATAAAAAACAATATAAATACAACAGTTTTTCCATTGTATAAAATGAATCATTGCAAACAGTGAGGAAGTAATGGTCATTTCTACGTTCCGTGCAACCTAGGCTTCACTCTAGGGGGTTGCTCCACCAGATCGAATAGTTAGGGCCTAAGAAGTCAACGCCAGAAGCATAAAATACAATATAAATACAACAGTTTTTCCCTTGTATAACAGAAATAATTGCAACCAGAATGAATGTTATGGTCATTTCAACGTTCCGGGCAACCTGGGCTTCACTCTAGGGCGTTGGTCCACCAGATCCAATTGCTAGGGCCTAAGACGTCAACGCCAGGAGCACCAAATACAAAATAAATACAACAGTTTTTCCATCGTATGAAACGAATAATTGCATCCAGTGTGCAAGTAATGGTCATTTCTACGATTCGGGCAACCTAGGCATCACTCTAGGGCGTTGTTCCACCAGAGCGAATAGTTTGGTCCCAAGAAGTCAACTCCTGAAGCATAAAATACAGTATAAATACAACAGTTTTTCCATCGTATAACAGGAATAATTGCAACCAGTGTGAAAGACATGGTCATTTCTACGTACCGGGCAACCTAGGCTTCACTCTAGGGCGTCGCTCCACCACATCGAATAGCTACGGCCTTCGGAGTCAACGCCAGAGGCATAAAATACAAAATAAATACAACAGTTTTACCATCGTATAACAGGAATAATTGCAACCAGTGTGAAAGATATGGTCATTTCTACGATACTGGCAACCTAGGCTGCACTCTAGGGCGTCGTTCCACCAGATCGAATAGTTAGGGCCCAAGAAGCCTACGGCAGAAGCATAAAATACAATACAAATACAACAGCTTTTCCATCGTATAACAGGAATAATTGCAACCAGTGTGCAAGCTATGGTCATTTCTACGTTCCGGACAACCTAGGCTTCACTCTAGGGCGTTGCTCCACCACATGGAATAGTTAGGGCCTTAGAAGTCAGTGCCAGAAGCATAAAATGCCATATAAATACAACAGTTGTTCGACTGTATAATACGAATAATTGCAAACAGTGTGGAAGTAATGGTCATTTCTACGTTCCGGGCAACCTATGCTTCACTCTAGGGCGTAGCTCAACCACATCGAATAGCTACGGCCCTAGAAGACAACGCCATAGCTATAAAATACAGTATAAATACAACAGTCTATGCTTCGTATAAAACGAATAATTGCAACCAGTCTGATAGTTATGGTCATTTCTACGTTCCGGGCAACCTAGACTTCACCCTAGGGCGTTGCTCCACCAGATCGAATAGTTAGGGCCCAAGAAGTCAAAGCCAGAAGCATAAAATACGATATATGTACAACAGTTTTTCCAACGCATAAAATGAGTAATTGCAACCAGTGTGAAAGTAACGGCCATTTCTACGTTCCGGGAATCCTAGACTTAACACTCAGACATTGCTCCACAAGATCGAATACATAGGGCCTTAGAAGTCAACGCCAGAAGCATAAAGTACATTATAAATCCAACAGTTTGTCCATCGTATAGCAGGAATAATTGCAACCAGTGTGAAAGTTATGGTCATTTCTGCACTCCGGGCAACCTAGGCTTCACTCTAGGGCGTTGCTCCTCCAGATAGATTAGTTAGGGCCCAGGAAGTCAACGCCAGAAGCATAAACTACAATATAGATACAACAGTTTTTCCCTTGTATAACAGGAATAATTGCAAACAGTGTGGAGGTAATGGCCATTTCTACTTTCCGGGCAACCTAGGCTTCACTCTGGGGCGTTTCTCGACCACATCGAATAGCTGCGGCCTTAGGAGTCAACGCCAGAGGCTTAAAATACAAAATAAATACAACAGTTTTTCCACCGTATAACAAGAATAATTGCAACCAGTGTGAAAGTGATGGTCATTTCTACATTCCGGGCAACCTAGGCTTCACTCTACGGCCATGCTCCATCAGATCGAATAGTTAGGGCCTAAGAAGTCAACGCCAGAAGCATAAAATACAACATAAATACAACAGTTTTTCCCTTGTATAACAGGAATAATTGCAACCAGTGTGAAAGCTATGGTCATTTCTACGTTCCCGGCAACCTAGACTTCACCCTAGGGCGTTGCTCCACCAGATCGAATAGTTAGGGCCCAAGAAGTCAAAGCCAGAAGCATAAAATACGATATATGTACAACAGTTTTTGCATCGCATAAAATGAGTAATTGCAACCAGTGTGAAAGTAACGGCCATTTCTACGTTCCGGGAATCCTAGACTTAACACTCAGACATTGCTCCACAAGATCGAATACATAGGGCCTTAGAAGTCAACGCCAGAAGCATAAAGTACATTATAAATCCAACAGTTTGTCCATCGTATAGCAGGAATAATTGCCACCAGTGTGAAAGTTATGGTCATTTCTGCACTCCGGGCAACCTAGGCTTCACTCTAGGGCGTTGCTCCTCCAGATAGATTAGTTAGGGCCCAGGAAGTCAACGCCAGAAGCATAAAATACAATATAGATACAACAGTTTTTCCCTTGTATAACAGGAATAATTGCAAACAGTGTGGAGGTAATGGTCATTTCTACTTTCCGGGCAATCTAGGCTTCACTCTAGGGCGTTTCTCCACCACATCGAATAGCTGCGGCCTTAGAAGTCAACGCCAGAAGCATAAAATACAGTATAAATACAACAGTTTTTCAATCGTATAACAAGAATAATTGCAACCAGTGTGAAAGTGATGGTCATTTCTACATTCCTGGCAACCTACGCTTCACTCTAGGGCCATGCTCCACCAGATCGAACACTTAGGGCCTAAGAAGTCAACGCCAGAAGCATAAAATACAATATAAATACAACAGTTTTTCCCTTGTATAACAGGAATAATTGCAACCAGTGTGAAAGCTATGGTCATTTCTACGTTCCGGGCAACCTAGGCTTCACTCTAGGGCGTTCCTCCACCACATCGAATAGCTACGGCCTTAGGAGTCAACGCCAGAGGCATAAAATACAAAATAAATACAACAGCTTTTCCATCGTATAACAAGAATAATTGCAACCAGTGTGAAAGTGATGGTCATTTCTTCATTCCGGGCAACCTAGGCTTCACTCTAGGGCGTTGCTCCACCAGATCGAATAGTTAGGGCCTAAGAAGTCAATGCCAGAAGCATAAAATACGATATATGTACAACAGTTTTTCCATCGTATAAAATGAGTAATTGCAACCAGTGTGAAAGTAACGGCCATTTCTACGTTCCGGGCATCCTAGACTTAACACTGAAACATTGCTCCACCAGATCAAATACATAGGGCCTTAGAAGTCAACGCCAGAAGCATAAAGTACATTAAAAATCCAACAGTTTGTCCATCGTATAACAGGAATAATTGCCACCCGTGTGAAAGTGATGGTTATTTCTGCATTCCTGGCAACCTAGGCTTCACTCTAGGGCGTTGCTCCTCAAGATAGAATAGTTAGGGCCCATTAACTCAACGCCAGAAGCATAGAATACAATATAAATACAACAGTTTTTCCCTTGTATAACAGGAATAATTGCAACCAGTGTGAAAGGTATGGTCATTTCTGCGTTCCGGGCAACCTAGGCTTCACTCTAGGGCGTTGCTCCACCACATCGAATAGCTCCGGCCTTAGAAGTCAACGCCAGAAGCATAAAATACAATATAAATACAACAGTTTTTCCCTTGTATAACAGGAATAATTGCAACCAGTGTGAAAGCTATGGTCATTTCTACGTTCCGGGCAACCTAGGCTTCACTCTAGGGCGTTCCTCCACCACATCGAATAGCTACGGCCTTAGGAGTCAACGCCAGAGGCATAAAATACAAAATAAATACAACAGCTTTTCCATCGTATAACAAGAATAATTGCAACCAGTGTGAAAGTGATGGTCATTTCTTCATTCCGGGCAACCTAGGCTTCACTCTAGGGCCATGCTCCACCAGATCGAATAGTTAGGGCCTAAGAAGTCAACGCCAGAAGCATAAAATACAATATAAATACAACAGTTTTTCCCTTGTATAACAGGAATAATTGCAACCAGTGTGGAAGTAATGGTCATTTCTACGTCCCGGGCAAACTATACTTCACTCTAGGGCGTTGCTCAACCACATCGAATAGCTACGGCCCTAGAAGACAACGCCATAACTATAAAATACAATATAAATACAACAGTCTTTCCATCGCATAAAACGAATAATTGCAACCAGTCTGATAGTTATGGTCATTTCTACGTTCCGGGCAACCTAGGCTTCACTCTAGGGCGTTGCTCCACCAGATCGAATAGTTAGGGCCTAAGAAGTCAATGCCAGAAGCATAAAATACGATATATGTACAACAGTTCTTCCGTCGTATAAAATGAGTAATTGCAACCAGTGTGAAAGTAACGGCCATTTCTACGTTCCGGGCATCCTAGACTCAACACTGAAGCATTGCTCCACCAGATCGAATACATAGGGCCTTAGAAGTCAACGCCAGGAGCATAAAGTACATTAAAAATCCAACAGTTTGTCCATCGTATAACAGGAATAATTGCCACCCGTGTGAAAGTGATGGTTATTTCTGCACTCCGGGCAACCTAGGCTTCACTCTAGGGCGTTGCTCCTCCAGATAGATTAGTTAGGGCCCAGGAAGTCAACGCCAGAAGCATAAAATACAATATAGATACAACAGTTTTTCCCTTGTATAACAGGAATAATTGCAAACAGTGTGGAGGTAATGGTCATTTCTACTTTCCGGGCAATCTAGGCTTCACTCTAGGGCGTTTCTCCACCACATCGAATAGCTGCGGCCTTAGAAGTCAACGCCGGAAGCATAAAATACAGTATAAATACAACAGTTTTTCAATCGTATAACAAGAATAATTGCAACCAGTGTGAAAGTGATGGTCATTTCTACATTCCTGGCAACCTACGCTTCACTCTAGGGCCATGCTCCACCAGATCGAACACTTAGGGCCTAAGAAGTCAACGCCAGAAGCATAAAATACAATATAAATACAACAGTTTTTCCCTTGTATAACAGGAATAATTGCAACCAGTGTGAAAGCTATGGTCATTTCTACGTTCCGGGCAACCTAGGCTTCACTCTAGGGCGTTCCTCCACCACATCGAATAGCTACGGCCTTAGGAGTCAACGCCAGAGGCATAAAATACAAAATAAATACAACAGCTTTTCCATCGTAAAACAAGAATAATTGCAACCAGTGTGAAAGTGATGGTCATTTCTTCATTCCGGGCAACCTAGGCTTCACTCTAGGGCGTTGCTCCACCAGATCGAATAGTTAGGGCCTAAGAAGTCAATGCCAGAAGCATAAAATACGATATATGTACAACAGTTTTTCCATCGTATAAAATGAGTAATTGCAACCAGTGTGAAAGTAACGGCCATTTCTACGTTCCGGGCATCCTAGACTTAACACTGAAACATTGCTCCACCAGATCAAATACATAGGGCCTTAGAAGTCAACGCCAGAAGCATAAAGTACATTAAAAATCCAACAGTTTGTCCATCGTATAACAGGAATAATTGCCACCCGTGTGAAAGTGATGGTTATTTCTGCATTCCTGGCAACCTAGGCTTCACTCTAGGGCGTTGCTCCTCAAGATAGAATAGTTAGGGCCCATTAACTCAACGCCAGAAGCATAGAATACAATATAAATACAACAGTTTTTCCCTTGTATAACAGGAATAATTGCAACCAGTGTGAAAGGTATGGTCATTTCTGCGTTCCGGGCAACCTAGGCTTCACTCTAGGGCGTTGCTCCACCACATCGAATAGCTCCGGCCTTAGAAGTCAACGCCAGAAGCATAAAATACAATATAACTACAACAGTTTTTGAGTCGTATAACAGGAATAATTGCAAACAGTGTGAAAGGTATGGTCATTTCTACGTTGCGGGCATCCTAGGCTACACTCTAGGGCATTGCTCCACCACATCGAATAGCTAAGACCTTAGAAGTCAACGCCATAACTATAAAAAACATTATAAATACAACAGTTTTTCCTTTGTATAGAATGAATAATTGCAAACAGTGTGGAGGTAATGGTCATTTCTACTTTCCGGGCAATCTAGGCTTCACTCTAGGGCGTTTCTCCACCACATCGAATAGCTGCGGCCTTAGAAGTCAACGCCAGAAGCATAAAATACAGTATAAATACAACAGTTTTTCAATCGTATAACAAGAATAATTGCAACCAGTGTGAAAGTGATGGTCATTTCTACATTCCTGGCAACCTACGCTTCACTCTAGGGCCATGCTCCACCAGATCGAACACTTAGGGTCTAAGAAGTCAACGCCAGAAGCATAAAATACAATATAAATACAACAGTTTTTCCCTTGTATAACAGGAATAATTGCAACCAGTGTGAAAGCTATGGTCATTTCTACGTTCCGGGCAACCTAGGCTTCACTCTAGGGCGTTCCTCCACCACATCGAATAGCTACGGCCTTAGGAGTCAACGCCAGAGGCATAAAATACAAAATAAATACAACAGCTTTTCCATCGTATAACAAGAATAATTGCAACCAGTGTGAAAGTGATGGTCATTTCTTCATTCCGGGCAACCTAGGCTTCACTCTAGGGCCATGCTCCACCAGATCGAATAGTTAGGGCCTAAGAAGTCAACGCCAGAAGCATAAAATACAATATAAATACAACAGTTTTTCCCTTGTATAACAGGAATAATTGCAACCAGTGTGGAAGTAATGGTCATTTCTACGTCCCGGGCAAACTATACTTCACTCTAGGGCGTTGCTCAACCACATCGAATAGCTACGGCCCTAGAAGACAACGCCATAACTATAAAATACAATATAAATACAACAGTCTTTCCATCGCATAAAACGAATAATTGCAACCAGTCTGATAGTTATGGTCATTTCTACGTTCCGGGCAACCTAGGCTTCACTCTAGGGCGTTGCTCCACCAGATCGAATAGTTAGGGCCTAAGAAGTCAATGCCAGAAGCATAAAATACGATATATGTACAACAGTTCTTCCGTCGTATAAAATGAGTAATTGCAACCAGTGTGAAAGTAACGGCCATTTCTACGTTCCGGGCATCCTAGACTCAACACTGAAGCATTGCTCCACCAGATCGAATACATAGGGCCTTAGAAGTCAACGCCAGGAGCATAAAGTACATTAAAAATCCAACAGTTTGTCCATCGTATAACAGGAATAATTGCCACCCGTGTGAAAGTGATGGTTATTTCTGCATTCCTGGCAACCTAGGCTTCACTCTAGGGCGTTGCTCCTCAAGATAGAATAGTTAGGGCCCATTAAGTCAACGCCAGAAGCATAAAATACAATATAAATACAACAGTCTTTCCCTTGTATAACAGGAATAATTGCAACCAGTATGAAAGTTATGGTCATTTCTACGTTCCGGGCAACCTAGGCTTCACCCTAGGGCGTTGCTCCCCCTGATCGAATAGTTAGGGCCTAAGAAGTCAACGCCAGAAGCATAAAATACGATATATGTACAACAGTTTTTCCATCGTATAAAACGAATAATTGCAACCAGTATGCAAGTAATGGTCATTTCTACTTTCCAGGCAACCTAGGCTACACCCTAGGGCGCTGCTCCACCAGATCCAATAGCTAGGGCTTAAGAAGTCAACGCCAGGAGCACCAAACACAAAATAAATGCAACAGTTTTTCCATCGTATAAAACGAATAATTGCAACCAGTATGAAAGCTATGGTCATTTCTACGTTCCGGGCAATCTAGGCTTCACTCTAGGGCGTTGCTCAACCACATCGAATAGTTAGGGCCTTAGAGGTCATGCCAGAAGCATAAAATAGAATATAAATACAACAGTTTTTCCACTGTATAATATGAATAATTGCAAACAGTGTGGAAGTAATGGTCATTTCTACGTTCCGGGCAACCTAGGCTTCACTCTAGGGCGTTCGTCCACCAGATCCAATAGTTAGGGCCTAAGAAGTCAACGCCAGGAGCACCAAATGCAAAATAAATACAACAGTTTTTCCATCGTATAAAACGAATAATTGCAACCAGTATGAAAGTTATGGTCATTTCTACGTTCCGGGCAATCTAGGCTTCACTCTAGGGCGTTCCTCAGCCACATCGAATAGTTAGGGCCTTAGAAGTCAACGCCAGAAGCACCAAATACAAAATTAATACAACAGCTTTTCCATCGTATAAAACGAATAATTGCAACCAGTATGAAAGTTATGGTCATTTCTGCACTCCGGGCAACCTAGGCTTCACTCTAGGGCGTTGCTCCTCCAGATAGATTAGTTAGGGCCCAGGAAGTCAACGCCAGAAGCATAAAATACAATATAGATACAACAGTTTTTCCCTTGTATAACAGGAATAATTGCAAACAGTGTGGAGGTAATGGTCATTTCTACTTTCCGGGCAATCTAGGCTTCACTCTAGGGCGTTTCTCCACCACATCGAATAGCTGCGGCCTTAGAAGTCAACGCCAGAAGCATAAAATACAGTATAAATACAACAGTTTTTCAATCGTATAACAAGAATAATTGCAACCAGTGTGAAAGTGATGGTCATTTCTACATTCCTGGCAACCTACGCTTCACTCTAGGGCCATGCTCCACCAGATCGAACACTTAGGGCCTAAGAAGTCAACGCCAGAAGCTTAAAATACAATATAAATACAACAGTTTTTCCCTTGTATAACAGGAATAATTGCAACCAGTGTGAAAGCTATGGTCATTTCTACGTTCCGGGCAACCTAGGCTTCACTCTAGGGCGTTCCTCCACCACATCGAATAGCTACGGCCTTAGGAGTCAACGCCAGAGGCATAAAATACAAAATAAATACAACAGCTTTTCCATCGTATAACAAGAATAATTGCAACCAGTGTGAAAGTGATGGTCATTTCTTCATTCCGGGCAACCTAGGCTTCACTCTAGGGCGTTGCTCCACCAGATCGAATAGTTAGGGCCTAAGAAGTCAATGCCAGAAGCATAAAATACGATATATGTACAACAGTTTTTCCATCGTACAAAATGAGTAATTGCAACCAGTGTGAAAGTAACGGCCATTTCTACGTTCCGGGCATCCTAGACTTAACACTGAAACATTGCTCCACCAGATCAAATACATAGGGCCTTAGAAGTCAACGCCAGAAGCATAAAGTACATTAAAAATCCAACAGTTTGTCCATCGTATAACAGGAATAATTGCCACCCGTGTGAAAGTGATGGTTATTTCTGCATTCCTGGCAACCTAGGCTTCACTCTAGGGCGTTGCTCCTCAAGATAGAATAGTTAGGGCCCATTAACTCAACGCCAGAAGCATAGAATACAATATAAATACAACAGTTTTTCCCTTGTATAACAGGAATAATTGCAACCAGTGTGAAAGGTATGGTCATTTCTGCGTTCCGGGCAACCTAGGCTTCACTCTAGGGCGTTGCTCCACCACATCGAATAGCTCCGGCCTTAGAAGTCAACGCCAGAAGCATAAAATACAATATAACTACAACAGTTTTTGAGTCGTATAACAGGAATAATTGCAAACAGTGTGAAAGGTATGGTCATTTCTACGTTGCGGGCATCCTAGGCTACACTCTAGGGCATTGCTCCACCACATCGAATAGCTAAGACCTTAGAAGTCAACGCCATAACTATAAAAAACATTATAAATACAACAGTTTTTCCTTTGTATAGAATGAATAATTGCAAACAGTGTGGAGGTAATGGTCATTTCTACTTTCCGGGCAATCTAGGCTTCACTCTAGGGCGTTTCTCCACCACATCGAATAGCTGCGGCCTTAGAAGTCAACGCCAGAAGCATAAAATACAGTATAAATACAACAGTTTTTCAATCGTATAACAAGAATAATTGCAACCAGTGTGAAAGTGATGGTCATTTCTACATTCCTGGCAACCTACGCTTCACTCTAGGGCCATGCTCCACCAGATCGAACACTTAGGGTCTAAGAAGTCAACGCCAGAAGCATAAAATACAATATAAATACAACAGTTTTTCCCTTGTATAACAGGAATAATTGCAACCAGTGTGAAAGCTATGGTCATTTCTACGTTCCGGGCAACCTAGGCTTCACTCTAGGGCGTTCCTCCACCACATCGAATAGCTACGGCCTTAGGAGTCAACGCCAGAGGCATAAAATACAAAATAAATACAACAGCTTTTCCATCGTATAACAAGAATAATTGCAACCAGTGTGAAAGTGATGGTCATTTCTTCATTCCGGGCAACCTAGGCTTCACTCTAGGGCCATGCTCCACCAGATCGAATAGTTAGGGCCTAAGAAGTCAACGCCAGAAGCATAAAATACAATATAAATACAACAGTTTTTCCCTTGTATAACAGGAATAATTGCAACCAGTGTGGAAGTAATGGTCATTTCTACGTCCCGGGCAAACTATACTTCACTCTAGGGCGTTGCTCAACCACATCGAATAGCTACGGCCCTAGAAGACAACGCCATAACTATAAAATACAATATAAATACAACAGTCTTTCCATCGCATAAAACGAATAATTGCAACCAGTCTGATAGTTATGGTCATTTCTACGTTCCGGGCAACCTAGGCTTCACTCTAGGGCGTTGCTCCACCAGATCGAATAGTTAGGGCCTAAGAAGTCAATGCCAGAAGCATAAAATACGATATATGTACAACAGTTCTTCCGTCGTATAAAATGAGTAATTGCAACCAGTGTGAAAGTAACGGCCATTTCTACGTTCCGGGCATCCTAGACTCAACACTGAAGCATTGCTCCACCAGATCGAATACATAGGGCCTTAGAAGTCAACGCCAGGAGCATAAAGTACATTAAAAATCCAACAGTTTGTCCATCGTATAACAGGAATAATTGCCACCCGTGTGAAAGTGATGGTTATTTCTGCATTCCTGGCAACCTAGGCTTCACTCTAGGGCGTTGCTCCTCAAGATAGAATAGTTAGGGCCCATTAAGTCAACGCCAGAAGCATAAAATACAATATAAATACAACAGTCTTTCCCTTGTATAACAGGAATAATTGCAACCAGTATGAAAGTTATGGTCATTTCTACGTTCCGGGCAACCTAGGCTTCACCCTAGGGCGTTGCTCCCCCTGATCGAATAGTTAGGGCCTAAGAAGTCAACGCCAGAAGCATAAAATACGATATATGTACAACAGTTTTTCCATCGTATAAAACGAATAATTGCAACCAGTATGCAAGTAATGGTCATTTCTACTTTCCAGGCAACCTAGGCTACACCCTAGGGCGCTGCTCCACCAGATCCAATAGCTAGGGCTTAAGAAGTCAACGCCAGGAGCACCAAACACAAAATAAATGCAACAGTTTTTCCATCGTATAAAACGAATAATTGCAACCAGTATGAAAGCTATGGTCATTTCTACGTTCCGGGCAATCTAGGCTTCACTCTAGGGCGTTGCTCAACCACATCGAATAGTTAGGGCCTTAGAGGTCATGCCAGAAGCATAAAATAGAATATAAATACAACAGTTTTTCCACTGTATAATATGAATAATTGCAAACAGTGTGGAAGTAATGGTCATTTCTACGTTCCGGGCAACCTAGGCTTCACTCTAGGGCGTTCGTCCACCAGATCCAATAGTTAGGGCCTAAGAAGTCAACGCCAGGAGCACCAAATGCAAAATAAATACAACAGTTTTTCCATCGTATAAAACGAATAATTGCAACCAGTATGAAAGTTATGGTCATTTCTACGTTCCGGGCAATCTAGGCTTCACTCTAGGGCGTTCCTCAGCCACATCGAATAGTTAGGGCCTTAGAAGTCAACGCCAGAAGCACCAAATACAAAATTAATACAACAGCTTTTCCATCGTATAAAACGAATAATTGCAACCAGTATGAAAGTTATGGTCATTTCTGCACTCCGGGCAACCTAGGCTTCACTCTAGGGCGTTGCTCCTCCAGATAGATTAGTTAGGGCCCAGGAAGTCAACGCCAGAAGCATAAAATACAATATAGATACAACAGTTTTTCCCTTGTATAACAGGAATAATTGCAAACAGTGTGGAGGTAATGGTCATTTCTACTTTCCGGGCAATCTAGGCTTCACTCTAGGGCGTTTCTCCACCACATCGAATAGCTGCGGCCTTAGAAGTCAACGCCAGAAGCATAAAATACAGTATAAATACAACAGTTTTTCAATCGTATAACAAGAATAATTGCAACCAGTGTGAAAGTGATGGTCATTTCTACATTCCTGGCAACATACGCTTCACTCTAGGGCCATGCTCCACCAGATCGAACACTTAGGGCCTAAGAAGTCAACGCCAGAAGCTTAAAATACAATATAAATACAACAGTTTTTCCCTTGTATAACAGGAATAATTGCAACCAGTGTGAAAGCTATGGTCATTTCTACGTTCCGGGCAACCTAGGCTTCACTCTAGGGCGTTCCTCCACCACATCGAATAGCTACGGCCTTAGGAGTCAACGCCAGAGGCATAAAATACAAAATAAATACAACAGCTTTTCCATCGTATAACAAGAATAATTGCAACCAGTGTGAAAGTGATGGTCATTTCTTCATTCCGGGCAACCTAGGCTTCACTCTAGGGCGTTGCTCCACCAGATCGAATAGTTAGGGCCTAAGAAGTCAATGCCAGAAGCATAAAATACGATATATGTACAACAGTTTTTCCATCGTATAAAATGAGTAATTGCAACCAGTGTGAAAGTAACGGCCATTTCTACGTTCCGGGCATCCTAGACTTAACACTGAAACATTGCTCCACCAGATCAAATACATAGGGCCTTAGAAGTCAACGCCAGAAGCATAAAGTACATTAAAAATCCAACAGTTTGTCCATCGTATAACAGGAATAATTGCCACCCGTGTGAAAGTGATGGTTATTTCTGCATTCCTGGCAACCTAGGCTTCACTCTAGGGCGTTGCTCCTCAAGATAGAATAGTTAGGGCCCATTAACTCAACGCCAGAAGCATAGAATACAATATAAATACAACAGTTTTTCCCTTGTATAACAGGAATAATTGCAACCAGTGTGAAAGGTATGGTCATTTCTGCGTTCCGGGCAACCTAGGCTTCACTCTAGGGCGTTGCTCCACCACATCGAATAGCTCCGGCCTTAGAAGTCAACGCCAGAAGCATAAAATACAATATAACTACAACAGTTTTTGAGTCGTATAACAGGAATAATTGCAAACAGTGTGAAAGGTATGGTCATTTCTACGTTGCGGGCATCCTAGGCTACACTCTAGGGCATTGCTCCACCACATCGAATAGCTAAGACCTTAGAAGTCAACGCCATAACTATAAAAAACATTATAAATACAACAGTTTTTCCTTTGTATAAAATGAATAATTGCAAACAGTGTGGAGGTAATGGTCATTTCTACTTTCCGGGCAATCTAGGCTTCACTCTAGGGCGTTTCTCCACCACATCGAATAGCTGCGGCCTTAGAAGTCAACGCCAGAAGCATAAAATACAGTATAAATACAACAGTTTTTCAATCGTATAACAAGAATAATTGCAACCAGTGTGAAAGTGATGGTCATTTCTACATTCCTGGCAACCTACGCTTCACTCTAGGGCCATGCTCCACCAGATCGAACACTTAGGGTCTAAGAAGTCAACGCCAGAAGCATAAAATACAATATAAATACAACAGTTTTTCCCTTGTATAACAGGAATAATTGCAACCAGTGTGAAAGCTATGGTCATTTCTACGTTCCGGGCAACCTAGGCTTCACTCTAGGGCGTTCCTCCACCACATCGAATAGCTACGGCCTTAGGAGTCAACGCCAGAGGCATAAAATACAAAATAAATACAACAGCTTTTCCATCGTATAACAAGAATAATTGCAACCAGTGTGAAAGTGATGGTCATTTCTTCATTCCGGGCAACCTAGGCTTCACTCTAGGGCCATGCTCCACCAGATCGAATAGTTAGGGCCTAAGAAGTCAACGCCAGAAGCATAAAATACAATATAAATACAACAGTTTTTCCCTTGTATAACAGGAATAATTGCAACCAGTGTGGAAGTAATGGTCATTTCTACGTCCCGGGCAAACTATACTTCACTCTAGGGCGTTGCTCAACCACATCGAATAGCTACGGCCCTAGAAGACAACGCCATAACTATAAAATACAATATAAATACAACAGTCTTTCCATCGCATAAAACGAATAATTGCATCCAGTCTGATAGTTATGGTCATTTCTACGTTCCGGGCAACCTAGGCTTCACTCTAGGGCGTTGCTCCACCAGATCGAATAGTTAGGGCCTAAGAAGTCAATGCCAGAAGCATAAAATACGATATATGTACAACAGTTCTTCCGTCGTATAAAATGAGTAATTGCAACCAGTGTGAAAGTAACGGCCATTTCTACGTTCCGGGCATCCTAGACTCAACACTGAAGCATTGCTCCACCAGATCGAATACATAGGGCCTTAGAAGTCAACGCCAGGAGCATAAAGTACATTAAAAATCCAACAGTTTGTCCATCGTATAACAGGAATAATTGCCACCCGTGTGAAAGTGATGGTTATTTCTGCATTCCTGGCAACCTAGGCTTCACTCTAGGGCGTTGCTCCTCAAGATAGAATAGTTAGGGCCCATTAAGTCAACGCCAGAAGCATAAAATACAATATAAATACAACAGTCTTTCCCTTGTATAACAGGAATAATTGCAACCAGTATGAAAGTTATGGTCATTTCTACGTTCCGGGCAACCTAGGCTTCACCCTAGGGCGTTGCTCCCCCTGATCGAATAGTTAGGGCCTAAGAAGTCAACGCCAGAAGCATAAAATACGATATATGTACAACAGTTTTTCCATCGTATAAAACGAATAATTGCAACCAGTATGCAAGTAATGGTCATTTCTACTTTCCAGGCAACCTAGGCTACACCCTAGGGCGCTGCTCCACCAGATCCAATAGCTAGGGCTTAAGAAGTCAACGCCAGGAGCACCAAACACAAAATAAATGCAACAGTTTTTCCATCGTATAAAACGAATAATTGCAACCAGTATGAAAGCTATGGTCATTTCTACGTTCCGGGCAATCTAGGCTTCACTCTAGGGCGTTGCTCAACCACATCGAATAGTTAGGGCCTTAGAGGTCATGCCAGAAGCATAAAATAGAATATAAATACAACAGTTTTTCCACTGTATAATATGAATAATTGCAAACAGTGTGGAAGTAATGGTCATTTCTACGTTCCGGGCAACCTAGGCTTCACTCTAGGGCGTTCGTCCACCAGATCCAATAGTTAGGGCCTAAGAAGTCAACGCCAGGAGCACCAAATGCAAAATAAATACAACAGTTTTTCCATCGTATAAAACGAATAATTGCAACCAGTATGAAAGTTATGGTCATTTCTACGTTCCGGGCAATCTAGGCTTCACTCTAGGGCGTTCCTCAGCCACATCGAATAGTTAGGGCCTTAGAAGTCAACGCCAGAAGCACCAAATACAAAATTAATACAACAGCTTTTCCATCGTATAAAACGAATAATTGCAACCAGTATGAAAGTTATGGTCATTTCTACGTTCCGGGCAACCTAGGCTTCGCCCTAGGGCGTTGCTCCACCTGATCGTATAGTTAGGGCCTAAGAAGTCAACGCCAGAAGCATAAAATACGATATATGTACAACAGTTTTACCATCGTATAAAATGAATAATCGCAAACAGTGTGAAGATAATGGTCATTTCTACATTCCGGGCAACCTAGGCTTCACTCTAGGGCGTTGCTCCACCAGATCGAATAGTTGGGGCCTTAGAAGTCAACGCCCGAAGCATAAAATACAAAATAAGTAGAACTGTTTTTCCATTGTATAAAACGAACAATTGAAACCAGTGTGAAAGTTATGGTCATTTCTAAGTTCCGCGCAACCTAGTCTTCACCCCAGGACGTTGCTCCACCAGATCGAATAGTTAGGGCCTAAGAAGTCAATGCCAGAAGCATAAAATACGATATATGTACAACAGTTTTTCCATCGCATAAAATGAGTAATTGCAACCAGGGTGAAAGTAACGGACATTACTACGTTCCGGGCATCCTAGACTTAACACTGAGGCATTGCTCCACCAGATCGAATACATAGGGCCTTAGAAGTCGACGCCAGAAGCATAAAGTACATTAAAAATCCAACAGTTTGTCCATCGTATAACAGGAATAATTGCCGCCAGTGTGAAAGTGATGGTCATTTCTGCATTCCGAGCAGCCTAGGCTTCACTCTAGGGCGTTGCTCCTCCAGATAGAATAGTTAGGGCCCAGGAAGTCAACACCAGAAGCATAAAATACTATATAAATACTACAGTTTTTCAATCGTATAACAGGAATAATTGCAAACAGTGTGAAAAATATGGTCATTTCTACGTTGCGGGCACTCTAGGCTACACTCTATTGCATTGCTCCACCCCATCGAACAGCTACGGCCTTAGAAGTCAACGCCATAACTATAAAAAACAATATAAATACAACAGTTTTTCCATTGTATAAAATGAATAATTGCAAACAGTGTGGAGGTAATGGTCATTTCTACGTTACGGGCACCCTAGGCTACACTCTAGGGTATAGCTCCACCACATCGAACAGCTACGGCCTTAGAAGTCAACGCCATAATTATAAAAAACAATATAAATACAACAGTTTTTCCATCGTATAAAACGAATAATTGCAACCAGTATGAAACTTATGGCCATTTCTACGTTCCGGGCAATCTAGGCTTCACTCTATGGCGTTGCTCAACCACATCGAATAGCTACGGCCCTAGAACACAACGCCATAACTATAAAATACAATATAAATACAACAGTCTTTCCATCGTATAAAACGAGTAATTGCAACCAGTATGAAAGTTATGGTCATTTCTACGTTCCAGGCAACGTAGGCTTCGCTCTAGGGCGTTGCTCCACCAGATCGAATAGCTATGGACTTAGAATTCGACGCCAGAAGCATAAAATACAACATAAGTACAACAGTTTTTCCATCGTATAACAGGAATAATTGCAACCAGTGTGAAAGTACAGCTCATTTTTACGTTCCGGGCATCCTAGGCTTCGCTCAAGGGCGTTGCTCCAACACATCGAATAGTTAGGGCCTTAGAAGTCAACGCCTGAGGCATAAAATACAATAGAAATACAACATTTTTTTCATCGTATAACAGGAATAATTGCAACCAGTCTGAAAGATATGGTTATTTCTGCGTTCCGGGCAACCTAGGCTTCACTTTAGGCCGTTGGCCCTCCACATCTAACAGTTAGGGCCTAAGAAGTCAACGCCAGAAGCACCAAATACAAAATAAATACAACAGTTTTTCCATCGTATAAAACGAATAATTGCAACCAGTATTAAAGTTATGGTCATTTCTACGTTCCGGACAACCTAGGCTTCACCCTAGGGCGTTGCTCCTCCTGATCGAATAGTTAGGGCCTAAGAAGTCAACGCCAGAAGCATAAAATACGATATATGTACAACAGCTTTACCGTCGTATAAAATGAAGAATCGCAAACAGCGTGAAGGTAATGGTCATTTCTACATTCCGGGCAACCTAGGCTTCACTCTAGGGCGTTGCTCGACCAGATCGAATAGTTAGGGCCTTAGAAGTCAACGCCCGAAGCATAAAATACAAAATTAATAGAACAGTTTTTCCATTGTATAAAACGAACGATTGAAACCAGTGTGAAAGTTATGGTCATTTCTACGTTCCGCGCAACCTAGGCTTCACCCCTGGGCGTTGCTCCACCGGGTCGAATAGTTAGGGCCTAAGAAGTCAATGCCAGAAGCATAAAATACGATATATGTACAACAGTTTTTCCATCGCATAAAATGAGTAATTGCAACCAGTGTGAAAGTAACGGACATTTCTACGTTCCGGGCATCCTAGACTTAACACTGAGGCATTGCTCCACCAGATCGAATACATAGGGCCTTAGAAGTCAACGCCAGAAGCATAAAGTACACTAAAAATCCAACAGTTTGTGCATCGTATAACAGGAATAATTGCCACCAGTGTGAAAGTGATGGTCATTTCTCCATTCCGAGCAACCTAGGCTTCACTCTAGGGCGTCGCTCCTCCAGATAGAATAGTTAGGGCCCAGGAAGTCAACGCCAGAAGCATAAAATACAATATAAATACAACCGTTTTTCCCTTGTATAACAGGAATAATTGCAACCAGTGTGAAAGGTATGGTCATTCCTACGTTCAGGACTACTTAGGCTTCACCCTAGGGCGTTGCTCCTCCTGATCGAATAGTTAGGGCCTAAGAAGTCAACGCCAGAAGCATAAAATACGATATATGTACAACAGTTTTACCGTCGTATAAAATGAATAATCCCAAACAGTGTGAAGGTAATGGTCATTTCTACGTTCCGGGCAATCTAGGCTTCACTCTAGGGCGTTGATCCACCAGATCGAATAGTTAGGGCCATAGAAGTCAACGCCCGAAGCATAAAATACAAAATACATAGAACAGTTTTTCCATTGTATAAAACGAATAATTGAAACCAGTGTGAAAGTTATGATCATTTCTACGTTCCGGGCAACCTAGGCTTCACTACAGGGCTGTGCTCCACCAGATCAAATAGTTAGGGCCTAAGAAGTCAACGCCAGAAGCATAAAATACAATATAAATACAACAGCTTTTCCATCGTATTCAACGTATATTTGCGAACAGTGTGAAAGTAAAGGTCATTTCTACGTTCCGGGCAACCTAGGTTTCGCTCTAGGGTGTTGCTCCACCAGATCGAATAGCTAGGAACTTAGAAGCCAACGCCAGAAGCATAAAATACAACAAAAATACAACAGTTTTTCCAACGTATAAAAGGAGTAATTGCAACCAGTGTGAAAGTAATGGTCATTTCTACTTTCCGCGCAACATAGGTTTCACTCTTGGGCGTTGCTCCACCACATCGAATAGCTACGGACTTACAAGTCTACTCCGGAAGCATAAAATACAATATAAATACAACAGCTTTTCCATCGTATATAATGTATATTTGCAAACAGTGTGAAAGTAAAGGTCATTTCTACGTTCCGGGCAACCTAGGCTTCACTCTAGGGCGTTGTTCCACCAGGTCGAATAGTTAGGGCCTAAGAAGTCAACGCCAGAAGCATAAAATGCAACATAAATACAACAGCTTTTCCATCGTATGTAATGTATATTTGCAAACAGTGTGAAAGTAAAGGTCATTTCTACGTTCCGGGCAGCCTAGGCTTAACTGTAGGGCGTTGCTTCACCAGATCGCGTAGTTAGGGCCTAAGAAGTCAACGCCAGAAGCATAAAATACGATATATGTACAACAGTTTTACCTTCGTATAAAATGAATAATCGCAAACAGTGTGAAGGTAATGGTCATTTCTACGTTCCGGGCAACCTAGGCTTCACCCTAGGGCGTTGTTCCACCAGAGCGAATAGTTAGGGCCTAAGAAGTCAACGCCTGAAGCATAAAATACAATAAAAATACAACAGTTTTTCCATCGTATAAAACGAATAATTGCAACCAGTATGAAGGTTATGGTCATTTCTACGTTCCGGGCAACCTAGGCTTCACCCTAGGCCGTTGCTCCACCTGATCGAATAGTTAGGGCCTAAGAAGTCAACGCCAGAAGCATAAAATACGATATATGTACAACAGTTTTTCCATCGTATAAAACGAATAATTGCAACCAGTGTGAAAGTAATAGACATTTATATGTTGCGGGCATCCTAGACTTAACTCTGAGGCATTGCTACACCAGATCGAATACATAGGGCCTTAGAAGTCAACGCCAGAAGTATAAAGTACAATCAAAATCCAACAGTTTGTCCATCGTATAGCTGGAATAATTGCAACCAGAGTGAAAGTAATGGTCATTTCCACGTTTCGGGCGACCTAGGCTCCACTCTAGGGCGTTGCTCCACCAGATGGAATAGCTAGGGCCTCAGAAGTCAATGCCAGAAGCATAAAATACAAAATAAATACAACAGTTTTACCATCGTATAATACGAATAATTGAAACCAGTGTGAAAGTTATGGTCATTTCTACGTTACGGGCAACCTAGGCTTCACTACAGGGCGGTGCACCACCAGATCAAATAGTTATGGCCTAAGAAGTCAACGCCAGAAGCATAAAATACAATATAAATACAACAGTCTTTCCATCGTATAACAAGAATAATTGCAACCAGTGTGAAAGTGATGGTCATTTCTTCATTCCGGGCAACCTAGGCTTCACTCCAGGGCCATGCTGCACCAGATCGAATAGTTAGGGCCTAAGAAGTCAACGCCAGAAGCATAAAATACAATATAAATACAACAGTTTTTCCATCGTATAAAACGAATAATTGCAGCCAGTATGAAAGTTATGGTCATTTCTACGTTCCGGGCAACCAAGGCTTCACCCTAGGGCGTTGCTCCACCTGATCGAATAGTTAGGGCCTATGAAGTCAACGCCAGAAGCATAAAATATGATATATGTACAACAGTTTTTCCATCTTATAAATCGAATAATTGCAACCAGTGTGAAAGTAATAGACATTTCTACGTTGCGGGCATCCTAGACTTAACTCTGAGGCATTGCTACACCAGATCGAATACATAGGGCCTTAGAAGTCAACGCCAGAAGCATAAAATACGATATATGTACAACAGTTTTACCGCCGTATAAAATGAATAATCGCAAACAGAGTGAAGGTAATGGTCATTTCTACATTCCGGGCAACCTAGGCTTCACTCTAGGGCGTTGCTCCACCAGATCGAATAGTTGGCGCCTTAGAAGTCAACGCCCGAAGCATAAAATACAAAATAAATAGAACAGTTTTTCCATTGTATAAAACGAACAATTGAAACCAGTGTGAAAGTTATGGTCATTTCTACGTTCCGCGCAACCTAGTCTTCACTCCAGGGCGTTGCTCCACCAGATCGAATAGTTAGGGCCTAAGAAGTGAATGCCAGAAGCATAAAATACGATATATGTACAACAGTTTTTCCATCGCCTAAAATGAGTAATTGCAACCAGGGTGAAAGTAACGGACATTTCTACGTTCCGGGCATCCTAGACTTAACACTGAGGCATTGCTCCACCAGATCGAATACATAGGGCCTTAGAAGTCAACGCCAGAAGCATAAAGTGCATTAAAAATCCAACAGTTTGTCCATCGTATAACAGGAATAATTGCCGCCAGTGTGAAAGTGATGGTCATTTCTGCATTCCGGGCAACCTAGGCTTCACTCTAGGGCGTTGCTCCTCCAGATAGAATAGTTAGGGCCCAGGAAGTCAACGCCAGAAGCATAAAACACAATATAAATACAACAGTTTTTCCCTTGTATAACAGGAATAATTGCAACCAGTGTGAAAGGTATGGCCATTTCTACGTTCCGGGCAACCTAGGCTTCACTCTAGGGCGTTGCTCCACCACATCGAATAGCTGCGGCCTTAGAAGTCAACGCCAAAAGCATAAAATACAATATAAATACTACAGTTTTTCAATCGTATAACAGGAATAATTGCAAACAGTGTGAAAAATATGGTCATTTCTACGTTGCGGGCACCCTAGGCTACACTCTATTGCATTGCTCCACCACATCGAACAGCTACGGCCTTAGAAGTCAACGCCATAACTATAAAAAACAATATAAATACAACAGTTTTTCCATTGTATAAAATGAATAATTGCAAACAGTGTGGAGGTAATGGTCATTTCTACGTTACGGGCACCCTAGGCTACACCCTAGGGCATTGCTCCACCACATCGAACAGCTACGGCCTTAGAAGTCAACGCCATAACTATAAAAAACAATATAAATACAACAGTTTTTCCATCGTATAAAACGAATAATTGCAACCAGTATGAAACTTATGGCCATTTCTACGTTCCGGGCAATGTAGGCTTCACTCTAGGGCGTTGCTCATCCACATCGAATAGCTACGGCCCTAGAACACAACGCCATAACTATAAAATACAATATAAATACAACAGTCTTTCCATCGTATAAAACGAGTAATTGCAACCAGTCTGATAGTTATGGTCATTTCCACGTTCCGGGCAATCTAGGCTTCACTCTAGGGCGGTGCTCAACCACATCGAATAGTTAGGGCCTTAGAAGTCAATGCCAGAAGCATAAAATACAATATAAATACAACAGTTTTTCCACTGTGTAACATGAATAATTGCAAACAGTGTGGACGTAATGGTCATTTCTACGTTCCGGGCAACCTAGGCTTCACTCTACGGCGTAGGTCCACCAGATCCAATAGTTAGGGCCTAAGAAGTCAACGCCAGGAGCACCAAATACAAAATAAATACAACAGTTTTTCCATCGTATAAAACGAATAATTGCAACCAGTGTGCAAGTAATGGTCATTTCTACGATCCGGGCAACCTAGGCATCACCCTAGGGCGTTGTTCCACCAGAGCGAATAGTTAGGGCCTAAGAAGTCAACGCCTGAAGCATAAAATACAATATAAATGCAACAGTTTTTCCATCGTATAAAACGAATAATTGCAACCAGTATGAAAGTTATGGTCATTTCTACGTTCCGGGCATACTAGGCTTCACTCTAGGGCGTTGCTCAACCACACCGAATAGTCAGGGCCTAAGATGTCAACGCCAGAAGCACCAAATACAAAATAAATACAACAGTTTTTCCATCGTATAAAACGAATAATTGGAACCAGTATGAAAGTTATGGTCATTTCTACGTTCCGGGCAATCTAGGCTTCACTCTAGGGCGTTGCTCAACCACATCGAATAGTTAGGGCCTTAGAGGTCATGCCAGAAGCATAAAATACAATATAAATACAACAGTTTTTCCACTGTATAATATGAATAATTGCAAACAGTGTGGAAGTAATGGTCATTTCTACGTTCCGGGCAACCTAGGCTTCACTCTAGGGCGTTCGTCCACCAGATCCAATAGTTAGGGCCTAAGAAGTCAACGCCAGGAGCACCAAATGCAAAATAAATACAACAGTTTTTCCATCGTATAAAACGAATAATTGCAACCAGTATGAAAGTTATGGTCATTTCTACGTTCCGGGCAATCTAGGCTTCACTCTAGGGCGTTCCTCAGCCACATCGAATAGTTAGGGCCTTAGAAGTCAACGCCAGAAGCACCAAATACGAAATTAATACAACAGCTTTTCCATCGTATAAAACGAATAATTGCAACCAGTATGAAAGTTATGGTCATTTCTACGTTCCGGGCAACCTAGGCTTCGCCCTAGGGCGTTGCTCCACCTGATCGTATAGTTAGGGCCTAAGAAGTCAACGCCAGAAGCATAAAATACGATATATGTACAACAGTTTTACCATCGTATAAAATGAATAATCGCAAACAGTGTGAAGGTCATGGTCATTTCTACGTTCCGGGCAACCTAGGATTCACTCTAGGGCGTTGCTCCACCAGATCGATTAGTTGGGGCCTTAGAAGTCAACGCCCGAAGCATAAAATACAAAATAAATAGAACAGTTTTTCCATTGTATAAAACGAACAATTGAAACCAGTGTGAAAGTGATGGTCATTTCTACATTCCTGGCAACCTACGCTTCACTCTAGGGCCATGCTCCACCAGATCGAACACTTAGGGCCTAAGAAGTCAACGCCAGAAGCATAAAATACAATATAAATACAACAGTTTTTCCCTTGTATAACAGGAATAATTGCAACCAGTGTGAAAGCTATGGTCATTTCTACGTTCCGGGCAATCTAGGCTTCACTCTAGGGCGTTGCTCCACCACATCGAATAGTTAGGGCCTTGGAAGTCAATGCCAGAAGCATAAAATGCCATAGAAATACAACAGATGTTCCACTGCATAATATGAATAATTGCAAACTGTGTGGAAGTAATGGTCATTTCTACGTTCCGAGCAACCTCGGCTTCACTCTAGGGCGTTGCTCAACCACATCGAATAGCTGCGGCCCTAGAAGACAACGCCATAACTATAAAATACAATATAAATACAACAGTCTATCCATCGTATAAAACGGATAATTGCAACCAGTCTGATAGTTATGGTCATTTCTACGTTCCGGGCAATCTAGGCTGCTCTCTAGGGCGTTGCTCCTCCAGATCGAATAGTTAGGGCCTAACAAGTCAAAGCCAGATGCATAAAATACAATAGAAATACAACAGTTTTACCATCGTATAACAGGAATAATTGCAACCAGTGTGAAATATATGGTCATTTCTACGATACGGGCAACCTAGGCTGCACTCTAGGGAGTCGTTCCACCACATCGAATAGCTGCGGCCTTAGAAGTCAACGCCTGAGGCTTAAAATACAATAAAAATACAACATTTTTTTCATCGTATAACGGGAATAATTGCAACCAGTCTGAAAGATATGGTCATTTCTACGTTCCGGGCAACCTAGGCTTCACTTTAGGCCGTTGGCCCTCCACATCTAACAGTTAGGGCCTAAGAAGTCAACGCCAGAAGCACCAAATACAAAATAAATACAACAGTTTTTCCATCGTATAAAACGAATAATTGCAACCAGTATGAAAGTTATGGTCATTTCTACGTTCCGGGCAACCTAGGCTTCACCCTAGGGCGTTGCTCCCCCTGATCGAATAGTTAGGGCCTAAGAAGTCAACGCCAGAAGCATAAAATACAATATATGTACAACAGTTTTTCCATCGTATAAAACGAATAATTGCAACCAGTATGCAAGTAATGGTCATTTCTACTTTCCGGGCAACCTAGGCTTCACCCTAGGGCGCTGCTCCACCAGATCCAATAGCTAGGGCCTAAGAAGTCAACGCCATAACTATAAAAAACAATATAAATACAACAGTTTTTCCATCGTATAAAACGAATAATTGCAACCAGTATGAAACTTATGGCCATTTCTACGTTCCGGGAAATCTAGGCTTCACTCTAGGGCGTTGCTCAACCACATCGAATAGCTGCGGCCCTAGAAGACAACGCCATAACTATAAAATACAATATAAATACAACAGTCTATCCATCGTATAAAACGGATAATTGCAACCAGTCTGATAGTTATGGTCATTTCTACGTTCCGGGCAATCTAGGCTTCACTCTAGGGCGGTGCTCAACCACACCGAATAGCTGCGGCCCTAGAAGACAACGCCATAACTATAAAATACAATATAAATACAACAGTCTATCCATCGTATAAAACGGATAATTGCAACCAGTCTGATAGTTATGGTCATTTCTACGATCCGGGCAACCTAGGCATCACCCTAGGGCGTTGTTCCACCAGAGCGAATAGTTAGGGCCTAAGAAGTCAACGCCTGAAGCATAAAATACAATATAAATGCAACAGTTTTTCCATCGTATAAAACGAATAATTGCAACCAGTATGAAAGTTATGGTCATTTCTACGTTCCGGGCATACTAGGCTTCACTCTAGGGCGTTGCTCAACCACACCGAATAGTCAGGGCCTAAGATGTCAACGCCAGAAGCACCAAATACAAAATAAATACAACAGTTTTTCCATCGTATAAAACGAATAATTGCAACCAGTATGAAAGTTATCGTCATTTCTACGTTCCGGGCAATCTAGGCTTCACTCTAGGGCGTTGCTCAACCACATCGAATAGTTAGGGCCTTAGAGGTCATGCCAGAAGCATAAAATACAATATAAATACAACAGTTTTTCCACTGTATAATATGAATAATTGCAAACAGTGTGGAAGTAATGGTCATTTCTACGTTCCGGGCAACCTAGGCTTCACTCTAGGGCGTTCGTCCACCAGATCCAATAGTTAGGGCCTAAGAAGTCAACGCCAGGAGCACCAAATGCAAAATAAATACAACAGTTTTTCCATCGTATAAAACGAATAATTGCAACCAGTATGAAAGTTATGGTCATTTCTACGTTCCGGGCAATCTAGGCTTCACTCTAGGGCGTTCCTCAGCCACATCGAATAGTTAGGGCCTTAGAAGTCAACGCCAGAAGCACCAAATACGAAATTAATACAACAGCTTTTCCATCGTATAAAACGAATAATTGCAACCAGTATGAAAGTTATGGTCATTTCTACGTTCCGGGCAACCTAGGCTTCGCCCTAGGGCGTTGCTCCACCTGATCGTATAGTTAGGGCCTAAGAAGTCAACGCCAGAAGCATAAAATACGATATATGTACAACAGTTTTACCATCGTATAAAATGAATAATCGCAAACAGTGTGAAGGTCATGGTCATTTCTACGTTCCGGGCAACCTAGGATTCACTCTAGGGCGTTGCTCCACCAGATCGATTAGTTGGGGCCTTAGAAGTCAACGCCCGAAGCATAAAATACAAAATAAATAGAACAGTTTTTCCATTGTATAAAACGAACAATTGAAACCAGTGTGAAAGTGATGGTCATTTCTACATTCCTGGCAACCTACGCTTCACTCTAGGGCCATGCTCCACCAGATCGAACACTTAGGGCCTAAGAAGTCAACGCCAGAAGCATAAAATACAATATAAATACAACAGTTTTTCCCTTGTATAACAGGAATAATTGCAACCAGTGTGAAAGCTATGGTCATTTCTACGTTCCGGGCAATCTAGGCTTCACTCTAGGGCGTTGCTCCACCACATCGAATAGTTAGGGCCTTGGAAGTCAATGCCAGAAGCATAAAATGCCATAGAAATACAACAGATGTTCCACTGCATAATATGAATAATTGCAAACTGTGTGGAAGTAATGGTCATTTCTACGTTCCGAGCAACCTCGGCTTCACTCTAGGGCGTTGCTCAACCACATCGAATAGCTGCGGCCCTAGAAGACAACGCCATAACTATAAAATACAATATAAATACAACAGTCTATCCATCGTATAAAACGGATAATTGCAACCAGTCTGATAGTTATGGTCATTTCTACGTTCCGGGCAATCTAGGCTGCTCTCTAGGGCGTTGCTCCTCCAGATCGAATAGTTAGGGCCTAACAAGTCAAAGCCAGATGCATAAAATACAATAGAAATACAACAGTTTTACCATCGTATAACAGGAATAATTGCAACCAGTGTGAAATATATGGTCATTTCTACGATACGGGCAACCTAGGCTGCACTCTAGGGAGTCGTTCCACCACATCGAATAGCTGCGGCCTTAGAAGTCAACGCCTGAGGCTTAAAATACAATAAAAATACAACATTTTTTTCATCGTATAACGGGAATAATTGCAACCAGTCTGAAAGATATGGTCATTTCTACGTTCCGGGCAACCTAGGCTTCACTTTAGGCCGTTGGCCCTCCACATCTAACAGTTAGGGCCTAAGAAGTCAACGCCAGAAGCACCAAATACAAAATAAATACAACAGTTTTTCCATCGTATAAAACGAATAATTGCAACCAGTATGAAAGTTATGGTCATTTCTACGTTCCGGGCAACCTAGGCTTCACCCTAGGGCGTTGCTCCCCCTGATCGAATAGTTAGGGCCTAAGAAGTCAACGCCAGAAGCATAAAATACAATATATGTACAACAGTTTTTCCATCGTATAAAACGAATAATTGCAACCAGTATGCAAGTAATGGTCATTTCTACTTTCCGGGCAACCTAGGCTTCACCCTAGGGCGCTGCTCCACCAGATCCAATAGCTAGGGCCTAAGAAGTCAACGCCATAACTATAAAAAACAATATAAATACAACAGTTTTTCCATCGTATAAAACGAATAATTGCAACCAGTATGAAACTTATGGCCATTTCTACGTTCCGGGAAATCTAGGCTTCACTCTAGGGCGTTGCTCAACCACATCGAATAGCTGCGGCCCTAGAAGACAACGCCATAACTATAAAATACAATATAAATACAACAGTCTATCCATCGTATAAAACGGATAATTGCAACCAGTCTGATAGTTATGGTCATTTCTACGTTCCGGGCAATCTAGGCTTCACTCTAGGGCGGTGCTCAACCACATCGAATAGTTAGGGCCTTAGAAGTCAATGCCAGAAGCATAAAATACAATATAAATACAACAGTTTTTCCACTGTGTAACATGAATAATTGCAAACAGTGTGGACGCAATGGTCATTTCTACGTTCCGTGCAACCTAGGCTTCACTCTACGGCGTTGGTCCACCAGATCCAATAGTTAGGGCCCAAGAAGTCAACGCCAGGAGCACCAAATACAAAATAAATACAACAGTTTTTCCATCGTATAAAACGAATAATTGCAACCAGTGTGCACGTAATGGTCATTTCTACGATCCGGGCAACCTAGGCATCACCCTAGGGCGTTGTTCCACCAGAGCGAATAGTTAGGGCCTAAGAAGTCAACGCCTGAAGCATAAAATACAATATAAATTCAACAGTTTTTCCATCGTATAAAACGAATAATTGCAACCAGTATGAAAGTTATGGTCATTTCTACGTTCCGGGCATCCTAGGCTTCACTCTAGGGCGTTGCTCAACCACACCGAATAGTTAGGGCCTAAGATGTCAACGCCAGAAGCACCAAATACAAAATAAATACAACAGTTTCTCCATCGTATAAAACGAATAATTGCAACCAGTATGAAAGTTATGGTCATTTCTACGTTCCGGGCAACTTAGGCTTCACCCTAGGGCGTTGCTCCACCTGATCGTATAGTTAGGGCCTAAGAAGTCAACGCCAGAAGCATAAAATACGATATGTGTACAACAGTTTTACCATCGTATAAAATGAATAATCGCAAACAGTGTGAAGGTAATGGTCATTTCTACGTTCCGGGCAACCTAGGATTCACTCTAGGGCGTTGCTCCACCTGATCGAATAGTTGGGGCCTTAGAAGTCAACGCCCGAAGCATAAAATACAAAATAAATAGAACAGTTTTTCCATTGTATAAAACGAACAATTGAAACCAGTGTGAAAGTTATGGTCATTTCTACGTTCCGCGCAACCTAGTCTTCACCCCAGGGCGTTGCTCCACCAGATCGAATAGTTAGGGCCTAAGAAGTGAATGCCAGAAGCATAAAATACGATATATGTACAACAGTTTTTCCATCGCATAAAATGAGTAATTGCAACCAGGGTGAAAGTAACGGACATTTCTACGTTCCGGGCATCCTAGACTTAACACTGAGGCATTGCTCCACCAGATCGAATACATAGGGCCTTAGAAGTCAACGCCAGAAGCATAAAGTACATTAAAAATCCAACAGTTTGTCCATCGTATAACAGGAATAATTGCCGCCAGTGTGAAAGTGATGGTCATTTCGGCATTCCGGGCAACCTAGGCTTCACTCTAGGGCGTTGCTCCTCCAGATAGAATCGTTAGGGCCCAGGAAGTCAACGCCAGAAGCATAAAATACAATATAAATACAACAGTTTTTCCCTTGTATAACAGGAATAATTGCAACCAGTGTGAAAGGTATGGTCATTTCTACGTTCCGGGCAACATAGGCTTCACTCTAGGGCGTTGCTCCACCACATCGAATAGCTGCGGGCTTAGAAGTTAACGCCAAAAGCATAAAATACAATATAAATACTACAGTTTTTCCATCGTATAAAACGAATAATTGCAACCAGTATGAAACTTATGGCCATTTCTACGTTCCGGGCAATGTAGGCTTCACTCTAGGGCGTTGCTCATCCACATCGAATAGCTACGGCCCTAGAACACAACGCCATAACTATAAAATACAATATAAATACAACAGTCTTTCCATCGTATAAAACGAGTAATTGCAACCAGTCTGATAGTTATGGTCATTTCCACGTTCCGGGCAATCTAGGCTTCACTCTAGGGCGGTGCTCAACCACATCGAATAGTTAGGGCCTTAGAAGTCAATGCCAGAAGCATAAAATACAATATAAATACAACAGTTTTTCCACTGTGTAACATGAATAATTGCAAACAGTGTGGACGTAATGGTCATTTCTACGTTCCGGGCAACCTAGGCTTCACTCTACGGCGTTGGTCCACCAGATCCAATAGTTAGGTCCTAAGAAGTCAACGCCAGGAGCACCAAATACAAAATAAATACAACAGTTTTTCCATCGTATAAAACGAATAATTGCAACCAGTGTGCAAGTAATGGTCATTTCTACGATCCGGGCAACCTAGGCATCACCCTAGGGCGTTGTTCCACCAGAGCGAATAGTTAGGGCCTAAGCAGTCAACGCCTGAAGCATAAAATACAATATAAATGCAACAGTTTTTCCATCGTATAAAACGAATAATTGCAACCAGTATGAAAGTTATGGTCATTTCTACGTTCCGGGCATCCTAGGCTTCACTATAGGGCGTTGCTCAACCACACCGAATAGTTAGGGCCTAAGATGTCAACGCCAGAAGCACCAAATACAAAATAAATACAACAGTTTTTCCATCGTATAAAACGAATAATTGCAACCAGTATGAAAGTTATGGTCATTTCTACGTTCCGGGCAACCTAGGCTTCACCCTAGGGCGTTGCTCCACCTGATCGTATAGTTAGGGCCTAAGAAGTCAACGCCAGAAGCATAAAATACGATATACGTACAACAGTTTTACCATCGTATAAAATGAATAATCGCAAACAGTGTGAAGGTAGTGGTCATTTCTACGTTCCGGGCAACCTAGGATTCACTCTAGGGCGTTGCTCCACCAGATCGAATAGTTGGGGCCTTAGAAGTCAACGCCCGAAGCATAAAATACAAAATAAATAGAACAGTTTTTCCATTGTATAAAACGAACAATTGAAACCAGTCTGAAAGTTATGGTCATTTCTACGTTCCGCGCAACCTAGTCTTCACCCCAGGGCGTTGCTCCACCAGATCGAATAGTTAGGGCCTAAGAAGTGAATGCCAGAAGCATAAAATACGATATATGTACAACAGTTTTTCCATCGCATAAAATGAGTAATTGCAACCAGGGTGAAAGTAACGGACATTTCTACGTTCCGGGCATCCTAGACTTAACACTGAGGCATTGCTCCACCAGATCGAATACATAGGGCCTTAGAAGTCAACGCCAGAAGCATAAAGTACATTAAAAATCCAACAGTTTGTCCATCGTATAACAGGAATAATTGCCGCCAGTGTGAAAGTGATGGTCATTTCTGCATTCCGGGCAACCTAGGCTTCACTCTAGGGCGTTGCTCCTCCAGATAGAATAGTTAGGGCCCAGGAAGTCAACGCCAGAAGCATAAAATACAATATAAATACAACAGTTTTTCCCTTGTATAACAGGAATAATTGCAACCAGTATGAATGTTATGGTCATTTCTACGTTCCGGGCAATCTAGGCTTCACTCTAGGGCGTTGCTCAACCACATCGAATAGTTAGGGCCTAAGAAGTCAACGCCAGAAGCACCAAATACAAAATTAATACAACAGTTTTTCCGTCGTATAAAACGGATAATTGCAACCAGTGTGGACGTAATGGTCATTTTTACGATCCGGGCAACGTAGGCATCACCCTAGGGCGTTGTTTCACCAGAGCGAATAGTCAGAGCCTAAGAAGTCAACGCCTGAAGCATAAAATACAATATAAATACAACAGTTTTTCCATCGTATAAAACGAATAATTGCAACCAGTATGAAAGTTATGGCCATTTCTACGTTCCGGGCAACCTAGGCTTCACTCTAGGGCGTTGGTCCACCAGGTCGAATAGCTAGGGCCTGGGAAAACAACTCCAGACACGTAAAACACAATAAAAATACAACAGTTCTTTCATCGTATAACAGGAACAATTGCAACATGCCTGAACGTAATGGTCATTTCTACGTTCCGGGCAATCTAGGCTTCTCTCTAGGGCGTTGCTCCACCAGATGGAATAGTTAGGGCCTAAGAAGTCAACGCCAGAAGCATAAAATACAATAGAGATACAACAGTTTTTCCATCGTATAACAGGAATAATTGCAACCAGTGTGTAAGATATGGTCATTTCTACGATCAGGGCAACCTAGGTTTCACTCCAGGGCGTTGCTGCACCACATCGAATAGCTACGGCCCTAGAAGTCAACGCCAGAAGGTTAAAATACAATATAAATACAACAGATTTTCCATCGTATAATACGAATAATTGCAATCAGTATGAAAGTTATGGTCATTTCTACGTTCCGGGAAACCTGGGCTTCATCAGAGGGCGTTGCTCCACCAGATCCAATAGTTAGGACCTAAGAAGTCAACGCCAGAAGCATAAAATACGAAATAGATACAACAGTTTTTCCATCGTATAACAGAAATAATAGCAACCAGCGTGAAAGGTATGGTCATTTCTACGTTCCAGGCAACCTAGGCTTCACACTAGGGCATTGCTCCGCCACATCGAATGGCTACGGCCTTAGAAGTCAACGCCATAGCTATAAAATACAATATAAATACAACAGCTTTTCCATCGTATAAAACGAATAATTGCAACCAGTATGAAAGTTATGGTCATTTCTACGTTCCGGGCAACCTAGGCTTCACCCTAGGGCGTTGCTCCACCAGATCGAATAGTTAGGTCCTAAGAAGTCAACGCTAGAAGCATAAAATACGATATATGTACAATAGCTTTTCCACCTTATAAAACGAATAATTGAAACCAGTGTGAAAGCAATGGCCATTTCTACGTTCCGAGGATCCTAGAGATAAATCTGATGCATTGCTCCGCCAGATCGAAATACGGGGCCTTAGAAGTCAACGCCAGAAGCATAAAATACGATATATCTACAAGAGCTTTTCCATCGTATCAAACGAATAAGTGCAACCAGTGTGAAAGCAATGGCCATTTCTACGTTCCGGGCATCCTAGACTTAACTCTAGGGCGTTGCTCTACCAGATCGAATGGCTACGGCCTTAGAAGTCAACGCCCGAAGCATAAAATACAATAAAAATACAACAGTTATTCCATCGTATAACAGGAATAATTACAACCAGAGTGAAGGTGATGGGCATTTCTACGTTCCGTGCAACCTAGGCTTCACTCTAGGGCGTTGCACCACCAGATCGAATAGCTAGGGCCTTAGAAGTCAACGCCAGAAGCATAAAATAGAATATAAATACAACAGTTATTCCATCGTATAACAGGAATAATGACAACCAGTGTGAAAGTAATGGGCATTTCTACGTTCCGTGCAACCTAGGCTTCAGTCTAGGGCATTGGTCCACCAGATCCAATAGTTAGGTCCTAAGAAGTCAACGCCAGGAGCACCAAATAAAAAATAAATACAACAGTTTTTCCATCGTATAAAACGAATAATTGCAACCAGTATGAAAGTTATGGTCATTTCTACGTTCCGGGCAACCTACGCTTCACCCTAGGGCGTTGCTCCACCTGATCGTATAGTTAGGGCCTAAGAAGTCAACGCCAGAAGCATAAAATACGATATATGTACAACAGTTTTACCATCGTATAAAATGAATAATCGCAAACAGTGTGAAGGTAATGGTCATTTCTACGTTCCGGGCAACCTAGGATTCACTCTAGGGCGTTGCTCCACCAGATCGAATAGTGGGGGCCTTAGAAGTCAACGCCCGAAGCATAAAATACAAAATAAATAGAACAGTTTTTCCATTGTATAAAACGAACAATTGAAACCAGTCTGAAAGTTATGGTCATTTCTACGTTCCGCGCAACCTAGTCTTCACCCCAGGGCGTTGCTCCACCAGATCGAATAGTTAGGGCCTATGAAGTGAATGCCAGAAGCATAAAATACGATATATGTACAACATTTTTTCCATCGCATAAAATGAGTAATTGCAACCAGGGTGAAAGTAACGGACATTTCTACGTTCCGGGCATCCTAGACTTAACACTGAGGCATTGCTCCACCAGATCGAATACATAGGGCCTTAGAAGTCAACGCCAGAAGCATAAAGTACATTAAAAATCCAACAGTTTGTCCATCGTATAACAGGAATAATTGCCGCCAGTGTGAAAGTGATGGTCATTTCTGCATTCCGGGCAACCTAGGCTTCACTCTAGGGCGTTGCTCCTCCAGATAGAATAGTTAGGGCCCAGGAAGTCAACGCCAGAAGCATAAAATACAATATAAATACAACAGTTTTTCCATCGTATAAAACGAATAATTGCAACCAGTATGAAAGTTATGGTCATTTCTACGTTCCGGGCATACTAGGCTTCACTCTAGGGCGTTGCTCAACCACACCGAATAGTCAGGGCCTAAGATGTCAACGCCAGAAGCACCAAATACAAAATAAATACAACAGTTTTTCCATCGTATAAAACGAATAATTGGAACCAGTATGAAAGTTATGGTCATTTCTACGTTCCGGGCAATCTAGGCTTCACTCTAGGGCGTTGCTCAACCACATCGAATAGTTAGGGCCTTAGAGGTCATGCCAGAAGCATAAAATACAATATAAATACAACAGTTTTTCCACTGTATAATATGAATAATTGCAAACAGTGTGGAAGTAATGGTCATTTCTACGTTCCGGGCAACCTAGGCTTCACTCTAGGGCGTTCGTCCACCAGATCCAATAGTTAGGGCCTAAGAAGTCAACGCCAGGAGCACCAAATGCAAAATAAATACAACAGTTTTTCCATCGTATAAAACGAATAATTGCAACCAGTATGAAAGTTATGGTCATTTCTACGTTCCGGGCAATCTAGGCTTCACTCTAGGGCGTTCCTCAGCCACATCGAATAGTTAGGGCCTTAGAAGTCAACGCCAGAAGCACCAAATACGAAATTAATACAACAGCTTTTCCATCGTATAAAACGAATAATTGCAACCAGTATGAAAGTTATGGTCATTTCTACGTTCCGGGCAACCTAGGCTTCGCCCTAGGGCGTTGCTCCACCTGATCGTATAGTTAGGGCCTAAGAAGTCAACGCCAGAAGCATAAAATACGATATATGTACAACAGTTTTACCATCGTATAAAATGAATAATCGCAAACAGTGTGAAGGTCATGGTCATTTCTACGTTCCGGGCAACCTAGGATTCACTCTAGGGCGTTGCTCCACCAGATCGATTAGTTGGGGCCTTAGAAGTCAACGCCCGAAGCATAAAATACAAAATAAATAGAACAGTTTTTCCATTGTATAAAACGAACAATTGAAACCAGTGTGAAAGTGATGGTCATTTCTACATTCCTGGCAACCTACGCTTCACTCTAGGGCCATGCTCCACCAGATCGAACACTTAGGGCCTAAGAAGTCAACGCCAGAAGCATAAAATACAATATAAATACAACAGTTTTTCCCTTGTATAACAGGAATAATTGCAACCAGTGTGAAAGCTATGGTCATTTCTACGTTCCGGGCAATCTAGGCTTCACTCTAGGGCGTTGCTCCACCACATCGAATAGTTAGGGCCTTGGAAGTCAATGCCAGAAGCATAAAATGCCATAGAAATACAACAGATGTTCCACTGCATAATATGAATAATTGCAAACTGTGTGGAAGTAATGGTCATTTCTACGTTCCGAGCAACCTCGGCTTCACTCTAGGGCGTTGCTCAACCACATCGAATAGCTGCGGCCCTAGAAGACAACGCCATAACTATAAAATACAATATAAATACAACAGTCTATCCATCGTATAAAACGGATAATTGCAACCAGTCTGATAGTTATGGTCATTTCTACGTTCCGGGCAATCTAGGCTGCTCTCTAGGGCGTTGCTCCTCCAGATCGAATAGTTAGGGCCTAACAAGTCAAAGCCAGATGCATAAAATACAATAGAAATACAACAGTTTTACCATCGTATAACAGGAATAATTGCAACCAGTGTGAAATATATGGTCATTTCTACGATACGGGCAACCTAGGCTGCACTCTAGGGAGTCGTTCCACCACATCGAATAGCTGCGGCCTTAGAAGTCAACGCCTGAGGCTTAAAATACAATAAAAATACAACATTTTTTTCATCGTATAACGGGAATAATTGCAACCAGTCTGAAAGATATGGTCATTTCTACGTTCCGGGCAACCTAGGCTTCACTTTAGGCCGTTGGCCCTCCACATCTAACAGTTAGGGCCTAAGAAGTCAACGCCAGAAGCACCAAATACAAAATAAATACAACAGTTTTTCCATCGTATAAAACGAATAATTGCAACCAGTATGAAAGTTATGGTCATTTCTACGTTCCGGGCAACCTAGGCTTCACCCTAGGGCGTTGCTCCCCCTGATCGAATAGTTAGGGCCTAAGAAGTCAACGCCAGAAGCATAAAATACAATATATGTACAACAGTTTTTCCATCGTATAGAACGAATAATTGCAACCAGTATGCAAGTAATGGTCATTTCTACTTTCCGGGCAACCTAGGCTTCACCCTAGGGCGCTGCTCCACCAGATCCAATAGCTAGGGCCTAAGAAGTCAACGCCATAACTATAAAAAACAATATAAATACAACAGTTTTTCCATCGTATAAAACGAATAATTGCAACCAGTATGAAACTTATGGCCATTTCTACGTTCCGGGAAATCTAGGCTTCACTCTAGGGCGTTGCTCAACCACATCGAATAGCTGCGGCCCTAGAAGACAACGCCATAACTATAAAATACAATATAAATACAACAGTCTATCCATCGTATAAAACGGATAATTGCAACCAGTCTGATAGTTATGGTCATTTCTACGTTCCGGGCAATCTAGGCTTCACTCTAGGGCGGTGCTCAACCACACCGAATAGCTGCGGCCCTAGAAGACAACGCCATAACTATAAAATACAATATAAATACAACAGTCTATCCATCGTATAAAACGGATAATTGCAACCAGTCTGATAGTTATGGTCATTTCTACGATCCGGGCAACCTAGGCATCACCCTAGGGCGTTGTTCCACCAGAGCGAATAGTTAGGGCCTAAGAAGTCAACGCCTGAAGCATAAAATACAATATAAATGCAACAGTTTTTCCATCGTATAAAACGAATAATTGCAACCAGTATGAAAGTTATGGTCATTTCTACGTTCCGGGCATACTAGGCTTCACTCTAGGGCGTTGCTCAACCACACCGAATAGTCAGGGCCTAAGATGTCAACGCCAGAAGCACCAAATACAAAATAAATACAACAGTTTTTCCATCGTATAAAACGAATAATTGCAACCAGTATGAAAGTTATGGTCATTTCTACGTTCCGGGCAATCTAGGCTTCACTCTAGGGCGTTGCTCAACCACATCGAATAGTTAGGGCCTTAGAGGTCATGCCAGAAGCATAAAATACAATATAAATACAACAGTTTTTCCACTGTATAATATGAATAATTGCAAACAGTGTGGAAGTAATGGTCATTTCTACGTTCCGGGCAACCTAGGCTTCACTCTAGGGCGTTCGTCCACCAGATCCAATAGTTAGGGCCTAAGAAGTCAACGCCAGGAGCACCAAATGCAAAATAAATACAACAGTTTTTCCATCGTATAAAACGAATAATTGCAACCAGTATGAAAGTTATGGTCATTTCTACGTTCCGGGCAATCTAGGCTTCACTCTAGGGCGTTCCTCAGCCACATCGAATAGTTAGGTCCTTAGAAGTCAACGCCAGAAGCACCAAATACGAAATTAATACAACAGCTTTTCCATCGTATAAAACGAATAATTGCAACCAGTATGAAAGTTATGGTCATTTCTACGTTCCGGGCAACCTAGGCTTCGCCCTAGGGCGTTGCTCCACCTGATCGTATAGTTAGGGCCTAAGAAGTCAACGCCAGAAGCATAAAATACGATATATGTACAACAGTTTTACCATCGTATAAAATGAATAATCGCAAACAGTGTGAAGGTCATGGTCATTTCTACGTTCCGGGCAACCTAGGATTCACTCTAGGGCGTTGCTCCACCAGATCGATTAGTTGGGGCCTTAGAAGTCAACGCCCGAAGCATAAAATACAAAATAAATACAACAGTTTTTCCCTTGTATAACAGGAATAATTGCAACCAGTGTGAAAGCTATGGTCATTTCTACGTTCCGGGCAATCTAGGCTTCACTCTAGGGCGTTGCTCCACCACATCGAATAGTTAGGGCCTTGGAAGTCAATGCCAGAAGCATAAAATGCCATAGAAATACAACAGATGTTCCACTGCATAATATGAATAATTGCAAACTGTGTGGAAGTAATGGTCATTTCTACGTTCCGAGCAACCTCGGCTTCACTCTAGGGCGTTGCTCAACCACATCGAATAGCTGCGGCCCTAGAAGACAACGCCATAACTATAAAATACAATATAAATACAACAGTCTATCCATCGTATAAAACGGATAATTGCAACCAGTCTGATAGTTATGGTCATTTCTACGTTCCGGGCAATCTAGGCTGCTCTCTAGGGCGTTGCTCCTCCAGATCGAATAGTTAGGGCCTAACAAGTCAAAGCCAGATGCATAAAATACAATAGAAATACAACAGTTTTACCATCGTATAACAGGAATAATTGCAACCAGTGTGAAATATATGGTCATTTCTACGATACGGGCAACCTAGGCTGCACTCTAGGGAGTCGTTCCACCACATCGAATAGCTGCGGCCTTAGAAGTCAACGCCTGAGGCTTAAAATACAATAAAAATACAACATTTTTTTCATCGTATAACGGGAATAATTGCAACCAGTCTGAAAGATATGGTCATTTCTACGTTCCGGGCAACCTAGGCTTCACTTTAGGCCGTTGGCCCTCCACATCTAACAGTTAGGGCCTAAGAAGTCAACGCCAGAAGCACCAAATACAAAATAAATACAACAGTTTTTCCATCGTATAAAACGAATAATTGCAACCAGTATGAAAGTTATGGTCATTTCTACGTTCCGGGCAACCTAGGCTTCACCCTAGGGCGTTGCTCCCCCTGATCGAATAGTTAGGGCCTAAGAAGTCAACGCCAGAAGCATAAAATACAATATATGTACAACAGTTTTTCCATCGTATAAAACGAATAATTGCAACCAGTATGCAAGTAATGGTCATTTCTACTTTCCGGGCAACCTAGGCTTCACCCTAGGGCGCTGCTCCACCAGATCCAATAGCTAGGGCCTAAGAAGTCAACGCCATAACTATAAAAAACAATATAAATACAACAGTTTTTCCATCGTATAAAACGAATAATTGCAACCAGTATGAAACTTATGGCCATTTCTACGTTCCGGGAAATCTAGGCTTCACTCTAGGGCGTTGCTCAACCACATCGAATAGCTGCGGCCCTAGAAGACAACGCCATAACTATAAAATACAATATAAATACAACAGTCTATCCATCGTATAAAACGGATAATTGCAACCAGTCTGATAGTTATGGTCATTTCTACGTTCCGGGCAATCTAGGCTTCACTCTAGGGCGGTGCTCAACCACATCGAATAGTTAGGGCCTTAGAAGTCAATGCCAGAAGCATAAAATACAATATAAATACAACAGTTTTTCCACTGTGTAACATGAATAATTGCAAACAGTGTGGACGTAATGGTCATTTCTACGTTCCGTGCAACCTAGGCTTCACTCTACGGCGTTGGTCCACCAGATCCAATAGTTAGGGCCCAAGAAGTCAACGCCAGGAGCACCAAATACAAAATAAATACAACAGTTTTTCCATCGTATAAAACGAATAATTGCAACCAGTGTGCACGTAATGGTCATTTCTACGATCCGGGCAACCTAGGCATCACCCTAGGGCGTTGTTCCACCAGAGCGAATAGTTAGGGCCTAAGAAGTCAACGCCTGAAGCATAAAATACAATATAAATTCAACAGTTTTTCCATCGTATAAAACGAATAATTGCAACCAGTATGAAAGTTATGGTCATTTCTACGTTCCGGGCATCCTAGGCTTCACTCTAGGGCGTTGCTCAACCACACCGAATAGTTAGGGCCTAAGATGTCAACGCCAGAAGCACCAAATACAAAATAAATACAACAGTTTCTCCATCGTATAAAACGAATAATTGCAACCAGTATGAAAGTTATGGTCATTTCTACGTTCCGGGCAACTTAGGCTTCACCCTAGGGCGTTGCTCCACCTGATCGTATAGTTAGGGCCTAAGAAGTCAACGCCAGAAGCATAAAATACGATATGTGTACAACAGTTTTACCATCGTATAAAATGAATAATCGCAAACAGTGTGAAGGTAATGGTCATTTCTACGTTCCGGGCAACCTAGGATTCACTCTAGGGCGTTGCTCCACCTGATCGAATAGTTGGGGCCTTAGAAGTCAACGCCCGAAGCATAAAATACAAAATAAATAGAACAGTTTTTCCATTGTATAAAACGAACAATTGAAACCAGTGTGAAAGTTATGGTCATTTCTACGTTCCGCCCAACCTAGTCTTCACCCCAGGGCGTTGCTCCACCAGATCGAATAGTTAGGGCCTAAGAAGTGAATGCCAGAAGCATAAAATACGATATATGTACAACAGTTTTTCCATCGCATAAAATGAGTAATTGCAACCAGGGTGAAAGTAACGGACATTTCTACGTTCCGGGCATCCTAGACTTAACACTGAGGCATTGCTCCACCAGATCGAATACATAGGGCCTTAGAAGTCAACGCCAGAAGCATAAAGTACATTAAAAATCCAACAGTTTGTCCATCGTATAACAGGAATAATTGCCGCCAGTGTGAAAGTGATGGTCATTTCGGCATTCCGGGCAACCTAGGCTTCACTCTAGGGCGTTGCTCCTCCAGATAGAATCGTTAGGGCCCAGGAAGTCAACGCCAGAAGCATAAAATACAATATAAATACAACAGTTTTTCCCTTGTATAACAGGAATAATTGCAACCAGTGTGAAAGGTATGGTCATTTCTACGTTCCGGGCAACATAGGCTTCACTCTAGGGCGTTGCTCCACCACATCGAATAGCTGCGGGCTTAGAAGTTAACGCCAAAAGCATAAAATACAATATAAATACTACAGTTTTTCCATCGTATAAAACGAATAATTGCAACCAGTATGAAACTTATGGCCATTTCTACGTTCCGGGCAATGTAGGCTTCACTCTAGGGCGTTGCTCATCCACATCGAATAGCTACGGCCCTAGAACACAACGCCATAACTATAAAATACAATATAAATACAACAGTCTTTCCATCGTATAAAACGAGTAATTGCAACCAGTCTGATAGTTATGGTCATTTCCACGTTCCGGGCAATCTAGGCTTCACTCTAGGGCGGTGCTCAACCACATCGAATAGTTAGGGCCTTAGAAGTCAATGCCAGAAGCATAAAATACAATATAAATACAACAGTTTTTCCACTGTGTAACATGAATAATTGCAAACAGTGTGGACGTAATGGTCATTTCTACGTTCCGGGCAACCTAGGCTTCACTCTACGGCGTTGGTCCACCAGATCCAATAGTTAGGTCCTAAGAAGTCAACGCCAGGAGCACCAAATACAAAATAAATACAACAGTTTTTCCATCGTATAAAACGAATAATTGCAACCAGTGTGCAAGTAATGGTCATTTCTACGATCCGGGCAACCTAGGCATCACCCTAGGGCGTTGTTCCACCAGAGCGAATAGTTAGGGCCTAAGCAGTCAACGCCTGAAGCATAAAATACAATATAAATGCAACAGTTTTTCCATCGTATAAAACGAATAATTGCAACCAGTATGAAAGTTATGGTCATTTCTACGTTCCGGGCATCCTAGGCTTCACTATAGGGCGTTGCTCAACCACACCGAATAGTTAGGGCCTAAGATGTCAACGCCAGAAGCACCAAATACAAAATAAATACAACAGTTTTTCCATCGTATAAAACGAATAATTGCAACCAGTATGAAAGTTATGGTCATTTCTACGTTCCGGGCAACCTAGGCTTCACCCTAGGGCGTTGCTCCACCTGATCGTATAGTTAGGGCCTAAGAAGTCAACGCCAGAAGCATAAAATACGATATACGTACAACAGTTTTACCATCGTATAAAATGAATAATCGCAAACAGTGTGAAGGTAGTGGTCATTTCTACGTTCCGGGCAACCTAGGATTCACTCTAGGGCGTTGCTCCACCAGATCGAATAGTTGGGGCCTTAGAAGTCAACGCCCGAAGCATAAAATACAAAATAAATAGAACAGTTTTTCCATTGTATAAAACGAACAATTGAAACCAGTCTGAAAGTTATGGTCATTTCTACGTTCCGCGCAACCTAGTCTTCACCCCAGGGCGTTGCTCCACCAGATCGAATAGTTAGGGCCTAAGAAGTGAATGCCAGAAGCATAAAATACGATATATGTACAACAGTTTTTCCATCGCATAAAATGAGTAATTGCAACCAGGGTGAAAGTAACGGACATTTCTACGTTCCGGGCATCCTAGACTTAACACTGAGGCATTGCTCCACCAGATCGAATACATAGGGCCTTAGAAGTCAACGCCAGAAGCATAAAGTACATTAAAAATCCAACAGTTTGTCCATCGTATAACAGGAATAATTGCCGCCAGTGTGAAAGTGATGGTCATTTCTGCATTCCGGGCAACCTAGGCTTCACTCTAGGGCGTTGCTCCTCCAGATAGAATAGTTAGGGCCCAGGAAGTCAACGCCAGAAGCATAAAATACAATATAAATACAACAGTTTTTCCCTTGTATAACAGGAATAATTGCAACCAGTATGAATGTTATGGTCATTTCTACGTTCCGGGCAATCTAGGCTTCACTCTAGGGCGTTGCTCAACCACATCGAATAGTTAGGGCCTAAGAAGTCAACGCCAGAAGCACCAAATACAAAATTAATACAACAGTTTTTCCGTCGTATAAAACGGATAATTGCAACCAGTGTGGACGTAATGGTCATTTTTACGATCCGGGCAACGTAGGCATCACCCTAGGGCGTTGTTTCACCAGAGCGAATAGTCAGAGCCTAAGAAGTCAACGCCTGAAGCATAAAATACAATATAAATACAACAGTTTTTCCATCGTATAAAACGAATAATTGCAACCAGTATGAAAGTTATGGCCATTTCTACGTTCCGGGCAACCTAGGCTTCACTCTAGGGCGTTGGTCCACCAGGTCGAATAGCTAGGGCCTGGGAAAACAACTCCAGACACGTAAAACACAATAAAAATACAACAGTTCTTTCATCGTATAACAGGAACAATTGCAACATGCCTGAACGTAATGGTCATTTCTACGTTCCGGGCAATCTAGGCTTCTCTCTAGGGCGTTGCTCCACCAGATGGAATAGTTAGGGCCTAAGAAGTCAACGCCAGAAGCATAAAATACAATAGAGATACAACAGTTTTTCCATCGTATAACAGGAATAATTGCAACCAGTGTGAAAGATATGGTCATTTCTACGATCAGGGCAACCTAGGTTTCACTCCAGGGCGTTGCTGCACCACATCGAATAGCTACGGCCCTAGAAGTCAACGCCAGAAGGTTAAAATACAATATAAATACAACAGATTTTCCATCGTATAATACGAATAATTGCAATCAGTATGAAAGTTATGGTCATTTCTACGTTCCGGGAAACCTGGGCTTCATCAGAGGGCGTTGCTCCACCAGATCCAATAGTTAGGACCTAAGAAGTCAACGCCAGAAGCATAAAATACGAAATAGATACAACAGTTTTTCCATCGTATAACAGAAATAATAGCAACCAGCGTGAAAGGTATGGTCATTTCTACGTTCCAGGCAACCTAGGCTTCACACTAGGGCATTGCTCCGCCACATCGAATGGCTACGGCCTTAGAAGTCAACGCCATAGCTATAAAATACAATATAAATACAACAGCTTTTCCATCGTATAAAACGAATAATTGCAACCAGTATGAAAGTTATGGTCATTTCTACGTTCCGGGCAACCTAGGCTTCACCCTAGGGCGTTGCTCCACCAGATCGAATAGTTAGGTCCTAAGAAGTCAACGCTAGAAGCATAAAATACGATATATGTACAATAGCTTTTCCACCTTATAAAACGAATAATTGAAACCAGTGTGAAAGCAATGGCCATTTCTACGTTCCGAGGATCCTAGAGATAAATCTGATGCATTGCTCCGCCAGATCGAAATACGGGGCCTTAGAAGTCAACGCCAGAAGCATAAAATACGATATATCTACAAGAGCTTTTCCATCGTATCAAACGAATAAGTGCAACCAGTGTGAAAGCAATGGCCATTTCTACGTTCCGGGCATCCTAGACTTAACTCTAGGGCGTTGCTCTACCAGATCGAATGGCTACGGCCTTAGAAGTCAACGCCCGAAGCATAAAATACAATAAAAATACAACAGTTATTCCATCGTATAACAGGAATAATTACAACCAGAGTGAAGGTGATGGGCATTTCTACGTTCCGTGCAACCTAGGCTTCACTCTAGGGCGTTGCACCACCAGATCGAATAGCTAGGGCCTTAGAAGTCAACGCCAGAAGCATAAAATAGAATATAAATACAACAGTTATTCCATCGTATAACAGGAATAATGACAACCAGTGTGAAAGTAATGGGCATTTCTACGTTCCGTGCAACCTAGGCTTCAGTCTAGGGCATTGGTCCACCAGATCCAATAGTTAGGTCCTAAGAAGTCAACGCCAGGAGCACCAAATAAAAAATAAATACAACAGTTTTTCCATCGTATAAAACGAATAATTGCAACCAGTATGAAAGTTATGGTCATTTCTACGTTCCGGGCAACCTACGCTTCACCCTAGGGCGTTGCTCCACCTGATCGTATAGTTAGGGCCTAAGAAGTCAACGCCAGAAGCATAAAATACGATATATGTACAACAGTTTTACCATCGTATAAAATGAATAATCGCAAACAGTGTGAAGGTAATGGTCATTTCTACGTTCCGGGCAACCTAGGATTCACTCTAGGGCGTTGCTCCACCAGATCGAATAGTGGGGGCCTTAGAAGTCAACGCCCGAAGCATAAAATACAAAATAAATAGAACAGTTTTTCCATTGTATAAAACGAACAATTGAAACCAGTCTGAAAGTTATGGTCATTTCTACGTTCCGCGCAACCTAGTCTTCACCCCAGGGCGTTGCTCCACCAGATCGAATAGTTAGGGCCTATGAAGTGAATGCCAGAAGCATAAAATACGATATATGTACAACATTTTTTCCATCGCATAAAATGAGTAATTGCAACCAGGGTGAAAGTAACGGACATTTCTACGTTCCGGGCATCCTAGACTTAACACTGAGGCATTGCTCCACCAGATCGAATACATAGGGCCTTAGAAGTCAACGCCAGAAGCATAAAGTACATTAAAAATCCAACAGTTTGTCCATCGTATAACAGGAATAATTGCCGCCAGTGTGAAAGTGATGGTCATTTCTGCATTCCGGGCAACCTAGGCTTCACTCTAGGGCGTTGCTCCTCCAGATAGAATAGTTAGGGCCCAGGAAGTCAACGCCAGAAGCATAAAATACAATATAAATACAACAGTTTTTCCCTTGTATAACAGGAATAATTGCAACCAGTGTGAAAGGTATGGTCATTTCTACGTTCCGGGCAACCTAGGCTTCACTCTAGGGCGTTGCTCCAGCACACCGAATAGCTGCGGCCTTAAAAGTCAACGCCAGAAGCATAAAATACAATATAAATAAACAGTTTCTCAATCGTATAACAGGAATAATTGCAAACATTGTGAAAAATAAGGTCATTTCTACGTTGCGGGCACCCGAGGCTTCACTCTAGGGCATTGCTCCACTACTTCGAACAGCTACGGCCTTAGAAGTCAACGCCATAACTATAAAAAACGATATAAATACAACAGTTTTTCCATTGTATAAAATGAATAATTGCAAACAGTGTGGAGGTAATGGTCATTTCTACTTTCCGGGCAACCTAGGCTTCACTCTAGGGCGTTTCTCCATTACATCGAATAGCTACGCCCTTAGAAGTCAACGCCTGAAGCATAAAATACAATATAGATACAACAGTTTTTCCATCGTATAAAACGAATAATTGCAACCAGTATGAATGTTATGGTCATTTCTACGTTCCGGGCAATCTAGGCTTCACTCTAGGGCGTTGCTCAACCACATCGAATAGTTAGGGCCTAAGAAGTCAACGCCAGAAGCACCAAATACAAAATTAATACAACAGTTTTTCCGTCGTATAAAACGGATAACTGCAACCAGTGTGCACGTAATGGTCATTTCTACGATCCGGGCAACGTAGGCATCACACTAGGGCGTTGTTTCACCAGAGCGAATAGTCAGAGCCTAAGAAGTCAACGCCTGAAGCATAAAATACAATATAAATACAACAGTTTTTCCATCGTATAAAACGAATAATTGCAACCAGTATGAAAGTTATGGCCATTTCTACGTTCCGGGCAATCTAGGCTTCACTCTAGGGCGTTGCTCAACCACATCGAATAGCTACGGCCCTAGAACACAACGCCATAACTATAAAATACAATATAAATACAACAGTCTTTCCATCGTACAAAACGAGTAATTGCAACCAGTCTGATAGTTATGGTCATTTCCACGTTCCGGGAAACCTAGGCTTCACTCTAGGGCGGTGCTCAACCACACCGAATAGTTAGGGCCTTAGAAGTCAATGCCAGAAGCATAAAATACAATATAAATACAACAGTTTTTCCACTGTGTAACATGAATAATTGCAATCAGTGTGGAGGTAATGGTCATTTCTACGTTCCGGTCAACCTAGGCTTCACTCTACGGCGTTGGTCCACCAGATCCAATAGTTAGGGCCTAAGAAGTCAACGCCAGGAGCTCCAAATACAAAATAAATACAACAGTTTTTCCATCGTATAAAACGAATAACTGCAACCAGTGTGCACGTAATGGTCATTTCTACGATCCGGGCAACCTAGGCATCACCCTAGGGCGTTGTTCCACCAGAGCGAATAGTTAGGGCCTGAGAAGACAAGTCCAGACGCATAAAATACAAAATAGATGCAACAGTTTTTCCATCATATAACAGGAATAATTGCAACCAGTATGAAACTGATGGTCATTTCTACGTTCCGGGCAACCTAGGCTCCACTCTAGGGCGTTGCTCCTCCAGATCGAATAGCTAGGGCCTAAGTAGTCTACACCAGAAGCATAAAATACAATATAAATACAACAGTTTTTCCATTGTATAAAACGAATAATTGCTACCAGTGTGAAAGTTATGGTCATTTCTGCGTTCCAGGCCCCATAGGCTTCACTCTTGGACGTTGCCCCACCAGACCGAATAGCTAGGACCTTAGAAGTCAAAGCCAGACGCAGAAAATACAATATAAAGACAACAGTCTTTACATCGTATAAAACGAATATTTGCAATCCGTATGAAAATTATGGTCATTTCTACGTTCCGGGCAACCTAGGCTTCACCCTAGGTCGTTGCTCCACCATATCGAATAGTTAGGGGCTAAGAAGTCAACGCCAGAAGCATAAAATACAAAATAGATACAACAGGTTTTCCATCACATAACAGGAATAATTGCATCCAGTGTGAAAGTGATGGTCATTTCTACATTCTGGGCCACCTAGGCTTCACTCTAGGACGTTGGTCCACCAGGTCGAATAGTTAGGGCCTTAGAAAACAACTCCAGACGCATAAAACACAAGAAAAATGCAACAGTTCTTTCATCGTATAACAGGAACAATTGCAACATGCCTGAAGGTAATGGTCATTTCTACGTTCCGGGAAATCTAGGCTTCACTCTAGGGCGTTGCTCCAGCAGATCCAATAGTTAGAACCTCAGAAGTCAACGCCCGGAGCATAAAGTACAATAAAAATACCACAGTTTTTCCATCGTATAACAGGAATAATTGCAACCAGAGTGAAGGTGATGGTCATTTCTAAGTTTCGGGCAATCTAGGCTTGGCTCTATAGCGTTGATCCACCAGATCGAATAGCTCGGGCCTTAGAAGTCAACTCCAGAAACACAAAATAAAATAAAAATACAACAGTTATTCCATCGTATAGCAGAAATAATTACAACCAGTGTGAAAGTAATGGGCATTTCTACGTTCCGGGCAACCTAGGCTTCACCCTAGGGCGTTGCTCCACCAGAACCAATAGTTAGGACCCAAGAAGTCAGCTCCAGAAGCATAAAATACGAAATAGATGCAACAGTTTTTCCATCATATAACAGGAATAATTGCAACCAGAGTGAAGGTGATGGTCACTTCTAAGTTCCGGGCAACCTAGGCTTCACTCTAGAGCGTTGCACCACCAGATCGAATAGCTAGGGCCTTAGAAGTCAACGCCAGAAGCATAAAATAAAATATAAGTACAACAGTTATTCCACTGTATAAGTGGAATAATTACAACCAGTGTGAAAGTAATGGGCATTTCCACGTTCCGGGCAACCTAGGCTTCACCCTAGGGCGTTGCTCCACCAGATCGAATAGTTAGGACCCAAGAAGTCAGCTCCAGAAGCATAAAATACAAAATAGATGCATCTGTTTTTCCATCATATAACAGGAATAATTGCAACCAGAGTGAAGGTGATGGTCACTTCTAAGTTCCGGGCAACCTAGGCTTCACTCTAGAGCGTTGCACCATCAGATCGAATAGCTAGGGCCTTAGAAGTCAACGCCAGAAGCATAAAATAAAATATAAGTACAACAGTTATTCCATCGTATAAGTGGAATAATTACAACCAGTGTGAAAGTAATGGGCATTTCTACGTTCCGTGCAACCTAGGCTTCTCTCTAGGGCGTTGCTCCACCATATCGAATAGTTAGGGCCTAAGAAGTCAACGCCAGAAGCATAAAATACAATAGAGATACAACAGTTTTTCCATCGTATAACAGGAATAATTGCAACCAGTGTGAAAGATATGGCCATTTCTACGATCAGGGCAACATAGGCTTCACTCCAGAGCGTTGCTGCACCACATCGAATAGCTACGGCCTTAGAAGTCAACGCCAGAAGGTTAAAATACAATATAAATACAACAGATTTTCCATCGTATAATACGAATAATTGCAATCAGTATGAAAGTTATGGTCATTTCTACGTTCCGTTCAACCTAGGCTTCACCCTAGGGCGTTGCTCCACCAGATCGAATAGTTAGGTCCTAAGAAGTCAACGCAAGAAGCATAAAATACGATATATGTACAAGAGCTTTTCATCGTATAATACGAATAATTGCAATCAGTATGAAAGTTATGGTCATTTCTACGTTCCGGGCAATCTAGGCTTCACTCTAGGGCGGTGCTCAACCACATCGAATAGTTAGGGCCTTAGAAGTCAATGCCAGAAGCATAAAATACAATATAAATACAACAGTTTTTCCACTGTGTAACATGAATAATTGCAAACAGTGTGGACGTAATGGTCATTTCTACGTTCCGGGCAACCTAGGCTTCACTCTACGGCGTTGGTCCACCAGATCCAATAGTTAGGTCCTAAGAAGTCAACGCCAGGAGCACCAAATACAAAATAAATACAACAGTTTTTCCATCGTATAAAACGAATAATTGCAACCAGTGTGCAAGTAATGGTCATTTCTACGATCCGGGCAACCTAGGCATCACCCTAGGGCGTTGTTCCACCAGAGCGAATAGTTAGGGCCTAAGCAGTCAACGCCTGAAGCATAAAATACAATATAAATGCAACAGTTTTTCCATCGTATAAAACGAATAATTGCAACCAGTATGAAAGTTATGGTCATTTCTACGTTCCGGGCATCCTAGGCTTCACTATAGGGCGTTGCTCAACCACACCGAATAGTTAGGGCCTAAGATGTCAACGCCAGAAGCACCAAATACAAAATAAATACAACAGTTTTTCCATCGTATAAAACGAATAATTGCAACCAGTATGAAAGTTATGGTCATTTCTACGTTCCGGGCAACCTAGGCTTCACCCTAGGGCGTTGCTCCACCTGATCGTATAGTTAGGGCCTAAGAAGTCAACGCCAGAAGCATAAAATACGATATACGTACAACAGTTTTACCATCGTATAAAATGAATAATCGCAAACAGTGTGAAGGTAGTGGTCATTTCTACGTTCCGGGCAACCTAGGATTCACTCTAGGGCGTTGCTCCACCAGATCGAATAGTTGGGGCCTTAGAAGTCAACGCCCGAAGCATAAAATACAAAATAAATAGAACAGTTTTTCCATTGTATAAAACGAACAATTGAAACCAGTCTGAAAGTTATGGTCATTTCTACGTTCCGCGCAACCTAGTCTTCACCCCAGGGCGTTGCTCCACCAGATCGAATAGTTAGGGCCTAAGAAGTGAATGCCAGAAGCATAAAATACGATATATGTACAACAGTTTTTCCATCGCATAAAATGAGTAATTGCAACCAGGGTGAAAGTAACGGACATTTCTACGTTCCGGGCATCCTAGACTTAACACTGAGGCATTGCTCCACCAGATCGAATACATAGGGCCTTAGAAGTCAACGCCAGAAGCATAAAGTACATTAAAAATCCAACAGTTTGTCCATCGTATAACAGGAATAATTGCCGCCAGTGTGAAAGTGATGGTCATTTCTGCATTCCGGGCAACCTAGGCTTCACTCTAGGGCGTTGCTCCTCCAGATAGAATAGTTAGGGCCCAGGAAGTCAACGCCAGAAGCATAAAATACAATATAAATACAACAGTTTTTCCCTTGTATAACAGGAATAATTGCAACCAGTATGAATGTTATGGTCATTTCTACGTTCCGGGCAATCTAGGCTTCACTCTAGGGCGTTGCTCAACCACATCGAATAGTTAGGGCCTAAGAAGTCAACGCCAGAAGCACCAAATACAAAATTAATACAACAGTTTTTCCGTCGTATAAAACGGATAATTGCAACCAGTGTGGACGTAATGGTCATTTTTACGATCCGGGCAACGTAGGCATCACCCTAGGGCGTTGTTTCACCAGAGCGAATAGTCAGAGCCTAAGAAGTCAACGCCTGAAGCATAAAATACAATATAAATACAACAGTTTTTCCATCGTATAAAACGAATAATTGCAACCAGTATGAAAGTTATGGCCATTTCTACGTTCCGGGCAACCTAGGCTTCACTCTAGGGCGTTGGTCCACCAGGTCGAATAGCTAGGGCCTGGGAAAACAACTCCAGACACGTAAAACACAATAAAAATACAACAGTTCTTTCATCGTATAACAGGAACAATTGCAACATGCCTGAACGTAATGGTCATTTCTACGTTCCGGGCAATCTAGGCTTCTCTCTAGGGCGTTGCTCCACCAGATGGAATAGTTAGGGCCTAAGAAGTCAACGCCAGAAGCATAAAATACAATAGAGATACAACAGTTTTTCCATCGTATAACAGGAATAATTGCAACCAGTGTGAAAGATATGGTCATTTCTACGATCAGGGCAACCTAGGTTTCACTCCAGGGCGTTGCTGCACCACATCGAATAGCTACGGCCCTAGAAGTCAACGCCAGAAGGTTAAAATACAATATAAATACAACAGATTTTCCATCGTATAATACGAATAATTGCAATCAGTATGAAAGTTATGGTCATTTCTACGTTCCGGGAAACCTGGGCTTCATCAGAGGGCGTTGCTCCACCAGATCCAATAGTTAGGACCTAAGAAGTCAACGCCAGAAGCATAAAATACGAAATAGATACAACAGTTTTTCCATCGTATAACAGAAATAATAGCAACCAGCGTGAAAGGTATGGTCATTTCTACGTTCCAGGCAACCTAGGCTTCACACTAGGGCATTGCTCCGCCACATCGAATGGCTACGGCCTTAGAAGTCAACGCCATAGCTATAAAATACAATATAAATACAACAGCTTTTCCATCGTATAAAACGAATAATTGCAACCAGTATGAAAGTTATGGTCATTTCTACGTTCCGGGCAACCTAGGCTTCACCCTAGGGCGTTGCTCCACCAGATCGAATAGTTAGGTCCTAAGAAGTCAACGCTAGGAGCATAAAATACGATATATGTACAATAGCTTTTCCACCTTATAAAACGAATAATTGAAACCAGTGTGAAAGCAATGGCCATTTCTACGTTCCGAGGATCCTAGAGATAAATCTGATGCATTGCTCCGCCAGATCGAAATACGGGGCCTTAGAAGTCAACGCCAGAAGCATAAAATACGATATATCTACAAGAGCTTTTCCATCGTATCAAACGAATAAGTGCAACCAGTGTGAAAGCAATGGCCATTTCTACGTTCCGGGCATCCTAGACTTAACTCTAGGGCGTTGCTCTACCAGATCGAATGGCTACGGCCTTAGAAGTCAACGCCCGAAGCATAAAATACAATAAAAATACAACAGTTATTCCATCGTATAACAGGAATAATTACAACCAGAGTGAAGGTGATGGGCATTTCTACGTTCCGTGCAACCTAGGCTTCACTCTAGGGCGTTGCACCACCAGATCGAATAGCTAGGGCCTTAGAAGTCAACGCCAGAAGCATAAAATAGAATATAAATACAACAGTTATTCCATCGTATAACAGGAATAATGACAACCAGTGTGAAAGTAATGGGCATTTCTACGTTCCGTGCAACCTAGGCTTCAGTCTAGGGCATTGGTCCACCAGATCCAATAGTTAGGTCCTAAGAAGTCAACGCCAGGAGCACCAAATAAAAAATAAATACAACAGTTTTTCCATCGTATAAAACGAATAATTGCAACCAGTATGAAAGTTATGGTAATTTCTACGTTCCGGGCAACCTACGCTTCACCCTAGGGCGTTGCTCCACCTGATCGTATAGTTAGGGCCTAAGAAGTCAACGCCAGAAGCATAAAATACGATATATGTACAACAGTTTTACCATCGTATAAAATGAATAATCGCAAACAGTGTGAAGGTAATGGTCATTTCTACGTTCCGGGCAACCTAGGATTCACTCTAGGGCGTTGCTCCACCAGATCGAATAGTTGGGGCCTTAGAAGTCAACGCCCGAAGCATAAAATACAAAATAAATAGAACAGTTTTTCCATTGTATAAAACGAACAATTGAAACCAGTCTGAAAGTTATGGTCATTTCTACGTTCCGCGCAACCTAGTCTTCACCCCAGGGCGTTGCTCCACCAGATCGAATAGTTAGGGCCTATGAAGTGAATGCCAGAAGCATAAAATACGATATATGTACAACATTTTTTCCATCGCATAAAATGAGTAATTGCAACCAGGGTGAAAGTAACGGACATTTCTACGTTCCGGGCATCCTAGACTTAACACTGAGGCATTGCTCCACCAGATCGAATACATAGGGCCTTAGAAGTCAACGCCAGAAGCATAAAGTACATTAAAAATCCAACAGTTTGTCCATCGTATAACAGGAATAATTGCCGCCAGTGTGAAAGTGATGGTCATTTCTGCATTCCGGGCAACCTAGGCTTCACTCTAGGGCGTTGCTCCTCCAGATAGAATAGTTAGGGCCCAGGAAGTCAACGCCAGAAGCATAAAATACAATATAAATACAACAGTTTTTCCCTTGTATAACAGGAATAATTGCAACCAGTGTGAAAGGTATGGTCATTTCTACGTTCCGGGCAACCTAGGCTTCACTCTAGGGCGTTGCTCCACCACACCGAATAGCTGCGGCCTTAAAAGTCAACGCCAGAAGCATAAAATACAATATAAATAAACAGTTTCTCAATCGTATAACAGGAATAATTGCAAACATTGTGAAAAATAAGGTCATTTCTACGTTGCGGGCACCCGAGGCTTCACTCTAGGGCATTGCTCCACTACTTCGAACAGCTACGGCCTTAGAAGTCAACGCCATAACTATAAAAAACGATATAAATACAACAGTTTTTCCATTGTATAAAATGAATAATTGCAAACAGTGTGGAGGTAATGGTCATTTCTACTTTCCGGGCAACCTAGGCTTCACTCTAGGGCGTTTCTCCATTACATCGAATAGCTACGCCCTTAGAAGTCAACGCCTGAAGCATAAAATACAATATAGATACAACAGTTTTTCCATCGTATAAAACGAATAATTGCAACCAGTATGAATGTTATGGTCATTTCTACGTTCCGGGCAATCTAGGCTTCACTCTAGGGCGTTGCTCAACCACATCGAATAGTTAGGGCCTAAGAAGTCAACGCCAGAAGCACCAAATACAAAATTAATACAACAGTTTTTCCGTCGTATAAAACGGATAACTGCAACCAGTGTGCACGTAATGGTCATTTCTACGATCCGGGCAACGTAGGCATCACACTAGGGCGTTGTTTCACCAGAGCGAATAGTCAGAGCCTAAGAAGTCAACGCCTGAAGCATAAAATACAATATAAATACAACAGTTTTTCCATCGTATAAAACGAATAATTGCAACCAGTATGAAAGTTATGGCCATTTCTACGTTCCGGGCAATCTAGGCTTCACTCTAGGGCGTTGCTCAACCACATCGAATAGCTACGGCCCTAGAACACAACGCCATAACTATAAAATACAATATAAATACAACAGTCTTTCCATCGTACAAAACGAGTAATTGCAACCAGTCTGATAGTTATGGTCATTTCCACGTTCCGGGAAACCTAGGCTTCACTCTAGGGCGGTGCTCAACCACACCGAATAGTTAGGGCCTTAGAAGTCAATGCCAGAAGCATAAAATACAATATAAATACAACAGTTTTTCCACTGTGTAACATGAATAATTGCAATCAGTGTGGAGGTAATGGTCATTTCTACGTTCCGGTCAACCTAGGCTTCACTCTACGGCGTTGGTCCACCAGATCCAATAGTTAGGGCCTAAGAAGTCAACGCCAGGAGCTCCAAATACAAAATAAATACAACAGTTTTTCCATCGTATAAAACGAATAACTGCAACCAGTGTGCACGTAATGGTCATTTCTACGATCCGGGCAACCTAGGCATCACCCTAGGGCGTTGTTCCACCAGAGCGAATAGTTAGGGCCTGAGAAGACAAGTCCAGACGCATAAAATACAAAATAGATGCAACAGTTTTTCCATCATATAACAGGAATAATTGCAACCAGTATGAAACTGATGGTCATTTCTACGTTCCGGGCAACCTAGGCTCCACTCTAGGGCGTTGCTCCTCCAGATCGAATAGCTAGGGCCTAAGTAGTCTACACCAGAAGCATAAAATACAATATAAATACAACAGTTTTTCCATTGTATAAAACGAATAATTGCTACCAGTGTGAAAGTTATGGTCATTTCTGCGTTCCAGGCCCCATAGGCTTCACTCTTGGACGTTGCCCCACCAGACCGAATAGCTAGGACCTTAGAAGTCAAAGCCAGACGCAGAAAATACAATATAAAGACAACAGTCTTTACATCGTATAAAACGAATATTTGCAATCCGTATGAAAATTATGGTCATTTCTACGTTCCGGGCAACCTAGGCTTCACCCTAGGTCGTTGCTCCACCATATCGAATAGTTAGGGGCTAAGAAGTCAACGCCAGAAGCATAAAATACAAAATAGATACAACAGGTTTTCCATCACATAACAGGAATAATTGCATCCAGTGTGAAAGTGATGGTCATTTCTACATTCTGGGCCACCTAGGCTTCACTCTAGGACGTTGGTCCACCAGGTCGAATAGTTAGGGCCTTAGAAAACAACTCCAGACGCATAAAACACAAGAAAAATGCAACAGTTCTTTCATCGTATAACAGGAACAATTGCAACATGCCTGAAGGTAATGGTCATTTCTACGTTCCGGGAAATCTAGGCTTCACTCTAGGGCGTTGCTCCAGCAGATCCAATAGTTAGAACCTCAGAAGTCAACGCCCGGAGCATAAAGTACAATAAAAATACCACAGTTTTTCCATCGTATAACAGGAATAATTGCAACCAGAGTGAAGGTGATGGTCATTTCTAAGTTTCGGGCAATCTAGGCTTGGCTCTATAGCGTTGATCCACCAGATCGAATAGCTCGGGCCTTAGAAGTCAACTCCAGAAACACAAAATAAAATAAAAATACAACAGTTATTCCATCGTATAGCAGAAATAATTACAACCAGTGTGAAAGTAATGGGCATTTCTACGTTCCGGGCAACCTAGGCTTCACCCTAGGGCGTTGCTCCACCAGAACCAATAGTTAGGACCCAAGAAGTCAGCTCCAGAAGCATAAAATACGAAATAGATGCAACAGTTTTTCCGTCATATAACAGGAATAATTGCAACCAGAGTGAAGGTGATGGTCACTTCTAAGTTCCGGGCAACCTAGGCTTCACTCTAGAGCGTTGCACCACCAGATCGAATAGCTAGGGCCTTAGAAGTCAACGCCAGAAGCATAAAATAAAATATAAGTACAACAGTTATTCCACTGTATAAGTGGAATAATTACAACCAGTGTGAAAGTAATGGGCATTTCCACGTTCCGGGCAACCTAGGCTTCACCCTAGGGCGTTGCTCCACCAGATCGAATAGTTAGGACCCAAGAAGTCAGCTCCAGAAGCATAAAATACGAAATAGATGCAACAGTTTTTCCGTCATATAACAGGAATAATTGCAACCAGAGTGAAGGTGATGGTCACTTCTAAGTTCCGGGCAACCTAGGCTTCACTCTAGAGCGTTGCACCACCAGATCGAATAGCTAGGGCCTTAGAAGTCAACGCCAGAAGCATAAAATAAAATATAAGTACAACAGTTATTCCACTGTATAAGTGGAATAATTACAACCAGTGTGAAAGTAATGGGCATTTCCACGTTCCGGGCAACCTAGGCTTCACCCTAGGGCGTTGCTCCACCAGATCGAATAGTTAGGACCCAAGAAGTCAGCTCCAGAAGCATAAAATACAAAATAGATGCATCTGTTTTTCCATCATATAACAGGAATAATTGCAACCAGAGTGAAGGTGATGGTCACTTCTAAGTTCCGGGCAACCTAGGCTTCACTCTAGAGCGTTGCACCATCAGATCGAATAGCTAGGGCCTTAGAAGTCAACGCCAGAAGCATAAAATAAAATATAAGTACAACAGTTATTCCATCGTATAAGTGGAATAATTACAACCAGTGTGAAAGTAATGGGCATTTCTACGTTCCGTGCAACCTAGGCTTCTCTCTAGGGCGTTGCTCCACCATATCGAATAGTTAGGGCCTAAGAAGTCAACGCCAGAAGCATAAAATACAATAGAGATACAACAGTTTTTCCATCGTATAACAGGAATAATTGCAACCAGTGTGAAAGATATGGCCATTTCTACGATCAGGGCAACATAGGCTTCACTCCAGAGCGTTGCTGCACCACATCGAATAGCTACGGCCTTAGAAGTCAACGCCAGAAGGTTAAAATACAATATAAATACAACAGATTTTCCATCGTATAATACGAATAATTGCAATCAGTATGAAAGTTATGGTCATTTCTACGTTCCGTTCAACCTAGGCTTCACCCTAGGGCGTTGCTCCACCAGATCGAATAGTTAGGTCCTAAGAAGTCAACGCAAGAAGCATAAAATACGATATATGTACAAGAGCTTTTCATCGTATAATACGAATAATTGCAATCAGTATGAAAGTTATGGTCATTTCTACGTTCCGGGAAACCTGGGCTTCATCAGAGGGCGTTGCTCCACCAGATCCAATAGTTAGGACCTAAGAAGTCAACGCCAGAAGCATAAAATACGAAATAGATACAACAGTTTTTCCATCGTATAACAGAAATAATAGCTACCAGCGTGAAAGGTATGGTCATTTCTACGTTCCAGGCAACCTAGGCTTCACACTAGGGCATTTCTCCACCAAATCGAATGCCTACGGCCTTAGAAGTCAACGCCATAGCTATAAAATACAATATAAATACAACAGTTTTTCCATTGTATAAAACGGATAATTGCAACCAGTATGAAAGTTATGGTCATTTCTACGTTCCGTTCAACCTAGGCTTCACCCTAGGGCGTTGCTCCATCAGATCGAATAGTTAGTGCCTAAGAAGACAACGCCAGAAGCATAAAATACAATAAAAATGCAACAGTTTTTTCATCGTATAACAGGAATAATTGCAACAAGCCTGAAGGTAAGGGTCATTTCTACGTTCCGGGCAACCTAGGCTTCACTCTAGGGCGTTGCTCCACCACATCGAATAGCTACGGCCTGAGAACTCAGCGCCTGAAGCATAAAATACAATAAAAATACAACAGTTTTTTCATCGTATAACAGGAATAATTGCAACAAGCCTGAAGGTAATGGTCATTTCTACGTTCCGGGTAACCTAGGCTTCACTCTAGGGCCTTGCTCCACCAGATCGAATAGCTAGGGACTTAGAATTCAGCGCCAGAAGAATAAAATACAACATAAGTATGACAGTTTTTCCATCGTATAAAATGTGTAATTGCAAGCAGTGTGAAGGTAATGGTCATTTCTACGTTCCGGGCAACCTAGGCTTTACTCTAGAGCATTGCTCCACCAGATCGCATAGTTAGGGCCTACGAAGACAACGCCAGAAGCATAAAATACAAAATAAATACAACAGTTTTTCCATTGTATAAAACGAATAATTCAAACCAGTGTGAAAGTTATGGTCATTTCTACGTTTCGGGTAAACTGCGCTTCACTCCAGGGCGTTGCTCCACCAGATCGAATAGCTAGGGTCTTAGAATTCAACGCCAGAAGAATAAAATACAACATAAGTATAACAGTTTTTCCATCGTATAAAATGTGTAATTGCAAGCCGTGTAGGTAATGGTCATTTCTACGTTCCGGGCAACCTAGGCTTTACTCTAGAGTATTGCTCCACCAGATCGAATAGTTAGGGCCTAAGAAGACAATGCCAGAAGCATAAAATACAATATAAATACAACAGCTTTTCCATCGTATATAATGTGTACTTGCAAACAGTGTGAAAGTAAAGGTCATTTCTACGTTCCGGGCAACCTAGGCTTCACTCTAGGGAGTTGTTCCACCAGATCGAATAGTTAGGGCCTAAGAAGTCAACGCCAGAAGCATAAAATACAATAGAAATACAACAGCTTTTCCATTGTGTAAAACGAATAATTGCAACCAGTGTGAAAGTTATGGTCATTTCGATGTTCCGGGCAACCTAGGCTTCACTCTAGGGCATTGTTCCACCAGATCGAATAGTTAGGGCCTGAAAAGACAACGCCAGAAGCATAAAATACAATATAAATACAACAGCTTTTCCATCGTATATAATGTATATTTGCAAACAGTGTGAAAGTAAAGGTCATTTCTAGGTTCCGGGCCACCTAGGTTTCGCTGTAGAGCGCTGCTCCACCAGATCGAATAGTTAGGGCCTAAGAAGTCAACGCCAGAAGCATAAAATACAATATAAATGCAACAGCTTTTCCATCGTATATAATGTATATTTGCAAACAGTGTGAAATTAAATGTCATTTCTACGTTCCGGGCAACCTAGGCTTAACTGTAGGGCGTTGCTCCACTAGATCGCATAGTTAGGGACTTAGAATTTAACGGCAGAAGCATAAAATACAATAAAAATGCAACAGTTTTTCCATAGTATAACAAGAATAATTGCAACCAGTGTGAAAGTAGAGGTCATTTCTAGGTTCCGGGCAACCTAGGCTTCGCTCTAGAGCCTTGCTCCACCAGATCGAATAGCTAGGCACTTAGAAGTCAACGCCAGAAGCATAAAATATAATAAAAATGCATCAGTTTTTCCGTCGTATAATAGGAATAACTGCAACCAGTGTGAAAGTACTGGTCATTTCTGTGTTCCGGGTAGCCTAGGCTTCACTCTAGGGCGTTACTCCACCAGATCGAATAGCTAGGGAATTGGAATTCAACACCAGATAAAGAAAATACAACATAAGTACCACAGTTTTTCCATCATATAAAATGTATAATTGCTAGCAGTGTGAAGGTAATGGTCATTTCTACGTTCTGGATAACCTAGGCTTCACTCTAGAGCGTTGCTCCACCAGATGGAATAGATATGGCCTTAGATGTCGACTCCCGAAGCATAAAATACAAAATAAATAGTACAGTTTTTCCATTGTATAAAACGAATAACTGCAACCAGTGTGAAAGTTATGGTCATTTCTACGTTCCGGACAACCTAGGCTTAACTCCAGGGCGTTGCTCCACCAGATCGCATAGTTAGGGACTTAGAATTTAACGCCAGAAGCATAAAATACAATAAAACTGCAACAGTTTTTCCATAGTATAACAGGAATAACTGCAACCAGTGTGAAAGTACTGGTCATTTCTACGTTCCGGGTAACCTAGGCTTCACTCTAGGGCGTTGCTCCACCAGATCGAATAGCTAGGGACTTAGAATTCAACGCCAGAAGAATAAAATACAACATACGTGTAACAGTTTTTCCATCGTATAAAATGTATAATTGCAAGCAGTGTGAAGGTAATGGTCATTTCTACGTTCCGGGCAACCTAGGCTTTACTCTAGTGCATTGCTCCACCAGATCGAATAGTTAGTGCCTAAGAAGACTACGCCAGAAGCATAAAATACAATATAAATACAACCGTTTTTCCATCGTACATAATGTATACTTGCAAACAGTGTGAAAGGAAAGGTCATTTCTACGTTCCGGGCAACCTAGGCTTCACTCTAGGGAGTTGTTCCACCAGATCGAATAGTTAGGGCCTAAGAAATCAATGCCAGAAGCATAAAATACAATATAAATGCAACAGCTTTTCCATCGTATATAATGTATATTTGCAAACAGCGTGAAAGTAAAGGTCATTTCTACGTTCCGGGCAACCTAGGCTTAACTGTAGGTCGTTGCTCCACCAGATCGAATAGTTAGGGCCGAAGAAGTCAACGCCAGAAGCATAAAATACATTATAAATACAACAGTCTTTCCATCCTATAAAACGAATAATTGCAACCAGTCTGATAGTTATGGACATTTCTACGTTCCGGGCAACCTAGGCTTTACTCTAGAGCAATCCTCCACCAGATCGAATAGTTAGTGCCTAAGAAGACGACGCCAGAAGCATAAAATACAATAAAAATGCAACAGTTTTTTCATGGTATAACAGGAATAATTGCAACAAGCCTGAAGGTAAGGGTCATTTCTACGTTCCGGGCAACCTAGGCTTCACTCTAGGGCGTTGCTCCACCAGATCGAATAGCTAGGGACTTAGAATTCAACGCCAGTAGAATAAAATACAACATAAGTACAACAGTTTTACCATCGTATAAAATGAATAATCGCAAACAGTGTGAAGGTGATGGTCATTTCTACGTTCCGGGCAACCTAGGCCTCACTCTAGGGCGTTTCTCCACCACATCGAATAGTTAGGGCCTAAGAAGTCAACGCCAGAAGCATAAAATACAATATAAATACAACAGCTTTTCCATCGTATATAATGAATATTTGCAAACAGTGTGAATGTAATGGTCATTTCTACGTTCCGGGCAACCTAGGCTTCACTCTAGGGCGCTGCTCCACCAGATCGAATAGTTAGGGCCAAAGAAGTCAACACCAGAAGCTTAAAATAGAATATAAATACAACAGTTTTTCCCTTGTATAACAGGAACAATTGCAACCAGTGTGAAAGCTATGGTCATTTCTACGTTCCGGGCAACCTAGTCTTCACTCTAGGGCGTTGCTCCACCACATCGAATAGCTACGGCCTTCGAAGTCAACGCCTGAAGCATACGATATAATATAAATACAACAGTTTTTCCATCGTATAAGAGGAATAATTGCAACCAGAGTGAAGGTGATGGTCATTTCTACGTTCCGGGCAACCTAGGCTTCACTACAGGGCGCTGCTCCACCAGATCAAACAGCTAGGGCCTAAGAAGTCAACGCCAGAAGCATAAAATACAATCTAAATACTAAAGCTTTTCCATCGTATATAATGGATATTTGCAAACATTGTGAAAGTAAAGGTCATTTCTACTTTCGGGGAACCTAGGCTTCACTCTAGGGCGTTCTTCCACCAGATCGAATAGTTAGGGCCTAAGAAGTCAACGCCAGAAGCATAAAATACAATATAAATACAACAGCTTTACCACCGTATATAATGTATAATTGCAAACAGTGTGAAAGTAAAGGTCACTTCTACGTTCCGGGCAACCTAGGCTTAACTGTAGGGCGTTGCTCCACCAGATCGAATAGTTAGGGCTTTAGAAGTCATCGCCCGAAACATGAAATACAAAATAAATACAACAGCTTTTCCATCGTATATAATGTATATTTGCAAACAGTGTGAAAGTAAAGGTCATTTCTACGTTCCGGCCAACCTAGGCTTAACTGTAGGGCGTTGCTCCACCAGATCGAATAGTTGGGGCCTTAGAAGACAACGCCCGAAGCATGAAATACAAAACAAATAGAACAGTTTTTCCATTGTATAGAACGAATAATTGCAACCAGTGTGAAAGTTATGGTCATTTCTACGTTCCGGGCAACCTTGGCCTAACTCCAGGGCGTTGCTCCACCAAATCGAATAGTTAGGGCTTTGAATACAACGCCAGAAGCATAAAATACAATAAAAATGCAACAGTTTTTCCATCGTATAACAGGAATAATTACAACCAGAGTGAAGGTGATGGGCATTTCTACGTTCCGTGCAACCTAGGCTTCACTCTAGGGCGTTGCACCACCAGATCGAATAGCTAGGGCCTTAGAAGTCAACGCCAGAAGCATAAAATAGAATATAAATACAACAGTTATTCCATCGTATAACAGGAATAATTACAACCAGTGTGAAAGTAATGGGCATTTCTACGTTCCGTGCAACCTAGGCTTCAGTCTAGGGCATTGGTCCACCAGGTCGAATAGTTAGGGCCTGAGAAGACAAGTCCAGACGCATAAAATACAAAATAGATGCAACAGTTTTTCCATCATATAACAGGAATAATTGCAACCAGTGTGAAACTGATGGTCATTTCTACGTTCCGGGCAACCTAGGCTCCACTCTAGGGCGTTGCTCCTCCAGATCGAATAGCTAGGGCCTAAGTAGTCTACACCAGAAGCATAAAATACAATATAAATACAACAGTTTTTCCATTGTATAAAACGAATAATTGTTACCAGTGTGAAAGTTATGGTCATTTCTGCGTTCCAGGCCCCATAGGCTTCACTCTTGGACGTTGCCCCACCAGATCGAATAGCTAGGACCTTAGAAGTCAAAGCCAGACGCAGAAAATACAATATAAATACAACAGTTTTTACATCGTATAAAACGAATATTTGCAATCCGTATGAAAATTATGGTCATTTCTACGTTCCGGGCAACCTAGGCTTCACCCTAGGTCGTTGCTCCACCATATCGAATAGTTAGGGGCTAAGAAGTCAACGCCAGAAGCATAAAATACAAAATAGATACAACAGCTTTTCCATCATATAACAGGAATAATTGCATCCAGTGTGAAAGTGATGGTCATTTCTACGTTCCGGGCAATCTAGGCTTCAGTCCAGGGCGTTGTTCCCGCAGATCGAATAGTTAGGGCCTTAGAACCCTACGCCAGAAGCATAAAATACAATATAAATACAACAGTTTTTCCATCGTATAACAGGAATAATAGCAACCAGTGTGAAAGTGATGGTCATTTCTACATTCTGGGCCACCTAGACTTCACTCTAGGGCGATGCTCCACCAGATCGAATAGTTAGGGCCTAAGAAGTCAACGCCAGAGGCATAAAATACAATAGAGATACAACAGTTTTTCCATCGTATAACAGGAACAATTGCAACATGCCTGAAGGTAATGGTCATTTCTACGTTCCGGGAAATCTAGGCTTCTCTCTAGGGCGTTGCTCCACCAGATCGAATGGTTTGGGCCTAAGAAGTCAACACCAGAAGCATAAAATACAATACAGATACAACTGTTTTTCCATCGATTAACAGGAATAATTGCAACCAGTGTGAAAGATATGGTCATTTCTACGATCAGGGCAACCTAGGCTTCACTCTAGGGCGTTGCTCCACCACATCGAATAGCTACGGCCTTAGGAGTAAACGCCAGAGGCATAAAATACAAAATAAATACAACAGTTTTTCCATCGTATAACACGAATAATTGCAACCAGTGTGAAACTGATGGTCATTTCTACGTTCCAGGCAACCCAGGCTTCACTCTAGGGCGTTGTTCCTCCAGATCGAATAGCTAGAGCCTAAGAAGTCTACACCAGAAGCATAAAATACAATACAAATCCAACAGTTTTTCCATCGTGTAAAAGGAATAATTGCAACCAGTGTGAAAGTGATGGTCATTTCTACGTTCCGGGCAACCGAGACTTCACTCTAGGGCGTTGCTCCACCACATCGAATAGTTAGGGCCTTAGAAGTCAATGCCAGAAGCATAAAATGCCATATAAATACAACAGTTGTTCCACTGTATAATAGGAATAATTGCAAACAGTGTGGAAGTAATGGTCATTTCTACGTTCCGGGCAACGTTGGCTTCACTCTAGGGCGTTGCTCAACCACATCGAATAGCTACGGCCCAAGAAGACAACGCCATAACTATAAAATACAATATAAATACAACAGTCTATCCATCGTATAAAACGAATAAGTGCAACCAGTGAGATAGTTATTGTCATTTCTACGTTCCGGGCAACCGAGACTTCACCCTAGGGCGTTGCTCCACCAGATCGAATGGTTAGGGCCTAAGAAGTCAATGCCAGAAGCATAAAATACGATATATGTACAACAGTTTTTCCATCGCATAATATGAGTAATTGCAACCAGTGTGAAAGTAACGGCCATTTCTACGTTCCGGGAATCCTAGACTTAACACTGAGACATTGCTCCACCAGATCGAATACATAGGGCCTTAGAAGTCAACGCCAGAAGCATAAAGTACATTAAAAATCCAACAGTTTGTCCATCGTATAACAGGAATAATTGCCACCAGTGTGAAAGTTATGGTCATTTCTACATTCCGGGCAACCTAGGCTTCACTCTAGGGCGTTGCTCCTCCAGATAGAATCGTTAGGGCCCAGGAAGTCAACGGCAGAAGCATAAAATACAATATAAATACAACAGTTTTTTCCTTGTATAACAGGAATAATTGCAACCAGTGTGAAAGGTATGGTCATTTCTACATTCCGGGCAACCTAGGCTTCACTCTAGGGCGTTTCTCCACCACATCGAATAGCTGCGGCCTTTGAAGTCAACACAAGAAGCATAAAACACAATATCGATAAAACAGTTTTTCAATCGTGTAACAGGAATAATTGCAAACAGTGTGAAAGGTATGGTCATTTCTACGTTGCGGGCACCCTAGGCTTCACTCTAGGGAATTGCTCAACCACAAACCGAATAGCTACGGCCTTAGAAGTCAACGCCATAACTATAAAAAACAATATAAATACAACAGTTTTTCCATTGTATAAAATGAATAATTGCAAACAGTGAGGAAGTAATGGTCATTTCTACGTTCCGTGCAACCTAGGCTTCACTCTGGGGCGTTGCTCCACCAGATCGAATAGTTAGGGCCTAAGAAGTCAACGCCAGAAGCATAAACTACAATATAAATACAACAGTTTTTCCCTTGTATAACGGAAATAATTGCAACCAGTATGAATGTTATGGTCATTTCTACGTTCCGGGCAACCTAGGCTTCACTCTAGGGCGTTGCTCCACCAGATCCACTAGCTAGGGCCTAAGAAGTCAACGCCAGAAGCATAAAATACAATATAAATACAACAGTTTTTCCATCGTATAACAAGAATAATTGCAACCAGTGTGAAAGTGATGGTCATTTCTACATTCCGGGCAACCTAGGCTTCACTCTAGGGCCATGCTCCACCAGATCGAATAGTTAGGGCCTAGGAAGTCAACGCCAGAAGCATAAAATACAATATAAATACAACAGTTTGTCCATCGTATAACAGGAATAATTGCAACCAGTGTGAAAGCTATGGTCATTTCAACGTTCCGGGCAACCTAGGCTTCACTCTAGGGCGTTGCTCCACCACATCGAATACTTAGGGCCTTAGAAGTCAATGCCAGAAGCATAAAATGCCATATAAATACAACAGTTGTTCCACTGTATAATAGGAATAATTGCAAACTGTGTGGAAGTGATGGTCATTTCTACGTTCCGGGCAACGTTGGCTTCACTCTAGGGCGTTGCTCAACCGCATCGAATAGCTACGGCCCAAGAAGACAACGCCATAACTATAAAATACAATATAAATACAACAGTCTATCCATCGTATAAAACGAATAAGTGCAACCAGTGAGATAGTTATTGTCATTTCTACGTTCCGGGCAACCGAGACTTCACCCTAGGGCGTTGCTCCAACAGATCGAATAGTTAGGGCCTAAGAAGTCAATGCCAGAAGCATAAAATACGATATATGTACAACAGTTTTTCCATCGCATAATATGAGCAATTGCAACCGGTGTGAAAGTAACGGCCATTTCTACGTTCCGGGAATCCTAGACTTAACACTGAGACATTGCTCCACCAGATCGAATACATAGGGCCTTAGAAGTCAACGCCAGAAGCATAAAGTACATTAAAAATCCAACAGTTTGTCCATCGTATAACAGGAATAATTGCCACCAGTGTGAAAGTTATGGTCATTTCTACATTCCGGGCAACCTAGGCTTCACTCTAGGGCGTTGCTCCTCCAGATAGAATCGTTAGGGCCCAGGAAGTCAACGGCAGAAGCATAAAATACAATATAAATACAACAGTTTTTTCCTTGTATAACAGGAATAATTGCAACCAGTGTGAAAGGTATGGTCATTTCTACATTCCGGGCAACCTAGGCTTCACTCTAGGGCGTTTCTCCACCATATCGAATAGCTGCGGCCTTAGAAGTCAACGCAAGAAGCATAAAACACAATATCGATAAAACACTTTTTCAATCGTATAACAGGAATAATTGCAAACAGTGTGAAAGGTATGGTCATTTCTACGTAGCGGGCACCCTAGGCTTCACTCTAGGGAATTGCTCCACCACATCGAATAGCTACGGCCTTAGAAGTCAACGCCATAACTATAAAAAACAATATAAATACAACAGTTTTTCCGTTGTATAAAATGAATAATTGCAAACAGTGTGGAGGTAATGGTCATTTCTACTTTCCGAGCCACCTAGGCTTCACTCTAGGGCGTTGCTACACCACATCGAATAGCTCCGGCCCTAGAAGTCAACGCCAGAAGCATAAAATACAATTTAAATACAACAGTTTTTGAATCGTATAACAGGAATAATTGCAAACAGTGTGAAAGATATGGTCATTTCTACGTAGCGGGCATCCTAGGCTTCACTCTAGGGCATTGCTCCACCACATCGAATAGCTACGGCCTTAGAAGTCAACGCCATAACTATAAAAAACAATATAAATACAACAGTTTTTCCATTGTATAAAATGAATAATTGTAAAGAGTGAGGAAGTAATGGTCATTTCTACGTTCCGTGCAACCTAGGCTTCACTCTAGGGCGTTGCTCCACCAGATCCACTAGCTAGGGCCTAAGAAGTCAACGCCAGAAGCATAAAATACAATATAAATACAACAGTTTTTCCATCGTATAACAAGAATAATTGCAACCAGTGTGAAAGTGATGGTCATTTCTACATTCCGGGCAACCTAGGCTTCACTCTAGGGCCATGCTCCACCAGATCGAATAGTTAGGGCCTAGGAAGTCAACGCCAGAAGCATAAAATACAATATAAATACAACAGTTTGTCCATCGTATAACAGGAATAATTGCAACCAGTGTGAAAGCTATGGTCATTTCAACGTTCCGGGCAACCTAGGCTTCACTCTAGGGCGTTGCTCCACCACATCGAATAGTTAGGGCCTTAGAAGTCAATGCCAGAAGCATAAAATGCCATATAAATACAACAGTTGTTCCACTGTATAATAGGAATAATTGCAAACTGTGTGGAAGTGATGGTCATTTCTACGTTCCGGGCAACGTTGGCTTCACTCTAGGGCGTTGCTCAACCGCATCGAATAGCTACGGCCCAAGAAGACAACGCCATAACTATAAAATACAATATAAATACAACAGTCTATCCATCGTATAAAACGAATAAGTGCAACCAGTGAGATAGTTATTGTCATTTCTACGTTCCGGGCAACCGAGACTTCACCCTAGGGCGTTGCTCCAACAGATCGAATAGTTAGGGCCTAAGAAGTCAATGCCAGAAGCATAAAATACGATATATGTACAACAGTTTTTCCATCGCATAATATGAGTAATTGCAACCAGTGTGAAAGTAACGGCCATTTCTACGTTCCGGGAATCCTAGACTTAACACTGAGACATTGCTCCACCAGATCGAATACATAGGGCCTTAGATGTCAACGCCAGAAGCATAAAGTACATTAAAAATCCAACAGTTTGTCCATCCTATAACAGGAATAATTGCAACCAGTATGAATGTTATGGTCATTTCTACGTTCCGGGCAACCTAGGCTTCACTCTAGGGCGTTGCTCCACCAGATCCACTAGCTAGGGCCTAAGAAGTCAACGCCAGAAGCATAAAATACAATATACATACAACAGTTTCTCCACTGTATAATATGAATAATTGCAAACAGTGTGGAAGTAATGGTCATTTCTACGTCCCGGGCAACCTAGGCTTCACTCTAGGGTGTTGGTCCACCAGATCCAATAGTTAGGGCCTAAGAAGTCAACGCCAGGAGCAACAAATACAAAATAAATACAACAGTTTTTCCATCGTATAAAACGAATAATTGCATCCAGTGTGCAAGTAATGGTCATATCTAGGTTCCGGGCAACCTAGGCTTCACTCTAGGGCGATCCTCCACCACATCGAATAGCTACGGCCTTAGGAGTCAACGCCAGAGGCATAAAATACAATATAAATACAACAGTTTTTCCATCGTATAACAAGAATAATTGCAACCAGTGTGAAAGTGATGGTCATTTCTACATTCCGGGCAACCTAGGCTTCACTCTAGGGCCATGCTCAACCAGATCGAATAGTTAGGGCCTAGGAAGTCAACGCCAGAAGCATAAAATACAATATAAATACAACAGTTTGTCCATCGTATAACAGGAATAATTGCAACCAGTGTGAAAGCTATGGTCATTTCAACGTTCCGGGCAACCTAGGCTTCACTCTAGGGCGTTGCTCCACCACATCGAATAGTTAGGGCCTTAGAAGTCAATGCCAGAAGCATAAAATGCCATATAAATACAACAGTTGTTCCACTGTATAATAGGAATAATTGCAAACAGTGTGGAAGTAATGGTCATTTCTACGTTCCGGGCAACGTTGGCTTCACTCTAGGGCGTTGCTCAACCACATCGAATAGCTACGGCCCAAGAAGACAACGCCATAACTATAAAATACAATATAAATACAACAGTCTATCCATCGTATAAAACGAATAAGTGCAACCAGTGAGATAGTTATTGTCATTTCTACGTTCCGGGCAACCGAGACTTCACCCTAGGGCGTTGCTCCACCAGATCGAATGGTTAGGGCCTAAGAAGTCAATGCCAGAAGCATAAAATACGATATATGTACAACAGTTTTTCCATCGCATAATATGAGTAATTGCAACCAGTGTGAAAGTAACGGCCATTTCTACGTTCCGGGAATCCTAGACTTAACACTGAGACATTGCTCCACCAGATCGAATACATAGGGCCTTAGAAGTCAACGCCATAACTATAAAAAACAATATAAATACAACAGTTTTTCCGTTGTATAAAATGAATAATTGCAAACAGTGTGGAGGTAATGGTCATTTCTACTTTCCGAGCCACCTAGGCTTCACTCTAGGGCGTTGCTACACCACATCGAATAGCTCCGGCCCTAGAAGTCAACGCCAGAAGCATAAAATACAATTTAAATACAACAGTTTTTGAATCGTATAACAGGAATAATTGCAAACAGTGTGAAAGATATGGTCATTTCTACGTAGCGGGCATCCTAGGCTTCACTCTAGGGCATTGCTCCACCACATCGAATAGCTACGGCCTTAGAAGTCAACGCCATAACTATAAAAAACAATATAAATACAACAGTTTTTCCATTGTATAAAATGAATAATTGTAAAGAGTGAGGAAGTAATGGTCATTTCTACGTTCCGTGCAACCTAGGCTTCACTCTAGGGCGTTGCTCCACTAGATCGAATAGTTAGGGCCTTAGAAGTCAATGCCAGAAGCATAAAATATAATATAAATACAACAGTTTTTCCCTTGTATAACAGGAATAATTGCAACCAGTGTGGAAGGTATGGTCATTTCTACGTTCCGGGCAACCTAGGCTTCACTCTAGGGCGTTGCTCCACCACTTCGAATATCTACGGCCTTAGGAGTCAACGCCAGCGGCATAAAATACAATATAAATACAACAGTTTTTCCCTTGTATAACAGAAATAATTGCAACCAGTGTGAATGCTATGGTCGTTTCTACGTTCCGGACAACCTAGGCTTCACTCTAGGGCGTTGCTCCACCACATCGAATAGTTAGGGCCTTAGAAGTCAATGCCAGAAGCATAAAATACAATATACATACAACAGTTTTTCCACTGTATAATATGAGTAATTGCAAACAGTGTGGAAGTAATGGTCATTTCTACGTCCCGGGCAACCTAGGCTTCACTCTAGGGCGTTGGTCCACCAGATCCAATAGTTAGGGCCTAAGAAGTCAACGCCAGGAGCACCAAATACAAAATAAATACAACAGTTTTTCCATCGTATAAAACGAATAATTGCATCCAGTGTGCAAGTAATGGTCATTTCTACGATCCGGGCGACCTAGGCATCACTCTAGGGCGTTGTTCCACCAGAGCGAATAGTTAGGGCCTAAGAAGTCAACGCCTGAAGCATAAAATACAATATAAATACAACAGTCTTTCCATTGTATAAAACGAACAATTGCAACCAGTATGAAAGTTATAGTTATTTCTACGTTCAGGGCAACCTAGGCTTCACCCTAGGGCGTTGCTCCTCCAGATCGAATACTTAGGGCCTAAGAAGTAAACGCCAGAGACATAAAATACGATATATGTACAACAGTCTTTCCATCGTATAAAACGAATAATTGCAACCAGTCTGATAGTTATGGTCATTTCAACGTTCCGGGCAATCTAGGCTTCTCCCTAGGGCGTTGCTCCACCAGATCGAATAGTTAGGGCCTAACAAGTCAACGCCAGAAGCATAAACTACAATAGAAATACAACAGTTTTACCATCGTATAACAGGAATAATTGCAACCAGTGTGAAAGGTATGGTCATTTCTACGATACGGGCAACCTAGGCTGCACTCTAGGGCGTCGTTCCACCAGATCGAATAGTTAGGGCCTAAGAAGTCTACGCCAGAAGCATAAAAGACAATACAAATACAACAGCTTTTCCATCGTATAACAGGCATAATTGCAACCAGTGTGAAAGGTGTGGTCATTTCTACTTTCCGGGCAATCTAGGCTTCACTCTAGGGCGTTTCTCCACCACATCGAATAGTTAGGGCCTTAGAAGTCATGCCAGAAGCATAAAATACAATATAAATAAAACAGTTTTTCTATCGTATAACAGGAATAATTGCAAACAGTGTGAAAGACATGGTCATATCTAGGTTCCGGGCAACCTAGGCTTCACTCTAGGGCGATCCTCCACCACATCGAATAGCTACGGCCTTAGGAGTCAACGCCAGAGGCATAAAATACAATATAAATACAACAGTTTTTCCATCGTATAACAAGAATAATTGCAACCAGTGTGAAAGTGATGGTCATTTCTACATTCCGGGCAACCTAGGCTTCACTCTAGGGCCATGCTCAACCAGATCGAATAGTTAGGGCCTAGGAAGTCAACGCCAGAAGCATAAAATACAATATAAATACAACAGTTTGTCCATCGTATAACAGGAATAATTGCAACCAGTGTGAAAGCTATGGTCATTTCAACGTTCCGGGCAACCTAGGCTTCACTCTAGGGCGTTGCTCCACCACATCGAATAGTTAGGGCCTTAGAAGTCAATGCCAGAAGCATAAAATGCCATATAAATACAACAGTTGTTCCACTGTATAATAGGAATAATTGCAAACAGTGTGGAAGTAATGGTCATTTCTACGTTCCGGGCAACGTTGGCTTCACTCTAGGGCGTTGCTCAACCACATCGAATAGCTACGGCCCAAGAAGACAACGCCATAACTATAAAATACAATATAAATACAACAGTCTATCCATCGTATAAAACGAATAAGTGCAACCAGTGAGATAGTTATTGTCATTTCTACGTTCCGGGCAACCGAGACTTCACCCTAGGGCGTTGCTCCACCAGATCGAATGGTTAGGGCCTAAGAAGTCAATGCCAGAAGCATAAAATACGATATATGTACAACAGTTTTTCCATCGCATAATATGAGTAATTGCAACCAGTGTGAAAGTAACGGCCATTTCTACGTTCCGGGAATCCTAGACTTAACACTGAGACATTGCTCCACCAGATCGAATACATAGGGCCTTAGAAGTCAACGCCAGAAGCATAAAGTACATTAAAAATCCAACTGTTTGTCCATCGTATAACAGGAATAATTGCCACCAGTGTGAAAGTGATGGTCATTTCTACATTCCGGGCAACCTAGGCTTCACTCTAGGGCGTTGCTCCTCCAGATAGAATCGTTAGGGCCCAGGAAGTCAACGGCAGAAGCATAAAATACAATATAAATACAACAGTTTTTTCCTTATATAACAGGAATAATTGCAACCAGTGTGAAAGGTATGGTCATTTCTACATTCCGGGCAACCTAGGCTTCACTCTAGGGCGTTTCTCCACCACATCGAATAGCTGCGGCCTTAGAAGTCAACGCAAGAAGCATAAAATACAATATACATACAACAGTCTTTCCACTGTATAATATGAATAATTGCAAACAGTGTGGAAGTAATGGTCATTTCTACGTCCCGGGCAACCTAGGCTTCACTCTAGGGCGTTGGTCCACCAGATCCAATAGTTACGGCCTAAGAAGTCAACGCCAGGAGCACCAAATACAAAATAAATACAACAGTTTTTCCATCGTATAAAACGAATAATTGCATCCAGTGTGCAAGTAATGGTCATTTCTACGTTCCGGGCGACCTAGGCATCACTCTAGGGCGTTGTTCCACCAGAGCGAATAGTTAGGGCCTAAGAAGTCAACGCCTGAAGCATAAAATACAATATAAATACAACAGTTTTTCCATTGTATAAAACGAATAATTGCAACCAGTATGAAAGTTATAGTTATTTCTACGTTCAGGGCAACCTAGGCTTCACCCTAGGGCGTTGCTCCTCCAGATCGAATAGCTAGGGCCTAAGAAGTAAACGCCAGAGACATAAAATACGATATATGTACAACAGTCTTTCCATCGTATAAAACGAATAATTGCAACCAGTCTGATAGTTATGGTCATTTCTACGTTCCGGGCAATCTAGGCTTCTCTCTAGGGCGTTGCTCCACCAGATCGAATAGTTAGGGCCTAACAAGTCAACGCCAGAAGCATAAACTACAATAGAAATACAACAGTTTTACCATCGTATAACAGGAATAATTGCAACCAGTGTGAAAGGTATGGTCATTTCTGCGATACGGGCAACCTAGGCTGCACTCTAGGGCGTCGTTCCACCAGATCGAATAGTTAGGGCCTAAGAAGTCTACGCCAGAAGCATAAAAGACAATACAAATACAACAGCTTTTCCATCGTATAACAGGCATAATTTTAACCAGTGTGAAAGGTGTGGTCATTTCTACGTTCCGGGCAACCTAGGCTTCACTCTAGGGCGTTGCTCCACCACATCGAATAGCTCCGGCCTTAGAAGTCAACGCCAGAAGCATAAAATACAATATAACTACAACAGTTTTTGAGTCGTATAACAGGAATAATTGCAAACAGTGTGAAAGGTATGGTCATTTCTACGTTGCGGGCATCCTAGGCTTCACTCTAGGGCATTGCTCCACCACATCGAATAGCTAAGACCTTAGAAGTCAACGCCATAACTATAAAAAACATTATAAATACAACAGTTTTTCCATTGTATAAAATGAATAATTGCAAACAGTGTGGAGGTAATGGTCATTTCTACTTTCCGGGCAATCTAGGCTTCACTCTAGGGCGTTTCTCCACCACATCGAATAGCTGCGGCCTTAGAAGTCAACGCCAGAAGCATAAAATACAGTATAAATACAACAGTTTTTCAATCGTATAACAAGAATAATTGCAACCAGTGTGAAAGTGATGGTCATTTCTACATTCCTGGCAACCTACGCTTCACTCTAGGGCCATGCTCCACCAGATCGAACACTTAGGGCCTAAGAAGTCAACGCCAGAAGCATAAAGTACATTAAAAATCCAACAGTTTGTCCATCGTATAACAGGAATAATTGCCAACCGTGTGAAAGTGATGGTTATTTCTGCATTCCTGGCAACCTAGGCTTCACTCTAGGGCATTGCTCCTCAAGCTAGAATAGTTAGGGCCCATTAAGTCAACGCCAGAAGCATAAAATACAATATAAATACAACAGTTTTTCCCTTGTATAACAGGAATAATTGCAACCAGTGTGAAATGTATGGTCATTTCTACGTTCCGGGCAACCTAGGCTTCACTCTAGGGCGTTGCTCCACCACATCGAATAGCTCCGGCCTTAGAAGTCAACGCCAGAAGCATAAAATACAATATAACTACAACAGTTTTTGAGTCGTATAACAGGAATAATTGCAAACAGTGTGAAAGGTATGGTCATTTCTACGTTGCGGGCATCCTAGGCTTTACTCTAGGGCATTGCTCCACCACATCGAATAGCTAAGACCTTAGAAGTCAACGCCATAACTATAAAAAACATTATAAATACAACAGTTTTTCCATTGTATAAAATGAATAATTGCAAACAGTGTGGAGGTAATGGTCATTTCTACTTTCCGGGCAATCTAGGCTTCACTCTAGGGCGTTTCTCCACCACATCGAATAGCTGCGGCCTTAGAAGTCAACGCCAGAAGCATAAAATACAGTATAAATACAACAGTTTTTCAATCGTATAACAAGAATAATTGCAACCAGTGTGAAAGTGATGGTCATTTCTACATTCCTGGCAACCTACGCTTCACTCTAGGGCCATGCTCCACCAGATCGAACACTTAGGGCCTAAGAAGTCAACGCCAGAAGCATAAAGTACATTAAAAATCCAACAGTTTGTCCATCGTATAACAGGAATAATTGCCAACCGTGTGAAAGTGATGGTTATTTCTGCATTCCTGGCAACCTAGGCTTCACTCTAGGGCATTGCTCCTCAAGATAGAATAGTTAGGGCCCATTAAGTCAACGCCAGAAGCATAAAATACAATATAAATACAACAGTTTTTCCCTTGTATAACAGGAATAATTGCAACCAGTGTGAAATGTATGGTCATTTCTACGTTCCGGGCAACCTAGGCTTCACTCTAGGGCGTTGCTCCACCACATCGAATAGCTCCGGCCTTAGAAGTCAACGCCAGAAGCATAAAATACAATATAACTACAACAGTTTTTGAGTCGTATAACAGGAATAATTGCAAACAGTGTGAAAGGTATGGTCATTTCTACGTTGCGGGCATCCTAGGCTTTACTCTAGGGCATTGCTCCACCACATCGAATAGCTAAGACCTTAGAAGTCAACGCCATAACTATAAAAAACATTATAAATACAACAGTTTTTCCATTGTATAAAATGAATAATTGCAAACAGTGTGGAGGTAATGGTCATTTCTACTTTCCGGGCAATCTAGGCTTCACTCTAGGGCGTTTCTCCACCACATCGAATAGCTGCGGCCTTAGAAGTCAACGCCAGAAGCATAAAATACAGTATAAATACAACAGTTTTTCAATCGTATAACAAGAATAATTGCAACCAGTGTGAAAGTGATGGTCATTTCTACATTCCTGGCAACCTACGCTTCACTCTAGGGCCATGCTCCACCAGATCGAACACTTAGGGCCTAAGAAGTCAACGCCAGAAGCATAAAATACAATATAAATACAACAGTTTTTCCCTTGTATAACAGGAATAATTGCAACCAGTGTGAAAGCTATGGTCATTTCTACGTTCCGGGCAACCTAGGCTTCACTCTAGGGCGTTGCTCCACCACATCGAATAGTTAGGGCCTTAGAAGTCAATGCCAGAAGCATAAAATGCCATATAAATACAACAGATGTTCCACTGCATAATATGAATAATTGCAAACAGTGTGGAAGTAATGGTCATTTCTACGTTGCGGGCACTCTAGGCTACACTCTATTGCATTGCTCCACCACATCGAACAGCTACGGCCTTAGAAGTCAACGCCATAACTATAAAAAACGATATAAATACAACAGTTTTTCCATTGTATAAAATGAATAATTGCAAACAGTGTGGAGGTAATGGTCATTTCTACGTTACGGGCACCCTAGGCTACGCTCTAGGGCATTGCTCCACCACATCGAACAGCTACGGCCTTAGAAGTCAACGCCATAACTATAAAAAGCAATATAAATACAACAGTTTTTCCATCGTATAAAACGAATAATTGCAACCAGTATGAAACTTATGGCCATTTCTACGTTCCGGGCAATCTAGGCTTCACTCTAGGGCGTTGCTTAACCACATCGAATAGCTACGGCCCTAGAACACAACGCCATAACTATAAAATACAATATAAATACAACAGTCCTTCCATCGTATAAAACGAGTAATTGTAACCAGTCTGATAGTTATGGTCATTTCCACGTTCCGGGCAATCTAGGCTTCACTCTAGGGCGGTGCTCAACCAGATCGAACACTTAGGGCCTAAGAAGTCAACGCCAGAAGCATAAAGTACATTAAAAATCCAACAGTTTGTCCATCGTATAACAGGAATAATTGCCAACCGTGTGAAAGTGATGGTTATTTCTGCATTCCTGGCAACCTAGGCTTCACTCTAGGGCATTGCTCCTCAAGATAGAATAGTTAGGGCCCATTAAGTCAACGCCAGAAGCATAAAATACAATATAAATACAACAGTTTTTCCCTTGTATAACAGGAATAATTGCAACCAGTGTGAAATGTATGGTCATTTCTACGTTCCGGGCAACCTAGGCTTCACTCTAGGGCGTTGCTCCACCACATCGAATAGCTCCGGCCTTAGAAGTCAACGCCAGAAGCATAAAATACAATATAACTACAACAGTTTTTGAGTCGTATAACAGGAATAATTGCAAACAGTTGAAAGGTATGGTCATTTCTACGTTGCGGGCATCCTAGGCTTTACTCTAGGGCATTGCTCCACCACATCGAATAGCTAAGACCTTAGAAGTCAACGCCATAACTATAAAAAACATTATAAATACAACAGTTTTTCCATTGTATAAAATGAATAACTGCAAACAGTGTGGAGGTAATGGTCATTTCTACTTTCCGGGCAATCTAGGCTTCACTCTAGGGCGTTTCTCCACCACATCGAATAGCTGCGGCCTTAGAAGTCAACGCCAGAAGCATAAAATACAGTATAAATACAACAGTTTTTCAATCGTATAACAAGAATAATTGCAACCAGTGTGAAAGTGATGGTCATTTCTACATTCCTGGCAACCTACGCTTCACTCTAGGGCCATGCTCCACCAGATCGAACACTTAGGGCCTAAGAAGTCAACGCCAGAAGCATAAAATACAATATAAATACAACAGTTTTTCCCTTGTATAACAGGAATAATTGCAACCAGTGTGAAAGCTATGGTCATTTCTACGTTCCGGGCAACCTAGGCTTCACTCTAGGGCGTTGCTCCACCACATCGAATAGTTAGGGCCTTAGAAGTCAATGCCAGAAGCATAAAATGCCATATAAATACAACAGATGTTCCACTGCATAATATGAATAATTGCAAACAGTGTGGAAGTAATGGTCATTTCTACGTTGCGGGCACTCTAGGCTACACTCTATTGCATTGCTCCACCACATCGAACAGGTACGGCCTTAGAAGTCAACGCCATAACTATAAAAAACGATATAAATACAACAGTTTTTCCATTGTATAAAATGAATAATTGCAAACAGTGTGGAGGTAATGGTCATTTCTACGTTACGGGCACCCTAGGCTACGCTCTAGGGCATTGCTCCACCACATCGAACAGCTACGGCCTTAGAAGTCAACGCCATAACTATAAAAAGCAATATAAATACAACAGTTTTTCCATCGTATAAAACGCATAATTGCAACCAGTATGAAACTTATGGCCATTTCTACGTTCCGGGCAATCTAGGCTTCACTCTAGGGCGTTGCTTAACCACATCGAATAGCTACGGCCCTAGAACACAACGCCATAACTATAAAATACAATATAAATACAACAGTCCTTCCATCGTATAAAACGAGTAATTGTAACCAGTCTGATAGTTATGGTCATTTCCACGTTCCGGGCAATCTAGGCTTCACTCTAGGGCGGTGCTCAACCACATCGAATAGTTAGGGCCTTAGAAGTCAATGCCAGAAGCATAAAATACAATATAAATACAACAGTTTTTCCAGCGTATAACAAGAATAATTGCAACCAGTGTGAAAGTGATGGTCATTTCTTCATTCCGGGCAACCTAGGCTTGACTCTACGGCGTTGCTCCACCGGATCGAATAGTTAGGGCCTAAGGAGTCTTCGCCAGACGCACCAAATACAAAATTAATACAACAGTCTTTCCATCGTATAAAACAAATAATTGCAACCAGTATGAAAGTTATGATCATTTCTACGTTCCGGGCAACCTAGGCTTCACCCTAGGGCGTTGCTCCACCTGATCGAGTAGCTAGGGTCTAAGAAGTAAACGCCAGAGGCACCAAATACAAAATTAATACAACAGCTTTTCCATCGTATAAAACGAATAATTGCAACCAGTATGAAAGTTATGGTCATTTCTACGTTCCGGGCAACCTAGGCTTCACCCTAGGCCGTTGCTCCACCTGATCGAGTAGTTAGGGCCTAAGAAGTCAACGCCAGAAGCATAAAATACGATATATGTACAACAGTTTTACCATCGTATAAAATGAATAATCGCAAACAGTGTGAAGGTAATGGTCATTTCTACGTTCCGGGCAACCTAGGCTTCACTCTAGGGCGTTGCTCCACCAGATCGAATAGTTAGGGCCTTAGAAGTCAACGCCCGAAGCATAAAATACAAAATAAATAGAACAGTTTTTCCATTGTATAAAAGGAATAATTGAAACCAGTGTGAAAGTTATGGTCATTTCTACGTTCCGCGCAACCTAGGCTTCACCCCTGGGCGTTGCTCCACCAGATCCAATAGTTAGGACCTAGGAAGTCAGCGCCAGAAGCAAAAAATACAAAATAGATACAACAGCTTTTCCATCGTATATAATGTATATTTGCAAACAGTGTGAAGGTAATGGTCATTTCTACGTTCCGGGCAGCCTAGGCTTCACTGCAGGGCGTTGCTCCACCACATCCAATAGTTAGGGCCTAAGAAGTCAACGCCAGAAGCATAAAATACGATATACGTACAACAGTTTTTCCATCGTATAAAACGAATAATTGCAGCCAGTGTGAAACTAATGGTCATTTCTACGTTCCGGGCAACCTAGGCTTTACTCTAGAACATTGCTCCACCAGATCGAATAGTTAGGGCCTTAGAAGTCAACGCCAGAAGCATAAAATAAAATATAAATACAACAGTTATTCCATCGTGTAACAGGAATAATTATAACCAATGTGAAAGTAATGGGCATTTCTACGTTCCGTGCAACCTAGGCTTCACTCTAGGGCGTTGGTCCACTAGGTCGAATAGCTAGGGCCTGGGAAAACAACTCCAGACACGCAAAACACAATAAAAATACAACAGTTCTTTCATCGTATAACAGGAACAATTGCAACATGCCTGAACGTAATGGTCATTTCTACGTTCCGTGCAACCTAGGCTTCACTCTAGGGCGTTGCACCACCAGATCGAATAGCTATGGCCTTAGAAGTCAACGCCACAAGCATAAAATAAAATATAAATACAACAGTTATTCCATCGTATAAGCGGAATAATTACAACCAATGTGAAAGTAATGGGCATTTCTACGTTCCGTGCAACCTAGGCTTCACTCTAGGGCGTTGGTCCACTAGGTCGAATAGCTAGGGCCTGAGGAAACAACTCCAGACGCATAAAACACAATAAAAATACAACAGTTTTTCCATCGTATGAAAAGAATAATTGCAACCAGTGTGAAAGTATGGTCATTTCTACGTTCCGGGCAACCTAGGCGTCACTCTCGGGCGTTGCTCCACCACATCGTATAGCTACGGCCTTAGAAGTCACCGCCAGAAGCATGAAATGCAATATAAATACAACAGTCTTTCCATCGTATAGCATGAATAATTGCAACCAGTGAGAAAGTAATGGTCATCTCTACGTTTCGGGCAACATAGGCTCCACTCTAGGGCGTTGGACAACCAAATCGAATAGCTAGGGCCTTAGAAGTCAACGCCAGAAGGTTAAAATACAATATAAATACAACAGATTTTCCATCGTATAATACGAATAATTGCAATCAGTATGAAAGTTATGGTCATTTCTACGTTCCGTTCAACCTAGGCTTCACCCTCGGGCGTTGCTCCACCAGATCGAATAGTTAGGTCCTAAGAAGTCAACGCTAGAAGCATAAAATACGATATATGTACAAGAGCTTTTCATCGTATAATACGAATAATTGCAATCAGTATGAAAGTTATGGTCATTTCTACGTTCCGGGAAGCCTGGGCTTCATCAGAGGGCGTTGCTCCACCAGATCCAATAGTTAGGACCTAAGAAGTCAACGCCAGAAGCATAAAATACGTAATAGATACAACAGTTTTTCCATCGTATAACAGAAATAATATCAACCAGCGTGAAAGGTATGGTCATTTCTACGTTCCAGGCAACCTAGGCTTCACACTAGGGCATTGCTCCACCACATCGAATGGCTACGGCCTTAGAAGTCAACGCCATAGCTATAAAATACAATATAAATACAACAGTTTTTCCATTGTATAAAACGAATAATTGCAACCAGTATGAAAGTTATGGTCATTTCTACGTTCCGTTCAACCTAGGCTTCACCCTAGGGCGTTGCTCCACCAGATCGAATAGTTAGGTCCTAAGAAGTCAACGCTAGAAGCATAAAATACGATATATGTACAAGAGCTTTTCATCGTATCAAACGAATAAGTGCAACCAGTGTGAAAGCAATGGTCATTTCTACGTTCCGGGCAACCAAGGCTTCACTCTAGGGCGTTGCTCCACCACATCGAATAGTTAGGGCCTTAGAAGTCAATGCCAGAAGCATAAAATGCCATATAAATACAACAGTTTTTCCACTGTATCATATGAATAATTGCAAACAGTGTGGAAGTAATGGTCATTTCTACGTTCCGCGCAACCTAGGCTTCACTCTAGGGCGTTGCGCAACCACATCGGATAGCTACGGCCCTAGAAGACAACGCCATAACTATAAAATACAATATAAATACAACAGTCTCTCCATCGTATAAAACGAATAATTGCAACCAGTCTAATATTTATGGTCATTTCGACGTTCCGGGCAACCTAGGCTTCACCCTAGGGCGTTGCTCCACCATATCGAACAGTTAGGGCCAAAGAAGTCAATGCCTGAAGCATAAAATATGATATATGTACAACAGTTATTCCATCGTATAAAATGAGTACTTGCAACCGGTGTGAAAGTAACGGCCATTTCTACGTTCCGGGCATCCTAGACTTAACACTGAGGCATTGCTCCACCAGATCGAATACACAGGCCTTTGAAGTCAACGCCAGAAGCATAAAGTACATTAAAAATCCAACAGTTTGTCCATCGTATAAAAGGAATAATTGCCACCAGTGTGAAAGTGAAGGTCATTTCTGCATTCCGGGCAACCTAGGCTTCACTCTAGGGCGTTGCTCCTCCAGATAAGATAGCTAGGGCCCAGGAAGTCAACGCCAGAAGCATAAAATACAATACAAATACAACAGTTTTTCCCTTGTATAACAGGAATAATTGCAACCAGTGGGAATCGTATGGTCATTTCTACGTTCCGGGCAACCTAGGCTTCACTCTAGGGCGTTGCTCCACAACATCGAATAGCTCCGGCCTTAGAAGTCAACGCCAGAAGCATAAAATGCAATTTAAATACAACAGTTTTTGAATCGTATAACAGGAATAATTGCAAACAGTGTAAAAGATATGGCCATTTCTACGTTGCGGGCATCCTAGGCTTCACACTAGGGCATTGCTCCACCACATCGAATAGCTACGGCCTTAGAAGTCAACGCAATAACTATAAAAAACAATATAAATACAACAGTTTTACCATCGTATAACAGGAATAATTGCAACCAGTGTGAAAGATATGGTCATTTCTACGATACGGGCAACCTAGGCTGCACTCTAGGGCGTCGTTCCACCAGATCGAATAGTTAGGGCCTAAGAAGCCTACGGCAGAAGCATAAAATACAATACAAATACAACAGCTTTTCCATCGTATAACAGGAATAATTGCAACCAGTGTGAAAGCTATGGTCATTTCTACGTTCCGGACAACCTAGGCTTCACTCTAGGGCGTTGCTCCACCACATGGAATAGTTAGGGCCTTAGAAGTCAGTGCCAGAAGCATAAAATGCCATGTAAATACAAAAGTTGTTCCACTGTATAATACGAATAATTGCAAACAGTGTGGAAGTAATGGTCATTTCTACGTTCCGGGCATCGTATGCTTCACTCTAGGGTGTAGCTCAACCACATCGAATAGCTACGGCCCTAGAAGACAACGCCATAACTATAAAATACAATACAAATACAACAGTCTAAGCTTCGTATAAAACGAATAATTGCAACCAGTCTGATAGTTATGGTCATTTCTACGTTCCGGGCAACCTAGACTTCAGCCTAGGGCGTTGCTCCACCAGATCGAATAGTTAGGGCCCAAGAAGTCAAAGCCAGAAGCATAAAATACGATATATGTACAACAGTTTTTCCATCGCATAAAATGAGTAATTGCAACCAGTGTGAAAGTAACGGCCATTTCTACGTTCCGGGAATCCTAGACTTAACACTCAGACATTGCTCCACAAGATCGAATACATAGGGCCTTAGAAGTCAACACCAGAAGCATAAAGTACATTATAAATCCAACAGTTTGTCCATCGTATAGCAGGAATAATTGCCACCAGTGTGAAAGTTATGGTCATTTCTGCACTCCCGGCAACCTAGGCTTCACTCTAGGGCGTTGCTCCTCCAGGTAGATTAGTTAGGGCCCAGGAAGTCAACGCCAGAAGCATAAAATACAATATAGATACAACAGTTTTTCCCTTGTATAACAGGAATAATTGCAAGCAGTGTGGAGGTAATGGTCATTTCTACTTTCCGGGCAACCTTGGCTTCACTCTGGGGCGTTTCTCGACCACATCGAATAGCTGCGGCCTTAGAAGGCAACGCCAGAAGCATAAAGTACAATATAAATACAACAGTTTTTTCATCGTATAACACTAATAATTGCAACCAGTGTGAAAGGTATGGACATTTCTACGTTCCGGGCAACCTAGGCTTCACTCTAGGGCGTTGCTCCACCACATCGAATAGCTACGGCCTTAGGAGTAAACGCCAGAGGCATAAAATACAAAATAAATACAACAGCTTTTCCATCGTATAACACGAATAATTGCAACCAGTGTGAAACTGATGGTCATTTCTACGTTCCAGGCAACCCAGGCTTCACTCTAGGGCGTTGCTCCTCCAGATCGAATTGTTAGGGCCTAAGAAGTCAACGCCAGAAGCATAAAATACAACATAAATACAACATTTTTTCCCTTGTATAACAGGAATAATTGCAACCAGTGTGGAAGCTATGGTCATTTCTACGTTCCGGGCAACCTAGGCTACACTCTAGGGCGTGGCTCCACCACATCGAATAGTTAGGGCCTAAGAAGTCAACGCCAGAAGCATAAAATACAAAATAGATACAACAGTTTTTCCATTGTATAACAGAGATAATTGCAACCAGTGTGAAAGTGATGGTCATTTCTACGCTCCGGGCAACCTAGGCTTCACCCTAGTGCGTTGCTCCACCAGATCGAATAGTTAGGGCCTAAGAAGTCAATGCCAGAAGCATAAAATACGATATATGTACAACAGCTTTTCCATCGCATAAAATGAGTAATTGCAACCAGTGTGAAAGGTATGGTCATTTCTACCTTCTGGCAACCTAGGCTTCACTCTAGGGCGTTGCTCCACCACATCGAATAGCTGCGGCCTTAGAAGCCAACGCCAGAGGCATAAAATACAATATAAATACAACAGTTTTTCAATCGTATAACAGGAATAATTGCAAACAGTGTTAAAGATATGGTCATTTCTACGTTGCGGGCATCCTAGGATTCACTCTAGGGTATTGCACCACCACATCGAATGGCTACGGCCTTAGAAGTCAACGCCATAACTATAAAAAACAATATAAATACAACAGTTTTTCCATTGTAGAAAATGAATAATTGCAAACAGTGTGGAGGTAATGGTCATTTCTACTTTCCGGGCAACCTAGGCTTCACTCTAGGGCGTTTCTCCACCATATCGAATGGTTAGGGCCAAAGAAGTCAATGCCAGAAGCATAAAATACAGTATAAATACAACAGTTTTTCCATCGTATAACAGCAATAATTGCAACCAGTGTGAAAGACATGGTCATTTCTGCGTACCGGGCAACCTAGGCTTCACTCTAGGGCGTTGCTCCACCACATCGAATAGCTACGGCCTTCGGAGTCAACGCCAGAGGCATAAAATACAAAATAAATACAACATTTTTTCCCTTGTATAACAGGAATAATTGCAACCAGTGTGGAAGCTATGGTCATTTCTACGTTCCGGGCAACCTAGGCTACACTCTAGGGCGTGGCTCCACCACATCGAATAGTTAGGGCCTAAGAAGTCAACGCCAGAAGCATAAAATACAAAATAGATACAACAGTTTTTCCATTGTATAACAGAGATAATTGCAACCAGTGTGAAAGTGATGGTCATTTCTACGCTCCGGGCAACCTAGGCTTCACCCTAGTGCGTTGCTCCACCAGATCGAATAGTTAGGGCCTAAGAAGTCAATGCCAGAAGCATAAAATACGATATATGTACAACAGCTTTTCCATCGCATAAAATGAGTAATTGCAACCAGTGTGAAAGGTATGGTCATTTCTACCTTCTGGCAACCTAGGCTTCACTCTAGGGCGTTGCTCCACCACATCGAATAGCTGCGGCCTTAGAAGCCAACGCCAGAGGCATAAAATACAATATAAATACAACAGTTTTTCAATCGTATAACAGGAATAATTGCAAACAGTGTTAAAGATATGGTCATTTCTACGTTGCGGGCATCCTAGGATTCACTCTAGGGTATTGCACCACCACATCGAATGGCTACGGCCTTAGAAGTCAACGCCATAACTATAAAAAACAATATAAATACAACAGTTTTTCCATTGTAGAAAATGAATAATTGCAAACAGTGTGGAGGTAATGGTCATTTCTACTTTCCGGGCAACCTAGGCTTCACTCTAGGGCGTTTCTCCACCATATCGAATGGTTAGGGCCAAAGAAGTCAATGCCAGAAGCATAAAATACAGTATAAATACAACAGTTTTTCCATCGTATAACAGCAATAATTGCAACCAGTGTGAAAGACATGGTCATTTCTGCGTACCGGGCAACCTAGGCTTCACTCTAGGGCGTTGCTCCACCACATCGAATAGCTACGGCCTTCGGAGTCAACGCCAGAGGCATAAAATACAAAATAAATACAACAGTTTTACCATCGTATAACAGGAATAATTGCAACCAGTGTGAAAGATATGGTCATTTCTACGATACGGGCAACCTTGGCTGCACTCTAGGGCGTCGTTCCACCAGATCGAATCGTTAGGGCCTAAGAAGCCTACGCCAGAAGCATAAAATACAATATCAATACCACAGTTTTTCCATCGTATAACAGGAATAATTGCAACCAGTGTGAAAGCTATGATCATTTCTACGTTCCGGGCAACCTAGGCTTCACCCTAGGGCGTTGCTCCACCTGATCGAGTAGCTAGGGTCTAAGAAGTAAACGCCAGAGGCACCAAAAACAAAATTAATACAACAGCTTTTCCATCGTATAAAACGAATAATTGCAACCAGTATGAAAGTTATGGTCATTTCTACGTTCCGGGCAACCTAGGCTTCACCCTAGGCCGTTGCTCCACCTGATCGAGTAGTTAGGGCCTAAGAAGTCAACGCCAGGAGCATAAAATACGATATATGTACAACAGTTTTACCATCGTATAAAATGAATAATCGCAAACAGTGTGAAGGTAATGGTCATTTCTACGTTCCGGGCAACCTAGGCTTCACTCTAGGGCGTTGCTCCACCAGATCGAATAGTTAGGGCCTTAGAAGTCAACGCCCGAAGCATAAAATACAAAATAAATAGAACAGTTTTTCCATTGTATAAAACGAATAATTGAAACCAGTGTGAAAGTTATGGTCATTTCTACGTTCCGCGCAACCTAGGCTTCACCCCTGGGCGTTGCTCCACCAGATCCAATAGTTAGGACCTAGGAAGTCAGCGCCAGAAGCAAAAAATACAAAATAGATACAACAGCTTTTCCATCGTATATAATGTATATTTGCAAACAGTGTGAAGGTAATGGTCATTTCTACGTTCCGGGCAGCCTTGGCTTCACTGCAGGGCGTTGCTCCACCACATCCAATAGTTAGGCCCTAAGAAGTCAACGCCAGAAGCATAAAATACGATATACGTACAACAGTTTTTCCATCGTATAAAACGAATAATTGCAGCCAGTGTGAAACTAATGGTCATTTCTACGTTCCGGGCAACCTAGGCTTTACTCTAGAACATTGCTCCACCAGATCGAATAGTTAGGGCCTTAGAAGTCAACGCCCGAAGCATAAAATACAATAAAAATACAACAGTTTTTCCATCGTATAACAGGAATAATAGCAACCAGAGCGAAGGTGATGGTCACTTCTAAGTTCCGGGCAACCTAGGCTTCACTCTAGAGCGTTGCACCACCAGATCGAATAGCTAGGGCCTTAGAAGTCAACGCCAGAAGCATAAAATAAAATATAAATACAACAGTTATTCCATCGTATAACAGGAATAATTATAACCAATGTGAAAGTAATGGGCATTTCTACGTTCCGTGCAACCTAGGCTTCACTCTAGGGCATTGGTCCACTAGGTCGAATAGCTAGGGCCTGGGAAAACAACTCCAGACACGTAAAACACAATAAAAATACAACAGTTCTTTCATCGTATAACAGGAACAATTGCAACATGCCTGAACGTAATGGTCATTTCTACGTTCCGTGCAACCTAGGCTTCACTCTAGGGCGTTGCACCACCAGATCGAATAGCTAGGGCCTTAGAAGTCAACGCCACAAGCATAAAATAAAATATAAATACAACAGTTATTCCATCGTATAAGCGGAATAATTACAACCAATGTGAAGGTAATGGGCATTTCTACGTTCCGTGCAACCTAGGCTTCACTCTAGGGCGTTGGTCCACTAGGTCGAATAGCTAGGGCATGAGGAAACAACTCCAGACGCATAAAACACAATAAAAATACAACAGTTTTTCCATCGTATGAAAAGAATAATTGCAACCAGTGTGAAAGTATGGTCATTTCTACGTTCCGGGCAACCTAGGCGTCACTCTCGGGCGTTGCTCCACCACATCGTATAGCTACGGCCTTAGAAGTCACCGCCAGAAGCATGAAATGCAATATAAATACAACAGTCTTTCCATCGTATAGCATGAATAATTGCAACCAGTGAGAAAGTAATGGTCATCTCTACGTTTCGGGCAACATAGGCTCCACTCTAGGGCGTTGGACAACCAAATCGAATAGCTAGGGCCTTAGAAGTCAACGCCCGAGGCATAAAATACAAAATTAAAAGAACAGCTTTAACATTGTATAAAACGAATAATTGCAACCAGGGTGAAAGTTATGGTCATTTTTACGTTCCGTGCAACCTAGGCTTCACCCTAGGGCGTTGCTAAAGCAGATCCAATGGTTAGAACCTCAGAAGTCAACGCCCGGAGCATAAAATACAATAAAAATACCACAGTTTTTCCATCGTATAACAGGAATAATTGCAACCAGAGTGAAGGTGATGGTCATTTCTAAGTTCCGGGCAACCTAGGCTTGACTCTATAGCGTTGCTCCACCAGATCGAATAGCTCGGGCCTTAGAAGTCAACTCCAGAAACACAAAATAAAATAAAAATACAACAGTTATTCCATCGTATAGCAGGAATAATTACAACCAGTGTGAAAGCTATGGTCATTTCTACGTTCCGGGCAACCTAGGCTTCACTCTAGGGCGTTGCTCCACCACATCGAATAGTTAGGGCCTTAGAAGTCAATGCCAGAAGCATAAAATGCCATATAAATACAACAGATGTTCCACTGCATAATATGAATAATTGCAAACAGTGTGGAAGTAATGGTCATTTCTACGTTGCGGGCACTCTAGGCTACACTCTATTGCATTGCTCCACCACATCGAACAGCTACGGCCTTAGAAGTCAACGCCATAACTATAAAAAACGATATAAATACAACAGTCTTTCCATCGTATAAAACGAATAATTGCAACCAGTCTGATAGTTATGGTCATTTCAACGTTCCGGGCAATCTAGGCTTCTCCCTAGGGCGTTGCTCCACCAGATCGAATAGTTAGGGCCTAACAAGTCAACGCCAGAAGCATAAACTACAATAGAAATACAACAGTTTTACCATCGTATAACAGGAATAATTGCAACCAGTGTGAAAGGTATGGTCATTTCTACGATACGGGCAACCTAGGCTGCACTCTAGGGCGTCGTTCCACCAGATCGAATAGTTAGGGCCTAAGAAGTCTACGCCAGAAGCATAAAAGACAATACAAATACAACAGCTTTTCCATCGTATAACAGGCATAATTGCAACCAGTGTGAAAGGTGTGGTCATTTCTACTTTCCGGGCAATCTAGGCTTCACTCTAGGGCGCTTCTCCACCACATCGAATAGTTAGGGCCTTAGAAGTCATGCCAGAAGCATAAAATACAATATAAATAAAACAGTTTTTCTATCGTATAACAGGAATAATTGCAAACAGTGTGAAAGACATGGTCATATCTAGGTTCCGGGCAACCTAGGCTTCACTCTAGGGCGATCCTCCACCACATCGAATAGCTACGGCCTTAGGAGTCAACGCCAGAGGCATAAAATACAATATAAATACAACAGTTTTTCCATCGTATAACAAGAATAATTGCAACCAGTGTGAAAGTGATGGTCATTTCTACATTCCGGGCAACCTAGGCTTCACTCTAGGGCCATGCTCAACCAGATCGAATAGTTAGGGCCTAGGAAGTCAACGCCAGAAGCATAAAATACAATATAAATACAACAGTTTGTCCATCGTATAACAGGAATAATTGCAACCAGTGTGAAAGCTATGGTCATTTCAACGTTCCGGGCAACCTAGGCTTCACTCTAGGGCGTTGCTCCACCACATCGAATAGTTAGGGCCTTAGAAGTCAATGCCAGAAGCATAAAATGCCATATAAATACAACAGTTGTTCCACTGTATAATAGGAATAATTGCAAACAGTGTGGAAGTAATGGTCATTTCTACGTTCCGGGCAACGTTGGCTTCACTCTAGGGCGTTGCTCAACCACATCGAATAGCTACGGCCCAAGAAGACAACGCCATAACTATAAAATACAATATAAATACAACAGTCTATCCATCGTATAAAACGAATAAGTGCAACCAGTGAGATAGTTATTGTCATTTCTACGTTCCGGGCAACCGAGACTTCACCCTAGGGCGTTGCTCCACCAGATCGAATGGTTAGGGCCTAAGAAGTCAATGCCAGAAGCATAAAATACGATATATGTACAACAGTTTTTCCATCGCATAATATGAATAATTGCAACCAGTGTGAAAGTAACGGCCATTTCTACGTTCCGGGAATCCTAGACTTAACACTGAGACATTGCTCCACCAGATCGAATACATAGGGCCTTAGAAGTCAACGCCAGAAGCATAAAGTACATTAAAAATCCAACTGTTTGTCCATCGTATAACAGGAATAATTGCCACCAGTGTGAAAGTGATGGTCATTTCTACATTCCGGGCAACCTAGGCTTCACTCTAGGGCGTTGCTCCTCCAGATAGAATCGTTAGGGCCCAGGAAGTCAACGGCAGGAGCATAAAATACAATATAAATACAACAGTTTTTTCCTTGTATAACAGGAATAATTGCAACCAGTGTGAAAGGTATGGTCATTTCTACATTCCGGGCAACCTAGGCTTCACTCTAGGGCGTTTCTCCACCACATCGAATAGCTGCGGCCTTAGAAGTCAACGCAAGAAGCATAAAATACAATATACATACAACAGTCTTTCCACAGTATAATATGAATAATTGCAAACAGTGTGGAAGTAATGGTCATTTCTACGTCCCGGGCAACCTAGGCTTCACTCTAGGGCGTTGGTCCACCAGATCCAATAGTTAGGGCCTAAGAAGTCAACGCCAGGAGCACCAAATACAAAATAAATACAACAGTTTTTCCATCGTATAAAACGAATAATTGCATCCAGTGTGCAAGTAATGGTCATTTCTACGTTCCGGGCGACCTAGGCATCACTCTAGGGCGTTGTTCCACCAGAGCGAATAGTTAGGGGCTAAGAAGTCAACGCCTGAAGCATAAAATACAATATAAATACAACAGTTTTTCCATTGTATAAAACGAATAATTGCAACCAGTATGAAAGTTATAGTTATTTCTACGTTCAGGGCAACCTAGGCTTCACCCTAGGGCGTTGCTCCTCCAGATCGAATAGCTAGGGCCTAAGAAGTAAACGCCAGAGACATAAAATACGATATATGTACAACAGTCTTTCCATCGTATAAAACGAATAATTGCAACCAGTCTGATAGTTATGGTCATTTCTACGTTCCGGGCAATCTAGGCTTCTCTCTAGGGCGTTGCTCCACCAGATCGAATAGTTAGGGCCTAACAAGTCAACGCCAGAAGCATAAACTACAATAGAAATACAACAGTTTTACCATCGTATAACAGGAATAATTGCAACCAGTGTGAAAGGTATGGTCATTTCTGCGATACGGGCAACCTAGGCTGCACTCTAGGGCGTCGTTCCACCAGATCGAATAGTTAGGGCCTAAGAAGTCTACGCCAGAAGCATAAAAGACAATACAAATACAACAGCTTTTCCATCGTATAACAGGCATAATTTTAACCAGTGTGAAAGGTGTGGTCATTTCTACGTTCCGGGCAACCTAGGCTTCACTCTAGGGCGTTGCTCCACCACATCGAATAGCTCCGGCCTTAGAAGTCAACGCCAGAAGCATAAAATACAATATAACTACAACAGTTTTTGAGTCGTATAACAGGAATAATTGCAAACAGTGTGAAAGGTATGGTCATTTCTACGTTGCGGGCATCCTAGGCTTTACTCTAGGGCATTGCTCCACCACATCGAATAGCTAAGACCTTAGAAGTCAACGCCATAACTATAAAAAACATTATAAATACAACAGTTTTTCCATTGTATAAAATGAATAATTGCAAACAGTGTGGAGGTAATGGTCATTTCTACTTTCCGGGCAATCTAGGCTTCACTCTAGGGCGTTTCTCCACCACATCGAATAGCTGCGGCCTTAGAAGTCAACGCCAGAAGCATAAAATACAGTATAAATACAACAGTTTTTCAATCGTATAACAAGAATAATTGCAACCAGTGTGAAAGTGATGGTCATTTCTACATTCCTGGCAACCTACGCTTCACTCTAGGGCCATGCTCCACCAGATCGAACACTTAGGGCCTAAGAAGTCAACGCCAGAAGCATAAAGTACATTAAAAATCCAACAGTTTGTCCATCGTATAACAGGAATAATTGCCAACCGTGTGAAAGTGATGGTTATTTCTGCATTCCTGGCAACCTAGGCTTCACTCTAGGGCATTGCTCCTCAAGATAGAATAGTTAGGGCCCATTAAGTCAACGCCAGAAGCATAAAATACAATATAAATACAACAGTTTTTCCCTTGTATAACAGGAATAATTGCAACCAGTGTGAAATGTATGGTCATTTCTACGTTCCGGGCAACCTAGGCTTCACTCTAGGGCGTTGCTCCACCACATCGAATAGCTCCGGCCTTAGAAGTCAACGCCAGAAGCATAAAATACAATATAACTACAACAGTTTTTGAGTCGTATAACAGGAATAATTGCAAACAGTGTGAAAGGTATGGTCATTTCTACGTTGCGGGCATCCTAGGCTTTACTCTAGGGCATTGCTCCACCACATCGAATAGCTAAGACCTTAGAAGTCAACGCCATAACTATAAAAAACATTATAAATACAACAGTTTTTCCATTGTATAAAATGAATAATTGCAAACAGTGTGGAGGTAATGGTCATTTCTACTTTCCGGGCAATCTAGGCTTCACTCTAGGGCGTTTCTCCACCACATCGAATAGCTGCGGCCTTAGAAGTCAACGCCAGAAGCATAAAATACAGTATAAATACAACAGTTTTTCAATCGTATAACAAGAATAATTGCAACCAGTGTGAAAGTGATGGTCATTTCTACATTCCTGGCAACCTACGCTTCTCTCTAGGGCCATGCTCCACCAGATCGAACACTTAGGGCCTAAGAAGTCAACGCCAGAAGCATAAAATACAATATAAATACAACAGTTTTTCCCTTGTATAACAGGAATAATTGCAACCAGTGTGAAAGCTATGGTCATTTCTACGTTCCGGGCAACCTAGGCTTCACTCTAGGGCGTTGCTCCACCACATCGAATAGTTAGGGCCTTAGAAGTCAATGCCAGAAGCATAAAATGCCATATAAATACAACAGATGTTCCACTGCATAATATGAATAATTGCAAACAGTGTGGAAGTAATGGTCATTTCTACGTTGCGGGCACTCTAGGCTACACTCTATTGCATTGCTCCACCACATCGAACAGCTACGGCCTTAGAAGTCAACGCCATAACTATAAAAAACGATATAAATACAACAGTTTTTCCATTGTATAAAATGAATAATTGCAAACAGTGTGGAGGTAATGGTCATTTCTACGTTACGGGCACCCTAGGCTACGCTCTAGGGCATTGCTCCACCACATCGAACAGCTACGGCCTTAGAAGTCAACGCCATAACTATAAAAAGCAATATAAATACAACAGTTTTTCCATCGTATAAAACGAATAATTGCAACCAGTATGAAACTTATGGCCATTTCTACGTTCCGGGCAATCTAGGCTTCACTCTAGGGCGTTGCTTAACCACATCGAATAGCTACGGCCCTAGAACACAACGCCATAACTATAAAATACAATATAAATACAACAGTCCTTCCATCGTATAAAACGAGTAATTGTAACCAGTCTGATAGTTATGGTCATTTCCACGTTCCGGGCAATCTAGGCTTCACTCTAGGGCGGTGCTCAACCACATCGAATAGTTAGGGCCTTAGAAGTCAATGCCAGAAGCATAAAATACAATATAAATACAACAGTTTTTCCACTGTGTAACATGAATAATTGCAAACAGTGTGGACGTAATGGTCATTTCTACGTTCCGGGCAACCTAGGCTTCACTCTACGGCGTTGGTCCACCAGATCCAATAGTTAGGGCCTAAGAAGTCAACGCCAGAAGCATAAAATACAATATAAATACAACAGTTTTTCCCTTGTATAACAGGAATAATTGCAACCAGTGTGAAAGGTATGGTCATTTCTACGTTCCGGGCACCCTAGGCTACACTCTAGGGCGTTGCTCCACCACATCGAATAGCTGCGGCCTTAGAAGTCAACGCCAGAAGCATAAAATACAATATAAATACTACAGTTTTTCAATCGTATAACAGGAATAATTGCAAACAGTGTGAAAAGTATGGTCATTTCTACATTGCGGGCACCCTAGGCTACACTGTAGGGCATTGCTCCACCACATCGAACAGCTACGGCCTTAGAAGTCAACGCCATAACTATAAAAAACAATATAAATACAACAGTTTTTGCATTGTATAAAATGAATAATTGCAAACAGTGTGGAGGTAATGGCCATTTCTACTTTCCGGGCAACCTAGGCTTCACTCTAGGGCGTTTCTCCACCACATCGAATAGCTACGCCCTTAGAAGTCAACGCCTGAAGCATAAAATGCAATAGAAATACAACGTTTTTTTCATCGTATAACAGGAATAATTGCAACCAGTCTGAAAGATATGGTTATTTCTACGTTCCGGGCAACCTAGGCTTCACTTTAGGCCGTTGGCCCTCCACTTCTAACAGTTAGGGCCTAAGAATTCAACGCCAGAAGCACCAAATACAAAATAAATACAACAGTTTTTCCATCGTATAAAACGAATAATTGCAACCAGTATGAAAGTTATGGTCATTTCTACGTTCCGGACAACCTAGGCTTCACCCTAGGGCGTTGCTCCACCTGATCGAATAGTTAGGGCCTAAGAAGTCAACGCCAGAAGCATAAAATACGATATATGTACAACAGTTTTTCCATCGTATAAAACGAATAATTGCAACCAGTGTGAAAGTAATAGACATTTCTATGTTGCGGGCATCCTAGACTTAACTCTGAGGGATTGCTACACCAGATCAAATACATAGGGCCTTAGAAGTCAACGCCAGAAGTATAAAGTACAATCAAAATCCAACAGTTTGTCCATCGTATAGCTGGAATAATTGCAACCAGAGTGAAAGTAATGGTCATTTCCACGTTTCGGGCGACCTAGGCTCCACTCTAGGGCGTTGCTCCACCAGATGGAATAGCTAGGGCCTTAGAAGTCAATGCCAGAAGCATAAAATACAATATAAATACAACAGCTTTTCCATCGTATATAATGTACATTTGCAAACAGTGTGAAAGTAAATGTCATTTCTACATTTCGGGCGACCTAGGCTCCACTCTAGGGCGTTGCTCCACCAGATGGAATAGCTAGGGCCTTAGAAGTCAATGCCAGAAGCATAAAATACTAAATAAATACAACAGTTTTTCCAGCGTATAACAAGAATAATTGCAACCAGTGTGAAAGTGATGGTCATTTCTACATTCCGGGCAACCTAGGCTTGACTCTACGGCGTTGCTCCACCGGATCGAATAGTTAGGGCCTAAGAAGTCTTCGCCAGACGCACCAAATACAAAATTAATACAACAGTCTTTCCATCGTATAAAACGAATAATTGCAACCAGTATGAAAGTTATGATCATTTCTACGTTCCGGGCAACCTAGGCTTCACCCTAGGGCGTTGCTCCACCTGATCGAGTAGCTAGGGTCTAAGAAGTAAACGCCAGAGGCACCAAATACAAAATTAATACAACAGCTTTTCCATCGTATAAAACGAATAATTGCAACCAGTATGAAAGTTATGGTCATTTCTACGTTCCGGGCAACCTAGGCTTCACCCTAGGCCGTTGCTCCACCTGATCGAGTAGTTAGGGCCTAAGAAGTCAACGCCAGAAGCATAAAATACGATATATGTACAACAGTTTTACCATCGTATAAAATGAATAATCGCAAACAGTGTGAAGGTAATGGTCATTTCTACGTTCCGGGCAACCTAGGCTTCACTCTAGGGCGTTGCTCCACCAGATCGAATAGTTAGGGCCTTAGAAGTCAACGCCCGAAGCATAAAATACAAAATAAATAGAACAGTTTTTCCATTGTATAAAACGAATAATTGAAACCAGTGTGAAAGTTATGGTCATTTCTACGTTCCGCGCAACCTAGGCTTCACCCCTGGGCGTTGCTCCACCAGATCCAATAGTTAGGACCTAGGAAGTCAGCGCCAGAAGCAAAAAATACAAAATAGATATAACAGCTTTTCCATCGTATATAATGTATATTTGCAAACAGTGTGAAGGTAATGGTCATTTCTACGTTCCGGGCAGCCTAGGCTTCACTGCAGGGCGTTGCTCCACCACATCCAATAGTTAGGGCCTAAGAAGTCAACGCCAGAAGCATAAAATACGATATACGTACAACAGTTTTTCCATCGTATAAAACGAATAATTGCAGCCAGTGTGAAACTAATGGTCATTTCTACGTTCCGGGCAACCTAGGCTTTACTCTAGAACATTGCTCCACCAGATCGAATAGTTAGGGCCTTAGAAGTCAACGCCAGAAGCATAAAATAAAATATAAATACAACAGTTATTCCATCGTGTAACAGGAATAATTATAACCAATGTGAAAGTAATGGGCATTTCTACGTTCCGTGCAACCTAGGCTTCACTCTAGGGCGTTGGTCCACTAGGTCGAATAGCTAGGGCCTGGGAAAACAACTCCAGACACGCAAAACACAATAAAAATACAACAGTTCTTTCATCGTATAACAGGAACAATTGCAACATGCCTGAACGTAATGGTCATTTCTACGTTCCGTGCAACCTAGGCTTCACTCTAGGGCGTTGCACCACCAGATCGAATAGCTATGGCCTTAGAAGTCAACGCCACAAGCATAAAATAAAATATAAATACAACAGTTATTCCATCGTATAAGCGGAATAATTACAACCAATGTGAAAGTAATGGTCATTACTACTTTCCGGGCAATCTAGGCTTCACTCTTTGGCGCTGCTCCACCAGATCGAATAGTTAGGGCCTTAGAAAACAGCTCCAGAGTCATAAAATACATTAAAAATACAACAGTTTTTCTATCGTATAAAAAGAATAATTGCAACCAGTGTGAAAGGTATGGTCATTTCTACGATCAGGGCAACCTAGGCTTCACTCTAGGCGTTGCTGCACCACATCGAATAGCTACGGTCTTAGAAGTCAACGCCAGAAGCATAAAATACAATATAAATACAACAGTTTTTCCATCGTATAACAGGAATAATTGCAACCAGTGTGAAAGGTATGGTCATTTCTACGATCAGGGCAACCTAGGCTTCACTCTAGGCGTTGCTGCACCACATCGAATAGCTACGGTCTTAGAAGTCAACGCCAGAATGTTAAAATACAATATAAATATAACAGATTTTCCATCGTATAATACGAATAATTGCAATCAGTTTGAAAGTTATGGTCATTTCTACGTTTCGGACAACCTGGGCTTCATCAGAGGGCGTTGCTCCACCAGATCCAATACTTAGGACCTAAGAAGTCAACGCCAGAAGCATAAAATACAAAATAGGTACAACAGTTTTTCCATCGTATAACAGGAATAATTGCATCCAGTGTGAAAGTGATGGTCATTTCTACGTTCCGGGCAACCTAGGCTTCACTCTAGGGCGTTGTTCCACCAGATCGAATAGTTAGGGCCCAAGAAGTCAACGCCAGAAGCATAAACTGCAATATAAATACAACAGTCATTCCCTTGTATAACAGGAATAATTGCAACCAGTGTGAAAGGTATGGTCATTTCTACGTTCCAGGCAACCTAGGCTTCACACCAGGGCATTGCTCCACCACATCGAATAGCTAGGACCTTAGAAGTCAACGCCAGAAGCACAAAATAAAATATAAATACAACAGTTATTCCATAGTATAACAGGAATAATTACAACCAGTGTGAAAGTAATGGGCATTTTTACGTTCCGTGCAACCTAGTCTTCACTCTAGGGCGTTGGTCCACCAGGTCGAATAGTTAGGGCCTGAGAAAACAACTCCAGACGCATAAAACACAATAAAAATTCAACAGTTCTTTCATCGTATAACAGGAACAATTGCAACATGCCTGAACGTAATGGTCATTTCTACGTTCCGGGCAATCTAGGCTTCTCTCTAGGGCGTTGCTCCACCAGATCGAATAGTTAGGGCCTAAGAAGTCAACGCCAGAAGCATAAAATACAATAGAGATACAACAGTTTTTCCTTCGTATAACAGGAATAATTGCAACCAGTGTGAAAGATATGGTCATTTCTACGATCAAGGCAACCTAGGCTTCACTCCAGGGCGTTGCTGCACCACATCGAATAGCTACGGCCTTAGAAGTCAACGCCAGAATGTTAAAATACAATATAAATATAACAGATTTTCCATCGTATAATACGAATAATTGCAATCAGTATGAAAGTACTGGTCATTTCTACTTTCCGGGTAACCTAGGCTTCACGCTATGGCGTTGCTCCACCACATCGAATAGCTGCGGCCTTAGAAGGCAACGCCAGAAGCATAAAATACAATATAAATACAACAGTTTTTCAATCGTATAACAGGAATAATTGCAACCAGTGTGAAAGATATGGTCATTTCTACGTTCCGGGAAACCTGGGCTTCATCAGAGGGCGTTGCTCCACCAGATCCAATCGTTAGGACCTAAGAAGTCAACGCCAGAAGCATAAAATACGAAATAGATACAACAGTTTTTCCATCGTGTAACAGAAATAATTGCAACCAGTATGAAAGGTATGGTCATTTCTACGTTCCAGGCAACCTAGGCTTCACTCTATGGCGTTGTTTCTCCAGATCGAATGGCTAGGGCATAAGAAGTCTACACCAGAAGCATAAAATACAATATAAATACAACAGTTTTTCCATCGTATAATACGAATAATTGCAACTAGTGTGAAAGTACTGGTCATTTCTACTTTCCGGGTAACCTAGGCTTCACGCTATGGCGTTGCTCCACCACATCGAATAGCTACGGCCCTAGAAGTCAACGCCGGAAGCATAAAATATAATATAAATACAACAGTTTTTCCATCGTATAACAGGAATAATTGCAACCAGTGTGAAAGACATGGTCATTTCTACGTTCCGGGCAACCTAGCCTTCACCCTAGGGCGTTGCTCCACCAGATCGAATAGCACGGGCCTTAGAAGTGAACGCCAGAAACACAAAATAAAATAAAATTGCAACAGCTATTCCATCGTATAGCAGTAATAATTACAACCAGTGTGAAAAGAATTCGCGTTTGTACGTTCCGGGCAACCTAGGCTTCACACTAGGGCGTTGCTCCACCAGATCCAATAGTTAGGACCTAAGAAGTCAACGCCAGAAGCATAAAATACAATGTAAATACAACAGTTTTTCCATCGTATAACAGGAATAATTGCCACCAGTGTGAAAGTGATGGTCATTTCTACGTTCCGGGCAACCTAGGCTTCAGTCCAGGGCGTGGTTCCCCCATATCGAAAAGTTAGGGCCTAAGAAGCCTACGCCAGAAGCATAAAATACAATATAAATGCCACAGTTTTTCCATCGTCTACAGGAATAATTGCAACCAGTGTGAAAGTGATGGTCATTTCTACATTCCGGGCAACCTAGGCTTCACTCTACGGCCATGCTCCATCAGATCGAATTGTTAGGACCTAAGAAGTCAACGCCAGAAGCATAAAATACAACATAAATACAACAGTTTTTCCCTTGTATAACAGGAATAATTGCAACCAGTGTGAAAGATATGGTCATTTCTACGTTCCGGGCAACCTAGGCTACACTCTAGGGCGTGGCTCCACCACATCGAATAGTTAGGGCCTAAGAAGTCAACGCCAGAAGCATAAAATACAAAATAGATACAACAGTTTTTCCATTGTATAACAGAGATAATTGCAACCAGTGTGAAAGTGATGGTCATTTCTACGCTCCGGGCAACCTAGGCTTCACCCTAGTGCGTTGCTCCACCAGATCGAATAGTTAGGGCCTAAGAAGTCAATGCCAGAAGCATAAAATACGGTATATGTACAACAGCTTTTCCATCGCATAAAATGAGTAATTGCAACCAGTGTGAAAGGTATGGTCATTTCTACGTTCTGGCAACCTAGGCTTCACTCTAGGGCGTTGCTCCACCACATCGAATAGCTGCGGCCTTAGAAGCCAACGCCAGAAGCATAAAATACAATATAAATACAACAGTTTTTCAATCGTATAACAGGAATAATTGCAAACAGTGTTAAAGATATGGTCATTTCTATGTTGCGGGCATCCTAGGCTTCACTCTAGCGCATTACACCACCACATCCAATAGCTACGGCCTTAGAAGTCAACGCCATAACTATAAAAAACAATATAAATACAACAGTTTTTCCATTGTAGAAAATGAATAATTGCAAACAGTGTGGAGGTAATGGTCATTTCTACTTTCCGGGCAACCTAGGCTTCACTCTAGGGCGTTTCTCCACCATATCGAATGGTTAGGGCCAAAGAAGTCAATGCCAGAAGCATAAAATACAGTATAAATACAACAGTTTTTCCATCGTATAACAGCAATAATTGCAACCAGTGTGAAAGGCATGGTCATTTCTGCGTACCGGGCAACCTAGGCTTCACTATAGGGCGTTGCTCCACCACATCGAATAGCTACGGCCTTCGGAGTCAACGCCAGAGGCATAAAATACAAAATAAATACAACAGTTTTACCATCGTATAACAGGAATAATTGCAACCAGTGTGAAAGATATGGTTATTTCTACGATACGGGCAACCTTGGCTGCACTCTAGGGCGTCGTTCCACCAGATCGAATCGTTAGGGCCTAAGAAGCCTACGCTAGAAGCATAAAATACAATATCAATACCACAGTTTTTCCATCGTATAACAGGAATAATTGCAACCAGTGTGAAAGCTATGGTCATTTCTACGTTCCGGGCAACCAAGGTTTCACTCTAGGGCGTTGCTCCACCACATCGAATAGTTAGGGCCTTAGAAGTCAATGCCAGAAGCATAAAATGCCATATAAATACAACAGTTTTTCCACTGTATCATATGAATAATTGCAAACAGTGTGGAAGTAATGGTCATTTCTACGTTCCGCGCAACCTAGGCTTCACTCGAGGGCGTTGCGCAACCACATCGGATAGCTACGGCCCTAGAAGACAACGCCATAACTATAAAATACAATATAAATACAACAGTCTCTCCATTGTATAAAACGAATAATTGCAACCAGTCTAATAGTTATGGTCATTTCGACGTTCCGGGCAACCTAGGCTTCACCCTAGGGCGTTGCTCCACCATATCGAATAGTTAGGGCCAAAGAAGTCAATGCCAGAAGCATAAAATATGATATATGTACAACAGTTATTCCATCGTATAAAATGAGTACTTGCAACCAGTGTGAAAGTAACGGCCATTTCTACGTTCCGGGCATCCTAGACTTAACACTGAGGCATTGCTCCACCAGATCGAATACACAGGGCCTTTGAAGTCAACGCCAGAAGCATAAAGTACATTAAAAATCCAACAGTTTGTCCATCGTATAAAAGAAATAATTGCCACCAGTGTGAAAGTGATGGTCATTTCTGCATTCCGGGCAACCTAGGCTTCACTCTAGGGCGTTGCTCCTCCAGATAAGATAGCTAGGGCCCAGGAAGTCAACGCCAGAAGCATAAAACACAATACAAATACAACAGTTTTTCCCTTGTATAACAGGAATAATTGCAACCAGTGTGAAAGTAATGGGCACTTCTACGTTCCGTGCAACCTAGTCTTCACTCTAGAGCGTTGGTCCACCAGGTCGAATAGTTAGGGCCTGAGAAAGCAACTCCAGACGCATAAAACACAATAAAAATACAACAGTTCTTTCATCGTATAACAGGAACAATTGCAACATGCCTGAACGTAATGGTCATTTCTACGTTCCGGGCAATCTAGGCTTCACTCTTTGGCGCTGCTCCACCAGATCGAATAGTTAGGGCCTTAGAAGTCAACTCCAGACGCATAAAATACAATATAAATACAACAGTTTTTCCGTCGTATAACAGGAATAATTGCAACCAGTGTGAAAGGTATGGTCATTTCTACGATCAGGGCAACCTAGGCTTCACTCTAGGCGTTGCTCCACCAGATCCAATAGTTAGGGCCTAAGTAGTCAACGGCAGAAGCATAAAATACAATAGAGATACAACAGTTTTTCCATCGTATAACAGGAATAATTGCAACCAGTGTGAAAGATATGGTCATTTCTACGACCAGGGCAACCTAGGCTTCACTCCAGGGCGTTGCTGCACCACATCGAATAGCTACGGCATTAGAAGTCAACGCCAGAATGTTAAAATACAATATAAATATAACAGATTTTCCATCGAATAATACGAATAATTGCAATCAGTATGAATGTTATGGTCATTTCTACGATCCGGGCAACGTAGGCTTCACTCTAGGGCATTGCTCCACCACATCGAATATCTACGGCCTTAGAAGTCAACGCCATAACTATAAAATACAATATAAATACTAAAGTTTTTCCATTGTATAAAATGAATAATTGCAAACAGTGTGGAAGTAATGGTTATTTCTACGTTCCGGGCAACCTAGGCTCCACGCTATGGCGTTGCTCCAGCACATCGAATAGCTACAGCCTTAGGAGTCAACGCCAGAGGCATAACATACAATATAAGTACAACAGTTTTTCCATCGTATAAAACGAATAATTGCAATCAGTATGAAGGTTATGGTCATTTCTACGTTCCGGGCAACCTAGGCTTCACTCTATGGCGTTGTTCCTCCAGATCGAATAGCTAGGGCCTAAGAAGTCTACACCAGAAGCATAAAATACAATATAAATACAACAGTTTTTCCATCGTATAATACGAATAATTGCAACCAGTGTGAAAGCAATGGCCATTTCTACGTTCCGGGCATCCTAGACTTAACTCTAGGGCGTTGCTATACCAGATCGAATGGCTACGGCCTTAGAAGTCAACGCCCGAAGCATAAAATACAATAAAAATACAACAGTTTTTCCATCGTATAACAGGAATAATAGCAAACAGTGTGGAAGTAATGGTTATTTCTACGTTCCGGGCAATCTAGGCTTCACGCTAGGGCGCTGCTCCACCACATATAATAGCTACGGCCTTAGGAGTCAACGCCAGAGGCATAACATACAATATAAGTACAACAGTTTTTCCATCGTATAAAACGAATAATTGCAATCAGTATGAAGGTTATGGTCATTTCTACGTACCGGGCAACCTAGGCTTCACCCGAGGCGTTGCTCCACCAGATCCAATAGTTAAGGCCTAAGAAGTCAACGCCAGAATCATAACGTACAATAAAAATCCAACAGTTTGTCCATCGTATAACAGGAATAATTGCAACCAGTGTGAAAGTAATGGTCATTTCTACGTTCAGGGCAACCTAGGTTTCGTTCTAGGGCGTTGCTCCACCACATCGAATAGTTAGGGCCTTAGAATACAACTCCAGACGCATAAAATACAATAAAAATACAGCAGTTTTTTCATCGTACAACAGGAATAATTGCAACATGCCAGAAGGTAATGGGCATTTCTACGCTCCGGGCAATCTAGGCTTCTCTCTAGGGCGTTGCTCTACCAGATCGAGCAGCTAGGGCCTTAGAAGTCAACGCCAGAAGCATAAAATAAAATATAAATACAACAGTTATTCCATAGTATAACAGGAATAATAGCAACCACTGTGAAAGGTAGGGTCATTTCTACGTTCCGGGTAACCTAGCCTTCACTCTAGGGCGTTGTTCCACCACCTCCAATAGCTACAGCCTTAAGAGTCGACGCCAGAGGCATAACATACAATATAAGTACAACAGTTTTTCCATCGTATAGAACGAATAATTGCAACCAGTATGAAAGTTATGGTCATTCCTACGTTCCGGGCAACCTAGGCTTCACTCTAGGGCGTTGTTCCTCCAGATAGAATAGTTAGGGCCCAGGAAGTCAACGCCAGAAGCATAAAATATAATATAAATACAACAGTTTTTCCATCGTATAACAGGAATAATTGCAACCAGTGTGAAAGACATGGCCATTTCTACGTTCCGGGCAACCTAGGCTTCACTCTAGGGCGTTGCTTCACCACATCGAATAGCTACGGCCTTAGGAGTCAACGCCAGAGGCATAAAATACAAAATAAATACAACAGTTTTTCCATCGTATAACAAGAATAATTGCAACCATTGTGAAAGTGATGGTCATTTCTAGGTTCCAGGCAACCCAGGCTTCACTCTAGGGCGTTGTTCCTCCAGATCGAATAGCTAGAGCCTAAGAAGTCTACACCAGAAGCATAAAATACAATACAAATCCAACAGCTTTTCCATCGCATAAAATGAGTAATTGCAACCAGTGTGAAAGGTATGGTCATTTCTACGTTCTGGCAACCTAGGCTTCAGTCTAGGGCGTTGCTCCACCACATCGAATAGCTGCGGCCTTAGAATACAACTCCAGACGCATAAAATACAATAAAAATACAGCAGTTTTTCCATCGTATAACAGGAATAATTGCAACCAGTGTGAAAGTAATGGTCATTTCTACGTTCAGGGCAACCTAGGTTTCGTTCTAGGGCATTGCTCCACCACATCGAATATCTACGGCCTTAGAAGTCAACGCCATAACTATAAAATACAATATAAATACTAAAGTTTTTCCTTTGTATAAAATGAATAATTGCAAACAGTGTGGAAGTAATGGTCATTTCTACGTTGCGGGCATCCTAGGCTTCACTCTAGGGCATTGCAACACCACATCGAATAGCTACGGCCTTAGAATACAACTCCAGACGCATAAAATACAATAAAAATACAGCAGTTTTTTCATCGTACAACAGGAATAATTGCAAACAGTGTGAAAGATATGGTCATTTCTACGTTGCGGGCATCCTAGGCTTCACTCTAGGTCATTGCTCCACCACATCGAATAGCTACGGCCTTAGAAGTCAACGCCATAACTATAAAAAACAATATAAGTGCAACAGTTTTTCCATTGTATAAAATGAATAATTGCAAACAGTGTGGAGGTAATGTTCGTTTCTACTTTCCGGGCAGCCTAGGCTTCACTCTAGGGCGTTTCTCCACCACATCGAATAGCTACGGCCCTAGAAGTCAACGCCGGAAGCATAAAATATAATATAAATACAACAGTTTTTCCATCGTATAACAGGAATAATTGCAACCAGTGTGAAAGACATGGTCATTTCTACGTTCCGGGCAACCTAGCCTTCACCCTAGGGCGTTGCTCCACCAGATCGAATAGCACGGGCCTTAGAAGTCAACGCCAGAAACACAAAATAAAATAAAATTGCAACAGCTATTCCATCGTATAGCAGGAATAATTACAACCAGTGTGAAAAGAATGCGCGTTTGTACGTTCCGGGCAACCTAGGCTTCACCCTAGGGCGTTGCTCCACCAGATCCAATAGTTAGGACCTAAGAAGTCAACGCCAGAAGCATAAAATACAATGTAAATACAACAGTTTTTCCATCGTATAACAGGAATAATTGCCACCAGTGTGAAAGTGATGGTCATTTCTACGTTCCGGGCAACCTAGGCTTCAGTCCAGGGCGTGGTTCCCCCATATCGAAAAGTTAGGGCCTAAGAAACCTACGCCAGAAGCATAAAATACAATATAAATGCCACAGTTTTTCCATCGTCTACAGGAATAATTGCAACCAGTGTGAAAGTGATGGTCATTTCTACATTCCGGGCAACCTAGGCTTCACTCTACGGCCATGCTCCATCAGATCGAATTGTTAGGACCTAAGAAGTCAACGCCAGAAGCATAAAATACAACATAAATACAACAGTTTTTCCCTTGTATAACAGGAATAATTGCAACCAGTGTGAAAGATATGGTCATTTCTACGTTCCGGGCAACCTAGGCTACACTCTAGGGCGTGGCTCCACCACATCGAATAGTTAGGGCCTAAGAAGTCAACGCCAGAAGCATAAAATACAAAATAGATACAACAGTTTTTCCATTGTATACCAGAGATAATTGCAACCAGTGTGAAAGTGATGGTCATTTCTACGCTCCGGGCAACCTAGGCTTCACCCTAGTGCGTTGCTCCACCAGATCGAATAGTTAGGGCCTAAGAAGTCAATGCCAGAAGCATAAAATACGATATATGTACAACAGCTTTTCCATCGCATAAAATGAGTAATTGCAACCAGTGTGAAAGGTATGGTCATTTCTACGTTCTGGCAACCTAGGCTTCACTCTAGGGCGTTGCTCCACCACATCGAATAGCTGCGGCCTTAGAAGCCAACGCCAGAAGCATAAAATACAATATAAATACAACAGTTTTTCAATCGTATAACAGGAATAATTGCAAACAGTGTTAAAGATATGGTCACTTCTACGTTGCGGGCATCCTAGGCTTCACTCTAGGGCATTGCACCACCACATCCAATAGCTACGGCCTTAGAAGTCAACGCCATAACTATAAAAAACAATATAAATACAACAGTTTTTCCATTGTAGAAAATGAATAATTGCAAACAGTGTGGAGGTAATGGTCATTTCTACTTTCCGGGCAACCTAGGCTTCACTCTAGGGCGTTTCTCCACCATATCGAATGGTTAGGGCCAAAGAAGTCAATGCCAGAAGCATAAAATACAGTATAAATACAACAGTTTTTCCATCGTATAACAGCAATAATTGCAACCAGTGTGAAAGACATGGTCATTTCTGCGTACCGGGCAACCTAGGCTTCACTATAGGGCGTTGCTCCACCACATCGAATAGCTACGGCCTTCGGAGTCAACGCCAGAAGCATAAAGTACAATATAAATACAACAGTTTTTTCATCGTATAACACTAATAATTGCAACCAGTGTGAAAGGTATGGTCATTTCTACGTTCCGGGAATCCTAGACTTAACACTCAGACATTGCTCCACAAGATCGAACACATAGGGCCTTAGAAGTCAACGCCAGAAGCATAAAATACAATATAAATACAACAGTTTTTCCATCGTATAACAAGAATAATTGCAACCAGTGTGAAAGTGATGGTAATTTCTACATTCCGGGCAACCTAGGCTTCACTCTAGGGCCATTCTCCACCAGATCAAATAGTTAGGGCCTAAGAAGTCAACGCCAGAAGCATAAAATACAATATAAATACAACAGTTTGTCCATCGTATAACAGGAATAATTGCAACCAGTGTGAAAGCTATGGTCATTTCAACGTTCCGGGCAACCTAGGCTTCACTCTAGGGCGTTGCTCCACCACATCGAATAGTTAGGGCCTTAGAAGTCAATGCCAGAAGCATAAAATGCCACATAAATACAACAGTTGTTCCACTGTATAATATGAATAATTGCAAACAGTGTGGAAGTAATGGTCATTTCTACGTTCCGGGCAACGTAGGCTTCACTCTAGGGCGTTGCTCAACCACATCGAATAGCTACGGCCCTAGAAGACAACGCCATAACTATAAAATACAATATAAATACAACAGTCTATCCATCGTATAAAACGAATAATTGCAACGAGTGAGATAGTTATGGTCATTTCTACGTTCCGGGCAACCGAGACTTCACCCTAGGGCGTTGCTCCACCAGATCGAATACTTAGGGCCTAAGAAGTCAATGCCTGAAGCATAAAATACGATATATGTACAACAGTTTTTCCATCGCATAATATGAGTAATTGCAACCAGTGTGAAAGTAACGGCCATTTCTACGTTCCGGGTATCCTAGACTTAACACTGAGACATTGCTCCACCAGATCGACTACAGAGGGCCTTAGAAGTCAACGCCAGAAGCATAAAGTACATTAAAAATCCAACAGTTTGTCCATCGTATAACAGGAATAATTGCCACCAGTGTGAAAGTGATGGTCATTTCTACATTCCGGGCAACCTAGGCTTCACTCTAGGGCGTTGCTCCTCCAGATAGAATAGTTAGGGCCCAGGAAGTCAACGGCAGAAGCATAAAATACAATATAAATACAACAGTTTATTCCTTGTATAACAGGAATAATTGCAACCAGTGTGAAAGGTATGGTCATTTCTACATTCCGGGCAACCTAGGCTTCACTCTAGGGCGTTTCTCCACCACATCGAATAGCTGCGGCCTTAGAAGTCAACGCAAGAAGCATAAAACACAATATCGATAAAACAGTTTTTCAATCGTATAACAGGAATAATTGCAAACAGTGTGAAAGGTATGGTCATTTCTACGTTGCGGGCACCCTAGGCTTCACTCTAGGGAATTGCTCCACCACATCGAATAGCTACGGCCTTAGAAGTCAACGCCATAACTATAAAAAACAATATAAATACAACAGTTTTTCCGTTGTATAAAATGAATAATTGCAAACAGTGTGGAGGTAATGGTCATTTCTTCTTTCCGAGCCACCTAGGCTTCACTCTAGGGCGTTGCTACACCACATCGAATAGCTCCGGCCTTAGAAGTCAACGCCAGAAGCATAAAATACAATTTAAATACAACAGTTTTTGAATCGTATAACAGGAATAATTGCAAACAGTGTGAAAGGTATGGTCATTTCTACGTAGCGGGCATCCTAGGCTTCACTCTAGGGCATTGCTCCACCACATCGAATAGCTACGGCCTTAGAAGTCAACGCCATAACTATAAAAAACAATATAAATACAACAGTTTTTCCACTGTATAAAATGAATAATTGTAAAGAGTGAGGAAGTAATTATCATTTCTACGTTCCGTGCAACCTAGGCTTCACTCTAGGGCGTTGCTCCACTAGATCGAATAGTTAGGGCCTAAGAAGTCAACGCCACAAGCATAAAATACAATATAAATACAACAGTTTGTCCATTGTATAAAACGAATAATTGCAACCAGTATGAAAGTTATGGTTATTTCTACGTTCAGGGCAACCTAGGCTTCGCCCTAGGGCGTTGCTCCACCAGACCGAATAGTTAGAGCCTAAGAGGTCAACGCCAGAAGCATAAAATACAATACAAATACAACAGTTTTTCCCTTGTATAACAGGAATAATTGCAACCAGTGCGAAAGGTGTGGTCATTTCTACGTTCCGGGCAACCTAGGCTTCACACTAGGGCATTGCTCCACCACATCGAATAGCTACGGCCTTAGAAGACAACGCAATAACTATAAAAAACAATATAAATACAACAGTGTTTCCATTGTATAAAATGAATCATTGCAAACAGTGAGGAAATAATGGTCATTTCTACGTTCCGTGCAACCTAGGCCTCACTCTAGGGCGTTGCTCCACCAGATCGAATAGTTAGGGCCTAAGAAGTCAATGCCAGAAGCATAAAATACAATATAAATACAACAGTTTTTCCCTTGTATAACAGAAATAATTGCAACCAGTATGAATGTTATGGTCATTTCAACGTTCCGGGCAACCTGGGCTTCACTCTAGGGCGTTGGTCCACCAGATCCAATTGCTAGGGCCTAAGAGGTCAACGCCAGGAGCACCAAATACAAAATAAATACAACAGTTTTTCCATCGTATGAAGCGAATAATTGCATCCAGTGTGCAAGTAATGGTCATTTCTACGATTCGGGCAACCTAGGCATCACTCTAGGGCGTTGTTCCACCAGAGCGAATAGTTTGGGCCCAAGAAGTCAACTCCTGAAGCATAAAATACAGTATAAATACAACAGTTTTTCCATCGTATAACAGGAATAATTGCAACCAGTGTGAAAGACATGGTCATTTCTACGTACCGGGCAACCTAGGCTTCACTCTAGGGCGTTGCTCCACCACATCGAATAGCTACGGCCTTCGGAGTCAACGCCAGAGGCATAAAATACAAAATAAATACAACAGTTTTACCATCGTATAACAGGAATAATTGCAACCAGTGTGAAAGATATGGTCATTTCTACGATACGGGCAACCTAGGCTGCACTCTAGGGCGTCGTTCCACCAGATCGAATAGTTAGGGCCTAAGAAGCCTACGGCAGAAGCATAAAATACAATACAAATACAACAGCTTTTCCATAGTATAACAGGAATAATTGCAACCAGTGTGCAAGCTATGGTCATTTCTACGTTCCGGACAACCTAGGCTTCACTCTAGGGCGTTGCTCCACCACATGGAATAGTTAGGGCCTTAGAAGTCAGTGCCAGAAGCATAAAATGCCATATAAATACAACAGTTGTTCCACTGTATAATACGAATAATTGCAAACAGTGTGGAAGTAATGGTCATTTCTACGTTCCGGGCAACCTATGCTTCACTCTAGGGCGTAGCTCAACCACATCGAATAGCTACGGCCCTAGAAGACAACGCCATAGCTATAAAATACAATACAAATACAACAGTCTATCCATCGTATAAAACGAATAATTGCAACCAGTCTGATAGTTATGGTCATTTCTACGTTCCGGGCAACCTAGTCTTCACCCTAGGGCGTTGCTCCACCAGATCGAATACTTAGGGCCTAAGAAGTCAATGCCTGAAGCATAAAATACGATATATGTACAACAGTTTTTCCATCGCATAATATGAGTAATTGCAACCAGTGTGAAAGTAACGGCCATTTCTACGTTCCGGGTATCCTAGACTTAACACTGAGACATTGCTCCACCAGATCGACTACATAGGGCCTTAGAAGTCAACGCCAGAAGCATAAAGTACATTAAAAATCCAACAGTTTGTCCATCGTATAACAGGAATAATTGCCACCAGTGTGAAAGTGATGGTCATTTCTACATTCCGGGCAACCTAGGCTTCACTCTAGGGCGTTGCTCCTCCAGATAGAATAGTTAGGGCCCAGGAAGTCAACGGCAGAAGCATAAAATACAATATAAATACAACAGTTTATTCCTTGTATAACAGGAATAATTGCAACCAGTGTGAAAGGTATGGTCATTTCTACATTCCGGGCAACCTAGGATTCACTCTAGGGCGTTTCTCCACCACATCGAATAGCTGCGGCCTTAGAAGTCAACGCAAGAAGCATAAAACACAATATCGATAAAACAGTTTTTCAATCGTATAACAGGAATAATTGCAAACAGTGTGAAAGGTATGGTCATTTCTACGTTGCGGGCACCCTAGGCTTCACTCTAGGGAATTGCTCCACCACATCGAATAGCTACGGCCTTAGAAGTCAACGCCATAACTATAAAAAACAATATAAATACAACAGTTTTTCCGTTGTATAAAATGAATAATTGCAAACAGTGTGGAGGTAATGGTCATTTCTTCTTTCCGAGCCACCTAGGCTTCACTCTAGGGCGTTGCTACACCACATCGAATAGCTCCGGCCTTAGAAGTCAACGCCAGAAGCATAAAATACAATTTAAATACAACAGTTTTTGAATCGTATAACAGGAATAATTGCAAACAGTGTGAAAGGTATGGTCATTTCTACGTAGCGGGCATCCTAGGCTTCACTCTAGGGCATTGCTCCACCACATCGAATAGCTACGGCCTTAGAAGTCAACGCCATAACTATAAAAAACAATATAAATACAACAGTTTTTCCACTGTATAAAATGAATAATTGTAAAGAGTGAGGAAGTAATTATCATTTCTACGTTCCGTGCAACCTAGGCTTCACTCTAGGGCGTTGCTCCACTAGATCGAATAGTTAGGGCCTAAGAAGTCAACGCCACAAGCATAAAATACAATATAAATACAACAGTTTTTCCATTGTATAAAACGAATAATTGCAACCAGTATGAAAGTTATGGTTATTTCTACGTTCAGGGCAACCTAGGCTTCGCCCTAGGGCGTTGCTCCACCAGACCGAATAGTTAGGGCCTAAGAGGTCAACGCCAGAAGCATAAAATACAATACAAATACAACAGTTTTTCCCTTGTATAACAGGAATAATTGCAACCAGTGCGAAAGGTGTGGTCATTTCTACGTTCCGGGCAACCTAGGCTTCACACTAGGGCATTGCTCCACCACATCGAATAGCTACGGCCTTAGAAGACAACGCAATAACTATAAAAAACAATATAAATACAACAGTTTTTCCATTGTATAAAATGAATCATTATAAACAGTGAGGAAGTAATGGTCACTTCTACGTTCCGTGCAACCTAGGCTTCACTCTAGGGCGTTGCTCCACCAGATCGAATAGTTAGGGCCTAAGAAGTCAACGCCAGAAGCATAAAATACAATATAAATACAACAGTTTTTCCCTTGTATAACAGAAATAATTGCAACCAGTATGAATGTTATGGTCATTTCAACGTTCCGGGCAACCTGGGCTTCACTCTAGGGCGTTGGTCCACCAGATCCAATTGCTAGGGCCTAAGACGTCAACGCCAGGAGCACCAAATACAAAATAAATACAACAGTTTTTCCATCGTATGAAGCGAATAATTACATCCAGTGTGCAAGTAATGGTCATTTCTACGATTCGGGCAACCTAGGCATCACTCTAGGGCGTTGTTCCACCAGAGCGAATAGTTTGGGCCCAAGAAGTCAACTCCTGAAGCATAAAATACAGTATAAATACAACAGTTTTTCCATCGTATAACAGGAATAATTGCAACCAGTGTGAAAGACATGGTCATTTCTACGTACCGGGCAACCTAGGCTTCACTCTAGGGCGTTGCTCCACCACATCGAATAGCTACGGCCTTCGGAGTCAACGCCAGAGGCATAAAATACAAAATAAATACAACAGTTTTACCATCGTATAACAGGAATAATTGCAACCAGTGTGAAAGATATGGTCATTTCTACGATACGGGCAACCTAGGCTGCACTCTAGGGCGTCGTTCCACCAGATCGAATAGTTAGGGCCTAAGAAGCCTACGGCAGAAGCATAAAATACAATACAAATACAACAGCTTTTCCATAGTATAACAGGAATAATTGCAACCAGTGTGCAAGCTATGGTCATTTCTACGTTCCGGACAACCTAGGCTTCACTCTAGGGCGTTGCTCCACCACATGGAATAGCTAGGGCCTTAGAAGTCAGTGCCAGAAGCATAAAATGCCATATAAATACAACAGATGTTCCACTGTATAATACGAATAATTGCAAACAGTGTGGAAGTAATGGTCATTTCTACGTTCCGGGCAACCTATGCTTCACTCTAGGGCGTAGCTCAACCACATCGAATAGCTACGGCCCTAGAAGACAACGCCATAGCTATAAAATACAATATAAATACAACAGTCTATGCTTCGTATAAAACGTATAATTGCAACCAGTCTGATAGTTATGGTCATTTCTACGTTCCGGGCAACCTAGACTTCACCCTAGGGCGTTGCTCCACCAGATCGAATAGTTAGGGCCCAAGAAGTCAAAGACAGAAGCATAAAATACGATATATGTACAACAGTTATTCCATCGTATAAAATGAGTACTTGCAACCAGTGTGAAAGTAACGGCCATTTCTACGTTCCGGGCATCCTAGACTTAACACTGAGGCATTGCTCCACCAGATCGAATACACAGGGCCTTTGAAGTCAACGCCAAAAGCATAAAGTACATTAAAAATCCAACAGTTTGTCCATCCTATAAAAGAAATAATTGCACCAGTGTGAAAGTGATGGTCATTTCTGCATTCCGGGCAACCTAGGCTTCACTCTAGGGCGTTGCTCCTCCAGATAAGATAGCTAGGGCCCAGGAAGTCAACGCCAGAAGCATAAAATACAATACAAATACAACAGTTTTTCCCTTGTATAACAGGAATAATTGCAACCAGTGCGAAAGGTGTGGTCATTTCTACGTTCCGGGCAACCTAGGCTTCACACTAGGGCATTGCTCCACCACATCGAGTAGCTACGGCCTTAGAAGTCAACGCAATAACTATAAAAAACAATATAAATACAACAGTTTTTCCATTGTATAAAATGAATCATTGCAAACAGTGAGGAAGTAATGGTCATTTCTACGTTCCGTGCAACCTAGGCTTCACTCTAGGGCGTTGCTCCACCAGATCGAATAGTTAGGGCCTAAGAAGTCAACGCCAGAAGCATAAAATACAATATAAATACAACAGTTTTTCCCTTGTATAACAGAAATAATTGCAACCAGTATGAACGTTATGGTCATTTCAACGTTCCGGGCAACCTGGGCTTCACTCTAGGGCGTTGGTCCACCAGATCCAATTGCTAGGGCCTAAGACGTCAACGCCAGGGGCACCAAATACAAAATAAATACAACAGTTTTTCCATCGTATGAAACGAATAATTGCATCCAGTATGCAAGTAATGGTCATTTCTACGATTCGGGCAACCTAGGCATCACTCTAGGGCGTTGTTCCACCAGAGCGAATAGTTTGGGCCCAAGAAGTCAACGCCTGAAGCATAAAATACAGTATAAATACAACAGTTTTTCCATCGTATAACAGGAATAATTGCAACCAGTGTGAAAGACATGGTCATTTCTACGTACCGGGCAACCTAGGCTTCACTCTAGGGCGTTGCTCCACCACATCGAATAGCTACGGCCTTCGGAGTCAACGCCAGAGGCATAAAATACAAAATAAATACAACAGTTTTACCATCGTATAACAGGAATAATTGCAAACAGTGTGGAAGTAATGGTCATTTCTACGTTCCGGGCAACCTAGGCTTCACTCTAGGACGTTCGTCCACCAGATCCAATAGTTAGGGCCTAAGAAGTCAACGCCAGGAGCACCAAATACAAAATAAATACAACAGTTTTTCCATCGTATAAAACGAATAATTGCAACCAGTGTGCAAGTAATGGTCATTTCTACGTTCCGGGCAACCTAGGCTTCGCCCTAGGGCGTTGCTCCACCTGATCGTATAGTTAGGGCCTAAGAAGTCAACGCCAGAAGCATAAAATACAATATAAATACAACAGTTTTCCCTTGTATAACAGGAATAATTGCAACCAGTGTGAAAGGTATGGTCATTTCTACGTTCCGGGCAACCTAGGCTTCACACTACGGCGTTGGTCCACCAGATCCAATAGTTAGGGCCTAAGAAGTCAACGTCAGGTGCACCAAATACAAAATAAATACAACAGTTTTTCCATCGTATAAAACGAATAATTGCAACCAGTGTGCAAGTAATGGTCATTTCTACGATCCGGGCAACCTAGGCATCACCCTAGGGCGTTGTTCCACCAGAGCGAATAGTTAGGGCCTTAGAAGTCAACGCCAGAAGCACCAAATACAAAATAAATACAACAGTTTTTCCATCGTATAAAACGAATAATTGCAGCCAGTATGAAAGTTATGGTCATTTCTACGTTCCGGGCAACCAAGGCTTCACCCTAGGGCGTTGCTCCACCTGATCGAATAGTTAGGGCCTATGAAGTCAACGCCAGAAGCATAAAATATGATATATGTACAACAGTTTTTCCATCTTATAAATCGAATAATTGCAACCAGTGTGAAAGTAATAGACATTTCTACGTTGCGGGCATCCTAGACTTAACTCTGAGGCATTGCTACACCAGATCGAATACATAGGGCCTTAGAAGTCAACGCCAGAAGCATAAAATACGATATATGTACAACAGTTTTACCGCCGTATAAAATGAATAATCGCAAACAGAGTGAAGGTAATGGTCATTTCTACATTCCGGGCAACCTAGGCTTCACTCTAGGGCGTTGCTCCACCAGATCGAATAGTTGGCGCCTTAGAAGTCAACGCCCGAAGCATAAAATACAAAATAAATAGAACAGTTTTTCCATTGTATAAAACGAACAATTGAAACCAGTGTGAAAGTTATGGTCATTTCTACGTTCCGCGCAACCTAGTCTTCACCCCAGGGCGTTGCTCCACCAGATCGAATAGTTAGGGCCTAAGAAGTGAATGCCAGAAGCATAAAATACGATATATGTACAACAGTTTTTCCATCGCATAAAATGAGTAATTGCAACCAGGGTGAAAGTAACGGACATTTCTACGTTCCGGGCATCCTAGACTTAACACTGAGGCATTGCTCCACCAGATCGAATACATAGGGCCTTAGAAGTCAACGCCAGAAGCATAAAGTACATTAAAAATCCAACAGTTTGTCCATCGTATAACAGGAATAATTGCCGCCAGTGTGAAAGTGATGGTCATTTCTGCATTCCGGGCAACCTAGGCTTCACTCTAGGGCGTTGCTCCTCCAGATAGAATAGTTAGGGCCCAGGAAGTCAACGCCAGAAGCATAAAATACAATATAAATACAACAGTTTTCCCTTGTATAACAGGAATAATTGCAACCAGTGTGAAAGGTATGGTCATTTCTACGTTCCGGGCAACCTAGGCTTCACTCTAGGGCGTTGCTCCACCACATCGAATAGCTGCGGCCTTAGAAGTCAACGCCAAAAGCATAAAATACAATATAAATACTACAGTTTTTCAATCGTATAACAGGAATAATTGCAAACAGTGTGAAAAATATGGTCATTTCTACGTTGCGGGCACCCTAGGCTACACTCTATTGCATTGCTCCACCACATCGAACAGCTACGGCCTTAGAAGTCAACGCCATAACTATAAAAAACAATATAAATACAACAGTTTTTCCATTGTATAAAATGAATAATTGCAAACAGTGTGGAGGTAATGGTCATTTCTACGTTACGGGCACCCTAGGCTACACTCTAGGGCATTGATCCACCACATCGAATAGTTAGGGCCTTAGAAGTCAATGCCAGAAGCATAAAATACAATATAAATACAACAGTTTTTCCACTGTGTAACATGAATAATTGCAAACAGTGTGGACGTAATGGTAATTTCTACGTTCCGGGCAACCTAGGCTTCACTCTACGGCGTTGGTCCACCAGATCCAATAGTTAGGGCCTAAGAAGTCAACGCCAGGAGCACCAAATACAAAATAAATACAACAGTTTTTCCATCGTATAAAACGAATAATTGCAACCAGTGTGCAAGTAATGGTCATTTCTACGATCCGGGCAACCTAGGCATCACCCTAGGGCGTTGTTCCACCAGAGCGAATAGTTAGGGCCTAAGAAGTCAACGCCTGAAGCATAAAATACAATATAAATGCAACAGTTTTACCATCGTATAAAATGAATAATCGCAAACAGTGTGAAGGTCATGGTCATTTCTACGTTCCGGGCAACCTAGGATTCACTCTAGGGCGTTGCTCCACCAGATCGATTAGTTGGGGCCTTAGAAGTCAACGCACGAAGCATAAAATACAAAATAAATAGAACAGTTTTTCCATTGTATAAAACGAACATTTGAAACCAGTGTGAAAGTGATGGTCATTTCTACATTCCTGGCAACCTACGCTTCACTCTAGGGCCATGCTCCACCAGATCGAACACTTAGGGCCTAAGAAGTCAACGCCAGAAGCATAAAATACAATATAAATACAACAGTTTTTCCCTTGTATAACAGGAATAATTGCAACCAGTGTGAAAGCTATGGTCATTTCTACGTTCCGGGCAACCTAGGCTTCACTCTAGGGCGTTGCTCCACCACATCGAATAGTTAGGGCCTTAGAAGTCAATGCCAGAAGCATAAAATGCCATAGAAATACAACAGATGTTCCACTGCATAATATGAATAATTGCAAACTGTGTGGAAGTAATGGTCATTTCTACGTTCCGAGCAACCTCGGCTTCACTCTAGGGCGTTGCTCAACCACATCGAATAGCTGCGGCCCTAGAAGACAACGCCATAACTATAAAATACAATATAAATACAACAGTCTATCCATCGTATAAAACGAATAATTGCAACCAGTGAGATAGTTATGGTCATTTCTACGTTCCGGGCAACCGAGACTTCACCCTAGGGCGTTGCTCCACCAGATCGAATACTTAGGGCCTAAGAAGTCAATGCCTGAAGCATAAAATACGATATATGTACAACAGTTTTTCCATCGCATAATATGAGTAATTGCAACCAGTGTGAAAGTAACGGCCATTTCTACGTTCCGGGTATCCTAGACTTAACACTGAGACATTGCTCCACCAGATCGACTACATAGGGCCTTAGAAGTCAACGCCAGAAGCATAAAGTACATTAAAAATCCAACAGTTTGTCCATCGTATAACAGGAATAATTGCCACCAGTGTGAAAGTGATGGTCATTTCTACATTCCGGGCAACCTAGGCTTCACTCTAGGGCGTTGCTCCTCCAGATAGAATAGTTAGGGCCCAGGAAGTCAACGGCAGAAGCATAAAATACAATATAAATACAACAGTTTATTCCTTGTATAACAGGAATAATTGCAACCAGTGTGAAAGGTATTGTCATTTCTACATTCCGGGCAACCTAGGCTTCACTCTAGGGCGTTTCTCCACCACATCGAATAGCTGCGGCCTTAGAAGTCAACGCAAGAAGCATAAAACACAATATCGATAAAACAGTTTTTCAATCGTATAACAGGAATAATTGCAAACAGTGTGGAGGTAATGGTCATTTCTTCTTTCCGAGCCACCTAGGCTTCACTCTAGGGCGTTGCTACACCACATCGAATAGCTCCGGCCTTAGAAGTCAACGCCAGAAGCATAAAATACAATTTAAATACAACAGTTTTTGAATCGTATAACAGGAATAATTGCAAACAGTGTGAAAGGTATGGTCATTTCTACGTAGCGGGCATCCTAGGCTTCACTCTAGGGCATTGCTCCACCACATCGAATAGCTACGGCCTTAGAAGTCAACGCCATAACTATAAAAAACAATATAAATACAACAGTTTTTCAACTGTATAAAATGAATAATTGTAAAGAGTGAGGAAGTAATTATCATTTCTACGTTCCGTGCAACCTAGGCTTCACTCTAGGGCGTTGCTCCACTAGATCGAATAGTTAGGGCCTAAGAAGTCAACGCCACAAGCATAAAATACAATATAAATACAACAGTTTTTCCATTGTATAAAACGAATAATTGCAACCAGTATGAAAGTTATGGTTATTTCTACGTTCAGGGCAACCTAGGCTTCGCCCTAGGGCGTTGCTCCACCAGACCGAATAGTTAGGGCCTAAGAGGTCAACGCCAGAAGCATAAAATACAATACAAATACAACAGTTTTTCCCTTGTATAACAGGAATAATTGCAACCAGTGCGAAAGGTGTGGTCATTTCTACGTTCCGGGCAACCTAGGCTTCACACTAGGGCATTGCTCCACCACATCGAATAGCTACGGCCTTAGAAGACAACGCAATAACTATAAAAAACAATATAAATACAACAGTTTTTCCATTGTATAAAATGAATCATTGCAAACAGTGAGGAAGTAATGGTCACTTCTACGTTCCGTGCAACCTAGGCTTCACTCTAGGGCGTTGCTCCACCAGATCGAATAGTTAGGGCCTAAGAAGTCAACGCCAGAAGCATAAAATACAATATAAATACAACAGTTTTTCCCTTGTATAACAGAAATAATTGCAACCAGTATGAATGTTATGGTCATTTCAACGTTCCGGGCAACCTGGGCTTCACTCTAGGGCGTTGGTCCACCAGATCCAATTGCTAGGGCCTAAGACGTCAACGCCAGGAGCACCAAATACAAAATAAATACAACAGTTTTTCCATCGTATGAAGCGAATAATTACATCCAGTGTGCAAGTAATGGTCATTTGTACGATTCGGGCAACCTAGGCATCACTCTAGGGCGTTGTTCCACCAGAGCGAATAGTTTGGGCCCAAGAAGTCAACTCCTGAAGCATAAAATACAGTATAAATACAACAGTTTTTCCATCGTATAACAGGAATAATTGCAACCAGTGTGAAAGACATGGTCATTTCTACGTACCGGGCAACCTAGGCTTCACTCTAGGGCGTTGCTCCACCACATCGAATAGCTACGGCCTTCGGAGTCAACGCCAGAGGCATAAAATACAAAATATATACAACAGTTTTACCATCGTATAACAGGAATAATTGCAACCAGTGTGAAAGATATGGTCATTTCTACGATACGGGCAACCTAGGCTGCACTCTAGGGCGTCGTTCCACCAGATCGAATAGTTAGGGCCTAAGAAGCCTACGGCAGAAGCATAAAATACAATACAAATACAACAGCTTTTCCATAGTATAACAGGAATAATTGCAAACAGTGTGCAAGCTATGGTCAGTTCTACGTTCCGGACAACCCAGGCTTCACTCTAGGGCGTTGCTCCACCACATGGAATAGTTAGGGCCTTAGAAGTCAGTGCCAGAAGCATAAAATGCCATATAAATACAACAGTTGTTCCACTGTATAATACGAATAATTGCAAACAGTGTGGAAGTAATGGTCATTTCTACGTTCCGGGCAACCTATGCTTCACTCTAGGGCGTAGCTCAACCACATCGAATAGCTACGGCCCTAGAAGACAACGCCATAGCTATAAAATACAATATAAATACAACAGTCTATGCTTCGTATAAAACGAATAATTGCAACCAGTCTGATAGTTATGGTCATTTCTACGTTCCGGGCAACCTAGACTTCACCCTAGGGCGTTGCTCCACCAGATCGAATAGTTAGGGCCCAAGAAGTCAAAGCCAGAAGCATAAAATACGATATATGTACAACAGTTATTCCATCGTATAAAATGAGTACTTGCAACCAGTGTGAAAGTAACGGCCATTTCTACGTTCCGGGCATCCTAGACTTAACACTGAGGCATTGCTCCACCAGATCGAATACACAGGGCCTTTGAAGTCAACGCCAAAAGCATAAAGTACATTAAAAATCCAACAGTTTGTCCATCGTATAAAAGAAATAATTGCACCAGTGTGAAAGTGATGGTCATTTCTGCATTCCGGGCAACCTAGGCTTCACTCTAGGGCGTTGCTCCTCCAGATAAGATAGCTAGGGCCCAGGAAGTCAACGCCAGAAGCATAAAATACAATACAAATACAACAGTTTTTCCCTTGTATAACAGGAATAATTGCAACCAGTGCGAAAGGTGTGGTCAATTCTACGTTCCGGGCAACCTAGGCTTCACACTAGGGCATTGCTCCACCACATCGAATAGCTACGGCCTTAGAAGTCAACGCAATAACTATAAAAAACAATATAAATACAACAGTTTTTCCATTGTATAAAATGAATCATTGCAAACAGTGAGGAAGTAATGGTCATTTCTACGTTCCGTGCAACCTAGGCTTCACTCTAGGTCGTTGCTCCACCAGATCGAATAGTTAGGGCCTAAGAAGTCAACGCCAGAAGCATAAAATACAATATAAATACAACAGTTTTTCCCCTGTATAACAGGAATAATTGCAAACAGTGTGGAGGTAATGGTCATTTCTACTTTCCGGGCAACCTAGGCTTCACTCTGGGGCGTTTCTCGACCACATCGAATAGCTGCAGCCTTGGAAGGCAACGCCAGAAGCATAAAGTACAATATAAATACAACAGTTTTTTCATCGTATAACACTAATAATTGCAACCAGTGTGAAAGGTATGGTCATTTCTACGTTCCGGGAATCCTAGACTTAACACTCAGACATTGCTCCACAAGATCGAACACATAGGGCCTTAGAAGTCAACGCCAGAAGCATAAAATACGATATAAATACAACAGTTTTTCCATCGTATAACAAGAATAATTGCAACCAGTGTGAAAGTGATGGTCATTTCTACATTCCGGGCAACCTAGGCTTCACTCTAGGGCCATGCTCCACCAGATCGAATAGTTAGGGCCTAAGAAGTCAACGCCAGAAGCATAAAATACAATATAAATACAACAGTTTGTCCATCGTATAACAGGAATAATTGCAACCAGTGTGAAAGCTATGGTCATTTCAACGTTCCGGGCAACCTAGGCTTCACTCTAGGGCGTTGCTCCACCACATCGAATAGTTAGGGCCTTAGAAGTCAATGCCAGAAGCATAAAATGCCACATAAATACAACAGTTGTTCCACTGTATAATATGAATAATTGCAAACAGTGTGGAAGTAATGGTCATTTCTACGTTCCGGGCAACGTAGGCTTCACTCTAGGGCGTTGCTCAACCACATCGAATAGCTACGGCCCTAGAAGACAACGCCATAACTATAAAATACAATATAAATACAACAGTCTATCCATCGTATAAATCGAATAATTGCAACCAGTGAGATAGTTATGGTCATTTCTACGTTCCGGGCAACCGAGACTTCACCCTAGGGCGTTGCTCCACCAGATCGAATACTTAGGGCCTAAGAAGTCAATGCCTGAAGCATAAAATACGATATATGTACAACAGTTTTTCCATCGCATAATATGAGTAATTGCAACCAGTGTGAAAGTAACGGCCATTTCTACGTTCCGGGTATCCTAGACTTAACACTGAGACATTGCTCCACCAGATCGACTACATAGGGCCTTAGAAGTCAACGCCAGAAGCATAAAGTACATTAAAAATCCAACAGTTTGTCCATCGTATAACAGGAATAATTGCCACCAGTGTGAAAGTGATGGTCATTTCTACATTCCGGGCAACCTAGGCTTCACTCTAGGGCGTTGCTCCTCCAGATAGAATAGTTAGGGCCCAGGAAGTCAACGGCAGAAGCATAAAATACAATATAAATACAACAGTTTATTCCTTGTATAACAGGAATAATTGCAACCAGTGTGAAAGGTATGGTCATTTCTACATTCCGGGCAACCTAGGCTTCACTCTAGGGCGTTTCTCCACCACATCGAATAGCTGCGGCCTTAGAAGTCAACGCAAGAAGCATAAAACACAATATCGATAAAACAGTTTTTCAATCGTATAACAGGAATAATTGCAAACAGTGTGGAGGTAATGGTCATTTCTTCTTTCCGAGCCACCTAGGCTTCACTCTAGGGCGTTGCTCCACCAGATCGAATAGTTAGGGCCTAAGAAGTCAACGCCAGAAGCATAAAATACAATATAAATACAACAGTTTTTCCCCTGTATAACAGGAATAATTGCAAACAGTGTGGAGGTAATGGTCATTTCTACTTTCCGGGCAACCTAGGCTTCACTCTGGGGCGTTTCTCGACCACATCGAATAGCTGCAGCCTTGGAAGGCAACGCCAGAAGCATAAAGTACAATATAAATACAACAGTTTTTTCATCGTATAACACTAATAATTGCAACCAGTGTGAAAGGTATGGTCATTTCTACGTTCCGGGAATCCTAGACTTAACACTCAGACATTGCTCCACAAGATCGAACACATAGGGCCTTAGAAGTCAACGCCAGAAGCATAAAATACGATATAAATACAACAGTTTTTCCATCGTATAACAAGAATAATTGCAACCAGTGTGAAAGTGATGGTCATTTCTACATTCCGGGCAACCTAGGCTTCACTCTAGGGCCATGCTCCACCAGATCGAATAGTTAGGGCCTAAGAAGTCAACGCCAGAAGCATAAAATACAATATAAATACAACAGTTTGTCCATCGTATAACAGGAATAATTGCAACCAGTGTGAAAGCTATGGTCATTTCAACGTTCCGGGCAACCTAGGCTTCACTCTAGGGCGTTGCTCCACCACATCGAATAGTTAGGGCCTTAGAAGTCAATGCCAGAAGCATAAAATGCCACATAAATACAACAGTTGTTCCACTGTATAATATGAATAATTGCAAACAGTGTGGAAGTAATGGTCATTTCTACGTTCCGGGCAACGTAGGCTTCACTCTAGGGCGTTGCTCAACCACATCGAATAGCTACGGCCCTAGAAGACAACGCCATAGCTATAAAATACAATATAAATACAACAGTCTATGCTTCGTATAAAACGAATAATTGCAACCAGTCTGATAGTTATGGTCATTTCTACGTTCCGGGCAACCTAGACTTCACCCTAGGGCGTTGCTCCACCAGATCGAATAGTTAGGGCCCAAGAAGTCAAAGCCAGAAGCATAAAATACGATATATGTACAACAGTTATTCCATCGTATAAAATGAGTACTTGCAACCAGTGTGAAAGTAACGGCCATTTCTACGTTCCGGGCATCCTAGACTTAACACTGAGGCATTGCTCCACCAGATCGAATACACAGGGCCTTTGAAGTCAACGCCAAAAGCATAAAGTACATTAAAAATCCAACAGTTTGTCCATCGTATAAAAGAAATAATTGCACCAGTGTGAAAGTGATGGTCATTTCTGCATTCCGGGCAACCTAGGCTTCACTCTAGGGCGTTGCTCCTCCAGATAAGATAGCTAGGGCCCAGGAAGTCAACGCCAGAAGCATAAAATACAATACAAATACAACAGTTTTTCCCTTGTATAACAGGAATAATTGCAACCAGTGCGAAAGGTGTGGTCAATTCTACGTTCCGGGCAACCTAGGCTTCACACTAGGGCATTGCTCCACCACATCGAATAGCTACGGCCTTAGAAGTCAACGCAATAACTATAAAAAACAATATAAATACAACAGTTTTTCCATTGTATAAAATGAATCATTGCAAACAGTGAGGAAGTAATGGTCATTTCTACGTTCCGTGCAACCTAGGCTTCACTCTAGGTCGTTGCTCCACCAGATCGAATAGTTAGGGCCTAAGAAGTCAACGCCAGAAGCATAAAATACAATATAAATACAACAGTTTTTCCCCTGTATAACAGGAATAATTGCAAACAGTGTGGAGGTAATGGTCATTTCTACTTTCCGGGCAACCTAGGCTTCACTCTGGGGCGTTTCTCGACCACATCGAATAGCTGCAGCCTTGGAAGGCAACGCCAGAAGCATAAAGTACAATATAAATACAACAGTTTTTTCATCGTATAACACTAATAATTGCAACCAGTGTGAAAGGTATGGTCATTTCTACGTTCCGGGAATCCTAGACTTAACACTCAGACATTGCTCCACAAGATCGAACACATAGGGCCTTAGAAGTCAACGCCAGAAGCATAAAATACGATATAAATACAACAGTTTTTCCATCGTATAACAAGAATAATTGCAACCAGTGTGAAAGTGATGGTCATTTCTACATTCCGGGCAACCTAGGCTTCACTCTAGGGCCATGCTCCACCAGATCGAATAGTTAGGGCCTAAGAAGTCAACGCCAGAAGCATAAAATACAATATAAATACAACAGTTTGTCCATCGTATAACAGGAATAATTGCAACCAGTGTGAAAGCTATGGTCATTTCAACGTTCCGGGCAACCTAGGCTTCACTCTAGGGCGTTGCTCCACCACATCGAATAGTTAGGGCCTTAGAAGTCAATGCCAGAAGCATAAAATGCCACATAAATACAACAGTTGTTCCACTGTATAATATGAATAATTGCAAACAGTGTGGAAGTAATGGTCATTTCTACGTTCCGGGCAACGTAGGCTTCACTCTAGGGCGTTGCTCAACCACATCGAATAGCTACGGCCCTAGAAGACAACGCCATAACTATAAAATACAATATAAATACAACAGTCTATCCATCGTATAAATCGAATAATTGCAACCAGTGAGATAGTTATGGTCATTTCTACGTTCCGGGCAACCGAGACTTCACCCTAGGGCGTTGCTCCACCAGATCGAATACTTAGGGCCTAAGAAGTCAATGCCTGAAGCATAAAATACGATATATGTACAACAGTTTTTCCATCGCATAATATGAGTAATTGCAACCAGTGTGAAAGTAACGGCCATTTCTACGTTCCGGGTATCCTAGACTTAACACTGAGACATTGCTCCACCAGATCGACTACATAGGGCCTTAGAAGTCAACGCCAGAAGCATAAAGTACATTAAAAATCCAACAGTTTGTCCATCGTATAACAGGAATAATTGCCACCAGTGTGAAAGTGATGGTCATTTCTACATTCCGGGCAACCTAGGCTTCACTCTAGGGCGTTGCTCCTCCAGATAGAATAGTTAGGGCCCAGGAAGTCAACGGCAGAAGCATAAAATACAATATAAATACAACAGTTTATTCCTTGTATAACAGGAATAATTGCAACCAGTGTGAAAGGTATGGTCATTTCTACATTCCGGGCAACCTAGGCTTCACTCTAGGGCGTTTCTCCACCACATCGAATAGCTGCGGCCTTAGAAGTCAACGCAAGAAGCATAAAACACAATATCGATAAAACAGTTTTTCAATCGTATAACAGGAATAATTGCAAACAGTGTGGAGGTAATGGTCATTTCTTCTTTCCGAGCCACCTAGGCTTCACTCTAGGGCGTTGCTCCACCAGATCGAATAGTTAGGGCCTAAGAAGTCAACGCCAGAAGCATAAAATACAATATAAATACAACAGTTTTTCCCCTGTATAACAGGAATAATTGCAAACAGTGTGGAGGTAATGGTCATTTCTACTTTCCGGGCAACCTAGGCTTCACTCTGGGGCGTTTCTCGACCACATCGAATAGCTGCAGCCTTGGAAGGCAACGCCAGAAGCATAAAGTACAATATAAATACAACAGTTTTTTCATCGTATAACACTAATAATTGCAACCAGTGTGAAAGGTATGGTCATTTCTACGTTCCGGGAATCCTAGACTTAACACTCAGACATTGCTCCACAAGATCGAACACATAGGGCCTTAGAAGTCAACGCCAGAAGCATAAAATACGATATAAATACAACAGTTTTTCCATCGTATAACAAGAATAATTGCAACCAGTGTGAAAGTGATGGTCATTTCTACATTCCGGGCAACCTAGGCTTCACTCTAGGGCCATGCTCCACCAGATCGAATAGTTAGGGCCTAAGAAGTCAACGCCAGAAGCATAAAATACAATATAAATACAACAGTTTGTCCATCGTATAACAGGAATAATTGCAACCAGTGTGAAAGCTATGGTCATTTCAACGTTCCGGGCAACCTAGGCTTCACTCTAGGGCGTTGCTCCACCACATCGAATAGTTAGGGCCTTAGAAGTCAATGCCAGAAGCATAAAATGCCACATAAATACAACAGTTGTTCCACTGTATAATATGAATAATTGCAAACAGTGTGGAAGTAATGGTCATTTCTACGTTCCGGGCAACGTAGGCTTCACTCTAGGGCGTTGCTCAACCACATCGAATAGCTACGGCCCTAGAAGACAACGCCATAGCTATAAAATACAATATAAATACAACAGTCTATGCTTCGTATAAAACGAATAATTGCAACCAGTCTGATAGTTATGGTCATTTCTACGTTCCGGGCAACCTAGACTTCACCCTAGGGCGTTGCTCCACCAGATCGAATAGTTAGGGCCCAAGAAGTCAAAGCCAGAAGCATAAAATACGATATATGTACAACAGTTATTCCATCGCATAAAATGAGTACTTGCAACCAGTGTGAAAGTAACGGCCATTTCTACGTTCCGGGCATCCTAGACTTAACACTGAGGCATTGCTCCACCAGATCGAATACACAGGGCCTTTGAAGTCAACGCCAAAAGCATAAAGTACATTAAAAATCCAACAGTTTGTCCATCGTATAAAAGAAATAATTGCACCAGTGTGAAAGTGATGGTCATTTCTGCATTCCGGGCAACCTAGGCTTCACTCTAGGGCGTTGCTCCTCCAGATAAGATAGCTAGGGCCCAGGAAGTCAACGCCAGAAGCATAAAATACAATACAAATACAACAGTTTTTCCCTTGTATAACAGGAATAATTGCAACCAGTGCGAAAGGTGTGGTCATTTCTACGTTCCGGGCAACCTAGGCTTCACACTAGGGCATTGCTCCACCACATCGAATAGCTACGGCCTTAGAAGTCAACGCAATAACTATAAAAAACAATATAAATACAACAGTTTTTCCATTGTATAAAATGAATCATTGCAAACAGTGAGGAAGTAATGGTCATTTCTACGTTCCGTGCAACCTAGGCTTCACTCTAGGGCGTTCGTCCACCAGATCCAATAGTTAGGGCCTAAGAAGTCAACGCCAGGAGCACCAAATACAAAATAAATACAACAGTTTTTCCATCGTATAAAACGAATAATTGCAACCAGTATGAAACTTATGGCCATTTCTACGTTCCGGGCAATCTAGGCTTCACTCTAGGGCGTTGCTCAACCACATCGAATAGCTACGGCCCTAGAACACAACGCCATAACTATAAAATACAATATAAATACAACAGTCTTTCCATCGTATAAAACGAGTAATTGCAACCAGTCTGATAGTTATGGTCATTTCCACGTTCCGGGCAATCTAGGCTTCACTCTAGGGCGGTGCTCAACCACATCGAATAGTTAGGGCCTTAGAAGTCAATGCCAGAAGCATTAAATACAATATAAATACAACAGTTTTTCCACTGTGTAACATGAATAATTGCAAACAGTGTGGACGTAATGGTCATTTCTACGTTCCGGGTAACCTAGGCTTCTCTCTACGGCGTTGGTCCACCAGATCCAATAGTTAGGGCCTAAGAAGTCAACGCCAGGAGCACCAAATACAAAATAAATACAACAGTTTTTCCATCGTATAAAACGAATAATTGCAACCAGTGTGCAAGTAATGGTCATTTCTACGATCCGGGCAACCTAGGCATCACCCTAGGGCGTTGTTCCACCAGAGCGAATAGTTAGGGCCTAAGAAGTCAACGCCTGAAGCATAAAATACAATATAAATGCAACAGTTTTTCCATCGTATAAAACGAATATTTGCAACCAGTATGAAAGTTATGGTCATTTCTACGTTCCGGGCATCCTAGGCTTCACTCTAGGGCGTTGCTCAACCACACCGAATAGTTAGGGCCTAAGATGTCAACGCCAGAAGCACCAAATACAAAATAAATACAACAGTTTCTCCATCGTATAAAACGAATAATTGCAACCAGTATGAAAGTTATGGTCATTTCTACGTTCCGGGCAACCTAGGCTTCACCCTAGGGCGTTGCTCCACCTGATCGTATAGTTAGGGCCTAAGAAGTCAACGCCAGAAGCATAAAATACGATATATGTACAACAGTTTTACCATCGTATAAAATGAATAATCGCAACCAGTGTGCAAGTAATGGTCATTTCTACGGTCCGGGCAACCTAGGCATCACCGTAGGGCGTTGTTCCACCAGAGCGAATAGTTAGGGCCTAAGAAGTCAACGCCTGAAGCATAAAATACAATTTAAATACAACAGTTTTTCCATCGTATAAAACGAATAATTGCCACCAGTATGAAAGTTATGGTCATTTCTGCATTCCGGGCCACCTAGGCTTCACTCTAGGGCGTTGCTCATCCAGATAGAATAGTTAGGGCCCAGGAAGTCAACGCCAGAACCATAAAATACAATATAAATACAACAGTTTTTCCCTTGTATAACAGGAATAATTGCAACCAGTGTGAAAGGTATGGTCACTTCTACGTTCCGGGCAACCTAGGCTTCACTCTAGGGCGTTGCTCCACCACATCGAATAGCTGCGGCCTTAGAAGTCAACGCCAGAAGCATAAAATACAATATAAATACTACAGTTTTTCAATCGTATAACAGGAGTAATTGCAAACAGTGTGAAAAATATGGTCATTTCTACGTTGCGGGCACCCTAGGCTACACTCTATTGCATTGCTCCACCACATCGAACAGCTACGGCCTTAGAAGTCAACGCCATAACTATAAAAAATAATATAAATACAACAGTTTTTCCATTGTATAAAATGAATAATTGCAAACAGTGTGGAGGTAATGGTCATTTCTACGTTACGGGCACCCTAGGCTACACTCTAGGGCATTGCTCCACCACATCGAACAGCTACGGCCTTAGAAGTCAACGCCATAACTATAAACAACAATATAAATACAACAGTTTTTCCATCGTATAAAACGAATAATTGCAACCAGTATGAAACTTATGGCCATTTCTACGTTCCGGGCAATCTAGGCTTCACTCTAGGGCGTTGCTCAACCACATCGAATAGTTAGGGCCTTGAAGTCAATGCCAGAAGCATAAAATACAATATAAATACAACAGTTTTTCCACTGTGTAACATGAATAATTGCAAACAGTGTGGACGTAATGGTCATTTCTACGTTCCGGGCAACCTAGGCTTCACACTACGGCGTTGGTCCACCAGATCCAATAGTTAGGGCCTAAGAAGTCAACGCCAGGTGCACCAAATACAAAATAAATACAACAGTTTTTCCATCGTATAAAACGAATAATTGCAACCAGTGTGCAAGTAATGGTCATTTCTACGATCCGGGCAACCTAGGCATCACCCTAGGGCGTTGTTCCACCAGAGCGAATAGTTAGGGCCTTAGAAGTCAACGCCAGAAGCACCAAATACAAAATAAATACAACAGTTTTTCCATCGTATAAAACGAATAATTGCAGCCAGTATGAAAGTTATGGTCATTTCTACGTTCCGGGCAACCAAGGCTTCACCCTAGGGCGTTGCTCCACCTGATCGAATAGTTAGGGCCTATGAAGTCAACGCCAGAAGCATAAAATATGATATATGTACAACAGTTTTTCCATCTTATAAATCGAATAATTGCAACCAGTGTGAAAGTAATAGACATTTCTACGTTGCGGGCATCCTAGACTTAACTCTGAGGCATTGCTACACCAGATCGAATACATAGGGCCTTAGAAGTCAACGCCAGAAGCATAAAATACGATATATGTACAACAGTTTTACCGCCGTATAAAATGAATAATCGCAAACAGAGTGAAGGTAATGGTCATTTCTACATTCCGGGCAACCTAGGCTTCACTCTAGGGCGTTGCTCCACCAGATCGAATAGTTGGCGCCTTAGAAGTCAACGCCCGAAGCATAAAATACAAAATAAATAGAACAGTTTTTCCATTGTATAAAACGAACAATTGAAACCAGTGTGAAAGTTATGGTCATTTCTACGTTCCGCGCAACCTAGTCTTCACCCCAGGGCGTTGCTCCACCAGATCGAATAGTTAGGGCCTAAGAAGTGAATGCCAGAAGCATAAAATACGATATATGTACAACAGTTTTTCCATCGCATAAAATGAGTAATTGCAACCAGGGTGAAAGTAACGGACATTTCTACGTTCCGGGCATCCTAGACTTAACACTGAGGCATTGCTCCACCAGATCGAATACATAGGGCCTTAGAAGTCAACGCCAGAAGCATAAAGTACATTAAAAATCCAACAGTTTGTCCATCGTATAACAGGAATAATTGCCGCCAGTGTGAAAGTGATGGTCATTTCTGCATTCCGGGCAACCTAGGCTTCACTCTAGGGCGTTGCTCCTCCAGATAGAATAGTTAGGGCCCAGGAAGTCAACGCCAGAAGCATAAAATACAATATAAATACAACAGTTTTCCCTTGTATAACAGGAATAATTGCAACCAGTGTGAAAGGTATGGTCATTTCTACGTTCCGGGCAACCTAGGCTTCACTCTAGGGCGTTGCTCCACCACATCGAATAGCTGCGGCCTTAGAAGTCAACGCCAAAAGCATAAAATACAATATAAATACTACAGTTTTTCAATCGTATAACAGGAATAATTGCAAACAGTGTGAAAAATATGGTCATTTCTACGTTGCGGGCACCCTAGGCTACACTCTATTGCATTGCTCCACCACATCGAACAGCTACGGCCTTAGAAGTCAACGCCATAACTATAAAAAACAATATAAATACAACAGTTTTTCCATTGTATAAAATGAATAATTGCAAACAGTGTGGAGGTAATGGTCATTTCTACGTTACGGGCACCCTAGGCTACACTCTAGGGCATTGCTCCACCACATCGAATAGTTAGGGCCTTAGAAGTCAATGCCAGAAGCATAAAATACAATATAAATACAACAGTTTTTCCACTGTGTAACATGAATAATTGCAAACAGTGTGAACGTAATGGTCATTTCTACGTTCCGGGCAACCTAGGCTTCACTCTACGGCGTTGGTCCACCAGATCCAATAGTTAGGGCCTAAGAAGTCAACGCCAGGAGCACCAAATACAAAATAAATACAACAGTTTTTCCATCGTATAAAACGAATAATTGCAACCAGTGTGCAAGTAATGGTCATTTCTACGATCCGGGCAACCTAGGCATCACCCTAGGGCGTTGTTCCACCAGAGCGAATAGTTAGGGCCTAAGAAGTCAACGCCTGAAGCATAAAATACAATATAAATGCAACAGTTTTACCATCGTATAAAATGAATAATCGCAAACAGTGTGAAGGTCATGGTCATTTCTACGTTCCGGGCAACCTAGGATTCACTCTAGGGCGTTGCTCCACCAGATCGATTAGTTGGGGCCTTAGAAGTCAACGCACGAAGCATAAAATACAAAATAAATAGAACAGTTTTTCCATTGTATAAAACGAACAATTGAAACCAGTGTGAAAGTGATGGTCATTTCTACATTCCTGGCAACCTACGCTTCACTCTAGGGCCATGCTCCACCAGATCGAACACTTAGGGCCTAAGAAGTCAACGCCAGAAGCATAAAATACAATATAAATACAACAGTTTTTCCCTTGTATAACAGGAATAATTGCAACCAGTGTGAAAGCTATGGTCATTTCTACGTTCCGGGCAACCTAGGCTTCACTCTAGGGCGTTGCTCCACCACATCGAATAGTTAGGGCCTTAGAAGTCAATGCCAGAAGCATAAAATGCCATAGAAATACAACAGATGTTCCACTGCATAATATGAATAATTGCAAACTGTGTGGAAGTAATGGTCATTTCTACGTTCCGAGCAACCTCGGCTTCACTCTAGGGCGTTGCTCAACCACATCGAATAGCTGCGGCCCTAGAAGACAACGCCATAACTATAAAATACAATATAAATACAACAGTCTATCCATCGTATAAAACGGATAATTGCAACCAGTCTGATAGTTATGGTCATTTCTACGTTCCGGGCAATCTAGGCTGCTCTCTAGGGCGTTGCTCCTCCAGATCGAATAGTTAGGGCCTAACAAGTCAAAGCCAGATGCATAAAATACAATAGAAATACAACAGTTTTACCATCGTATAACAGGAATAATTGCAACCAGTGTGAAATATATGGTCATTTCTACGATACGGGCAACCTAGGCTGCACTCTAGGGGGTCGTTCCACCACATCGAATAGCCGCGGCCTTAGAAGTCAACGCCTGAGGCTTAAAATACAATAAAAATACAACATTTTTTTCATCGTATAACGGGAATAATTGCAACCAGTCTGAAAGATATGGTCATTTCTACGTTCCGGGCAACCTAGGCTTCACCCTAGGGCGTTGCTCCCCCTGATCGAATAGTTAGGGCCTAAGAAGTCAACGCCAGAAGCATAAAATACGATATATGTACAACAGTTTTTCCATCGTATAAAACGAATAATTGCAACCAGTATGCAAGTAATGGTCATTTCTACTTTCCGGGCAACCTAGGCTTCACCCTAGGGCGCTGCTCCACCAGATCCAATAGCTAGGGCCTAAGAAGTCAACGCCAGGAGCACCAAACACAAAATAAATGCAACAGTTTTTCCATCGTATAAAACGAATAATTGCAACCAGTATGAAAGCTATGGTCATTTCTACGTTCGGGGCAATCTAGGCTTCACTCTAGGGCGTTGCTCAACCACATCGAATAGTTAGGGCCTTAGAAGTCATGCCAGAAGCATAAAATACAATATAAATACAACAGTTTTTCCACTGTATAATATGAATAATTGCAAACAGTGTTTAAGTAATGTTCATTTCTACGTTCCGGGCAACCTAGGCTTCACTCTAGGGCGTTGGTCCACCAGATCCAATAGTAAGGGCCTAAGAAGTCAACGCCAGGAGCACCAAATACAAAATAAGTACAACAGTTTTTCCATCGTATAAAACGAATAATTGCAGCCAGTGTGCAAGTAATGGTCATTTCTACGGCCCGGGCAACCTAGGCATCACCCTGGGGCGTTGTTCCACCAGAGCGAATAGTTAGGGCCTAAGAAGTCAACGCCACAAGCATAAAATACAATATAAATACAACAGTTTTTCCATTGTATAAAACGAATAATTGCAACCAGTATGAAAGTTATGGTTATTTCTACGTTCAGGGCAACCTAGGCTTCGCCCTAGGGCGTTGCTCCACCAGACCGAATAGTTAGGGCCTAAGAGGTCAACGCCAGAAGCATAAAATACAATACAAATACAACAGTTTTTCCCCTGTATAACAGGAATAATTGCAACCAGTGCGAAAGGTGTGGTCATTTCTACGTTCCGGGCAACCTAGGCTTCACACTAGGGCATTGCTCCACCACATCGAATAGCTACGGCCTTAGAAGACAACGCAATAACTATAAAAAACAATATAAATACAACAGTTTTTCCATTGTATAAAATGAATCATTGCAAACAGTGAGGAAGTAATGGTCATTTCTACGTTCCGTGCAACCTAGGCTTCACTCTAGGGCGTTGCTCCACCAGATCGAATAGTTAGGGCCAAAGAAGTCAACGCCAGAAGCATAAAATACAATATAAATACAACAGTTTTTCCCTTGTATAACAGAAATAATTGCAACCAGTATGAACGTTATGGTCATTTCAACGTTCCGGGCAACCTGGGCTTCACTCTAGGGCGTTGGTCCACCAGATCCAATTGCTAGGGCCTAAGACGTCAACGCCAGGAGCACCAAATACAAAATAAATACAACAGTTTTTCCATCGTATGAAACGAATAATTGCATCCAGTGTGCAAGTAATGGTCATTTCTACGATTCGGGCAACCTAGGCATCACTCTAGGGCGTTGTTCCACCAGAGCGAATAGTTTGGGCCCAAGAAGTCAACGCCTGAAGCATAAAATACAGTATAAATACAACAGTTTTTCCATCGTATAACAGGAATAATTGCAACCAGTGTGAAAGACATGGTCATTTCTACGTACCGGGCAACCTAGGCTTCACTCTAGGGCGTTGCTCCACCACATCGAATAGCTACGGCCTTCGGAGTCAACGCCAGAGGCATAAAATACAAAATAAATACAACAGTTTTACCATCGTATAACAGGAATAATTGCAAACAGTGTGGAAGTAATGGTCATTTCTACGTTCCGGGCAACCTAGGCTTCACTCTAGGGCGTTCGTCCACCAGATCCAATAGTTAGGGCCTAAGAAGTCAACGCCAGGAGCACCAAATACAAAATAAATACAACAGTTTTTCCATCGTATAAAACGAATAATTGCAACCAGTGTGCAAGTAATGGTCATTTCTACGTTCCGGGCAACCTAGGCTTCGCCCTAGGGCGTTGCTCCACCTGATCGTATAGTTAGGGCCTAAGAAGTCAACGCCAGAAGCATAAAATACGATATATGTACAACAGTTTTACCATCGTATAAAATGAATAATCGCAAACAGTGTGAAGATAATGGTCATTTCTACATTCCGGGCAACCTAGGCTTCACTCTAGGGCGTTGCTCCACCAGATCGAATAGTTGGGGCCTTAGAAGTCAACGCCCGAAGCATAAAATACAAAATAAATAGAACTGTTTTTCCATTGTATAAAACGAACAATTGAAACCAGTGTGAAAGTTATGGTCATTTCTACGTTCCGCGCAACCTAGTCTTCACCCCAGGACGTTGCTCCACCAGATCGAATAGTTAGGGCCTAAGAAGTCAATGCCAGAAGCATAAAATACGATATATGTACAACAGTTTTTCCATCGCATAAAATGAGTAATTGCAACCAGGGTGAAAGTAACGGACATTACTACGTTCCGGGCATCCTAGACTTAACACTGAGGCATTGCTCCACCAGATCGAATACATAGGGCCTTAGAAGTCGACGCCAGAAGCATAAAGTACATTAAAAATCCAACAGTTTGTCCATCGTATAACAGGAATAATTGCCGCCAGTGTGAAAGTGATGGTCATTTCTGCATTCCGAGCAACCTAGGCTTCACTCTAGGGCGTTGCTCCTCCAGATAGAATAGTTAGGGCCCAGGAAGTCAACGCCAGAAGCATAAAATACTATATAAATACTACAGTTTTTCAATCGTATAACAGGAGTAATTGCAAACAGTGTGAAAAATATGGTCATTTCTACGTTGCGGGCACCCTAGGCTACACTCTATTGCATTGCTCCACCACATCGAACAGCTACGGCCTTAGAAGTCAACGCCATAACTATAAAAAATAATATAAATACAACAGTTTTTCCATTGTATAAAATGAATAATTGCAAACAGTGTGGAGGTAATGGTCATTTCTACGTTACGGGCACCCTAGGCTACACTCTAGGGCATTGCTCCACCACATCGAACAGCTACGGCCTTAGAAGTCAACGCCATAACTATAAAAAACAATATAAATACAACAGTTTTTCCATCGTATAAAACGAATAATTGCAACCAGTATGAAACTTATGGCCATTTCTACGTTCCGGGCAATCTAGGCTTCACTCTAGGGCGTTGCTCAACCACATCGAATAGCTACGGCCCTAGAACACAACGCCATAACTATAAAATACAATATAAATACAACAGTCTTTCCATCGTGTAAAACGAGTAATTGCAACCAGTCTGATAGTTATGGTCATTTCCACGTTCCGGGCAATCTAGGCTTCACTCTAGGGCGGTGCTCAACCACATCGAATAGTTAGGGCCCAGGAAGTCAACGCCAGAACCATAAAATACAATATAAATACAACAGTTTTTCCCTTGTATAACAGGAATAATTGCAACCAGTGTGCAAGTAATGGTCATTTCTACGATCCGGGCAACCTAGGCATCACCCTAGGGCGTTGTTCCACCAGAGCGAATAGTTAGGGCCTTAGAAGTCAACGCCAGAAGCACCAAATACAAAATAAATACAACAGTTTTTCCATCGTATAAAACGAATAATTGCAGCCAGTATGAAAGTTATGGTCATTTCTACGTTCCGGGCAACCAAGGCTTCACCCTAGGGCGTTGCTCCACCTGATCGAATAGTTAGGGCCTATGAAGTCAACGCCAGAAGCATAAAATATGATATATGTACAACAGTTTTTCCATCTTATAAATCGAATAATTGCAACCAGTGTGAAAGTAATAGACATTTCTACGTTGCGGGCATCCTAGACTTAACTCTGAGGCATTGCTACACCAGATCGAATACATAGGGCCTTAGAAGTCAACGCCAGAAGCATAAAATACGATATATGTACAACAGTTTTACCGCCGTATAAAATGAATAATCGCAAACAGAGTGAAGGTAATGGTCATTTCTACATTCCGGGCAACCTAGGCTTCACTCTAGGGCGTTGCTCCACCAGATCGAATAGTTGGCGCCTTAGAAGTCAACGCCCGAAGCATAAAATACAAAATAAATAGAACAGTTTTTCCATTGTATAAAACGAACAATTGAAACCAGTGGGAAAGTTATGGTCATTTCTACGTTCCGCGCAACCTAGTCTTCACCCCAGGGCGTTGCTCCACCAGATCGAATAGTTAGGGCCTAAGAAGTGAATGCCAGAAGCATAAAATACGATATATGTGCAACAGTTTTTCCATCGCATAAAATGAGTAATTGCAACCAGGGTGAAAGTAACGGACATTTCTACGTTCCGGGCATCCTAGACTTAACACTGAGGCATTGCTCCACCAGATCGAATACATAGGGCCTTAGAAGTCAACGCCAGAAGCATAAAGTACATTAAAAATCCAACAGTTTGTCCATCGTATAACAGGAATAATTGCCGCCAGTGTGAAAGTGATGGTCATTTCTGCATTCCGGGCAACCTAGGCTTCACTCTAGGGCGTTGCTCCTCCAGATAGAATAGTTAGGGCCCAGGAAGTCAACGCCAGAAGCATAAAATACAATATAAATACAACAGTTTTCCCTTGTATAACAGGAATAATTGCAACCAGTGTGAAAGGTATGGTCATTTCTACGTTCCGGGCAACCTAGGCTTCACTCTAGGGCGTTGCTCCACCACATCGAATAGCTGCGGCCTTAGAAGTCAACGCCAAAAGCATAAAATACAATATAAATACTACAGTTTTTCAATCGTATAACAGGAATAATTGCAAACAGTGTGAAAAATATGGTCATTTCTACGTTGCGGGCACCCTAGGCTACACTCTATCGCATTGCTCCACCACATCGAACAGCTACGGCCTTAGAAGTCAACGCCATAACTATAAAAAACAATATAAATACAACAGTTTTTCCATTGTATAAAATGAATAATTGCAAACAGTGTGGAGGTAATGGTCATTTCTACGTTACGGGCACCCTAGGCTACACTCTAGGGCATTGCTCCACCACATCGAATAGTTAGGGCCTTAGAAGTCAATGCCAGAAGCATAAAATACAATATAAATACAACAGTTTTTCCACTGTGTAACATGAATAATTGCAAACAGTGTGGACGTAATGGTCATTTCTACGTTCCGGGCAACCTAGGCTTCACTCTACGGCGTTGGTCCACCAGATCCAATAGTTAGGGCCTAAGAAGTCAACGCCAGGAGCACCAAATACAAAATAAATACAACAGTTTTTCCATCGTATAAAACGAATAATTGCAACCAGTGTGCAAGTAATGGTCATTTCTACGATCCGGGCAACCTAGGCATCACCCTAGGGCGTTGTTCCACCAGAGCGAATAGTTAGGGCCTAAGAAGTCAACGCCTGAAGCATAAAATACAATATAAATGCAACAGTTTTACCATCGTATAAAATGAATAATCGCAAACAGTGTGAAGGTCATGGTCATTTCTACGTTCCGGGCAACCTAGGATTCACTCTAGGGCGTTGCTCCACCAGATCGATTAGTTGGGGCCTTAGAAGTCAACGCACGAAGCATAAAATACAAAATAAATAGAACAGTTTTTCCATTGTATAAAACGAACAATTGAAACCAGTGTGAAAGTGATGGTCATTTCTACATTCCTGGCAACCTACGCTTCACTCTAGGGCCATGCTCCACCAGATCGAACACTTAGGGCCTAAGAAGTCAACGCCAGAAGCATGAAATACAATATAAATACAACAGTTTTTCCCTTGTATAACAGGAATAATTGCAACCAGTGTGAAAGCTATGGTCATTTCGACGTTCCGGGCAACCTAGGCTTCACTCTAGGGCGTTGCTCCACCACATCGAATAGTTAGGGCCTTAGAAGTCAATGCCAGAAGCACAAAATGCCATAGAAATACAACAGATGTTCCACTGCATAATATGAATAATTGCAAACTGTGTGGAAGTAATGGTCATTTCTACGTTCCGAGCAACCTCGGCTTCACTCTAGGGCGTTGCTCAACCACATCGAATAGCTGCGGCCCTAGAAGACAACGCCATAACTATAAAATACAATATAAATACAACAGTCTATCCATCGTATAAAACGGATAATTGCAACCAGTCTGATAGTTATGGTCATTTCTACGTTCCGGGCAATCTAGGCTGCTCTCTAGGGCGTTGCTCCTCCAGATCGAATAGTTAGGGCCTAACAAGTCAAAGCCAGATGCATAAAATACAATAGAAATACAACAGTTTTACCATCGTATAACAGGAATAATTGCAACCAGTGTGAAATATATGGTCATTTCTACGATACGGGCAACCTAGGCTGCACTCTAGGGGGTCGTTCCACCACATCGAATAGCTGCGGCCTTAGAAGTCAACGCCTGAGGCTTAAAATACAATAAAAATACAACATTTTTTGCATCGTATAACGGGAATAATTGCAACCAGTCTGAAAGATATGGTCATTTCTACGTTCCGGGCAACCTAGGCTTCACCCTAGGGCGTTGCTCCCCCTGATCGAATAGTTAGGGCCTAAGAAGTCAACGCCAGAAGCATAAAATACGATATATGTACAACAGTTTTTCCATCGTATAAAACGAATAATTGCAACCAGTATGCAAGTAATGGTCATTTCTACTTTCCGGGCAACCTAGGCTTCACCCTAGGGCGCTGCTCCACCAGATCCAATAGCTAGGGCCTAAGAAGTCAACGCCAGGAGCACCAAACACAAAATAAATGCAACAGTTTTTCCATCGTATAAAACGAATAATTGCAACCAGTATGAAAGCTATGGTCATTTCTACGTTCGGGGCAATCTAGGCTTCACTCTAGGGCGTTGCTCAACCACATCGAATAGTTAGGGCCTTAGAAGTCATGCCAGAAGCATAAAATACAATATAAATACAACAGTTTTTCCACTGTATAATATGAATAATTGCAAACAGTGTTTAAGTAATGTTCATTTCTACGTTCCGGGCAACCTAGGCTTCACTCTAGGGCGTTGGTCCACCAGATCCAATAGTAAGGGCCTAAGAAGTCAACGCCAGGAGCACCAAATACAAAATAAGTACAACAGTTTTTCCATCGTATAAAACGAATAATTGCAGCCAGTGTGCAAGTAATGGTCATTTCTACGGCCCGGGCAACCTAGGCATCACCCTGGGGCGTTGTTCCACCAGAGCGAATAGTTAGGGCCTAAGAAGTCAACGCCTGAAGCATAAAATACAATATAAATACAACAGTTTTTCCATCGTATAAAACGAATAATTGCAACCAGTATGAAAGTTATGGTCATTTCTACGTTCCGGGCAATCTAGGCTTCACTCTAGGGCGTTCCTCAGCCACATCGAATAGTTAGGGCCTTAGAAGTCAACGCCAGAAGCACCAAATACAAAATTAATACAACAGTTTTTCCATCGTATAAAACGAATAATTGAAACCAGTATGAAAGTTATGGTCATTTCTACGTTCCGGGCATCCTAGGCTTCACCCTAGGGCGTTGCTCCACCTGATCGTATAGTTAGGGCCTAAGAAGTCAACGCCAGAAGCATAAAATACGATATATGTACAACAGTTTTACCATCGTATAAAATGAATAATCGCAAACAGTGTGAAGATAATGGTCATTTCTACATTCCGGGCAACCTAGGCTTCACTCTAGGGCGTTGCTCCACCAGATCGAATAGTTGGGGCCTTAGAAGTCAACGCCCGGAGCATAAAATACAAAATAAATAGAACAGTTTTTCCATTGTATAAAACGGACAATTGAAACCAGTGTGAAAGTTATGGTCATTTCTACGTTTCGCGCAACCTAGTCTTCACCCCAGGTCGTTGCTCCACCAGATCGAATAGTTAGGGCCTAAGAAGTCAATGCCAGAAGCATAAAATACGATATATGTACAACAGTTTTTCCATCGCATAAAATGAGTAATTGCAACCAGGGTGAAAGTAACGGACATTACTACGTTCCGGGCATCCTAGACTTAACACTGAGGCATTGCTCCACCAGATCGAATACATAGGGCCTTAGAAGTCAACGCCAGAAGCATAAAGTACATTAAAAATCCAATAGTTTGTCCATCGTATAACAGGAATAATTGCCGCCAGTGTGAAAGTGATGGTCATTTCTGCATTCCGAACAACCTAGGCTTCACCCTAGGGCGTTGTTCCACCAGAGCGAATAGTTAGGGCCTAAGAAGTCAACGCCTGAAGCATAAAATACAATATAAATGCAACAGATTTCCATCGTATAAAACGAATAATTGCAACCAGTATGAAAGTTATGGTCATTTCTACGTTCCGCGCATCCTAGGCTTCACTCTAGGGCGTTGCTCAACCACACCGAATAGTTAGGGCCTAAGATGTCAACGCCAGAAGCACCAAATACAAAATAAATACAACAGTTTCTCCATCGTATAAAACGAATAATTGCAACCAGTATGAAAGTTATGGTCATTTCTACGTTCCGGGCAACCAAGGCTTCACCCTAGGGCGTTGCTCCACCTGATCGAATAGTTAGGGCCTATGAAGTCAACGCCAGAAGCATAAAATACGATATATGTACAACAGTTTTTCCATCTTATAAATCGAATAATTGCAACCAGTGTGAAAGTAATAGACATTTCTACGTTGCGGGCATCCTAGACTTAACTCTGAGGCATTGCTACACCAGATCGAATACATAGGGCCTTAGAAGTCAACGCCAGAAGCATAAAATACGATATATGTACAACAGTTTTACCGCCGTATAAAATGAATAATCGCAAACAGAGTGAAGGTAATGGTCATTTCTACATTCCGGGCAACCTAGGCTTCACTCTAGGGCGTTGCTCCACCAGATCGAATAGTTGGCGCCTTAGAAGTCAACGCCCGAAGCATAAAATACAAAATAAATAGAACAGTTTTTCCATTGTATAAAACGAACAATTGAAACCAGTGTGAAAGTTATGGTCATTTCTACGTTCCCCGCAACCTAGTCTTCTCCCCAGGGCGTTGCTCCACCAGATCGAATAGTTAGGGCCTAAGAAGTCAATGCCAGAAGCATAAAATACGATATATGTACAACAGTTTTTCCATCGCATAAAATGAGTAATTGCATCCAGGGTGAAAGTAACGGACATTTCTACGCTCCGGGCATCCTAGACTTAACACTGAGGCATTGCTCCACCAGATCGAATACATAGGGCCTTAGAAGTCAACGCCAGAAGCATAAAGTACATTAAAAATCCAACAGTTTGTCCATCGTATAACAGGAATAATTGCCGCCAGTGTGAAAGTGATGGTCATTTCTGCATTCCGGGCAACCTAGGCTTCACTCTAGGGCGTTGCTCATCCAGATAGAATAGTTAGGGCCCAGGAAGTCAACGCCAGAACCATAAAATACAATATAAATACAACAGTTTTTCCCTTGTATAACAGGAATAATTGCAACCAGTGTGAAAGGTATGGTCATTTCTACGTTCCGGGCAACCTAGGCTTCACTCTAGGGCGTTGCTCCACCACATCGAATAGCTGCGGCCTTAGAAGTCAACGCCAGAACCATAAAATACAATATAAATACTACAGTTTTTCAATCGTATAACAGGAATAATTGCAAACAGTGTGAGAAATATGGTCATTTCTACGTTGCGGGCACCCTAGGCTACACTCTATTGCATTGCTCCACCACATCGAACAGCTACGGCCTTAGAAGTCAACGCCATAACTATAAAAAACAATATAAATACAACAGTTTTTCCACTGTGTAACATGAATAATTGCAAACAGTGTGGACGTAATGGTCATTTCTACGTTCCGGGCAACCTAGGCTTCACTCTACGGCGTTGGTCCACCAGATCCAATAGTTAGGGCCCAAGAAGTCAACGCCAGGAGCACCAAACACAAAATAAATACAACAGTTTTTCCATCGTATAAAACGAATAATTGCAAACAGTGTGGAGGTAATGGTCATTTCTACTTTCCGGGCAACCTAGGCTTCACTCTAGGGCGTTTCTCCATCACATCGAATAGCTACGCCCTTAGAAGTCAACGCCTGAAGCATAAAATACAATATAGATACAACAGTTTTTCCATCGTATAAAACGAATAATTGCAACCAGTATGAATGTTATGGTCATTTATACGTTCCGGGCAATCTAGGCTTCACTCTAGGGCGTTGCTCAACCACATCGAATAGTTAGGGCCTAAGAAGTCAACGCCAGAAGCACCAAATACAAAATTAATACAACAGTTTTTCCGTCGTATAAAACGGATAATTGCAACCAGTGTGCACGTAATGGTCATTTCTACGATCCAGGCAACGTAGGCATCACCCTAGGGCGTTGTTTCACCAGAGCGAATAGTCAGAGCCTAAGAAGTCAACGCCTGAAGCATAAAATACAATATAAATACAACAGTTTTTCCATCGTATAAAACGAATAATTGCAACCAGTATGAAAGTTATGGCCATTTCTACGTTCCGGGCAATCTAGGCTTCACTCTAGGGCGTTGCTCAACCACATCGAATAGCTACGGCCCTAGAACACAACGCCATAACTATAAAATACAATATAAATACAACAGTCTTTCCATCGTACAAAACGAGTAATTGCAACCAGTCTGATAGTTATGGTCATTTCCACGTTCCGTGCAACCTAGGCTTCTCTCTAGGGCGTTGCTCCACCATATCGAATAGTTAGGGCCTAAGAAGTCAACGCCAGAAGCATAAAATACAATAGAGATACAACAGTTTTTCCATCGTATAACAGGAATAATTGCAACCAGTGTGAAAGATATGGCCATTTCTACGATCAGGGCAACATAGGCTTCACTCCAGAGCGTTGCTGCACCACATCGAATAGCTACGGCCTTAGAAGTCAACGCCAGAAGGTTAAAATACAATATAAATACAACAGATTTTCCATCGTATAATACGAATAATTGCAATCAGTATGAAAGTTATGGTCATTTCTACGTTCCGTTCAACCTAGGCTTCACCCTAGGGCGTTGCTCCACCAGATCGAATAGTTAGGTCCTAAGAAGTCAACGCAAGAAGCATAAAATACGATATATGTACAAGAGCTTTTCATCGTATCATACGAATAATTGCAATCAGTATGAAAGTTATGGTCATTTCTACGTTCCGGGAAACCTGGGCTTCATCAGAGGGCGTTGCTCCACCAGATCCAATAGTTAGGACCTAAGAAGTCAACGCCAGAAGCATAAAATACGAAATAGATACAACAGTTTTTCCATCGTATAACAGAAATAATAGCTACCAGCGTGAAAGGTATGGTCATTTCTACGTTCCAGGCAACCTAGGCTTCACACTAGGGCATTTCTCCACCAAATCGAATGGCTACGGCCTTAGAAGTCAACGCCATAGCTATAAAATACAATATAAATACAACAGTTTTTCCATTGTATAAAACGAATAATTGAACCAGTATGAAAGTTATGGTCATTTCTACGTTCCGTTCAACCTAGGCTTCACCCTAGGGCGTTGCTCCACCAGATCGAATAGTTAGGTCCTAAGAAGTCAACGCTAGAAGCATAAAATACGATATATGTACAAGAGCTTTTCATCGTATCAAACGAATAAGTGCAACCAGTGTGAAAGCAATGGCCATTTCTACGCTCCGGGCATCCTAGACTTAACTCTAGGGCGTCGCTCTACCAGATGGAATAGCTAAGGCCTTAGAAGTCAACGGCCGAAGCATAAAATACAAAAAAATACAACAGTTTTTCCATTGTATAAAACGAATAATTGCAACCAGTATGAAAGTTATGGTCATTTCTACGTTCCGTTCAACCTAGGCTTCACCCTCGGGCGTTGCTCCATCAGATCGAATAGTTAGTGCCTAAGAAGACAACGCCAGAAGCATAAAATACAATAAAAATGCAACAGTTTTTTCATCGTATAACAGGAATAATTGCAACAAGCCTGAAGGTAAGGGTCATTTCTACGTTCCGGGCAACCTAGGCTTCACTCTAGGGCGTTGCTCCACCACATCGAATAGCTACGGCCTGAGAACTCAGCGCCTGAAGCATAAAATAAAATAAAAATACAACAGTTTTTTCATCGTATAACAGGAATAATTGCAACAAGCCTGAAGGTAATGGTCATTTCTACGTTCCGGGTAACCTAGGCTTCACTCTAGGGCCTTGCTCCACCAGATCGAATAGCTAGGGACTTAGAATTCAGCGCCAGAAGAATAAAATACAACATAAGTATGACAGTTTTTCCATCGTATAAAATGTGTAATTGCAAGCAGTGTGAAGGTAATGGTCATTTCTACGTTCCGGGCAACCTAGGCTTTACTCTAGAGCATTGCTCCACCAGATCGAATAGTTAGGGCCTACGAAGACAACGCCAGAAGCATAAAATACAAAATAAATACAACAGTTTTTCCATTGTATAAAACGAATAATTCAAACCAGTGTGAAAGTTATGGTCATTTCTACGTTTCGGGTAACCTGCGCTTCACTCCAGGGCGTTGCTCCACCAGATCGAATAGCTAGGGTCTTAGAATTCAACGCCAGAAGAATAAAATACAACATAAGTATAACAGTTTTTCCATTGTATAAAATGTGTAATTGCAAGCCGTGTAGGTAATGGTCATTTCTACGTTCCGGGCAACCTAGGCTTTACTCTAGAGTATTGCTCCACCAGATCGAATAGTTAGGGCCTAAGAAGACAATGCCAGAAGCATAAAATACAATATAAATACAACAGCTTTTCCATCGTATATAATGTATACTTGCAAACAGTGTGAAAGTAAAGGTCATTTCTACGTTCCGGGCAACCTAGGCTTCACTCTAGGGAGTTGTTCCACCAGATCGAATAGTTAGGGCCTAAGAAGTCAACGCCAGAAGCATAAAATCCAATAGAAATACAACAGCTTTTCCATTGTGTAAAACGAATAATTGCAACCAGTGTGAAAGTTATGGTCATTTCGACGTTCCGGGCAACCTAGGCTTCACTCTAGGGCATTGTTCCACCAGATCGAATAGTTAGGGCCTAAGAACACAATGCCAGAAGCATAAAATACAATATAAATACAACAGCTTTTCCATCGTATATAATGTATACTTGCAAACAGTGTGAAAGTAAAGGTCATTTCTACGTTCCGGGCAACCTAGGCTTCACTCTAGGGAGTTGTTCCACCAGATCGAATAGTTAGGGCCTAAGAAGTCAACGCCAGAAGCATAAAATCCAATAGAAATACAACAGCTTTTCCATTGTGTAAAACGAATAATTGCTACCAGTGTGAAAGTTATGGTCATTTCGACGTTCCGGGCAACCTAGGCTTCACTCTAGGGCATTGTTCCACCAGATCGAATAGTTAGGGCCTGAAAAGACAACGCCAGAAGCATAAAATACAATATAAATACAACAGCTTTTCCATCGTATATAATGTATATTTGCAAACAGTGTGAAAGTAAAGGTCATTTCTAGGTTCCGGGCAACCTAGGTTTCGCTGTAGAGCGCTGCTCCACCAGATCGAATAGTTAGGGCCTAAGAAGTCAACGCCAGAAGCATAAAATACAATATAAATGCAACAGCTTTTCCATCGTATATAATGTATATTTGCAAGCAGTGTGAAAGTAAATGTCATTTCTACGTTCCGGGCAACCTAGGCTTAACTGTAGGGCGTTGCTCCACCAGATCGCATAGTTAGGGACTTAGAATTTAACGCCAGAAGCATAAAATACAATAAAAATGCAACAGTTTTTCCATAGTATAACAAGAATAATTGCAACCAGTGTGAAAGTAGAGGTCAATTCTAGGTTCCGGGCAACCTAGGCTTCGCTCTAGAGCCTTGCTCCACCAGATCGAATAGCTAGGCACTTAGAAGTCAACGCCAGAAGCATAAAATATAATAAAAATGCATCAGTTTTTCCGTCGTATAATAGGAATAACTGCAACCAGTGTGAAAGTACTGGTCATTTCTGTGTTCCGGGTAGCCTAGGCTTCACTCTAGGGCGTTACTCCACCAGATCGAATAGCTAGGGAATTGGAATTCAACACCAGAAAAATAAAATACAACATAAGTACCACAGTTTTTCCATCATATAAAATGTATAATTGCTAGCAGTGTGAAGGTAATGGTCATTTCTACGTTCTGGATAACCTAGGCTTCACTCTAGAGCGTTGCTCCACCAGATGGAATAGATATGGCCTTAGATGTCGACTCCCGAAGCATAAAATACAAAATAAATAGTACAGTTTTTCCATTGTATAAAACGAATAACTGCAACCAGTGTGAAAGTTATGGTCATTTCTACGTTCCGGACAACCTAGGCTTAACTCCAGGGCGTTGCTCCACCAGATCGCATAGTTAGGGACTTAGAATTTAACGCCAGAAGCATAAAATACAATAAAAGTGCAACAGATTTTCCATCGTATAATACGAATAATTGCAATCAGTATGAAAGTTATGGTCATTTCTACGTTCCGGGCAACCTAGGCTTCACTCTAGGGAGTTGTTCCACCAGATCGAATAGTTAGGGCCTAAGAAGTCAACGCCAGAAGCATAAAATCCAATAGAAATACAACAGCTTTTCCATTGTGTAAAACGAATAATTGCTACCAGTGTGAAAGTTATGGTCATTTCGACGTTCCGGGCAACCTAGGCTTCACTCTAGGGCATTGTTCCACCAGATCGAATAGTTAGGGCCTGAAAAGACAACGCCAGAAGCATAAAATACAATATAAATACAACAGCTTTTCCATCGTATATAATGTATATTTGCAAACAGTGTGAAAGTAAAGGTCATTTCTAGGTTCCGGGCAACCTAGGTTTCGCTGTAGAGCGCTGCTCCACCAGATCGAATAGTTAGGGCCTAAGAAGTCAACGCCAGAAGCATAAAATACAATATAAATGCAACAGCTTTTCCATCGTATATAATGTATATTTGCAAGCAGTGTGAAAGTAAATGTCATTTCTACGTTCCGGGCAACCTAGGCTTAACTGTAGGGCGTTGCTCCACCAGATCGCATAGTTAGGGACTTAGAATTTAACGCCAGAAGCATAAAATACAATAAAAATGCAACAGTTTTTCCATAGTATAACAAGAATAATTGCAACCAGTGTGAAAGTAGAGGTCATTTCTAGGTTCCGGGCAACCTAGGCTTCGCTCTAGAGCCTTGCTCCACCAGATCGAATAGCTAGGCACTTAGAAGTCAACGCCAGAAGCATAAAATATAATAAAAATGCATCAGTTTTTCCGTCGTATAATAGGAATAACTGCAACCAGTGTGAAAGTACTGGTCATTTCTGTGTTCCGGGTAGCCTAGGCTTCACTCTAGGGCGTTACTCCACCAGATCGAATAGCTAGGGAATTGGAATTCAACACCAGAAAAATAAAATACAACATAAGTACCACAGTTTTTCCATCATATAAAATGTATAATTGCTAGCAGTGTGAAGGTAATGGTCATTTCTACGTTCTGGATAACCTAGGCTTCACTCTAGAGCGTTGCTCCACCAGATGGAATAGATATGGCCTTAGATGTCGACTCCCGAAGCATAAAATACAAAATAAATAGTACAGTTTTTCCATTGTATAAAACGAATAACTGCAACCAGTGTGAAAGTTATGGTCATTTCTACGTTCCGGACAACCTAGGCTTAACTCCAGGGCGTTGCTCCACCAGATCGCATAGTTAGGGACTTAGAATTTAACGCCAGAAGCATAAAATACAATAAAAGTGCAACAGTTTTTCCATAGTATAACAGGAATAACTGCAACCAGTGTGAAAGTACTGGTCATTTCTACGTTCCGGGTAACCTAGGCTTCACTCTAGCGCGTTGCTCCACCAGATCGAATAGCTAGGGACTTAGAATTCAACGCCAGAAGAATAAAATACAACATACGTGTAACAGTTTTTCCATCGTATAAAATGTATAATTGCAAGCAGTGTGAAGGTAATGGTCATTTCTACGTTCCGGGCAACCTAGGCTTTACTCTAGTGCATTGCTCCACCAGATCGAATAGTTAGTGCCTAAGAAGACTACGCCAGAAGCATAAAATACAATATAAATACAACCGTTTTTCCATCGTACATAATGTATACTTGCAAACAGTGTGAAAGGAAAGGTCATTTCTACGTGCCGGGCAACCTAGGCTTCACTCTAGGGAGTTGTTCCACCAGATCGAATAGTTAGGGCCTAAGAAGTCAATGCCAGAAGCATAAAATACAATATAAATGCAACAGCTTTTCCATCGTATATAATGTATATTTGCAAACAGCGTGAAAGTAAAGGTCATTTCTACGTTCCGGGCAACCTAGGCTTAACTGTAGGTCGTTGCTCCACCAGATCGAATAGTTAGGGCCGAAGAAGTCAACGCCAGAAGCATAAAATACATTATAAATACAACAGTCTTTCCATCCTATAAAACGAATAATTGCAACCAGTCTGATAGCTATGGACATTTCTACGTTCCGGGCAACCTAGGCTTTACTCTAGAGCAATCCTCCACCAGATCGAATAGTTAGTGCCTAAGAAGACGACGCCAGAAGCATAAAATACAATAAAAATGCAACAGTTTTTTCGTGGTATAACAGGAATAATTGCAACAAGCCTGAAGGTAAGGGTCATTTCTACGTTCCGGGCAACCTAGGCTTCACTCTAGGGCGTTGCTCCACCAGATCGAATAGCTAGGGACTTAGAATTCAACGCCAGTAGAATAAAATACAACATAAGTACAACAGTTTTACCATCGTATAAAATGAATAATCGCAAACAGTGTGAAGGTGATGGTCATTTCTACGTTCCGGGTAACCTAGGCTTCACTCTAGGGCGTTTCTCCACCACATCGAATAGTTAGGGCCTAAGAAGTCAACGCCAGAAGCATAAAATACAATATAAATACAACAGCTTTTCCATCGTATATAATGAATATTTGCAAACAGTGTGAAGGTAATGGTCATTTCTACGTTCCGGGCAACCTAGGCTTCACTCTAGGGCGCTGCTCCACCAGATCGAATAGTTAGGGCCAAAGAAGTCAACACCAGAAGCTTAAAATAGAATATAAATACAACAGTTTTTCCCTTGTATAACAGGAACAATTGCAACCAGTGTGAAAGCTATGGTCATTTCTACGTTCCGGGCAACCTAGTCTTCACTCTAGGGCGTTGCTCCACCACATCGAATAGCTACGGCCTTCGAAGTCAACGCCTGAAGCATACGATATAATATAAATACAACAGTTTTTCCATCGTATAAGAGGAATAATTGCAACCAGAGTGAAGGTGATGGTCATTTCTACGTTCCGGGCAACCTAGGCTTCACTACAGGGCGCTGCTCCACCAGATCAAACAGCTAGGGCCTAAGAAGTCAACGCCAGAAGCATAAAATACAATATAAATACAAAAGCTTTTCCATCGTATATAATGGATATTTGCAAACATTGTGAAAGTAAAGGTCATTTCTACTTTCGGGGAACCTAGGCTTCACTCTAGGGCGTTCTTCCACCAGATCGAATAGTTAGGGCCTAAGAAGTCAACGCCAGAAGCATAAAATACAATATAAATACAACAGCTTTACCACCGTATATAATGTATAATTGCAAACAGTGTGAATGTAAAGGTCACTTCTACGTTCCGGGCAACCTAGGCTTAACTGTAGGGCGTTGCTCCACCAGATCGAATAGTTAGGGCCTAAGAAGTCAACGCCAGAAGCACCAAATACAAAATTAATACAACAGTTTTTCCGTCGTATAAAACGGATAATTGCAACCAGTGTGCACGTAATGGTCATTTCTACGATCCGGGCAACGTAGGCATCACCCTAGGGCGTTGTTTCACCAGAGCGAATAGTCAGAGCCTAAGAAGTCAACGCCTGAAGCATAAAATACAATATAAATACAACAGTTTTTCCATCGTATAAAACGAATAATTGCAACCAGTATGAAAGTTATGGCCATTTCTACGTTCCGGGCAATCTAGGCTTCACTCTAGGGCGTTGCTCAACCACCTCGAATAGCTACGGCCCTAGAACACAACGCCATAACTATAAAATACAATATAAATACAACAGTCGTTCCATCGTACAAAACGAGTAATTGCAACCAGTCTGATAGTTATGGTCATTTCCACGTTCCGTGCAACCTAGGCTTCTCTCTATGGCGTTGCTCCACCATATCGAATAGTTAGGGCCTAAGAAGTCAACGCCAGAAGCATAAAATACAATAGAGATACAACAGTTTTTCCATCGTATAACAGGAATAATTGCAACCAGTGTGAAAGATATGGCCATTTCTACGATCAGGGCAACATAGGCTTCACTCCAGAGCGTTGCTGCACCACATCGAATAGCTACGGCCTTAGAAGTCAACGCCAGAAGGTTAAAATACAATATAAATACAACAGATTTTCCATCGTATAATACGAATAATTGCAATCAGTATGAAAGTTATGGTCATTTCTACGTTCCGTTCAACCTAGGCTTCACCCTAGGGCGTTGCTCCACCAGATCGAATAGTTAGGTCCTAAGAAGTCAACGCAAGAAGCATAAAATACGATATATGTACAAGAGCTTTTCATCGTATCATACGAATAATTGCAATCAGTATGAAAGTTATGGTCATTTCTACGTTCCGGGAAACCTGGGCTTCATCAGAGGGCGTTGCTCCACCAGATCCAATAGTTAGGACCTAAGAAGTCAACGCCAGAAGCATAAAATACGAAATAGATACAACAGTTTTTCCATCGTATAACAGAAATAATAGCTACCAGCGTGAAAGGTATGGTCATTTCTACGTTCCAGGCAACCTAGGCTTCACACTAGGGCATTTCTCCACCAAATCGAATGGCTACGGCCTTAGAAGTCAACGCCATAGCTATAAAATACAATATAAATACAAGAGTTTTTCCATTGTATAAAACGAATAATTGCAACCAGTATGAAAGTTATGGTCATTTCTACGTTCCGTTCAACCTAGGCTTCACCCTAGGGCGTTGCTCCACCAGATCGAATAGTTAGGTCCTAAGAAGTCAACGCTAGAAGCATAAAATACGATATATGTACAAGAGCTTTTCATCGTATCAAACGAATAAGTGCAACCAGTGTGAAAGCAATGGCCATTTCTACGCTCCGGGCATCCTAGACTTAACTCTAGGGCGTCGCTCTACCAGATGGAATAGCTAAGGCCTTAGAAGTCAACGGCCGTAGCATAAAATACAAAAAAATACAACAGTTTTTCCATCGTATATCAGGAATAATAGCAACCAGAGTGAAGGTGATGGTCACTTCTAAGTTCCGGGCAACCTAGGCTTCACTCTAGAGCGTTGCACCACCAGATCGAATATCTAGGGCCTTAGAAGTCAACGCCAGAAGCATAAAATAAAATATAAATACAACAGTTATTCCATCGTATAACAGGAATAATTACAACCAATGTGAAAGTAATGGGCATTTCTACGTTCCGTGCAACCTAGGCTTCACTCTAGGGCGTTGGTCCACTAGGTCGAATAGCTATGGCCTGGGAAATCAACTCCAGACACGTAAAACACAATAAAAATACAACAGTTCTTTCATCGTATAACAGGAACAATTGCAACATGCCTGAACGTAATGGTCATTTCTACGTTCCGGGCAATCTAGGCTTCTCTCTAGGGCGTTGCTCCACCAGATCGAATAGTTAGGGCCTAAGAAGTCAACGCCAGAAGCATAAAATACAATAGAGATACAACAGTTTTTCCATCGTATAACAGGAATAATTGCAACCAGTGTGAAAGATATGGTCATTTCTACGTTCCAGGCAACCTAGGCTTCACACTAGGGCATTACTCCACCACATCGAATGGCTACGGCCTTAGAAGTCAACGCCATACCTATAAAATACAATATAAATACAACAGTTTTTCCATTGTATAAAACGAATAATTGCAACCAGTATGAAAGTTATGGTCATTTCTACGTTCCGTTCAACCTAGGCTTCACCCTAGGGCGTTGCTCCATCAGATCGAATAGTTAGTGCCTAAGAAGACAACGGCAGAAGCATAAAATACAATAAAAATGCAACAGTTTTTTCATCGTATAACAGGAATAATTGCAACAAGCCTGAAGGTAAGGGTCATTTCTACGTTCCGGGCAACCTAGGCTTCACTCTAGGGCGTTGCTCCACCACATCGAATAGTTACGGCCTGAGAACTCAGCGCCTGAAGCATAAAATAAAATAAAAATACAACAGTTTTTTCATCGTATAACAGGAATAATTGCAACAAGCCTGAAGGTAATGGTCATTTCTACGTTCCGGGTAACCTAGGCTTCACTCTAGGGCCTTGCTCCACCAGATCGAATAGCTAGGGACTTAGAATTCAGCGCCAGAAGAATAAAATACAACATAAGTATGACAGTTTTTCCATCGTATAAAATGTGTAATTGCAAGCAGTGTGAAGGTAATGGTCATTTCTACGTTCCGGGCAACCTAGGCTTTACTCTAGAGCATTGCTCCACCAGATCGAATAGTTAGGGCCTACGAAGACAACGCCAGAAGCATAAAATACAAAATAAATACAACAGTTTTTCCATTGTATAAAACGAATAATTCAAACCAGTGTGAAAGTTATGGTCATTTCTACGTTTCGGGTAACCTGCGCTTCACTCCAGGGCGTTGCTCCACCAGATCGAATAGCTAGGGACTTAGAATTCAGCGCCAGAAGAATAAAATACAACATAAGTATGACAGTTTTTCCATCGTATAAAATGTGTAATTGCAAGCAGTGTGAAGGTAATGGTCATTTCTACGTTCCGGGCAACCTAGGCTTTACTCTAGAGCATTGCTCCACCAGATCGAATAGTTAGGGCCTACGAAGACAACGCCAGAAGCATAAAATACAAAATAAATACAACAGTTTTTCCATTGTATAAAACGAATAATTCAAACCAGTGTGAAAGTTATGGTCATTTCTACGTTTCGGGTAACCTGCGCTTCACTCCAGGGCGTTGCTCCACCAGATCGAATAGCTAGGGTCTTAGAATTCAACGCCAGAAGAGTAAAATACAACATAAGTATAACAGTTTTTCCATTGTATAAAATGTGTAATTGCAAGCCGTGTAGGTAATGGTCATTTCTACGTTCCGGGCAACCTAGGCTTTACTCTAGAGTATTGCTCCACCAGATCGAATAGTTAGGGCCTAAGAAGACAATGCCAGAAGCATAAAATACAATATAAATACAACAGCTTTTCCATCGTATATAATGTATACTTGCAAACAGTGTGAAAGTAAAGGTCATTTCTACGTTCCGGGCAACCTAGGCTTCACTCTAGGGAGTTGTTCCACCAGATCGAATAGTTAGGGCCTAAGAAGTCAACGCCAGAAGCATAAAATCCAATAGAAATACAACAGCTTTTCCATTGTGTAAAACGAATAATTGCAACCAGTGTGAAAGTTATGGTCATTTCGACGTTCCGGGCAACCTAGGCTTCACTCTAGGGCATTGTTCCACCAGATCGAATAGTTAGGGCCTGAAAAGACAACGCCAGAAGCATAAAATACAATATAAATACAACAGCTTTTCCATCGTATATAATGTATATTTGCAAACAGTGTGAAAGTAAAGGTCATTTCTAGGTTCCGGGCAACCTAGGTTTCGCTGTAGAGCGCTGCTCCACCAGATCGAATAGTTAGGGCCTAAGAAGTCAACGCCAGAAGCATAAAATACAATATAAATGCAACAGCTTTTCCATCGTATATAATGTATATTTGCAAGCAGTGTGAAAGTAAATGTCATTTCTACGTTCCGGGCAACCTAGGCTTAACTGTAGGGCGTTGCTCCACCAGATCGCATAGTTAGGGACTTAGAATTTAACGCCAGAAGCATAAAATACAATAAAAATGCAACAGTTTTTCCATAGTATAACAAGAATAATTGCAACCAGTGTGAAAGTAGAGGTCATTTCTAGGTTCCGGGCAACCTAGGCTTCGCTCTAGAGCCTTGCTCCACCAGATCGAATAGCTAGGCACTTAGAAGTCAACGCCAGAAGCATAAAATATAATAAAAATGCATCAGTTTTTCCGTCGTATAATAGGAATAACTGCAACCAGTGTGAAAGTACTGGTCATTTCTGTGTTCCGGGTAGCCTAGGCTTCACTCTAGGGCGTTACTCCACCAGATCGAATAGCTAGGGAATTGGAATTCAACACCAGAAAAATAAAATACAACATAAGTACCACAGTTTTTCCATCATATAAAATGTATAATTGCTAGCAGTGTGAAGGTAATGGTCATTTCTACGTTCTGGATAACCTAGGCTTCACTCTAGAGCGTTGCTCCACCAGATGGAATAGATATGGCCTTAGATGTCGACTCCCGAAGCATAAAATACAAAATAAATAGTACAGTTTTTCCATTGTATAAAACGAATAACTGCAACCAGTGTGAAAGTTATGGTCATTTCTACGTTCCGGACAACCTAGGCTTAACTCCAGGGCGTTGCTCCACCAGATCGCATAGTTAGGGACTTAGAATTTAACGCCAGAAGCATAAAATACAATAAAAATGCAACAGTTTTTCCATAGTATAACAGGAATAACTGCAACCAGTGTGAAAGTACTGGTCATTTCTACGTTCCGGGTAACCTAGGCTTCACTCTAGGGCGTTGCTCCACCAGATCGAATAGCTAGGGACTTAGAATTCAACGCCAGAAGAATAAAATACAACATACGTGTAACAGTTTTTCCATCGTATAAAATGTATAATTGCAAGCAGTGTGAAGGTAATGGTCATTTCTACGTTCCGGGCAACCTAGGCTTTACTCTAGTGCATTGCTCCACCAGATCGAATAGTTAGTGCCTAAGAAGACTACGCCAGAAGCATAAAATACAATATAAATACAACCGTTTTTCCATCGTACATAATGTATACTTGCAAACAGTGTGAAAGGAAAGGTCATTTCTACGTTCCGGGCAACCTAGGCTTCACTCTAGGGAGTTGTTCCACCAGATCGAATAGTTAGGGCCTAAGAAGTCAATGCCAGAAGCATAAAATACAATATAAATGCAACAGCTTTTCCATCGTATATAATGTATATTTGCAAACAGCGTGAAAGTAAAGGTCATTTCTACGTTCCGGGCAACCTAGGCTTAACTGTAGGTCGTTGCTCCACCAGATCGAATAGTTAGGGCCGAAGAAGTCAACGCCAGAAGCATAAAATACATTATAAATACAACAGTCTTTCCATCCTATAAAACGAATAATTGCAACCAGTCTGATAGTTATGGACATTTCTACGTTCCGGGCAACCTAGGCTTTACTCTAGAGCAATCCTCCACCAGATCGAATAGTTAGTGCCTAAGAAGACGACGCCAGAAGCATAAAATACAATAAAAATGCAACAGTTTTTTCATGGTATAACAGGAATAATTGCAACAAGCCTGAAGGTAAGGGTCATTTCTACGTTCCGGGCAACCTAGGCTTCACTCTAGGGCGTTGCTCCACCAGATCGAATAGCTAGGGACATAGAATTCAACGCCAGTAGAATAAAATACAACATAAGTACAACAGTTTTACCATCGTATAAAATGAATAATCGCAAACAGTGTGAAGGTGATGGTCATTTCTACGTTCCGGGCAACCTAGGCTTCACTCTAGGGCGTTTCTCCACCACATCGAATAGTTAGGGCCTAAGAAGTCAACGCCAGAAGCATAAAATACAATATAAATACAACAGCTTTTCCATCGTATATAATGAATATTTGCAAACAGTGTGAAGGTAATGGTCATTTCTACGTTCCGGGCAACATAGGCTTCACTCTAGGGCGCTGCTCCACCAGATCGAATAGTTAGGGCCAAAGAAGTCAACACCAGAAGCTTAAAATAGAATATAAATACAACAGTTTTTCCCTTGTATAACAGGAACAATTGCAACCAGTGTGAAAGCTATGGTCATTTCTACGTTCCGGGCAACCTAGTCTTCACTCTAGGGCGTTGCTCCACCACATCGAATAGCTACGGCCTTCGAAGTCAACGCCTGAAGCATACGATATAATATAAATACAACAGTTTTTCCATCGTATAAGAGGAATAATTGCAACCAGAGTGAAGGTGATGGTCATTTCTACGTTCCGGGCAACCTAGGCTTCACTACAGGGCGCTGCTCCACCAGATCAAACAGCTAGGGCCTAAGAAGTCAACGCCAGAAGCATAAAATACAATATAAATACAAAAGCTTTTCCATCGTATATAATGGATATTTGCAAACATTGTGAAAGTAAAGGTCATTTCTACTTTCGCGGAACCTAGGCTTCACTCTAGGGCGTTCTTCCACCAGATCGAATAGTTAGGGCCTAAGAAGTCAACGCCAGAAGCATAAAATACAATATAAATACAACAGCTTTACCACCGTATATAATGTATAATTGCAAACAGTGTGAAAGTAAAGGTCACTTCTACGTTCCGGGCAACCTAGGCTTAACTGTAGGGCGTTGCTCCACCAGATCGAATAGTTAGGGCTTTAGAAGTCATCGCCCGAAGCATGAAATACAAAATAAATACAACAGCTTTTCCATCGTATATAATGTATATTTGCAAACAGTGTGAAAGTAAAGGTCATTTCTACGTTCCGGCCAACCTAGGCTTAACTGTAGGGCGTTGCTCCACCAGATCGAATAGTTGGGGCCTTAGAAGACAACGCCCGAAGCATGAAATACAAAACAAATAGAACAGGTTTTCCATTGTATAGAACGAATAATTGCAACCAGTGTGAAAGTTATGGTCATTTCTACGTTCCGGGCAACCTTGGCCTAACTCCAGGGCGTTGCTCCACCAGATCGAATAGTTAGGGACTTTGAATACAACGCTAGAAGCATAAAATACAATAAAAATGCAACAGTTTTTCGATCGTATAACAGGAATAATAGCAACCAGAGTGAAGGTGATGGTCACTTCTAAGTTTCGGGCAACCTAGGCTTCACTCTAGAGCGTTGCACCACCAGATCGAATAGCTAGGGCCTTAGAAGTCAACGCCAGAAGCATAAAATAAAATATAAATACAACAGTTATTCCATCGTATAACAGGAATAATTACAACCAATGTGAAAGTAATGGGCATTACTACGTTCCGTGCAACCTAGGCTTCACTCTAGGGCGTTGGTCCACCAGGTCGAATAGCTAGGGCATCGGAAAACAACTGCAGACACGTAAAACACAATAAAAATACAACAGTTTTTTCATCGTATAACAGGAACAATTGCAACATGCCTGAACGTAATGGTCATTTCTACGTTCCGGGCAATCTAGGCTTCTCTCTAGGGCGTTGCTCCACCAGATCGAATAGTTAGGGCCTAAGAAGTCAACGCCAGAAGCATAAAATACAATAGAGATACAACAGTTTTTCCATCGTATAACAGGAATAATTGCAACTAGTGTGAAAGATATGGTCACTTCTACGATCAGGGCAACCTAGGTTTCACTCCAGGGCGTTGCTGCACCACATCGAATTGCTACGGCCTTAGAAGTCAACGCCAGAAGGTTAAAATACAATATAAATACAACAGATTTTCCATCGTATAATACGAATAATTGCAATCAGTATGAAAGTTATGGTCATTTCTACGTTCCGATCAACCTAGGCTTCACCCTAGGGCGTTGCTCCTCCAGATCCAATAGTTAGGACCCAAGAAGTCAACTCCAGAAGCATAAAATACAAAATAGATGCAACAGTTTCTCCATCATATAACAGGAATAATTGCAACCAGTGTGAAACTGATGGTCATTTCTACGTTCCGGGCAACCTAGGCTCCACTCTAGGGAGTTGTTGCTTCAGATCGAATAGCTAGGGCCTAAGAAGTCTACACCTGAAGCATAAAATACAATATAAATACAACAGCTTTTCCATCGTATAAAACGAATAATTGCAACCAGTATGAAAGTTATGGTCATTTCTACGTTCCGGGCAACCTAGGCTTCACCCTAGGTCGTTGCTCCACCAGATCGAATAGTTAGGTCCTAAGAAGTCAACGCTAGAAGCATAAAATACGATATATGTACAATAGCTTTTCCATCTTATAAAACGAATAATTGAAACCAGTGTGAAAGCAATGGCCATTTCTACGTTCCGGGGATCCTAGACATAAATCTGATGCATTGCTCCGCCAGATCGAAATACGGGGCCTTAGAAGTCAACGCCAGAATACATAAAATACGATATATCTACAAGAGCTTTTCCATCGTATCAAACGAATAAGTGCAACCAGTGTGAAAGCAATGGCCATTTCTACGTTCCGGGCATCCTAGACTTAACTCTAGGGCGTTGCTCTACCAGATCGAATAGCTACGGCCTTAGAAGTCAACGCCCGAAGCATAAAATACAATAAAAATACAACAGTTATTCCATCGTATAACAGGAATAATTACAACCAGAGTGAAGGTGATGGGCATTTCTACGTTCCGTGCAACCTAGGCTTCACTCTAGGGCGTTGCACCACCAGATCGAATAGCTAGGGCCTTAGAAGTCAACGCCAGAAGCATAAAATAGAATATAAATACAACAGTTATTCCATCGTATAACAGGAATAATTACAACCCGTGTGAAAGTAATGGGCATTTCTACGTTCCGTGCAACCTAGGCTTCAGTCTAGGGCATTGGTCCACCAGGTCGAATAGTTAGGGCCTGAGAAGACAAGTCCAGACGCATAAAATACAAAATAGATGCAACAGTTTTTCCATCATATAACAGGAATAATTGCAACCAGTGTGAAACTGATGGTCATTTCTACGTTCCGGGCAACCTAGGCTCCACTCTAGGGCGTTGCTCCTCCAGATCGAATAGCTAGGGCCTAAGTAGTCTACACCAGAAGCATAAAATACAATATAAATACAACAGTTTTTCCATTGTATAAAACGAATAATTGTTACCAGTGTGAAAGTTATGGTCATTTCTGCGTTCCAGGCCCCATAGGCTTCACTCTTGGACGTTGCCCCACCAGATCGAATAGCTAGGACCTTAGAAGTCAAAGCCAGACGCAGAAAATACTATATAAATACAACAGTTTTTACATCGTATAAAACGAATATTTGCAATCCGTATGAAAATTATGGTCATTTCTACGTTCCGGGCAACCTAGGCTTCACCCTAGGTCGTTGCTCCACCATATCGAATAGTTAGGGGCTAAGAAGTCAACGCCAGAAGCATAAAATACAAAATAGATACAACAGCTTTTCCATCATATAACAGGAATAATTGCATCCAGTGTGAAAGTGATGGTCATTTCTACGTTCCGGGCAATCTAGGCTTCAGTCCAGGGCGGTGTTCCCGCAGATCGAATAGTTAGGGCCTTAGAACCCTACGCCAGAAGCATAAAATACAATATAAATACAACAGTTTTTCCATTGTATAAAACGAATAATTCAAACCAGTGTGAAAGTTATGGTCATTTCTACGTTTCGGGTAACCTGCGCTTCACTCCAGGGCGTTGCTCCACCAGATCGAATAGCTAGGGTCTTAGAATTCAACGCCAGAAGAGTAAAATACAACATAAGTATAACAGTTTTTCCATTGTATAAAATGTGTAATTGCAAGCCGTGTAGGTAATGGTCATTTCTACGTTCCGGGCAACCTAGGCTTTACTCTAGAGTATTGCTCCACCAGATCGAATAGTTAGGGCCTAAGAAGACAATGCCAGAAGCATAAAATACAATATAAATACAACAGCTTTTCCATCGTATATAATGTATACTTGCAAACAGTGTGAAAGTAAAGGTCATTTCTACGTTCCGGGCAACCTAGGCTTCACTCTAGGGAGTTGTTCCACCAGATCGAATAGTTAGGGCCTAAGAAGTCAACGCCAGAAGCATAAAATCCAATAGAAATACAACAGCTTTTCCATTGTGTAAAACGAATAATTGCAACCAGTGTGAAAGTTATGGTCATTTCGACGTTCCGGGCAACCTAGGCTTCACTCTAGGGCATTGTTCCACCAGATCGAATAGTTAGGGCCTGAAAAGACAACGCCAGAAGCATAAAATACAATATAAATACAACAGCTTTTCCATCGTATATAATGTATATTTGCAAACAGTGTGAAAGTAAAGGTCATTTCTAGGTTCCGGGCAACCTAGGTTTCGCTGTAGAGCGCTGCTCCACCAGATCGAATAGTTAGGGCCTAAGAAGTCAACGCCAGAAGCATAAAATACAATATAAATGCAACAGCTTTTCCATCGTATATAATGTATATTTGCAAGCAGTGTGAAAGTAAATGTCATTTCTACGTTCCGGGCAACCTAGGCTTAACTGTAGGGCGTTGCTCCACCAGATCGCATAGTTAGGGACTTAGAATTTAACGCCAGAAGCATAAAATACAATAAAAATGCAACAGTTTTTCCATAGTATAACAAGAATAATTGCAACCAGTGTGAAAGTAGAGGTCATTTCTAGGTTCCGGGCAACCTAGGCTTCGCTCTAGAGCCTTGCTCCACCAGATCGAATAGCTAGGCACTTAGAAGTCAACGCCAGAAGCATAAAATATAATAAAAATGCATCAGTTTTTCCGTCGTATAATAGGAATAACTGCAACCAGTGTGAAAGTACTGGTCATTTCTGTGTTCCGGGTAGCCTAGGCTTCACTCTAGGGCGTTACTCCACCAGATCGAATAGCTAGGGAATTGGAATTCAACACCAGAAAAATAAAATACAACATAAGTACCACAGTTTTTCCATCATATAAAATGTATAATTGCTAGCAGTGTGAAGGTAATGGTCATTTCTACGTTCTGGATAACCTAGGCTTCACTCTAGAGCGTTGCTCCACCAGATGGAATAGATATGGCCTTAGATGTCGACTCCCGAAGCATAAAATACAAAATAAATAGTACAGTTTTTCCATTGTATAAAACGAATAACTGCAACCAGTGTGAAAGTTATGGTCATTTCTACGTTCCGGACAACCTAGGCTTAACTCCAGGGCGTTGCTCCACCAGATCGCATAGTTAGGGACTTAGAATTTAACGCCAGAAGCATAAAATACAATAAAAATGCAACAGTTTTTCCATAGTATAACAGGAATAACTGCAACCAGTGTGAAAGTACTGGTCATTTCTACGTTCCGGGTAACCTAGGCTTCACTCTAGGGCGTTGCTCCACCAGATCGAATAGCTAGGGACTTAGAATTCAACGCCAGAAGAATAAAATACAACATACGTGTAACAGTTTTTCCATCGTATAAAATGTATAATTGCAAGCAGTGTGAAGGTAATGGTCATTTCTACGTTCCGGGCAACCTAGGCTTTACTCTAGTGCATTGCTCCACCAGATCGAATAGTTAGTGCCTAAGAAGACTACGCCAGAAGCATAAAATACAATATAAATACAACCGTTTTTCCATCGTACATAATGTATACTTGCAAACAGTGTGAAAGGAAAGGTCATTTCTACGTTCCGGGCAACCTAGGCTTCACTCTAGGGAGTTGTTCCACCAGATCGAATAGTTAGGGCCTAAGAAGTCAATGCCAGAAGCATAAAATACAATATAAATGCAACAGCTTTTCCATCGTATATAATGTATATTTGCAAACAGCGTGAAAGTAAAGGTCATTTCTACGTTCCGGGCAACCTAGGCTTAACTGTAGGTCGTTGCTCCACCAGATCGAATAGTTAGGGCCGAAGAAGTCAACGCCAGAAGCATAAAATACATTATAAATACAACAGTCTTTCCATCCTATAAAACGAATAATTGCAACCAGTCTGATAGTTATGGACATTTCTACGTTCCGGGCAACCTAGGCTTTACTCTAGAGCAATCCTCCACCAGATCGAATAGTTAGTGCCTAAGAAGACGACGCCAGAAGCATAAAATACAATAAAAATGCAACAGTTTTTTCATGGTATAACAGGAATAATTGCAACAAGCCTGAAGGTAAGGGTCATTTCTACGTTCCGGGCAACCTAGGCTTCACTCTAGGGCGTTGCTCCACCAGATCGAATAGCTAGGGACATAGAATTCAACGCCAGTAGAATAAAATACAACATAAGTACAACAGTTTTACCATCGTATAAAATGAATAATCGCAAACAGTGTGAAGGTGATGGTCATTTCTACGTTCCGGGCAACCTAGGCTTCACTCTAGGGCGTTTCTCCACCACATCGAATAGTTAGGGCCTAAGAAGTCAACGCCAGAAGCATAAAATACAATATAAATACAACAGCTTTTCCATCGTATATAATGAATATTTGCAAACAGTGTGAAGGTAATGGTCATTTCTACGTTCCGGGCAACATAGGCTTCACTCTAGGGCGCTGCTCCACCAGATCGAATAGTTAGGGCCTTAGAAGTCATGCCAGAAGCATAAAATACAATATAAATAAAACAGTTTTTCTATCGTATAACAGGAATAATTGCAAACAGTGTGGAAGACATGGTCATATCTAGGTTCCGGGCAACCTAGGCTTCACTCTAGGGCGACCCTCCACCACATCGAATAGCTACGGCCTTAGGAGTCAACGCCAGAGGCATAAAATACAAAATAAATACAACAGCTTTTCCATCGTATAACAAGAATAATTGCAACCAGTGTGAAAGTGATGGTCATTTCTTCATTCCGGGCAACCTAGGCTTCACTCTAGGGCATTGCTCCTCAAGATAGAATAGTTAGGGCCCATTAAGTCAACGCCAGAAGCATAAAATACAATATAAATACAACAGTTTTTCCCTTGTATAACAGGAATAATTGCAACCAGTGTGAAATGTATGGTCATTTCTACGTTCCGGGCAACCTAGGCTTCACTCTAGGGCGTTGCTCCACCACATCGAATAGCTCCGGCCTTAGAAGTCAACGCCAGAAGCATAAAATACAATATAACTACAACAGTTTTTGAGTCGTATAACAGGAATAATTGCAAACAGTGTGAAAGGTATGGTCATTTCTACGTTGCGGGCATCCTAGGCTTTACTCTAGGGCATTGCTCCACCACATCGAATAGCTAAGACCTTAGAAGTCAACGCCATAACTATAAAAAACATTATAAATACAACAGTTTTTCCATTGTATAAAATGAATAATTGCAAACAGTGTGGAGGTAATGGTCATTTCTACTTTCCGGGCAATCTAGGCTTCACTCTAGGGCGTTTCTCCACCACATCGAATAGCTGCGGCCTTAGAAGTCAACGCCAGAAGCATAAAATACAGTATAAATACAACAGTCTTTCAATCGTATAACAAGAATAATTGCAACCAGTGTGAAAGTGATGGTCATTTCTACATTCCTGGCAACCTACGCTTCACTCTAGGGCCATGCTCCACCAGATCGAACACTTAGGGCCTAAGAAGTCAACGCCAGAAGCATAAAATACAATATAAATACAACAGTTTTTCCCTTGTATAACAGGAATAATTGCAACCAGTGTGAAAGCTATGGTCATTTCTACGTTCCGGGCAACCTAGGCTTCACTCTAGGGCGTTGCTCCACCACATCGAATAGTTAGGGCCTTAGAAGTCAATGCCAGAAGCATAAAATGCCATATAAATACAACAGATGTTCCACTGCATAATATGAATAATTGCAAACAGTGTGGAAGTAATGGTCATTTCTACGTTGCGGGCACCCTAGGCTACACTCTATTGCATTGCTCCACCACATCGAACAGCTACGGCCTTAGAAGTCAACGCCATAACTATAAAAAACAATATAAATACAACAGTTTTTCCATTGTATAAAATGAATAATTGCAAACAGTGTGGAGGTAATGGTCATTTCTACGTTACGGGCACCCTAGGCTACACTCTAGGGCATTGCTCCACCACATCGAACAGCTACGGCCTTAGAAGTCAACGCCATAAACATAAAAAACAATATAAATACAACAGTTTTTCCATCGTATAAAACGAATAATTGCAACCAGTATGAAACTTATGGCCATTTCTACGTTCCGGGCAATCTAGGCTTCACTCTAGGGCGTTGCTCAACCACATCGAATAGCTACGGCCCTAGAACACAACGCAATAACTATAAAATACGATATAAATACAACAGTCCTTCCATCGTATAAAACGAGTAATTGCAACCAGTCTGATAGTTATGGTCATTTCCACGTTTCGGGCAATCTAGGCTTCACTCTAGGGCGGTGCTCAACCACATCGAATAGTTAGGGCCTTAGAAGTCAATGCCAGAAGCATAAAATACAATATAAATACAACAGTTTTTCCACTGTGTAACATGAATAATTGCAAACAGTGTGGACGTAATGGTCATTTCTACGTTCCGGGCAACCTAGGCTTCACTCTACGGCGTTGGTCCACCAGATCCAATAGTTAGGGCCTAAGAAGTCAACGCCAGGAGCACCAAATACAAAATAAATACAACAGTTTTTCCATGGTATAAAACGAATAATTGCAACCAGTCTGAAAGATATGGTTATTTCTACGTTCCGGGCAACCTAGGCTTCACTTTAGACCGTTGGCCCTCCACATCTAACAGTTAGGGCCTAAGAAGTCAACGCCAGAAGCACCAAATACAAAATAAATACAACAGTTTTTCCATCGTATAAAACGAATAATTGCAACCAGTATGAAAGTTATGGTCATTTCTACGTTCCGCGCAACCTAGGCTTCACCCCTGGGCGTTGCTCCACCGGATCGAATAGTTAGGGCCTAAGAAGTCAATGCCAGAAGCATAAAATACGATATATGTACAACAGTTTTTCCATCGCATAAAATGAGTAATTGCAACCAGTGTGAAAGTAACGGACATTTCTACGTTCCGGGCATCCTAGACTTAACACTGAGGCATTGCTCCACCAGATCGAATACATAGGGCCTTAGAAGTCAACGCCAGAAGCATAAAATGCAACATAAATACAACAGCTTTTCCATCGTATGTAATGTATATTTGCAAACAGTGTGAAAGTAAAGGTCATTTCTACGTTCCGGGCATCCTAGGCTTAACTGTAGGGCGTTGCTCCACCAGAACGCGTAGTTAGGGCCTAAGAAGTCAACGCCAGAAGCATAAAATACGATATATGTACAACAGTTTTACCATCGTATAAAATGAATAATCGCAAACAGTGTGAAGGTAATGGTCATTTCTACGTTCCGGGCAACCTAGGATTCACTCTAGGGCGTTGCTCCACCAGATCGAACAGTTAGGGCCTAAGAAGTCAACGCCAGAAGCATAAAATACAATATAAATACAACAGTTTTTCCCTTGTATAACAGAAATAATTGCAACCAGTGTGAAAGCTATGGTCGTTTCTACGTTCCGGGCAACCTAGGCTTCACTCTAGGGCGTTGCTCCACCACATCGAATAGTTAGGGCCTTAGAAGTCAATGCCAGAAGCATAAAATACAATATACATACAACAGTTTTTCCACTGTATAATATGAATAATTGCAAACAGTGTGGAAGTACTGGTCATTTCTACGTCCCGGGCAACCTAGGCTTCACTCTAGAGCGTTGGTCCACCAGATCCAATGGTTAGGGCCTAAGAAGTCAACGCCAGGAGCACCAAATACAAAATAAATACAACAGTTTTTCCATCGTATAAAACAAATAATTGCATCCAGTGTGCAAGTAATGGTCATTTCTACGATCCGGGCGACCTAGGCATCACTCTAGGGCGTTGTTCCACCAGAGCGAATAGTTAGGGCCTAAGAAGTCAACGCCTGAAGCATAAAATACAATATAAATACAACAGTTTTTCCCTTGTATAACAGGAATAATTGCAACCAGTGTGAAAGCTATGGTCATTTCTACGTTCCGGGCAACCTAGGCTTCACTCTAGGGCGTTGCTCCACCACATCGAATAGTTAGGGCCTTAGAAGTCAATGCCAGAAGCATAAAATGCCATATAAATACAACAGATGTTCCACTGCATAATATGAATAATTGCAAACAGTGTGGAAGTAATGGTCATTTCTACGTTGCGGGCACTCTAGGCTACACTCTATTGCATTGCTCCACCACATCGAACAGCTACGGCCTTAGAAGTCAACGCCATAACTATAAAAAACGATATAAATGCAACAGTTTTTCCATTGTATAAAATGAATAATTGCAAACAGTGTGGAGGTAATGGTCATTTCTACGTTACGGGCACCCTAGGCTACGCTCTAGGGCATTGCTCCACCACATCGAACAGCTACGGCCTTAGAAGTCAACGCCATAACTATAAAAAACAATATAAATACAACAGTTTTTCCATCGTATAAAACGAATAATTGCAACCAGTATGAAACTTATGGCCATTTCTACGTTCCGGGCAATCTAGGCTTCACTCTAGGGCGTTGCTTAACCACATCGAATAGCTACGGCCCTAGAACACAACGCCATAACTATAAAATACAATATAAATACAACAGTCCTTCCATCGTATAAAACGAGTAATTGCAACCAGTCTGATAGTTATGGTCATTTCCACGTTCCGGGCAATCTAAGCTTCACTCTAGGGCGGTGCTCAACCACATCGAAGAGTTAGGGCCTTAGAAGTCAATGCCAGAAGCATAAAATACAATATAAATACAACAGTTTTTCCACTGTGTAACATGAATAATTGCAAACAGTGTGGACGTAATGGTCATTTCTACGTTCCGGGCAACCTAGGCTTCACTCTACGGCGTTGGTCCACCAGATCCAATAGTTAGGGCCTAAGAAGTCAACGCCAGAAGCATAAAATACAATATAAATACAACAGTTTTTCCCTTGTATAACAGGAATAATTGCAACCAGTGTGAAAGGTATGGTCATTTCTACGTTCCGGGCACCCTAGGCTACACTCTAGGGCGTTGCTCCACCACATCGAATAGCTGCGGCCTTAGAAGTCAACGCCAGAAGCATAAAATACAATATAAATACTACAGTTTTTCAATCGTATAACAGGAATAATTGCAAACAGTGTGAAAAATATGGTCATTTCTACGTTGCGGGCACCCTAGGCTACACTGTAGGGCATTGCTCCACCACATCGAACAGCTACGGCCTTAGAAGTCAACGCCATAACTATAAAAAACAATATAAATACAACAGTTTTTGCATTGTATAAAATGAATAATTGCAAACAGTGTGGAGGTAATGGCCATTTCTACTTTCCGGGCAACCTAGGCTTCACTCTAGGGCGTTTCTCCACCACATCGAATAGCTACGCCCTTAGAAGTCAACGCCTGAAGCATAAAATGCAATAGAAATACAACGTTTTTTTCATCGTATAACAGGAATAATTGCAACCAGTCTGAAAGATATGGTTATTTCTACGTTCCGGGCAACCTAGGCTTCACTTTAGGCCGTTGGCCCTCCACATCTAACAGTTAGGGCCTAAGAAGTCAACGCCAGAAGCACCAAATACAAAATAAATACAACAGTTTTTCCATCGTATAAAACGAATAATTGCAACCAGTATGAAAGTTATGGTCATTTCTACGTTCCGGACAACCTAGGCTTCACCCTAGGGCGTTGCTCCACCTGATCGAATAGTTAGGGCCTAAGAAGTCAACGCCAGAAGCATAAAATACGATATATGTACAACAGTTTTTCCATCGTATAAAACGAATAATTGCAACCAGTGTGAAAGTAATAGACATTTCTATGTTGCGGGCATCCTAGACTTAACTCTGAGGGATTGCTACACCAGATCAAATACATAGGGCCTTAGAAGTCAACGCCAGAAGTATAAAGTACAATCAAAATCCAACAGTTTGTCCATCGTATAGCTGGAATAATTGCAACCAGAGTGAAAGTAATGGTCATTTCCACGTTTCGGGCGACCTAGGCTCCACTCTAGGGCGTTGCTCCACCAGATGGAATAGCTAGGGCCTTAGAAGTCAATGCCAGAAGCATAAAATACAATATAAATACAACAGCTTTTCCATCGTATATAATGTACATTTGCAAACAGTGTGAAAGTAAATGTCATTTCTACATTTCGGGCGACCTAGGCTCCACTCTAGGGCGTTGCTCCACCAGATGGAATAGCTAGGGCCTTAGAAGTCAATGCCAGAAGCATAAAATACAATATAAATACAACAGTTTTTCCAGCGTATAACAAGAATAATTGCAACCAGTGTGAAAGTGATGGTCATTTCTACATTCCGGGCAACCTAGGCTTCACTCTAGGGCGTTGCTCCACCACATCGAATAGTTAGGGCCTAAGAAGTCTTCGCCAGAAGCACCAAATACAAAATTAATACAACAGTCTTTCCATCGTATAAAACGAATAATTGCAACCAGTATGAAAGTTATGATCATTTCTACGTTCCGGGCAACCTAGGCTTCACCCTAGGGCGTTGCTCCACCTGATCGAGTAGCTAGGGTCTAAGAAGTAATCGCCAGAGGCACCAAATACAAAATTAATACAACAGCTTTTCCATCGTATAAAACGAATAATTGCAACCAGTATGAAAGTTATGGTCATTTCTACGTTCCGGGCAACCTAGGCTTCACCCTAGGCCGTTGCTCCACCTGATCGAGTAGTTAGGGCCTAAGAAGTCAACGCCAGAAGCATAAAATACGATATATGTACAACAGTTTTACCATCGTATAAAATGAATAATCGCAAACAGTGTGAAGGTAATGGTCATTTCTACGTTCCGGGCAACCTAGGCTTCACTCTAGGGCGTTGCTCCACCAGATCGAATAGTTAGGGCCTTAGAAGTCAACGCCCGAAGCATAAAATACAAAATAAATAGAACAGTTTTTCCATTGTATAAAACGAATAATTGAAACCAGTGTGAAAGTTATGGTCATTTCTACGTTCCGCGCAACCTAGGCTTCACCCCTGGGCGTTGCTCCACCAGATCCAATAGTTAGGACCTAGGAAGTCAGCGCCAGAAGCAAAAAATACAATATAGATACAACAGCTTTTGCATCGTATATAATGTATATTTGCAAACAGTGTGAAGGTAATGGTCATTTCTACGTTCCGGGCAGCCTAGGCTTCACTGCAGGGCGTTGCTCCACCAGATCGAATAGTTAGGGCCTAAGAAGTCAACGCCGGAAGCATAAAATACAATATAAATACAACAGCTTTTCCATCGTATATAATGTATATTTGCAAACAGTGTGAAAGTAAAGGTCATTTCTACGTTGCGGGCCACCTAGACTTCACTCTAGGGCGATGCTCCACCAGATCCAATAGTTAGGACCTAAGAAGTCAGCGCCAGAAGCATAAAATACAAAATAGATACAACAGTTTTTCCATTATATAACAGGAATAATTGCAACCAGTGTGAAAGTGATGGTCATTTCTACGTTCCGGGCAACCTAGGCTTCACTCTAGGGCGTTGTTCCTCCAGATCGAATAGCTAGGGCCTAAGAAGTCTACACCAGAAGCATAAAATACAATATAAATACAACAGTTTTTCCATCGTATAAAACGAATAATTGCAATCAGTATAAAGGTTATGGTCATTTCTACGTTCCGGGCAACCTAGGTTTCGCTCCAGGGCGTTGCTCCACCACATCGAATAGTTAGGGCCTTAGAATACAGCTCCAGACGCATTAAATACAATAAAAATACAGCAGTTTTTTCATCGTACAACAGGAATAATTGCAAACAGTGTGGAGGTAATGGTCGTTTCTACTTTCCGGGCAGCATAGGCTTCACTCTAGGGCGTTTCTCCACCACATCGAATAGCTACGGCCTTAGGAGTCAACGCCAGAAGCATAAAATGCAATATAAATACAACAGTCTTTCCATCGTATAGCATGAATAATTGCAACCAGTGTGAAAGTAATGGTCATCTCTACGTTTCGGGTAACATAGGCTCCACTCTAGGGCGTTGGTCAACCAAATCGAATAGCTAGGGCCTTAGAAGTCAACGCCCGAGGCATCAAATACAAAATTAAAAGAACAGCTTTAACATTGTATAAAACGAATAATTGCAACCAGTGTGAAAGTTATGGTCATTTCTACGTTCCGTGCAACCTAGGCTTCACTCTAGGGCGTTGCTCCAGCAGATCCAATAGTCAGGACCTCAGAAGTCAACGCCCGGAGCATAAAATACAATGAAAATACCACAGTTTTTCCATCGCATAACAGGAATAATTGCAACCAGTGTGAAGGTGATGGTCATTTCTAAGTTCCGGGCAACCTAGGCTTCACCCTAGGGCGTAGCTAGACCAGATCCAATAGTTAGGACCTAAGAAGACAACGCCAGAAGCATAAAATACAATGTCAATACAACAGTTTTTCCATCGTATAACAGGAATAATTGCAACCAGAATGAAAGTTATGGTCAGTTCTACGTTCCGGGCAACCTAGGCTTTAGTCTAGGTCGTGGTTCCCCCATATCGAAAAGTTAGGGCCTAAGAAGCCTACGCCAGAAGCATAAAATGCAATATAAATGCCACAGTTTTTCCATCGTATACAGGAATAACTGCAGCCAGTGTGAAAGACATGGTCATTTCTACGTTCCGGGCAACCTAGGCTTCACCCTAGGGCGTTGCTCCACCACATCGAAAAGCTACGGCCTTAGGAGTCAACGCCAGAACCATAAAATGCAATATAAATAAAACAGTCTTTCCATCGTATAGCATGAATAATTGCAACCAGTGTGAAAGTAATGGACATCTCTACGTTTCGGGCAACATAGGCTCCAGTCTAGGGCGTTGGTACACCAAATCGAATAACTAGGGCCTTAGAAGTCAACGCCCGAGGCATCAAATACAAAATTAAAAGAACAGCTTCAACATTGTATAAAACGATTAATTGCAACCAGTGTGAAAGTTATGGTCATTTCTACGTTCCGTGCAACCTAGGCTTCACTCTAGGGCGTTGCTCCAGCAGATCCAATAGTTAGGACCTCAGAAGTCAACGCCCGGAGCATAAAATACAATGAAAATACCACAGTTTTTCCATCTTATAACAGGAATAATTGCAACCAGAGTGACGGTGATGGTCATTTCTAAGTTCCGGGCAACCTAGGCTTCACTCTATAGCGTTGCTCCACGAGATCGAATAGCACGGGCCTTAGAAGTCAACGCCAGAAACACAAAATAAAATAAAATTGCAACAGCTATTCCATCGTATAGCAGGAATAATTACAACCAGTGTGAAAAGAATGGGCGTTTGTACGTTCCGGGCAACCTAGGCTTCGCCCTAGGGCGTTGCTCCACCAGATCCAATAGGTAGGACCTAAGAAGTCAACGCCAGAAGCATAAAATACAATGTAAATACAACAGTTTTTCCATCGTATAACAGGAATAATTGCCACCAGTGTGAAAGCGATGGTCATTTATACGTTCCGGGCAACCTAGGCTTCAGTCTAGGGCGTGGTTCCCCCATATCGAATAGCTACGGCCTTAGAAGTCAACGTCTGAAGCACAAAATATAATACAAATACAACAGTTATTCCATCGTATAACAGGAATAATTGCAACCAGAGTGACGGTGATGGTCATTTCTAAGTTCCGGGCAACCTAGGCTTCACTCTATAGCGTTGCTCCACGAGATCGAATAGCACGGGCCTTAGAAGTCAACGCCAGAAACACAAAATAAAATAAAATTGCAACAGCTATTCCATCGTATAGCAGGAATAATTACAACCAGTGTGAAAAGAATGGGCATTTCTACGTTCCGGCCAAACTAGCCTTCACTCTAGGGCGTTGCTCCACCAGGTCGAATAGTTAGGGCCTAAGAAGTCAACGCCAGAAGCATAAAATACAATAGAGGTACAACAGTTTTTCCATCGATTAACAGGTATAATTGCAACCAGTGTGAAAGATATGGTCATTTCTACGATCAGGGCAACCTAGGCTTCACTCCAGGGCGTTGCTGCACCACATCGAATAGCTACGGCCTTAGAAGTCAACGCCAGAATGTCAAAATACAATATAAATACAACAAACTTTCCATCGTATAATACGAATAATTGCAATCAGTACGAAAGTTATGGTCATTTCTACGTTCCGGGCAGCCTGGGCTTCGTCAGAGGGCGTTGCTCCACCAGATCCAGTACTTAGGACCTAAGAAGGCAACGCCAGACGCATAAAATGCAAAATAGATACAACAGTTTTTCCATCGTATAACAGGAATAATTGCAACCAGTGTGAAAGTGATGGTCATTTCTACGTTCCGGGCAACCTAGGCTTCACTCTAGGGCGTTGTTCCACCAGATCGAGTAGTTAGGGCCTAGGAAGTCAACGCCAGAAGCATAAAATACAATATAAATACAACAGTTTGTCCATCGTATAACAGGAATAATTGCAACCAGTGTGAAAGCTATGGTCATTTCAACGTTCCGGGCAACCTAGGCTTCAGTCTAGGGCGTTGCTCCACCACATCGAATAATTAGGGCCTTAGAAGTCAATGCCAGAAGCATAAAATGCCATATAAATACAACAGTTGTTCCACTGTATAATAGGAATAATTGCAAACAGTGTGGAAGTAATGGTCATTTCTACGTTCCGGGCACCCTAGGCTTCACTCTAGGGAATTGCTCCACCACATCGAATAGCTACGGCCTTAGAAGTCAACGCCATAACTATAAAAAACAATATAAATACAACAGTTTTTCCGTTGTATAAAATGAATAATTGCAAACAGTGTGGAGGTAATGGTCATTTCTACTTTCCGAGCCACCTAGGCTTCACTCTAGGGCGTTGCTACACCACATCGGATAGCTCCGGCCTTAGATGTCAACGCCAGAAGCATAAAATACAATTTAAATACAACAGTTTTTGAATCGTATAACAGGAATAATTGCAAACAGTGTGAAAGATATGGTCATTTCTACGTAGCGGGCATCCTAGGCTTCACTCTAGGGCGTTGCTCCACCACTTCGAATATCTACGGCCTTAGGAGTCAACGCCAGCGGCATAAAATACAATATAAATACAACAGTTTTTCCCTTGTATAACAGAAATAATTGCAACCAGTATGAAAGCTATGGTCATTTCTACGATCCGAGCGACCTAGGTTTCGCTCTGTGGCGTATCTCCACCACATCGAATAGTTAGGGCCTTAGAAGTCAATGCCAGAATCATAAAATACAATATAAGTACAACAGTTTTTCCATTGTATAAAATGAATAATTGCAAACAGTGAGGGAGTAATGGTCATTTCTACGTTCCGTGCAACCTAGGCTTCACTCTAGGGCGTTGCTCCACCAGATCCAATAGTTAGGGCCTAAAAAGTCAACGCCAGAAGCATAAAATACAATATAAATACAACAGTTTATCCCTTGTATAACAGAAATAATTGCAACCAGTGTGAAAGCTATGGTCGTTTCTACGTTCCGGGCAACCTAGGCTTCACTCTAGGGCGTTGCTCCACCACATCGAATAGTTAGGGCCTTAGAAGTCAATGCCTGAAGCATAAAATACAATATACATACAACAGTTTTTCCACTGTATAATATGAATAATTGCAAACAGTGTGGAAGTAATGGTCATTTCTACGTCCCGGGCAACCTAGGCTTCACTCTAGGGCGTTGGTCCACCAGATCCAATAGTTAGGGCCTAAGAAGTCAACGCCAGGTGCACCAAATACAAAATAAATACAACAGTTTTTCCATCGTATAAAACGAATAATTGCATCCAGTGTGCAAGTAATGGTCATTTCTACGATCCGGGCGACCTAGGCATCACTCTAGGGCGTTGTTCCACCAGAGCGAATAGTTAGGGCCTAAGAAGTCAACGCCTGAAGCATAAAATACAATATAAATACAACAGTTTTTCCATTGTATAGAACGAACAATTGCAACCAGTATGAAAGTTATGGTTCTTTTTTTTTTCCTGGCAACCTAGGCTTCACTCTAGGGCGTTGCTCCTCAAGATAGAATAGTTAGGGCCCATTAAGTCAACGCCAGAAGCATAAAATACAATATAAATACAACAGTTTTTCCCTTGTATAACAGGAATAATTGCAACCAGTGTGAAATGTATGGTCATTTCTACGTTCCGGGCAACCTAGGCTTCACTCTAGGGCGTTGCTCTACCACATCGAATAGCTCCGGCCTTAGACGTCAACGCCAGAAGCATAAAATACAATATAACTACAACAGCTTTTGAGTCGTATAACAGGAATAATTGCAAACAGTGTGAAAGGTATGGTCATTTCTACGTTGCGGGCATCCTAGGCTTCACTCTAGGGCATTGCTCCACCACATCGAATAGCTAAGACCTTAGAAGTCAACGCCATAACTATAAAAAACATTATAAATACAACAGTTTTTCCATTGTATAAAATGAATAATTGCAAACAGTGTTGAGGTAATGGTCATTTCTACTTTCCGGGCAATCTAGGCTTCACTCTAGGGCGTTTCTCCACCGCATCGAATAGCTGCGGCCTTAGAAGTCAACGCCAGAAGCATAAAATACAGTATAAATACAACAGTTTTTCAATCGTATAACAAGAATAATTGCAACCAGTGTGAAAGTGATGGTCATTTCTACATTCCTGGCAACCTACGCTTCACTCTAGGGCCATGCTCCACCAGATTGAACACTTAGGGCCTAAGAGGTCAACGCCAGAAGCATAAAATACAATATAAATACAACAGTTTTTCCCTTGTATAACAGGAATATTTGCAACCAGTGTGAAAGCTATGGTCATTTCTACGTTCCGGGCAACCTAGGCTTCACTCTATGGCGTTGCTCCACCACACCGAATAGTTAGGGCCTTAGAAGTCAATGCCAGAAGCATAAAATGCCATATAAATACAACAGATGTTCCACTGCATAATATGAATAATTGCAAACAGTGTGGAAGTGATGGTCATTTCTACGTTGCGGGCACCCTAGGCTACACTCTATTGCATTGCTCCACCACATCGAACAGCTACGGCCTTAGAAGTCAACGCCATAACCATAAAAAACAATATAAATACAACAGTTTTTCCATTGTATAAAATGAAGAATTGCAAACAGTGTGGAGGTAATGGTCATTTCTACGTTACGGGCACCCTAGGCTACACTCTAGGGCATTGCTCCACCACGTCGAACAGCTACGGCCTTAGAAGTCAACGCCATAACTATAAAAAACAATATAAATACAACAGTTTTTCCATCGTATAAAACGAATAATTGCAACCAGTATGAAACTTATGGCCATTTCTACGTTCCGGGCAATCTAGGCTTCACTCTAGGGCGTTGCTCAACCACATCGAATAGCTACGGCCCTAGAACACAACGCCATAACTATAAAATACAATATAAATACAACAGTCTTTCCATCGTATAAAACGAGTAATTGCAACCAGTCTGATAGTTATGGTCATTTCCACGTTCCGGGCAATCTAGGCTTCACTCTAGGGCGGTGCTCAACCACATCGAATAGTTAGGGCCTTAGAAGTCAATGCCAGAAGCATAAAATACAATATAGATACAACAGTTTTTCCACTGTGTAACATGAATAATTGCAAACAGTGTGCAAGTAATGGTCATTTCTACGATCCGGGCAACCTAGGCTTCACTCTAGGGCGTTGCTCCACCAGATCGAATAGTTAGGGCCTAAGAAGTCAACGCCAGAAGCATAAAATACAATATAAATACAACAGTTTTTCCCTTGTATAACAGAAATAATTGCAACCAGTGTGAAAGCTATGGTCGTTTCTACGTTCCGGGCAACCTAGGCTTCACTCTAGGGCGTTGCTCCACCACATCGAATAGTTAGGGCCTTAGAATTCAATGCCTGAAGCATAAAATACAATATACATTCAACAGTTTTTCCACTGTATAATATGAATAATTGCAAACAGTGTGGAAGTAATGGTCATTTCTACGTCCCGGGCAACCTAGGCTTCACTCTAGGGCGTTGGTCCACCAGATCCAATAGTTAGGGCCTAAGAAGTCAACGCCAGGAGCACCAAATACAAAATAAATACAACAGTTTTTCCCTTGTATAACAGGAATAATTGCAACCAGTGTGAAATGTATGGTCATTTCTACGTTCCGGGCAACCTAGGCTTCACTCTAGGGCGTTGCTCCACCACATCGAATAGCTCCGGCCTTAGAAGTCAACGCCAGAAGCATAAAATACAATATAACTACAACAGCTTTTGAGTCGTATAACAGGAATAATTGCAAACAGTGTGAAAGGTATGGTCATTTCTACGTTGCGGGCATCCTAGGCTTCACTCTAGGGCATTGCTCCACCACATCGAATAGCTAAGACCTTTGATGTCAACGCCATAACTATAAAAAACATTATAAATACAACAGTTTTTCCATTGTATAAAATGAATAATTGCAAACAGTGTTGAGGTTATGGTCATTTCTACTTTCCGGGCAATCTAGGCTTCACTCTAGGGCGTTTCTCCACCGCATCGAATAGCTGCGGCCTTAGAAGTCAACGCCAGAAGCATAAAATACAGTATAAATACAACAGTTTTTCAATCGTATAACAAGAATAATTGCAACCAGTGTGAAAGTGATGGTCATTTCTACATTCCTGGCAACCTACGCTTCACTCTAGGGCCATGCTCCACCAGATTGAACACTTAGGGCCTAAGAGGTCAACGCCAGAAGCATAAAATACAATATAAATACAACAGTTTTTCCCTTGTATAACAGGAATATTTGCAACCAGTGTGAAAGCTATGGTCATTTCTACGTTCCGGGCAACCTAGGCTTCACTCTAGGGCGTTGCTCCACCACACCGAATAGTTAGGGCCTTAGAAGTCAATGCCAGAAGCATAAAATGCCATATAAATACAACAGATGTTCCACTGCATAATATGAATAATTGCAAACAGTGTGGAAGTGATGGTCATTTCTACGTTGCGGGCACCCTAGGCTACACTCTATTGCATTGCTCCACCACATCGAACAGCTACGGCCTTAGAAGTCAACGCCATAACCATAAAAAACAATATAAATACAACAGTTTTTCCATTGTATAAAATGAAGAATTGCAAACAGTGTGGAGGTAATGGTCATTTCTACGTTACGGGCACCCTAGGCTACACTCTAGGGCATTGCTCCACCACGTCGAACAGCTACGGCCTTAGAAGTCAACGCCATAACTATAAAAAACAATATAAATACAACAGTTTTTCCATCGTATAAAACGAATAATTGCAACCAGTATGAAACTTATGGCCATTTCTACGTTCCGGGCAATCTAGGCTTCACTCTAGGGCGTTGCTCAACCACATCGAATAGTTACGGCCCTAGAACACAACGCCATAACTATAAAATACAATATAAATACAACAGTCTTTCCATCGTATAAAACGAGTAATTGCAACCAGTCTGATAGTTATGGTCATTTCCACGTTCCGGGCAATCTAGGCTTCACTCTAGGGCGGTGCTCAACCACATCGAATAGTTAGGGCCTTAGAAGTCAATGCCAGGAGCATAAAATACAATATAAATACAACAGTTTTTCCACTGTGTAACATGAATAATTGCAAACAGTGTGGACGTAATGGTCATTTCTACGTTCCGGGCAACCTAGGCTTCACTCTACGGCGTTGGTCCACCAGATCCAATAGTTAGGGCCTAATAAGTCAACGCCAGGAGCACCAAATACAAAATAAATACAACAGTTTTTCCATCGTATAAAACGAATAATTGCAATCAGTGTGCAAGTAATGGTCATTTCTACGATCCGGGCAACCTAGGCATCACCCTAGGGCGTTGTTCCAACAGAGCGAATAGATAGGGCCTAAGAAGTCAACGCCTGAAGCATAAAATACAATATAAATGCAACAGTTTTTCCATCGTATAAAACGAATAATTGCAACCAGTATGAAAGTTATGGTGATTTCTACGTTCCGGGAAACCTAGGCTTCACTCTAGGGCGTTGCTCAAGCACACCGAATAATTAGGGCCTAAGAAGTCAACGCCAGAAGCACCAAATACAAAATAAATACAACAGTTTTTCCATCGTATAAAATGAATAATCGCAAACAGTGTGAAGGTAATGGTCATTTCTACGTTCCGGGCAACCTAGGCTTCACTCTAGGGCGTTGCTCAACCACACCGAATAGTTAGGGCCTAAGAAGTCAACGCCAGAAGCACCAAATACAAAATAAATACAACAGTTTTTCCATCGTATAAAACGAATAATTGCAACCAGTATGAAAGTTATGGTCATTTCTACGTTCCGGGCAACCTAGGCTTCACCCTAGGGCGATGCTCCACCTGATCGTATAGTTAGGGCCTAAGAAGTCAACGCCAGAAGCATAAAATACGATATATGTACAACAGTTTTACCATCGTATAAAATGAATAATCGCAAACAGTGTGAAGGTAATGGTCATTTCTACGTTCCGGGCAACCTAGGATTCACTCTAGGGCGTTGCTCCACCAGATCGAATAGTTGGGGCCTTAGAAGTCAACGCCCGAAGCATAAAATACAAAATAAATAGAACAGTTTTTCCATTGTATAAAACGAACAATTGAAACCAGTGTGAAAGTTATGGTCATTTCTACGTTCCGCGCAACCTAGTCTTCACCCCAGGGCGTTGCTCCACCAGATCGAATAGTTAGTGCCTAAGAAGTAAATGCCAGAAGCATAAAATACGATATATGTACAACAGTTTTTCCATCGCATAAAATGAGTAATTGCAACCAGGGTGAAAGTAACGGACATTTCTGCGTTCCGGGCATCCTAGACTTAACACTGAGGCATTGCTCCACCAGATCGAATACATAGGGCCTTAGAAGTCAACGCCAGAAGCATAAAGTACATTAAAAATCCAACAGTTTGTCCATCGTATAACAGGTATAATTGCCGCCAGTGTGAAAGTGATGGTCATTTCTGCATTCCGGGCAACCTAGGCTTCACTCTAGGGCGTTGCTCCACCATATCGAATAGTTAGGGCCTAAGAAGTAAACGCCAAAAGCATAAAATACGATATATGTACAACAGATTTTCCATCGTATAAAGTGGATAATTGCAACCAGTGTGAAAGTAATGGTCATTTCTACTTTCCGGTTAACATAGGTTTCAGTCTTGGGCGTTGCTCCACCACATCGAATAGCTACGGCCTTAGAGGTCAACTCCGGAAGCATAAAATACAATATAAGTACAACAGCTTTTCCATCGTATAAAATGTATGATTGCAAGCAGTGTGAAAGTTATGGTCATTTCTACGTTCCGGGCAACCTAGGCTTCACTCTAGGGCGTTGCTTCACCAGATCGAATAGTTAGGGACTTAGAATTCGACGCCAGAAACATAAGATACAACATTAGTACAACAGTTTTTCCATCGTATATAATGTATATATGCAAACAGTGTGAAGGTAAAGGTCATTTCTACGTTCCGGGCAACCTAGGCTTCAGTCTAGGTCGCTGTTCCGCCAGATCGAATAGTTAGGGCCTAAGAAGTCAACGCCAGAAGCATAAAATACAATATAAGTACAACAGCTTTTCCATCGTATATAATGTATATTTGCAAACAGTGTGAAAGTAAAGGTCATTTCTACGTTCCGGGCAACCTAGGCTTAAGTGTAGGGCGTCGCTCCACCAGATCGAATAGTTAGGGCCTTAGAAGTCAACGCCCGAAGCGTGGAATACAAAATAAATAGAACAGCTTTTCCATTGTATAGAACGAATAATTGCAACCAGTGTGAAAGTACTGGTCATTTCTACGGTCCGGGTAACCTAGGCTTCACTCTAGGGCGTTGCTCCACCAGATCGAATAGCTAGGGACTTAGAATTCAACGCCAAGAAGAATAAAATTCAACATAAGTATAACAGTTTTTCCATCGTATAATATGTATAATTGCAAGCAGTGTGAAGGTAATGGTCATTTCTACGTTCCACGCAACCTAGACTTTACCCTAGAGCATTGCTCCACCAGATCGAATAGTTAGGTCCCAAGAAGACAACGCCAGAAGCATAAAATACAATATAAATACAACAATTTTTCCATTGTATAGGACGAATAATTGCAACCAGTGTTAAAGTTATGGTCATTTCTACGTTCCGGGCAACCTTGGCTTAACTCCAGTGCGTTGCTCCACCAGATCGAATAGTTGGGGACTTTGAATACAGCGGCAGAAGCATAAAATACAATAAAAATGCAACAGTTTTTCCGTTGTATAACAGGAATAACTGCAACCAGTGTGAAAGTACTGGTCATTTCTACGTTCCGGGTAACCTACGCTTCACTCTGGGGCGTTGCTCCACCAGATCGAATAGCTAGGGACTTAGAATTCAACGCCAGAAGAATAAAATACAACATAAGTACAACAGTTTTACCTTCGTATAAAATGAATAATCGCAAACAGTGTGTAGGTAATGGTCATTTCTACGTTCCGGGCATCCTAGGCTTCACTCTAGGGCGTTGCTCCACCAGATCGAATAGTTAGGGCCTAAGAAGTCAACGCCAGACGCATAAAATACAATATAAATACAACAGTTTTACCGCTGTATAATATGAATATTTGCAAACAGTGTGAAAGTTATGATCCTTTCTACGTTCCGGGCAACCTTGGCTTAACTCCAGGGCGTTGCTCCACCAGATCGAATAGTTAGGGACTTTGAATACAACGCTAGAAGCATAAAATACAATAAAAATGTAACAGTCTTTCCATTGTATAACAGGAATCACTGCAACCAGTGTGAAAGCTATGGTCATTTCTACGTTCCGGGCAACCTAGGCTTCACTCTAGGGCGTTGCTCCACCACATCGAATAGTTAGGGCCATACAAGTCAATGCCAGAAGCATAAAATACAATATAAATACAACGGTTTTTACACTGTATAATATGAATAATTGCATACAGTGTGGAAGTAATGGCCATTTCTACTTCCCGGGCAACCTAGGCTTCACTCTAGGTCGTTGCTCCACCACATCGAATAGCTACGGCCTTAGAAGTCAACGCCTGAAGCATAAAATATAATATAAATACAACAGTTTTTCCATCGTATAAAATGTATAATTGCAAGCAGTGTGAAGGTAATGGTCATTTCTACGTTCTGGGCAACCTTGGCTTCACTCTAGAGCGTTGCTCCACCAGATCGAATAGTTAGGGCCTTAGAAGTCAACGCCCGAAGCATAAAATACAAAATAAATAGAACAGTTTTTTCATTGTATAGAAGTGATAATTGCAACCAGTGTGAAAGTTATGGTCATTTCTACGTTCCGGGCAACCTAGGCTTCACGCTAGGGCGTTGCTCCACCACATCGAATCGTTAGGGCCTTACAAGTCAATGCCAGAAGCATAAAATATAATATAAATACAACAGTTTTTCCAATGTATAATATGAGTAATTGCATACAGTGTGGAAGTAATGGTCATCTCTACGTTCCGGGCAACCTAGGCTTCACTCTAGGGCGTTGCTCCACCACATCGAATAGCTACGGCCTTAGAAGTCTACGCCTGAAGCATAAAATATAATATAAATACAACAGTTTTTCCATCGTATAACAGGAATAATTGCAACCAGAGTGAAGGTGATGTTCATTTCTACGTTCCGGGCTACCTAGGCTTCACTCTAGGGAGTTGGTCCACCAGATCGAATGGCTAGGGACTTAGAAGTCAACGCCAGAAGCATAAAATAAAATAAAAATACAACAGTTTTTCCATCCTATAAAACGAATAATTGCAACCAGTATGAATGTTATGGTCATTTCTACGTTCCGGGCAACCTAGGCTTCACTCTAGGGCGTTGGTCCACCAGATCCAATAGCTAGGGCCTAAGAAGTCAACGCCAGGAGCACCAAATACAAAATAAATACAACAGTTTTTCCATTGTATAAAAAAGAATAATTGCAACCAGTATGAATGTTATGGTCATTTCTACGTTCCGGGCAACCTAGGCTTCACTCCAGTGCGTTGGTCCACCAGATCGAATGGGTAGGGACTTAGAAGTCAACTCCAGAAGCATAAAGTACAATATAAATACAACAGCTTTTCCATCGCATAAAATGAATGATTGCAAACATTGTGAAAGTTATGGTCATTTCTACTTTCCGGGCAACCTAGGCTTAACTCCAGGACGTTGTTCCACCAGATCGAATAGTTAGGGACTTTGTATACAACGCCAGAAGCATAAAATACAATAAAAATGCAACAGTTTTTCCATCGTATAACAGGAAAGCTGCAACCAGTGTGAAAGTACTGGTCATTACTACGTTCCGGGCAACCTAGGCTTCAGTCGAGGGCAGTGCTCCACCAGACCGAATAGTTAGGGCCTAAGAAGTCAACGCCAGAAGCATAAAATACAATATATATACAACAGCTTTTCCATCGTATAACAGGAATAATAGAAACCAGTGTGAAAGTAATGGTCATTTCTACGTTCCGGGCAACCTAGGCTTCACTCTAGGGCGTTGCTCCACCACATCGAATAGTTAGGGTCTTAGAAGTCAATGCCGGAAGCATAAAATACAATATAAATACAACAGTTTTTCCACTGTATAATATGAATAATAGCAAACTGTGTGGGAGTAATGGTCATTTCTACGTTCCGGGCAACCTAGGCTTCACTCTAGCGCATTGCTCCACCCGATCGAATAGTTAGGGCCTAAGAAGACAACGCCAGATGCATAAAATACAATATAAATACAACAGCTTTTCCATCGTATATAACGTATATATGCAAACAGTGTGAAAGTAAAGGTCATTTCTACGTTTCGGGCAACCTAGGCTTCACTCTAGGGCGTTGTTCCACCAGATCGATTAGTTAGGGCCTAAGAAGTCAACGCCAGAAGCATAAAGTACATTATAAGTGCAACAGGTTTTCCATCGTATATAATGTATATTTGCAAACAGTGTGAAAGTAAATGTCATTTCTACGTTCCGGGCAACCTAGGCTTAGCTGTAGGACGTCGCTCCACAAGATCGAATAGTTAGGGCCTTAGAAGTCAACGCCCGAAGCATGAAATACAAAATAAATAGAACAGTTTTTCCATTGTATAGAAGGAATAATTGCAACCAGTGTGAAAGCTATGGTCATTTCTACGTTCCGGGCATCCTAGGCTTCACTCTAGGGCGTTGCTCCACCACATCGAATAGTTAGGGCCTTACAAGTCAATGCCAGTAGCATAAAATACAATATAAATACAACAGTTTTTCCAATGTATAATATGAGTAATTGCATACAGTGTGGAAGTAATGGTCATTTCTACGTTCCGGGCAACCTAGGCTTCACTCTAGGGCGTTGCTCCACCAGATCGAATAGTTAGGGCCTAAGAAGTCCACGCCAGAAGCATAAAATACAATATAAATACAACAGTTTTTCCACTGTATAATATGAATAATTGCAAACAGTGTGGAAGTAATGGTCATTTCTACGTTCGGCAACCTAGGCTTCACTCTAGGGCGTTGCTCCACCACATCGAATAGTTAGAGCCTTAGAAGACAATGCCAGAAGCATAAAATACAATATAAATACAACAGCTTTTCCATCGTATATAATGTATATTTGCAAACAGTGTGAAAGTAAAGGACATTTCTACGTTCCGGGCAACCTAGGCTTCACTCTAGGGCGTTGTTCCACAAGATGGATTAGTTAGGTCCTAAGAGGTCAACGCTAGAAGCATAAAGTACATTATAAATGCAACAGGTTTTCCATCGTATATTATGTATATATGCAAACAGTGTGAAAGTAAAGGTCATTTCTACGTTCCGGGCAACGTAGGCTTAACTGTAGGGCGTCGCTCCACAAGATCGAATAGTTAGGGCCTTAGAAGTCAACGCCCGAAGCATGAAATACAAAATAAATAGAACAGTTTTTCCATTGTATAGAACGAATAATTGCAACCAGTGTGAAAGTTATGGTCATTTCTACGTTCCGGGCAACCTTGGCTTAACTCCAGGGCGTTGCTCCACCCGATCGAATAGTTAGGGACGTTGAATACAACGCTAGAAGCATAAAATACAGTAAAAATGCAACAGTTTTTGCATTGTATAACAGGAATAACTGCAACCAGTGTGAAAGAACTGGTCATTTCTACGGTCCGGGTAACCTAGGCTTCACTCTAGGGCGTTGCTCCACCAGATCGAATAGTTAGGGCCTAAGAAGTCAACGCCAGAAGCATAAAATACAATATAAATACAACAGTGTTTCCCTTTTATAACAGGAATAATTGCAACCAGTGTTAAAGCTATGGTTATTTCTACGTTCCGGGCAACCTAGGTTTCACTCTAGGGCGTTGCTCCACCACATCGAATAGTTAGGGCCTTAGAAGTCAAGGCCAGAAGCCTAAAATACAACCCAAGTACAACAGTTTTACCATCGCATAAAATGAATAATCGCAAACAGTGTGAAGGCAATGGCCATTACTACGTCCCGGGCAACCTAGGCTTCACTCTAGGGCGTTGCTCCACCAGACCGAATAGTCAGGGACTTACGAGTCAACGCCCGAAGCATAAAATACAAAACAAATAGAACAGTTTTTCCATTGTATAGAACGAATAATTACAACAAGTGTAAAAGTTATGGTCATTTCTACGTTCCGGGCAACCTTGGCATAACTCCAGGGCGTTGCTCCACCAGATCGAATAGTTCGGGACCTTGAATACAAAGCCAGAAGCATAAAATACAATAAAAATGCAACAGTTTTTCCATTGTATAACAGGAATAACTGCAGCCAGTGTGAAAGCACTGGTCATTTCTACGTTCGGCAACCTAGGCTTCACTCTAGGGCGTTGCTCCACCACATCGAATAGTTAGGGCCTTAGAAGACAATGCCAGAAGCATAAAATACAATATAAATACAACAGTTTTTCCACTGTATAATAAGAATAATTGCAAACAGTGTCGAAGTAATGGTCATTTCTACGTTCCGGGCAACCTAGGCTTCACTCTAGGGCGCTGCTCCGCCAGACCGAATGGTTAGGTCCTCAGAAGTCAACGCCAGAAGCATAATACACAATATAAATACAACAGCTGTTCCATGCTATAAAACGAATAATTGCAACCAGTGTGAAAGTGATGATCATTTCTACGTTCCGGGATACCTAGGCATCACTCCAGGGCGTTGCTCCTCCAGATAGAATAGTTAGGGCCCAAGAAGTCAACGCCAGAAGCATAAAATACAATATAAATACAACAGTTTTTCCCTTGTATAACAGGAATAATTACAACCAGTGTGAAAGGTATGGTCATTTCTACGTTCCGGGCAACCTAGGCTTCACTCTAGGGCGTTGCTCCACCAGATGGAATAGTTAGGGACTAAGAAGTCAACGCACGAGGCATAAAATACAAAATAAGTACAACAGTTTTTCCATCGTATAACAAGAATAATTGCAACCAGTGTGAAAGTGATGGTCATTTCTACATTCCGGGCAACCTAGGCTACACTCTAGGGCGTTGCTCCACCAGATGGAATAGTTAGGGACTAAGAAGTCAACGCCAGAAGCATAAAATACAATATAAATACAACAGTTTTTCACTTGTATAAAACGAATAATTGCAACCAGTGTGCAAGTAATGGTCATTTCTACGTTCCGGGCAACCTAGGCTTCACTCTAGGGCGTTGCTCCACCAGATCGAATAGTTAGGGCCATAGAAGTCAACGCCCGAAGCATAAAATACAAAATAAATAGAACAGTTTTTCCATTGTATAAAACGAATAATTGAAACCAGTGTGAAAGTTATGGTCATTTCTACGTTCCGGGCAACCTAGGCTTCACTATAGGGCGATGCTCCACCAGATCAAATAGTTAGGGCCTAAGAAGTCAACGCCAGAAGCATAAAATACAATATAAATACAACAGCTTTTCCATCGTATATAATGTACATTTGCAAACAGTGTGAAAGTAACGGTCATTTCTACGTTCCAGGCAACCTAGGCTTCGCTCTAGGGCGTTGCTCCACCAGATCGAATAGCTAGGGCCTTAGAAGTCAACGCCTGAGGCATAAAATACAATAGAAATACAACATTTTTTTCATCGTATAACAGGAATAATTGCAACCAGTCTGAAAGATATGGTTATTTCTACGTTCCGGGCAACCTAGGGTTAACTCCAGGGCGTTGCTCCATCAGATCGAATAGTTAGGGACTTTGAATACAACGCCAGAAGCATAAAATACAATAAAAATGCAACAGTTTTTCCATCGTATAACAGGAAAACTGCAGCCAGTGTGAAAGTACTGGTCATTTCTATGTTCCGCGTAACCTAGGCTTCACTGTAGGGCGTTGCTCCACCCGATCGAATAGCTATGGACTTAGAATTCAACGCCAGAAGAATAAAATACAACATAAGTACCACAGTTTTTCCATCGTATAAAATGTATAATTGCTAGCAGTGTGAAGGTAATTGTCATTTCTACGTTCTGGATAACCTAGGCTTCACTCTAGAGCGTTGCTCCACCAGATCGAATAGTTAGGGGCTTTGAATTCGACGCCAGAATCATAAAATACAACATACGTACTACAGTTTTTCCATCGTATAACAGGAATAATTGCAACCAGTGCGAAAGTACAGGTCATTTCTACGTTCCGGGCAACCCAGGCTTCGCTCAAGGGCGTTGCTTCACCAGTTCGAATAGCAAGGGACTTAGAAAACAACTCCAGACGCATACAATACAATAAAAATACAAAAGTTTTACCGTCGTTTAACTTGCATAATTGCAACCATTGTGAAACGCATGGTCATTTCTACGTTCCGGGCAACCTAGGCTTCACTCAAAGGCGTTGTTCCTCCAGATCGAATAGTTAGGGCCTAAGAAGACAACGCCAGAAGCATAAAATACAATATAAATACAACAGCTTTTCCATCGTATATAATGTATATTTGCAAACAGTGTGAAAGTAAAGGTCATTTCTACGTTGCGGGCAACCTAGGCTTAACTGTAGGGCGTTGCTCCACCATATCGAATAGTTAGGGCCTAAGAAGTAAACGCCAAAAGCATAAAATACGATATATGTACAACAGATTTTCCATCGTATAAAGTGGATAATTGCAACCAGTGTGAAAGTAATGGTCATTTCTACTTTCCGGGCAACATAGGTTTCACTCTTGGGCGTTGCTCCACCACATCGAATAGCTACGGCCTTAGAGGTCAACTCCGGAAGCATAAAATACAATATAAGTACAACAGCTTTTCCATCGTATAAAATGTATGATTGCAAGCAGTGTGAAAGTTATGGTCATTTCTACGTTCCGGGCAACCTAGGCTTCACTCTAGGGCGTTGCTTCACCAGATCGAATAGTTAGGGACTTAGAATTCGACGCCAGAAACATAAGATACAACATTAGTACAACAGTTTTTCCATCGTATAAAATGTATAATTGCAAGCAGTGTGAAGGTAATGGTCATTTCTACATTCCGGGCAACCTAGGCTTCACTCTAGAGCGTTGCTCCACCACATCGAATAGCTACGGCCTTAGAAGTCTACGCCTGTAGCATAAAATATAATATAAATACAACAGTTTTTCCACCGTATAACGGGAATAATTGCAAACTCTGTGAAAGTAATGGTCATTTCTACGTTCCGGGCAACCTGGGCTTCACTCTAGGTCGTTGCCCCACCAGGCCGTGTAGTTAGGGCCTTAGAAGTCAACGCCCGAAGCACAAAATACAATGAAAATGCAACGGTTTTTCCATCGTATAACACGAATAATTGTAACAAGTGAGAAAGTGATAGTCATTATACATTCCGGGCAACCTATTCTTCACTGTAATGTGTTGCTCCACGAGATCGAATAGCTAGGGCCTTAGAAGTCTACGCCCGGAGCATAAAATACAATAAAAATACAACAGTTTTTCCATCGTATAAAATGAATAATTGCAATCAGTGTGAAGGTAATGGTGATTTCTACGTTCCGGGCAACCTAGGATTCACTCTAGGGCGTTGCTCCACCAGATCGAATAGTTTGGCCCTAAGAAGTCAACGACAGAATCATAAAATTCAATATAAATACAACAGTTTTTCCATCGTATAACAGGAACATTTGCATCCAGTGTGAAATTAATGATCATTTCGACGTTTCGGGTATCCTCGACTTAACTCTGAGGCATTGCTCCACAAGATCGAAGAGTTAAGGCCTTAGAAGTCAATGCCCGACGCATAAAATACAAAATAAATACAACAGCCTTTCCGTCGTATAAAGCGAATAATTGAAGCAAGTGTGAAAGTTATGGTCATTTCTACGTTCCAGGCAACCTAGGCTTCACTCTAGGGCGTTGCTCCGCCAGGACGAATTGTTAGGGCCTTGGAAGTCAACGCCAGAAGCGTAAAAAACAAAACAAATGCAACAGTTTTTCCATCGAATAAAACGAATAATTGCAACCGATGTGAAAATTATGGTCATTTCTACGTTCCGGGCCACCTAGGCATGACTCAAGGGCGTTGCTCCGTCAGACCGAATTGTTAGGGCCTCAGAAGTCAACGCCAGAAGCATAATACACAATATAAATACAACAGCTGTTCCATCCTATAAAACGAATAATTGCAACCAGTGTGAAAGTGATGATCATTTCTACGTTTCGGGACACCTAGGCTTCACTCCAGGGCGTTGCTCCACCACATCTAATAGCTACGGCCTTAGAAGTCAATGCCAGAAGCATAAAATACAATACAAATACAAGTGTTTCTCCATCGTATAAAATGAATAATTGCAAACAGTGTGAAAGTAATGGTCATTTCTACGTTCCGGGCGACCTAGGCTTCACTCTAGGGCGTTGCGCCACCAGATCGAATATTCAGGGCCTATGAAGTCAACGCCATAAGCATAGAATACAAAATAAATGCAACAGCTTTTCCATCGTATAAAACAAATAAATGCAACCAGTGTGAAAGTAGTAGTCATTTCTACGTTCCGGGATACCTAGGCTTCACTCTAGGGCGTTGCTCCACCAGATCGAATAGCTACGGCCTTAGAAGTCAACGCCAGGAGCATAAAATACAAAACAAATACAACAGTTTTTCCATCGTATAAAATGAATAATTGCAAACAGTGTGAAAGTAATGGTCATTTCTACGTTCCGTGCAACCCAGGCCTCACTCTAGGGCGTTCCTGCACCTGATCGAATAGCTAGGGCCATAGAAGTCAACGCCAGAGGCGGAAAATACAATATCAATACAGAAGTTTTTCCATTGTATAACAGGAGTAATTGCAACCAGTGTGAAAGTAATGGTCATTTCTACGTTCCGGGCAACCTAGGCTTCACTCTTGGGCGTCGCACCACCAGACCGAATAGCTAGGGCCTTAGAAGTCAACGCCAGACGCCTAAAATAAAGTAAAAATACAACAGTTTTTCCATCGTATAACAGGAATAATTGCAACCAGTGTGAAAGTAATGGTCATTTTTACGTTCCGGGAAACCTAGGCTTCACTCTAGGGCGTTGCGCTACCAGATCGAATAGCTAGGGCCTTAGAAGTCTACGCCCGGAGCATAAAATACATTAAAAATACAACTGTTTGTCCATTGTATAAAATGAATAATTGCAATTTGTGTGATGGTAATGGTTATTTCTACGTTCCGGGCAACCTAGGCTTCACTGTAGGGCGTTGTTCCACCAGATCCTATAGTTGGGACCTAAGAAGTCAACGCCAGGAGCATAAAATACAACATAAATACAACAGTTTTTCCATCGTATAACAGGAATAATTGCAACCAGTGTGAAAGTAATGGTCATTTCAACGTTCCGGGCAACCTAGATTTCGCTCTAGGGCGTTGCTCCACCAGACCGACTAGCTAGGGACTTAGAAGTCAACGCCAGAAGCATAAAATACAATAAAAATACAACAGTTTTTCCATCGTATAAAAGGAATAATAGCAACCAGTGTTAAAGTAATGGTCATTTCTACGTTCCGGGCAACCTAGGTTTCACTCTTGGGCGTTGCTCCACCAGATCGAATAGTTAGGGCCTAAGGATTCAACGCCAGAAGCATAAAATACAATATAAATACAACAGCTTTACCATCGTATATAATGTATATTTGCAAACAGTGTGAAAGCAAAGGTCATTTCTACGTTCCGGGCAACGTAGGCTTAACTGAAGGGCGTTGCTCCACCAGATCGAATAGTTAGGGCCTTAGAAGTCAACGCCCGAAGCATGAAATACAAAATAAATAGAACAGTTTTTCCAGCGTATCAAATGATTAATCGCAAACAGTGTGAAGGTAATGGTCATTTCTACGTTCCGCGCAACCTAGGCTCCACTCTAGGGCGTTGCTCCACCAGATCGAATAGTTAGGGCCTAAGAAGTCAACGCCAGAAGCATAAAATACAATATATATACAACAGGTTTTCCATCGTATAACAGGAATAATAGCAACCAGTGTGAAAGTAATGGTCATTTCTACGTTCCGGGCAACCTAGGTTTCACTCTTGGGCGTTGCTCCACCAGATCGAATAGCTAGGGCCTTAGAAGTCAACGCCCGAAGCATAAAATACAAAATAAATAGAACAGTTTTTTCATTGTATAGAAGGAATAATTGCAACCAGTATGAATGTTATGGTCATTTCTACGTTCCGGGCAACCTAGGCTTCACTCTAGGGCGTTGGTCCACCAGATCGAATGGCTAGGGACTTAGAAGTCAACTCCAGAAGCATAAAATACAATATAAATACAACAGCTTTTCCATCGCATAAAATGAATGATTGCAGACATTGTGAAAGTTATGGTCATTACTACTTTCCGGGCAACCTAGGCTTAACTCCAGGACGTTGTTCCACCAGATCGAATAGTTAGGGACTTTGAATACAACGCCAGAAGCATAAAATACAATAAAAATGCAACAGATTTTCCATCGTAAAGCAGGAAAGCTGCAACCAGTGTGAAAGTACTGGTCATTACTACGTTCCGGGCAACCTAGGCTTCAGTCTAGGGCAGTGCTCCACCAGATCGAATAGTTAGGGCCTAAGAAGTCAACGCCAGAACCATAAAATACAATATATATACAACAGCTTTTCCATCGTATAACATGAATAATAGCAACCAGTGTGAAAGTAATTGTCATTTCTACCTTCTGGGCAACCTAGGTTTCACTCTTGGGCGTTGCTCCACCAGATCGAATAGTTAGGGCCTTAGCAGTCAACGCCCGAAGCATAAAATACAAAATAAATAGAACAGTTTTTTCATTGTATAGAAGGAATAATTGCAATCAGTGTGAAAGTTATTGTCATTTCTACGTTCCGGGCAACCTTGGCTTAACTCCAGGGCGTTGCTCCACCAGATCGAATAGTTAGGGACTTTGAGTACAACGCCAGAAGCATAAAATACATTAAAAATGCAACAGTTTCTCCATTGTATAACAGGAATAACTGCAACCAGTGTGAATCTAATGGTCATTTCTACGTTCCGTGCAACCTAGGTTTCACTCTTGGGCGTTACTGCACCAGATCGACTAGTTAGGGCCTTAGAAGTCAACGCCAGAAGCATAAAATACATAAAAATACAACAGTTTTTCCATCGTATATAAGGAATAATAGCAACCAGTGTGAAAGTACTGGTCATTTCTATTTTCCGGGTAACCTAGGCTTCACTCTAGGGCGTTGCTCCACCAGATCGAATAGTTAGGGACTTTGAATACAACGCCAGAAGCATATAGTACAATAAAAGTGCACCAGTTTTTCCATGGAATAACAGGAAAGCTGTAACCAGTGTGAAAGTACTGGTCATTTCTATGTCCAGGGTTACCTTGGCTCCACTCTAGGGCGTGGCTCCACCAGATCGAATAGCTAGGGACGTAGAATTCAACGCCAGAAGAATAAAATACGACATAAGTACAACAGTTTTACCATCGTATAAAATGAATAATCGCAAACAGTGCGAAGGTAATGGTCACTTCCACGTTCGGGGCAACCTAGGCTTCACTCTAGGGCGTTGCTCCACGAGACCGAATAGTCTGGGCATAAGAAGTCAACGCCAGAAGCATAAAATACAATATAAGTACAACAGTTTTTCCCTTGTATAACATGAATGATTGCA